>NC_037346.1:8750000-10000000 GCF_002263795.3 Bos taurus | reverse complement strand
CAAGGCTGTATATTGTCATCCTGCTTATTTAACTTGTATGCACAGTATGTCATGAGAAGCGCTGGGCTGGAGGAAGCACAAGCTGGAATCAAGATTGCCGGGAGAAATATCAATAACCTCAGATATGCAGATGGCACCACTCTTATGGCAGAAAGTGAAGAGGAACTAAAGAGCCTCTTGATGAAGGTGAAAGAGAGTGAGAAAGTTAGCTTAAAACTCAACATTCAGAAAACTAAGATCATGGCATCCGGTCCCATCACTTCATGGCAAATAGATGGGGAAACAATGGAAACAGTGATAGACTTTATAGTTTTGGGCTCCAAAATCCCTGCAGATTGTGACTGCAGCCATGAAATTAACTCTTGCTCCTTGGAAGAAAAGGTATGACCAGCCTAGATAGCAGACTAAAAAGCAGAGACATTACGTTGCCAGCAAAGATCCATCTAGTCAAAGCTATGGTTTTTCCAGTAGTCATTTATGGATGTGAGAGTTGGGCTATAAAGAAAGCTGAGAGGAGAACAATTGATGCTTTTGTACTGTGGGGCTGTAGAAGAATCTTGAGAGTCCATTGGACTGCAGGGAGATCGAACCAGTCCATCCTAAAGGAAATCAGTCCTGAATATTCATTGGAAGGACTGATGTTGAAGCTGAAACTCCAGTAGTTTGGCCACCTGATACAAAGAACTGACTCCTCGGAAAAGACCCTGATGCTGGGAAAGATTGAAAGTGGGAGGAGAAGGGGATGACAGAGGATGAGATAGTTGGATGGCATCACCGACTCTGTGGACATGAGTTTGAGTAAACTCCCGGAGTTGATCATGGACAGGGAGGCCTGGTGTGCCGCAGCCCATGGGGTTGCAAAGAGTCAGACACAACTGAGCGACTGAGATGAAGTGAAGACAGGAAGCTTCAGGTGTATGTTATAATTGATGGAGTCAGTGGGGAGAAAGATTGAAAATTACGGCACGTGTATTGACATAACAGACTCTTTTAGGAATATTAGACGTTGGAATGGAGAACTCAGGTGTAACAGTTAACCTTTGATAGAATTAGTTAAAGGAAGGATGGAGTTTGTAGGTAGGGCCACTGAAAGTTGGAGGCAGTTACTAGCCATAGCCAGTTGGAGAAGGAAATGGCAACCCACTCCAGTGTTCTTGCCTGGAGAATCCCAGGGACAGAGGAGCCTGGTGGCCTGCTGTCTGTGGGGTTGCACAGAGTCGGACATGACTGAAGCAACTCAGCAGCAGCAGACCTTGAGGAATGATGATTTTAAATGTTATTCTGTGAGGAAGTTGGTGTGGACTGTATGAACCATTTCCAGCTGCAATTGGCAGAAATGACTTGGTGGTGGTCCTAGGTAATGTGGTTGTGTGGTTTATCTCTACAGGGCTCAGCAGTGTAGGCCCAGCAGCAGCGAATTCAGATGAGTACCTTTTAGGTGCTTAGTCCAGGCTGAGTGGAAACATGTGAGATAGAATCTTGTTCCTTTGCCTTAATCTAGCATGAGCTTTCCGATGGAGACCTGGACCTGGATCTCGTTGGGGAAGATGAAGCGAATCAGCTCGATGGCAGCAGCTCTTCTGCCAGTTCCACAGCCACAAGCAACACTGAAGAGAATGACATTGACGAGGAGACGATGTGAGTGTCGCACACTAACTACAGCTGTAAATATCTGAGTGACAATTACTAGAAGCACAGTAGTTATATTAGGCCTAAAACTGGGTGGTGGCTCAGACGGTAAAGCGTCTGCCCGCAATGCGGGAGACCCGGGTTCCATCCCTGGGTCGGGAAGATCCCCTGGAGAAGGAAATGGCAACCCACTCCAGTATTGCCTGGAAAATCCCACGGACAGAGGAGCCTGGCAGGCTACAGTCCATGGGTCTCAAAGAATCGGACACAACTGAGCGACTTCAGTTTCTTTCTTTATTTCTTTCACTTTCTTTTTCTTTCTAAAACTGGGGATATTAAGCATTTTTTCCCCTTGATTTACCCTATATTATATAAATGAAGGAAGAGTGAGTTCCCTCCCTCTCATCTCTGGGATCCAAATAGAGTTTTAGTTATAGCTTTAACTTTTAATTTTGTTGTTATTTCATGTGTAAGAAATGTTGCAAAAATAGTAACAGATTAATTCCCCAAATGTTAATGTTTTACTTTGTTATGTTTCTCTTTCTCTCCACATAAAATTTTATGAGAGAATTTGAGATAAAGTAAATACAGTTCTCATTGTATTAACTCCTCAAAATAGACCTTTTGCACCTAAAGTTCCCTCATTAGAATACTTGGCAAATTGTCTTAAAGGGTTAGTTAAAATGTGAAGCCTTTAAGTTACCAAATCAGAAATCATTATTACTGATTTTTTTAAACATATAAAATAAAACTTATTCATTTTCATTTGAACTAACATGAAAAGTTGTTTAAGATGGTGATTCTATGAAGTGAAATCATCTTGATAAATAGCATATATGGTTCTACCTGAATTCATTTCTTTGACTGTTAGATCTCTTGGCTTTTTTCAGGGTAGTTTTGAGGGCATTGTATTTTCCATTAAGCTTGATTCACAGCCTTTCATTATATTGACTTTTTTAAAAGAAATATTTATTAATTTGGCTCTGCTGGCTCTCTTAGTTATGATGCGCAGGATCTTAGATCTTTGTTGTAGCCTGCAGGATCCTTTGTTGTGGCAGGATCCTTAGTTCAGGCATGCAAACTCTTCTTTACAGCATGTGGGATCTAGTTCCCTGATCAGTAATTGAAGCCAGGTCCCCGCATTGGAAGTGCAGAGTACTAATCGCCAGACCACCAGAGAAGTCCCCAGATTGACTTTGAATGTTTTTTCCACTAGAAAGTGTTTGATTATGTTCTCTTTATTTGCATGCATCTACATTAATAGCTTGATTCAAAGTATATTGTATAATTCATAGAAATAGCGCAGTTAAGCCAATTTGAACATCTGTACTGTGCTCAGTCACTTGAGTTGTGTCTTTGTGACCCTGTGGACTGTAGCCCGGCAGGCTCCTCTGTCCATGGGATTCTCCAGGCAAGAATACTGGAGTGGGTAGCCATGCCGTCCTCCAGGGAATCTTCTTGGACCATGGTTGGACCTGCATCTCCTGCATTGCAGGCAGATTCTTTACTGCTGAGCCACTGGCTCACCCAATTTGACCTTCTCAGGAACATACATTGTTAGCTTTTACAAATTAAGGTCGGTTCCCTCCTCTAATAGATAGGGAACTAGGAACATAGTTGATTTGGATAATGATTATTATAAATAACTTTCAGTTAGCTAGAGCACAGGCCTTGTTCTTTCCCTCCACCTCAGTCTTTATGATAGCAGTATGCATTTTCTTCTTGCTGTTTGTTTTTTTCTTTTTTTTTGAGGTAATTGTAAATTCACTTTCAGTTGTGAGAAATAATGTAAGAGTCCATATGCCCTTTGTCCAATTTTCCCCAGTAGTAAGTAACAGACATCACAGCCAGGATATTGATTGACATAAGCAAGATACAGAACATTTCCATCACCACAAGTGCCCCATAGGTTGCTGTTCTATTACATACCTACTTTCCCCACCTAACCTCTTCCTTTGCAACCACCCATGTTTTCCTTGTTTCTATAATTTTGTCATTTAAAGGATGTTATGTAAATGGAATCATACAGTATGTAACACTTAGGGGCTGGCGTTTTCCCCACTCTGCCTGATTCTCTGGGGACTCATCCATGTTATTGTGTGCATAGGTAGTTTGTTCGCTCTAATGCTGATAAATGGTTTGTGTTGTGGATACACTACAATTTGTTCAACTGTTCACTTGTTGAAGAACATCTGGATTGTTTTCAGTTTGGGGCTACTATAAATAAAACTACTAGAAACATTCATGTACAGAATTTTGTGTGAACCTAAATCTCCATTTCTCTTGGATAGGTTTAACTGCTGGATTGTATGGTAATTGAAAGTTTAGTTTTTGAAGAAACTGCCAAGTAGTTTTCTAGTTTTTGCATTCTTATGAGCAGTATATGTATGGTCCACTTTCGCAGCATTTAGTATTGCCCTAGGTTTTATTTTAGTCATTGTGATATCTCATTGTGGTATTAATTTACTTCCCCCTGTTAGCTAATGATGTTGAACATCTTTTCATGTGCCTAATTTCCCATAGGCATATCCTCACTGGTAAAATTTCTCTTCGTGTCTTTTACCTGTTTTCTAATTGGAACTTTTTTTTTTTTTAATGATAAAATATATATAACCACAGGAGAAGGAAATGGCAACCCACTTCAGTACTTTGCCTGAAAAATCCCAGACTGGCCTGGCAGACTACAGTTCATGGGGTTGCATAGAGTTGGACAAGACTGAGTGACTGAGCCTGCATGCTTGCATGCATACATAATAATTTCTAAGGGCAATTCAGTGGGATTAAATATTCGTGTTGCACACCCGTCACCACTATCTATCCCTAGAGCTTTTTTTTCATCTTCCCAGACTAAAGTCTGTACCCATAAAACAATAATGCCCTCTTTCCTCCTAGCAACTACTGTTGAGTTTAGAGAATTCTTTGTATATTAGATCCTGGAGAAGGAAATGGCAGCCCACTCCAGTACTCTTGCCTGGAAAATCCCATGGACAGAGGAGCCTGGTAGGCTATAGTCCATGGAGTCTGAAAGAGTCTACACGACTGAGCAACTTCACTTCACTTTCACTTGCATATTAGGTACTAGTCCTTTGCTGAATTTGGAAAATGCTTTGAAGATAACTTTCATTCTCTAGCTTATCTTTTCATATTGACAGGGTCTTTTGCCAATCAGAAATTTTTAATATTTCAAGTGTTTTGTAGTTTTCAGAGTATATGTTTTATACATTTTTGAAATCATTCATCAGTATCTTACTCTTTTTCATGCTATTATAAATGTAGTTGAATTTTCTTTTCAAGTTTCTTTTGTGGGTTGTTCTTTGATCTTATTCTTTTTCATGCTATTGTAAATGCAATTGAATTTTCTTTTAAAATTTCTTTTGTGGGTTGTTCTTTGTAAGTACATGAAAATGCAGATTTTTTGTATCCTGCAACCTTGTTAACTTGTTTATGAATTCTAATCTTTTTTTAATGGATTCTTTAGATTTTTCTATGTGTAATATTATACCTGTAAATAGATATAGTTTTACTTATTCTTTTCCAATTTGAGTGCCTTCTATCTCTTTTTCTTTCCTAAGTTTACCGGATAGAACATCGTATAGAATTGGTGGGAGTAGACATTCTTTCTTATCTTGTTCCTGATTTTACAGGGAAAGTTCAGTCTTTGACCACTTAATGTGATGTCAGCTATGAGTTTTCCATAGATGCCCATCTGGTTTATTGAGTGTTTTTATTATGAAAGGGTATTGGTTTTTTCAAAGTCTCTTTCTGCATCTCTTCAGATGATCATGTAGCTTTTATTTTTTATTCTATTAATATGGTGTATTACATTAGTTCATTTTCAGATTCTAAACCAACTTTGCGTTCCTTGGATAATTTCTACTCTGCCATGGTGTGTAACTCCTTACCTTTGGCTGGATTCCTAGTTTTCTTTTTTGCTGGATTCCATTTGAGGGTTGTTTTTTTTTTTTAATGTTCTTAATAGTGTTATACCTTTTTCTGTGGCTCTGTTTTTATAGCCTGCTTCTCACAGGCAACATTTCTGAGCCAGAGTTCTGAAGCTAGAGTGAGGACAGAGGTGTGCTTACTTCTCCCACTCTAGAAGCTGAGCCAGTGGGAGTGGGAGAGTTGGGGGCTGTAGCCTCAACTCTTTTCAGTTGGTCTTCTGAGGCCTGGAACTTCTGCTTTATGAGTGACTTGTGGCAAGGGTGATCTGGGCCCCAGTTTCTTCACATGCTGCATTAAAGGTAGAGCCTTGGGTCTGGATGGAAGAAGGGAATCCCTGCCTCTTGGCCACATATACCTGAATTTAGCCTAGCCACAGGTATCTTGGAGCAGGGTGAGAAATGCTGCAGTCTTGTTCCTCTTGGGAATATAGCCCTTTTCCTGGGAGCTGTGGGAAATGGGAGCCTTATATGCTTGGGTGCATCAGTCAGAAGTGGAATTGCTGTATCACTGCTCTTGGTTCACGTACCACAGACTCATTGTTGTTACCAAATTTCATTACTGTTTTTCATTTGCTATATGCTCTTAGAATCATTTCCAGAGTCTAAACTGTTGCCTTAAAAAATAATGTTCACAGTGTTACTGGAGAGCAGATCTGTAGAGCTTCTCATTCTGTCAACCTGGGAATTGATTTTCAGACTACTTTGGGCTTCCTGATGGCTCAGCTGGTAAAGAATCCACCAGCAATGCAGGAGACCCTGGTTCAATTCCTGGGTTGGGAAGATCCCCTGGAGAAGGGAAAGTCTACCCACTCCAGTATTTTGGCCTGGAGAATTCCATGGACCGTATAGTCCATTGGTTGCAAAGAGTCGGGCACGCCTGAGTGACTTTCACTTTAAATACCCACAACTAGCGCTGATTTGTGCTATTCCATATAGTACTTTGTCGTGTAAAATAAGACAATTGTGTTTTGATAAACAACACCGTCTTTTCTGAAATGATATCTTAAGAAACTAGTTTTTAGTCATATATAGTAATTTGAACATCCTTGTTAACCTTAAAATGTACAGTTTTAACCGTAATTTACTACCATTAAATTACAAATTCTTTGAAGCTATAATCTCTTCTGCTTACATGGTTCTCAGATTTTCCATTTTGAAAATTAAATGTTGCCAACCTATTTTAGTACTTTAAAAAGGTAGATTGAACATTAATAATACTGTACATACATGTGATAATGACGAAAGTCTTTCCCCTCAGTTTTCTGTTTAGAAATATACTGTTACTTCATAGGAGAAAGCTATACACTATTGTTGTAAAATTCTTTGAGATATGACAGATAATGTTAATTTTACTTACTATGTGGAAAAATGAATTCTGTATATTCTTAGGTCTGGAGAGAATGATGTGGAATACAACAACATGGAATTGGAAGAGGGGGAACTCATGGAAGATGCAGCTGCAGCAGGACCTCCAGGTACTGGAGCCAAACCCCACAGCCATCCTGTCTTCTCTTTCCTCTTCTTTGACTGTATCATATTTTAATATGTGGCAGCCATTGCACTACATTGTTCATGGTGTTAGAAGGACTGTATTTTATGTATGGATTTTGGGATATTACTAATAGTATTTAGAATAGTAATAGCTAAAATTTGATGCATTCTTACATAGCAGGCATTATGCGAAAGCACTTAATGTGTACCTTATCTCATTTACCTATAAAATTCTTGGAGGCAGATTTTAATATTATCTTCTTTTTGTAGCTGTAGAAACTGATGTGCAAAGGAATTAAGCAACATGTTGTCGTTTTACAATTAAGTAAATGAAAGAGGAATTAGAGTTTTTTGTTTATTTGAATCCAAAGCTCATGATCTTATCCACTATTACAAGCTTACTTTTTATGATACATAAGTTTTGTTTGTATATCTACCTCTACTATAGATTAATTAGAATAGAATCACTGAATCTTTGAGTTACAGAAGACGTTTTGAGAACTCAGTTTATGTGGAAAAAGCTCAGAGATTTAGTTGGTATAGCTAGACCAGAACCTCACGTCGTCGTCTTGAACCTAGCTTTTTGCTCAAGTACACGGCCGCTCCTGGGATAAGCAGTTTTAAGTAGTAAGGGTTTCTTTTGTTGTCTTGGACCTATTCAGTTGAGCACGGGGATTTTGGCTAGATCAGTTATCAACTAGTTTTTTTACTGCTTCTGTTTTACCTGCATCGCCCTTGGTATGAACATTGGCATGTTCTGTAGCATGCTTGAATATCTGAAGACCTCTTTAATACTGCTCCTTAGCATTTCAACTTCCACTTCTGCACTGTACTCCTGTCTCTAACTTTATTTCTAGGTGATCTCAGTCACACCTGTATGTCAGTTCTGTTTGTATGCTGATTACTCCCCGCTCCATCTCTAGCCTTTATTTTTCTCATGACTTCCAGACCGATGTAGTGGTTTGGTTTTGATGTCTCAGTCTTAGATCTCCTAAACAGAAATCATTACCTTTTCATTTTCAGGCTTACCCATCAGTGATGGCTGTCATCTTGATGATGAGTAGTGCTGTATATTCTTCACCTTTCCTCTCCTTCCACTCTCCCTTTAATATGTCACCAAAATCTGTTGATTCTTCCTCCTAGATAGTGAATACATTTGTTACTTCACATTCCACTGCCATTTCTGGAGTCGGCCTGTGTCTTTCAACCTGAATGAGAGGCTGTTTGGGTTCTTTGTATCCATTTTTGCTCCCATCCATTCTGTTTCCCATGGCATGAGTTGCGAATGAAGTGACTTTTTATTCCCTTCAAAATAATATCTGATTATACCCCTTCTCTCCTTAAAAACCCTTTATTTCATTCCATTTACTTATAGGATGAAATCCAAACTCATTAATATGGTATAAAATGGCCTTCATGTGCTGACTCCTGCTCATTTTTCCCCCAGCTTTAAAATGTATAATTGAGAAAAATTGTATATGTTTAAGGTGTGCAGCATGACGGTTTCAGATAAATACACATTGTGAAATGATCAGCATGATCACGCCAGTTAGAATTCATTGCCTCACATGGTTACCTTTTTTTTTTCTTTCCTCTTCTCTACCCGACTCCCCTCTGATAACAGCCTGTTTGTTTTCTGTGTATTGACTATTTCTGGTTTTGTTATGTTTGTCCATTTGTTTTGTTTCTTAGATTTTACATACAGATACTACATAGAAGTGAAGTCATATTTCTTTATCTTTCTCTGTCTTACTTATTTCATTTAGCATAATACCCTCCAGGTCCATCACGTTACAAGATCAGGTAATGGAAAGTCTTATTTGCCTGGCTAAGGAGCTTGGCCTTCTATTCTGTGGAACCACTAAAGGTCTTTAAGAGTGAATGTGATCAGATTTGTCTATATAGTGAAAAATGGGTTAAAGGTGGATGAGATGAAATTGGATACTACTGTGAAAGTTCTCTGGGAGTCCAGTGGTTAGAACTCTGTGCTTTCACTGATGAGAGGATGGGTTTGACCCCTGGTTGGGAAACTAAGATCCCACAGGGTGCACGGTGTAGCCAAAAAAATACAAGGAAATTACCTCAATATTCCAGGAGGGACAGTTTGAGGGCCCAAAATAAGGCAAGAATAGTAGAGGCGGAGAAGAAGAAACCTTTTGAGAGATGTTAAATAGTAAGACTCTATATGACTTGGGAGTGTCTTACCGGCTGGATTGGAGTCGGTGGTGGTGTGGGGGTGATTCCTTAAGGTCTCTAGTTTGGGCCTCATTCCATAAGCTAGTGAGTCTCGGAGCAGAGGATAATATATTCAGTGTGATCCATGCTGATATTGATGGGCCAGTGCGACTCCCACGTTACGATCTCCAGACCCATGTAACTGGCTGCTTGGAAGACCACAGATGTGCAGTCTGGGTAGTAATATGCATTGTTTTTTAAAAAAAATAGGCATCATCAGGGCTTCCCTGGTGGCTCATTGGTAAAGAATCGCCTGCCAGTGCAGGAGACGTGGGTTCAGTCCCTGGTCTTTGGTGAGTTACTAAGCCCGTGCTCCACAACTGTGGAACCTGTGCTGTAGAGCCCAGGAACTGCAACTACTGCGAGCCCGTGTGCCACAGCTGCTGAAGCCTGTGTGCCCTGGAGCCCTTGCTTGCAGGAGAAGCCACCACAGTTAGAAGCCCGTGCACTGCAAAATAGAGAGTAACTGCTCGCCACAGCTAGAAAAAACCCTCACAGCAACGAACACCCAGCACAGCCTGCAAAATAAAAAATTATTTTAAAAAGATTTTTAAAATAGGAGTTGTAGTTTTTATTCATTGAAATTAATAAACTAATTAAAATATTATTTACAAGATTCACCCATTATATGTAAAGAATTTCTACAAATCAATAAGGGAAAGATGACAGCCTCTTTAAAAGAGAACCTTTGCGCACTGTTGGTGGAAATGCAAATTTGTACAGACATTATGGAAAATAGAATGGAGTGTTCTCAAAAAATTAAATGCAGAACTACCATATGATCCATCAATCACATTCTAAGTATTTATCCAAAGGAAATAAAATCCTAACTTGAAAATGTAAAAAAAGAAAAAAAAACTAGGCAAAAGACAAGAATAGACACTTCACAAAGGAGTCTATGTAGATGACCAGTACACATTTTTAAAGATACTGCTTTTGTCAGAGAAATGCAAGTTGTGGTGCTATTGTTGTTTATCCTACATGAAGTTTCTTGAGTTTTTTGGATGTTTACATGAATAGTTTTCATTATATGTAGGGAATTTTTACCCATTTTTCTTTGAATAATATTCTTTCTCCTCTTTTCTAACTCCCATTACGTTTATGTTGGTACACTTGGTGGGGTTTCACAGGTCTCTGAGACTCTTCATTCTTCTTCATTCTTTTTCAGGGAATGCCAGATAAAATCCACATTATGATACCATTGAATACCCACTGTAATGGCTAATACTTTTTAAACTGGCAGTACTAAATGTTGAAAGCATGTGGAGAGATGGAAACTCTGATAGCTTGCTGGTAGGAATGAAAATGATAACTCTACTTTAGAAAACTGTTGGGCAGTATAGGCTAAGGCTAAATATACACATCCTATGACTTTTCCACTTCCGACAGAAGGGAGCTGGTATTTGCCAGTTGAGTTTTACAAGATAATTTAGAGCAGTATTGTTCTTTTTTAGGTGATTTTGTTTTCTTGTATTTTTAATTTTAAAAAAGTAAATGTAATTTTTAACAAAGAAAGTCAAAAACTAGAGAAGACTGGAAAGGTAGTTTGAGTCTAGACTGCGTAGGACCTCAAATTTTTGCTAATACATACAAACACTGTAGTAAAATCAAGAGCTCAGATAGATGAGTGTGACATTTTAGCAGGCTTAATCTGGCTTGGCTTAGGAAGAGAGCATCCATTTGCTTTTTTTACGAGTTTTTTTTTCCCCATGTGAAGTTCAGGAGCAGTTTTCTGCTTATAAGTTCAGTAGCTTTATTTCTAGTAGCAAAAAGCAACCCAAATTCTTTCCTAATAGAAATAAAGTAGTTGTATATATTCATATTTTATAGCACTGCACAGAAATAATAAAAATGAATAAGCTGCTATATATAGCAATATAGATGAATCTCATGAATATAATACTGAGCAAAGAAGCAGAATATAAGAATATAGCTGTATCATTGCATTTAAAAAAGGTTCAGAAACAGGCAAACTGATCTATGATGTTTTACTCTGGATGGAAGTTACCTTTGGGGAGGATGGTAAGTGAGCAATTTTAGGAGGCTTGGAGGAATCTTGGGGTGCTATTAATTTGTGATCATTCACTAGGCTTTATGGACTTCCTGGTGGCTCAGCAGTAAAGAATTCTCCTGTGGTGCTGGAAATGCGGGTTCAATCCCTGGGTTAGGAAAATCCCCTGGACAGAGGAGCCTGGTGGACTACAGTTCATGGGGTTGCAAACAGTCAGACATGACTGAACCAATTGAGCATGTGCTCATGCAACTAGGCTGTATGAGACAGACTCCACACACTCCCCAGGTTAATGGCAGTATTAACTCTTAGAGGGGGAAACTGAAATAGATGCTAAAATCTCTGATGCCTTTGGATGAAATGTGATACTGTGTGGAAGGATGGGAACCTGGGAGGGATGGAGTAGCCAAAGGACATGAACCACAACAGAAAGGAGCTTTGCTCATTGGTGAGAGTAGTGAGTGACCTGGAAGAGTGGTTAGAAAATAGAAGACTGTTAACACTCATTTCTGTGCTTGGAAGTCCATTTAACATGAGAGAGAAACAACTTTTGTTTTTGAAGAACCAGATAGTTGGGCAATCGATACCATAATCTGGATGAACCTATTTACTGTATAATCAGAACCACCTGAGTAGCTTTTTGAAAAAGTCCTGGATCCCCCTCCAATATCCTCATTCAGGACATCTAGAGTAGGGCCAGGAACCTATCATTTTAAAAACTCCTCCAACTGACTTATATGCAGCCTGATTTGGGAACTTCCTAGTAAAGGAAAAGAGCTAAGGAACAGTTTCAAGGGGGAGAGGGAATAGTTTTCTGTCTTATAAAATAGAAGTTGCAAAAACAAAAAATAGGAGTTGCAGTGGTGTGTACAGAGGGTAAAAGAGAAATTGGCAATGGGATAATCCTTAGAAGAGGAAGGACAAACAAGTAGAAGGTAAGGATGTGAGGATGTGAATATAGATGAAAAACATGTAAGTAAATAACTGGCCTGAAGCTTCTGAATAATAAACTTTTCTCCTAAGTGCCCCCCATCCATCTCCATCTCTTTAGAAACACCCTCATGAATAGTCAGGACCTGATTACTTCATGTTATTTTTATATTATCTACTTTAAGACTTTGCATGTAACATTTTTTAATGTGTTTTTCTTAAGAATATATTTAAATAACTTTATTTAAGGAGGTCAGTTTTAACCAACATTTCCATACCTAATACTTCTTAGACATTGTACTAGGCACTGGAGAAAAGTCAGATGATTTCCTTGGGTTAAGGAGCTTTTTAAGTTCAATATAGGTAATACAGATTGACCGTGTTCTCAGATATCATATTATGTATCAGGCATTAATAGGTTAAGTCTAAAATATTCAAATTGTAAGTTTAGTATTTAATCAAACTAGAAAAAATGTCTTGCCAGACGGTCATGACCTGAGTATTTTACTGTTCCTAGACCTGCAGATTCCATTTTGGTGTCTAGATCCTTGGGATCTGTTACACCAGGGGGCTTGACTTTCATCCAAGACCTCTGGGTGGTAAGAAACATTGTCCTTTTCCTTAACACTTATTCCCCAGTTGTGTATATTGTACATGCTCTCGCCTTTTTATTTCTGGGGTTTAGGATGGGGCTTCCCAGGTGGCGATAGTGGTAAAGAATCCACCTGCCAGTGCAGGAGATGCAAGAGACATGGGTTTGATCCCTGGGTCAGGAAGATACCCCTGAAGGAGGAAATAGCAACCTTCTCCAGTATCCAGTATTCTTGCCTGAAAAATTTCACGGACAGAGGCTCCTGGCAGGCTATAGTCCATGGAGTCGTGAAGAGTCTGACATGACTGAGCATGCACGCAGGATGGGGTTGTGGGTAACTCCTAAATTTTGAGTAGTAATGAGGCCAGTGGTCATTCACTGTTCTTTGTACACTTCTCTGGCGATACGGTTTCTTTGTGCGTCTCATCGTGAACACCAGCTCCTAAGAGATAGGTCCATAAGTATTCAAACAACATTAACCAGTTTACTTTTTTCTTTTAAGTATAGTTGAATTTGTCCAATTACATGTAGCTTTCATTTTCTGTATCTCTTTCTTTTGCAGGTGGTAACCATGGCTATGTGGGTGCCAGTAGCAGAATGTCAAGAAGAGCACACTTGTGCTCTGCTGCTACCAGTAGTTTATTAGACATCGATCCTTTAATTTTAATACATCTCTTGGACCTTAAGGACCGGAGCAGTATGGAAAATTTGTGGGGCTTACAGCCTCGGCCCCCTGCTTCACTTCAGCCCACAGGTAAAATATGAACAGTAATTTTCCTTTTTTCTGTTCTTCTCCAAAAGAATTCTTAAATTTAAATTCCGATATCTTAAGTGTTGGAACATGGTATGTTTCTGTCACAAATTGATTTTTCGTTGTATTTTATAAAAATATATCAATTAAATCAGTTTTTTGTTATTGTTCAAAGGTATTTTGTACAAAAATAATGTCAAAGTGCCTGTAAAAAGGTTTTGATATGATTTGCCTTGTAGATTGTGACTACTGGGCAGTTTGATCCATGTGAATTACAGTTGTCCTCTTTGTGAATGGACTTAAAGTTTCGCAGGCCTCATGAGTACCTTGATGTCTAAGTGGGACTGTGTGTTAACAAATAGAAGGTTTACTCATGCTTTGATGTTCAGTAGCCTAAAAATGTATACCAGTTAGCAGCAGTATTTTTAAAAAAATTATTTGTTAAATGAAATTACATTTGTGTTACTGTAATATGATGTATACACTTAAATAAATTTGCAAGTATAGTCACATGTGGACTTTTTAAACTTTAGACACAGGTTTTCCCATTTTTAAACTTACACCTGTTAATTTTATTTTTAAAACTTGGTTGTTTTGGATCTTTGTTGCTGTGCACAGATTTTCTCTAGTTGTGGACATCAGGGGCACGTTCTAGTTGCAGAGAGTGGAGGCTACTCCCGGGTTGCGGTGCACAGGTTGTAGGCACACAGGCTTCAGTAGTTGCAGCAAGCAGGCTCAGTACTGTGGCGCACGGGCTCAGTTGCTCCACAGCACGTGGAATCCTCCCAAACCAGGAGTTAAACCCATGTCCTCTGCATTGGCAGGCGGATTCCTAGCCACTGTGCCACCAGGGAAGTGCTAGACATTTACTTTTAAATGGCATACTTTGAAACCATTTTTGTTGGAAAGCTTTCTAAAATAAACTGAACATTTTTCCTACCTTCCTAAAAAAAAAAAGTAGTACTTTACAAATCAAATCAGTGATTTAGAACAGTGATTTTGATGCTTCTTTATAGCAGCAGAACTCACTTTTCAAGTAGAGTTTAAGGCAGAGCCTCAGTGTAGAAAACAGAAATAGAGCTGCTCTAGTGGAAGATAGATCAGAACTTGGATTATTTAGTTCTCTTTGTTCCTAAAGTATACTTCCTGAAAGCCTGGGTCCTCAGTTTGAAAGACTGTCTCCAATCAGGCTAAGAAACAGTTGCCTTTTTCTATCATTCAAGTACATTTTGTATTATGCTGGTACAAAACAGCACTTATCACATTGTATATGATTTTTTTCTGAGGCATTTTTATTGTAGAAAGTTAAAATGTAGAAAATTATAAAGAGAAAATTTAAATTACACATAGTTCTTGTGATCAACAAATGCCCTTTAAAAAAAACTTATTAGCAAAGATTTTGCTTAAATTATAACCATTGTTGTTTGCAAAGACTTAGTGAAGCAAACAAGTTCTGAACCTCCAGGTGGATGTATACATTGTTTTAACCTTTTTGAAGGAAAATTTTGTAGTAGATGTAAAATACCTCTATCCTTTAATCCTGTAACTTCATTTTTAGGAGTATATTCCAAAGAGAAAACAATCAGAGTTCTTTGAAAATACCCAACAATACAATTATGGTTGAAAAATTACAGTTGTCCAAGGAATAGCATATTTTATAGACAAGTAAAATATTGTTTTTGAAAAATTCAGTGTCAGAGAAAAGAATGTAAACTATATAAACAGAATAAGATCTCTGTTCTCTGAAAGTTTTCTATTAAAATGGATAATATAAATGAAATGAATTGAGTTTTAGATCAAAATGATAAAGTCTGTGACAAGGGGGATGGGGTATGAAAGAGAGAGGAAGAACAAGGTTTGGATTTAAGCATATTGAGTTTGACATACCAGCGGGATATCACAGTAGAGATGCTTAGCAGATAGCTAAAAATTAAGACTGAAATATAGGCAGTTATCTGCCGAGAGGTGATGCTAAGTAATTAAAACGAAGGGAGTAGAAGATTTCAGGAGAAAGAGTTTCAAGAAATCCTTTAAAAGGGTTGCTGCTAAGTCCCTTCGGTTGTGTCCGACTCTTTGTGACCCCATAGACGGCAGCCCACCAAGCTCCCCTGTCCCTGGGATTCTCCAGGCAAGAACACTGGAGTGGGTTGCCATTTCCTTCTCCAATGCATGAAAATGAAAAGTGAAGTCGCTCAGTCGTGTCCGACTCTTAACAACCCCATGGACTGCAGCCCACCAGGCTCCTCCATCCATGGGATTTTCCAGGCAAGAGTACTGGAGTGGGGTGCCATGGAACATAATTATGGTGAACATCTGTTGTTATTGCGTGTGTGGAAGATGAGCCAGATGAAGAGCCTTTGGAGAGGAGAGAGAAGAGAGTCATGGAAGCCAAGTGAAAAATGACCTTTCTGTGAGAGGGTATTTAAGGCTAACGTTACAGAAAGATCCAGGTTTCTTTTATTAAAATGCTTGCTTGAATTTTAGTGTTCATTTTGTATTCTTTGTGTATTCTTTCCTTCTCGATCTGTATATTTTCATTTCCGTTTCTTGTCTTATTGCATTAGCGAGAACTTACTGTAGCGGTTGTAAAGGAGTGGTGAAAAGATGTCCCTGATCTTGATGGGAAAGCGTTTAAGTTTCTCACCAGAAAGTATAATACTAGCTGTAAATTTTCCATAGATATTCTTTTATCAAGCTGAGAAAGTTCCCCTCTATTCTGAGGTTTTATTGTGAATGGTTGCTGGATTTTGTGAAATGCTTTTTTTTTTTTGCATCTATTGATATGATGTAAATAGATTACATTAAATGATTTTCAAATATTGAACAAGCCTTGTATACCTGGGATAAATCTCATTTGGTTGTCATGTATGGTTTTTTAAATATATTGTTTAATTCAGTCTGCTAATAGTTTGTTGAGGGTTATTGGTATCTGTGTTCGTCAGAGATACTGGTCTGTAGTTTTCTTGTAATGTCTGTCTGACTTTGATATTAGAATAATGCTGCCCTCATAGATTCAGTAAAGAAGTATTCCCTCTGCTTCTTGTGGAGACTGTAGAGAATTTTATAATTTCTTCTTTAAATGTTTGGTAGAATTCACCAGTGGATTGATTTGGGCCAGATGCTTTCTGTTTTAGAAAGGTATTGTTACTGACTGAATTTCTTTAATATATACAGGCCTATTCATATAGTCTGTTTTTTCTTCTGTGAGTTTGGCACATTGACTTTCAAGGAGTTACATCTAGGTTATCAAATTTGTTGGCATGGAGTTGTTCATAGTGAACACCTGTCACGTATCAGGCTTACTCTAGGTTTTTGTTCTTAACCACTGTTTCATAAAAGGGACATCATAAGGGGCATCAGGGTATGAACAACAGATAGTGTGGCTGAACCTGATTTTGAGGTACGCGCAGTGGTAGATAGAAAGGCAAGTTGGATCTGTTCTGTGAAAGGCTTGCCCGAGGAATTTATTCATAGTGAACAGTGGGTAACCATTGTTTCAGTTTAGGAATAGTTTGATTCAAACTATATTTTAGAAAGCTTGCAGTGTTAAGAAAACTATCAGAAAGGAAAATTTAATCAGGATACAGTTGTAGATGTTTATTGTCATTCCCAGTATGAGAGGACAGATTCATATGTTTCTGTGTATTTTCTCAGTCATTATAACGTGTGGAGCTGGGGTAAGATCTTCAGGATTTTTTGGCATTATAAAAATTCTTTTAAACCTCTAGGGAACAGATTAACCTGGGCAGTGGAGAAGTAGTTTACTTAGAGCAAAGAGTTATACTTGTGGAGGTAGAGTTTATGGGGCTTGGCAACTAATTGTAATACGGTAAAGAGGACTTTCCAGATGGCTCAGTGGTAAAGAATCCACCCACCAACACACGAGGCGAGTTTGATCCCTGAATTGAGAAGATCCCCTGGAGGAGGAAATGGTAGCCCACTCCAGTATTCTTGGCCTAGGAAATCCCTTGGACAGGGAGCCTGGCACTCTACAGTCCGTGGGGTCGCAAAAGAGTCGGACACAACTTAGTAACTAAACAGCAACAACAACAGAGCACTCTGAAGTAGCTTAGGTTACCAGAAGGGGGGTGGTGGGATGGACACTGAAGTCTGAAGGAGGAGCTGTGGATAACTGTCATTCTTGAAAGAGGCGAATGAGTGTTATAGATGAGACTCTCAGTTCTTAACCTTATAACTTGACAGATTCAGAAAGGCTTCTCGTCCTCAGTGCGGTGAGTATCCTTGTCAGGCTCCTGTGGTACAAGATTCCATAGCACTTTTACACTCTCCCGTCTTGGCACTTACCACACAGTACTGGAATGGATTTTCATTTTTTCTCAGCTGGACTGTGAGCTTTGTGAAGGCAAAGACTGGGTGTTTGCCCTGTTCACTCTTGTATCCCCTGCCTAGCCCAGTGCTTAGCATTTGATTGGGCTTACTTTTAAAAATTCTTGTCAGTTTCTAGTAATAGTAAACTAAATCATGTGGGTTAATACAGGTTTTCTTCTTTAAGTCCAGGTAGATGTAGGGTGGGACATGATAGCCACAAAGATTTTATTTAGCAAAACATTTTGAATATTTTGTGCCATAGGCTGCATGGCCTAGAATGCAAAGATCACTAAGATGTAATCTCAGCCTCTAAGTTATTCACATTCTACTTGTCTGTCTTCCTTACTGTAATATAGTGTGCTCTACAAAATTAGGTAAGAACTGATTTGAAAGGAGGGGAGCAATTGGTGTGTTTAGGTGCTTGAAGAAGGAGACATTTCCGATCAGACCTGGTAAGTCTGAGTTAGCAGCAAGAGCAGAGGGAAGAGAACATGTGAGAAGGGTGAGGACAGAGCATGGCTGCCGAGCGGAGCTGCAGGACTAGGGGCACTGAGCCACCGAGAGGCAGAGGGGAAAGCCGAGGAAGTGGAGGTGGCATCAGATAATGCAGGGCCTGTGTGCTCTACTGATATTTCCTCGGTGATCCTAAGCAGGAATGTAACATCTGATTTGGGTTTTAAACACTGCTGTGATACTTTGGTGGACAGGGGGTTGAATGGGAGCTACGCTGTGCTTTCATAGCCATTGGATCTCCTGAGCCTCAGGACAGCCCTGTTACAATATATATTATTGTCTTCATTTCACAAATAAATAAATGGACTCAGAAGCTGGAAGATTTAAAGAAAGTTACAGCAATTAAATGGTTGATCTGAGACCAAATCCTGGGTTTCTAAAATCTCTCCTAATAGTCTATTGTGAATGCTTTCAGCTGCAAGTAGCAAAATCATGCTAATCGTGCCTTAACTAACAGGAATAAAGGCACTTTGTTATACATACTCCATCTGGAGGTTAGTGATTCCATGTGCATCAGGTATTTAAAGGCAGGGCAAGGGATGGTCTTCCTGCAGTTTTCTTGCCTCTTCTGGCATGACGTTAAGATGACTGCCACAGTTTCAGGCATCATTTAGGCACAGGAGTGTGTCACTATCAGGAAAGAAAAGATGGGATGTAAAAGACCTATTCCTGTGATGCTGGAGAGCAAAGTATTAAGACTCTGGAGGCAGACTCCTTGGTTTGAATTCAAGCTCCTCTACTTTTAGCTGTATCCCCAACATAATAAAATCTCCCAGTCAGAATGGAGGCTCTCTCTCCCCTCCCCCAACTTTGGCTGAAATTCTTAGTCATGTGCCCACTCTAAATGCTCCAAGAGGAATAAGCTTAGACCAGTCGTAGGCTCGTACCCTCTGGGGCCAAGCAAAGGACAGCTCTCATTGCCCTCAGCAGTGCTGGCCTGCCTAACACCTAAACACAGGCTGGGCTCTGCAGGCATGGTGGAAGTGAGGGAGTGGCTGTTGAACACACCGTGGTGTCTGCCTTTTCCCTCTCTTACGGCATGGATTGTTGCAGTGTGTGAGCAGGGTCAGCTGTCATTCCTGCTAGGAAAGGACTTGTTCTTCTGTCTAGTTAGGGTACCTCTTAAGGAGTTTAGGGGTGTTTTTGGGGGTGAGGAACTTGATTTCTTCTTGCTTTGAGTCAGTCATAATGTTCTTTGATTTCCAGAATCCCTAGATTTCCAGAATCTTTTCTCTTTCCTGCATAGAAATTGTGTGTTTTTCCTTGCTCATTTCTCTCTTTAATATTTGAGTTGGGGAAAAGAAATTAAAAACAACTTCAACTACTTTCTCTTAGAAGAAACAAAGTATTATTAGTTTAATGACCGCAAAGACTCACTGACAGGGAAGTAATTTTTTTTTTTTTCAATGATATTCCATTGCACTTAATGGAGAAGGCAATGGCACCCCACTCCAGTACTCTTGCCTGGAAAATCCCATGGACGGAGGAGCCTGGTGGGCTGTAGTCCATGGGGTCGCGAAGAGTCAGACATGACTGAGTGACTTCACTTTCACTTTCATGCATTGGAGAAGGAAATGGCAACCCACTCCAGTGTTCTTGCCTGGAGAATCCCAAGGATGGGGGAGCCTGGTGGGCTGCCGTCTATGGGGTCGCACAGAGTCGGACACGATTGAAGCGACTTGGCAGCATGGCACTTAATACCTGCATCCACATTGGATAACAGTTCAGTAAATCACCTTTTTAAAATGAGTTAGACTGTATATTTTATATACTATGTATAACATAGTTGACTAAGTGTTTGGCTTCTAGGTTTATGCTTTTTCTGTTTTGTTTTTTATTTTTTAATTGTGAACATACTAAAAGCTCAGTATAGAAAATTTGAGAAAAGTGAATAAATATAAAGAAGAAAGCACATTTAGAGTTAAATGTATAATTCAGATTTGAGTTATTATAATGTGAAGAAATAGAGAAAAACAATAGAATGGGAAAGACTACAGATCTCTTCAAGAAAATTAGAGCTCCCAAGGGAATATGTTACGCAAAGATGGACACAGATGAAGAACAGAAATGGCAAGGACCTAAGAGAAGCAGAAGAGATTAAGAGGAGATGGTAAGAATACACAGATCTATACAGAAAAGGCCTTAATGACCCAGATAACCACGGTGATGTGGTCACTCACCTAGTTTCAGACATCCTGGAAGGTGAAGTCAAGTTGGCCTTAGGAAGCACTACTACAAAGCTAGTGGAGGTGACAGAATTCCAGTTGAACTATTTCAAATTCTAAAAGATGATGCTGACAAAGTGCTGCACTCAATATGCCAGCAAATTTGGAAAACTCAACAGAGGCCACAGGACTGGAAAAGGTCAGTTTGCATTCCAATCCCAAAGAAAGGCAATGCCAAAGAATGCTCAAACTACCATACAGTTGCACTCGTTTCACTTGCTAGCACAGTAGTGCTCAAAATTCTTCAAGGTAGTCTTCAACAGTACGTGAACCAGGAAGTTCCAGATGTACAGGCTGAAACCAGAGATCAAATTGCCAGCATCTGTTCAATCATAGAAAAAGCAAGAGAATTCCACTAAAACATCTACTTCTGGTTCATTGAGTAGGCTAAAGCCTTTCACTGCGTGGATCACAACAAACTGGAAAGTTCTTCAGGAGATAGGTATACCAGGTTACCTTACCTGCCTCCTGAGAAACCTGTATGCAGGTCAGCAAGCAACAGTTAGATCTGGATATGGAACAACAGACTGGTTCCAAATCGGGAAAGAGTATGTCAAGTGTGTATATTGTCACCCTGCTTATTTAACTTATATGCAGAGTACCTCATGTGCATTGCCAAACTGGATGACTCACAAGCTGGAATCAAGATTGCTGGGGGAAATATCAATAACTATGGATATGCAGATGATACCACTCTAATGACAGAAAGTGAAGAGGAACTAAAGAGCCTCTTGATGAGGATGATAGAGTGAAAAAGCTGGCTTAAAACTAAGATCGTGGCATCCGATTCCATCACTTCATTGCAAATAGATAGGCAAAAAGTAGAAACAGATTTTATTTTCTTGGGCTTCAAAATCAGTACAGACAGTGACTGCAGCCATGAAATTAAAAGATACTCCTTGGAAGTAAAGCTTTGACAAATCTAGACAGCGTATTTAGAAAGCAAAGACATCACTTTGCCAACAAAGGTATGTGTTGTCAGAGCTATGGTTTTTCCAGTAGTCATGTATGAATGTGAGAGTTGGACTATAAAGAAAGCTGAGTGCCAAAGAATTGATGCTTTTGAGCTGTGGTGTTGGAGAAGACTCTTGAGACTCTCTTGGACTGCAAGGAGATCCAACCAGTCAATCCTACAGGAAATCAACCCTGAATATTCATTGGAAGGACTGATGCTGAAGCTGAAGCTCCAATACTTTGGCCACCTGATTGGAAGAGCTGGCTCATTGGAAAAGATCCTGATACTACGAAAGATTGAAGGCGGGAGGAGAAGGGGGCGACAGAGGATGAGATGGTTGGATGGCATCACCAACTCGATGGACACGAGTTTGAGTAAACTCTGGGAGTTGGTGATGGGCAGGGAGACCTGGCGTGCTGCAGTCCATGGGGTCGCAGAGTTGGACAAGACTGAATGACTGAACAACAACTAAACGTGACCCAGATTTTAACTTTGTAGGTGTCAATAGAGTTATGATACTTGTATCTGTTTTCATTAATTGAATTTAATGCATGCTTTTATTGTTGGTACCACCTAAAGAGCTTTAGGTTACTTGCACCTCAAATTTGCCTATATGCACAGTACAGAATGGCTTCATGAATGTTAAGGTCTATGTTAATGTGACTTGTTACTTCCTCTCTGCAGCATCGTATTCTCGAAAAGATAAAGACCAAAGGAAGCAGCAGGCAATGTGGCGGGTTCCCTCTGATTTAAAGATGCTAAAAAGACTCAAAACTCAAATGGCTGAAGTTCGATGTAAAGCTGATATAAAGAACACACTTTCAGAAATAAAGAGCAGCAGTGCTGCTTCTGGAGACATGGCAGCGAGCCTCCTTTCTGCTGACCAGGCAGCCCTGGCCGCATGTGGGACCGAGAACTCCAGCAGATTACAGGAATTGGGAATGGAGCTCTTGGCAAAGTCATCAGTTGCCAGTTGTTACATACGAAACTGTAAGTGAAAAAGATCCGCTTAGTTTTATTTCTCCATGTGTCATTTGGGAAACTCGGGGAGAGGTTATTTTCAGAATAATAATATTTAAATATCTCCCTCAGTGTTACTTAGGACTACAAATACATACAGCTTTTTCTTCCATCCAAAACTGACTTTGTATATTTTCTGCTATATAACAGAGTTAACATTTCTTGATTGCTTATTCTGTATTGGGCAACAAATAAGACAAAATCTTTACTCTCATGAATCCTGCATTCATTACTCATGTGATAGGAATTGGACATTAAAATGTGTAGACAGGTAAAGATTATTTCTGTAGATAAAAAGTCCTGTGAATTCCACAGCAGAGGAGTGGGGTGGGGAGAGCAAGTGAAAGAAAGTCCCTCAAGAGGCAAGCGTTGAACTGACACCTGAAGGTTGAGGAGTGGGAGCCGTGCAGAGGTCTGGGGGAAGCATTCTTCAGGGTAAACAGAACGGAAAATGCAAAGTCACTATCAGGATTCACTCTACATGGCTGAAGGCCGAAGGAAGGCCAGTTTGGCTGAACATGGTGAACTAAGCAGAAGTGAGGGTAACAGGAGATAACGTCAGAGAGACAGGATCTTGATCAGGTGCAGTTGCTAAGTTGTGCCTTGACACTTTGCGACCCCATGGACTGTAGCCCACCGGGCTCCTCTGTGGGATTTCCCAGGCAAGAATACTGGAGTGGGTTGCCGTTTCCTTCTCTATTAGATCACATGGGTCTTATAAGACCTCAGTAAGCAGTTCGAGTTTTATTCTGATTTTGGGGGGAAGTCTCTAGACAATAAAAATCAGAGGGGTGTTTATGATCTGATATACTTCTAAAACAAAGATTGCTTTGTTGTGTGGAGAGGGTCTGAAAAGGATTGAGAGTGGAAGTTGTGAGACCAGTTCGCAACCTATAGCAATAGCTTGTATGAAATACTCTGACTTACTCGAGTTTCTGCACTGAGTAGGTGGACTTGCTCATAGTCTAGCAGCCTTTCTTTACCGAGGTTCCAATCTTTTTTAAAGTCTCCCAAGGATGATATATAACTCGTGCTACTCTAGATACACAGGAGAGAAGTTCATCTGTTACATACAGTGGATATTTTAAACCATGAGGGCTCAGTTCTTTCCCACAAACCTGGTAAGAAAGGGTTTAGGAAAAGAGAAAAACTAAGAATGATGTTTAAGTATTTGGTCTAAGCAACTTAGTGACTGGTGGTATCGTTAACTGAGATGCAAGTTAAATAGGAAGAAGCAGGTGTGGGATGGTGGGCCATGAGGTATCATGGCAGGAATTTTTTGAACATGTTTGGTTTGAGATGTCTGCTAGATCCAGTAAAATATCTCAGAGGCAGTTGAATGCTTTCGTAAATCTGAAGTATATGAGGGTAAAGCTGGATATAAACAGTTGGGAGTCAGCAGTGTCAGATGTTGTTTAAAACCAGGGATCAAGTATGAAGGGAGTTTAAATGGAAAAGAGAAGTTTTGGTTCTGGGCACTTAAACATTTAAAGGCCTGTTAGGGAAGGTAGCAAAGGAAATTGAAAAGAGCAATCATTAAGGTAGAGAATAACAAAAGAAATGAAATCTCAAAAAAAATTTTTTTTTAATGCATCTCAAAAAAGGTGGAGTGGTTGTCTGTCATTGAGAGGCATCAAGATGAAGGTTGGATGTGCCTTTTTGGAACCATTCCCATGGAGGGGTATAGCAGAAGTGAATGAGTTGGGAAACCAGAGCATGACTGCTCGGCTCCTTCGAGAAGCGTCACATAAATTGGGTGGTTCCTGGAGGGGTGGTGGAATTAGGAAGGAGTTTGACATCTGTGTCTTGTTTTCCTTTTCTTAAACATACCTGCTTTTTTTACCTGGGTTTTTTTGGTGGTAAAATATATATATTAATAACATAAAGTTTACTATCAAACTTGTTTTATTTTGTTTTTTGAGAAAAAAAAAAGAGACTCCTTTATTTTTGTCACTTTTCTCTCCTTTTTTCTTCTAGTTTTATTGAGAAGTAATTAACCTACAGAACTGTATAAATTTAAGGTGCATAGAATAGTGATTTGGCTTACATACATCAAGAAGCGATTACCACGATGAGTTTAGGGAACATCCATCCTTTCATAGATAAAAATTTTAAAAATAAAATTTTTTTTCTTGTGAAAATACTTTTAGGATTTATTCTGTTGCCAGTTTTCATATACTTGTCTTAGTTATTGTTAGCCATATAATTCAGTGGCATTAGATACATTTATGCTGTTGTGCTACTATAACCACCATTCATCTCAACTTTTTCATCATCCCAAACTAAAATTTTATATACTTTGAGTAGTAACTCGGTGTTCCCGGTTTCCCATACTCTTCTGGTAACCACTATTATACTTTCTGTTTCTATAAACTTGATTATTCTAGATATCTCATATAAGTGGAATCATACAGTATTTGTCTTTTTGTGTCTGACTTATTTCACTTCAGCATAATTTCTTCAGTCTTCATATTGTAGCAAGTGTCAGAATTTCATTTCTTTTTAAGGCTGAGTAATACTCCCTTTTATATATATGTATGCTATCGTATGTTTATCCATTCATCTCTTGATGGACATAAGGATTTTTCCCACTTTTTGGCTATTATGAATAATGCAGATATGAAAATGTATGTGCAGCATCTGTTCAGGTATCTGCTTTCATTTTTTTGGAGGGTATTTACCTAGAGTGTGATTGCTGATTCATATTGTAATTCTGTGTTTAATTAAAAAACAAATTATTTTAATCATGATAAATTTTACCACATTTTATTAAAATTTACTGTCTTAACCTTTTTAAGTGTAGTTATCAATGGCATTGAATATTACATGCATATTGTTGTGCTACCAATGCCAACATCCACCCACAGAACTTTCTTTTTATCTTGAGAAACTGTCTCCATACCTATTAAACGATTGCTATCTCTTCTTTCTCTCTCTCGATCCCCTGGTAGCCGTCTATGAATTTGATTACTCTGGGTACCTCATATAAGTGGAAACTTATTTTATTTGTGGTTGGATTATTTCACTTACCATAAGCTTCTCAAGGTTCATCCATGTTCTAGCATATGTCAACATTTTCTTCTCTTCTATGAATGAATGCATAATATTCCACTGTGCGTTTGTTTTGACGGATACTTGTGTTAATCATGTATGTGAGGCTTTACTTCTGAGCTTTCCATATGTGTGTTTATTACAATGAGATATATTAATGCTGGATACTGATGGCAATAATATAGCAGACATGAATAGGACAGGGTAATTGCCAAATACATAGAATTCTTTTGAATAGAGGTGATGATGTAGTCGAAAAATGAGTAAAGGTTATGATTAAGTTATTAAGGTAAGAAGAAATACCAAAGGACGATAAATGTATTAAAAGATACTCAACCTTATCTAGTTGTCAAGGAAATAACAATTTTAAACCAAAAGAAGTAAAGCTTTTTGGATGGACTTTGGCAGAAAACTTGTGTTACATATTTCTTCAGATACTTCCCTTGTCGTCACTTGTTTTTGTTTTCTGCTAAACATTAAGTTTTAAATTTTTTATTTTCAACATCTGTTAATAGTATTCATTCTTTGAGGGTTTAATGTTTTCATTTGAAGGCCTTTTCAGCTCTAAAACAACACTTAGCTTTCTTGATTCTGTTTTTATTTTTTAACGTTTTTACATTTAGTTCATTATTCCATATGTAACTTGTTTTCCATGACAGTGTGTAAATTCAGTGTCCACCCTGCCCAACCCACCCACCAAAATGAAACATGTTTTTTGAAGAGTCTCTTCTGTTCAGCAAAATGAAATTCATTTTTTATATTATAGACCAAATTCTCATACTTACATAGTTCTGTTTTTAAATTCATTCATACAGTTGGACCAGGTGAAATTGCCAGTGGGACACTTTTTTAAAACATACAAAACAGCAGTTTAGTAATGTTAAGCTAAATGTTTGTTCCGTTGTCTACCAGACCCACATTCCTTTTTCTTAACCACTGTAGTTGTATAGTTTATAATGCCGTGATATGTTTGCCTTCATTTTGTTTTCAAGATGTCTTTGATGGTTCTTACATGTTTACTTTTCCAGAAAAACATTTTGACTGGAATTATGTTACATTTAATGCATTAATTAACATTTAATTTGAGGAATTGACATCTTTTAAGTATCAAAGCATTCAAATTGAGTAATGTGGTGTTTCCATGTATTCAAGCCATCCCTGGTGGTTCAGATGGTAAAGCGTCCACCCGCAGTGCAGGAGACCTGGGTTTGATCCATGGGTCGGGAAGATCCCCTGGAGAAAGGAATGACTACCCACTCCAGTATTCTTCCCTGGAGAATTCCGTTTTTCAGAGGAGCCTGGTGGGTTACAGTCCATGGGGTAACAGAGTCGGATACAACTGAGCGACTAACAGTAATTTTCTGTTGCTGCTGCTGCTGCGTCGCTTCAGTCGTGTCCGACTCTGTGCAACCCCATAGACGACAGCCCACCAGGCTCCCCCGTCCCTGGGATTCTCCAGGCAAGAACACTGGAGTGGGTTGCCATTTCCTTCTCCAATGCATGAAAGTCAAAAGTGAAAGTGAAGTCTCTCAGTCGTGTCTGACTCCTAGTGACCCCATGGACTGCAGCCTACCAGGCTCCTCCATCCATGGGATTTTCCAGGCAAGAGTACTGGAGTTGGGTGCCATTGCCTTCTCTACACACATATATTTCTTCAGAGTTTTAGTTTTCCTCGTATAAGTTCTGTATATGTCTTGTTAATATTAGTTTCTAGATACATTGTAATTTAGGTTGCTATTGTGATAGGATCTCTTTTTCCTTCCATAATATTTTCTAACTGTTGGTTATTGGTTATAGGAAGACTGTTGGTTTTTATATGTTTATTTTGTGTTTAGCCCACTTAGTGAGTTTTTTAAAGTCTAAGTTTTTTAGTCAGTTATATTGAATTTCCTAAGTATATAGTCATATCATCAGCAAAAGTCATAGCTTATCCACTCCTTTCCTGCTTATTTACTTTTCATATTGTATTGTCTAGGCTGGGATCTTGGAATGATGTTAACTAATAGCAGTTACAGAATTTTTGTAATGTTTTAAACTCTATTTAAGAATTCCTTAGTTTTTATCTCATTAAGTTCAAATTTTGCTATATGTTTCAAAAGGTAGTTTTTATAGAGTTGAAAAAGATACCCTTTTCCTAACCGCAGTAATGGTTAACATTTACGAAGTGTTTATTATTTAACGGATACTATTCTAAGTAGTCTAAGTCACATGTATTAACTCATTTAATCCCAACAATAACTCTGTGAGGCAAGTTAATTTTATCCCCACTTTACAGAAAAAGAAACTGAGGCACAGGGCATTAAAGGTTCCTGGAGTTTCACAGTGGTAAGTGCAGAGCCAAGAATTTGAACCTTAGAACCTGTGACTTCCACCATTTCACCCAGTACTTCTTTTCCTATTGTGAATGATAAATGTGTGCCATAGCAGTAAACCAAAGGCTGTTACAGCCTTCAAGCCACTACACCTTCCTGAGGGAACTCAGAATGGGAGAGTCTTAAAGGAACTGTGAATGAGAAAGAACAGGATACTGACCCTAGCTTGCTGAGTGAAGTGAAAGTGAAAGTTGCTCAGCTGTGTCCGACTCTTTGCAACCCCATGGACTATACAGTCCATGGAATTCTTCAGGCCAGAATACTGGAGTGGGTAGCCTATCCCTTCTCCAGTGGATCTTCCTGACCCAGGAATCGAACCAGGGTCTCCTGCATTGCAGGTGGATTCTTTACCAACTGAGCTATCAGGAAGCCCTTAGATTGGTGAAGTGCATATTAAAGGAATGATTTCAGTGAGCTCAGACTCTTGCATCTTCCCATATGTAGAAAAGTGCTGAATTCATTAACTTGGGATATCTTGTGTTTTTTTAATTAACTGTTATCTTTTGATGTTCCAGTTACCTGATGTTTGTTGCAAAAACCCTTACATTTTTCCTCCCTTGACTTCAGAGTAGTCCCTCAGAAGTCCTCAGAAACTCCGCCAAATAAAACATAATTCTCAACTTTTAGGTTGTACTTTTTTTTTCTGTCAACACTACTTACTAAGAGTTTTTCTAAGTCAAGAAGTTGTATAGAATGATATCAAATGCTTGTTGTCATCTGTCAAAATAATCATATTTTGCCCTTTTACTTTGTGAACACAGAGAATGATGTCATTTAATACTGACCATTCCTGGAATTCTAGAATGAGTCTGTCTACTTGGTTGTGGTTTGTAATCTTTTAGTACACGGTTGACTCTGAGCAGCATGGGTTTGCACTGTATGGTCCTCCTATCCACAGATTACTTTCAGTAAATCCACAGTTGGTTGAGTCTTTGGATGCTGAATTACTGATAAGGAGGACTGACTATGAAGTTATGCCCTCCTTCTTGCACATGTGGGATCTTAGTTCTTCAACCAGGGATCAAACCTGTGCTCCCTGCAGTGGAAATGTGGAATCTTAACCACTGGGCCACCAGGAAGTCCCAGCTAATTCTTAGGATTCTTGAATATGTAGTAAATCAGTAAAATAGAGCTATACTTTCATTATTCTTTCATTAACATATTTTAGTTGTGATTTTATGCCAATCTCGTAGAATAAATTCAGAAGCCTTTGTTCTTTTCTATGCTGAGAAATTATTTTAACATGACATCTGTTTGTTAAAAGTGTAATGAAATTCATCTATAAAACTATTGAGTAATTCTTCGGGGAATAAAACTTTTAACAGCCTTTTTCATTTCTGTGTGTTTACTGGTGTCCTCATATTTCTTTTGCTTCTTATATCAATTTTCATAATTAATTTTCCTAGCAAATTCATTTTATTAGATAAATGTATTGGCATAAAGTCATTTACTCTGTTCCTTTAAATTTTAAAAACTCCCTCTGCATATGGGATGTTAACTTTTTGTTATATCATTGCTTATTTGTGTTTTCTTATTTTTTTCCCTTGACTTGCTTAGAAGCTTGTCCATTTTATTCATCTCTTTAGAGACCTAATTCTTAGATTTATTTCATCTTACTGTTGTTGCTCAGTCAGTCAGTCGTGTCTGAGTCTTTGTGACCCCATGGACTGTAGAATGCCAGGCTTCCCTGTCCTTCACCATCTCCCGGAGCTTGCTCAAACTCATATCCATCGAGTTGGTGATGCCATCTAACCATCTCGTCCTCTCTCATCCCCTTCTTCTCCTGCCTTCAATCTTTCCCAGCATCAGGGCCTTTTCCAGTGAGTCAGTTCTTCGCATCAGGTGGCCAAAGTATTGGAGCTTCAGCTTTGGCATCAGTCCTTCCAATGAATATCAGAATTGATTTCCTTTAGGATTGACTGATTGGATCTCCTTGCAGTCCGAGGGACTCTCAAGAGTCTTCTCCAACACCACAGATCAAAAGCATCAATTTTTTGGCACTCAGCCTTCTTTATGATCCAACTCTCAGGTCCAGACATGACTTCTGGAAAAACCCCATTACTGTGACTAGACGGACCTTAGTCGGAAAAGTAATGTTTCTGCTTTTTAATATGCTCTCTAGGTTGGTCATAACTTTGTTCCAAGGAGCAAATGTCTTTTAATTTCATGGCTGCAGTCACCATCTGCAGTGATTTTGGAGCCCAGGAAAATAAAGTCTGTCACTGTTTCCGTTGTTTCCCCACCTACTTGCCAGGAAGTGATGAGATCAGATGCCATGATCTTAGTGATTTGAATGTTGAGTTTTAAGCCAACTTTTTCACTCTCCTCTTTGACTTTCAGCAAGAGGCTCTTTAGTTCCTCTTCGCTTTCTGCCATAAGAGTGGTGTCTGTCTTTTTATTATGTTAATTCCTGCCTTCACTTCTGTTAATGCATCTCTTCATTTTCTTTCCTTAACCAGTAGTACATGTTTACTTTGCAGTGAAGAAATTGGTCATAATTTTTTCTCACAGCATGTTTTTTTTTCCCCCCAAAATGTACAGTTCATCAGTTTTTTATTACAGGGTTTTGTGACATTCACCATTATCCAAGTCTAGGACATTTTTATCATTCCTCTTATTATTGAACTTAGGTTTGGCTGCTCACTGCTTAAAAGCCAATAATTTGAGAAGCAAATGTCAGTAGAAAGAAAAGATGGCTTTAATCAGGAAAGCCAGCAGTTTGAGGAATTGGTAGACTTGTGTCCAAAGCCCAAGCCCAAGGCATGTGCTCAGCTGTGACAGTTTTTTTAAAGGGAAAAATGTGGGTGTTGGGAGGAGAATCTCAGTGAATTGAGGCAAGAGGTTGGGTTCTGCATCGTTCTGACAGCATGCAGATTGGGTGCCTCTCCCTTCAGATTTATCAGTTATCTTGCCCAAGTGATCAAGGATTGCTTGGGGGCGCCATTGGAAGTAGCTTGCTTTAGTTGCTCAGTTGACTCTTTGCTACCCCATGGACTATAGCCCGCCAGGCTCCTCTGTCCATGAGGATTCTCCAGGTAGGAATACTGCCCTTGCCCTCCTCCAGGGATTGGAAGTAGAGAGCTAGTCAGTTTTTTCAACTGCTTAATTCTTCATTCTTCTTTTTATCTAAGAAAAGAATCAGCAAGGCAAGGTGTGCATTCAGGAGAGGAAGAGTCAGAAGTTGGATTAAATTGCCTCATGATCTCATTCCTATAATTAGGTTCTTTGAAGGTTAGAGGACAATAGATGGGCAGACAGGAAAGGGGCAAAGAGCTGCATTTACTCTCCCCGTAAACTCCATACTCAGGAACCCTTACTTCCCATCTTCCCCTTCCCCTTATATCCTGGTAATTGCTTATCTATTTTGTCTGTATGGATTTGCTTCTTCTGGACTTTTCATATAAATGGAGTCACACAACATCAAGTCTTTTGTATCTGACTTCTCTGACTTAGCATAATATTTTCAAGGGCCATCCATGTTGTAACATGTCTTTTTTCATTTTGTTTTAAGGCTGAATGATACCTCATTGTTTGTGGGTACCACTTTTTGTTTGATCTACTCTTCAGTTGATGAGGACTTTGATTTTTTATTTCTATTTTTTTGGCTGTAATAAATTATGATGCTGTGACTATTCATGTATGTTTTTTTGTGTGAATCTATGTTTTTATTCACCTTAAGTATATGCTTAGGAATGGAATTGCTGGATTATATGAGAACTAAGTTTAATTTTTTGAGGCATGGCCTTACTGTTTTGTGGGCTTTTCTGATGACTCAGTGGTAAAGAATCCTCCTGCAACACAGGAGACTCGGGTTTGATCCCTGGGTTGGGAAGATCGCCTGGAGGAAGAAATGGCAACCCACTCCAGTATTCTTGCCTGGGAAATCCCATGGACAAAGGACCCTGGTGGGCTATAGGATCGCAAGTAGTCAGATATGACTGAGCACGGCACAGCAGGAGCATACAGTTTTCACAGCAGCTGCACCATTTTACATTCTTCCGCCGCGTATAAAGATTCCAGTCTCACCGTATTCTTAGCAGCGCTTGTTTTTGTCCATCTTTTTTCCCTTTGTCCAGCTGGATTATCTTGGTTTCCTTGTCAGAAATTAATTATATTAATTTTTGACCATAAATATAAGGTTTTTTTTCTGAACTCTGAATTCTGTTCCATTGATGTTTTTTTTTTTTCCTTTACCACAGTATTGAATACTGTAGTTTTACAGCAGAGTTGTGAAATCCTACAAGTGAGTCCTCAATTCAAGATTGCTTTGAAGTATTCTGAATCTTTTTCATTTTTCTATGAATTTTAGGATCAGCTTGTCAATATTCACAACATCAACAATGAAAAGACAGCTGAAATTTTTATAGGGATTGTGTTGAATCTGTGTTGTAGACCAAGTTTGGGAATAATGCTGTGTTAGCAGTATTGAGTCTTGCAGTTAATGAACACAGTATTTTCCCTCTTTTCTTTATTTCAACAATGTGTGATAGTTTTCCGTGTTCGGGTCTTACATTTCTTTGTTAAAATTTTCCCTAAGTATTTTATTCTATTTGATGCTGTTAATGGAATTGTTTTCTTAATTTTGTTCTCAGATTATTTACTGCTGTGTAAAAAGTCAGTTGGTTATTGATCTTATATCCTGCTACCTTATTGAACCTGTTCATTACCTTTTAATGCATCTCTCCTGCTTTCTTATTTCTTTTTATTATTTTTCCATCTTCTTGAGTCTATGCATGTTTGGTCCTTTCGTTTCAGGTTTGGTTTTTTTTTTTTTTAATTTTATACATTTTCCTCTAATTACTATTTTAGCCACAGACATCTTAGTGTATTATAATTGTGGTTTATTTCTAATTCAGCATTGATTTATTTTTAACCCAATAATGTTTTATAGTTTCCAAGTGTTTTGGTGGTTATTGTTTTGTTCTTGGTACTTGGTTTAATTGAATTGAGATTGGAGTTTGTGTCTGGTATGATTTTTCTTTTGGAGTTCACTGATAATTTTCTACTTTTGTAAGAACACAAGCAATGAAATAGGAATGTTTTTGGCATAAAACCCCAAATAAACCAATTGGGACCAGAGTGTTCTGTTTATTTTTGGACACAGTAGATGGGAATTCCTTCCATATATGGTAAGATAAAACCTTTCTCTGGTTGCCTAGGTAGTAAGTTTTGTGCCATTTTATCATAATCAGAAATGTTTTAAAATGTCTTTGCAGCCACAAATAAGAAGAGTCATTCACCCAAGCCCGCTCGGTCCAGTGTAGCAGGTAGTCTGTCTCTTCGAAGAGCAATAGACTCTGGGGAAAATAGCCGTTCAAAGGGGGACTGTCAGACTCTAGCTGAAGGTGAGTTTGGAGAGTTCAAAATGTAATTTTGGTAGATAGATGTCTGTTGAAACTGACCTTATGGTATAGCTGCTTTAAAGGCACCAAATGCTGGAACTCAGGTTGAAAACCCCTTGATCGCGTGACAGAACAGACCATCAGTAAGAAAGTGCGACCGTCAGGCTTCATGTTCTGGACTCCTGAGATTTAAATACCTGGCATCAAAAAGTTGTTTTTGAGTTCTCCTGCAGTTTAAAAATGTACATATAATGAGATCTCCTGAGTGGAAACTGCAGTGTGGGACACCAGGGTTTGATCCCTGGGTTGGGAAGATCCCCTGGAGAAAGAAATGGCAATCCACTCCAGTACTCTTGCCTGGAGAATCCCATGGACAGAGGATCCTGGTGGGCTACAGTCAGTGGGGTCGCAAATTGTCAGACACAACTTAGCGACTAACATAACCATAAGTGGAAACCAGAGAGAGAACCTTTTTTGTTTGCCTTCCTTCTGAATATACCCTTCCTTTTTTGTAGTCTCCCCGGGAAGCTCTCAGTCTGGGAGCAGGCACAGTTCTCCCCGAGCCTTGACCCATGTCAGTATCAGTGACATTCTGCCGAAATCTGAAGATCGGCAGTGTCAAGCTTTGGATTCAGATGCTGTCGTGGTTGCAGTTTTCAATGGCGTACCTGTTGTTGAAAAAAGAAGAAAAATGGTCACCTTGGGGTAAATGAAGTTCTTTTGTTTATATAATAGAATAATAGCTAGTAGCTTTGGTTGGCACTTATCTACAATGTAATAAACAAAATAAATTTCTACTTTGTTAATTTTTTAGCAGATTATTTGTTTATTGTATTAAAAAGGAACTTTTAAAGTATCAGAGACCTTCCTTTTTTCTTTAACTGAATGAGATAGTAGCAGAAGTTCAGTTTGGGTAAGTTAGAGCTCATTTTCACTGAAGTTAGGATAATAATGTATCCTTGTGTGATCCTTGTGTGGGGTTTTGAGTCAGCTTTTTTCCCCATCTGTCCCAGGCTTTTCAAACTCCTTTGTGCTGGACTTTATTGTGGCCCATAGGTCTTTATAGGAATTTTGTGTGGAACAGAGACCTTCTGGCAATTTAATTTTACCACTGCTTTTCTGCTTTCATCTCATCCTTTTTTCCTTTTATGAAAGTACCCTCAAAATACATAGTTGGAATTTCCTGAAAAGGTTTATATACATGGTCATTAGTACCTTTATTTCTCTCCCAGGAAACATGAACTCAAATCCCAGTCACATCAGTTAAACTTCCATCAGCCTAAGAGAGTGAATGTGGGGTGTATTGTCTGTGAATATGCAGATGAGCCTTTAATATCCATCTGCTCATCTATTTTATGGCTGTTAAATATCATTTCTAATTTTAAACAATGGAATAGTTTTACCTTGGAGACTTTGAAAAGAACTTTGAATTAAATTTAGAGAAAGATTAATATCCCTTAAATTTACTTTATTTCATCGAGTTTTTAGATCTGAATAATTACCAAATCTAAAAGGACAACTGGTGGCTTTGCTTTCTGCTTTGGCTCAGGTTTAAGCAGGGAAATGTGACAATCACTGGAGATTGTCTTGTCCTTCCCATTTCCTAGTCTGGTTTTACACAGGTTCCTTTTAAGATGAAAGCTGTAACTAGCTTTTATATTTTGTTACAGAGGTTTATATCTGCCTTTAGTCATAAAGATTAAATGTGTACGAATGTATAGTTTTTGTAGACTGTAAAATCCTTTATAATCGTGTAAAGCTCATAGCCGTAACCCCCCTCATTTTATGGTTAATTATACTGCCAGCCTGGCTCATGTGATGTTTTCTAGCTTGTGTCTTTTTTTCCTTGCCTGATTTAAGGTAGCATAAGCAAAAATTTTAAATACTAATAATAAATGGTTCAAAATGGAAGTTAAAAAAAGAATATTAAGTTTCCCCATCTTTCTCCCATCTGCTTTGTTTTCCAGCCCCCTGCCCACACACATTCCTGCTGTTCTTAATTTTTTATATATGCTGTGTCTTCTCAGTTTTCATGCATATTTAAATAACTATGGCCGTATAGTTTTTTTTCCTAATAAAACTGGTACACCTTATTTTCTCATTCAGTATACCTTAAAAGTCTTTCCATATTGGTGAGAACATGTTACTATTAGTATTTTATTTATTTTTAAATGAAGGATAATTGCTTTATAGTATTGTGTTGGTTTCTACCAAGCATCAACATAAATCAGCCATAGGTTTACCCATGCCCCCTCCCACTACACCATCCCTCCCACCTCTCTCCCCATCCCATCCACCTAGGTTGTTACTGAGCCTGTTTGAGTTCCCCGAGTCATACAGATTCCCCTTGGCTGTCTCTTGTATGTGGTTATGTTTGTTTCCATGTTACTTCCTCCATCATCCCACCCTTTCCCTCCTCCCCTGCCAGCCATGTCCATAAGTCTGTTCTCTATGTCTGTGTTGGTAAGGACATATTATTAAGGACTTCCATTTCTATTTATTTTTAGGAATTCTTGAGATAATTGTAGATTCACATGCAATTACAAGAAAGGATAGAGAGAGCCTGTGTACCTTACATTGTTTCCCCTAATGATAACATTTTGCAAAATGCTGATATATTGTCTCAGCCAGGATATTGACATTGATGCAAGCTACCACTTTATAACCTTTCATTGTAAGTGAATCTTTTAAAAGTAAAATTTGAAATTTAGTATTAAACCCCGATGCTCCATACCCTATTAGTTTGCTCAGAAGGAAGGAAATCTAGATTATCATATCACTGACAGGTTATACCAAAATATAAGGTCATTTCTCCCTCTTTGAGGACTAATGCTACAGGAAGTCGTCTGGAAGGAATGCAAATGACTGATTCGGAAAATAACTCGGAAACTGGGGAGCTACAGCCTGTTCTACCTGAAGGAGCTTCTGCTGCCCCAGAGGACGGTAAGGCATGAAAAAGTCATAACTGGCGGGAAGCGGAATACTCGTCTCTTTGGTGCTGGTGCGGAGTGGTTGGTTTAATGAAACAGTTACTGAGGTGTTACCTACTATTTGACATGCTTCATCTGAAAATAGCATTCATTGTGCCACTGAGTTTGATTCACTAGGGCATTAATTACAGGGGAAGGCAAAGTAGTTGACTACATAAAAGGATATATCTTACTAGAAGGGGCAGTTTCGAGGGGAATATCTGCAGATACTTTGTTTGCTCATTCATGAAATGTGTTATGCTACCTACATGAGGAGGCATTGAAGTTTTTCTAGATATGAAAGATGACATTGGATATATTCTGTGTCTTATGGGAAAAACATGCTTTGTCTTTTTAAGTCAGTCTTGGTAAATGTTTGTAGGTTGCTTTGCTCTTTTAGAAGAATTGCAAACTTTAAGCACCTGAAAAATGCTTTATTGACTTCTGCTCTGCCAGTTCATTCTCAGTTACATTTCTAATATTTGTCTACAACTTCTTCCAGATTCATTATTCTTTATCTTAAAGCATAGAAGACTTTGTAATTTTGAGTTAACAGATGGTGCTTGCAACAAGGCTGTGTGCGTTGCCCTTGCTTGTCCTTTATATGTGAGCAGAAAAGCATGTCAACTTTATTAATGATATTTGACATTGGAATTTTTTTCATTTCTCTGTGAAACTGCCATGTACAACCTCTGCATTCATTTGAATTTCAATGATTGATGAATTGTAGCTCAAAGCATGTGATGAAAGGTGCCGGCATCTACCTCTGACTGCCCTGTGAGAGGGAGTGTGGGTGTTAGCATTTTCAAGTTTTTCAGCTTTAAAGAACACTAATCATTTTGTCTTCTATCTTGGTGCTCCTGTGGTAGGCAGCATTATTTCAGTAGAAGAGATTAAATAGAAAGGATTTTTAGAGTGAAGTGTTGATTTGAAAACAATAGGAAAAATATATTATGTTGATCTTTATAGAAAGGACCTATAGTGATTTGCCAGTAGGGATTAGCTAGTTTCCATGTGTTTATACATACTGGTTATAAATTGTGATGACTTAAATTGTTAACAGAATATGCTTTAATTATAGGCTTCTGTTTATGCAGCATTTGTGAAATGCTTCTAATTTGTCTGGCATTGTTTTGATGCTGGTGATAAAGTAATTCCTGAACCTACTGCTGAGTTCACGGTTTCTCTGCCTTGATGCCATTGACATTTTGAGATAGGTGATTCTTTGTATTCGGGGCCTGCCATTTGCCTGTAGTCTCTTTAGCAGTTTTCTTGGCTTTTAACCACTAGGTGCCAGTAGTACCTCCCCTAAATTCCAGCAGCCAAACAAGGTCTCCAGACATTGCCACTGTCCCCTGGGAGGCAGAATCTTCCCCAGTTGAGAACCACTGATTGAGGTGAAAACTTGAACCAGGGGTGACAGTTTTAAGAATCACTTGCCAGAGTGGGTTATACTTATACATGGGAGTGGGTTATAGTTACACATCCCGCATCTCAGGGGTGCTGGGTATGTGGTGGTGGAGGGGAGCAGAGAGAGTAGTTGAAAACCCCCGGTCAGGTGTTGAGAGACTAGTTAACGGCCAATTATAGTATGGAACGATCAGTGCCACAATAGCATATATAGGGACTCAGCTAATACGTGGGCTTCCCTCGTGGCTCAGTGGTAAGAAATCCACCTGCAAGTGCGGGAGATGCGGGTTCAGTTGCTGGATTGGGAAGATCCCCTGGAGAAGGAAATAGCAACCCACTCCAGTATTCTTGCCTGGAAAATCCCATGGAAATAGGAGCCTTGGGGGCTGCAGTCTATGAAGTCGAAAGAGTCAGACACGACTTAGCAACTAAACAACAACTAACAGGTATGTAATAATAAAAACAATAGATAGTATTTCCAAGCCCTCATGGGGATGTCAGTGCAAACCTACATGGTGGTTACTTTTATTATCTTGATCTTACAGGTGACTAGGCTGAGGCCTAACGATGTAACTTACCTTACTTAGTCACAGAGCCAGTGCTCTTAACTGTCACCTCTCTACTAGTCTTTGGAAAGATCATCCTTAGGGATGAGTATGAATTAGTATGAGTTAGGTGAAGACTGGTGAAAGATGAAACCAGACCAGAGTGGAGGCAGAGGTCAGATCATGAAGAGTTACACTGTGTGTCTAGCTAGAATCTGGACTTTGTCTTTTGAATGGGATCTAAGCAAGAAGTGAGATAATAAAATTATGTTTTAAAATTCCTACTCTGGTTGTGCTGGAGACTGGGAATGGGGTGTGGAATTTGGGACAGAAAGACTGGTAAGAAGCCTGTTAAGTGAAACTCAGTGAGAGATGACTTGCACTTTTAAATTTCAGCCTTCATCTCATAATTTCACATTTCTCAATTTTTCTATATAAATAGCTAGCCAGCCCCAAAAAACCCCATAAGTTTTGACATTAGCTTCATTTCATTTCTTTTTTTAAAGGTGATTGTTAACAGCCTATCCTAAACTGGAGCAAGTCATTTGCTTGGCCACATTTAGAATCGCCTATGCACTTTCATCCTGGTGGCTCAGAAGTAGAGAATCCACCTGCAGTGCAGGAGGTACAGGATTCGGGTTTGATCCCTGGGGTGGGAAGATTCCCTCAGAGAAGGAAATGGCAACCCACTCCAGTATTCTTGCCTGGAAAAAATTCCACGGACAGAGGAGCCTGTCGGTTACAGTCCGTCGTCAAAAAAGAGTCAGACACACCTGAGCGACTGGGAACACATGCACTTTCAGGTCCCTGAAGCTGAGATTCAGTGCTGTCAGTGCCACTCAGGAACTCACTCTTCTTATGTAAGGAGGGTTGCGGTGATGCAGAGCACCTAGAACTCAATAAGAAAAGTTGCTGTAAACATGCAAATCAGTAGTGCCAAGAAAAGCTACCATTGCAGGTTGCTGGTGAACAGTTCATTTACCACTGGAGTCCCAGGCTAGGCGGTGAGGAGACTGGAGGAGGGGATTAGGCAGACTGAAGGAGCTCTGTGCCTTTTGGATTTTGCTTTATGAGAGAAGAATGGGGCCTTCCTTACTGCGGTGGGTATTATTCTGTCAGCAGCAGGAGCCAGTTTTCAAGAAACCTTTATTTTTCACACCAGTAAGCCTTGGTGAAAAGTTGAGTGAGGTAGTCTTGTGTCTGTGCTTAGGAAAAACAGGGCTCTTTGTTCTTGAGCAGAATGCCTAGAAGAACATTCTCTGTGCCGCGTCACTGTAAATTGGTGTCTCTCTCCTCCTCTTTCTCCTCCCTACTGCCAAGCTGTTTGAAGAAACTTTAAATAAGGCATTCTTTTTGTTACTAGCTGGGAATTTGGGACAGCTAAAGCAGTCTTTTAAATGTTACTGAGGGTCAATAAAACGTGACATTTCTTAGACATGACAGTCATCAACAGGCCTTTTCCTTTCTAACTGGGATCATATGGGACAACCTTGTATAATCTCCTGGTTAATGCCCACGTTCCAAGTCTTGTCCCTCCCAGTTGATACCCTACAGAAGTCTATAGGTAGACCAGTTTCTTCTCATGTAAGTTGCAAAACCCCAGTGTAACTTGCTTCCTACGGTATAAGCAGTAGGAAGATTTACTGTCTTGTATTAACAGGAAGTCTCACCTAACTCTGGTCGGACAGTATCAAGGCTGGAAAATTTAGCTGTTTAATGTCATCAGAGCTTCCCTGGTGGCTTAGATGGTAAAGAATCTGCCTGCAATGTGGGAGACCTCGGTTTGATCCATGGGTCGGGAAGATCTCCTAGAGAAGGGAATGGCAACTCACTCCAGTATTCTTGCCTGGGAAATCCCATGGACAGGGGAACCTGATGAGCTATAGCCCATGGGGTCACAAAGAGTCTTTTACTCACTTTCAGTGAGAGTCTGTGTCATCAAGAACCTGTTTTCTCCAACCACCTCCATTCCCCTTTCTTTTGCTCTGCAATTCTAAGCAAGTTAACTTTGCTCCCCTCAGGATGGCAAGGTGGTTGCTGCAGTTCCAAACTTCATACGGAATCAGAATAATGTTCTGGGTTTAGTGGAACATTATATCATTTTATATGTCTCTATTTATCAATAAGGAGAACCTTTCTTAGAGTTCATCTGATTAGTCACTAGCCAAAGGAAAGGAAACTTGACCAAATCTAAACATTTGTGATTCCCCTCCCTGATCCACTCTACCTGGACACACGAAGCTTTGACTAGATGGACCTTTGTCAGTAAAGTAATTTGTCTCTGCTTTTTAATATGCTGTCTACATTGGTCATAGCTTTTCTTCAAAGGAACAAGTGTCTTTTAATTTCATGGCTGCAGTCACCATCTGCAGTGATTTTGGAGCCCCCCAAAATAAAGTCTGTCACTGTTTCCACTGATTCCCCATCTATTTGCCATGAAGTGATGGGACCGGATGCCATGATCTTAGTTTTCTGAATGTTGAGTTTTAAGCCAATTTTTTTGCTCTCCTCTTTCATTTCATCAAGAGGCTCTTTAGTTCTTCTTCACTTTCTGCCATAAGGGTGGTGTCACCTGCATATCTGAGGTTATTGATATTTCTCCCAGCAGTTTTGATTCCAGCTTGTGCTTCATCCAGCCCAGCGTTTCTCATGATTTACTCTGCATATAAATTAAATTAGCAGGGTGACAATATACAGCCTTGATGTACTCCTTTTCCTAATTGGAACCAGTCTGTTGTTCCATGTCTGGTTTTAACTGTTGCTTCCTGACCTGCATACAGGTTTCTCAGGAGACAGGTAACGTGATCTGGTATTCCCATTTCTTTAAGAATTTTCCAGTTTGTTGTGATCCACACATTTAATGGTATCTTAAAATGATTATCATTGACAGCCAGTTGTGTGAAAACTTGTTGACACCTTCTGGTAGGAGTAAGAAAAGTCCTGTATTCAAATTTCTTAGAGTTGGTGAAATCTCACTAGTTTGCTTTACCCTTTAATGCAGTTGATACACACTGTAACATATGGGGCAAAGCATGTAGCAGTAGGTGGTGATCTGCTGCTTGACAATAGCTGCTTTCATTTATTTGACCTTATGTTGCGTGTACTTGCTCTCACTGCCATCAGGCAGTGGTTGTACAGGACCCAGGACCTGTGACCTAGAGGTCAAGAGACCAGTTTGGTTTTCTCATTTACAGAACTAGGGAACTTCCAATCTTAGGACTTGATAAAAGACCAAAAAGTATTTTCATGCAGGAATTCCTTTCCAACATTTCTTGGGAAATGCATGTTTTTCTGAATCCTGAGAAAAATGAGTCAAGAAATAAAAAAACTGAAAAAGTTATTCTTATTCTCCTGTTAGAGTTAATCTTTAACAGTCAACACAGCATCATGGGGACTTTTCTGGGGTCCAGTGGTTAAGATTCCATGCTTCCATTGCAGGGGGCGTGGGTTCAGTCCCTCGGCAGGAAACTAAGATCCCACACGCTGTGCGGGATTGAGATTAAACTAGAAAACAGCAGCAGCAGCACAGAAACATACGACTGTTCTGGAAGAATCCTCTTATGGCAAGTTGAACATATAAACTGGAAATGCTGATACCTAGAATCAAAGCTTAATGAGATCATAGGAGCACCTTGCAAAGAAGCAGTTGCAGTCAGGTCTGTCCTGGCTATAGCTGTTGCCATTTTGTGTGTTCATGGCCCTGCCTGCTGCTGTGTAAATATTAATGAGTCTGTCCTATCTTATCCTATACCACAGGGGTCCCCAACTTGTTACGAATAGGACTGCACAGCAGGAAGTGAGCAACAGGCAGACATACCCCCATCCCACATCCGTCCATCTGTGAAAAAGTAGTCCCTGCTGCCAAAAAGGTTGGGGCCTACTGCTGTACAGGGATCCTTTGTGTGTGCTCCAGGAAATAGGAAGTTTCGGAAGCAAAGTGTTCTCATATTGGCATTTTTGACATGTGATTCCACGTAGTGCTCTAAACCTTGCTGAGAGTTTAAGTGTGACGTTTTCAACTATTACCTAATAACGTTCACAGAATGTTCCAGTATTTGAATATTTAGTGTCGGCTACAGTTTTTGTAAATACTACAAACTAACCAAAAATTTCAAAAGATATGTAATAAAGAATTTGAAAACTATTTTAAGTATTTAAAGAATAGCTTAAGATTTTGGGAATTCCTGAGGATTCCAATTCCTCGTTTGTGAATCCTGGAGGTTAATATGTCTCGGAATTCAGAAACACTGGTACCAAGAGGTCAGATTTGTGCTTGGAGTTTCACTGTGCTGTGCTTAGTCGCCTAATTGTGTCCGACTCTTTGCGACCCCATGGACTGTAGCCTGCCAGGCTCCTCTGTCCATGGAGATTCTCCCAGGCGAGAATACTAGAGTGGGTTGCCATGCCCTCCTCCAGGGAATCTTCCCAACATAGGTATCAAACCCAGGTCTCCCTCATTGCAAGAGGATTCTTTACCCTCTGAGCCACCAGGAAGGCCCAAGAATACATTGTTGTCGTACTAGTCACTTAGTCATGGCCGACTCTTTGTGACCCTGTGGACTGTAGCCCGCCAGGCTCCTCTGTCCATGGGATTCTCCAGGGAAGAATACTGGAGCGGGTTGCCCTCCCTTCTCCAGGGGATCTTCCCAACCCAGGGATTGAACCTGGGTCTCCTGGACTGCAGGCACATTCTGACCCCTTGGAAGCCACTAGAATACACTTGCTTGTCGGTTTTAGAGTTTCGGCAACATTTCTGTGAAGGGCCACAAGGTGGAGGTAGTGCTTCACGCAAGGAGCTGGTTTGGGCTCTAAACAGTCTTGCTCTTGAGAATGTGGATTGGACCCCTGGGAAGGGAAGATTCCCCGGAGAAGGAAATGGCAACCCACTCCAGCATTCTTTCCTGGGAAATCCCATGGACAGAGGAGCCTCCTGGGCTGCAGGTCTTGGGATCTCAAAGAGTCAGTCACGACTGAGTGCACATGTACTTGGCTCTTTAAAGCAGGAAGGTTTTTTCCTTTGCTGAGAAAGGAGATTTTAGAAACATCCAGCCTGTATCTTCAAAATGTTTAAGGGAGAAGTAATACTATACAAACTCTTCTTAAAAACAGAAGAAGAGGAATTCACCGGTAAAGCCATATGGGGCTACAGTTTTCTTTGGTGATAATTTTTTTAAACTACCAAGTTTCATTTCTTTTAATGCTTAACATACCTATTCGGGTTATCTGTTTTTACCTGAATGAATTTTGGCAGTTTGTGTCTGTCAAAGGATTTGTCCATTTCATCAGTGTTCTTGACTCCATGAACATAAAATTTTTTATACTGTTCCCTTATTATCCTTTTAATGTCTGTAGATTCTGTAGTGATGTTCCCTTTTATCTCTGATATTGCTGATTTTGTTTGCTCTTTTTTACCTTAGTCTGCCTGAAAGCTTTTGAGTCTTATTGGTTTGTTTTTGCCATGCAGCATGTGGCACGATCTTAGTTCTCTGACCAGGGACAGAACCCACATCTCCTGTGGTTGAAGCATGGGGTCTTGACCACTGGACCACCAGGGAGGGAACTATTCCCTTTTTATCCTCCTGTTTGTTAACCTCTGTTTTATAATGCTCATTTCATTGTTCTTTAACACTGATTAATTTCCTCTTTCACTCATGCTATTAATTCATCTATTAATAGTTTAATTTTAACAACAATGTGTTAGTAATTCTTTGAAAATCTATCTTTTCCCACAGAGAAACACAGAATCACGTGGTCTCTTTCCTGTTATTCTATGAAAATGTGTGGCCCTGCCCTTGTGGCATCTGTGTGCCTGCTGACTCACTTTAGGCAGGCTGTCTGCCTTGTTTGTAAAGTTTGGTTGGAACATGTCTTTTTGAGACTTTTACCACCCTTTGTAGAAAATTTGAGTATTCATTTTTTTTTCCTCCTGTGATAGTAATTGTGACCTGGATTGTGGAAGTTTTCCTACCACAGAGGTCTTTTAAATGTTTCAGAAGTGTTCATGAGTGTTTTTTAGATCTGCTTCTGTTAGATAATTTCAACATGATTTCTGTTATCTCAGCACTGATATTTGTTGCTTATCTTTACCTGGTTTTTCACGTGCTGAAATAATTTTGGAATGATTTCTGGATATTTTCTTAAAAAATAATTTTATTTACTTTTTGGCTGTGCTGGATCTTCACTGCTGCATGGGCTTTGCTCCAGTTTGGTGAGCGGAGGCCACTCTGCTTGTGGTGCTCGGGCTTCTCACAGCGGCGGCTTCTCTTGTTGAGGAGCACGGCTCTCGGGCCCGCGGGCTGCAGTAGTTGAGGTTCCTGGGCTCTAGAGCTCAGGCTCAGTGGCTGTGGCACCCTGTGAGATCTGCCAGACCAGGGAGGGAACCCGTGTCTCCCGCCTTGGCAGGCGGATTCTCCACCCCGAGCCACCAGGGAAGCCCCCGAGACATTTTTCATATGATTTGTGTGAGACCCTGGGCCTCTTTTAAATCTGTCAGTTTGTTGCTACTTCAGGTTCTTATCTACACCAGTAGACGTGATTACAGAGTCCTCAAGTAGCTACTTCATGCGCGTTCTGTCAAGGTTCTGTAACTTCCTTCAGTGGAGAAGATGGGGTGGAATGTGTACATTGCTTCATCTTACCTAGAATCTTCCCTCCAGAGGATTTTACATTTGCTTTATTCAAAAACACTAGCTCCTGACCAATTTTTATGTTCCTTTCCTGAGATTTGAACTGAAACCGTAAATCCCAAACCTAAATTAGGCACACTGCCCTTTGTTTGAATTCTGAGGTGAACTGACCACAGAAACCAGACAAAATTCCCTGCTGTCTTCCTGTGACAGTAGACATATTTAATTACTCTTTCAGTGAGAGTTTTAGTTTTATGCTTGGAGTGCAGATTTAGCCTCAGTTTCATCTCCCTTTCTGTGGTGGATCCAGTGTTTTTTTGCCTATTCCGAACAGAGGATTTGATTCCCTGGTGACTCAGACGGTAAAGTGTCTGCCTGCAATGCAGGAGACCCGGGTTCAATCCCTGGGTCAGGAAGATCCCCTGGAGAGGGAAATAGCAACCCACTCTAGTGTTCTTGCCTGGAAGAAGTCTATTAGGAGAAGCCTAATAGACTACAGTCGCTGAAGTAGCAGAAAGTTGGTCACAACTGAGTGACTTCACTTTCAACAGAGGATTACAGATTTTCTGGGACTTCCTGGTGGTCCAGTGGTTAAGACTCTGTACTTACACCGCAGGGGGCGTGGGTTCCATCCCGCACACAGTAGAGCTGCGAAAACAAACACCTTTCACAGCAGGCTCTCTGGGGTGACATCATCTACCCCACTATTTTCCTTATCCTTTTTTCTGCTGTACCATGGATTTCCCTTTTTTCTTTTAAATATAGCTGTTCATTAAAACTTCAAGATTTTATTTTATCTAGCATTTATAAGGGTTTATAGCAGAAAGATTTTTCAGATTTTCTTGATCTCTGTCTTGTGGAACTAGAAAAATCCTATAGAACTTGTCTTTTAAAACCAACTCATGCACGAAAACAAAATCGGAGGCCCACATGGGATAGTAACTCACTTATTGCTAAGATTACTGGAATTTGGTGTGCACACGTGTAGATATAAGTGTAAATGTATGTTTGTGTTTATACGTGTTTATATTTGTGTATATTTTAGGCTAGAAACTACATTGAATCAGGATTAAAAGAGCGCCTGTTATCTCATGATTATCAAGGGGGAAAAAACTGTATTTGCTTTGGAAAAGATATATCAGTATAATGAAATTAATACTGGCTTTCAGTTAAAACTTTTCAGACACTTTGAGAAGAAAAATAAACACAGCTCTAAATAACTAAAGAGAACTGAGTTTTGTGCAGTTACTTTTTCTTTGCTATGTTTGCTTGGTATCTTCTATTATCTGGGCATTCAGTGTAAAATTCCGAAGAATCTCAGTTTAGGGTAAGGAGGCTGCCTTTTTCTTGACGTGGTTTCCTGTCAGACATGTTCTCTCCTTCTTCCCTGCCAGGAATGAGTAGCGACAGCGACATCGAGTGTGACACCGAGAGCGAGGAGCGGGAGGAGCGCGCCGGCATGGGCGGCTTCGGCGACGCTTTCATGGCGCAGCCCCCAGACGAAGGTGCAGCACGTGGTGTCGCGGGGCTTAGTAAAACCGTCTCTGCTGCTGCTGCTGTTTCCTTTGCTTCTGTTTCTGCTTCGCTGCTTCTCCTTCTTTTTCTTTTTTAAATTACTGTCATTTGTGAGACAACATTCTTTGGGGTAGACTAAATGATGAGTACTGAAAAAATTTGGTAGGCTGTATTTGCCTGGTCAGACACCTGATGAGGCATGCTACTTAATGGGCGAGGCTGATGTTGACAACCTGCTTTGGTACAGCCTATGACCTGAGAATAGCTTTTACATTTTAAAGAGTTGTTTGGAAAAAAAAAAAAAGGCAAAACAGAAAAGAATTTCCAGCAGATCCCGATAGTGGCCTGTAGTGCGTAAGTGTTAGCCAGCCCTCTTGGGAGGTTTCAGATACTTGATTTTCTTTTTTCTTTTCAGAGATACTTGTAGCCTAGCTAATAAAGTAAGTTTTTAAAAGACAGCCTTTTCCAGGGACTTCCCTGGTGATTCAGTGGTTAAGAACCCGCTTTCCAATGCAGGGGACGCAGGTTCAGTCCCTGGTCAGGGCACTAAGATCCCACATACATCAGGGCAACTAAGCCCGTGTACAACTAAAGAGAAACCCACAGGCCGCGGCTAGAGAAGCCTGAGTGCTGCAGCGAGAAATCTCGCAGGCTGTGGTGAAGATCTCCTGTGCTGCAAACTAAGACCCAGTGCAGCCAAGTAAATATTAAAAAAAGGCAACCTTTTCTGATTTTAGAAATGTGTGCAGATTATAGAATCGTTGATTTACCTCTTCTTCCAAAAAATAAAAAAGTCTTAGGAAAAAACTGAGAGAAATCCGTTATTAGTTTTATTTTAGATGTCCAACATAATGATTCGATACATTGCAAAATGATCACTGCGATAAATTTAGTTAACGTGCATCGCCCATTGTTAGTATTTTATCCAGAGACCTTAATGGTTAATCTGAGCATTCCTCTGTAAGCACTCCTGGAATGACAACATTGTCAGGCTGATGTTAATTGTCATCTTTTATTTTACAGATTTCCCTGATATGCTAGTGTCTTTTTCAATACAGAGCCAAGTGTTTGATGATTTTTAAGTATTAAGGTATTCTTAGTAACTTTCTCTGCTTCTAAAAGAAGCAGCCAAATTTGAGGCAAAGTTATTTTGAGTGTTGGTGGGTTTTTGTAGTGATGTTTGCATGCTCAGTTTAATTGACTTGGAAATACATTTTATATTTACAAAATCATCCTTTGAGTGTCCATCATCATCGTTCCTTATTCTGTTCTTCAGCTGCTGCCATGGTGTCCCCAGGGGACAAAGTCAGGCAATGCCTTTCGTCTTCTAATTATGGGCATCTGTTAACACATTTTGGTTTTTTCTCCTTTATTTTCCTTTTGTGTTTGTTTATGCTTGACTCTGATAAAGAATTCTCTTAAGAATAGAGATTTGTTTACAACCCAGCACATCTTTCTTTATCACTTAAATAACACACTTGCTAAGGTCACTTAGAGATATGGGAAAGAAAATACGAGTCTTTAAAAATTGTTAACTGTTTTTTATCATTTTCTCCTAGATACACATTCCAGTTTTCCTGATGGTGAACAAATAGGCCCTGAAGATCTCAGCTTCAGTACTGATGAAAACAGTGGAAGGTAATTTTCAAATCAAGAGAACTGACTTGTAAGCCTCCTTGACCCCGAAATTGGCTGTCGTTGGTGCTCAAATTTGTCAGTGGTCAGATAATCAGATTTTTTTCACCATCTCTACTTGAAATAGTAATTGAGACTTTAGAAAGTAGCACAATCCTAGTAGAAAACATTAATACAAAGGAAAAAATTAAATGTGGGAAGAATTCTGTGTAATGTAATGAAATAACAGTGTAGCCTAATTAACTTAGTAAATTGGCGTATTCCTAAGAGGCAGTTTGTCTGCTACGACAGAAGGGCAGTTAACTGCCAGGAATGTACCCCGAGGTAGTGCATGCACTTAGTGAGCTGCTCCGCGCCGGTGCTCTCCTGTCCTGGCTAGATCCTCAGTTCTGTTGAGATGACCGCCTTTATAGTTTGGGTTTTAATTACAGTTTCTAGTTTCATTAATGCCTATAGATTAGTGAGCAGAAATATCACTTCTGTGTAGATTCTGCCCTGAAGACACTTCATGTGAGTAACTGAAGCAACACTAGACTGAACGTCCTCTTTGGAATGTGTCGGCCGCCTGAGGTTCCGCTTCTGTTCTTGTTTGCTCAGTGCAGGCGGGCACACTGATGGCACACATGCTTTCTTTCGTGTGACTTTTACAAATGCAGTTTTAAATGAATTAAGTTATGTGGATTGGTTATGTTCTTGGTCATATAAACACATATAAGAACATTTTAAATTATTTCACTTTTTTCCTGCTTCTTACCAAACAACTGCAGAGCAACAGGTATTTTAAAACCCTGTTTTTTCCTTTGTTTTCATTAGCTGGACATTGATTTCAGTGTCCATACATTTAAAGATTCCTACATATTATACATGAAAGTGTGCTATAACATTCACTTCTATACTCAGTCCAAAATTATTGCCAGACTTCACCATTGTGCTCCTGCATTTGTTTTTGAGCTGCTATACCATTTGTGAAAAGTACACTGAAAGCTGACTAAGAGACTATTGTAAAAGCATGAGTGTGTATACATTTGAGAGGCATTTCATCTGCGTATTTTTTACTTAATGAATATTGTTCCCTTTTCCATGTCTAGTGTCTTACCGAATGCTGTGATTCATGGTTTGCTTTTGTTCAAAACAGTTTGCACTTTTTGTTAATAAAATGAACTTGAGAAAATGTTATGTCTCTGCAATTTATTAAAACTGGGACAGGAAGCCCTCCTTTTCCTAATCCTATTGCCTGTGTGTAATAGATGCTTTTGAGCTGTTAATAGATGCATAGGGAAGTTAGAAGACTTATAATCTCATAATCTCCATAATGTATGTGGTTACTTTTTCTCCTTAAATTAGTTGGAAAATTTTAAGTAGTATAATCATATGAGAAATAAAAATTTAGCATTTGCTTACTGTCATGATAACAATGATGTGCCATTATATAGTTAGTAAGTAGCTTATTGTGTAATGGTCTAAAATATTACTAATAAGTTCTTCACATTTCATTTTCTGTTAGCTAGAGATGCATTTGTGTTTAGTACATTTTGATGAGATCATGTTTTAAATCCAGCTTTGTCTTATTTCTACACTGCATTGTAATGGGTAAAGCTGTTACGTAAGAATTTTGTCTCATTAGTGTTGAGAGCAAGTCATTTTAAGAATTGATATTGTAGGGTTTCTTTTTTTTTAAGTGAGTCTTACCAGAATTCATAAACACACATGTGATTGACTCTGCTTTGAAATTCACTGTTGCATAGGTGTTTCTTGACCTGTATTTGATATAGAACTGAGTGCTTTTCCGTGTACCTGTGTAAGTTCTTATTTTCAAAATATGGAAAACCACATATGGTTAAGAATTAAGAGAAACCTGAGAAGAGACCATTCATTTGGGGAAATTTGTAAGAGCTTTTAGCACGAATGATTTAACCGTGAGACTCTCGGGTCATTACTCTGTATGATAGCATCCTAAGCTGTCCTTTTTTCCTTTGTTAGGGGGAGATGTCCAGTTTTGTTTGTTTGCAAATTGTAAATGTTCTTAGCCTTTACTCTTATTTTTCATGACCTTAAAGTGGATTCCCCAGAATGACATGATGATATATGAATCGCAGAACGTTTGGCTCTTGAGTATTTGGGGGCTTTGCTTACGCGCTCAGGTTGTGTTAAGAGCATCGAGGAGTGCTGCGCTTGTTCCATACGGACTGAGAACTGGTTGAGACCCTTTGACATTGGTCGAGTTTGAGTTTACTATGTCAGCAAGACTGTTTTTGTTGTTATAGCTATAGGAGATTTTGAAGGTATTTTTTATGCATGACAAAAATTTTGTAGGGAAAATTACTTGAATTTAATTGGTATATTATCTTCTCATGTATTTTAGAAACTCAAGCCATTTGTACCATATTCTGATTCTATATTAATATTAAAGTCTATACCTTGAAAAGCTTAAAAAGTAAGCTTCTAAAGAAATGATTTGTAACTGCCCTCCTGGCATGAAATTCTCTATTTTTATAATTAAAGTTGACAGAGGGTTTCATGGAAAAAAAAAACAAAAACCAACAAACTTATAGGTATCTAAAGGATGTACTAGAAAACAGTTCTCCGGTGATGAAGATCATGTCATGTCTGTTTTGTTGGTTATAGCTCACTTCCAGTATTGTTGTTTGTGAATTTAAAAATAGTAAGAAGTATGTAGCGTATATGAATTCACACCATCCATTGAGGAAAACTTCTGGGGCATAAATTAACAAGTGTCTATCTGGCATTTCCTCTAGGGGTGAAACAAACTTCTAGCCTTGAGCCAAATCCCTACCGCTATCTGTTGGAAATAAAGTTTTGTTGGAATGTAGTCACATCCATTCACTTACAGATTGTCCACAGATGCTTTTGCCCTGCAAAGGCAGAGTTGAGTAGCTGCTTAGGCAACCTAATGGCCCTTGAGCCTAAAATATTTACACTCTTACCCTTTGCAGATAAAATTTGCCAAGTTCTACTTTGTCATTGATATGTCATTGATACGTCCTTCAAAGTGAGGGAGGTAGGTGTGAGAAAGGGCATTATTTTTAACTCAAAAAGATCATACATTTGATTCGTTGTTTTATGCTTAGTTTTTGTGATATGGGGTATTGGGCATCTGCTATTTGATTCATTCTGGGATCCTGATAAGACTGAAAGACCTAAAGATTTCCTCAAAAAATGGAAGGACCTATTAGCTTTTAGTGGTGGGATCTTTGGAAAAACAGTTCCTTCCCCAATTCCCAGCCGTGTCACCTGCACCCGACTGTCAGTCTGCACCCGCCTCCACGGTGCTGCCAGGAGCCCTCCTCCACCTTCCCTGCGGTCGTCTCACGCCAGTCTTGCCTCTGCTAGGTGTTAGGAAGCAGTGAGGGAGGGGAGAGGCACAGAAGAAGACAGCAGTTCTTCCCCCTCTCCCCACTGGTGCTTCCTGAGCTGGTCTGCAAGAGCTCTGATAAAAGACCTTCCCCCGTCTTCCCACTTTCGAGCGTCATCACCCACAGTCTCCGAAAGTCATGATAGTCGACCCAAATTTCCAGTCAGTCACTCTACTTGTCCTGCTCTCTGGTACTTTGTATTCCTTAACAGAATCCCAACTTAAAAAAATGTTTTTCCCCTCCTTTTGTTGAAGGGCATAGTTTTTCTTGGTTTCATCATTTAGTTTAGTTTGTTTTTTTAAAACATTTATTTTTTGGGTTGCGCCGGGCCTTAGTTGTGGCACCTGGGATCTCCACTGCAACACAGGGGGTCTTCAGTTGCCGCAAGCGAGCTCTTAGCTGTTGCACGCGGGATTTAGTTCCCTGACCAGGGATTGAACCTGGGCCCCCTGCACTGGGAGCGCAGAGTCTTAGCCACTGGGTTACCAGGGAAGTCGCATCATTTGGTATTTTCAATCTCAAGTTTGGTCCTGGAAGATTGTCCAGAAGAGTATTTTCTCCTAGACTTAAAGATGTAAGTGTAATGCATGCGTTGTGCCCAGGCATATTGTTTCTGTACAACTTGGATCGACTGTGTCATTGAATCTGTAAGTAACCTTTGAGGTGGATGAACTGTGTGTCGTGCCCATTTGGCAGAGAAATAGGAGATCCAGGGAGGCTGTTCCGCACCGCTGGCAGGGATGCCGTGAGGTGCTGGTTGAGTACTTCTTCCAGTTTGTCGCAGTTGGGCCAAATCCAGCATTTTGATACCTAATAGTTAAAAACCTAAATATTGTCTTTTTTAAAAAAAAACTTTTAATTTTGAGATAATTTTAGATTTATAATAGACGTGCAGAAATCTTGAGAGTGTTCCTGTACACCCAGCTTCTCTTTTAAAAAAAAATTCATTTAATTGGAGGCTAATTACTTTACAATATTGTAGTGGTTTTTGCTATATACTGACATGGATCAGCCACAGGTGTACATGTGTCCCCCATCCTGAACCCCCTCCCACCTCCCTCCCCATCCGATCCCTCAGGGTCATCCCAGTGTACCGGCTTTGAGTGCCCCGTTTCATGCATCGAACTTGGACTGGTGATCTAATTTTACACCTAAAGCAACTAGAAAAAGAAGAAATGAAGAACCCCAGGATTAGTGGAAGGAAAGAAATCATAAAAATTAGGGCAGAAATAAAAAGAAACAGAGGAGAGTACAGCAAAAACCAACAAAAGTAAAAGCTGGTTCTTTGAGAAGATAAATAAAATAGACAAAGCATTAGCCAGACTCATCAAGAAAAAAAGGGAGAAGAATCAACAAAATTAGAAATGAAAATGGAGAAATCACAACAGACAACACAGAAAGTCATCAAAGACTGTCAGCAACTGTATGACAATAAAGTGGACTGCTTGGAAGAAATGGATGAATTCTTAGAAAATGTAACCTTCCAAAACCGAAACACCTTCTCTTTTTGTGAACAGAGTACGCGACCACAGAAGAGTAACCAAAACGAAGGTGTCGGTCTTATTTACAAACTAGTACCCAGACCACCGACAGCTTTCGTTCAGATTTTGCCGGTTACTCCTCACGTCCTCTTCCCTTCCCGGAGTCCACAGCGCAGTGAGCTGTCGTGTCCTAGCGTCCCCCAGTTCAGGCTCTTTCCCCAGTCTTCCCTTACCTTTCATGACCTTGACATTTTTGAAGTGGACCGGTTATTTCTAAGTGTTACTTATGTATTTATGGCTCCGCTGGGTCTTCGTAGCAGGGGCCGCTCTCTCGCTGTGGTGCTCGGGCCTCCCGCGGCGGGGGCTTCTCTTGTGCCGCACGGGCTTCAGTATTTGCCACGCACTGGCTCCGTGCTGGCTGCACACGGGCTTGGACTCATCCTGGACCAGGGATTGAACCCACGTCCCTGGTATTGGCAGGCAGATTCTTAACCACTGGACCACCGGAAAAGCCCCCAGTTATTTTATAGTGTTCTTCTGCTTGGGCTCATCTGATGTTTTTTCATCTTAAGTTGGAATTCTGCATTATTAGAAGGCTTCTACAGAATGCATTGTATCAGGGCCTGTATGCTGCAGATGTTTATGATTGGTATTGTTAACCTTAATTACTTGGTTAAGGTGGTATCTGCCAGGATTCCCCACTATTTACTATTTTTTCCCTTTGAATTACTAAATACTTTAAGGGCGAATACTTTAAGGATATGCAAGTATCCTGTTTCTGCTTAAACTCTTACCCACTCATTCTAGCGCCCAGCAGCACTAGGTCTGGTGGGTCTTGCCTACAGCAGTTATCACTGCAGTGGTCTTACGGTAGTTTTCTAGTCCCCTAGTTTCTTTGACATTTATTATTAGAATTCTGTTTGACAAGTTGTCCTTTCTTCTCCATTTAGTTTATTCAGCTGTTTGTATCTGTGTGGATATTAATTTTATTCTTTTGAGTTATGATCCAGTATTGCCATTGTTTTACAGTTCAGTTTTCTAGTTTTGGCTGTTCAAAGCTCTTCCAGCTTGGCTCCTTTACTCTTTTGATCTTGATCTTGTATCCTTCTCCCTCCTTCCCTTTCCATCCTTCCTCTCAATAAGATGCTCCAGGCTTCTCTTGAATTTTCCTTGCCTTTTGGAGGGACAGTGATACTTAGAAACACAGCTCTGGGTGCTGATTTGCTTCCTCTTACTAGAGTGTTGTTGGGTAGAAGAGGAAACATCCTCACTCCTTCTAAAGCACATACTTGTGTGCATCATGTATGTATATGTAAACAGCATGTTTTAAGGAGAAAAACCATGAGTCCCATCAAAGCACTTTTCCAGTTATTTAGATCCAGTTTAGATCCTGAACTGTGACACAGTGGCTGTATAGGATCATAACTCAAAGAACAAATATCCATGAGTCCACACAGATATACATGAACAGCTGAATAAACTAAATGGAGAAGAAAGGACAACTTGTCAAACAGAATTCTAATAATAAATGTCAAAGACATTAGGGGAATCTAACCCTAATGCATTGGTTGCTTTCTTTCCTGTTCTCTTCAGGCTGATGGTGTGATTCATTTGTAATACAGTCAGATTCATCTGTTACAGTCTGTATTCTGTCCTCCTCCACACATCCTAGTTGATTTTAAAATTTACATACATTAAAATTTAATCTTTGTGGTATATGCAGTTGTTTGGAAAACAGTTCAGTCACCCCCCAGATTCCCCTGTGCTGGCTTTGGAGGTAGGTCCCCCTTCTGCCCCCTCAGCCTTGGCAACTGTCCTTTCAGTGTTCCCTTTTCCAGAGTGTCATATAAGTGGAATCACACCATACGTAGCCTTTCACTTAGCAAAATGCTAAGTTTCACCTACCTAGTTGTGTGAATCAGAACTTTATTCCTTTTTAACTGCTGAGTAGTATTTCACTGTGTGGATGTATGCAATTTATTCATTTATCCATTGTAGGACATTTTGGATTTTTCCTAGTTTTGCATGATTATGAACTTTACAAACATTTGTGTGTAGGTTTTTGTATGAATATAAGTTGTCTGTGTCTAGTGTAGTGTTTGCCTTGGAGTGGGATATGTAATAAAGAATTTGGTCTTTGTCCCTAGTTCCTGGGATACAGCCTCTTAAGTCCTTGGAATTTCCTGAGTGATTGGGGTGTTTGTTGTTACTTATGGTGGATTCTGGTAGCTTCATGAGATAACTCAAGACGGGGACTGGCCTTGCCAGAAAGACTAACAACCTTGTGACTAGAGGATTGGGCCTCTGAGTCACATAGTATTAGCCTAGATAGTTCAGCCTTATTGCCAGTGAGTTAGTCACGCTTACGTAATGAAACCACAGTAAGGACTGGACACTGAAGCTCAGCTGAACTTCCCTTGTTGGCAGCACCCTACACACCTGGCTGCTGTGGGAGGGTGCGCTCCTGATCACAAGAAAGCCCCACACTCGGGCCCTCCTCCACCTCAGCCTGTGTCTGTCCTTTGGCCTGTTCTGATTGGTATCATTTGGCTATAATAAAACTGGAATTGTAAGTATTTTCCTGGGTTTATGAGTTTTTCTAGTGAATTGTCAAAGCTAGGGGAAGGATAGTGCGGGCCCTAAACTTGGTATTTGAAGTGAGAGCAGTCCTGTGGAGGACTTTGCCCTTAACCTGTGAAGCTGGGCCTAACCCCAGATAACTGGTGTCAGAACTCGTTGCACTCAGTCATGTAGCAGGTTTCTGCTTAACTTTATAAGAAAAGTGCCAGACTTCCAGAAGGCACTGCCATTGCGTTCCCACCAGCAACACATGAGGGTTTCCAGTTATGCATATGTTAGGCTGATACAGTTCCACAGCTCTTATTTGTTCTGTTCTGGATTTAATTTGCTTTCATTTTTCCTTTTTTTTTTTCCTTATCTTGTGTTTCATTTGGTTTTTTTTAAGCGTTTTGTTTCCTCTGTGGCCACTCACTACATTTTTGTTTTTTTAGCTTAAAATTGATCTGGCTGCACTGGGTCTCCGTTGCAGCACAGGCTTCTCTAGTTGTGGTGCAGGGGCTCTAGAGTGGCGGGTGGCGGGGAGCTCTAGAGCGTGCCAGCTCAGCAGGTGCAGCACTGGGGTTATGTTGCCCCATCGCATGTGGGGTCTTAGTTCTCCCACCAGGGATCTAACCCACCAGGGATGCCCTGCATTGGAAGGTGGATTCTTAACCACTGGACCACCAGGGAAATCCCATCAGTTAGGGTAATTTTTATGGACTTTTCTTTAAATTTACTTATTCTCTTCTCAGCGGTGGTAGATCTATTGATTAGGCAGTCAAAGACACCCATCATCATTGCTGCAGTATTTTTAATTTCTGGCATTTCTGTTTATTAGTTTCTCTTTGCTGAAATCACCCATATGATCTTGCATACTTGCCCGTTATTTCCACAACATATTAACCAAGGGTATGTGCACGCTCAGTCATCTCCAGCTCTTTGTGACCGCATGGCCTGTAGCCCACCAGGCTCCTCTGTCCATGGAATTTTCCAGGCAAGAACACTGGAGTGGGTTGCCATTTCCTTCTCCAGGGGATCTTCTGCATTGGCAGGCAGATTCTTTCCAATGCGCCACCTGGGAAGCCATAGTTATTTTAATTTCTGTCAGTTCCAAAATCCTTGTCAAGTCAGTCTGAAGTTATTAAGGAGATTTCCCTGTGTGTATAATAGAGCCTTATTAGTTATCAACTTTATATATTTCAGTGTGTGTATCAATCCCAGTCTCCCAGTTTATCTTGTAACTTTGTTTTCTACATCTGTACTATTTTTGTATTAAATTCATTTGTACCATTTTTTTAGATTCCACATATAAGCGACATATTTATCTTCCTCTTTTACTCAGTATGACAGTCTCTAGATGCATTCCTGTTGCTGCAGATGGCATGATTTGTTCTTTTTGTGACTGAGTAGTATTCCACTGTATCTGTGCACCGCGTCTTCTTTATCCGCTCCTTCGTCAGTGGACGTTTAGATCTCACGTCCTGGCTTTTGTAAACAGTGCTGCAGTGAGCATTGGGGTGCACCGTGTGTTTTCAAATTATGTTTTTCTCCAGATATATGCCCAGGAGTGAGACAGCTAGATCATAATGGTAGTTCTATATTGAGTTTTCTAAGGAACTTCCATACTGTTCTCCACAGTGGTTGTACCAGTTTACAGTCCCACCCACAGTGACTCAAATCACATTGGCTCCAGCTCAACAGGCTCAAATTACAAAGGTCCCCATGGGGGCCCCGGGAGGGGAGGCCACCTGGACAGAACCTGGGAGAGGCAGGCTCCCTGCTGGCACCCACCACCCTGGTTACTTCACTCAGAAGAATACATTTTTTCTTGCTTTCAGATGCGTCTCTGTATTTCGCTGAAAGCAACACATTTTGTGTAGAACAGTAGTTTGGTGAATGGTTTTTATGCCTAAAAATGAGCAGGCCTGCTTAGATCTGTACCACAAGAGTTTGAATGAATCTGGTTAGGAGTTGCGTTTGGTTTGCGGTTCGTCACTGCTGTGATCAACCTTCGTGGCGTTGCGTTCTAGAGCAGTACATTGCTCTGGTAATTCCCTCCCCGGCAGAAATGCAGTGTCTCTTCTGACCCTGAATTTTGTACTGTGCCTCCAAGTTAACGTCTCTGCAGACTTTTGTTGCTCTGCTGTCGGCCCAGAACTGTTCTGTTCTTTGAAGCTCGACTGCATGTGGGTCGGGACTGGCATTCTTGGATTAAGGTGCCGTGTTACTTAGTGTGTATTTACAGCTATTTACAGGCCTGGCGATACTCCTCCTCCCCAGGAGTAGGGTTTTGCTCCCTCCCCTGTTCCCTTCCATCAGCTTGTCACAGGTGCCCTCGGGGCAGCGTCCATGGCTCTCTCCTGCACAGAACGACGCTTGTGTGAGCGAGCTGAGGGAAGGGTGATGGGCCCCCGCGGCCCCCTACATCCCACTGCTGGACCTGCTCCGCCCCGGACCTTTCCTCTGAGTCCTGGTAGGGTTTGCAAGAGAGGGCGGACTCCACCGGTTTCCCGCAGCTCCCTGGACGCCCCCCGCTCTGCCTGTATCTGTCAGCACTCTCTCGCTGAATGGCTGGCTTCCAAAGCTGCCCTAGAGAAACCAGTGCTGAGGGCGCTGCTTGCCCAGAGGCGCCGGCCCCTCTTCAACTTGGGCCAGTTGCAACCTCAACTCTGATGAGTGTGAAAAAAGTCATAATTTGAAGTAAATCTGGCTTTTATTTAGAAGAGTGGAAGCAGTATTCCCTTTAGCTCTACATTTTAGAATTGGAAGCTGGAAGTACCGTGGTTCTTATAATTTTTTAATTAAAAACATAAGTAATTCAGATTCAGGGTTCAGAAAGTAATGGGCCATTTTTAGTTTTCTATCCAAAAATATTTTTAATTATAAAAGTGATGAGATTATAAAAAAACCTAGGAAATAGAAAACTGAAAAAGCCATGTGTGTTTGTGTGCTTCAGAAAGAGATGTTCCTTTCGAACCTAGAATACCAGTAGGGGATTTTTTTCAAGTATAAATAATACTTACCAAAATATTGCTTTTCTTTCATTCCCTACTGTAGCAAACTCTTGCAAATAAGGTTCTTTCAGACCTTCATTTTTTTCTGAATTCTTATTTGAGTTTATATAAAATCACACTAAGTACTGAATGAATTTAAGTGATTAGGAGTTAAAGGTTGAAATTAATTTTCTAGGACTTAATGGTGGTAAGAGGTGGGTACAAATGCAGTGTACTGACTGCACTGGGACAACTGCATTGTTCTGTCTCCTGTTACTCTCTCAAACCATTCCTCCGGACAGACTTTCAACCACAATTCACCTGATTATTTCCTTCCTTCCAGTTTGAAACTAAAAGGAGAAAGACCAAGGGAGAGGGAAGAACTCTGGCTGGATGCAGAGTTTGAAGAATAAAGTAATTGGGAGATTTGAGGAGTCAGCACTTAGCCATTTGCAGGTCCTATTCCTCATTCATCTGTTTTAGGATGAACCCCCAACATTAAACTGATGGGAGAAATGTGTGTAAGATGAGAAAGATCTCTTCTGGTTTTTCTGGGGAGGGACTAACAATTGTAGCAGCACTTAGCAAACTTTTCAATGTCCCCACTTTAAAGTTTAGAAAACCACCACTTCAGGATTTTATTTTCAGTTCTGAGAAAACCAACTTAAATCCTAGAACTAAGTAATCTTCCTGTGAACATAAAGACAGATGACCAATGTTTTTAAATTGCTGGGTTTTATTAAGATATTGGCAAAATTTCAACATACTTCTTACCTGAATGAACAGTTTTAAATAAAATATGAAGGATCACTCATGATTACAACTGAACTCAAAAGTGAGCTTTAGAGAAGATTTATAAATTGATAAATTTGCTTGGTAAGAAATGATTCACTTCACTTGCTCGACTCCATAGAGAATTCTTTGCAGAGAAATATCATGAACAAGAGAACAAATGGCATGTCTCTCACCAAAGAGCACCTAGAGTAAGAGTTAGCAATGATGTATCTATAGCTTAGTTACTACATCAAAGTTTATTAGAGTATTTTCCTTTTCCAGAACAATTGCTGTGTCAGTCTGGAGTTCCCTATCTTATTTCATATTTTCTAATTAGTACAACAAATAGTCTTTACAATAGAAGATAAAATGCTGCTAGAGGAAGTAACAATTTTTTTGAACACAGTACCATTTGTCTCAGAAAATAGTCATAATACTGGCAGTACTTTGTTTTTTTTGGGGGGGGGGGGGAACCATTTAAGTTATTCACAGGTCAGAAGGGCAGAGTGGGCACTTGTCCTTTAACATCACGTGCTTTTAAAAGGTGAAAAAAAAGTATGTTCTTTAGCTAGCTGACAATCCAAAGAGTAATTCTCCTCAATTGTAGGGTCAAAGCTGCAGTATTCCTTTTTATGGCCTTGCTTCCATGAGAATGATCACTGAGTGAACAAATTATGTTTAAACATTAAAATAATAATTTAGATCACTTTCTCACAAAGCCTCAGCAAGCCTTTGCTGGGAAAGGAAGTACCTGAACCACAGCAGTTTGATCTGTGAACACGTAACTTCTTTATGCATCATCTGCCCAGCGGACGTTGCGCTTCTTCCTGGCACAGTGTTCCAACAAAGGAGTGCTGTTGTCATGAGATGCAGTGACACTATGCCACCACGCTGACCGTGGCCACCATGAATGTGGTCAGAATCAGACTCAGGGTTGACACTGACATTGTTGACATTGTCCTTGGTAAAGGTGTTACTTTCGAGGATCCTCCTGGTTAAATTAAGTGCAACACTAACTTTATATTAATTCAAGGACAATGGATGGCACTTCTAGGTAAAGAAAAGATATATACATGTATTTCCACCTTCCTTTTCAGTACAGACCTAAACAGGATTAACAGCCCCAGTGTTGGGTGCTGTAATGTCACTTAACCTTAGATCTCTCTTAAAAGTCCATATCCGGAAAGTGAACAAAGGAAATTAGGGACCGATTCCCTTTGAAACTCACAGTGAATGTACAAGGAGTTCGCGTGACTTCAGTCAGTGACTTGAAGTCTGTTTCCCTAACCAGCACTACACTCTCTTTTTAATATTTGTTTTACTATTTCCTATTCTAACAAAACTTCAGCAAGCAAACAAATTGATGCAGATCATGTTAAATCGTAAAAGGGATACTGCCACTCTTAAGGATTGGGTGTAGATCTTCTCCACCATCACTAAATTACACAATGAATAGAAGTACAAAACACATAATTCACAGACTATATACCTCAGCATTAACAGTTAATATATATGCTTTTATATCTGTCTAATATTTTTACAATCACCAGATACACCATCATTAAATACAAGTTACAGAAATGTGTAGATACCATTAGTTAGAGGGGTATTTATTGCTTACGTCAGCAAGCAGCAAATAAGGGCACAGGATTTGAACTGAAGGGAACTACTTTCTATCACCAGTGGCATTAAGATATAACACTGCATTTCACAAAGCACTGCTTTTTATCTAGTTGATAGACAGACCCAAGAGCAGCATATGTCAGACCAATAACCACTACTTTAATATGTATTATAGAATTTTAAAGGACTTACAAGTGGTACCTAACTACTCTATAAATATGCATGTTGTGAACAAATGAATAGTTGCTAATTTGTACATTATTGGCTTATAACGTGACCACACTAGAACTACTTTTATTTTCTAGAGGGCTACTGGTATGAGAAATGGAGTTAACACTGCTTATGTAGTTACACCTACAAAATTCAGACCCTTAAAGATGCCTGTTACTCCCAGTTTCCAACCATTTTTCCCACTGAACAAAACCTATCACTTGACTTGTACCTTCTTTCACCTTCTTTATTCTGATCAAAATCATCAGCAATAGACAACAATAGAAGAATCTTTTAAAAAACGTTTTGCTTGGCTGAGTGCTTCGGACTATTGTATATACCAATGTTCTGCTGCCTGTTTTCTTGTTTCCCTAGATAATCTGCTTTGAAACTGACACTGCACCTGATGGGTTGTTAACATGATCTAGGCTTCAGAAAATGACCGATGTGGGCGAGGCCCGTGGATGGGGGTAAAGCCTCGGGATGGTGAAAAGACTGGTGCGATGGCTGATCCATGTGTACCCCCTCCTCCTCAGCCATGTGTCACAGACTTGAGAAGAAATGACTTCAGAAAAGAAAAAGACTGAAAATCTCTACTTACATCCAAATTTTTAAAAATAAAATCTGTAGATTAACAATCTGTTGCTGAAATGCATCTTTTATTTATTTGCTATAGCTACCCTGGCACCCCAAAATATGCTACAGTCCCCCTCTGTGTTTAAAATCCAGGAATCTTAGTCCTCCATTCTGAGTCTGGGGAGCATAAAGTAGTTGTATTGTGCTGTGTGAGCCTCTCAGCAGGAGCATTCAGTGTCTCCCGACAGCACGAGGGAGCCAGTGGCTCCACGCCCGACTGGGAGAGGGCAGAATGTCCTACGGAGACATTTCATGATTCTCAGAACCAGGCTGCTGCACTCAATTAACCTGATTATTAGTTTATTTGCTGCCTCTAGTTGCAGATATGGTTCCAACTTGAAACTGCAGAAATGGCAAAAAGCAGACAATTTCAAAATATCAAATGTAAATAAATACTGAAATGAGTAACACGTGTCCTGGCTCTCTGGTCTGAAGCTGCAGGACTCAAATTTACAACTAAACAGACCTCAGCTGCAGTCAGCCACATTCTCCTTTGCATGTGGCCTCTGGGCTCACTTTAGGCAGTTACTTTCAGCCTCTTCCATACCAATTATTCCATCCCCTCAGGGGAAACAATTTTAGAGAAGTTAAAACTAGTATTTTTCATTCTCCAAAACCACTTTTTATTTTATTGTAGTATATGCCTTTACTGTCTGTGAACTTTAAAAAAAAAGAAAAAAGGCAGAAAAAATAGAAATACTATTTGATTTTCTTTTAAAATGGCAACTTGATTCTAGTATATTTGTACCTGAAATCATCTCCATTAAACAAGTTTTTATTCCTGAGATGAAGGTACAATGAAAAACACATTAGCATCATAGGTTAAAACCAGTTGACAGCGGTCTTCTAAAAAACAATTCCGTCAAAAGCACCATAACAGGTTATGAAACTCCCAAATAGCTACAGCCCTAGGAAATACTTAATTCAAAAAATTTTCATTGTTGGTCTTTTATGTTACAGGAAAAAAATTAGTGAATCTGTTTGACTATATACCACCTCACAAGTCTGAGAATATGACATTTTTACACTAGTTTTCTACTTTCATTTTTTCCAGTTAAAACCCATATGGCTTTTAGTCTTTTACCTACCAAAAACAGGGGAGAGGTTTCCCCTCATCGTCCCCAGTCTTCTGAGGAACATCCTCAAGTAGATCTAATTCTGCATTAAGTTTTCCAGAGATATATTAGGCACATCAGACCGAACTTCACCTGCATCCAGATTTCAGCACTATGTATCCTGACTGAAGTAACTCGCCAGCCTCCACTAGTGACGTGACGGGGTCTTGGGGGGTGTATGTAGGTATAGAGACACATCACAGGGACCAGTGGTATAATTTTGCTAGTGAAACCGCCAGTACTGCTTTTTATTAGATTGAAAACACTGTATTGAGTTTCCTAGAGATCTATTTACATTTAAGAGTTGAGCCATCCATGGCTCATTATAATGAAGCACACATTATTTCAGAAATACCTACCTTGTTTCTACTCTGATGGTGATATCTGTATTGGGGGAGAGCTAGCTAGCCTACTTTAGAGAGAAAGATTATATTTTAAAGCTCCAGGGAAGCTCTGGGTGTGCAGGGTCGTTACTCTTTTTGGGCTTCCTCATCACGTTTTCACTGTACCCTTTCCAGCTATTTTGCCTCCATGGCAGAGAACTTCTTAACATACTATTTCTCTTCCCATTTCGAATAAGTGAGGACAGGCTACTGCCTGTTTTGTGGGAAGGCTCTTGAGCAGAGAGAAAAGAATAAAACTTTGGATTAAACCTGAATCCATGCCGCCTCTTTGAGTAGTGGTAATGTAAATGAGATAACCTAGAAACTCTCTTTCCCAGGAACTTGAACTGTTCATTTTCCAGCCTAGAACAAACAGGAGGCAAGCTCCCCATGCTGCATACCTGCTGCCCTGTTGAACCCACGTTAAAAGAAGAGAGAACCTCTCCAGCACCACTCCATTCAGGCAATGATGATGGAACTGATTTTTTCTCCATTATTAGCTCATTAATAAGATTTGCTCTCTTTGGTGCACCAGGACCAAACATCTCAACTGGTGGCAAAAACTGGGCACCGTGAGGCTTGCTTGTTTCTATCTGTGTGAGATCTAGGTAGCCCGGGTCTTCCAGCACGTTGCCTTGGGACCCTGGGCTCAGGCTGGTTCTATCCGTGAAAGAATCCACACGCCCCTCGTAGCCCAGATCGGCTGGAGCGGAGCACTGGTGCTGGGGCCAGGGGCGCTTGCACTCCCCGTGACTCTCCTTGTCATCCCCACCAGCTTCTTGCCCTCCTTGGAAAGAGTTCTCTGTCCAATCTGAGTCCTCACTAACATTTACAGCTTTGTTCATGTCCCTCAGGAAAACCACAATAACAGTGATGTTATCACTTGACCCTGCATCACGAGCTGATGCCACTAACTTGTGGGCAACCATGCTGCTGTCTCCATTATTCTCCTTCAAGTGGTCGGACACGACTTTCACTGCCTCGTCAGGGTTCACGGTGTCGTAGAAGCCGTCACAGGCCAGAATGAGGTAGTCTTCAGTTCCATCCAGAACAGTAGAGGCAGAATCGGCATCCCCACAGATATATGGCTTATGTTCAGCATCTCCTGCGGGAATTAGCAAACAGGTCATTTTGGTTTATCTTGCAGGTCAGAATGTTTATGGCCAGCTCTAATGTCCTGGGCAGAGAAGGGCCCTCTGTTGAGGGAACAGTATTACCAGAGACACAGAGGCAACTGCTAGGGAGTAATCTGTAGTTGAATACTTGGTGCAGCAACAGACTGGAGAACTCGGGCCCAACTAAGCTAGGTTTGTGCCACCAGATTACTGTGGTAATGGATCATCTGCGATGCATTTTAGCACTTCCAGGTCCAGAGCACTTCCAGATCCCTTGTTTATATTCGCTGTGCTCCTTTAGTACTTGGGGAGAGCCTCAGCAAATGGGTCCTGTGCCTGCCAGGTAACCAAATAACATCACCACAAGGGATACTCACTGGCTTCTCTACATGAAAAACATGGAGTACTGAGCAATAGTTCCTAGATTAGGATATTATAATTTGTTGCTGGTTTTTTGTTTGTTTGCTTACAAAGTGCTTTATCATTCTTAAAGTAGTAGCATATAGCTTAGTGGTCAAGCATGCAGGCAGCAGAGTCAGGATGCCTGGATCCAGGTCATAGCACTTTAAAGACTCTTCAGTTACTATCCTCTCTATTGCACTAAAACTGAGCCTTCTGACGAGGGGAAGATAAAATGAAGATAAGTATACGTACTTAGATGCTGTGGCCATATTGTCACTGTCTGTGGGATCTGTTATTGGTTCTCTCTTACCCTAGTAAAGTTCTCTCCAATATTTCACATCTCTCTTTAATCTTCAGATAGGCCCAGAAAGCTCAATAGGAACATTACGGATAACTCTGTTAGAACCACTGTGGGCCACGTGCCCTACCCAGCAGACCACATGATGGGATACCCTAAACAACAGATAACTTAATATTTAATTACCTGGTTTAGTTTATCTGCAAGACAAGAACCTAGTCTTTTTCATACAGTAGCAAGACCCATCTTCCTCAAGTATGGTTTTGATCTTGTCAACTTTAGTTCTATACCGTGCAGTCTTCAGTAACCTGTTACAGCTGATGAAAGCTTCCAATCATGGGGATTCAGTGTCCTCCACCAACCTACTTTACTAAATGTCCCCATCCCCTACTCCACCTGACTGTATTATTATCATTATTTTCTGAATTCCAGCTCTAAAAATAAATGTGATCTGAGTCATACTGTTCCCAAAAATCTTGTTTTAGTGCTTCAATTAAAAGGCTACTGCAACTGTTAGTTTGGAACAGAACATACAAAGATTTGCACAAGAGAAAATGCTGCCAGAATTCTGGCTTTTCACCTGCTCTACTGTTAGATGTCAAATTCATGACATTTCGCCCCCAAATTTGGTAGGAGGGCATGGTCGCCCATTTCACGGCGGAAATGGCACCATCCTCTTGTCTTCTACCCCCTCTCTCCATATGCCAGAAAACATACCATGTCAACTCTGGATCATCAATCCAAAGGGCTCAGGGGGAGACACAGTTGAAATGAGTTTCATTTTAAAAGTATTAGTGTCATTTATTTTCTGAGTAGAGTTGAACTCTGCTTAGGAGTCCTTTTTCTTGTCTTTATTTAGCCCCCTGATTTACTCCATGAGCTTTCCAAATCTTACATTCTTCAACTCTTTCCAATTCAGTTATTGGATTTTGGTAGATGGCATAGTTCCTACTTCAAAGAAAATTAAGTTTACCAGGCCTGAATTCCCTCAATTCCTCCTCCTGACTTAAAAAACAATCTCTAGCAGTTTACCTATATCCACAACCATTTTCTGTTTTCAAAATTCTGTGACTTTTTTAACTCACTTGATCTCTGTAGCATTTGACCCTGTTAACTACACACGCCTAGAAAAACCCCCTCCCCAGCATCTGACACCCTGCGTCTCTGTCTCTTCCTGATTTTCTTTACTGGCTCCTTCACTTAATAGCAACCCAAATCATTGTATGCTAAGACTGTGCCAGGCAGGGTTCTAAGTGTGTGTGTGTGTGTATTATACTATCTAATACAAAAACAATGAGTCAGGTACTATGACTATTCCTGCCTTACAAGGGAACAAACAGATGGGAAGTTCAGTAAATTCACCTAGGCCCACAGCTGGTAAAGTGGCAGAGCCAAGACGCACACCCGGAGAGTATGACGTCATGGTCTTCTACCGTAAGGAAAGAGCCTCAGCCTTGGTCTGTCTTCACACTACATACTCCTGGGCAATGTCATCCATTCCTGTGGTTTCAACTACTGTATATTCACTTTCACTTTTCACTTTCATGCATTGGAGAAGGAAATGGCAACCCACTCCAGTGTTCTTGCCTGGAGAATCCCAGGGACGGGGGAGCCTGGTGGGCTGCGGTCTCTGGGGTCGCACAGAGTCGCACACGACTGAAGTGACTTAGCAGCATATATATATAAAATCACTTCACAGGTTGCTAATATTATTTCCAAAATGGGATGAATTCCCAAATCTGTCTCCAACTCACAACTCTGCTAAGCTCCAGATCTGTATTTCCAACTGCATATAATTGGAATTACCTGCATATAAATTACCTCTTCCGAGACGTCCCACAGGCACCTAGCATGCAAATATGTCCAAAATGAACTCATTATCTGCCCTCCTCCCTCCTCCCCAACTGCTGCTGCTTCATCATCATCTTAGTGACACAAGTCAGAAACCTAGAAGTTAACTTTCCTCTTTCTCCCCAAAAACTGTCATTTCTGTCTCATCAATTTATACCCTCTTCTGTATTCCTTTTTTTAGCTGTCCACATCGCTGAATGATCTCTCATCTAGGTTTTTCACTCTAATTCATCTTCTGTAATCATTACAAATATTTGTAAACACAAACCTGACCACGTGGGCCCTCAGCTTGCTCACCCAGCGAAGCCCAGGCACTGAGGCTGGCATTCAAGCCCCTCCACACTGGCACCAGCACTGCCTCTCCCCACCCCGTCCTCTGGCCCAGCCTCCTGCACCTGTCCCTGTTCCGGAAACAGGACGTGCCCTCGGAGGTGCCCGTGTGTTTGCACTCCTCAATCCCGGGGCCCTTCTCTAGGTTCTGTCCTCCGGTCCACCTCAGAAGTCACTTCCTCTCTGCAGTCAGCCGTTTCCTCTTCGACTGTCACTATTCAAGGACATTGCTTTTTCCCCTTGTGTCATATTTTTAGAAGCAAGAAATGACAAGGATCCTCTAGTAAAGTTGCTTCTATAACAAGCATTAAAGTCACCTCGCAATACTCTGACAAAGACAGTAAGATCAAGAGAAGAGGTCTCTGGAGTTGTCAAAAATAATCCTATTTGAAGGTGTGTTTTAGAAATCAGAAATTTCCCCCTTTTGGCCTTATTCCAGATTTCCTAATGACTCCCTTGGTCTAAGGTGAAGCCAACTCTCAATTTTTCAAGAGGTATTTGTAGAATCTTTGAGCTTCCTCTTTCTCTCTCAGCCTTCTGCCGCTCACATTTGGGCCACTTCACAGCTTGCCAGCACCTTCCCAAAGAGTGGGAGGGAAATCACATCAATGGTGAAACGGAATCAGTCCTTTGAGATTTTATTAATGTTCTAGAATTTTTTGGTAATGATAAGCAAAATCTGGGGATCAGACACCAACTCCATTTATCCATGTTATCCTATGTCAAATCACTTCATTTCTTTAGGAGGCAGTGACAGAACTGTAGCATATTACCCATAGAGACACACATTCATCTGTTCTTTAAAAAAAAAAGAAAGAAACAAAGTGAAGCTAAGCCATGAAACCCAACGCAACAGACCCAGGTGCAAAAGTGAGACAGAAACGGCCGTAGCCCGCTCTCTGAGCTGCACCCTCTCATTCTGTCCAACCAGCTCAGCTCTTTACTCTGAATCTTCAACAAAGAGTTTCATCGACTTTACTCTTCGTTTAAAGAATTTAGGTTCCAGGGAAGTAGATTTTCTGAAACCCCAGGGTAATCTAACAACTACACTCCACACAGAGTAGAATTAGTTTTCTAATTTTAATATAGTAAAAATTATTTTCACCCAAAAAGCATGTTGTTTGTGTCATTTTATAATTCAATGAAAAAATGAAAGATATAAGCAAAATAAAATATAGGGACTTCCATTTTCTGGAAAATACTTATTTAAGCTAAATTTGACCCAAAATGGAATGGAAAATGAGGATCACTGGGTTTTAAGCAGATTTATATTCCAGAGATTAAAGGCTTCCCTTTAAAAAAAAAGAAACTAGTAAGTTCTGCATCTCTTAATATAGTTCCCTTTTAAAAATGGAATTTATATAAATGTGTAGGTTAAATAATTAATTAAAAGAGGCATTAGACAATAACAAGCACTCTGAAAATCTAAGTTATTCTCTCAGGTTCCCTTGTATCAGATTAACATTAAGAACAGTGTTCTGGAAGAGGACAGTTTGGAGAAAAAATAATTAATTGGTTTTTCCTACCAATGGCTCTGGAGACAGACAGACTTCCATTCACCCTCCAGGCGCCAAACCAGACCACACAACCTCCAAGGGCCTCAATCCGCTGCTTTTCATCCTGCAGCAATGCAACAGAAAGAAGCAAACAATTGGGTTCAAGATTTATTCAGCTACCTTAACAGTAAACAACAGATGTAATATTCATCGGCTTCCCGGAAAGGGTTCTCTTTACTCTTCCTTTGAAAGGTGGGCTTGGTTGCTGAGATAATGGTGGTAATCATAATAATAACTGAAAAGTAATAACTAGAAAACTGCCTCTGGCACGTGCCCTAACGTAACAGAGCACACCTACCTCTCTGTCCGGTTTGTGTGGCTTCATCAGTTCAACAGCTTGGCCCTTCCGCACAAGCATAACCTGGGAATCACCCACCCAGGCCACGTGTAACATGTTGCCTCTGATAAAAGTCACCACTCCTGTGGTCCCACATCTTAAGCTCTGAAAGTAATATCAATAAAACAAGTCAGTAAAAATTAGCAGACATCAAATTCTCACTGAGAAGCAATTTATAGATAATACAGACTTTTCAGATGAAAGCAAAACTACCAATAACTTGATTTCACAAATAAAAGAGCAATTCCCATTTCTCAGTGCATTTTCACATGCTTGATGTATTTATATGTGCACACACACACATAGATTTTATCTGTGATATGCAAGGCAGAGACAATTATCAATTAACTTTATTATTATTTTTTTTTTTGACCATGCATGCAGCATGCAGGACCTTTCCTGACCAGGGATGGAAACTGTACCCCTGTGTTGGGAGTACAGAGTCCTAACCACTGGACCACCAGGGAAGTCCTCTATTCCATTTCATACACAGGGAAGAAAACTGGCGGGTTATGTGACTTGCCCAACGGCAGGTACAGATCAGTACTGAACTGAAATTTTTCCCTCCCGGTCCAGTGCTAAACCACAATATCAACCCTTAGAGTAAAGATCTCCGTATTCTGGTCTCTGTCTCGTTATTGACCTACTGTACGTTCAGGGCGAGAGTCCTAGCTTTACGAAACAGCGTACAAGCGTCTGGTGGGTACACAACAAGTGCCTCCATATGCTGGATATTAAAACAGGAGCCAAGAGAGAACATACATTCCCTGGAGTGCTAAGATGCTTCTACCTTTAAAAACAAAACCAAAATCTACAATAATTTTAGGGACCTTTGCTTTTGGAACATTGCATGAAAAACTAACACCAGCCTGGAATTTCATAGCTCAGTACCACTGTACTTAATGCTCTTGATACTACTATCCTAAAATGACATCTCCATTTCACATGAAAAAAAGAAGTGAAAGTTATAGTCACTCAGTCTTGTCTGACTCTGTGACCCCATGGACTGACCGTAGCCCACCAGGCTCCTCTGTCCATGGAATTCTCCAGGCAAGAATACTGGAGTGGGGAGCCATTCCTTTCTCCAAGGGATCTTCCTGCCCCAGGGATCCAACCCTGGTCTCCTCATTGCAGGCAGATTCTTTACCATCTGAGCCACCAGGGAAGCCCTCCATTTGACATGAGTCACCACCAAATAAGCATGACTTTTTGTTACTAAGGACTTGGCCTAAATTACACTTGATCTTAGCCAAAAGGCCGAGAAGCGATAAGGACTTGGCCTAAATTAGAACCAGTGCATCAAGGGTGGTAACAGGCCTCTCGCATCCAGTGAGAAAACAACTTCTCATTTTCCCTATACAGGGAAGGTTTGTTATAAATCCTCACCCACCAATAAAATGTCTTCCCACACAGAATGTTCAACACCTCAGCCCCTGGAACACATGATAAAGACACTTGAGTGCATATGCCCCAGAGGGAACAGGAGGCAGGGCCGCCGCGCAACAGGAATAGCTGCTGCTTTCTCCCCAGCAGTTAGCAGCACATGGAAGCACGAGGAGGAGCGAAGGAACTGCTGAGACGAACCTAAATTATTCAAGAGAACTGTTGGCAAGACCAAGAGACAGCTAGAATCACTGGCAAAGCAAACGAGGTGAACGTGGTCAGGAAGAAAGCCATGATTCTGAGGACACAGAAGGAAAGGGATACAACAGAGGATGAAGACGACAAGGGTCGATGATGACAGGCCAGCTCACAGGGTCAGGTCATGGCCTCAGTCCCAGTGAAGACAGCCGGCAGCTGGCCTCCCCCCGAGACTGGCCGAGTCTGAGGGCAACAACTGTGTTTTGTTTTCTAGCCCACCTCTATCTGCAGAGCCCAGTGGTTACTGTTGTTGGGTTTGTGTATTAGTCTAAACCTGGGGGGCAGGTGGGGACACAGAACACTGCCCTTGCTTAACAACTGAGCAGAGCTGAATTACTGCTTAGTCAATTCCAAGCCCCATGATTGCCCTATAGCGTAACAATGAAATCAAAGAAATGGATTAAAGGATTACCCTGTTCTGTCCAAGTCCATTTCAAAAAGAGTTAATGCTTACGTCACAGGGCAGGGGTCTTATTTTTCTGTGTGTATATAATTCTGCAATTGCTTTTTAAAATTAAAAAAAAATATTCTCTTTCTGTTGGTCCCTAGTTGGAAATGAGTATAAAGTCCTGTAGTTAATTATGTACCAATGCCCAGAATGATAATTAGATTAAAATCTTTACTTTTAGATCTTAATATAGCCCCTGTCATTCATTCAGAGTAAAACCTTAGGTCTGATTAACCTTAAGAAATTGGGACGTGAGCTCTGACTTTTCTTCCTGTTAAGAGAAAACCAGTTCAAGGAGCATCTAAGGATTCACTCTCTCCAGGCAAAAGTTTTCCTCAAGAGATACACAGCGAACACTGCCAACCCATTCAGAACCAAATGCATGGAGAAATCCCAGCTTCTGTTTCCTTTTTAGACCATTGTTTTAATCACCATATTCAGATTTTGTCAGCAAAAGTCTGCTTAGAGAGCTGGTCCTGGTGTGAAACTGACAGGCAATGGTGAATAAGATAAAACTCACCTGCCAAATCCAGCAGCCTCCTGGCTTTTTAGAAAATTATAGCTTGGAGATTCTCTACAGTACGTCATAGCACCCCACTAAATCTATCCCTAAAGAGGGAATTAGGCCTACAACAGAATCAAGAACGTAGTTTGGAAGAGAGCTTTAAATAATGTCTATCACAAAAGAGAAAATCCAAAACAGCCCTTTAGCCACAGAACAAGTGAGCTCAGCCAGCGTAGTGTGGCTGGCCTCCTGTGAAAGCAGCATACCTCCCTGGCGGCCTTCTGGACAAAGCGCTCGTCGGTGACGCGGAAGGCTCGGCACAGGGCCTCGGCAGGGTCGTGGGGGAACGTCTCCTGGCGCACTAGGTTCACGTGCAGGTGGATGGAGGCGTAGATGGCAGCATCCACTCCCCCGTGGCCGTCAAACACGGCAAAGTAAGCTTGTTCTTCCTGGTCCTGTCCATGGAAACACAGACGCAGTTCAGGGAGTTAAGGTGTGGCGCGCCTCAGATGAGCCAGTCCCCTGCACGGCTGCCCATCCTCCTCCACCGCCTTGTCACCCGGATTATGAGACTGAATGTTTCCCTTCTCTGACGTGCCTGATCCATGGCTAAAATACCTGCAATATCAGGGCATCTGTGTTTACACACCAGAACACTGGAACACATCATGCCCAATTAGCTCAGGCTGAAGTGCCCTCTCTCACTGTGAAAGCTGTTGTCTTGTACCATGGAAACCACCCACATCCATTTGCTGCGAAGTTGCTGTTACAAGTTGTGAGGAGGGGGAGGAAAGAGAAGGGAGGGGGAGGAGTTGAGCAAAGGCTGTTCTGGATTGAAGATGTTTGTCAAAATGAAAATATTTAAATAATAAATTAGAAACTCAGGACAATAGGAAATAATTGGCCTTCCAAGCACAAGGCCAATTATGTTTGATTATTTAAAATACACAGATAATGAAAGCATACACATACTTCTAAACTGTAATATTGGCTTCATAAATCATTCATGATCACATTGTATTCTCACCATAAATAACGCAGTCTCTAAACAGGCTACACAAACTTGAACGTCAGATGTCTACATGCCCTGTAGCCTTGTCCCCTAATCAAGATGTCGCTTCACATTTCCCTGCCCACTCAGTGCTCGAAGCTGTAGAGCAAGTGCCAGAGGAGGGTCTTCCAAACCTGTGATTTACCTCGACACAGGACGCCTAATCACGAGATTACGTTTAACTCAGTAAGAACTCGTTTTTTCTTTCTCTTCAACTCCAGTGTTTAAATCTCAGCTCTGGCTCACTTAGACAAGATCTGTAACTCACTGAACTCTCACTGAGCCCTGTGATTCTTTTAGGCAACACTATGTAAGGATTTTCATTTGGAAGTTTTGACTTCTTTGGGCGCTTGCAGAGTTCAGCTGAGTCCAGACCCTGTCATTCAAAGTAAATAAAATATACCAAGTAAAGCAAGACATGAAAACAAGGCAAGTATTCATCAATAGGTGAGTGAATAAAGGAAATGTGTATACACACACACACACACACACACACACACAACGGAATATTACTCATCCATAAAAAAGAATGAAATTCTGCCATTTGCAGCAATATGGATGGACCTAGAAAATACTATGCTTAGTGAAATGTGAAGAGGCAAATACTGTATGTAATCATTTATATTGGAATCTAAAAAATAAACCAAACAAATGTATATAACAAAATAGACACAGACTCACAGATATAGAGAACAAATTAGTGGTAACCAGTGGGGAAGGATGAGATAGGGATATGGGGAGAGAGATATAAACTACTATGTATAAAATAAATTAAGCAACAAAGATATATTATATAACACAGGGAATTATAGCCATTATCTTGTAGTAACTTCTAATGGAATATAATCTGTCCAAACACTGAATCACTGTGCTGTACACTTGAAACTAATATAGTATTGTAAATCAATTATATTTTAATTTTTAATAAATGGATAAATAGGTATGGTATGTATGTATACACACACAATGGAATAGTACTCAGCCACAAATAAGAATAAAATGTTGCCAACTGCAACAACGTGGGTAGACTTGGAGGGCATTATGCTTAGTAAAATGAGTCAGGGAAAGACAAACACTGTACTGTATATTATCACTTATGTGAGCAATCTAAAAGATAAAACAAATGAGTACTACAAAGCGAAAACAGGTTCACAGATCCAGAGAACAAACTACTGGTTACCAATGGGGAGAGGGAAGTGGGGAGAAGCAAGGTAAGGGTAGGGGATTAAGAGACATAAACAACTATGTATAAAGTACATAAACTACAAGGATATAGTATATAATGCAGGGAATACAGCCAATATTTTATAATAACTTTAAATGAGCTTTAATCTATAAAAATTTCAAATCACTATGTTGTATACCTAAAACTAATACTATAAATCAACATATCTCAACAAACATTTTTATTTAAAAAAATGACAGTAAATTAAAAAATATATATTTATCTAGTTGGCTACCCCAGGTATTAGCTGCGGCACACAGGATCTTTGATCTTCATTGCAGCACGTAGGATCTTTAGTTGAGGGGTTTGGACTCCTAGTTGTAGCACGTGGGGTCCAGTTCCCAAACCCAGGCCCCCTGCTTTCGAAGCGAGGTGTCTTAGCCACTGGACCAGCAGGAAAGTCCCCAACAGCAGTAATTTTTTAAAATGTACTCATTTATAAACAGCTCAATTGGCAGGGTAAGGGTAAAATTTAAAATAGCATATGTAAGCAGTTTTTAAATGATTAGTGAGCTGATATGGGATCATCACAAAGAAGAAGGGAGCGATAATAGTTTCATGTGGGCATGAAAATATACTTTAAACAACATGAGATTGGTAAAGAGATTCTTAAACAATATAACATCAGAAGAAACAAAGGAGCCAACAGGATCTCTTCTTTAAAAAAAAAAAATACTGGTATCTTCCCTGTTATAAAGATAATGGGTCTATGGAAGAAACCTAAATGTCCATCGACAGATGAACAGATAAAGATGTGGCAGGGGGAGTGCGCGTGTGTGGTGGAGTACTACTTAGCCATAAGAGAAGTGAAATGACGTAATTTGCAGCAACAATGATGGACCTAGAGATTATCATATTAAGACAAGTAAGTCAGAAACACCAACACAGTATGCTAACACATATGTATGGAATTTAGAAAGATGGTAACAATAACCCGGTGTACGAGACAGCAAAAGAGACACTGATGTATAGAACAGTCTTATGGACTCTGTGGGAGAGGGAGAGGGAAAGGGTGGGGAGATTTGGGAGAATGGCACTGCAACATGTATAATATCATGTATGAAACGAGTTGCCAGTCCAGGTTCGATGCACAATACTGAATGCTTGGGGCTGGTGCACTGGGATGACCCAGAGGGATGGTATGGGGAGGGAGGAGGGAGGAGGCTTCAGGATGGGGAGCACATGTATACCTGTGGCGATTCATTTCGATATTTGGCAAAACTAATACAATACTGTAAAGTTTAAAAATAAAATAAAATTTAAAAAAAATCAACATTCAAAAAAAAAATTTGTATGCAAAGTAAAAAAAAAAGAGACAAATACCATGTAGTGTCACTTATATGCAGAATCTAAAATGTGACACGAATGAACTTATTTACAAACAGAAAACATCTCACAGACACAGAAAACGAATTTGTGGTTACCAAAGGTGTGGGAGAAGAGTGAATTAGGAGTCTGGGATTAGCAAATACAAACCGTAAACTGTAATATATAAAACTGATAAACAACAAAGTCCTGCTGTATAGCACAGGGAACTATATTCAACATTCTATAATAAACCACAATGCAAAAATCTGAAAAATAATATAAATATATATTCTTCAGGATAGTTATATATATATAAATAAATGAATCGCCTTGCTGTAGGCCAGAAACTAACACAACATTGTAAATCGACTATCTTTCAATTAGATAATGTATGTTTATTTGGACTAATAAAGAAGTGTATGCTGTTGTTCAGTCACCCAGTCACGTCTGACTCTGTGACCCCATGGACTGCAGCACACCAGGCCTCCCTGTCCCTCAACATCTCCCAAAGTTTGCCCAAGGTCACGTCCATTGCTCAAGGTCATGTCCACTGCATGGGTGATGCCATCCAGCCATCTCATCCTCTGATGCCCTCTTCTCCTTCTGCCCTCAATCTTTCCCAGCATCAGGCACTTTAAGTGTATAGATGGAAATAAATACATCTAATACAACCATACACAGATAACCAGTCTTTTTTCTATACATATAAATTTAATAAAATAAAATTAGAATCATAATGTACATAAATTTTTTACCTTGCTTTTTGTCACTTACCGTATCACTAGCATTTCCCCCATGTCATTAAGTATTACTCAAAGACATTATTTTAAATGGATATGTACTATTCATCTTACAAGCATATCATAGCTATCATTTCCTATATAAGACTTAGATCATTTCCGATTTTTTATTACTGATAATGTTGTGTAAAACATTTATGACAAACAAAATATGTAAGCATCTTCTGCTTCCTTATAATATAAAATCAAAACTGAAATTATCAAAGCGTGTGAAAATTTATACAGTTCTAAATACATGTTGCCCAATTGCCCTCAAAGTCTGTTTCCTTATAGCCAAGAGCTCCTTGCTGAGTTAGGCCTTTGGGTTGATTTTTGAGGCAAAATGAAAACCAACCGGGTTAACTACGAGTAATGATGCCCTCGAACCTGAGTACAATCTTCAAGGGTGCAGTGATTTAAGGACTGTTCATCACATTATGGCCTTTAGGCGTTATATTTGCATGGGCGTGGTATCAGCTGATCTGTACTGTAAAATAAGCACCAGTCACCAGCCCACCGTCACTGCTTGACAGTCAGCTAAAATTTAACTTTAGCTGCTAAGGAAACAGTGTGCTTTGTATAAATCCCTACACTGTAATTTTAAAGTTATGGACTTGAGTGAAGAGGCAAGTGACAGGCACAGGAAACAAACCTACCTCTGTTTGCATTAACATAATAGAAAAAGAAGAGGAAGATAACAAGAAAATGGTTATTAAGCTGACAAGGCTCATATGATCCAATTTGTCAGTCACAGAGATTCAGGAAAAGTAATTCCGGCTACTTTCCTATCTCAGAAACCAAGATTTTAAAAACAGTCACATGAAATCAGAAAACTATCTTAGTTTCAAATTCATTCTTTGAAGTTTGTATTTTGTGTTGCTTCAGCAAAATAGTAATGTGGGAACTCAATAGACAATGTTTGATTATACTATAGAAATAGCTTCCTTTAAAAAACCGCTTTATTGAGATGTAACAGTTTTCTTTTTGGTTTGTATGTTTATAGAATGTCTTTGGAAGGTTACACAAGGGCTGGTAATTTGCCTCCACAGAAGGGATCTGAAGTGTCTGAGAGACAAGGATGAGACTGGGGTTTTTATTTTCCAATTCTAACCATGTGAATGCAATACCTGTTTAAAAAGCATGAAATAAATATCCTGTTCCTTGTAATGGAAGAAGCAAGTCGGCGCCACTTTGCCCTGAGTCCTATCCCAAGCCATCAGAGATGTGATTACAGTTTATTACAGCTTCTCTTATTAGAAAACAGGTCTGTGACGGGGTTTTAGTTTTCAAATTTCGTGACACTTCAGAAGTGCCTTTTACCTCTAGGTTGAAGAGCATGTTAAAGTCCGGGATGCAGACATGCTTGTCCTCCATTTTCCTCCGCATGTTTTTGATGGCATGGATTGATGTCTCATAATAAAGCTGGGGTCTCCTGCGGAGAGGGAAGTCTTTCACCCAGCTGCAGCAAATCTCGTGTAGTTTGCTGAAGACAGAACGGGCCAATTTCACTGTCTCAATCTCTGTGAAAGAAACAGAAACCCCCGATGAAGCGCCTGGTAAAACTGCTTTTCACTCGCCTGCCTAGGAGAGACAGAAGTAGGTCACCTTAGTCAAGTTCCTCCTTAGGAGAAGAAATCCTTCCTTCTCAAGAGAAATGAAACGTTGTTTCTGAAGAGAGAAAATGACAACCTGTCTGATAGAAAATCATCAGCCAGCAGCTGCCACTAAGACACCCTTATGTCATGAGGAGAAAACCTCTGAGCAGGGCTGGATCTATTCCTAGGCTGGAGTCCTTCCAGCCTGTGAGGTGCTCTGGCCATGCCATCTACTTCTGAGTACTTTTGTTTGGCTGCCAAGGTTATCATCTGGAGACCCACGCCCCCTGTGCATAGGAATCGACTGAAATATGAACAACGATTATCCAACGAATTAGAATATGAAAGGCTTATGAAAATATTGTTTATTTACAAAGTACAGGAATAAGAAGGGTTTACTTTGACTACTGTTTATCTTAATCTCTTTCTTTCCTCATCTCTTCCTTTATCTTACTCTAGTTTCCTTTCTTTCCTGTAACTGATCATAATTCAGAGTTGAACTATACATTTTTTTGTTATTTGATGTATTTTTTAATTAAAGTTTTGGGCAGTAGCTTATATAGTTTTACCAAAAGGTTAACAAATGAATCTTAAAAGTTCGATATTTCTCTAAGGAAAATGTACTTTACATTCGTCTATGTGTGTAACCCTAGACTGAACAAAGCAGACGCCAACAGAGGATTCTTCACCCTAGACTACTGAGTCTCCTACTTGGCCCATTCAGTGGAGTAGACTAGCTCACTTCTGAGTCTCCCTGCGTCCCTCAGTGGATGGACAGATGTGTAAGCTTTCAAGGAACACTGACGAGTACTCAGGAGACTGTATCTCACATCATCTCCACTCAAGCTGTCCTCTACTCAAGTTGCAGCAGTTGAAATAACCAAGGGAAGATTAGGTTTTCCCAGGCCAGTATTTTAGAAGCTCCCTCTATATCCCAGTGAAGTCAAGTGAAAGTCACTCAGCTGTGTCCAACTCTTTGCGACCCCATGGACTGTGGCCCACCAGGCTCCTCTGTCCATGGGATTCTCCAGGCAAGAGTACTGGAGTGGGTTGCCATTCCCTTCTCCAGGGGACCTTCCCAACCCAGGGAATTGAACCTGTGTCTCCTGTATTGCAGGCAGATTCTTTACTGTCTGAGCCACTAGTAATTTAGAATTCTCAAAACAACTCTTTTTCACTTTACTAAGTCAGATACAGCTTGACAGGCTGAGAAGATGTGTACCAGATGGGCAATGGTTGCACACGCCTCTTCGGATCTAGAGCACAAATCTCAAAGAAGAGAGACTGTGTGTTCTAGAATGGCCTGGGAACTGAGATTCCCTTTTTTTTTTTTCCCCTCATTCTTTACCCTGCTGCTGCCTTAATCTGTAACTTTACCTGTTTTCTTATTCAAAATTCTTTTTTAAATGACTGTATTCAGAAAGCTGGTCTCAAGGTTTTTGCTGCTTTTATTTTCCTCACTGACACAGTACAGGGTGGCAAACCATGTATGTGACTTTGTCCCCTTTGCCATTTTTATATAACTGAAAATCAAGAGTACATTTGGAAGAGAAAAAAAGTTCAAAGAGCAAAAGAGGTGTGTATAAGAAGGAAAAACTGAGGCCAGTAGACAACCTAACATTTTGATTATTTTTAGCAACTCCAATCTTTTTGTTTGTTTAAAACACCAGTTGCCAGAGACTGTCTCTTTCAGCCAGCAATTACCTATTTCTATCACTTTCAACCCATCTGGTCTCTGCAACAATATATTGCCCCAAATCTAGACTGTTTATTTAGGTCTGCATTTGACTCAAACACAAGGGAAGATTGCAAAATAATACGTGAGTTCAGAAACTTTCAGGGAGCATGGGGTGAGATGAAACAAATGACTGATATTAATTATCAGGATAGTTTCCAGATTCTCAGATAATAATATAAAACATATCATATTTTGGTTTATTACTTTTTATCTTACTATATAGACCTCTACTGTCCAACAGAGTAGCTTACTAGCTACATGTGGCTAGTTAACTTTAATTAAAATGACATAAAATTTAAAACTCAGTTTTTGGTCACATTAGGTATATTTCAAGTACTCAGCAACTATATATAGCCAGTGGCTACCACACTGGACAACATGCAGATAGAGAACATTTCCATCATGTCTACTGCACAGCCCTGGTGTAGACAGATTAAACTGGTCAAGGGAAACAATACAGCTTCCTCTATTATTTAGTAACCTGCTAGATCTGTCTTTGTTCACGCCATCTACTACAACTCTTATCACATTTTTAAACAAAAGATAACATTTACTGAGTATCTGCTACATTCTATGTCTCTGGAACATTTCACTAACAGGTAATACCACTCTCAATCCCAGGTCTATCTGACTCACACCATGCTCTACTTTTCCCAAGTTAGATTGCACATGGACACTGTATTTTAACTGTCCTTGATTAGTCATAGTATAGTACCTAGCAGATAGCAGAAGCTCTAAAGATGTTGACTAAATAAATGAATATGCAAACTTATAAAATTAAATAACCACTAATAAAGTGTTTGTATACTTCTTGGTTGGTAATTCTGCTTCCTTGATCTCTCCAACTGTTTCTGCAATGATGCCATTCTTTAAAAATTACTGTAATTCTAAACCATGCTTTAATATAAGGAGGACTGGCTTTTCTATTATTATTAACTTTAGAGATGGCACCTGGGTAGTTCAACGTGTTTATTCTTCCAGAGGAACTACTTTGCCAAGTTTGTGGGGGAAATATGTTGCCATTATGTTTGGGATCACACTGAATTTACAGAGTTATGTGGAAAAAATTGACTTCTTTTTCATATTAAGTCTTATTCAGGAACAAGTTATACTGTTTCATTAATTGAAATCCACATATGTCCTATTTCTTACTGAATTTATTCCTAGTTATTTTATTTGCTATTTTGAGTCAGAATTTTGTTTTAATGTGTTACTTGGCACCTAGCAAACATTCCTCTTTCTCCCAGGAATACTTTCTTTTCTACTCTCAGTCCATGTGTCTAGGGGTAAAATGTGATTCGGGTCTAACCATTTAGAGACCACATTTCTCTGGCCATAGTTATTGGTTCAGGAAAGGGAAATAACCCAAGATGGACTGATTAGAGTGAGTCCTGTGCCTCATGTAAGAGCAACTGAGTAAAGTTACTCTTAGTTTCCTGCTTGATTTGAACCTGGGCAGATGAAGATCTGATGTTCCTAGCAGTGGTTTTGCCATCCCATGGAGCCTGAAAATAAAATCCAAAGGAGAGAGTAGAGCTGAGAGCTGGAGAAATGCCGGGTCTTTATGACATCATGTGAAGCCTTGAATCTAGTTGTGTAGCCCTAATCTTGAAGGATAGCCAATGAATTGTTTTGCTGAAGCCAGTGGTTACTTGCAACTAAAAAATTCTTGAGTATATACTCTAAACATGCATACTAGGTTTTTGGTTTAAGCCAAATTTTGTCCTACAATGTCCAGTGCTATTTTATTAAGTATATTTTAAAAATTAGAAATAAATATTAAATTTTACCAAATGCTTCCTTAGAGATTATTCTGTTTTTTCCTTTTCACCTATTAATATAAAAATTATGCTAATAAATGTCCCAATATTTTTTTTTCACTGCTGTTTCCTCAGCAGCATAGTGCTAAGCTATAGTAGGCCCTCAATAAAATACTCATCAAATTGTTGTACTAAGTATACAAACATTTCACTTAAGATTTTTCACAATGATTAAGACTCATCTCTCATTTCTTGGTTCTGTCTCAGCCAAGTTTAAGTATGACTGTTATGCTATGCAAATTTTCCTCTTTCCTCATATAACTGGATAATTTATTTAAAAAAGCAATGGAATTATTGTCTTTGATTGTTTGAAAACATTCACCTATAGAATCATCTACTCTTTTTGTCCTTTTTGCCAATCTTCTCAATCTCTTTCTGCTTAAAGCTTTATTAATTTGTATATTTCTAGATAATACCCAGGTTTTCAAATTTATTAATATAAAATTTTCATAATTCTTTTAATATCCTCTATATTAGTGATCATTTTCACCTTCTTATTTTTAATTTTTACATTAGGATATTTTACATTGATTTTAGGTTGTCCGGACAGGAGTTATATCTGTCAACAGAAATGCAAGGTTATTTAACAAATATTCTGTTAGGGATGGCATAAACATAAAAAGAACTTTAAGGTAAAGTTTCTTTAAGTCTGTTTTTGGAAACACCTAGGAGGAGAGTCACACGGCATTTTGGTGGGGACTTCCGTGCCTTTAAGGCAACGACAGCAGGCATTACTCAATATGTTCATTCCCACTCTGCGGTACCGATAAACACAATATGCCCTGTAGAGATTCTCCACTTAGTGATTTGGGTTAAACAGATTAAGGACATGCAAATAGTCTGGAACTATAATAGACCATTCTGAATCACAGCAGTGGCATGGAGACATTACTGGGTAATCTCTTGGAAAAATATAAAATCAGGATGACTAATGGTATCCTCTAGAAGAAAATCCCTTCCTTTCACATTTGCTATCTTACAGGGGTTCAGAAAATTCTTCCAACCTAGGTACGTAGGGCAACACTTCAGTCTTAAGTATTCTCCTTGTATAGGAAGTGGTGTAAGAACATCAGTATATAAATAATTGCTGCTTAAAATGGAAAAATAAAATCAAATAAAAAAGGATGCAAAAAAGAGAAAATTGTCCAAGGTAGCAGTCCACCCCCTCACAGCTGTAAATTACTCATCAGTCGTTAATGTCAGTGTACTGATCTGGAGCTGAGTCAGCCATCACCCTGGCTGCAGTGAAGCAGAATTTAATCTCCCTCATCTTTTCATTACAGGGCTTTTACTTCATGCATCAGTACGAGAGGAAAGACCAATGCTTTGCAGAAGGAATTCCATCCAGCTTGACTCTGGAAAAATTTGGTTCCAAGTGAATCAATTACTCTCAGTAAAAACAAGAGGAATTCCTTCCTTGCCAATTTGCTACCAAAAATTCTCTAGAGAGATGAAGGAAGAACAGGAATGTTTATTTTTATATCTGCCTCACATTCTCTGGAATCTAGCTGCCCTAATTCATTAATATATGTTTTGCTCCCTCTGTCCCATGTTTAAAGGCAAATGCTTAAAATAGAACAAATAGAATGAAATATTAAAATTCCTAATGCCCTAGTTTTTACAAAAATTGGTATTTTTAATATGTTAAATATGTATAAGCCTAATATATTAATAAACATACCTTCATTAATAAACATTCTCATAATTTAACTGAAAAAAAGATGCCCATGCAATTAAATCACATAATTGTCATAAAGAGCTCTATTTATTGGTAGATGTAAAAAAATTGTAAATAATTTTCTTTACGTATTTATTTTCTCTCTGGCCCTGCTGGGCCCCCTCGCTGCACGGGCTCTCCTCTAGCTGTGGTGAGCAGGGCTGCTCTCTAGTTGCGGTGCACGGGCTGCTCGCTGGGCTGGCTTCTCCTGTTTTGAAGCCACCAGGGAAGCCCGGCAGACATAAAATTTAATAGGATTAATGAGAAGTTTTGTAACAACCGATCTCCTGAATTTGTATATCTGAGTTTTTTAGATGAATTAAAACTTTAAAGTATGTTTTTCTCAAACTACCCTTCCCTTCACTTATTCATCTTTTCTGTTGTGTCTTCACATTTCTCCCTTCTGTTCATTTACCTAGATATTATTTATGATAACATATTGTTATCATAATCTCCTGCTCCGGTTACCTGCACATGGCTTCAAAATATGCCTGTATTTTCCCTTTCTACTTTTACTGATTAGTTTGAAAAAACATGTTTCTGAAGTTTTTCTCTTGCTACCACTATAAAATATCAACCAGTGGGTAAACATAATTAGATACAGTATTCTGTAGATAATTTATGTGGATTGTTCAACAGAAAATTTTAATATTTTAAAACAAATATTGTAGAAAGGTACTTGCCCACAGTCCCTTCTGTGCCATCCGTCTCCTTTGGGATATAATGTGCAGAAAGATCACTCTGAAGGACTTCGTCTGATGTGGCTCTGGCTAGAGCGGCAGCCAAAAAGGAAGGGCAGTTACTGAAAGAAAACAATAAACGGCTATTCAGCAAGAATTAGAAACATCCCATCTAAAATTACTACTAATTACTTTATTATTAACATATTGTTTCAAAACAAAATTATACCTTTAAACAACAATCGATGCACATTTCTTGAGAAGATATCATATGCTATGCACTTTGCCAAGGCACTGGGTATATACTGGTGAATTAACACAGACATGGCCCCTGACCTGGTGGGGCTTACGATCTGGTTAGGGAGACAGATGACGACTAAGTAAACAAATAGGATATAATTTTGAGTTGGGATAACCTTTATAAGGGAAACAAATAGGATAGAGTGCATTAAAGAGAAGTATCTACTTAGAATAGTCAGGAATGCCTTGCCTTAAAGGATGAGAAAGACTCGGTTATATGGGGGTGGGACTTGGGGACAGTATTCCAGGCAGAGAAAGCAGCACATGTGCAGACCCTTTCTGAGAGCAAGGTATGTCTGAGGAACCGGAAGAAGCCCAGAAAGATGAAGTATAGCAGGTAAGGGGGACAGTGATGAGGAGTAAGGTCAGAGGAGCGGAACAGGCCAGTTATATGGATCTCTTGGATGGTAAGGAATTTGGATTTTACTTGAAGTGCAGGGGGAAGTCACTGATGATTGTAAGCAAGAGAGGGTCATAATCAGATATGTTAAATAAAATACGTTGCCTGCTGTCAAAGGGAACTGGCAGGGAGCACGAATGAAGGAGAGCGATCAATAAGGAGATTGTTGTAATCCAGATGAGATTCTTTAAAAAGTGATTGTATTTTAGAGAAAGAAAATATAGAATGTGATTATTATTGTATGCAGAGGTGAGAGAGAGAGAAAAGAATCAGCCTGAGTTTTAGGTTTTGGCCTGTGCCACGAGGTAAATGGTGGCATCATTCACCTAGATGGAGAAAACAGGAAAAGACAGATATGTGGAGGAAAAGGTTAAAGGAGAAAATGAGAATTCATTTTAGCCATGTTAACTTGGAAAAAATTTCTGCAATATCCTAGTGAAGGTGTCAAATGGTTAACTATATATTTTAGTGTGGAGCTAAGAGATGTAAGGAAATTTGGAAGTCATGAATGTATGAATGGTATTTAAAACAAGAGAGATAAAGGGGAATTCTCTGGTGATCCAGTAGTTAGTACTCCGCTCTTCCACTGCAGGGGGCAGAGGTTCCTTTCCTGGGTGGGGAACTAAAGATCTCACAAGCTGTGCAGTGTAGCTTAAAAAAAAAAAAAAAAAAATTCAACTATGGAAATAGAATAGGTCACATAGAGAAAACAAAAAGAGAGAACTGCTATGGACCAGTGACTTCTGTGTGCCTCTGTTTCCCCCCTTTGGAAATAGTAAGTACCTCCCCAATATACCCACTGTATGTTGGGTAGTGGCAGGGAAGGGGTAGATAATATGCCTCTACAGTCCCTAAGTATCCAAATCAAATGGAACTATACTCAGGGAGCTGTCATCAAGAAATTATACCCAAGGAATCTCATCTGGACCTGACTTCACTGAGATTCTGAACCTCAAGCCTGAGTCTGATGCCATTAAGGGATGAAATTTTGGGAGACTCTGAGGGGAGGGGTGAAGGTTTTTTGCATGTGGTAGGGATACGAATTGTGTGGCCAGAACAGACTGGCAAATTGTTTTTCTAAAAGAGATCACAGCAGTATTTCTGGTGCTACGTGCTCTTTAAGAACCTTACCATTACACATGAAAGTGAATGAGCCTTTGATGAAAAAAGAAGTGGCCAAAGTGATGCCGTGTGGCTTCTGAGGTTTGGTCATTAAAGGCTGAGTGACTTTCCCCTGGCTTTCTCGTCTCTCTTCCTTCACTTTCTCCTTTTCCTCCCCCTCCTCCTTCCCTTCCCCCTGGGACACAGACAGGTTCATGTGGGTGTTAGCTGAGGCTTCCAGTCAAGAGCTATTATTATCAATTGCTTGACATGGTAACAGCACAGACCTTCAGAAGATACCAGTACCAGCCTGAATCTTCCAGCTGAGGCCCCAGACATTATGGAACAGAGAAAGCTGACCCTGCTTTGTCCAGTCTTATGCTCAAAGAAACTATGAGTATAATTAATGATTGTTTCATGACGCTAATTTCTGTGCTAATTTGTTACATGGCCATAATAACTGAAAACCCAACATTTAGAAGCTTAGTGGAAGATAAGGAACCTATAAACACTGAAAAGAAATAGCAAGATAAGTAAAAGGCAAACCAAAGGAGTAGAATATCTGAGTGAAGGAATTGTCAATTCCATCAATACTACTGAGAAGTCCGACAAGGGGAAATTAGATACTGAATTTAATAACATGTAAATAGATCATCACTGACTGGGTGCCAAGACAATTCAATGGGGGAAAATAGTCTTTTCTACAAATGGTGCTGGAACAATTGTGATATTCACACACCAAATAATCAATTTAGCCTCTTTCCTTACACCATGTACAAAAATTTATTCATGTAAATAAATGTAAGTGTTAAACTATTAAAATCTTAAAATCTATTTAAACTATTAAAATATTAAAAGAAAACATAGGGGACTTACCTGGCAGCACAATGGAAAAGAACCTGCCTGCCAATGCAGGGGACACAGGTTCGATCCCTGGTCCGGGAAGATCCCACATGCCTCGGAGCAACTAAGACCCGGTGCCACAACCACTGAGCCCACGCTTCAGAGCCTGAGCTCGGCAACAAGAGGAGCCTGAGCGCCACAACTGGAGAGCAGCCCCCACTCACCACAACTAGAGAAAGCCCTTGCACAGCAACGAAGATCCAGTGCAACCAGAAATAAAATTATTAAAAAAAAAAAAAAAAAAGCATAGGAGTAAAACTTCATGACCTTGGATCAGGCAATGGCTTCCCTAAATATGAATATGACACCAAAATTACAAGCAACAAAAGAAAAAAATGAGTTAAATTGAACTGTATCAAAATTTAAAACTTTCATACCACAAATCAAGAAAGTGAAAAGGCAACTCACACAACAGTAGAAATATCTGTGAATCACATATCTCAAGAGGAGCTGGCATTCAAAATATATAAAGAACTCTTTTAACTTAATAATAAAAAAGACAATGCTGTTTTAAAATGGGCAAAGGACCTGAATAGTACTTCTCCAAAGAAGATATACAAATGGCCAATAAACACATGAAAAGATGCTCACCTTCATTAGTTGTTAGGGAAATGCTAATCAAAACCACAATGAACACTGGATTCACTGCAATATTGTTTACAATAGCCAAGACATAGAAGAAAACTAAATATCCATCAACAGAGGAATGGATAAAAATGTGGTACAATGGAAGATTACTCAGCCATTAAAAAGAATGAAATAATGCCATTTGTAGCAACATGGATGGACTCAGAAAGTGCCATACTGAGGCAAAGTAAGTCAGGGAAGGAGAAACATCATATGACATCCCTTATAGGTGGAATCTGAAGAGAAAATATAAAAATGAGCTTACGTACAAAGCAGAAAGAGACTTACAGACTTAGAAAACAAACTTATGGTTGCCAAGGGGAAGGGATAGTTAGGGACTTTATAAAGGTCTTGTACACACTGCTATATTAAAATGGAGAACCAACAAAAACCTATTGTACAGGACTCTGCTCAATGTTATGTGCCAGACTGGATGGGAGGGGGGCTTGGGGAGAATGGATACATGTATATGTGTGACTGAGTCCCTTCACTGTTCACCTGAAACTATCACAACGTTGTTAATCGGCTATCAGTTCAGTTCAGTTCAGTCGCTCAGTTGTATCTAACTCTTTGTGACCCCATAAAGTGCAGAATGCCAGGCCTCCCGGTCCATCACCAACTCCCGGAGTTCACTCAGACTCACGTCCATCGAGTCGGTGATGCCATCCAGCCATCTCATCCTCTGTCATCCCCTTCTCCTCCTGCCCCCAGTCCCTCCCAGCATCAGAGTCTCTTCCAATGAGTCAACTCTTAGCATGAGGTGGCCAAAGTACTGGAGTTTCAGCTTTAGCATCATTCCTTCCAAAGAAATCCCAGGGCTGATCTCCTTCAGAATGGACTGGTTGGATCTCTTTGCAGTCCAAAGGACTGTGAAGAGTCTTCTCCAACACCACAGTTCAAAAGCATCAATTCTTCGGTGCTCAGCTTTCTTCACAGTCCAACTCTCACATCCATACATGACCACTGGAAAAACCATAGCCTTGACTAGACGGACCTTTGTTGGCAAAGTAATGTTTCTGCTTTTCAATATGCTATCTAGGTTGGTCATAACTTTTCTTCCAAGGAGTAAGCGTCTTTCAATTTCATGGCTGCAGTCACCATCTGCAGTGATTTTGGAGCCCAAAAATATAAAGCCTGACACTGTTTCCACTGTTTCCTCATCTATTTCCCATGAAGTGATGGGACCAGATGCCATGATCTTCGTTTTCTGAATGTTGAGCTTTAAGCCAAGGTTTTCACTCTCCTATACCCCAATACAAAATAAAAAGCTTAAAAATAAAACCTATCACTAAAGGTTAATAAACACAGAAAAATAACCACTGTGAGATACCATTTCAAACCCACATGATGACTATCATTAAAAAGGCAGGTAATGAAACAAGTATTGACAACTATGTGGAAAAATCGGGAACTCTCATATATTTCTGGTAGGAATGTAAAATGATGCAGGTGCTTTTGTCAGTCCTTAAAATGTTAAACATAAAGTTACTAAATGGACCAGCAATTCCATTCATAGGTATATATTCGAAAGGAATGAAAATAAGGCCCTGGTCCAGTGGCTAAGATTCCATGCTCCCAGTGCAGGGGGCCCAGGTTTGATACCTGGTTGCTGCTAAGTCACTTCAGTTGTGTCCGACTCTGCGACCCCACAGACAGCAGCCCACCAGGCTCCCCTGTCCCTGGGATTCTCCAGGCAAGAACGCTGGAGTGGTTTGCCATTTCCTTCTCCAATGCAGGAAAGTGAAAAGTGAAAGTGAAGTCACTCAGTCGTGTCCGACTCTTTGCAACCCCATGGATTGCAGCCCACCAGGCTCCTCCACCCATGGGATTTTCCAGGCAAGAGTACTAGAGTGGGGTGCCATTGCCTTCTCCATGATACCTGGTTAGGGAACTAGATCTCACATGCCATACTAAAGATTCTGCACGCCATAACGAAGAACAGAGATCCCATGTGCTCCAACTAAGACCCACCAGTGCAGCCAAATAAATAAATAAATAAATATTACTCCCCAAAAAATACCCCAAAAGAAATGAAAATACACATCCACACAAAGCTTGTACATGAATGCTCACAACAGTATTATTCATAATAGCCAAAAAGCATAAACAACCAAATGCTCATCAACTGATCATGGATAAATAAAATAGGTAGTATATTTATCAGCTAGAAAAGAATGAAGTATTAATGTATGCATAGTATTAATACAATGTAGATGAAACTTGAAAACATTACAGGAAATGACAGAACCTGGTCACAAAACCACATATTATAATATTCCATTATATGAAAAGTTCAGAAATGATGAATCTAGAAATAGTAGAGTGGTGGTGTACTCTTGCCTGGAAAATCCCATGAATGGAGAAGCTTGGAAGGCTGCAGTCCATGGGGTCGCTGAGGGTTGGACACGACTGAGCGACTTCACTTTCACTTTCATGTACTGGAGAAGGAAATGGCAATCTACTCCAGTGTTCTTGCCTGGAGCATCCCAGGCACGGAGGAGCCTGGTGGTATGCCATCTATGAGGTCACACAGATTCGGACACAACTGAAGCAACTTAGCAGCAGCAGCAGCCTAGGGCTGAGGACGAGGTGAGACAAGAGCTACTGCGAATGGGTAGGGGGTTTCTTTTGGGGGTGATAAAAATGTTCTAGGGACTTCCCTGGTGGTCCAGTGGTTAAGAATGGTAGTAGCCTTCCAATGCAGAACTAAGATTCAATCCCGGGTCAGGGAGCTACAATATACATGCTGCAGTGCAATTAAGTCTGTGTGTTGCGACTACTGAGCCCGAGTGCACTAGAGACCCGGCGCACCGCAACTAGGATCGACTCAACGCAGCCAAATAGTGGCTTCAGTATATTCACAATGGTTTAACCATCACTCTATGGTTTTAGAACATCTGAAAAAATATTTATTCAAATACATAAATACAGTCTTAATATTCAAAATCTTAGATAAGTGTGATGGTTAAACTATTCTGAACATACTAAAACCACTGAATCGTATACTTTAAATTAGTAACTTTCATGGTATGTGAATTACATCTCAGTAAAGACATTTGGAAAAATCACTAACTTTGTTAACAACCACTGAACAGTGCAAGTGAAAATCAGATTAGAATGGGTTCGTAAAGGAGGGGCAAGGAGGTGTGACAATGGAGGGAATGGGGTGGTAACTTAAAGGGGACCCGGGCCAGGGGAAGTCTGCTGTTTTAGAATGCTTTGGAATATGACCGCATACTAAATGAAGTCATCCAAAATGAAAGACTGAGATACGGTGGGAGAGAGGGCATGACCATAGGAGCAAAGCTCTCGAGAAGGCAAGAATGGATGAGGTGCAATCCAGACATGGAAACCCTGACCTGATAGGATGTGGCATATTTCCTTAGTGGGAAAAGGAAAGAAGAAAATGGATACAGATGCAGGTAGATTTCCACATTTCTTAGTAGGAAAATAAGAGAATCCCCATCTAATGGCTTGATTCCACCATAACTTATTGAGGCTTACAGTGTGGAAGGCACTGTTCGTGCTCAGGTATACACAACCAAAAAAGACAGAACTCCCTAGCTTTGGAGCTTACATTCTAGAGGATGGTTTCTCAACAAAGTATGAGGCTAGATTGGTAGTTCTCAAACTGTTGCATGGATCAGAATCACCTCCAGGGCTTGTTAAAATACAGATTTTTGGGCCCCATCCTCAGTTGCTGACTCAGGAGGCCTGGAGCAGGGCTTGAGGATTTTCTTTTCTAACATGTTGTGGTGCTGGAGAAGACTCTCTGAGAGTCCCTAGGACAGCAAGGAGATCAAAGCAGTCAATCCTAAAGGAAATCAACCCTGATTATTCACCAGAAGGACTGATGCTAAAGCTCCAATACTTGGCCACAGATGAGAAGAGCCTACTCATTGGGAAAGATCCTGATGCTGGGAAAGACTGAAGGCAGGAGAAGAAAGGGAGAACAGAGGATGAGGTGGTTGGATGGCATCACCGACTCAATGGACATGAGTTTGAGCAAGCTCTGGGAGATGGTGACAGACAGGGAAGCCCGGTGTGCTGCTGTTTATGGGGTCACAGAGTCGGACGCGGCTTGGTGACTAAACAGCAGCAGCATGTTCCCAGCTGATGCTTATGCTGCTCGTCTGGAAACCACATTCCGAGAACCACTAGGTTAGATCATCAACTGAGTGGTGACAGCAGAAAGCATGTGGGGAGAAGGGAGGAAGAGAAAGCAAATGTGAAATATCATTCAACAGTGCGAAGAGACTGTTTGAAGTTTGAGACACTTTTTAAAATTAAATCAGTCCTTCTGCTTCTATAATCATAGAATAGGTAATTTCTCTACCTGTTTTCATGTGCCATATATAACATGTGTGGGTAAAAACAACTCTAGTTCATCAAGATTGAAGTTTTGCAAGGTGAGTACTATTAAGCAGAGATACGGAAGTTGAGCAACTTTTAAAGGATATGATTACAATGTTAGACCATGGACTCTAAGTTGGCTAAGAAAGAAAGAACAGATATGAGTTGTAGATCAGTGTGGTCCAAATGCAATTAAAGAATTGTAGTGGGAATACTTGGATACATAATCTAAAAGGAAAGAAAGCTGTAGTCTGAGAACAAGATACTTGCATGCATGATTTTGGAGCTGGTGCAATTTTTATAACAAGGTTTAGGTGGGACCAAGAAAGTGAGTGGCTTAGAAATAAACAATTTGGCAAAGTTCACATCCTAAGTCTCCAAGAAAACTTTGAAAATTTTGTTTATCATTCATCAGTATTTTTCAAATTGTAGATTATGATCCATTAGTGGGTAATTATATCAACTTACGAATTGTGAGCCACATTTTTTTAAAAAAAAGGAAATAGAATAAGGTACAGGAGGTAAGGCTAAGTATTCCAGATACATATTAGGGAAGTATATACCAAATCCTGATTATGATGAAAAAAATTGAAAGTTACTGCGTTTTAACAATTATGAAATAAATTGATGACTTTCCCTGAAACACACATACTTTATAAACAGTATTACCAATTATCCTTTCATGCTTATCTGATTTTTCTTGATGAGTCAAAATCTTCCTTCATAGATCTAAACTCTTTGTCAGCATTGCTTGTCTTTACCTTTCACCATGCTTTAGTTTAATTACCTGGACACATTTAGATATTTTGCCTAAATGGACTCTTAGATATTTATAACATTTACTTGGTCCCTTGGCTATTTTAAAATTTATGTTTTAAAAAATCTGAAAATCTTGCTTGCAATCACTTCCTAGAGTTCACCCTAAAAGGATATCTTTTTTTATAGTTATTAAACTATCTGGATCTTGGTTCACTAAAGCTAAGAATGTGAAAACTTCACAGAATAAGGCAAGAACCATTAGTCTCATTTATGTGTCACCTGCAATACATTTTTAGACACAGTTAATGCAATTTTTTACTTTTTGTCAGACAGAATGAAAATATTTTCAGTGAAGTAGGGAAGAAGATTAGCTGACTAATACCTAGACATAAAACATCAAGCTAGACACCTCACCCACATCAGCTATTCCGACATGTCAAAAAGCTGTAACACTTAGCATGAATAAGTTCTTATGGTTTTGATTCTGAAATGAAAGTGATTATTTCTGAAATTTCAGAATTGCAAATATATTTTAAAACATAGTCACATCAGAGAAAATTTGATCAACTCAAATAAAAGTTTATCATTAAAGCCTGTCATCTTTAAGAGAACTACCAAGAGCAACTAATATGATAATAACATAGCAAACCAATGTTTCCTCATACAATATTTGAAAGAACCCAACACAGAAGGCTTTAGAATTTGAAAGTTTGGCAAATGTATTATATAACAAATAACAGAGGAAGGCCAATAATCAAGGCAATCTGGGGAACTGGGGTTTCAAATGTTATCATGTTGAGAACATTGCTGAAGAAGAGTATTGTTAGAAAATTTTTAATTTTTGCAGTGTGTGTCATTTTGGGGGACTGGCTCTTTTAAAATCAAATTAATCTTAAGGCCCTTCAGATCCAGTCAAAGAACATTCTTTTGCTATTTAAAAAATTAATTAATTTGAGTGTGTCAGGTCTTGGTTTCAGCTTGCAGGATCTTTCACTGTGGTGTGTGGACTCTCTAGTTGTGGTGCATGGGTTTAGCTGCTCCATAGAACGTGGGCTCTTAGTTCTCCAACCAGGGATTGAACCTGTGTCCCTTGCATCGCAAGGTGGATTCTTAACCACTGGACCACCAGGGAAGTCCTCTCTTTTGCTATCTACTTATATTAACAGATATTTCTGAAGTGCTTACAATTTCTATCTCAATTCACATCATGCAAACAAAGGAAATATGTTTTCATACATTTCAATATGTTACTTTCTTGTTCTGAGAATCAAAGTACAAACTTTATATATTCATAGATAAAAATAAAATCCTATTTTATGTCTAAATCATATACAAGATATATGCATAATCACTTTTTGAACAATGTTGACATATCATTAATTAGGGGTCTGGTTAATTTTTAAGCTTAATCACATACGTAATTCCAGTTCATGGGAATTCCCTAGAGGTCCAGGGGACCTCATGCTCTCACTGTTAAGGGCAGAGTTGAGGGCCTGGTTTCAATCCCTGGTCAGGGAACTAGGATCTGCAGATTATGTGGATAGGCAAAAAAAAGAAGAAGAAAAAAGTTTCACTTCATTGAAGTTATCTGTCAATCAATACATGAATGCATATTTGGATTTCTCTGTATACTGACTTTTTCAACACTATATATTGTGAAGCAGAAATCCAAGTCTATTAAGTTTCATAAACTGAACTCTGTAAACAAAGCACGGGGTCTTGCTTTAAATAGCTCAGTTGGTAAAGAATGTGCCTGCAATTCAGGAGACCCCAGTTCCATTCCTGGGTCGAGAAGACAGATCCACTGGAGAAGGGATAGGCTACCCACTCCAGTATTCTTGGGCTTCCCTTGTGGCTCAGCTGGTAAAGAATCTGCCTGCAATGCGGGAGACTTGGGTTCAATCCCTGGATTGGGAAGATCCCCTGGAGAAGGGAAAGGCTACCCACTTTCACTTTCTTTTTTTTTTAAAAGATGATAATACTTTTTAAAATTTATTTTAATTGGAGGCTAATTACTTTACAATATTGTAGTGGGTTTTGCCATACATTGACACGAATCCGCCACAGGTCTACATGTGTTCCCCATCCTGAATCCCCCTCCCACCTCCCTCAGGGTCATCCCAGTGCACCAGCCCTGAGCACCTTGTCTCATGCATCGAACCTGGACTGGCGATCTGTTTCACATGTGATAATATACATGTGTCAGTGCTGTTCTCTCTCACTTTCACTTTCTTCAGACACACAAAAATAAAACATAGATTCAGTTTTCCCTGTTGCTCATATTGGCTAGTATCATCTTCATCCTCAGACTATCTGAGTAGGTCAATGTTAACACCTCAATTCGATTTCAGAAATAACCACAGCCCCAAACATGCTTGGTATAAGATTTTGAACTATAAAAATACAACTGTATTTACTGACCTTCAACAGTTCAGTACTTATCAATGTTTATACTATTTTATTTTAATCAGCCTTTCCCCAAATTGGTCTTTTAAAAAGCTATACAGAATATCTGGGAGCAGTATTTATGGATGAGGCAGATGTTAAGTATTGTTATGGATTAAAAGTTTGTCTCCCCACCCTAAATTCATATGCTGAAATTCTAATTCCCAAAGTAATGGTATTTGGAGGTGGAACCTTTGGGACGGAATTAAGTGATGAGGATGGATCCCTTGTAAATAAGATTAGTGCCCTTATAAAAAAGAAATTCTAGAGAGCTCCCTTGCCCCTTCCACCGGGTGAGGACACAAGGAAAATACAGTTATCTCCACGCCAGAAAGCATGCCCTCACTAGACATTGAATCTGCCCATGCTTTGATCCTGAATTTCCCAGCCTCCAGAAATGTAAGAAATAAATTTTTGTTGCTTATAGGCCCTCCAGTCTACAGTAATTTGTTAAAGCAGCCCAAATAGACGAAGATAACCATCATGTGTGCATGCTCAGTAGCTCAGTCGTGTCTGACTCTTTGTGACGCTATGGATTATAGCCCACCAGGCTCCTCTGTCCACAGGATTTTTAGGCAAGAATATCAAAGTGGGTCGCCATTTCCTTCTGCAGGGGATCTTCCCGACCCAGGGAATCAAACACACATCTCCTGTGTCTCCTGTATCGGTAGGCAGATTCTTTACCACTGAGCTACCTGAGAAGCAAGACAATCATTATGGGAACTACTCAAATCACTATCATAATCAGTGGAGCACAGAGAAGCAAAACGTCTGTTCTGAGCATGCTCATTTCTTATGCTCTAGATGAGCAATGATTTCCTTAGATTTCATTGCAGGACCAAGTCACAGAAGAATCCAGAGCATTCCTTTCACCTAAAGTGCTTGCAGGAATTTTTTTAAAAGATGAAGAATAATTAGGGATCACTACTGACTTTGAAGCCTGGACATAAACAGTTGCACACAAGCAAGACCTAAAATTTCTGTCAATTTGTCCTTTAATTGCTATTCACTCAGTATTCTGGACTGGAGAATTCCAAGGACTATATAGTCCGTGGGGTCGCAAAGAGTCAGACATGACTGAGCAACTTTCACTTTCATTTGTTGGAGAGAGGTTTTAGCAGAAATACGAGGAGTTAGAAAGCTTGGTTCTAGTTCTAGCTGGGTAACCTGAGAAAAGATGCTTAAATTCTCTGGATTTTAGCTCCTCAATAGAAAAATTAAGACACTGAAACAAAATGACTGTGAAGTCTCTTCCAGGTTTAAAATTTTAATTCTATAATTCTATTCCAATAAGGTTTTGAATTTCAAAGATAAAACAAAGACAATTTAAAGGTATAAATCAACACACTTCAGATCCAAACAAATGTTTTTACATACATACACCAAGCAGAATGGAAATAAATTCTATGTATTACTTTTGTAAGCAATATGGGGATACTCTCCTATATGTACCAGGTGTCTTGGTAAAAGCTGAATGTATATTTATTTTGATAAATGCAATCAATCCTTGCAGTGAGTCTACCAGTTAAGGGAAGAATCCCTCAGATTTTACATATTGTTTTCTTAAAGAGACATGCCTATTCCATAAACATCATATGAAATAATAGTTACCAACTGGTTATGAAGTTTTATATTTCACTGCCTTGGGTCTTCGTTGTTGCACAAGGGCTTTCTCCAGCTGCAGTGTGCCAGCTGCGCACTGCGCGGCTTCTCTTGTTGCAGAGCATGGGCTCTAGGGTGTGCAGGCTGCAGTACTTACTGTGAACAAGCTCAGTAGCTGCGGCTAGCTTTATATTGAAAACAAAAGAGTACTTTTCCTACCTCTTTAAAAATGTTTATTTACAAGAGCTTATTATTCTTTCTCCACTTTATAGGCTGACATGAATCCAGTCCAATTTTTTCACTAGAGAAAAGGAAAGAAGTCAGATTGGAACTGAATATGAAAGCTGGCTCTCTTTTAGGACTGTATATTGCCATCTTGGTATAAAGTATGAACCAATAGCCAAAGAAGATTATTCTAGCATAAAATATTTAATTTTCATTTATTTTCAAATATTTGGGTGGATAAGTTTTGTTAGATGGACAGGATAGTATTTTAATCGGATCTTTTCCCTGAGTTGTCTTGTTAGTATCTTCTACTTGCATAATAAGACAATACACATTTTAAGACTGCACTCTGAATTCTTGCTACAAACCAAGTCAGGAAGCATTTTCCTCACAATGCCAAACCTACACAAATCACTAAAGACATTATTAGATAAATTAGAGGTTTAAAAGTACATCCTTCCTGACATTGGCAACGTGGGCGTCGGCAAAGCACCCACAGCTGTGTTTCAGCAGTCTTGGCAGAGCGTTCCTAAGGTAATGAAAATTCTGGAAGGTGGAAGTTTCCATCAGTTAACTCTAAGAGAGATGTGTCTAGAGCAGCCTCATCTCAGCCCACATATCATGATGCTGTCTACTCAATAGGCCCTTGCTAGGGTGATAACAGGTAAACGTGAAATTTCTGATCATTCCCCTCCCCCAGGTTAATCATATGTATTCTAAATCTATAATAAGACATTAAATTAAAATAAAGAAGGCAAATTCTCTACCAGACTTGGTATTCTTTTTCTTAGTGGCCCAAATGGAGTTAAAATCAGGATTGATTTTTTTCCTCTTTAAGTTATTTTCTTCCTTTCTATAACAACCTCTAGGAATACCACCTGGAGTCAGCTGATTATAATGCCCACACATCACAGATTCTCTTAGTGAGCTTTTCTGAATATAAATAATGTTAACTACCAAATGACTAGCTCCTGAAGTTCTGGGTTTGAAGTACTTACAACAGAAATTTCATTCCCTACTGTTGCTATCAGTATTATAATTCTAACAATCATCCGTTCACTCTGAACAGGTTGATATTCCAGCACAGCCGAGAGTACCCTAAGCTTTCTGTGAACAGCAGTCTAGGCGTTACACAGTCACCAAAGATCAAACCAGCACCAGTGTCGTAAGACCACAAAGCGAAGGCGGCTCAGCAGTAACTCTTTTGTCACTACTCTTACGACCAAAAGGAATTAAACTGTACAAGTTACTGAAACTTGTCCACATCACCAGTGTACCTTCTAGGGGCTAACTCCTACAGTCTAGTCTCAGGTCTGACACACTTTAGACGCATCTGACTGCTGACTATTCCCTCTGCTTTGATACACTTCCTTTTCTAGGTTTCCAGAACATCACACTCTCCTACATGTTACTCACAGGATTCTGTCTTTTCAATCTCATTTGATGGTTCCTTCTCTTCTTCCTGCATTTGGAATTCCTTTTACCATGTTGTAAGTCTTTTCTTCTTTTTGCATAGACTTTATCAATTTTTAGTATACCGTATATGTTTGTTATTTATTATGTTTATCATTTATTTTAGACTTTATTCTTCTTCCCACTAGACTGCAGATTTTGCAATTTATTTTTGTTGGAGTGTAACTGCTTTACAATGTTGTGTTAGTTTCTACTATATAGCAAAGTGAATCAGCCATATGTATACATACATCCACTCTTTTTTGGATTTCCTCCCCATTTAGATCACCACAGAGCACTGAGCAGACGACAGGTGTTTTGGTCTACTTTTTGTCATTGATATCTAATGCCCACATCTGTGCCTGGCACACAGTGATCAACACTATTTGCTGAATAAATACTGAATAAATAAGCTTCTGTCTTCCTGATTTATATATGTTTAAGCCATTCCCTAACTTTTCATAATGAATGTTCCAAGAATGGAGAAAATCAATACATTTTACAAGAGTATTCCACAAAACATGATGTTGAATTCTTACATGTAGGCTATGAAACTTGGGCTAGTATTAGTAAGTGATAACTACTGGCATACAGGAACTATGGTCATATTTACACTTTTGCTGTCAACTCAAATAACTGGTTTATGCTGACACTTCATTTATAGGTGTCTTTAGCCCCCTTTCACTAAAAGACAATATATTCAAAAATTTAAAACATGTATGGCTTTTTAATAGGAGCTAAAGACTGCAGCCATGAAATTAAAAATGCTTACCCCTTAGAAGAAAAGTTATGACCAACCTAGATAGCATATTGAAAAGCAGAGACATTACTTTGCCAACACTAGACATTACTTTGTCTAGTCAAGGCTATGGTTTTTCCAGTGGTCACATATGGATGTGAGAGTTGGACTGTGAAGAAAGCTGAGCGCTGAAGAATTGATGCTTTTAAATTGTGGTGCTGGAGAAGACTCTTTTTTGTTTTTTAATTTCATCTTATTTTTAAACTTTACAATATTGTATTGGTTTTGCCAAATATCGAAATGAATCCGCCACAGGTATACATGTGTTCCCCATCCTGAACCCGCCTCCTTCCTCCCTCCCCATACCATCCCTCTGGGTCGTCCCAGTGCACCAGCCCCAAGCATCCAGTATCGTGCATCGAACCTGGACTGGCGACTCATTTCATACATGATATTATACATGTTTCAATGCCATTCTCCCAAATCTTCCCACCCTCTCCCTCTCCCACAGAGTCCATAAGACTGTTTTATACATCAGTGTCTCTTTTGCTGTCTCGTATACAGGGTTATTGTTGCCATCTTTCTAAATTCCATATATATGTGTTAGTATACTGTATTGGTGTTTTTCTTTCTGGCTTACTTCACTCTGTGTAAGAGGCTCCAGTTTCATCCACCTCATTAGAACTGATTCAAATGTATTCTTTTTAATGGCTGAGGAATACTCCATTGTGTATATGTACCATAGCTTTCTTATCCATTCATCTGCTGATGGACATCTAGGTTGCTTCCATGCCTGGCTATTATAAACAGTGCTGCGATGAACATTGGGGTACACGTGTCTCTTTCCCTTCTGGTTTCCTCAGTGTGTATGCCCAGAAGTGGGATTGCTGGATCATAAGGCAGTTCTATTTCCAGTTTTCTAAGGAATCTCCACACTGTTCTCCATAGTGGCTGTACTAGTTTGCATTCCCACCAACAGTGTAAGAGGGTTCCCTTTTCTCCACACCCTCTCCAGCATTTATTGCTTGTAGACTTTTGGATCACAGCCATTCTGACTGGCTGGAGAAGACTCTTGAGAGTCCCTTGGACTGCAAGGAGATACAACCAGTCCATTCTGAAGGAGATCAGCCCTGGGATTTCTTTGGAAGGAAAGATGCTAAAACTGAAACTCCAGTACTTTGGCCACCTAATGCGAAGAGTTGACTCACTGGAAAAGACTCTGATGCTGGGAGGGATTGAGGGCAGGAGGAGAAGGGGACGACAGAGGATGAGATGGCTGGATGGCATCACTGACTCGATGGACTTGAGTCTGAGTGAACTCCAGGAGTTGGTGATGGACAGGGAGGCCTGATGTGCTGCAGTTCATGGGGTTGCAAAGAGTTGGACGTGACTGAGCGACTGAACTAGACTGAAAATTGAACCAGTATTTTTATTTTCTAAGTTTGTCACTCTCAGACTGGCTTGTTGCATTTTTTAAAAATATAATTTTATTTATTTATTTTTGGCCGTGCTGTGTCTTAGTTGCTGCGTAGGCTTTTCTCTAGTTGCGGCAAGCAGGGGCTCCTCTCTTGTTGTGGGTGTGTGGGCTTCTCATTGCATGGCTTCTCTTGTTGTCAAGCATGGGCTCTAGGGCACAAGTTCAGTAGCTGTGGTGCACATGCTTAGTTGCTCCACAGCATTTGGGATCTTCCTGGATGAGGAATTGAACCCGTGTCTCCTGCACTGGCAGGTGGATTCTTTACCACTGAATCACCAAGAAAGCAGGTACTCCCAAACCCCTCAGGCTATGCAGACAGCCAAGCAGGGCCCCAGGCTCATCAATCAGGAGGTCAGCAGCAGCCCCATGCACCTCCTGGGTTGAACAGGCAACCTGCCCTCCCAGTGGGCCTGGCCCACAGCCACTGCACAAGGCACAGCCTCACACCAACCGGGCTAGAGGCCAGCCCTTCCTACCAGTGCCCCACAGCAGTCAGCTCATCCCAGCATAAGGGCCCATGCAGCCCACACAGGGAGCACAGCTAGAGCATATAACTCTAGTAGCCAGAGGAGAGTGTGCTGTGGGGTCTCCTAAAAAATGCCATTTTTCCGAGATCAGGAAACACCATTGACCAATCTAACAGAAAGAAATAAACAGGTATTTGGGCAATATGAGAAGACAGAGAAATATGTTTTAAACAATGGAATAAGACAAAAACCTCAGAAAAAGATTTAAATGTGGAGATAAGCAATCTATCCAATAAAGAATTCAAGGGAATGACCATAAGGATACTCACCAAATGTGGAAGAATGAAAACAGTGAGAATTTAAACAGTTAGAAGGGCTAAACAGAGCAAAAGAACACAGTAACTGAAATTTTAAAATACACCGTAAGTAATCAATGGTAGATTAGATTATACAGAGGAATGGATCAGCAATCTGGAAAATGGATTACAGAAATCACCCAAACTGAATAGAAAAAAGAAAAAGTAATTTAAAAAAAGGCAGGATAGTCTATAAGAGACCTCTGATAAAACATTAAGCTTACTAACATTCATATTACAAAGGTCCCAGAAGGAAAAGAAAGAGGGGAAGACAAATTATTTGGAGAAATAAGAGCTTAAAACTTCCCTAACCTGGGACAGGAAAAAGATATCCAGGTTCAAACAAGATGAACCCAAAGGGATTTATACTAAGACACATTATAATGAAAATGGCAAAAATTAGAGAGAAAAGCAAGAGAAAAGCAACTAGTGAGGTATAAGAAATTCCCATAAGACTATCAGCTGACTTTTTAAATGACACTTTGCAGGCCAGAAGGCAATGACATGATATATTCAAAGTGATAAAAGAGAAAATATAACAACCAAGAATACACCTGACAAGATTATCATTCAGATTTGAAGCAGAGATAAAAAAGTTTTACAAACGAAAGCTAAAAGAGTTTAGCACCATTAAACTAGCTTTAAAAGAAATGTTTGAGAGACTTCTGTAAGCAGGAAAGAAAAGGTCACAACTAGATATATCAAAATTATGAAGAGAAAAATCTCACTGGTAAAGGCAAATGTACAGTAAAGGTAGAAGATCAGTCACTTATACAGCTAGTAGGAAGGTTAAAAGACAGAAGTATAAAACCAGCTATATCTACAAGTAGTTAAGGGATATACAAAACAATAAGATGTGAAATATGGCATTAAAAGCATTAAATGTGGTGAAGGGAGTAAAAATCATTCATAAATATGAATGACTATTTTAAGGTGATGATCTCAAGTTCAAATGCAGTCTAACCACCCTACATTTTTACTCCCCTCATCACATTCAAAAAATGAATGATTATTTTAAATTGATATATATATGTAAGTGTATATATATATTACAATTGATTATTTTAAGTTGACCTTTATAAACACAGACATACACTGTTATATATGAACTTCACAGTAACCACAAACCAAAAACCTACAAAAGACACATATACAAAAAAGAAAAAGGAATCCAAACATAACACTAAAGATAGCCATCAAATCACAGAAGAGAGCAAAGAAGAAAGGAACAAAGAGCTACAAAAACAAGAAAACAATCAATGAAATGGCAATAAGTACATACCTATCAAGAATTATTTTAAGTATAAATAGACTACATGCTCCAATCAAAAGACACAGGGTGGATGAATGGATAACAAAACAAGACTCATATATATGTGCGGCTTACAAGAGACTCATTTCTAAAGACACACATAGACAGGTCTAGGGCTGGATGCCCTGGCGGCAGGCAGCTGGGTGCTGCCACCTTGCCACGCCGTGGGAGCCGTGGGAGCCGTGTACCCGTCGCCCGCGTCCTACAGCCCTGCAGCCTTGCATCCTCCCCTCAGGGCAGTCCTGCCCTGCTATGGGATCAGTGAGGCAAGGGCCAGAGTCGGATGCCCAAGATGGTGATTTGTTATGTGGCTGTGAATTATTCCAAGGGCAGAGCAAGGACTCAAAATGTCTGATCCAGTTATTAAAAACTGTTCAGAAGTATATCTGGATGCCCCACTAAATAGTCTTTCCCCAGTGGTGAACAATTCACCAATGAAAGCTCCACAAGGCTGGGGGATCGGCACGGACTACTCAGGCTGACGGTCATGCCTTCCATCTCCCACCTCACTGAGAAGAGGGAGGCTGGTCAGCCATAGCCGCACCAGGAGAAAGGATACCAGAAAGGCCTCAGGGGGGTTGAGTAAAGCAGACAGGGAAGAAGCTGCACGGTCATCAACAACCTCAAGTGAAAACCCAATGGCCAAGCCAGACTCCTGCAAGTTGAACTGGGCGGCCTCGTAGGGTAAACTGTACCCAGGGCCAGCCCAGAAGCCACCAGTCAGAAACTGGAAGTACTCCAGAAGGCAGTCTGGCCATCAAAGCGTTAGTCAGCGAGAGAGAAGCAAACACGTCTGCTGCAGATGCTGGCGATGAGAACACCATGTCCCCTGACAGGCCTGGTAGATAACAGTGGCATTTCCACGGATGATTTTACACCCCCCAGGATCTGGGGCATGCAAATTTATTGGCTCACTTCTTTCTTATAGTTTCTCCTCTAAGCACACTGGAAAGAGGCTGTCTGTCCCCTGAGAGCCTGTTAACTGAAAGAGGCTGGAGAGAGATGTGGCGCCTGGCTGAAGCGCAGTTAGCCTGGGGGTCCGACAAGGGCTGGGCACAGAGCCCCGTAAGTTTATCACTCCCAGCAAAGCCTCAGAAGCCCTCCCAGCGGGCTTCTCCCTCTCCAACAGATGTCTCCCTGAAGCCAGGCGTGGACGCTGCACTAAGTGAACACAGTGACACCAGTCCCGTTTACCAAGGAGGTGATCCTGTCAGCATTCACTTTGCGGTACTCCTACTTCTCATCCTGGCAGAACAGAAACAAAGGGTACTGCCTATGGGAGCAGGCAGAGAAGAAGAGCAAGCTAAAGACCCTGTGACAGAGAACAGCTACTCAGACAGCCAGGTGTGCAAGCGGCAGGAGAATCTGGACCAGCTGAAGGTAGTAGGCTTCTCCTCCCTGAGCAGGCTGGTGTCCTCAGCCCTCACCCTGTGGTCAGTATCAGTGCCTCGAGGCTCCCACACTGCCTGGTTATTATGAGGCGGGGTTCCTGCTACGCACTGATGGCCTCTGAGCATTTCTGGGTGTTGCACACTCCCTGCTATCTCTACACAGGCTATGACGGTAGCTGTACCTTGCAGAAGAAGAGCCCAGGTTGGTGAGCTTACCTCACTCTCTCCAGGGCACTCAAGAGGTATCTGTAGGAAAGGGACTTTAGCTAGTGAGACAGAAGATATTTTATGTCAGCTGGGAAAGCAGAACTATTCAACAGGGGAAATCCCTTTGTATTACATATCTCACATAAAATCCTAATGAATTAGCATCTAAATGTAAAATAAAACAAAACAGATACAGTAAACTAATAGAAAAATTATGGGAGACTAAACATCATGGGAAGATTTTTCATTTATGTTCTAATGAATATCCTTGAAGTTAAATTCATTTTGAACATTAATAATTATTTCTTTAAAATAAATAAAACCACAAAGAATGTAGGTGAGGGGAAAAAAATTATTCCAGGTGAATGAAAACAAAAAGAAAGATGGAATAGCAAAATCAATATTAAAAAAGTAGACTTTAAAAGAAAGCTGTCACAAAGACAAAGAACATTACACAATGATAAGGTGATCAATCCAACAAGACAATATAGCAACTGTAAATATATATGCATCCAACATAGAAGCACCTAAATACATAAAGCAAATACTAACAAAATATAGGGAGAAACTGAGAACAATACAATAATAGTATAGAACTTTAATACCCCACTTATATCAATGGACAGATCATCCAGAAGGAAAAACAATAAAGAAACACTGGCCTTAAATGACACATCAGATCTACTATACCTATTAGAAGTTAGTAGACATACACAGGACAAAATGGGCAGAATACCTATTATTTTCAAATGTACATGAAATATTCTCCAGAACAGACCACATTATAGGCCATAAAACATCTCAATAAATTTAAGAAAAGTGAAATCATATCAAGTTTTTTATGACCACACTAGGAAACTAGAAATCAACTATAAGGAAAAAAACTGCAAGAAAAACAAGTATGTAGAATCTAAACAACATGCTACTAAATACCTGGAAACAAAAGAAAATGGACACACAGCAATTCAAAATCTACGGGATGCAGCAAAAGCAGTTCTAAGGAGGAAGTCTAGTGATACAAGCCTACCTCAGGAAATAAAAAAATCTCAAAAAAAGCAATCTAAACTTACATCTAAAGAAACTACAAGAAGAACAAAGAAAAATCAAAGTTAGTAAAGTAAACAAATAATAAAGATCAGCGCGAGTTTCCCTGGTGGCTCAACAGTAAAGAATCCACCTGCCAGTGCAGGAGACATGGAATTGATCCCCTGGTCCGGGAAGATCCCACATGCCGTGAAGCAATAAGCCCATGTACCACAACTACTGAGTCTGTGTTCTAGAGCCTGGGAGTCACAACTGCCAAGCCCGTGTGCTGCAACTATGGAAGCCCTCACACCTGAAGCCCATGCCCTACAACAAGAGAAGCCACTGCGAAGAGAAGCCTGTACGACTAGGGAGTAGACTCCTCTCAGGACAATTAGAGAAAAGCCCGTGCAGCAACAAAGACCCAGCACAGCCATAAGGAATAAAATTACATTAAAAAATAATAAAATCAGAGCAGTAGTAAATAGAGACTAAGAAAAGATTGATGAAACTAAGAGCTGGTTCTTTAAAAAGATAAAAAAAAAAACTGATAAACCTTAAGCCAGACTCACATCAAAAATAATAAAATACCTGAGACCAAATCTGACCAAGGAGGAGAAAGACTTGTACTCTGAGAACTGTAAGATATTGATAAAAGAAACGGAAGACAATACCAACCAATAGAAAGACACACTGTGCTCATGGATTGGAAGGATTAATATTGTTGAAATGACCACTGAACACCCAAGGCAATCTAGAGAGTCAATGATAACCCTATGAAATTATTAAGGGTATTCTTCACAGAACTAGAACAAAGAATCCTAGTATTTCTATGAAAACACAAAAGATCCTGAATAGTCAAAGCAACCTTAAGAAAGCAGAAGAGAACTGGAGGCATCTCACATCCTGATTTCAAGCTGCACTACAAAGCTACAGTAATTAAAACAGTTTGGTGCTGACATAAGCAGACACACAGATCAACAGGACAGAATAAGGAGCCCAGAAATAAACCTATACTTATATAATCAGTTAATCTATGACAAAAAAGGCAAGAATATACAATGGGGGAGAAGGAGCCTTGTTCAACAAATGATGCTGGGAAAATTGGACAGCTACATGAAAAAGAATCAAATCAAACAACTTCCTCAAACATATACAAATATAAACTCAAAATGGATTAAAGACATAAATATAAGATCTGAAACCAAAAAACTCCTAGAAGAAAACATAGACAGTACACTCTTTGATGTTGGTCTCAACAATAGTTTTTTGGATATGTCTTCAGGCAAGGGAAGCAAAAACAAAATTAAACAAATCGGATCATATCAAACTAAAAAGTTTCTGTACAGTGAAGGATGCAAAATGAAAAGGCAGCCTTCTGAATGGGAAAAGATATTTGCTAATGATATATTCAATAAAGGGTTAATATCCAAAATATAGTTAAGTCCCCTACATACAAACAAGTTCCATTCTGAGAGGATGTTTGTAAGTCAAATTTGTTCCTAAATCCAACCAAGCTATCCAACCAACACAACTGATCATATAACAACTTACTATAATAGGCTTAAAATATTTTTCACACAAATAATACATAAAAATAAGCACACAAAATAAACATTTTTAATCTTACAGTATCTCAAAACATACAGTAATACAGTACAACAACCAGCATACAGGGGCTGGCATCAAGTGAACAGGAAAGAAGAGTTACTGACTGGCGGAGGGAGAGGAGGTGGGAGATAGCAGAGCTGAAGGACTGGCAACATAGAGGAGATAGAGGGCAAGCTGCAAGTTCACTTATGCCTGATGCTGATGGCACAGGTTCTGGTTCCTCGCTGGATTCAACTTTATCTACCCTCTTGAAAAAATGGTCCAATAATGTCTGGATAGAAGCTCCTTTTTTCTTGTCATAGATGACACGGTAGCACTGAACTACATTCTGAATGGCTGCTACTTCGTGTACCATCCTACGTTTGGGTCCTGTGCCCCCAAAACTAACAGTGCCTCCTCATATAAAGAAAAACCCCTTGTCATTTCCTGCATTGTGAAGTCTCTTCAGTTTTTCAGCTACTTCTTCTTCTTGTCTCTCTTCATCCTTTCCCTGGGCCTCCAATTCAATCAGGTCTTCATTAGTAAGCTCCTTAGGATGCAGAGCAAGGAGTTCAATGAGTCTTTGAAGATCCAGCTTTTGCAGATTTAGCTCCAGCTTCTCACTGAGGATCACTAAGTTGCTGATGACCACGTTCCAGTCTTTGAAAGTTCATAACCCAAAGGTCTGCATGAAGGGGACTTACTGTACACAAAGCACCCAAACAACTCAACATCAAAAAAAAAACAAACCACGTGACTAGACATTATAATGGGCAAAGGGCCTGAATCAACATTTCCCCCAAAAAGACAGATTGATAGCCAATAGACACATGGAAAGATGTTCAACATCACCAGTAATCAAGGATATATACATCAAAACCACAAAAAGATACCATCTCACACCTGTCAGAATGGCTATCATCAACAAGACCACAAATGACAAGTGTTGGTGAGGATGTGGAGAAAAGGAAATCCTTGTGTACTGTTGGTGGGACTGTAAAAATGGTACAACCACTATGGAATACTGTATGATGGTTCCTCAAAAAGTTAAATGTAGAACTGCCATATGACCCAACAATTTCACTTCTTGGTACATAGCTTTAAAAAGTACTAATTTGAAGAGACACATACACTCCAAAATTCACTGCAGCATTTTTTATAGTACCAAGACATGGAAACAACCCAAGAGTCAGTCAAAAGATGAACAGATAAAGAAGATGTAGTGTATTAATACAATGGAATAGTATTACTTAGCCATAAAAAAAATAAAATTTTGCCTCTGCAACATAAATGGATGTAGAGGGTATTATGCTAAGGAAAGAAGTCAAACAGGAATACTGTATGATTTCACTTATATGTGCAATCTAAAAAAAAGAAAACAGATTCATTGATACAGAGAACAAATAGGTGGTTACCAGAGGGGAGGAGAAGGTTGGGGCTGGGTAAAAAGATAGATGGAGGGGATAAATGGGTAAAAAAAAAATCCTTCAGTTATAAATAAGCCATGGTGATGTAATACAAAAATAAGGAATATGGTTCAACAGTATCATAATAACTTTGTATAGGGACAGATTAAGGTACTACACTTAATGTGATGATCATTTCATAAGGCATGCAAATGTCAAATCTCTGTAGTATACCTGAAACTAAAAAAATATTATATATCCAACTATATATATTTATTGTTGTTCAGTTGTTCAATCACGTCCTACTCTATGTGACCTCATGGACTGCACACGGCATGCCAGGCTCCTCTGTCCTCCACTACCTCCCAGAGTTTGCTCAAATTAAAGAAAATTTGAGCTGTTGTTCAATAGCTAAATTGTGTCTGACTCTTTGAGACCCCATGAACTGCAGCACGCCAGGCTTCCCTGTCTTCCACTATCTCTCAGAGTTTACTCAGATTCATGTCCATGATGCCATCCAACCATCTCATCTTCTGTCGCCAACCCCCCTCTCCTCCTGCCCTCAACCTTTCCCAGTATCAGGGTCTTTTTCCAATGACTCTTTTCAAGAGTCCAACTCTTGGAAAACAGTTGGAAAGTCCAACTCTTTCCAAGTTGGCTCTTGGTATCAGGTGGCCAAACTATTGGAGCTTCAGCTTCAGCATCAGTCCTTCCAGTGATTTTCTTCAGGACTGACTGGTTCTATCTCCATGCAGTCCAAGGGATTTTCAAGAGTCTTCTCCAGCCCCACTGTTTGAAAGTATCAGTTCTTCGGCACTCAGCCTCCCTTACGGTCCAACTCTCACATCTGTACATGACTATCGGAAAAACCATAGCTTTGACTATGTGGACCTTTGTCGGCAAAGTGATGTTTCTTCTTTATAGTATGCTGTCTAGGTTTGTCAAAGCTTTTCTTCTAAGGAGCAAGCATCTTTTAATTTCATGGCTTCAGTCACTGTCTGCAGAGATTTTGGAGCTAAAGAAAATAAAATCTGTCACTGTTTCCACTTTTGCCTCATCCATTCGCCATGAAGTGATGGGACCAGATGCCATGATCTTTGTTTTATTAAAGACCAGGGACTTTACTAAAATGAAACACAATTATTCTTTGAAACATAACCAGAAATAGAACCCTATTTAATGATTTTAACATTACACATCACTATTTCTAGATATTACTTTAGGTCATAAGCTATGACATCTACATTTTGAATGCAATATTGACATAACAAAATATCTATTTTTCACAAAAAAATGATAAAAGTAGCTACAATCTTTTGAGCTCTTACTACTTACCAGCTAATGTACTAAATTCTTTACATCTTTTACTTTGTTTAATTCTCACAATAACACTGTGAAACAAGGTGCTTCTGAAATTCCTAACTGAAGAAACTGATGATTAGAGAGCTTAACAGTAGAGCCACATTTAAAATCCAGTTGTAAAGTCTTGAAAGCTATATTATAAACCTCTAATAGTTAACTGTTTATCCCAGGAACACATGATAATAGTAAGATTCTATTAAGAAAACAGAGATAGCTTCCCTGGTGGCTCTTGCCAATGCAGGAGACACAGGTTGAATCCCTGATCTGGACAGAGTCCACATGCCACAGAGGAGCTAAGCCCACGCATCACAACTATCAAGCCTGAACTCTAGAGCCCAGGGGCCACGACTCCTGAGCCCATGGACTTCAACTACTGAAGCCCACAAGCCCCAGAACCCATGCTCCACAACAAGAGAAGCCACCGCAACGAGAGGGTAGCCTCCGCTCTCTGCTGCTAGAAAAAAGCCCACACAGCAATGAAGACCTAGCACAGCCATAAATAAATAAATAGAGATATAAGATAATTTGCTAAAAGTTATATAGCTTATCAACAACATGGTGACTATAATAAACATATTTTCTGAATTCCAGTCCCTTAATCTAATTTTTTCATGAATATAGCTTATATCTTTATTCATTTAATTGAAATGTAACACATACCACATTCTTGTTTAAAAAAAAAAAAATCAAAGAATACTTACGTATTTAAAGTAAAATTAAAGGTAAAAGTAATCAGTTTGCTATATCCTTCTAGATTTTTTTCTAAATGTTGACAAATAGAAAAATATAGCTTTGTTTTGAATTTATTGTAATATAAATGAAACTATATATGTACTAGTACAAAATGTATTTTTCCCTTAGCAATATGTTTTACAGAATTTTCCATGCCAGTGAACACACACAAATAGAAAAATTATTTTAAGCTGCTACAGACTGTATCGAGGATTATTTATAATTTTTAATACCATAAACAATGCTTCAAAGAATATTATTACATCCCTTTTTGTGTATACTGTGCAAAGATATATGATCCATTATTTGTTAAATTACTTTAGAAGTGAAGTGAAATGAAGTCGCTCAGTCATGTCTGACTCTTTGCGACCCCATGGATTGTAGCATACCAGGCTCCTCTGTCCATGGGATTTTCCAGGCAAGGACACTGGAGTGGGTTGCCATTTCCTTCTCCAGGAGATCTTCCCAACCCAGGGATCGAACCCAGGTCTCCTGCATTGTAGGCACATGCTTTACCATCTGAGCCACCGGGGAAGTCTAAATTACTTTAATTTTATTGTATTTATTTTTTTTTTTCAGGCTGTGATGTTTTATTGGAGCAAAATTTCAACAAAAGGTGGCTTTTATTTACAGTTTAATGTGTGTGGTGACTGCTCAACCCACTTGGACTAGGTGAAGATAACAATTAAGCCTGCTTAAATATTGTCTTATTTTCAATTTGCATACAAAAAAGTTTGCTTCACATTCATACAACCCCCAATATTATAAATGAACAAAGCCTCCCTCACCCACCCCTTAATTAAATATGAACCCAGTTTCAAAAAACATATAGTTTAGATTGGTTTAATCTTGAAATGTAATCCAATAAGACTAAACACTAAACACTTCAGGTCCTGTACCAAATAGTAAAAAAACATGGAACGCTTCACGAATTTGCGTGTCATCCTTGCGCAGGGGCCATGCTAATCTTCTCTGTATCATTCCAATTTTAGTATATGTGCTGCCGAAGCGAGCACTACTTTAATTTTAAATAAAATATTGTAATCATATATAAACTTTTTAAAGTAAAATTGAACGAAAAAGAGTCAAGATGAAAGACAGAAAACCCTTACCCATTGTCTTCTATGCTACAGGACTACCAGCCTAGTCATTCTCCTGTTTCCATATTTCTAAAAAATGTTTATACTGATATTTCTTAATTTATCAATACTAGATAGCAGATATATTCTTCCCATGGTAGAAGAGGTATTAGTTCTTGACTTATCAATTATCTATATCTTTTCTTCATAATGAAGATTTACTTTCTCTCCTCAGACACACAACTCCCCTCTCCGCTGATATTTGGTTAAATCAGTAAGTTTTTTAAAATTTCAGATATGCAAATAGTGTGAATTTCTGAAGCATATACTAAGACCATAATTCCTTTCTTGTACAACTTTTTCACCCTAGAGTTAATAACTGCTTAATTTTTTTTTCCCATTTGCTTTCTTTTCAACATACCTACCAATAGTATTTTTTTCCCAAATGCTCCAACACCACTCTGGCACATGATTCAATGATATTTTCCATATGTTCAAGCAAACCAGCTCCTGTTTTTCTTTCCTGGAAAACACCCTGGGCACTATAGTCTTGTACAAACAGCACCCTGGGATTTTCTTATGGTGCTCTTCTATGTTCAGCTTCCCACTGTTTAGATCCCTCGTCTTTTCTTATTAACTTGGTTTTTAGATTATGTGAGAGGACATTCTCTGTAGTTTTATCACTTTCAACTCCCTCGAGCATCCTGCCAGTTCTTTTGAGCCATATAATATCTACAGTATCAGTGATTATAATACATAAATTCTGTCCTAGGATAGTTCAGTTCAGTTCAGTCGCTCAGTCATGTCCGACTCTTTGTGACCCCATGAATCGCAGCACGCCAGGCCTCCCTGTCCATCACCAACTCCCGGAGTTCACCCAGATTCATGTCCATCGAGTCGGTGATGCCATCCATCCATCTCATCCTCTGTCGTCCCCTTCTCCTCCTGCCCCCAATCCCTCCCAGCATCAGAGTCCTTTCCAATGAGTCAACTCTTTGCATGAGGTGGCCAAAGTACTGGAGTTTCAGCTTTAGCATCATTCCTTCCAAAGGAATCCCAGGGCTGATCTCCTTCACAATGGACTGGTTGGATCTCCTTGCAGTCCAAGGGACTCTCAAGAGTCTTCTCCAACACCACAGTTCAAAAGCATCAATTCTTCGGCGCTCAGCCTTCTTCACAGTCCAACTCTCACATCCATACATGACCACAGGAAAAACCATAGCCTTGACTAGACGAACCTTTGTTGGCAAAGTGATGTCTCTGCTTTTCAATATGCTATCTAGGTTGGTCATAACTTTCTTTCCAAGGAGTAAGTGTCTTTTAATTTCATGGCTGCAGTCACCATCTGCAGTGATTTTGGAGCCCAGAAAAATAAAGTCTGACACAGTTTCCACTGTTTCCCCATCTATTTCCCATGAAGTGATGGAACCGGATGCCATGATCTTCGTTTTCTGAATATTGAGCTTTAAGCCAACTTTTTCACTCTCCACTTTCACTTTCATCAAGAGGCTTTTTAGTTCCTCTTCACTTTCTGCCATAAAGGTGGTGTCATCTGCATATCTGAGGTTATTGATATTTCTCCCACAATCTTGATTCCAGCTTGTGTTTCTTCCAGCCCAGCATTTCTCATGATGTACTCTGTATATAAGTTAAGTAAGCAGGGTGACAATATACAGCCTTGACGTACTCCTTTTCCTATTTGGAACCAGTCTGTTGTTCCATGTCTGGTTCTAACTGTTGCTTCCTGACCTGCATACAGATTTCTCAAGAGGCAGATCAGGTGGTCTGGTGGATAGTAAGCCCCCCATAAATCCTATGGATTCAATGTTCATATCAGGTCTTTCACTGTATTTTCAACACTTGGTTAGCTACAGTGTGTCCTCCAGTAATTTCTCAAAAAGACATTACACAAATTATATTTTCTGAGTTTTTGCATGTTTAAAAACATCTGTTGCCTTTTCACCTGAACAGTTTGACTAGATACAACATTTTTGCATCACATTTTTTGTCCTTGAGGACTTAACAGACCTTGCTCTACTGTCTTCTGGCACTGAACTTTTCAGAGAAGAATTTGGGAGCCAATTTGAATCTTTTTCCCCATCATATTTATTCCTTTATTCTGCAGTTATTTAAAAATATTTTGCAGTTCAATCGTGCTACTTAGATTGTACCTCAATGTTAACTGTTCTGTGTAAATTCTTTCTGGCTCATGATGTGCCCTGTCAATCTACAGATTCAAATCTGCATTTGTTTCTGAGTAGTTTCTTTGAAAAGTAAACATTATATTGCTTTATCTGAGTTTTATTTTTCAAGGAGAATTATTCCCCTTTATCCATGTGCCACACCTAACACTGGCTCTCTATTCCTTTTAGACATGTGGTTAGTTTCCATTTCATTTTGTCCGTTTTTCCTATTTTCCCATCCATAACGTACCTTACTGTGTTTTCCAAAAGGGTCTCTTCTCCTTTTTCCTGCTTCCAATACACCCTTCATTGACAACTTTTCTCTTCCACTTAATTTCCGAGTTCCTTTAGCCAAACTTCACGTTTTGCACTAACCCTTCCTTGACCTATCTCTGCTTTGAGTTCTAGTTCGATCAAAGCACTTGCAGGATTAAGTTTTAGAAATTATCATTCAAGACACTACATTTTATTACAAGTTTCATCAACTTTTTTCCATTAATCAGAAATATTTTTCAATTGCCATTTATTTACTTATTTATTTTTGAATACAAAGAAGTTGCTGTCTCTTTATTATTGACCCGGCTCACTTACAATTAAGCAGAACTATTATTCAAAGTACATTCTGATTGAAAACACAGAAGCAATATTTTCTCAATGTCAGTACCATGATCAAGAAGAAAACCAAGGTTATAAGTTTTTCCTAGCTTGTTATTAAGAGATTAATGTAGTTTAATCACACCTACTTTACTTTCTAGGCTAAGTAATATTACATGGCAATACGTCTCTGAAACTTACACGAACAATCTGGACATACATGATTTTGAGAATAATTTAATACATTAATTCTGATATACAACTATATTTTAAAGTCAGTTTTTAAATGTAAAGAAATAGATCTTTACAAGATGAAAACAACCCACAGGCCATGAGACTGGTTTTTCCTTTTTTGTTTTAACAAATGTGCACCACAATGGTTCAATATGTAAGGCAAATGTGAATATGTGTGAATATGAAAGCTACAGTCTGTGATAATACCACGTCTAGAACGCAGGGAAGGTGAATCAGACTGGCTATCACTGAGATCTTCAAACATGGCATTCTGTCTCATCATTTGCCTCAAACATTCAAGTTTTGTTGCATTTGGTAACCCTTAAATTGTGATTTGTTATTACTACTGTTGATTTTCTACTCTTATTGAAGAAGGAGTCTGCATTTTTCTTTCTTGTTCATCCTCTAATTTTTTTCCTGGTGATTTGTGAGAGAAGCAGACAATATCACTGTTATTCTACTAGCTTAAAATCTGTAATGAGACCCTCCCCTCCCAACCTTTTAAAACAAAGGATTGAACTGCTTTTCAGAGAGACTGATAATTACTCTTGTAATACTGAGGCACATACATTGTCTAATTTCTTGAATACTGCAAACGACAATACTCTTTTGAAGGAGTGCATATTCAATGAGTTGAATCAAATACATTCAACTATGAAGCATAATAAATTAGCAAAAGAAGTTATTCCAAAAAGAAAATTGATGTGTGAGAAATATGTAATTCTAAACTCTGACTCTATGCTATTTAATTTATGCTGTGACCCTGTATTAGGCAATTTGCCATCAGATTCTTTTCTGTAAACTTAAAATCTTGAATTATTTGTTACATGTATTTTGAATGGAATGTAGAGATCCTGTTTATATAAATATATATATATATATATCTGTAGCAACTGAGTAATATTGAGAGTTAACATTAAATCAACTAAAATTAATGAAGTGTTTATAATCACCTTGTATTCTCCGTCTTGCCCTCAAAATTATTCCAATAAACTCAAGGAAAACTGAAGCCAGGCAAAATCTACAGTAGGTTATAGATTCCTTCTTTCTAGTCTGTACAGCTAACATATGTGCAAAACCAACTGCATTCACCAGAATTTAAATAAATTACTGAGGAGAAAAAGCTGTAATTTACTTTCCTACTTGATTTTAATCCACATGATTATACAGAAATTTCAACAAATATTCATACACTTACTTCTTATAAATTGTGATAGAACCTCAAATAAATTCTCAGGACAGAAACAGGAAAAAATTTTTCCAATACTGAAAGTAATGACAATTATCCCATTAAGACCTTATAAACCTACCAGACTCTGAAATGATGAGGTAAGATTAGATAAATAATTTCTCAGTGACAAATATAAATAAAATAACACTGTAACATAAAGAAATTCAGTAGTGTTTCATATTAGTTTTGTGAAAACTTATATCCAGCCAGAAACATAATAAGTAACTTAACTTTCAGGGGTTACTGCTTATGTTGCCTCCCTCTGTGGAGTAAATAAGCAAGTAATTTGCTTTTGAGGATATTAAATCCTTTTTGCATTCTTAGTATTCTATAATGGAAGATTTCAAACGTACAGAAAAGTTGAAAGAATGTTACAGTAACCATTCAGATATTCATTACTTAGATTCTTCCATTAATATTTCACTACCTATTTATTCACTGATCAATCTTATTTTTTTATCTGTTTTAAAGCAACATGCAGATATCAGTGTACTTCCCCTGAAATACTTTAATATGCATATTACTAACAAGAATTCAATATCTGTTTACAGGTTTTAGCAAAATTTTCATACAATAGAAGATACAAATCTTACATGTATTTTCACTGAATTTCAACAAGAGCATGTATCTATGCAATTCTAATTCCTATAAAGCTATAGGACATCATCAATACTCAAGATAAGTTCCTTCAGGCTCTTTTTCAGTGAGTCCCCACTCCCAGCTGCCCACTGTTCTCACTTTTCCCACCACAGATTAGTTGCACCTCTTCCTTAACTTAATATATACTCATAAAACCTCTTTCACTCAAGGAAAATGTTTTTGAGATTCACCCATATTACTGTATATCATTAGCCCATTCCTTTTTATTGCTGAATCATTTTCCACTGTATTAATATACTACAGTTTATGAAAAAAATTGAAGATGCCATAAATAGATGGAAAGATATACTACGCTCATGGGTTAGACTGGAGAAGGCAATGGCAACCCACCCCAGTACTCTTGCCTGGAAAATCCCATGGATGGAGGAGCCTGGTAGGCTACAGTCCATGGGGTCCCGAAGAGTCAGACATGACACTGAGCAACTTCACTTTCACCTTTCACTTTCACGCACTGGAGAAGGAAATGAAACCCACTCCAGTATTCTTGCCTGGAGAATCCCAGGGACGGCGGAGCCTGGTGGGCTGCAGTCTATGGGGTCGCACAGAGTCGGACATGACTGAAATGACTTAGCAGCAGCAGCATCGGTCAGAAGAATTAAGACTACTAAAATGACTACGCTACTCATCAGTTCACTTCAGTTCAGTTGCTCAATAGTGTCCGACTCTTTGTAACCCCATGAATCACCGCACGCCAGGCCTCCCTGTCCATCACCAACTCCCGGAGTTCACCCAAACTCACATGTATCAAGTCGGTGATGCCATCCAGCCATCTCATCCTCTGTCGTCCCCTTCTCCTCCTGCCCCCAATCCCTCCCAGCATCAGCGTCTTTTCCAATGAGTCAACTCTTCACATGAGGTGGCCAAAGTATTGGCATTTCAGCCTCAGCATCGGTCCTTCCAATAAACACCCAGGACTGGTCTCCTTTAGGATGGACTGGTTGGATCTCCTTGCAGTCCAAGGGACTCTCAAGAGTCTTCTCCAACACCACAGTTCAAAAGCATCAATTCTTTGGTGCTCAGCTATCTTCACAGTCCAACTCTCACATCCATACATGACCACTGGAAAAACCATAGCCTTGACCAGACTGGACCTTTTTTAGCAAAGTAATGCCTCTGCTTTTGAATATGCTATCTAGGTTGGTCATAACTTTCCTTCCAAGGAGTAAGCGTCTTTTAATTTTATGGCTGCAGTCACCATCTGTAGTGATTTTGGAGCCCAGAAAAATAAAGTCTGACACTGTTTCCACTGTTTCCCCATCTATTTGCCAGGAAGTGATGGGACTGGATGCCATGATCTTCGTTTTCTGAATGTTGAGCTTGAAGCCAACTTTTTCACTCTCCTCTTTCACTTTCATCAAGAAGCTTTTTAGTTCCTCTTCACTTTCTGCCATAATGGTGGTGTCATCTGCATATCTGAGGTTATTGGTATTTCTCCCAGCAATCTTGATTCTAGCTTGTGGTTCTTCCAGCCCAGCTGCATATCAATTAAATAAGCAGGGTGACAATATACAGCCTTGATGTACTCCTTTTCCTATTTGGAACCAGTCTGTTGTTCCATGTCCAGTTCTAACTGTTGCTGCCTGACCTGCATATAGGTTTCTCAAGAGGCCGGTCAGGTGGTCTGGGATTCCCATCTCTTTCAGAATTTTCCACAGTTTGTTGTGATCCACACAGTCAAAGGCTTTGGCATTGTCAATAAAGCAGAAATAGATGTTTTTCTGGAACTCTCTTGCTTTTTCCATGATCCAGCAGATGTTGGCAATTTGATCTCTGGTTCCTCTGCCTTTTCTAAAACCAGCTTGAACATCAGGAAGTTCACGGTTCATGTATTGCTGAAGCCTGGCTTGGAGCATTTTGAGCATGAACTTCACTAGTGTGTGAGATGAGTGCAATTGTGCAGTAGTTTGAGTATTCTTTGGCATTGCCTTTCTTTGGGATTGGAATGAAAACTGACCTTTTCCAGTCCTGTGGCCACTGCGGAGTTTTCCAAATTTGCTGGCATATTGAGTGCAGCACTTTCACAGCATCATCTTTTAGGATTTGAAACAGCTCAACTGCAATTTCATCACCTCCACTAGCTTTGTTCATAGTGATGCTTTCTAAGGCCCACTTGACTTCACATTCCAGGATGTCTGGCTCTAGGTGAGTGATCATACCATCATGATTATCTGGGTTGTGAAGATCTTTTTTGTACAGTTCTTCTGTGTATTCTTGCCACCTCTTCTTAATATCTTCTGCTTCTGTTAGGTCCATACCATTTTTGCCCTTTATTGAGCCCATCTTTGCATGAAATGTCCCCTTGTTATCTCTAATTTCTTGAAGAGATCTCTAGTCTTTCCCATTCTGTTGTTTTCCTCTATTTCTTTGCGTTGATCACTGAGGAAGGCTTTCTTATCTCTCCTTGCTATTATTTGGAACTCTGCATTCAAATGGGACTATCTTACTCATAGGAATCCACAAATTCAATGTAATTTCTATGAGAAATACCCAGGGCATTTTTCACAGAACTAGAACAAATAATTTTAAAATTTGTATGAAAATACAAAAGACCATGAGGAGTAAAAACAATCTTGAGAAAGAAGAACAGAGCTGGAAGAATCATGATATCTGACTTCAGACTATACTATAAAGCTACAGTCATCAAAACAGTATTGTGCTGGCACAAACAGACATGCGGATCAATGGAACACAGTAGAGAGACCAAAAATAACCCCACACACTAATGGTTAATTAATCTATGACAAAGGAGGCAAGACTACACAATGGAGAAAAGACAGTCTCCAATAAGTGGTGCTGAGAAAACTGAACAACTAAATGTAAAATAATAAAATTAGAGTATTTTCTAATGCCATATAAAAAAATAAAATCAAAATAAAGACCTGAATGTAAGACCAGAAACTGTAAAACTCCTAGAAGAAAACATAGGCAGAACACTCTTTAACATAAATCATAGTGATATTTTTTCTGAATCTAGGTTCTAAAGAAAAGGAAATAAAAGCAAAAATAAACCAATGGTACCCAATTAAACTTAAAAACTTTTGCACAGCAAAGGAAACAACTGACAAAATGAAGACAACTTACTGAACAGGAGAAAATATGTGCAAATGATGTGGCTGATAAGGGGTTAATATCCAAAATATATAAACAGTTCTTATAAGTCAACATAAAAAAAAAAAAAAACCTGATTAAAAACTGGGCAGAATACTTGAATGGAATTTTTCCAAAGAAAACATACAGATGGCCAACAGGTACATGAAAAGATTGCTTTCATGTGTTCAACAATAATCAGAGAAAAGCAAATTAGATGCACAAGAGGTATCACGTCATACCTATCAGAATGGCTATCATCAGAAAGAACACAAATAACAAGTATTGGCAAGGACGTGAAGAAAACGGAATCCTCGTACACTGTTGGTGGAACTGTATTTAGTGCAGCCATTGTGGAAAACAGTACAGAGGTTTCTCAGAAAACTAAAAATAGAACCACCATATGATGCAGCAATTCCACTCTAGGGTACATATCTGAAAAAAACAAAAACACTAATTTGAAAAGATACATGCACTCCAGTGTTTACAGCTGCATTATTTATAATAGCCAAGATATGAATGCAAATATTATACATGGAATATATATGGGTATTATTACTCAGCCATCAAAAATGAAATTTTGCCATCTGCAACAACATGGATGGACTTGGAGGGTATTATGCTAAGTGAAGTCAAGTCAGAGAAAGACAAATACTGTATGTTATCACTTACATGTGGAATCTAAAAAAACAAATGAATCAATACAACAAAATGGAGAACACGCTCACAAATACAGAGAACAAACTAATGGTTACCAATGGAGAGAAGAAAGGGGAAGGGGCAAGTTAGGAATAGGGGATTAAGAGGTACAAACTACTACGGATAGAAGACATAGGTTAGGGACTTCCCTAGTGGTTCAGTAGGGAAGAATCTGCCTTCCCATGGAGGGTTTGATTCCTGGTTGGGGAACCAAGATGCCACCTGCTCCAGGGCAACTAAGCCTGAGTGCTATAGCTAGAGAAGCCAGCAGGCCATAACCACTGAACCCACGCACCCCAGACCCCTCGCCACAAGAGAAAGCCACATGCTGCAATAAAGATACGGCATAGCCAAAAATAAAATAAAGTAAATAGGCTGGACTTCCCTGGTGGTCCAGTACTTAAGAATCCACCTGCCAATGCAGGGAACATGGGTTTGATCCCTGGTCTGAGGAGACTGGGCTTCCCAGGTGGCTGAGTGGTGAAGAACCCAAACAGGAGACATAGGTTTGATTTCTGGGTCAAGAAGATCCCCCAGAGAAGGAAATGGCAGCCCTCTCCAGTATTCTTGCCTGGGAAATCCCATGGACAGAGGTGCCTGGTGGGCGACACTCCATGGGGTTGCAAAGAGTTGGACATGACTTAGCAATGAAAGGCCAGCAGCAACAGCAGCTGAGAGGATTCCACATGCTGTGGGGCACCTAAGCCTATGTGCCACAACTGCTAAAGCCTGCCGCACCCTAAATCCTGTGCTCTGCAACAAAAGAAGCCACTGTAATGAGAAGCCAGCGCACTGCAACTGGAGAGGAGCCCCCGGTCACTGCAACTAAAGCAAGCCCGCAGGCAGCAATGAAAATCCATCAGAGCCAAAAAGTAAATAAATAACAATTCTAAAAATAAATAGGCTACATGGATATATTGTACAATTTGGATAATACAGCTAACACTTTATGAAAAGTATACGTGGAGTATAACCTTTAAAAATTGTGAATCACTATGTGGCACATCTTTAACTATAATATTGTACATCAACTATCCTTAATAAAACAGGAAAAATGTACAAAAAACAAATAAACAATTAACATGTATACTATAGTTTATTTATTCTCCTGTCTGTGGGCATGTGGGCTGTATCCAGTTTTGGCTGTGATCAAGTTGCCATAAACATTTCTATATGAGTCATTTTGTAGACAAGTGTTATCATTTCTCTTGAAGAGGAATTGTTGAGTCATAAGGCAGGTATATGTTTGCTTTTTTAAGAAACTGTAGACCTTTCCCCAAAGTGACTGTAGCATTTTTACATGACCACACTCATTAGCATTTGGTGTGGACAGTCTTCTTATTTTAGCAATTGTGGTGGGTGAAATGGTAGTATATCTTGTCATTTTAATTTGCAATCAAATCCTTTTTTAAAAAGTTGAGATAATATCATAAATAATAGTAATATATAACAATTTCCAAGAGTCTCAGAATGATTTTTATCTGAATAGTAAATTTTTCCATACTAAGAAACTTTTTTGTTTCTGGTTACATTTGTCAGACAAAGCAATTACACTTTAAAAGCAAACATATTGTTAAGTAAATTTTTTATTAAAAGAATTAATGAATGAGAACATACAAATTTTATATTTTCAAGCAATCAGAGAAACAAATGTCACACATTAACTAATTAACATCTGATAACCCTGATAATAGCTTGAGAGTCAATACTCTAATAATCTTAGGTTTAAAGCAAAACTAGCCATTTATGTCATCAATGAATTCTAAAGTGATACAAAACAGAACTGAAGATGCCATTTCATGAAAACAAATTGCTTCAGGTGGTCATATTTTGGGGAATTATGACACAAAGATGCTTTTTACAAAAATGCTTTCTACAAAGTTATATATCACAGTACGGCAAGGGAAGAAACCCCAATATACCTTTAGTAAATGTTCATTTCTAGTTCTCTTAGCACAGCAAGCACTGCATAATAGCATAAAAATGAAAGAAAAACTTGGACCTCCACATTTTACCTACCTAAAGAATTAGTATCAGTTTTAGTAAATGTTATGAGCTCAACTGTATCACCCCAAATTTTACATGTTGAAGACCTAACCAATGTGACCATTTTTGAAGACAGGGTCTTTAAAGAGGTTATTAAGTTAAAGTGAGGCCATTAAAGATGAGCCTAACCAATATGACTTGTGTCCCTATAAGAAGAGGAAATATGGATGCATACAGATACAGAGGGAACACTGTTTGAAGTCACAGGGAAATGACCATCTGTAAGCCAAGAATGTAAGCCAATAGAAACCAACCCTGCTGATAGCTTGATCTTAGACTTTTAGCCTGTAGAAATGTGAGAAAATAAATGTGTTAAGTCACCAAGTCTGTGATACACTGTTACAGTAGCCTGAAAAAAAACAGATACAGTATAATACTAATGGTGTAGGATACTTTCATATTAAAATCTGGTATTCACCAAACTTTTTTCTTTCAGTTCTAGACTAATTTGTTTAAGACTAGCGTTTTCTAACTTTAATGGCAGCTCTGGCAGGAAAGCAATGTATGAAAGTAGGAACTATTTAGATTAGAAAGAGTACTGACCTAGGACTCAAGGGAATAAATCTAAATCATATAGAACTTCACTTCATACATCCATCAAGTGTGGAATTATGGTACCCTCACCATTCCTGTCTACTGTCTACATATCTGTGTTACATAGTTTTAATCTTAGTTATTTACCATCAAACTATACAATAATCCCTCAAAGTATAACCCTGATAGATGAGATAGGTGAGAGACTTCTAGAGAAAAAAGTATTACTCAGTGTTAAAGAATTAAATGAATCTATCTGAGGTCACCATTATAGTAACAAAGGCACCTAATACACCTATTTTGGGAAACTTGAGAACAGTGAAGCAACTGCAATTCAAAGACTCCTTTATTTTTGTAAAGGTAGCTATGAAAAGCCAAAAAACTAACAACATGTGTGTGTATCACACACAGTATATAACTAGTTTAAAAGTCAGTAATACATCTTTAGGGTATAAAAATGAGTATATTTTAAAGCAAAGCTATTTATCACAAGGCCATATATTCTGACAAATCTAGATCAGGTTAAAAAAACTAAATTGTGGCTTAATACAGTAAAGAGAAAGCACAAAATCTCTGATTCAGTGTTAGCCAACATTAAAAAAAATCAATTATTTATTTTTCATGTTATAATTTGAGTAACTTAAGTACACATTTATGTTATACATTTGAACTTATAACATTTACACATTATAAAGTCAATTCCATTAGAAAATGAGGTTGTTTTAATTAAAGCAAACACATTAAGTCTGAAGTTGTAGCTATTGTTGCAAAGTTCCATCAACCTTGATATCTAGCTTTTTCTATTTTTTTTTATGTTGTACTGAAGACAATCCAATTTCAACAAATGCCACATAAATGGTAACAGGTTTGTTTTTTTTTAAATGGGCTTCTCCTACTCTTCAATTAAATAGAAAGGACAAAGTTCAGTAGGAGACAAACACAAGCACAAAGTAATCTGACAGCACAATTCATTGGTTGTAGTCTCTAAGGGTATTAATATTTGTGTTTTTTTTATAACTTTTATATAGCACATATAAAAACCAAAAAATATATACGAGCATATATAAATATATTTTTAAAGTATACAAAAATCAAAAATATAAAAGGACATAATAAAAAGTAGCAGTGTTTTTCCCTCCTCTTTTAGTTTTATTCACCAGAGACATCCTAGATATAATCCAAACGTCCCATCAATAGGGAACTGGTTAAATACAACCATTAAAAGCTGCATGGCATGGCCAAAAAAAAAAAAAAAAAGCTATTAAAAAGAATAAGGTAAATCCATATATTCTGCTGGGGAGATGTCCAAAATACACTGTTAAGGAAAAGCAGCAAGTAAGAGAACACTATTAGGATTTTAAAAAGGCATTTAGATGACAACACACACACTCAGACAGCACTAGTAGGAAATGCAGTTTCATTTTTCTGTATTATCTGAATTTGTAATCACAACATAGCATTTCTTTTAGAAATAAATTAATAAATCAATGGCGTAATGAACAAGAAGCCTGACAGTTTCCATTGTATGTGCTATTTAGAAGGAAAAACACCAATACAGTATACTAACGCATATATATGGAATTTAGAAAGATGGTAACAATAACCCAGTGTACGAGACAGCAAAAGAGACATTGATGTATAGAACAGTCTTATGGACTCTGTGGGAGAGGGAGAGGGTGGGAAGATTTGGGAGAATGACATTGAAACATGTAAAATATCATGTAAGAAACGAGTTGCCAGTCCAGGTTCGATGCATGATACTGGATGCTTGGGGCTAGTGCACTGGGACGACCCAGAGGGATGGTACGGGAAGGGAGGAGGGAGGAGGGTTCAGGATGGGGAACACATGTATACCTGTGGCGGATTCATTTTGATATTTGGCAAAACTAATACAATTATGTAAAGTTTAAAAAAAAAAAACAAAACCCAAAAAAAAGAAGTCCTAGGTAACAGTGGCTAGGGTTTGCAAATCGTCTCCTTGAAGAATCAATCCAATCATGCCTTATATCTGAGTCACTGCACAAGCCAACATTTCCCAGGTAATCCCTTATATCACAGTCTCTCATCTCCATTAAATTTTGTATGTCCCTTAAAATAACCCAGACTCATATCCTTCCTCTTCAACCTCCCCAACTCTTCCACTATGCTCTCTGGAGCTCAATATCTATCATCTACAAATCTCCATCTGCAGGCTCTTCGCCGAGTTATGTTACCGACACTTGACTCCCTTTGAGATACTGTTTTCCTTGAGCCTTCCCAGGCAGTGTCAGTGTTTTCCTTCATTCCTCACTTCATGGGCGTAGAGACAGATTAGATGTCTTTCTTGCTCCTCACTGCCACCTACCTTCTCCCTAAAACCCTTTAAAACTATGCTGTTGGACTATTTCATTCACTACCCACTACCATTAAGAGTCTTCAGCAGACCTGCACATCATATGGTCTCATTATTCAAATATTTAGCACCTACCTTACTGTCCTTCCATTACAACTCTTAGAAAGTTTTAGTGATTTCAGTGTCTACACAGATGATCTTCCCAACATTCAGAGGTGATGGACCTTGTCACCTCCAACAATCCTGTCCTCTATTTCAAATCAGTCCCACGATCATCTCCTAAGGCCATGTCACTACTAATAACCTTCATAATATTCATTTCAAGCATCTCACTCTTCACCTACCAGCTCCTATCTTTTCAACTCACTCCCATTGAATATGGACTTCAATAATTTAAACTCCACCAGGACCTTTAACCAATGCTCCCTACAATCCTCACTACCCTCCTTTCTTGGTCCATCATTATAATAACCTCTTGCATAGATTCTCAAATCATTTATCCCACTGTCAAACTCACTTTGCAAATTCCTAGTTAACACCAACTCTCTTCTTATTCCAGCTGAATGTGACAAAAGTAAAAGTCAAACATACTGACTCGTCTTCCTTTAATTCATGACCACTAATTTTAAGAAAGCGCTTAACGCTGCTTATCAACTTACTATATATTTTCTAAATCAGCTTACATTCTCTTCCTTCCCTCTCCTCATTCTCATTGAGAAAACAAAAACAATTAGAACTTGTATAAGTTCCCATCACTAAAGTTGCCAATCTATATATATATACCTGTAATCGTAAGCTCTTTCTCCTTATTACATTGATAAAACTATCCATGCTCCTATAAGAGGCCATCTCTTCCACTTATCTACCAGACTCCATCCCATATAAACCACCAAGGATATTACGCCTGCAACTGTCTTCTCTCTCACGTTACCTAACTTTCCCCTCTCTATCAGTCAGTCCTCAAAGTATAAAGTACCTCCAATGTTAAAGTACAAGTTTCTTGACCAGCATGTCACCTTCCCAATGTCCCATTTCTCTTCTGCCTGTTAAAACCAAATTTGAAACAGCAATCTCTTCCTGCTGCTGCTGCTTTCTGTAACCCCACTGTCTCTTAAGAAACATTTAATTGTGTTAAAATACATAGCACAAAATTTACCTTTTTAAGTGTATGGTTCAGTGGTATTAAATATATTCACAATGTTGTGCGATCATCACCACCATCCATCTCCAGAGCTCTTCTCTCCTTGTAAAACTGAAACTCTACACTCATACAGCTACCCACAACAAATCTCCTATCTTCCCATTCCCTCCTGCCCTAGCCTTTGGCAATCACTATTCCACCTTCACTTTCTGTAATTTTGACTATACTAAGTACTTCATATAAAGGAAATCATACAGTATTTGCCTTTTTGTGCTTGACATTTCACTTAGCATAATGTCCTCAAGATTCATCCAGGCTGTGGCATATTACAATTTCATTCCTTTTTGAGGCTGAACAATATTCCACTGTACATCATATTTTGCTTCTCCATTCATCTGTTGGGGAAGCCAAGGTCTTTTACTCTGTGGATCACAAGAACCTGCGGAAAATTCTTCAAAAGATGGGAATACCAGACCTCCTGACCTGCCTCCTGAGAAATCTGTATGCAGGTCAGGAAGCAACAGTTAGAACTGGACATGGAACAACAGGCTGGTTGCAAACAGAGAAAGGAGTACATCAAGGCTGTATATTGTCACCCTGCTTATTTAACTTCTATGCAGAGTACATCATGAGAAACGCTGGGCTAGATGAAACACAAGCTGGAATCAAGATTGCTGGGAGAAATATCAATAACCTCAGATATGCAGATGACACCACCCTTATGGCAGAAAGTGAAGAGGAACTAAAGAGCCTTTGATGAAAGTGAAAGTGGAGAGTGAAAAAGTTGGCTTAAAATTCAACATTCAGAAAACTAAAATCATGGCATCCAGTCCCATCACTTCCTGACAAATAGATGGGGAAACAATGGAAACAGTGAGAGACTTTATTTTGGGGGGGCTCCAAAATCACTGCAGATGATGACTACAGCCATGAAATTAAAAGATGCTTGCTCCTTAGAAGAAAAGTTATGACCAACCTAGACAGCGTATTAAAAAGCAGAGACATTACTTTGCCAACAAAGGTCCATCTAGTCTCAGCTATTTTGGAGAAGGAAATGGCAACCCACTCCACTGTTCTTGCCTGGAGAATCCCAGGGACCGGGGAGCCTGGTGGGCTGCCGTCTATGGGGTCACACAGAGTCGGACACGACTGAAGCGACTTAGCAGCAGCAGTCACAGCTTTGGTTTTTCCAGTAATCATGTACGGATGTGAGAGTTGGGACTATAAAGAAAGCTGAGCACCAAAGAATTGATGCTTTTGAACTGTAGGGTTGGAGAAGACTCTTGAGAGTCCCTTGAACTGCAAGGAGATCTAACCAGTCCATCCTAAAGGAAATCATTCCTGAATATTCATTGGAAGGACTGATGCTGAAGCTGAAACTCCAATACTTTGGCCACCTGACATGAAGAACTGACTCCTATGAAAAGACCCTGATGCTGGGAAAGATTGAAGGCAGGAGGAGAAGGGGATGACAGAGGATGAGATGGTTGGATGGCATCACTGACTCAATGGACATGAGTGTGAATAAACTCAGCAAGTTGGTGATGGATGGGCCTGGAGTGCTGCAGTCCATGGGGTCACAAAGAGTCACACACGACTAAGCGACTGAACTCCATCTGTTGATGGACACTTTGGGTATTTCCATTTTAATTATTGTGCAAAATGCAGCTATAAACATAGGTGTATAAATATCTCTTTGAGACTTTGCTCTCAATTCTCTTGGGTAATTCTAACCTGGTAATTCTATTTTTAATTTTTTGAAGAATTATCATACTGTTTTCACAGCAGTTGTACCATTTTATATTCCTATGAACAATGTACAAGGGTTCCAATTTCTCCATATTCTCACCAATACCTGTCATTTTCTGTTTTCTTTTCTAGAGGAGCCATCCTAATGAGTGTGATGTTGTATCTCATTATAGTTCCAATTTGCAAGAAAAGATAATAAAGCCTTCTTAAGTGAATAATGCAAAGAAATAGAGGAAAACAACAAAATGAGAAAGATTAGAGATCTTGTCAAGAAAATAAGAGATTCGAAGGCAATATTTCATGCAAAGACAGGCACAATAAAGGACAGAAATGGTATGGACCTAAAAGAAGCAGAAGATAACAAGAAGAGATGGCAAGAATACACATAATTTATTGAAAAAAAAGATGTTAATGAACCAGATAACCACAATGGTGTGATCACTCACCTACAGCCAGACATCCTGGAGTATGAAGTCAAGTGGGCCTTAGGAAGCATTACTACCAACAAAGCTAGTGGAGATGATGTAATTCCAGCTGAGCTATTTCAAATTCTAAAAGATGATGCTGACAAAGTACTGCACTCAATATGCCAGCAAATTTGGAAAACTCAGCAGTGGCCAGGACTGGAAAAGGTTCAGTTTTCATTCTAATTCCAAAGAAGGGCAATGCCAAAGAATGTTCAAACTATCATACAGTTGCACTCATTTCACAAGCTAGCAAGGTAATGTTCAATATCCTTCAAGCTAGGTTTCAACAGTACATGAACCAAGGATTTTCAGATGTTCAAGGTGGATTTAGAAAAGGCAGAGGAATCAGAGATCAAATTACCAACATCTGTTGAATCATAGAAAAAGCAAGGAAATTCCAGCAAAACATCTACTTCTGCTTCATTGACAATGCTAAACCCTTTGACTGTGTGGATCACAACAAAACAGAAAATTCTTCAAGACATGGGAATAGCAGACCACCTTACCCGCCTCCTGAAAAGCCTATATACAAGTTAAGAAGCAACAGATAGAACTGGACATGGAACAATGGACTGGTTCAAAATTGGGAAAGGAGTAGGTCAAGGCTGTATACTGTCACTCGGCTTATTTAACTTGCACGCAGGATACATCATGTGAAATGCCAGACGGGATGAAGCACAAGCCAGAATCAAGACTGCCAGAAGAAATACCAATAACCTCAGATATGCAGATGACACCACCCTTATGGAAGAAAGTGAAGAGGAACTAAAGAGACTCTTGATGACAGTGAGAGAAGAGGGTGAAAAAGGTGGCTTAAAACTCAACATCAAAAAACTGAGATCATGGCATCTGGTCCCATCACTTTGTGGCAATAGATGGGGAAACAATGGAAACAGTGAGAGACTTTATTTTATTGGGCTCCAAAATCATTGCAGATGGTGACTGCAGCCATGAAATTAAAAAGACGCTTGCTCCTTGGAAGAAAAGCTATGATCAACCTAGCATATTAAAAAGCAGAGACATTACTTTGCCAACAAAGGTCCACATACTCTAAGCTTTGGTTTTTCCAGTAGTCATTTATGGATGTGAGAGCTGGACCATAAAGAAAGCTGGGCGCTTAAGAACGGATACTTCTGAATTGTGGTGTTGGAGAAGACGCTCAAGAGTCCTTTGGACTGCAAGGAGATCAAACCAGTTAATCCTAAAGAAAATCAATCCTGAATATACAGTGGAAGGACTGATGCTGAAGCTGACCTCCACTATTTTGGTCACCTGATTCAAAGACCACTGACTCATTAGAAAAGACCCTGATGCTGGGAAAGATTGAAGGCAGGAGAAGGGAATGACAGAGGACACGATGGCTGGATGGCATCACCGACTCAATGGACATGAGTTTAAGCAAGCTCCGGGAGATGGTGATGAACAGGGAAGCCTGGTGTGCTGCAGTCCATGGGGTCAAAAAGAGTCAGATACAACTGAGCAACTGAGCAACAACAACAAATGCAGATGACACCACCCTAATGGTGAAGTGAAGTGAACTAAAGTGAAGTGAAGTGAAGAGGAACTAAAGAGCCTCTTGATGAAGGTGAAAAAGGAGAGTGAAAAAGCTGGCCTAAAACTCAACATTCAGAAAACTAAGATCATGGTATATGGTCTCATGGCTTCATGGCAAATAGATGGGGAAACAACAGAAACAGTGACAGACAATTTTCTTAGGGCTCCAAAATCACTGCAGAAGGTGACTGCAGCCATGAACTTAAAAGATATTTGCTCCTTGAAAGAAAAGCTATGACAAACCTAGATAGCATATTAAAAAGCAGAGACATCGCTTTGCTGACAAAGGTCCATCTATTCAAAGCTATGGTTTTCCAGTAGTCCTGTATGGATGTGTCTTCCCTGGTGGCTCAGAGGGTAAAGCATCTGCCTGCTATGCAGGAAACCTGGGTTCAATCCCTGCATTGGGAAGATCCCCTGGAGAAGGAAATGGCAAGCCACTCTGCTACTCTTCCCTGGAAAATCCCATGGATGGAGAAGCCTGGTAGGCTACAGTCCATGGGGTCAAAGAGTCGGACCCATGACTTGGCAACTTCACTTCACTTGTATGGATGTGAGAGTTAGACCATAAAGAAAGCTGAGTGCCAAAGAACTGATGCTTTTGAACTGGAGAAGACTCTTTGAGATCCCTTGGAAAGCAAGGAGATCCAACCAGTCAATCCTAAAGGAAATCAACCTTGACCATTCATTGGAAGGACTGATGTTGAAGCTCCAATACTTTGGCCACCTCATGCAAAGAGCCAATTCATTGGAAATGACCTTGATACTGTGAAAGATTGACGGTAGGAGGAGAAGGGGACAACAGAAGATGAGATGGTTGGATGGCATCATCCACTCAATAGACATGAGTTTAAGCAAACTCCAGGAGATAGTGAATGACAGGGAGGTCTGGTCTGGCATGCTACAGTTCATGGGGTTGCGGCTAGTCGGACATAACTGAGAAACTGAATAACAGCAATTAGTGATGTTGAGCATCTTCTCATGTGCTTATTGATTATTTGCATATCTCCTCTGAAGAAATGTCTATTCAAAGCCTTTGTTCCTTTGTTAATTGGATTTGTTTTTTTGATGTTGTGTTTTAGGTGTTCTCTATATATTCTGGATATTAAGCCCTGATCACATACATGATTATAAATATTTTCTTCTCCTCTGTGGTTGCTTTAACTGCTTTTTAAAATTTTTATTTTATATTGGAGCATCATTGATTAACATTGTTCTGTAATTTTCAGGTGTACAGCAAAGTGATTCCATTATACAAATACCCCATCCTTTTTCAAATTCTTTTCCCATTTAGGTTATTACAGAATATTGAGCCGAGTTTCCTGTGCTATACAGTAGGTACTTGTTGGTTATCTATTTTAAAATATAGTAATATGTACATGTCAATCTCAAACTCCCAATCTATCCCTCCTCCCATCCTTCCCCTAGCCCTGAGAACGACAAGTTCGTTCTCTAAGTCTGTGAGTCTGTTTCTGTTTTATAAATAGATTCATTTGTATAATTTTTTAAAGATTCTGCATATGAAGAATATCCTATGATATTTGTCTATCTCTGTCTTACCTTACTTAGTTATCATAATCTCCAGGTCTACCCATGCTGCTGCAAATGTCATTATTTCATTCTTTTTATGGCTGAGTAGTAGTCCACTGTATACCTGTACGACATCTTCTTTATCCATACATGTTGATGGACAATTAGGTTGCTTACTGGTGGATCAGCTGGTAAAGAATCCGCCTGCAATGCAGGAGACCTGGGTTTGATCCCTGGGTTGGGAAGATCCCCTGGAGAAGGGAATAGGGCTACCCACTCCAGTATTGTGGCCTATATAGTCCATGGGGTCACAAAGAGTCAGACACGATTGAGCGACTTTCATTTCACATGCCTTGGCTATTGTAAACAGTGCTCATTGGAGTGCATATATCTTTTTGAACCATGTTTTTCTCTAAATATATGCCCAGGAGTGGGATTGCTGGATCATATGGTAATATCCAACATATCACTGTAAAATCCAATGCTGTAAAACTTTAACCCTAGATTTTCTTCTAGGAGTTTTACTGTTTTAGGTCTCACATTTCAGTCTTTGATTCATTTCAATTAAACCTTTGCATATGGTGTTAGGTAGGGGTCCAACTTCATTCTTTTGAATGTGGATTGGAGAAGGCAATGGTAACCCACTCCAGTACTCTTGCCTGGAAAATCCCATGGACGGAGGAGCCTGGTAGGCTGTAGTCCACAGGTTGCTAAGAGTTGGACACGACTGAGTGACTTCACTTTGACTTTTCACTTTCATGCACTGGAGAAGGAAATGGCAACCCACTCCAGTGTTCTTGCCTTGAGAATCCCAGGGACAAGCGAGCCTGATGGGCTGCCATCTATGGGGTCACACAGAGTCGGACACGACTGAAGGGACTTAGCAGCAGCAGCAGCCAGTTTTCCCAACATTATTTGTTGCAAAGACTGTCCTTTGCCTATTGAATGGTCATGGCACCCTTTCCAGAAATAATTTCACCATATATGTGAAGGTTTATTTCTTGGCTCTCTATACTATTCCATTGTTCTTTATACCTGTCTTAGGCAAGTATACACACAGTTTTGATTATTGAAGCATTACAGTGTGTTTATAATCAGGAATGGTGAGTTTGATTTTGCTCTTTCTGCCTCCAAGATTGTTTTAGCTATTTGGGAACCCTTTAGATTCCACATGAGTTTTAGGATAGGTTTTTCTATTTCTGCAAAACACATAATTGGGATTTTGATAGGAATAGCATTGAATCTATTTCACTTTGGGTAGAAATCTTAACAGTATTACATATTCTAATCCATAAACATGGAATTTCTTCCCATGTGCATGTTTTCTTTAATTTCTTTCAACAATGTTTTGTAGTTTGTTGTAAAAGTCTTTAACCCCTTTAGTTAAATTAATTCCTCATACTTTATTCTTTTTGATCCTATTGAGGACAGAACTGCTTTTGTAATTTCCTTTTCATATTGTTTACATACAGAAACACAACTGATTTTTATGTATTGACTTAGTATCCTGCTACTCTGCAGAATGCATTTAGTAAGTTGATGTGTTTTGTGCATGTGTGTTGTAACCTTTAGGGTTTTCTACATATAAGCTCATATCATCTATAAACAGATCGTTTTACTTCTACATTTCCAATCTGAATGCCATTTCTTTTTCTTGTCTAATTGCTCTGACTAGAACATTGAGTACTACGCTGAACAGAAGTAGTGAAAGTGAGAAGTACTATTTTGATTAGAAACAGTGATAGCTCTGCTCTTATTTATGGCTCAGTTAGAATGCTTGGAGTCTTAAAGATACCAACATCTCAGTTTACTTAGATAAAACTTTTGATCCCTGGACTATAGCTTATAAAAAACAATGTCTTTTCTGTTTTATCTAGATTTAGATTTTGAATTTGAGAAGCAAAGATCATACCTAAATCCAAATCTTTGAAAGTATCTAAAGAAATGTTTCTTAGTTTTTCAGAAGGCTGCATTTTAAAAGTGTGTTTTATTTGTAAAAGGTCATTTTAGGAAATTTATGGTAGGTAAAAAGCACCAAATTAAAATTATAAATTAAATATAAGTCATAATGAGATAGTATAGCATTAAATCTAGCTTTACATCAAAGAGGATTTCTTTCTACTTGACACAAATTCCACTCATCTAAATAATCTCTACCTGATAAAGGAATATGCCCTTAGGAATTCTACCGGTTAAATAGTTCAATTTCTGAAGGAACTATTTTTAAATAAGGCTTAAATATACACCAAAACCCCAACACAGTTGGCAGCTTCAGAAAAGCTTAATTACCCTTATTCTCTTAACCATCCAAAGAAACCAATCCAGTGACTACCACAGTACTTATTACCTGCTGTGAGCACAGTCAAATGGATTCCCCACTGTTAAATTCAGAAAATAAACTAGGGAAGAAGAAAAAAAGAAAAAAAATAGGAATGCTCATGGGGGAAGTAATAAAATACAGCAACCAGGGACAAAATGAAAATCTCAGCCAGGCTTTTGATACTGAGAAAGACCTGAGAAATCATTTTCAGGAATTATATGAAAAACATCTAGGAAAATACCTTTGTTCATAGTGGCACAATTTGAATTTGAAATTATCTGATAAACTCAATAAATGAAAACTTAAAAAAAAGACGGTCTTAAAACTTTTTTTTGGCAGAAGAACCTATAATAGCACAAAGCATGTGTTATTTTCATAATGAGAATAAGAAATAATTGGCAGTAGACACTGGAGCAGAGGTTAAATTCATTTTGCTTTTCAGCTATAGCTTCCCTTCTGAAGTCACCATAAAATTGGTTCTGTGCTCTTTAAGTTAAACCAAGAGTAGTGGCATCAAGCTGAACAAATCTGACTGCAGAGAGCTACTGTCTGTTTTACAATGGTTTTTGGAAAAAATGTCTCCTTAATGGAAATGCTGAATTATAACCTTAACCATAGCAACACCTCAGGAAAAATTATCATAGAAGTAATGGACTGAAAGAAATAAGAGAACAGGTGTTATATTTAAAAAGTGCTATAATTCTCTAGCTAGAAAAACTAGTATCAACAAATAGACAACAACAATGGCAACAATTACAGCAATAAGAATGAACTCTAGGTTTCACCAGAAAAAAAATCTTATCAAGGGTAAACTTTTATTTCCAGTGAATACAGATAGTTCTTACTATAAGGAATCTCTGTTAACTAATTAGTGATAATATCATATCATATATTTGTATGGTACTTTACAAAAGGTTTTCACATATATTATCTTGGTTATCCTTATCAAATCCTATGGTGTATGCACAATAGATATTAAAGCATAAAATCATAAAATTGGAAGGAAGCATAGATTATGTAGTCAAATTTCAATTTACAAGTAGGACTTCTTTCTATAGTTCTATAACATCTGATTAGTTAGATCCTGCTATAATTTATTTCAGTTCAGTTCAGTTCAGTCACTCAGTTGTGTCCAACTCTTTGCGACCCCATGAATTGCAGCACGCCAGGCCTCCCTGTCCATCACCAACTCCTGGAGTTCAAACTCACGTCCATTGAGTCGGTAATGCCATCCAGCCATCGCATCCTCTGTCGTCCCCTTCTCCTCCTGCCCCCAATCCCTCCCAGCATCAGAGTCTTTTCCGATGAGTCAACTCTTCGCATGAGGTGGCCAAAGTACTGGAGTTTCAGCTTTAGCATCATTCCTTCCAAAGAACACCCAGGACTGATCTCCTTCACAATGGACTGGTTGGATCTCCTTGCAGTCCAAGGGACTGTGAAGAGTCTTCTCCATCACCACAGTTCAAAAGCATTAATTCTTTGGTGCTCAGCTTTCTTCACAGTCCAACTCTCATATCCATACATGACTACTGGAAAAACCATAGCCTTGACTAGACAGATCTTTGGTGGCAAAGTAATGTCTCTGCTTTTGAATATGCTATCTAGGTTGGTCATAACTTTCCTTCCAAGCAGTAAGTGTCTTTTAATTTCATGGCTGCAGTCACCATCTGCAGTGATTTTGGAGCCCAAAATATAAAGCCTGACACTGTTTCCACTGTTTCCCCATCTATTTGCCATGAAGGGATGGGACCAGATGCCATGATCTTCGTTTTCTGAATGCTGAGCTTTAAGTCAACTTTTTCACTCTCCTCTTTCACTTTCCTCAAGAGGCTTTTTAGTTCCTCTTCACTTTCTGCCATAAGGGTGGTGTCATCTGCATAACTGAGGTTATTGACATTTCTCCCGGCAATCTTGATTCCAGCTTGTGCCTCTTCCAGCCCAGGGTTCCTCATGATGTACTCTGCATAGAAGTTAAATAAGCAGGGTGACAAAATACAGCCTTGACGTACTCCTTTTCCTATTTGGAACCGTCTGTTGTTCCATGTCGAGTTCTAACTGTTGCTTCCTGACCTGCATACAAATTTTTCAAGAGGCAGATCAGGTGGTCTGGTGTTCCCATCTCTTGAAGAATTTTCCACAGTTTATTGTGATCCACACAGTCAAAGGCTTTGGCATAGTCAATAAAGCAGAAATAGATGTTTTTCTGGAACTTTCTTGCTTTTTCCATGATTCAGCAGATGTTGGCAATTTGATCTCTGGTTCCTCTTTCTTTTCTAAAACCAGCTTGAACATCAGGATGTTCACAGTTCACGTATTGCTGAAGCCGGTCTTGGAGAATTGTAAGCATTACCTTACTAGCGTGTGAGATGAGTGCAATTGTGCGGTAGTTTGAGTATTCTTTGGCATTGCCTTTCTTTGGGATTGGAATGAAAACTGACCTTTTCCAGTCCTGTGGCCACTGCTGAGTTTTCCAAATTTGCTGGCATATTGAGTGCAGCACTTTCACAGCATCATCTTTCAGGATTGAAATAGCTCAACTGGAATTCCATCACCCCCACTAGCTTTGTTTGTAGTGATGCTTTCTAAGGCCCACTTGACTTCACATTCCAGGATGTCTGGCTCTAGGTGAGTGATCACACCATCTTGTTTATCTGGGTCGTGAAGATCTTTTTTGTACAGTTCTTCTGTGTATTCTTGCCACCTCTTAATATCTTCTGCTTCTGTTAGGTCCGTACCACTTCTGTCCTTTATTGAGCCCATATTTGCATGAAATGTCCCCTTGGTATCTCTAATTTTCTTGAAGAGATCTCTAGTCTTTTCCATTCTGTTGTTTTCCTCTATTTCTTTGCATTGATTGCTGAGGAAGGCTTTCTTATCTCTTCTTGCTATTCTTTGGAACTCTGCATTCAGATGCTTATATCTTTCCTTTTCTCCTTTGCTTTTCACTTCTCTTCTTTTCACAGCTATTTCTAAGGCCTCCCCAGACAGCCATTTTGCTTTTTTGCATTTCTTTTCCATGGGGATGGTCTTGATCCCTGTCTCCTATACAATGTCATGAACCTCAGTCCATAATTCATTAGGCACTCTATCTATCAGATCTAGTCCCTTAAATCTATTTCTCACTTCCACTGTATAATCATATGGGATTTGATTTAGGTCATACCTGAATGGTCTAGTGGTTTTCCCTACTTTCTTCAATTTAAGTCTGAATTTGCTAATAAGTTCATGATCTGAGCTACAGGCAGCTCCCAGTCTTGTTTTTGCTGGCTGTGTAGAGCTTCTCCATCTTTGGCTGCAAAGAATATAATCAATCTGATTTCGGTGTTAACCATCTGGTGATGTCCATGTGTAGAGTCTTCTCTTATGTTGTTGGAAGAGGGTGTTTGCTATGACCAGTGCGTTCTCTTGGCAAAATTCTATTAGCCTTTGCCCTGCTTCATTCCGTATTCCAAGGCCAAATTTGCCTGTTACTCCAGGTGTTTCTTGACTTCCTACTTTTGCATTCCAGTCCCCTATAATGAAAAGGACATCTTTTTGGGGTGTTAGTTCTAAAATGTCTTGTAGGTCTTCATAGAACCGTTCAACTTCAGCTTCTTCAGCGTTACTGGTGGGGCACAGACTTGGATTACTGTGATACTGAATGGTTTGCCTTGGAAACGAACAGAGATCATTCTGTTGTTTTTGAGATTGCATCCAGGTACTGCATTTCCGGCTCTTTTGTTGACCATGATGGCTACTCCATTTCTTCTGAGGGATTCCTGCCCGCAGTAGTAGATATGATGGTCATCTGAGTTGAATTCACCCATTCCAGACCATTTTAGTTCGCTGATTCCTAGAATGTCGACATTCACTCTTGCCATCTCCTGTCTGACCACTTCCAATTTGCCTTGATTCATGGACCTGACATTCCAGGTTCCTATGCAATACTGCTCTTTCTAGCATCGGACCTTGCTTCTATCACCAGTCCCATCCACAGCTGGGTATTCTTTTTGCTTTGGCTCCATCCCTTCATTCTTTCTGGAGTTATTTCTCCACTGACCTCCAGTAGCATATCCAGTAGCATAATTTATTTAGTCACAGAGAATCATCAAAGACTTAGGAAGACCGAACAAGGCTTAACTGAGTATTTCCTTAAACAGGATCAGGTAAATGGGGAATAGAAAATTCTGCCTTTATCAGTTACTTTCTGTTTATTTATAATTTATTATGTGCTAGGCACTGTCTTTATGTATATGATCTCATTTAATCCCTAATTGATGTGAAAAGCTGACTCACTGGAAAAGACCCTGAGGCTGGGAATGAACGATTGAAAGCAAAAGAAGAGGGCAGCAGGGGATGAGATGGTCAGATAGCATCACCGACTAAATGGACACTAATTTCAGCAACTCCGGGAGAGAATGAAGAACAGAGAAGTCTGGCATGCTGCGGTCCAGGTGGTTGCAAAGAGCCAGACACGACTCAGCGACTGAACAAAAACAATCCCTCAAACAGTCTGTAAGGAGCAGCTCAGTTCAGTTCAGTCCTTCAGTCATGTTCCACTCTTTGTGACCCCATGAATTGCAGCACGCCAGGCCTCCCTGCCCATCACCAACACTGGAGTTCACCCAGACTCACGTCCATCGAGTCAGTGATGCCATCCAGCCATCTCATCCTCTGTCGTTCCCTTCTCCTCCTGCCCCCAATCCCTCCCAGCATCAGAGTCTTTTCCGATGAGTCAACTCTTCGCGTGAGGTGGCCAAAGTACTGGAGTTTCAGCTTTAGCATCATTCCTTCCAAAGAAATCCCAGGGCTGATCTCCTTCAGAATGGACTGGTTGGATTTCCTTGCAGTCCAAGGGACTCTCAAGAGTCTTCTCCAACACCACAGTTCAAAAGCATCAATTCTTTGGCGCTCAGCCTTCTTCACAGTCCAACTCTCACATCCATACATGACCACAGGAAAAACCATAGCCTTGACTAGACAGACCTTTGTTGGCAAAGTAATGTCTCTGCTTTTGAATATGCTATCTAGGTTGGTCATAACTTTCCTTGTAAGGAGTAAGCGTCTTTTAATTTCATGGCTGCAGTCACCATCTGCAGTGATTTAAGGAGCAGCTATTAACTGCCTAAATAGAATATTTTGCTAGAAACTATTTTTTCCCAAACTATTTAATGGCCTTTAAAAATCTGTTTAAATAGAACATGTCTGAGAATGCATGTTGAATAGTAGGCATAGCTGAAGATATGATTATTCCCATTTTATAGATAAGAAAAATGAGTTAAGTGAATCAGTCAGAAAAGTAATGGGGGCAGAAACTAGAATACAAATCTTTAATCCACTAGTCCAATATTAATTGTTTCCTAATGCAAAGTAAGTCAACTACAATGCATTTTAATAGAGAGAAACATTTTGAAAGTCCCTTGAATTTACAACAGAAATAAAACTATTTGGGGTAATAATAGTGTTTAATACAGCCAACTCTTAGTTTAGAGAGAGTTATAAGGATATAAAGATCAGGACTTTTCAAATTAACAAACTAGTGACCATACATGATCAATGTAGTCTTTGGTCACTGCAACTATTGATACGATATACTTGTGGCTTACAACAAAATCAGACACAAACAGAAAAGCCTGCCTCACTGTTCTTTCTCTTTCCCTCTATCCTCCCCTCTCTTTCTCATATACACACACCACAAAATGACATCAGCCTAAAATGCTAAGCAGTGATAACCATGGAAGACAAGAAGAAATGTCAAAAATCTATATTTAAATTAACCTTGCCACAGATTATGTGCTGAGTCTATGTAAAAATCACAGCTTTCTCAAAAAATCAGGCTTTGTTCACAAAACTTTCTCAAAAATCAGGTTTTGTCCACATGTTATATCAAAATCTGTTCAACTCACCACATCAAATTAATATAACTTATCACTGGTAATATTAACCTTGACCCCTTGGTTAAGACAGTGTTTGCAGGTTTCCCAGTATAATTTGGAAGTGAGTCAGCCCTGAAGTCAGGGACACTTAACTCTCATAGTCTCACTTCTTGGAAAAGAGGACTTCACTTCTGTGTATTCTTCTAAAAAATATCTATAACCCCAGTCGAGTCATTTAGAAAACATTAATCAGATTAATTCAATTGAAGAACATTCCATAAAACATCTGGCCAGAATTCTTTAAGACGGTCAAGGTCATAGGAAACAAGGAAAAACTTAACAACTGTTGTACACCAGAACAGACCAAGGAGCCATGAAGATTAAATGAAATAAGATATCTTGGAAAGGGGCCTAGAATAAAAAAGGGACACTAGCAGAAAAACTATGACATCCAAATTAAATCTGAAGCTTAGTTAATAACAATGTACCAATGCTGGTTTCTTAGTTTGGTACAAGATGCTATGGTAATATAAGATGTAAACCTTAGGGGAAACTGGTTAAGAGGTAGATGGGAATATTATCCTAACAGCTTCTTGTAAATCTAAAATTACTCAAAACAAACAAGTTTATTTTTTTTAAAAATCTGCCCAAGGTTACATACTTAAACACTCATTCATTTCCTCACTGACCATTTCTCATTTCTACTCTTTCTTCGGTCCATCCCAGCCATAGCAGCCTCCTTGGTATTTCTTAAACATACGAATCATGCGCTCGTTTCAGGCCCTTTGTTCTTTGCATCATTTTTTCTGCTTGGAATGACCTTTCAGATATTCATATGGCTCATACCCTGACTTTAAGTCTTTGTCAAATGTAACACTATTATAGAGGATTTTCTAACCCACTTTGTATGAAAAAACAGTTCCTTACTGTTTTTATTACTTATTTGTGAATACATCATCTGTCCACAGGGGCACAGTCAGTTTTGTTCACTGCTTTTATCTCCATCACTTAGAAGAACAGTACCTAAAAGCAACTTTTAAAATCCTTCAGGGATATCTGCATCTTAACAGGAACAAAACCTTAAATCAAAGGAATGAACCTCTTGTGTTATAATTTTAGATATCATAATAAACGAGTAGAAGTATTTAAAAGTAGAACAGTCTTCAAAACACCCCTTGGACTAGTTCTAAGGCTCACACTATTCTTTAGCACATAAGGAGTGGCTAAAGGTTATCCCCTGTTCTTGTATTACAATGAAAATTGAGGGAAGAAATGTAAAGAGACTTCTTTAAATTAATAGGATCAGAGCCAAAACAGGAAATTAAAGCTACCTTTCTGAATATGAACAGTACGAAGAGGATACCCTTAAATAAACAAGTTTGAAACAGTGATATTTTTAAATATGAAGAAGGGCTCATAACTAAAACTAATTTCTCAGATTTGTTAGGAGCATGTTATTCGACATGGTGCCAGATTTTATTATATTCTGAAATGTCTTTAATTATACTAAAATTAAATCTTTAATTTCAGATTTCAATTTGGATGACCAAAGCCTAAGAGCTAGTTTTAGTTCAGACGTTCATATCAAAAATCTACCTGTTTCTAATGAACATTGTGCAGCATCTGCCATGGCATCTCATCGGCACCTACAGCTAAGCATCACAAACTCAAAGTGTTCTTGCGTCAGCAAGCCAACTGCCTCCACTATATCACGTTCCTCCTCTCTGCCAAACTGTTTATGCATCAGGCTAGGTTTCTAAAAATGAACTAAAATGGTTCTCAGAAACAAAACCTATTTTATTACAATTAAAGTCCAAGATGCAGTACAGCTCAGGCTAACTCAAGGTATCAAGATAGCTGGAATTACTAATAAAGCTCTGCCAGCACACATATTTCTGTTTTAAGTTATTAATATGAGAAAAGCTTTAACGAGTGAGGAATCATTCATTTATTCAGCTAATATTTACTAAGTGCCTGCAAAACATCATAGAATGATCCCTTTTTGTCCTATGGGGCATAGAAAAATATATAACCCAGAGACCACCCTTCAGTAGTTTACAGTCCATTCGAATAATTAAAACTTTATTCCACTTTACATGTCTTTCCTATACAGTACTTGTACAGGCTTGGCAGGTATTATCATCTCCATTTGCCAGAATAGAAAAATTCAGTTGGAAGTGGTTAAGAATCTGGCAAAGGGCAAGTAATAGGACGGTATAATCATAACCTATAGGAGACCTATAGGAGATTAGAGGAGGTGGAAATTACTTCTAGCAAGGGTCTCATCTTTTTTCTTACTTACTGGTGTAGTTTTACACTTTGAATCTGATTTACAGGCTTAATCTTCAACACTTAATTGTGCCCCCAAACATACACCATTACCCTTCTCCCAAATTAGCTGCCTGTTTAGAAGAAATTGCCAGCTCATAGAACAAGATTAAAAGCATTGGCTTGGAATCTGGAATAAAATCTGTGTTCTGATACTTACTACCTATGTAACCTTAAACAAGCCACTTAAACTCCTAAGCTTTTTATTTTTCTGTAAAATGGGCACATTACTTAGCATTCAGGGCAGCTGTGAGAATTAAAGGGCATAACTGACACATAGTACTTATATTACAGAGCTACACTATTTAGTAGGATGCCTGGATTAGAGTAAAAATTTAAGAATGATAACATTATTTCATTTCCGGGGTTTCTACAGTGGCAATTGTGTGAGATTTTACTATCAACTATTAATTCATCCTTTCTCATCCTCTACACTTAGTTGATGACTAGGTCAAGAAATGTTATTGAAGATGTTCTGTGCTCTGCCACTCCATCAATCAAACCTCTTCTTCTGGACACGCCATCATAGCTTTTATCAATAGATGTAATCATCTTACTTGTTTTGGTTTATTGTCTAGCCTCCTCCTTTAGAATGGAAAGTCAGTGAAAGCATTATCTTCTATACTCACTGCCTATCCATTGTTGTTGTTGTTCCATCACTCAGCTATGTCCGACTCTTTGCGACCCCATGGACTGCAGCACACTAGGCTTCCCTGCCCTTTGTATCTCCTGGAGCTTGCTCAAACTCATGTCCATTGAATCAGTGATGCCATCCAACCATCTCATCCTCTGTCGTCCCCTTCTCCTCCTGCCTTCAATCTTTCCCAGCATCAGGGCCTTTTCCAATGAGTTGGCTCCTTGCATCAGGTGGCCAAAGTATTGGAGCTTCAGCTTCAGCATCTCCCTCCAATGAATATTCAGGGTTGATTTCCTTTACCACTGACTGGTTGGATCTCCTTGCAGTCCAAGGGACTCTCAAGAGTCTTCTTCAACACCACAGTTCAGTTCAAAGGCATCAATTCTTCGGCACTCAGCCTTCTTTATGGTCCAACTCTCACATCCATACATGACCACTGGAAAAACCACAGCTTTGACTATATGGACCTTTGTTGGCAAAGTGACATCTCTGCTTTGTAATATGCTGTCTAGGTTGGTCATAACTTTTCTTCCAAGGAGCAAACGTCCTTTAATTTCATGGCTGCAATCACTGTCGGCAGGGATTTTGGAGCCCAAGAAAATAAAGTCTGTTGCTGTTTCTATTTTTCCCCCATCTATTTGCCACAAAGTAATGGGATCAGATGCCATAATCTTGGTTTTCTGAATGCTGAGTTTTAAGCAAGTTTTTTCGCCCTCCTCTTTTACTTTCATCAAGAGGCTCTTTAATTCTTCACTTTCTGCCATAAGGGTGGTATCATCTGCATATCTGAGGTTATTATTGATATTTCTTCTGGCAATCTCGATTCCAGCCTGAGCTTCATCCAGCCCAGCATTTCGCATGATGTATTCTGCATATAAGTTAAATAAGCAGGATGACAATATACAGCCTTGACGTACTCTTCCAAATTTTGAACCAGCCCATTGTTCCACGTCTGGTTCTAACTGCTGCTTCTTGACCTGTATACAGATTTCTCAGGAGGCAGGTAAGGTGGTCTGGTATTCTCATCTCTTTCAAAATTTTCCACAGTTTGTTGTGATCCACACAATCAAAGGCTTTAGCATAGTCAGTGAAGCGGAAGTTTTTCTAGAATTCTCTTCCTTTTTCTATTATCCAACAGATGTTGGCAAGTTGATCTCTGGTTCCTCTGCCTTTTCTAAACCCAGCTTGTACATCTGGAAGAACTGAAATATTTGTTGACTGGATGAATGAATGAATAGGACTTGGTCTCTTCTCTTGAGAATGTTAGAGACTTCTAGGGAGGATACCCTAGTTAGATAATCTTAATAGAAAATTAAGACAGACTTGCATGTTAGATGCAATAGAAATCTGAAAGATGGCTAGGAGAGTTTCCTGTTGGAGGTGACACCTCTTAGCTTTTTAAAACATATTTTGTTTCATTTCTTAAGTTCAGCTTGTTCTTTTCCTCAAGGAAAAAAACCCCCAACAAAGTCCAAAAAAACCCAAAAGTGCCAACTATATTTATTCAAAATTTATAATGTTCTAGGCACTATTTTGGGCACTTCCCTGGTGGCTCAGTGGTAAAGAATCTGTGTGCTAATGCAGGAGGCGTGGTTTTGATCCCTTGGAAAAGGAAATGGAAACCCACTCCAGCATTCTCGCCTGGGAAATCCCATGGATAGAGGAGCCTGGCGGCCTAGAGTTCATGGGATTGAAAAAGAGTCAGACATGACTTAGCGACTAATAACAACAGGCACTGTTTGTAGTGCTTTCCATTTAATAACTCATTTAAACTTCAAAAAAATTCTATGAGATAGATACTACGATAGCTCAAGAAACTGAAGCACAGAAATAGAAGTAACTTGTCAAAAGTCACATGATTCAAAACTGGGCATTTTGCTTTTTATCACTTCAATAAACTGTCTCTCAAAATCAACGGAAATACATTTTTAATGGAAGAACACAAAAGTAGTTTTATAAGGAGATTTTTCTTCTGTAAGGAATGAATTAATACTGTTAATTATTAACCTAACTCCTCAATAAAATATTAACAAATTTTATTTTAAAAAGCATAAAAAGAATTACACGCAAAGACAAACTGGGATTTATCTCAGGTATGTGAGGTTCATTTAACATTTGAAGATCAATGTAATCTATCACACCAACATGATCACATGATCATATCAACAGATACAGAAAAAGCACTTAACAAAATCCAATATCCATTCATAATAAAAGCTCTTGTAAACTAGGAATAGAGGGAAAATTCCTCAATTTGATAGAGAATAACTAAGAAAAACCTACACCTCTAACATCAGACTTTAGATCAGGTACAAGCAAGCATGTTTCCTCTCACCACTCCTCTTCAATATCTCCCTGGAAGTCCTTGTTAATGCAGCAAGGTAAGAAAACAAAGTAAAAGGTATACAGAGTGGGAAGATACAAAAGTACCTAGCTACAGGCCACTCATTTTCTGGAAAATGGTAAGTTCTTTCTTATACAGTGCTGTTTTCACTCTGTAATAATTCTGCAATTCAAATTTTCCATATTATTTCTTTATCTCAATATAGTCTCTAAAGAGGAATGCTTATTTTAAATATTATGTAAATGGAATTTTTAGTACATACTCAGTCTCATTTTCTGATTCCTCCTCCTGTTTCTGATTCTAAACATTGTAGTACCCCAGGGGTCAGTCCTTGAACCTCTACTATTGTCTACATTTACCTCAACTTGTATTATCTACCGTATCTCAACTTGTAGCTTTAAACACCACTATTTCTTCATGACTCCCTAATATTTACTTCTAGCCCAAACATCTAAACCCAGGCCTCTATTTCCTCTTGTTTACTCAATAACTTAACTTGGAAGTCTAATAGATGTTCTGAACTTAGAATGACTGAAGTCAAATTCCTGACCCCCAGTCCCCAAACCTGATCCTCCCATGATCTTCCCAATTTCTGCAAACTGCAACTCCATTTATTGATAAAAGTCTTTAAGTCACTTTTGACTTCTCTTTCTCAGCCCTAACATGAGCAGATACAGGTGACTTTTCTTCAAAATATATCCATATTGTGACCATTTCTCACCATCACAACATCTATCACTCTAGTCCATCTTCTGCGATAGCTGAATAGCTGGAATCTGCATCCACTCAAACTTACAGTCTATTTCCCACACTGTAACCAAACAGATCAAACTTCAAACCAAAGTAACACCCCAAAGAAATGAATTCAGGCAAGAATCATTAATGGATATCTGCATCAATAAATAATATTATGGCATTGTGATTATATAAGTAAATATGCTTATTTTTAAGGATGAAGTGTTGTATATGCAACTTTCAAATGGCTCAGCAAAAACAGATAGATGGACAGACACAGATAAAACAATAAAGGCAAAAGGTTAACAGCTGCTGAAACCAACAGGTGGGCAAATGGATACTCATACTATTTTTTTCAACTGTTTTGAATGTTTGGAAAATTTCATTAAAAATTTGGGCTGGTGGCTCAGTGGTAAAGAATCCACCTGCCAATGCAGGAGACATGGGTTGGATCCCTGGATCCAGGGAAATCCCACATGCCACAGAGCAGCTAAGCCCATGCACCACAACTACTGAGCCTGTGCTCTAGAGCCCAGGAATTGCAACTACTGAAGCCCTAGAGCCCGGTACTCTGTGACAAAAGAAGGTACCGCAATAAGAAACCCGCACCACAACTAGAGAGGAGCCTCCGCTCTCCTCGACTAGAGAAACACCTGCTCAGCAACAAAGACCTAGCACAGCCAAAAGTGAATAAACAAAATATATTTTTTAATTAGGGAAGAAAAATATTTCAAGTCAAATTATGCCTCACTCAAAACCCGATGGCTTCCCATTATATTCAAAGTCAAGTCAAAGTTCTCACAATGGTCTACAATGCCCTGAGTAATTTGGGTCTGTCCCCCAACCACAACTCTTAGCCCTAACTCTCTCCACTACTCACTCCTTTACACCTGTTTCTCAAACGTACCAGGCACTTCTCCATCTGAAGGAAGTATACACACCTTCACTCCATGTGAGACACAACTCGACCTTAACCCTATATTATGCAGCAGTCTCTTCTTCAATCCTTTGTGCTTTCTATGACCCTTACTTTCCTTTATTTTTCCCCATAAATATATCCTACCTTATATATTATATATTTGTCTGTTTTTGTTCATTGGCTAGTCCCCCAGAGTGGTGCCTCTCCATGAAGGTCAGGACTGTTCACTGCTACCCCCAGTACAAAGGACAATACCTAGCACAGAGTAGCAAAATAACTAATATTTGTTACATGAAGGGAAAAAATGAATATCAAAAAAGGGGCAGCATAAATCGTTTTTTATTATTAATTTAAATGAACATCCATGAAGAGAACTATATTACAAAATCTCCAGTGAAAAACTAGAGATAGAGGAAACCACATATTTTTCCTTAGAAATAAATCCATTATCTCCACCCTTATGCTTTTCATGCATTAGCAGTTTTCATGATGAAAAATAAAAATTCTCAGAGTTAGGTTCATAAACTGAAACTCATATTGAAACATTCATGGTTATTTCATGTATAAAAGATCACTTTTATACAAAAAATTTATAGCTTAAAAAACTAGAGTAAAAATTTATGATCCTGAAAAATAAAATTTCAAAATAACAACCTAACTTGGGCAATTGTGGAGTAAAATAACCAACTGATTCAGAATTATAAAATAAGCATATTTAATCCACTTATAAAAAAACTAACAGTGGCTTCCTATGAGAACTGAAGAGGCTGAATGACAAAGATTAGAGAAAGACATACTTTTTACTGTATACCAATTTGTATCTTTTGATTTTGTATCACATGTAATCAGTTCAGTTCAGTCATTCAGTCGTGTCTGACTCTTTATGACCCCACCGACTGCAGCATGCCAGGCTTCTCTGTCCGTCACCAACTCCCAGAGCTTACTCAAACTCATGTCTATCGAGTCGGTGATGCCCTCCAACCATCTCATCCTCTGTCATCCCCTTCTCCTCCTGCCTTCAATCTTTCTCACCAACAGCGTTTTTTCCAGTGAGTCAGCTCTTCGCATTAGGTAGCCAAAGTATTGGAGTTTCAGCTTCAGCATCAGTCCTTCCAATGAATATTCAGGACTGATTTCCTTTAGGATGGACTGGTTGGATCTCCTTGCAGTCCAAGGGACTCTCAAGAGTCTTCTCCAACACAGTTCAAAAGCATCAATTCCTTGGCACTCAGCTATTTTTATAGTCCAACTCTCACATCCGTACATGACTACTGGAAAAACCAAAGCTTTGATTAGAAGGACCTTTGTGAACAAAGTAAGTCTCTGCTTTTTAATATGCTGTCTAGGTTGGTCATAGCTTTTATTCTAAGAAGCAAGCTCTTTTAATTTCATGGCTGCAGTCACCATCTTCAGGGATTTTGGAGCCCAAGAAAATAAAGTCTCTCACTGTTTCCCTTGTTTCCCCATCTATTTGCCACGAAGTGATGGGACCAAATGCCATGATCTTAGTTTTCTGAATGCTGAGTGTTAAGTCAACTTTTTCACCCTCCTCTTTCATTAAGAGGCTCTTTAGTTCTTCTTCGCTTTCTGCCATAAGGGTGGTGTCATCTGCATATCTGAGGTTATTGATATTTCTCCCAGCAATCTTGATTCCAGCTTGTGCTTCATCTAGCCTGGCATTTCGCATGATGTTAAACTCTGCATATAAGTTAAATAATCAGGGTGATAACATACAGCCTTAACGTACTCCTTTCCCTATTTAGAACCAGTCTGTTGTTCCATGTCCATTTCTAACTGTTGTTTTTTGACCTGCATACAGATTTCTCAGCAGGCAGATCAGGTGGTCTGGTATTCCCATCTCTTTAAGAACTGTCCACAGTTTTTTGTGATCCACATAATCAAAGGCTTTAGAAAACTCAGCAGTGGCCACAGGACTGGAAAAAGTCAGTTTCATTCCAATCTCTAAGAAAGGCAATGCCAAAGAATATTTAAACTACCGCACGATTGCACTCATCTCACATGCTAGCACCCACTCCACTGTTCTTGCCTGGAGAATCCCAGGGACGGGGGAGCCTGGTAGGAGGCCATCTACGGGGCTGCACAGAGTCAGACACGACTGAAGCGACTTAGCAGCAGCAGCACATGCTAGCAGGGCAATGCTCAAAAATCTCCAAGTCAGGCTTCAACAGTGTGTGAACCGTGAACTTCCAGATGTTCAAACTGGATTTAGAAAAGGCAGAGAAACCAGAGATCAAATTGCCAACATCCGTTGGATCATCGAAAAAGCAAGAGAGTTCCAGAAAAACACCTACTTCTGTTTTATTGACTATGCCAAAGCCTTAGACTGTGTGGATCACAACAAACTGTGGAAAATCAGGTGTAATATTAAGCATAATTTTTATAAACATTGTATGTAAACTTCAACTTCTGGCATGAAATAAGTACGTAGATTAACTCTTTCACTGAAAATAATTTAGAATATTATTTTAAAATCTTCTTTAACATATCCAGAAGTTAGGAAAAATTACGCAATATTCACACCAAAGAAACTAAGTCAAGGCAGAAGCCCCCAGAAGTAAAGTGAATACTGAAGCTAACTTTTGCCTTGAGGGCATTTGCCAACTGCCCTGGCTGATTTGGAGATCAGGAGACAAAGTGCTGAGTATTCCCAAGTAGGAATCTAGTTAATGATACCTTGATGAAGCAGGGACTTTTCAAACCAACACCTCACAGTAAATGTAAACTTGGAAATGTCACCCTCCAAACTTCAAACGCTAGAAAAATCACTGGCTTTAAATCACAATGGAGATGGGGAAAGAAATCCCCCCAGGGGTTCACAACCTCAGTGTGGCTCACACAAAAGATTGCAACCCGTATTCATACAATCTGTAAAGTCCAAGAAAGACCATGCTAAGAATTTAGTTGAAAGTTATTTTAGTCTGGTTAATACTCTTAGGACACTCAAGAGAAGCAGATTGAAAATGCTTTCTGGATAAATCCAAGCCTTATTTTAGGCTTCAAATAATTTTCCACAAAAAAATTTCAAGGGTAATTATAGCTCATAGTCAAAATTATAAAATATACAAAGAAAGAAGACACCACAAGCAATAGTCAGTGGAAACAAAAGATAACAGAACTACAAACTCAGGTAAGTGAACTACCTATGTTCAGGCTATAAAATCAGTTTGTTTACTAAGAAATAAAAGACCTGAAAATTTAAGCAAAAGAAAAAAAAAGCAGATCCAAATAAAATCATACCAAACATCTAGAAATTAAAAATATAAACTCAATGGATCAGACTAATAACAGAATAAATCCAGAGGAAATTAATACTAGTAAATTAGAATATAAACATGAAAAGAATTTTCCATAATGCAACACAGAGAAGCTAGAGATGAAAAACATAAGAGCATTCCTAGCCACAGCAATCAGACAAGAAATAAAAGGAATCCAATTGGAAGAAAAGAAGCAAAACTGTGACTGTCTGCAGATGCCTCTACACTATATGTAGAAAATCCTAAAGATGCCACCAAAATACTATTGCAATAAATGAATTCCATAAAGTTGCAGGATACAATATTAATACACAGAAATATATTGCATTTCTGAAGTGACTTAGCATAGCATACACTAATAATAAATTATCAGGAAAAAAAAATCAAGAAGACAATTCCATTTACAATTGCATCCAAAAGAATAAAATACCTAAGAATAAATTAGAGACTTGGACTCTGAAAACTGTAAGACGTTGATGAAAGAAATTAAAGACAACACAAACAAATGAAAAAATTGACTGTGCTCATGGATTGGAAGGATTATAGTTGTTAAAATCACTATATTATTCAAGACAACCTACAGATTCAATGCAATCCCTACCAAATACCAAGGGCATTTTTCATAGAACTAGAACAAAGAATCCTAACACCTGTATGGAAATGCAAAAGGTCCTGAATAGCCAAAGCAATGGCAGAAAAAAAGTTGGAGGCATCACGCTTCTTGATTTCAAACTATACTACAAAGCTAGACTCATCAGAACAGTATGATACTGGCATAAAAACAGACATACAGATCAATGGGACACAATAGAGAGCTCAGAAATATATATATAATGTATTACATTAACCATATAATGTAATTATATTATAATTACATAATTATAATGTATTATATAATGTACATTATAGTTAATATACATTAACTATATAATGTAATACATTAACTTATATAGTTAATGTATTACAAAAAAGGCAAGAATATACAGTAGAGTAAAGGCAGCCTCTTCAATAAATGATGCTGGGAAAGCTAGATAGCTACATGCAAAAGAATCAAACCAAATAATTTTCTCACACCATATACAAAAATAAACTCAAATATGGATTCAAGATTTAAAATATAAGACCTGAAACAAAAAAAAACTCCCAGAAGAAAACACACGCAGCATACTCTGTGACACTGGTCTCAACAATATTTTTTTTGGAACTGTCTCATTAGGCAAGGGAAGCAAAAGCAAAAATAAATGAGATGAAATCAAACTAAAGTTTTTGCACAGTGAAGGACATCATCAATAAAATGAAAAGGCAGCCTACTGAATGGGAAAAGATATTTGCAAATGATATATCAAATAAGGGGTTAATATTCAAAATACAAAGAACTCATACAACTCAACATTCAAAAAAAAAAATCTTGATTAGACAATGAACATGAATAGACATTTTTCCAAAGGCAACATACTGATGGTCAAAAGGCACATGAAAAGATGCTCAACATCACTAATAAACAAGGAAATGCAAATCAAACCACAGAGAGATACCACCTCACACCTGTCAGGACGGCTGTTATCAAAAAGGCCATAAATGACAAGTGTTCACAAGAATGTGGAGAAAGGGAATCTTCTTGTACTGTCTGGGGTTGTAAAATGGTATAGCCACTATGGAAACAGTATGGAGCTTCCTCAAAAAATTAAAAAATAGAACTGCCGCAAGATTCAGCAATTTCACTTCTGGGTAGTCACCCTAAGAAAATAAAAACTAATTCAAAAAAATATATATGCACCTTAGTGTTCACTGAAGCATTATTTACAATAACTAAAACACAGAAGCAACCTAAATGTCCATCAATAGATAAATGGATAAAGCAGCTGTGGTTTATACAGGTACATACATACATGAGTGTACGTGCTCAGTGGCTTCAATCGTGTCCAGCTCTTTGTGACCCCATGGACTGTAGCCTGCCAGGCTCCTCTGTCCATGGGATTCTTCAGGTAAGAAGACTGGAATAGGTTGCCACTTCCTTCCCCAGGGAATCTTTCCAACCTAGGGATCAAACGCACGTCTCTTGCATCTCCTGCATTGCTGGTGGATTCTTTACCCACTGAGCCACCTGGGAAGCCCCACATACATACATACAATGGAATACTACTCTGCCATAAAAAAATGAAACCTTGCCTTTTGTGACAACATGGGTGGATCTAGAGGGTATTATGTTAAGTGAAGTAAATTAGTCACAGAAAGGCAGATACCATATGATCTAATTTGTATGTGAAATCTAAAAAACAAAATAAACAAAGAAAAATAAAAACAGACTCATAGATACAGAGAAAGAAATGGGTGGTTGCCAGAGGAGTGGTAGATTAGCAAGGCGGGGGTAGGGGATTAGATGAATAGGTTAGGAAGTACAAACATTTAATTACAAAATGCATAAGTCACGAGGATGTAATTTACAGCATAAGGGATATGGTCAGTAATACTGTAATAACTTTGTATGGGGACAGATGGTTACTAGACTTATTGTGGTAATCCCTCCATAATGCGTGCAAATGTCAAATCACTAGATGACATACCTAAAACTAACACAATATTGTACATCAACTGCATTTCAATTTAAAAAATATGAGAGTTAAGAGACATGAAAGATAAAAAGAACAGGTCTAACATTTAATTAGACTTCTAGAAGAGGAGAGGAAAAAAGGATAGAGGTACACTATTTGAAGATATAAAGAATGAGTATTGGTTCAGTATATATATGATTACTTTATAAGAAACTGCTTTATCTTTTTTCATATTGGTTATTTCTGCCTTTTTACATCTTTTTAAAAAGTTTTATTCATTTATTAATTCTCTTTTACAACCTTTCATCATTCTTCAAGCACCTTCTTACTTTCAGGTACAAGATGGTCTAGGATCATCTTTTATATCCTTTCCCCAGCTTGAAATCAGCAACTCTAGTTCCTTTTAGGGGATAACAGTATTTGGAAGCTTCTATTTTGGTACTAGCTATGCTCACTGATATTAAATTATCTAGAGGCATTCTCAATAGACATAGCTAGAGAATGTATGTATGAAAATATGTATATTTGTGGTAAGACATATACACATACACACATTTCATCTCTGTTTCTATGTGTGTGTGTATCTCCACAGATACAGAAAACCATGTGTTCACAATGATAATCTCTAATTTCAACTTAATACCACAAGCCCATTCTAGGTTTCTTCCTTTCTATATATGTAACTCTATTCCAATAATAAGAAACTTGGTTCCTGTTATCCTTAATGTATTTACTTCCTATTATCGTTAATATACCCTGAACATGAACAGTCTTCCATTCGTAATTAATTCCCCATCATCCCACCCCCACTATGCTCTCCTTGCCATACTTGAACACCAATGCCCCTCACTTGGTCAGAGCTATCTCTACTCTTTGCAAATACTCTCCTAACCCAAGTTCAGTCTCTATTACCCATAATATGATGACACTATTACCTTTCTACATGGAAACCCTCATCACTCTTTTCAGGCTCTTATATCCCCCACCATACCACCCACCACCGACCCCATCCCCTGCTTATGGATACCCTCTCCTTACCTCACTTGGGCTCTGACGATCAATATCAGGATGCCCTCTCATGTGGATACCATCTTGACTTGATTCAAGCTCTCACAACCTGTGCCAAGATGCCTGCAATATGGACACCTTTCTCATCTTGTTTTGGCTTTGACATTCCACAATGGGACAGAGCTACTGCTTCCATGACCTCATGAAAACATCTTTTTCCCTATTCTACGCTACCCTCACACATAGATGTTCTCCTTACTCCATTTGGATCACCTCTCTACATGGATGTCCCCCCACTGATACACATACCCTCAATATCTGACATTAAAGTGCTATTTTTACATGGATGTATCATGTAAAAAGCCTAGTATCATCCCTAGGCTCCAACAATCTGTTGGAAATGACACAGAGTATGTTCTCAGATTGTTGTGAACTTAAGCTAAAATTCAATATTTAAGAGATAACTAGAAAGTCACCATTTGTTTGAAAATTATATAATTTGCTTCCATAAGATCCACGGATCAAAATGTCATCAGAGTGAAAAAGAGAGACTATTTTGAACTAATGATAAGGAAAACACTACATATCAAAAATTTGTGGGACACAGTTAAAGCCACGCTTAGAAGACATTTTTATCTCTAAATGGATACATTAGAAAAGAAAAAACGTCTTTAAAAATCAATGTTTTAAGCATTTATCTCAGAGAGTAAGATAAAGAACAGAAAACTGAATCAAAAAAGAAGGAAGAAAATAATGAGAAGAAACTAATGAATGAAAAAATAAACATACAACAATGAAAATCAACTAAGCTAATGAAAAGCCTAGTTAAAAAAAAAAAAAAAGACTAATAAAATTAATCAACCCTGGTGTGGAAAAGAGAAATCATAAATTACTATAAGGCATGAAAATAGTATACTGTTATAAATCATACGGATTCAAAAATAACCAAAAGGGGGACTTCCCTGGTGGTCCAGTGGTTAAGAATCTGCCTGCCAACGCAGGGGACATGGGTTCAGGCCCTGATCCAGTAAGATCCCACATGCAGCGGAGCAACTAAGCCCGTGCGCCACAACTACTGAGCCTGTGCTCCCAGAGTCAGTGCTCTGCAACAAGAGAAGCCATGACAATGACAAGCACACAAGGCACTATAGGGTAGCCACTGCTCGCCGCAACTAGAAAAAAGCCTGCACGCCAACACGAAGACCCAGCGGAGCCAAAATAAATAAATAAATAAAAAGAACCAAAAGGATTTTAAGAAAAACCTGTGCTAATGAATTTTAAAATTTAAAATAAACTCTTAGAAAAATACAAACTATCAAAATTCTTATTAAGACGAAACATATATCAAAATGAATCCGCCACAGGTATACATGTGTTTCCCAGCGGATTCATTTTAATATATGGCAAAATCAATACAATATTGTAAAGTTAAAAAATAAAATAAAAAAGAAGAAACAGAATAAAAATTCTGAATAGACCTTTATATCTTAAAGAATTTGAATTCATAATTAAGACTTTTCCCATGACAGTCTAGTCCAGGTGGCTTAACAATTAAATCTAACATTTACGGGAACAAAAATAACACCAATCTTATACAACATATTCTAGAGAACAGAAAAAGAGGAAACAAATCTCAATTATCTTTATAAAGCAACCATAACTTAGATAGCAAAAATCTAAAAAAATTAGAAGACATTTAAAGAAAAGAAAGTACAGTCTCATCTCCTAATTAATCTAGATGTAAAAGGCCAAGAGGAAATATTAGCAAACTAGATAATACATCATAGTTAAGTTAAAAATTATTCTAGAAAATAATATTGTTTAAAACTAGAAAATGAAAAAAAAATAGAAAATCAATCTTCATGACTTTGGTATAGACAAAATTTTCTTCAACAGGACACACAAAACTCTAACTTTTAAGATCTGACACATCTGACTATATTACAGTGGTCCAGTGGTTAAGAATCCTCCTGCCAGGGGACACAGGTTCAATCCCAGGTCCGGGAGAATCCCATATGCTGCGGGGCAACTAAGCCCATGTGCCACAACTACTGAGCCGTGCGCCACAACAAAGAGTAGCCCCCCTCGCTGCAACTAGAGAAAGCCTGCATGCAGCAACAAAGACCCAGCGCAGCCAAAATAATTTCAAAAATAAACTAAAAAATATTTTTTTTAAGAGTGAGAAGTAAGGACATGCAAACAAATCTTTTGAAAGAAGAGAAAAGTGTTACAAATAGTAATTAGAAGAAGGGCTTTTTAAGATGAGAGAGACTAAAGGGATATTTTTGACTACTGATAATAAAGATCCAGTAAAAAAAAAAAATGGAAAAGCTAAAGATGCAGAAGAGACAATAATCTATGGAATTACATCTCTAAGAAAGCAGAGACGTAATTTAGGTCACATGTAGAGGGGTCAGTTTTTGACAGGAGGATGGGAGGAAAAGATAGATGCAGATGAGCCTGTAGAATTGGCATTTGCAAGGAGAGGAAATTTTCATTGAATTGCTCCTATTTTCTCTATGAATTATTGAGGCAAGTTGCAGTAAGGAAGGAGAGGACATCAGGAAGTCTACACAGACAAAAATGTATGAAATAGAAAATAAAGACTGTAGAAGAGTGAACATACTAGAAAAAAATGAGTTAATGACTACTCTGTTGAGGTTGTTTATCATGATTTTCAGGGAACCCTCAAACCTGGTTATGGATCTTTCTTGAGCAATGCTCAGTTGTTTGTAAGTAGTAACAGAGAAAGCGGGGGCTAGAGTTTTGTTAGGAGGAAGGTAAACAAAGAGAGAAGAGCAAAGGGCCTGATCATATATACAAGAGGATTATAATGAAAGTAAAATCCAGGCAGAATAAATCTGAGAGTAAAAATAAAAGGGAACTAATGGAATGGGCTTCCCTGGTGGCTCAGAGGTTAAGCATTTGCCTGGAATACAGGAGACCTGGGTTGGATCCTTGGGTCGGGAAGATCCCCTGGAGAAGGAAATGGCAACCCACTCCAGTACTTTTGCCTGGAGAATTCCATGGAGGGAGGCGCCTGGTAGGCTACAGTCCATGGGGCCGCAAAGAGTCGGACACAACTGAGCGACTTCACTTCACTTCAATGGAATGAAGGTGCTAATGAAATCAAATGAATTTGGAGAACAGGAAGATGTGGCTGATGAATGGGATGTCTGAATTAACAGTTTTAGAAATGGGAGAATTTTGAGTAATTACAAGATCTTTGGACAGAAGTAACATTTTGGCAGCAGAGAAGCAGAAAATGCTAGAACTGGGGCTAAGATGATCTTTGCTTATTAGCAGTTAAGCTACTGTTTCTCACATGACTGCCTAGAGGAAACTAAATCCATATTAAGCATAGTTAAGCAATTACATTCCAACAGAAGCAAATTCAAGTAGATCTATAAATATATACCAGACCAGTTAATAAGAAGCACATGTAACAGTAGGCTGATACAAAAAGGGAAAATAAAGTCCTTCAGTTGTATTTGAATTTAACTCACATCTCTTTTCTCAATCATTACAAGTTGATAATCACCCTCTTCCAGTTTGGATATATAACAATAAAAACAAACTAAGTTATATCTGGCATATCTCAAGTACTATAAGCTTAAGTAATCATTACTATTTGCTCCCCAGTATGTGGAAAGGGCATTTGCTGGCTAACAAGTCATTGCAATAAATGCCATTTAAAAACAAGGGATTAATTTCCAAAATATACAAATAGCTCAAAACAGCTCACTATCAAGAAAATAAACAGTCCAATCAAAAAATGGGCAGAAGACCTAAATACTTTTCTCCAAAGAAGACAAAGATATGGCCAACAGTAACAGGAAAAGATGCTCAATAGGACTAAGTCAGAATGGCCATCATTAAAAAAAAATCCACAAATAACAAATGCTGGAGAGGGTGTGGCGAAAAGAGAACCCTCTTACACAGTTGGTGGGAATGTAAATTGGTACAGCTACTATGGAAAACAGTATGGATAGTCCTCAAAAAATTAAAAATAGAGCTGCCGTATGATCCAGCAACCCCACTCCCGGACATACATCTGCAGAAAACCATGATTTGAAAAGATACATGCGGGGTACTCTTTCTACCCCCTTCTGATGCCTATGTCAGAAGCTTTCTCTATCTCCTTTATACTTTAATAAAACTTTATTACACACAAAAAAAGAAAAGATACATGCACCTCAATGTTCACTGCAGCACTATTCACAGTAGCCAAGACATGGAAGAAACCTAAATGTCTATTGCTAGATGAATGGGTAAAGAAGATGTGGTATACATACACAGTGGAGCACTACTCAGCCACAGAAAAAGAACAAAATAATGCCATGTGCAGCAACATGGATGGACCTATATAATATCACACTAAGTGAAGTAAGTCAGAGGAAAACACATGATATCACTTCAGGACATATATCTGAATCACTGCTATACATGAGAATAATACAACACTATAAATAAAAAAATAATAATATAAAAACAAAGACAACTAGGATTTTTGGCAATGCAAATTTTATATCTTCACTTGAACAAGTGAGAAATGTCCCCAAGTTATCTTATCCCCAAATTTCAACAAAACTTTAGTTTTGATTTATATAGCAAATTGAAAAGTTTCCTCTCAGTTTAAGTATTTATTTATTTGGCTGCACCAGGTCTTAGTTGCAGCATGTGGGATATTTAGTTGTGGCATGTGGCATCTAGTTCCCTGACCAGGGATCAAACCCAGGGCCCTGTGTTGGAAAGGTGGAGTCTTAACTACAAGACCAGGGAAGTTCCCCTCCTTTCACTTTAAACTGTCACCTTTTTTTCAAAATGTAAATATCTCACTTTTTATTACAAAAATATTAATGTGCTCATTATAAAAATCACAATAAAAATAAGAATCAAAACTCTACCTGCTGGTGTTCTATATAATAAAATACACATACATTTTCCAACCAACGAGATGGTTGGATGGCATGAGTTTGAGCAAGCTCCAGGAGATGGTGAAAGACAGGGAAGCCTGGCGTGCTGCACTCCGTGGGGTTGCAAAGAGTCAGACATGACTGAGTGACTACACAACAACAAAACACAGATAAGACATAAAGCGTAAAATGCCGGACATAAACACATTTTCTTAAAATTTGGATGAGTATCAAGCTTTATTCAGCTTCCTAAGAGTTTTAGTAGTTTCTCAACTTATCTAAATTGTTAACCACTTTACCTAAGCAACATCAGAGCTAGTCTCCTTACCTTCTCACAAGTTATAATCAGAAAAGTAGGCACACCATTTATAAACACTAATTAATGAAGCCAAAGACATTAATCTTGCTTGCTTTCAACAAGGGCAGAGGCTAATTAGTAGACTTGTTGGCAGACCAATAGTTACAATTATACTGGCTTTTCCAGTGGCTGAAATTTCTTTTGATGAATGAACAAAGAATTTATAACCTGAATATAGAAAAATTCCTATGAATCAATAAAAAAGACAGAAAACATAAGTAAAGGAAAAAAACTGAACAACTTCATGACACAGGAAATCCAAAAGGTCAATAAACCAGATGATTAATAAACCAAAAGATCAACAAAAAAAACATGCTTATTACTAATACAGTAATTAAAATAATATCACAATGACATATTATACTCATCAGAATGGCAAAAACTTTTAAGAGAAGGCATCTAGTATAGACAAGAATGTGGAGCAGAGAGAGCTCATATCCTGCTGATGGAGATATAAACTGGCACAATCAATTCTGAACAGAGTTTTATCATCTAGAATCAAGCTGAAGATACAAAAGATACAGAAACTCCATACCTAAAAAACCCTAATACTCACATGCCAGAACACATGCATGTATGAAAAAGTTCCCAGCAGCATTAACTGTGACAGCCCCAAAGTGGAAATGAGCCATGTGTCTGCCAACTGAATGAATGAACTGGATGCTTTTGAGTATCAAATGACAAAACAATGCAAGCCATGATTCCATTTATTGATACAAGAATTACAATGACAGCAAACGCAAAGCAGTTGAGCTATTTCAATTCCTGAAAGATGATGCTGTGAAAGTGCTGCACTCAATATGGCAGCATATTTTGAAAACTCAGCAGTGGCCACAGGACTGGAAAAGGTCAGTTTTCATTCCAATCCCAAAGAAAGGCAATGCCAAAGAATGCTCAAACTACTGCATAATTGCACTTATCTCATACGCTAGTCAAGTAATGCTCACAATTCTCCAAGCCAGGCTTCAGCAATATGTGAACCGTGAACTTCCAGATGTTCAAGCTGGTTTTAGAAAAGGCAGAGGAATCAGAGATCAAATTGCCAACATCTGCTGGATCATGGAAAAAGCAAGAGAATTCCAGAAAAAAAAATCTATTTCTACTTTATTGACTATGCCAAAGCCTTTGATCACAATATTGTATGGATCACAATAAACTGTGGAAAATTCTCAAAGAGATCTGAATATCAGACCACCTGACCTGCCTCTTGAGACCTATATGCAGGTGAGGAAGTAACAGTTAGAACTGGACATGGAACAACAGACTGGTTTCAAATAGGAAAAGAAGTACATCAAGGCTGCATATTGTCACCCTGCTTATTTAATTATATGCAGAATACATCATGAGAAATGCTGGGCTGGATGAAGCACAAGCTGAAGTCAAGATTGCCAGGAGAAATATCAATAACCTCAGATATGCAGATGACACCACCCCTGTGGTAGAAAGTGAAGAGGAACTTTAAAAAGCCTCTTGATGAAAGTGAAAGAGGAGAGTGAAAAAGTTGGCTTCAAGCTCAACATTCAGAAAACGAAGATCATGGCATCTGGTCCCATCACTTCATGGGAAATAGATGGGGAAACAGTGGAAACAGTGTCAGACTTTATTTTTGGGGGCTCCAAAATCACTGCAGATGGTGACTGCAGCCATGAAATTAAAAGACCCTTACTCCTTGGAAAGAAAGTTATGACCAACCTAGATAGTATATTAAAAAGCAGAGACATCACTTTGCCAACAAAGGTCCGTCTAGTCAAGGCTATGGTTTTTCCTGTATGGATGTGAGAGTTGGACTGTGAAGAAAGGTGAGTGCCAAAGAACTGATGCTTTTGAACTGTGGTGTTGGAGAAGACTCTTGAGAGTCCCTTGGACTGCAAGGAGATCCAACCAGTCCATCCTAAAGGAGATCAGTCCTGGGTGTTCATTGGAAGGACTGATGCTGAAGCTGAAACTCCAATACTTTGGCCACCTCATGCGAAGAGTTGACTCATTGGAAAAGACTCTGATGCTGGGAGGGATTGGGGGCAGGAGAAGGGGATGACAGAGGATGAGATGGCTGGATGGCATCACCGACTCAATGGACATGAGTTTGGGTCAACTTCTGGATTGGTAATGGACAGGGAGGCCTGGCATGCTGCGATTCATGGGGTCACAAAGAATCGGACATGATTGAGTAACTGGATTGACTGACTGACTGACTGAAACCCAAAGCAGAGGGCACAGGACATGTGCACAGGAGCTAACCAGAGGAGGGCAGGGATGCTTCATGAGCAGTTAGGATGAGGAAAGGCTCAGCAATGTCTGGCAGAGCTTTCATCTTGACCTGGGTGTTGATTACACATATGGCTGCTTTATAATTATTTGCAAACAACACATATATACTTTTTCTAATTTGGGGTATGCATACTGTATATCAAAAATATATAATTTTTAAAAATTAGGATGATGACTAAACTTGATGATTGGGTTGATTGTGCCAAATGCAATTCACATGTTCCTTCAACTAGATAGCCCTAAGAAATACTGACCGGTAATGTCCCCAGACTCCTCCAAATTCTGTGGGCTCCACTGTCCTGGTGATTCACAGTGTTGCCCAGGACATGCAGCTATTCCCAGCTCGGGGGCCTGACTGACTATGCACTGGAAACTTACACTGTCATTTTCTTCTTGAAAACTCATTTGGATTGTCTGGTGCTTCCTAAGTACAACCAGAGGAAACATGTGAATATGAAATTTTTAAATACTTCATAGTTGTAACTAATTTGTACTGTATGACATTTGGATGTACCTGATTACTAGGGCTACCTTTAGAATAAGCAGCCAGATCTAGGGGTAAAGGTATATTTAGAAGAAAATAGATAATGGAGTCAAGTAGAGACTATAATTAAAGACTGTCATCTGGAGATAAGTGGGAGATGGTAAAAGTAGAAGCAGTTTCAAAACATTAGAGAGGTATGTGTAACACAATTTCCCCTGACCCGCTAACATAGATGGTGCAGGATTCCCCTTCTGTTCAGTTTTCTCTGAGGTTTTCTGTGCTACTGCTGCTTTCCACTGGTGTAGAAAGCAAAATAATTCAATTTATTATTTTTAAAATAAGTTTCTCTGTTGATTAATAACTACCTAAAGACACTCTAAGAAGGTAAAAACAACACCGTTTATTTCTTTCAACTTGTTACTCAGTTAATCTGGAAAGTTAAAATAATTTGACCGTTTCCTAATAACAGCATTAACTATGAAAGTTCATTTTTCGTTTTCATTGAAATTTACTGAAAGATCTAACACAAAATAATTTCTACTATCTTGAGTTTTATTTTAAAAATTGCTCCTGAATATCAAAACTCACAACTTTCTCTATATTTACATGTTTCAAAATATTCTACAGTACTGAAGACACATTTTATTTAGTTGTAGAATGCTACATGATCAAATGGTAAACTGAAAAGAAACTGTACTTAGTAGCTAACTAGAGAAAACTTTTAACAAATGGTTAGGGTAAATTGACTGATTATTCAAAATTATCCTCAAGTATTCACATAAATGTTGTCACTTTCACCAGTTCTGTTCAGTCGCTCAGTCATGTCCAACTCTTTGCGACCCCATGGACTGCAGCACACCAGGGCTCCCTGTCCATCACCAACTCCTGGAGCCTGCTCAAACTCATGTCCACTGAGTCACTGATGCTATCCAACCATCTCATCCTCTGTTGTCCCCTTCTCTGGCCTTCAATCCATCAGAGTCTTTTCCAATGAGTCAGTTCTTCACATCAGATGGCCAAAGTATTGGAGCTTCAGCTTCAGCATTAGTCCTTCCAATAAATATTCAGGATTGATTTCCTTTAGGACAGACTGGTTGGATCTCCTTGCAGTCCGAGGGACTCTCACGAATCTTCTCCAATATCACAGTTAAAAGCATCAATTCTTCAGCACTCAGCCTTCTTTATGGTCCAACTCTCACATCCATACATGACTACTGGAAAAATCATAGCTGTGACTAGATGGACCTTTGTCAGCAAAGTAATGTCTCTGCTTTTTAATATGCTGTCTAGATCTGTCATAACTTTTCTTCCAAGGAGCAAGGGTCTTTTAATTTCATGGCTGCAGTCACCATGTGCAGTGATTTTGCAGCCCAAGAAAATAGTCTGTCACTATTTCCACTGTTTCCCTACTATTTGCCATGAAGAGATGGGACCAAATGCCAAGATCTTAGTTTTTTGAATGTTGAGTTTTAAGTCAGCTTTTTCCCACTCTTCTTTCACTTCATAGTGTAGGTTTATTACCTGATCTTGCTGTTTAATAAAAATCATTCTTTTAACTGTTTTTCTTAAAATTTTTCCCTATTATTCCAGTCTATTGAGTAATAACACCATTACTTCAAATACTTAGTAACATATTTGCCAGCAGTGGTTCGATAGACTAAATTATGTATAGTGAAAAATAATAAGTAATTAGCAATAAGATAATAAAAGATCAAAGTAGCTCTCACTTGTATGTCATAATGGTGCTAAGAGATAGCTCATCCCTGGGATAGCACTTAATTAGAAACTTACGGGTAGCCATGTAAGAGTTAAGGTAAACTTAACAAAACAGTAAAGGGAGGCAGTTTAATAAATTTCCTCCAGTTTTACTTCTCTAAGGAGGTCTTCAGTGGGAAGATTATAGAAGCAGTAGGTAAAAGGTCCCCAAACACCTTACCTTACCATATCTGGCCCATGCTGACTCTCTTCTGCCTTCAACCCATGCACCCATTGCTCCAGTCACATGGAACTAGTTACACAGTAGAAACAGTCCTAACTGCCATAGGTTGTTTTTTATGTTAACACAAACTCACAGATGCCATTTCCTCACCTTGATTCACCTTTCAACAACCCTTACTTGGCTTTAAATTCATTTAAAGCATTAACTTCAGGAAAATTTTTTGACTCCTTTCCTTCTACTTGTATGCCTCCATAGCATCTTTTTCATTTATTACTCTATAAATATTTATTTTCTTATGTATAGTGTTCACTAGTCTGCAAAATTCTTAAGGGTAAAGACATACTATGCTCAAATGTATTCTCTGTCTCAGCTCTTAAAATTATATAGGCCTCAATAATAATTATTGAGTGTTCTTGAAATTATTTCAAGCTCAAGTAAAAGTCATACTGATACATATCAGATCTGGGTTTTGTGGACTCATTATACAATAGATAATGTGGTACTTTATCATTCCTTAATGTGTATTAAAATATACAATAATGATATATTTTATTTGGGAGATATATAGCCTTTTAAATAATTGAGGGGGAAAGTCTAAGTAATAGGATGCTTTACTCTGATTTTTACAGCAAGCAAGAGAAATATAATACACAACTAGCACATTTTTATGTCATGGTTCCATTATTCATAAGTGCTCAATAAAAACTCAACAACTCAGAAACAGCCCTAAGCAAAAAGACAGCATGGCACCTATACATCTATGGCTGTACATGTAAGAGTTTCAGGGCTATTTATTAAGATTTTAATTTGAATTTTGTTCTCCATTTACCTCTCTCTTCCACATTCTACACAGAAAACCAAGTCTTCCAGCGACAGGACTAGAAGGGTCAGTTTTCATTCTAATCCTAAAGAAAGGCAATGCCAACAATGAATGTTCAAACTACCACACAATTGCACTCATCTCCCACGCTAGCAAAGGGATGCTCAAAAATCTCCAAGTCAGGCTTCAACAGTGTGTGAACCATGAACTTCCAGATGTTCAAACTGGATTTAGAAAAGGCAGAAGAACCAGAGATCAAATTGCCAACATCCATTTGGATCATCGAAGAAGCAAGAGAGTTCCAGAAAAACATCTACTTCTGCTTTACTAACTATCCCAAAGTCTTTGACTGTGCGGATCACAACAAACTGTGGAATACCAGACCGCCTTACCTGCCTCCTGAGAAATCTGTATTCAGGTCAAGAAGCAACAGTTAGAACTGGACATGGAACAATAGACTGGTTCTAAATAGGAAAAGGAGTACGTCAAGGCTGTATACTGTCACTGCTTACTTAACTTATACGCAGAGTACATCATGCAAAATGCTAAACTGGATGAAGCACAAGCTGGAATCAAGATTGCTGGAGAAATATCAATAACCTCAGGTACGCAGATGACACCACCCTTATGGCAGAAAGCGAAGAAAAACTAAAGAACCTCTTGATGAAAGTGAAAGAAGAGAGTGAAAAGCTGGCTTAAAACTCAACATTCAAAAAGCTAAGATCATAGCATCCAGTCCCATCACTTCATGGGAAATAGATGGGGAAACAATGGAAACAGTGGCAGACTTTATTTTGGGGGGCTCCAAAATCGCTGCAGATGGTGACTGCAGCCATGAAATTAAAAGATGCTTGCTCCTTGGAAGAAAAGCTATGACAAACCTAGACAGCATATTAAACAGCAGAGACATTCCTTTGCCGACAAAGGCCCGTCTGTCTAGTCACAGCTACTAGTTCCAGTAGTCGTGTATGGATGTGAGAGTTGGACTATAAAGAAAGCTGAGTGCTGAAGAATTGATGCTTTTGAACTGTGGTGTTGGAGAAGACTCTTGAGAGTCCCTTGGACTGCAACGAGATCAAACCAGTCCATCCTAAAGGAAATAAGTCCTGAATATTCATTGGAAGGACTGATGCTGAAGCTGAAACCCCAATACTTTGGCCACCTGATGCGAAGAACTGACTCACTGGAAAAGACCCTGATGCTGGGAAAGATTGAAAGCAGGAAGAGAAGGGGACAACAGAGGATGAGATGGTTGGATGACATCACTGATTTGATAGAAATGAGTTTGAGCAAGCTCCGGGAGTTAGTGATGGACAGGGAAGCCTGGCGTGTTCCAGTCCATGGGGTCATAAAGAGTCGGACACAACTGAGTGACTAAATTGAACCAGGTCTCTGGGTTCCATTTTTAATGGAAGATCTTTACTGAATGAAAAATAGAAGTCACTCATGAATAATGTGCCTTCTAGCTTTTATTTTTAGGAGCTTGATTTAAAGGCATAACTTTTGAGGCTGTCAGGGAGATTGGGAAAGAGCCTCCCAAATGCAATTTCCCCAGAATGGCCAGGGTTCAGCAATACTGGGATAGTAAATATCTGAATCTTACTGCATAGCAGTACTTCAACGAAATGAAAAGTCCACTGAGGAGAATGGCTACATGGAGCACCTCGGGAAGCTACACTGTATTTCCTGGGGACTCAAGATAAGCTGAGACTTTCATGCACAAACTTGGCCAAAAAATTATAATGTCCTTTTACTTTAAAAAATATATGGCCTTTTAAAATAATAGTATCAGTTATGATCATGATAAACTGCTTACAAGTGAGCCCTCCCCAGTTTGTTTTCCTTTAAAAGGCTCTTAAGATTTTTGGATTGGGGAGGAAAAAGGAAGAAAAGAGAGGGAGCTTCATTCTTCTCCATGGGCTCCCATAATGACTTACGTGAATCCCCATCTTACCAGGTTGGGCAATTGAAAGTCAGATTTAATTTATCGGAAGTAAAATAGTGGAGAAGAAGATGGTGGAGGAGTAGGTGGACATGGAGTACATCTCTCTCCACAGATGCATCAGGAGTACACTTTCAGACACAGAGGTGCATGCAGAACACCAGCTGAGAGCAGACAGGAGCACCTGACCAGTGGAAGAAAATATATAGAACTACACAGCACCAAGGAACTAGGAGAAAAAACAGGAGTGTTAGTAGGACTGGACCTGCCCTAGGCGGTGGGGGAACTGAAGCAAGGGTCCAATCCCCACATCGGGGCAACTGTCTGAATCAGAGGAGGAACATTTAAGGCAGTAAGTGAAACAGCTGATCTGTGGCAGCCTAAATGGAATGAAAATCAGACAGTCCTTGCCACAGCCATATAGACATACCCCAGAAAGGGATGCAGATCTCCTGGAAGGTGCAGCAGCTGGGGGCTGGAGTTTAGGGATTGTGGTGCAATCCCAGGGCAAGGGCTGCTGTTGACTGAGGAGAGATAAATCAAGGGGCTGTGTGGGAGGAGACTGTGGTAGGAAATGCCTGTGGAGGAAAGCCAGGGAGTCATGGAAGCAAGGCGATATTGCTGAGTCACGTGTAGGGGGTGGAGCCATCACCACAGCCTCTCTCTCCCCAAAGGCCAGCATCCACAGCTGAACAATGGAGAGACTGGCCCAATCGCCTGATGCACTGAATTACAGAGAAGGACCCCACCCAGGGTGCCCCTTTAGTGCCTGATGTGCCGACCTACAGAGTAGGACCCCTGCCAGGGCAGCCCCCCTGTGTGCCTGACCCATGGAACAGCAGAGAAGGACCCCAAGCAAGGGAGCCCTCTAAGTGCCTCTAACGGGCAGAGCTATGGAGAAAGACAGGACAAAGAGGTCTTCTGATTGCCAGCTACAAAAGGCTCGAAAAAAGACTGACAGAGCCACAACTCCTGCAGGGGAGGCAGTCCATGTCCCTGCACACTTGGCACCGCCAGGGTCCCCACAAGCCAAGCAGCTGCACCACCTTCATGCTCAACTATCACTGAGGCAGAGCTGCCACAGGGAAAAAATGTCTTGCATCTATGCACGCAGGGTTGCTTTGGTAGTGTCTGACTTTTTGCGACCCTGTAGACTGTGGCCTGCCAGGCTTCTCTGTCAGTAAGGGGGGTTCTCCAGGCAAGAACACTGGAGCGGTATGGGCCAATACTGGTTGCCATACTCTTCTAGAGCACTATATTTCCTGGTGCTCCAGTCACAAACTCCCCTGAGTACCTGGTGCTGCCAGAACCCCTGTAACGCAAGCAGCTGTATCACCTCCACACCTGGCCCTCACACGGGCAAACCCAAGTCTTCCAGAGCAGCCCTCAGAAGCAAACCCCAGTGGACGACCCACATGCAGAGGTGGAAATAAAACCACAGTTGAAACCCAGGGGCAGTGTGGCTAAGGAAGAAGACCCAAAACCTTCCCACCGGCTGTACAAGCTGCAAATCAAATCCACACAATCAACTAGGCAGACTGTGTCTATGGAATATATAAAAGGTCTTTGAGAGCTCTCACAAAAGAAAACGCACTAGTTCTGATAGCTGTGGACATTGGAGGCAAGAATACACAGAAAAAGGACCAGATTAGAATCTGAGCTGACCCCACAGCAGGTCCAGAGATCAGCAGTGTTGGAGGGCATCCTAGGGAGGTGAGGTGGACTGTGACTCCCAGCGAGGGAAAGGACTCTGACAGCAGTGACTCAAGAAAAAATTTATGATTCTTATGTTTTGATTTGTTCTATAGAATCTTTTGGATTTTTTTTTCCTTCCTCACCCCCCTGTTGAAGTTGTTGATTTTATTTGCACTATGAAATCTAATTAAGCTTTTGAGCTTTTTTTCCCTCAGTCACAATTTTTTATACTTGTTATAAACCTCTGCTTCTATGTTGAGCTTTCGCAGTTCTGTGGAGTTTTCCTTTTTTTTCTTTAAAAAATTTTTTAAACCTATTATTATTTTTTCTACATTTATTGCTTTGTTTGCTTTTCCTACTTGGAGTTAATCTGTAATGTATATAAATCTTTATCTACCTCTATTTAACTGTGCATGTCTATTCTTTCTTTCCTTTCCTCTTAACATATTTGTTAGTTTTATTTTCATAGCTTTATTCACCAATTGGCACCTTGCTTTAGTTTTGTCTTCCAGTTTGTCCTTTAGTTAGTTTTGCTCTAGTAGTTATAATTTTTGGATTCCTTTGTTCACCAGGGAAATCTATTGTACTTTATTTTTGTTGGACTATTTCATTTTGCTTATGGGTATATATGCATATTGGAGAAGGAAATGGCAACCTACTCCAGTATTCTTGCCTGGAGAATCCCATGAACAAAGGAGCCTGGCAGGCTGCAGTTTGTGGAATCCATAAGATGTCTATATTCAGTCACACTTTTTATTGTTGATAAAAACCTCTGCCTCTACTTTGGGCTTTTGCAGTTTTGTGGAGTTTTGTTTTGTTTCTTTTTTTCTTTTTCCATTTTTTCTTTTCTCTTTTCTCCTTTTTGTAATTTTAATTTTTTAAAACCTGATGTATTTTTTTCTACATTTATTCCTTTGTTTGCCTTTCCTACTGTTCTTTTCCGATTGCAGTTAATCTTAAATGTATACAAATCTTTCATCATCTATCTCTACTTAACTTTGCATATCTATTCTTTCTTTCCTTTCCTCTCAACATATTTGTTAGTTTTATCTTCATTGCTTTATTCCTCACTTGACAATTTTCCAGTTTGTGCTTTAGTTAGTTTTGTTCTTAACTGGTAAATATAATTTTTGATTTCCTTTGTTCACCATGTCAATCTACTGTACTTTATTTTTGTTGGACTGTCTTGACTTTGCTCATGCATATATATGTATATGTGTATATTCCATTATTTTAATTATTATTTGCCTGATTTTGTAACTGCCATTTGTCTGGAGTTCATCTTTGCTTTCTCATTTTGGATATTTGTTTTAATATCACTTAATGCCATAAAAAACCACTTGGGGAATCTTTGTTCCTGACCAGAGATCAAGCCCTGAGCCTTTGGAGTGGGAGCACTGACTCCAAGACCCTAGACTACCAGAGAACTAACCCTAGGAAGTATCAGATAGTGAGGACTCACACAAGGGAAACTGCTTGATCACAAGACCCAGCATCGCACAACAACCAGTAGCACCCTGTGCAGGACGCCTCATCTAAACAACAAACAAATCAAAAATACAAACCCACTTATCAGCAGATAGGATTATGACCTCACTCAGCCTTGCCCATCAGAGGAAAAACAAACAAACAAGACAAAAACTCAGCACAAATCTCAGCCTATATGAAGCTTATACAAACCACTGAACCAACCTTAGGAGGGCAGAAACCAAAGGAAGAAAGAACTCAACCCTGAAGTCTGGGGAAAAAAGACCTCAAACACGGTAGGTTAAAATAATGAAAAAGACAGAGAAATACTACACAAATGAAGGAACAAACTAGAAATACAGAAGTTCAAATAAATAAAGAAGAAATGGGCAAACTACCTGAAAAAGAATTGAGAATAATGATAGCAAAGATGATCAAAAACCTTGAAAACAAAATGGAGAAAATGCAAGAATCAATTAACGAAGACCTAGAAGAATTAAAGAATAAACATACAAAGACAAACAACACAATTACTGAAATTAAAAATACTCTGCTGCTAAGTCACTTCAGTTGTGTCCGACTCTGTGTGACCCCATAGACGGCAGCCCACCAGGCTCCCCCATCCCTGGGACTCTCCAGGCAAGACCACTGGAGTGGGTTACCATTTCCTTCTCCAATGCATGAAAGTGAAAAGTGAAATTGAAGTCGCTCAGTTGTGTCCGACTCCTAGCGACCCCATGGACTGCAGCCTACCAGGCCCCTCCGTCCATGGGATTTTCCAGGCAAGAGTACTGGACTGGGTTGCCATTGCCTTCTCCAAAAAATACTCTAGAAGGAATCAATAGCAGAATATCCAAAGCAGAAGAACGAATCAGTGAGCTGGAAGATAAAATAGTGGAAATAACTTACAAAGAGCAGAATAAAGTAAAAAGAATAAAAAGATCTGCGGATAGTCTCAGACACCTCTGGAAAAATATCAAACACACCAACATTCGAATTATAGGGGTCCCAGAAGAAGAACGGAAAAAGAAAGGGTGTGAGAAAATTTTTGGAGATTATAGTTGAAAATTTCCCCAACATGAAAAAGGAAATAGTCAATCAAGTCCAAGAGGCACAAGGAGTCCCATACAGGATAAACCCAAGGAGAAACACATCAAGACACATACATACTAATCAGACTAACAAAGACTAAACACAAGGAATATTAAAAGTAGCAAGAAGAAGCAACAAGTAACATACCAGGGAAAACCCATACATGTAACTGCTGATCTTTCAGCAGAAACTCTGCAGGCCAGAAGAGAATGGCAGGATATATTTAAAGTACAGAAAGGGAAAAATCTACAACCAAGATTACTGTACCCAGCAAGGATCTCATTCAAAATTGATGGAGAAATAAAAAGCTTTTCAGAAAAGCAAAAGTTAAGACAATTCAGTACCAGCTTTACAACAAATGTGAAAGGGACTTATGTAGTCAAGAAATACAAAAGAAGAAAAAAGATCTACAAAATCAACCCCAAACAATTAAGAAAATGGCAATAGGAACATATATATCAATAATTACTTTAAATGTAAATGGATTAAATGCTCCAACCAAAAGACACAGACTGGCTGAATGGATACAAAAACAAGACCTATATATATGCTGTCTACAAGAAACCCACTTCAGACCTAAAGACACATTTAGACTGAAAGTGAGAGGATGGAAAAATATATTCCATGCAAGTGGGAAGCAAAATAAATCTGGAGTAGCAATCCTCATATCAGACAAAACAGATCTTAAAATAAAGGAGATTACACGAGATAAGGAAGGACACTACATAATGATCAAGGGATCAATCCAAGAGGAAGACATAACAATTGTAAATATCTATGGACTCAACATAAAAGCACCTCAATACATAAGAAAAACACTCAAAGACATAAAAGGAGAAATTGACAGTAACACAATACTAGTAGGAGACTTTAACACCCCACTCACACCAATGGACAGATCATCAAAACAGAAAATTAAAAAGGAAACACAAGTCTTAAATGATACATTAGATGAGATGGATCTCACTGATATCTTCAGGCCATTCCATCCAAATGCAGAAGAATATACCTTCTTCTCAAGTGCACATGGAACATTCTCCAGGACCACATCTTGGGTCACAAATCAAACCTCAGTAAATTTAAGACAATTGATATTATATCAAGCATCATCTCTGACCACAACACTATGAGATTAGATATTAATAACAAGAAAAAAACTGTAAAAAACACAAACACAGGGAGATTAAACAACATGTTTCTAAATAACCAACAAGTTACTGATGAAATCAAAAAGGAAATAAAAACATTTCTAGAAACAAATGACAATGAAAACATGACAACTTTAATCCTATGGGATACAGCAAAAGCAGTTCTAAGAGGGAAGTTTATACCAATACAATCCTACCTCTGGAAACAAGAAAAACATCAAATAGGCAACCTAACTTTACACCTAAAACAACTGGAAAAAGAACAAAAAAAAAACAAAATTAGTAGAAGGAAAGAAATCATAAAGATCCAAGCATAAATAAATGAAAAAGAAATGAAAGAGACAATAGTAAAGATTAATAAAACCAAAAGCTGGTTCTTTGAGAAGATAAACAAAATTACATCCTTTAGCCAGACCCATCAAGAAAAAAAAGAGAGAAGAATCAAATCAACAAAATTAGAAATGAAAAAGGGGAGGTTACAACAGACAATGCAGAAATACAAAGGATTATAAGAGACTATTATGAATGACTATATGGCAATAAAATGGATAACCTGGAAGAAAGGGACAGATTCTTAGAAAAGTTCAATCTTCGAAGCCTGAACCAGGAAGAAACAGAAGTTATGAACAACCCAATTACAAACATTGAAATTGAAGCTGTGATCAAAAATTTCCCAAAAAACAAAGCCCAGGACCAGACAGCTTCACAGGAAAATTCTATCAAACATTCAGAGAAGAGCTAATGCCTATCCTTCTAAAACTCTTTCAAAATACTGCAGTAGTGTAAGGAACACTTCCAAACTCATTCTATGAGGCCACCATCACTCTGATACCAAAACCAAACAAAGACAACACACAAAAAGAAGACTACAGGCCAATATCACTGATGAAAATAGATGCAAAAATCCTCAACAAAATTTTAGCAAACAGAATTCAGCAACACATCAAAAAGCTCATACACCATGATCAAGTTGGGATTATTCCAGGGATGTAATGATTCTTCAATATTCGCAAATCAATCAATGTGATACACCATATTAACAAACTGAAAGATAAAAACCATATAATCATCTCAATAGATGCAGAAAAAGTCTTTGACAATATTCAGCAACCATTTATGATTAAAACTCTTCAAAAAATGGGCACAGAAGGAACCTACCTCAACATAGTAAAGGCCATATATGATAAGCCTACAGCAAACATCATTGTCAATAGTGAAAAACTGAAAGCATTCCCCCAAAGATCAGAAACAAGACAAGAGTGTCCACTTTCACCACTATTACTCAACATAGTTTCAGAAGTCCTAGCTACAACAATCAGAGAAGAAAAAGAAATAAAAGGAATCCAGATTGGAAAAGAAGTAGAGCTCTCACTGTTTGGAGATGACATGACACTGTACATAGAAAACCCTAAAAATAGTATCAGAAAATTACTAGAGCTAATTAGTGAATTTATCAATGTCACAGGATACAAAATCAATACACAGAAATCACTTGCATATCTATATACTAACAATGAAAATTCAGAAAGAGAAATTAAGGAATCAATTACACTCACCATTGAAACAAAAAGAATTAAATATCTAGGAATAAACTTACCTAAGGAGATGAAAGAACTGTACACAGAAAATTATAAGACACTGATGAAAGAAATCAAAGATGACATAAACAGATGGAGAGATATTCTACGTTCCTAGGTAGGAAGAATCAATATTGTGAAAATGACTATACTATCAAAAGCAATCTACAGATTCAATGCTATCCCTATCAAATTACCAATGGCACTTTTCACAGAACTAAAACAAAAAATTTCACAATTCATATGGAAACACAAAAAAATCCCCGAAGAGCCAAAGCAGTCTTGATAAAGAAGATTGGAGCTGAAGGAATCAACCTTCCTGACTTCAGAACACAAATACAGACCAATGGAACAAGATAGAAAGCCCAGAAGTAAACCTATGCACCTATGGGTACCTTCTTTTTGACAAAGGAGGCAAGAATATAAAATGGGGCAAAGAAAGCCTCTTCAGTAAATGATGCTGGGAAAACTAGACTGCTACATGTAAAAAAACAAAATCAGAACACTTCCTAATACCATACACAAAGATAAACTCAAAATGGATTAAAGACCTAAATGTAAGACCAGAAACTAGTTTTACAGTTTCTTCTTAGAGGAAAACACAGGCAGAACATTCGATGACATAATCAAAGCCAGATTCTCCATGACCCAACTCCTAGAGTAACGGAAATAGAAACAAAAGTAAATAAGTGGGACCTGATTAAACTTAAAAGCTTTTGCAGAGCAAAGTAAACTATAAGCAAGGTGAAAAGACAACCCTCAGAATGGGAGAAAATAATAGCAAATGAAACTGACAAAGGGTTAATTTCCAAAATATACAAACAGCTCATACAACTCAATCCCAAAAAAACAAACAACCCAATCAAAAAGTGGGGAAAAGACCTAAACAGACATTTCTTCAAAGACGACCTACAGATGGCTAACGAACACTTGAAAAGGTGATCAACATCGCTCATTATTTTAGAAATGCAAATCAAAACTACAATATCACCTCACAGCAGTTAAAATGGCCATCATCAAAACATCTACAAACAATAAATGCTGGAGAGGATGTGGAGAAAAGGGAATGCTCTTGCACTGCTGGTGGGAATGTAAATTGATACAGCCACTATGGAAGACAGTATGGAGATTCCTTTAAAAACGAGAAATAAAAGCACCCACCATATGACTCAGCAATCCCACTTCTAGGCATACACCCTGAGGAAACCAAAATTGAAAAAGACACATGTATCCCATTGTTCATTGCAGCGCTATTTACAATAGCTAGAACATGGAAGCAACCTAGATGTCCACTGACAGATGAACGGATAAAGAATTTGTGGTACATACACACAATGGAGTATTACTTGGCCAGAAATAAGAACACATTTGAGTCAGTTCTGATGAGGTGGATGAACCTAGAACCTGTTATATAGAGTGAAGTGAGTCAGAAAGAGAAAGATAAATATTGTATTCTAATATATATGTAATCTAGAGGAATGGTACTGAAGAACTGATTTACAGGGTAGCAACGGAGAAACAGACATAGAGAACAGACTTACTGACATGAGGAGAGCGTGAGATGTATGGAAAGAGTAACATGGAAACTTACATTACCATATGTAAAATAGATAGCCAACGGGAATTTGCTGTATGGCTCAGGAAACTCAAACAGGATCTCTGTAACAACCTAGAGGGGTGGGATGTGGAGGGAGATGGGAGGGAAGTTCAAAAGGGAGGGAATTTATGTATACCTATGGGTGATTTATGTTGAGGTTTGACAGAAAACAGCAAAATTCTGTAAAGCAATTATCCTTCAATAAAAAAAAAAAGAAAGAAAATAGAATTACATTCTTGAACATAAGAATCTTTGGTATAAGTTATCTAACCAACATGACAATATAAATCCGTATGCTTCTAATATACTGAGTACACATTTTTCACTGTTCATTTTTATATTTATGTGCTTCACAACCCCTATAGCAGACTTATGGTTGTGTTTTAAAAGACTAAAAAGCTTTTTTGGAAGCAAAACAATACAGCTTTACTGGCAGAATTATGGCTGTTAATAAAAAGTTCATCATAAAAAGCATAACACTGAAAGATAAATTTATAATTTAGATTAAGGGGTTACAAACAAAACATCTGAAGCAGGAGAAAAAAAGAAATCTCATTAAGTGTTCCCTAGAAAGACCTATACATAGCAGAAACTGATGACACGACTCCTTTCCTCCCATGTTAGACTAAATGAATGATATTTTGTTAAAAATCAAACAAACAAAAAACCACTGAAGGATCCCTAGCATCCTAAAATCTACTCATATATAAGGCTTAGCTGGGGAAGATAAAATTTAGAGAAGTGGCTTCAATGGGAGGGAAGGGGCAGGCACAGGATTAAGGAGGGGTATGTAGTAGACCTTCAACTTAGACTTTCAGTGTTTGATTAAAAAAAAACTCTTTAAATAAATATAATAAATATTAAATATGGGTTGTGGGTTTATGGGTAGGTATTTGCTTTGTTATTTTTTTCAATACTAGTCTATCTCTGGAAATTTCAAAATCAAAATCTAGCATAAGCACACATCCTAATTTTTTCCTGCGTACAAACTTTCTCCCCTGCAGTTTAGAATCAGCACAGTTTGATACAGAGCCTAGCGCATTACTGTGCTAACTCCATGTTTGCATGAGTGAGTGAGTGAAAGTCACTCAGTGGTGTCCGACTCTTTGCGACCCCATGAACTATACAGTCCCTGGAATTCTGTAGGCCAGAATACTGGAGAAGGCAGCCTTTCCCTTCTCCAGGGGATCTTCCCAAGCCAGGAATCGAACCCAGGTCTCCCACATTTCAGGTGGATTCTTTACCAGCTGAGCCACAAGGAAAGCCCATAAAAAAAACTTAAAAGATAAAAAAAAAAAAAAAAAAAAAGGATTGGTTCATTATTCATGCCTTTAAAAACAAAGCAGTTCATCTAAATGAAAAAAGGAACCAATAAAAAAAAAGGTAACAGGAGATGCTCACTGGAATCAAATGTGTAACTATTTCTACTTCAATAGTCTGTAATTCTGAAGTAAGACAGATACATTTGCAGAGAGACTGAGTCAATTGATTAAAATTTAAAATTTATTTAATTTCAACTATGTGAAAGACCCTATGTTAAGGATTAAGGATACAGAAATGAAGGAGAAAGGATCCCTGTTCTTAAGGAGCTCAGAGCCTAAAGAATCCTGAAAAATATTAACATAAAATGTAATAAATGTTATAAAAATGTACAAAGTGATATGAAATCATTCAATAAGTACTGATGGGCAGGTTAATTCTGTCTCAGAGCTGGGAAAGATTTCAGAGACAGGACGATGGTTGAGATGAAACTTGAATAGTAAGTAGAAAGTCAACAGATAAAAAAAAAGGAAAAGTGTGCTTCAGGCAGGGATGAAAAATATGTATGCATTAGATCCACATTATTCATAGAGTCTATATTTGCAAATACACCTACATACTCACTAAAATGTGTAACCCTGAAGTCAAAACTTTTTCAGTCATTTATGGACATACACAGAGCGACAATAAATTTGAGTTGCCTGAAGCACACCTTCTAAGCTGAGGTCAAACAAGGCCAATACTCACCATTCTACTTTCTTGTTTTGGCTTTCATACTGTAAAAGAAGTGTCCTTTTCACGGGCTATTTAGTACTACATTTCCTGCATTTTTGTGCTTTGTGTTGGTAATGTTGCGTTTAAAATGGTCCTCAAGCACATTTGCTGAAGTGCTAACTACTGCTCCTAAGCACAAGAAGGTTGTGTTGTGCCTTATGGAGAAAATACATGTAGTCAGTTGATAACCATCTTTCAGGCATGAGTTATAGTGCTGCTGGCTGTGAGTTCAATGTTAATGAATCAACAGTATATATTAAATAAGTTTTAAGTAGAGACACACATAAAACAAGGCTGTATTGATTGGTGGATAAAAATGTTGTGACCAGAGGCTAATAGGAACCTAAGTCTCTATTTCCCCTAGGAAAAATAGTTTGTCACTAATTCAGTGTTTGTGATGACATTATAGAACTGTGAATAATGAGAATCAACTGTGCGTGTGTGTGCATTTATATGTATTCATTAGTTAACAAAATATTTCTTTGAGTAACATTTATAGGAACCACTGACTATTTTGATTACATATACATAGCATATTACCTTGTCTTGAATTAAGTAATGAATAATTAACTATAATAAAGATAACTGACAGCTTATTGTGTATACTTACAGTCTTTAAAGGCTTGAAATAGCATGGATATTACAAGATATTCTGTAGTTTCTGCTGCTGCTGCTGCTGCTAAGTCGCTTCAGTTGTGTCTGACTCTATGCGGCCCCATAGACGGCAGCTCACCAGGCTCCGCCATTCCTGGGACTCTCCAGGCAAGAACACTGGAGTGGGTTGCCATTTCCTTCTCCAGTGCATGAAAGTGAAAAGTGAAAGTGAAGTCGCTCAGTCATGTCCGACTCCTAGTGACCCCATGGACTGCAGCCTACAAGGCTCCTCAGTCCATGGGATTTTCCAGGCAGGAGTACTGGAATGGGGTGCCACTGCCTTCTCCATTGTAGTTTCTAGTAGAGGACAAAAAGATCTTGCTTAAAGATTGCTAAAATACTTGCAACCACTTAAAAAAGAAGGAGTAGAATTTTACAGAAGTAGATATGGCATACTTTTACTGATTTAGCTATTTCTACAAGATATTATTGTGAATAACGGCAAAAGCAGTATGGAGAAAACGATGCAGTAGAAAATTCCTAAGATGATCTTTCACAGTTTCCTCAACTGTTAACAGAACTGAACTATTACTTTCCCAAAGTGATCCCAGTGAGCAAAAAACAGAGATCCCACACACAAATTCAGTTCAGTTCAGTTTAGTCGCTCAGTGTGTCCGACTCTTTAGCTCATTATAATCAAAAAGAAGCGGGTAATGCTCTTTAACAGTCATGTTGTTATAAGGTTAATCTTTACAGAAAAGTAGAATAAGCCAAGCCATACTATTTAATATTTTATAAAGACTTTTTATCATTCACATTTCCTATAATAACTATTCCAATAGCTTTTAAACACACAATTTAAAAATTCACATTTCCTTTCATTAGAATAAAGAAAATGAAAAATCAGAATGAATCTAAAAGAACACATAGACACTTAGGCCACGACTGATAATGATATCATAAATCCATATATGACTGAAATGTTACATTTTAGGTTTATAATGTCACTTTTTTCCACCTTTGGTGAGTCTTTTAAATTATATTCAACAGTCCAATAATTAAAAGCTATATCTTATACATTTTAAATATTCATTTATAGTTTGAGAAGCTAGTTTTGAGAAGCTAATGAGGTTGACAATGCCAACAGATAAAAGTCTCCTGATAATTTCAAATTCTATTTAAAAATATGGAGCAGTGAGGGTGAAAATCATTGTTTGAAGAGAAGAGGTCAAACAGGAACAAGAAATTAGTCCATAATGCAAAAAAACAAACAGTACAAGTTTTCTTTGTGGTACAGATAGTAATTGTAAAGCCAGTTCTGTGGATATCACTCATTTATAGATAGTGCTTAAATTTGTATCTTCAGTCATCCCTCTCTTCTGAACTTTAGGTTCTTATATCCAACCAAATATATTCAATATTTCCCCTTGGAGAGGTGCCACGTCTTAATGTTTTCAAAACTCACCTCTTGATTTTCACTTAAGCCTTCTCTTCCTACAAGCCTTCTCCATCTTCTCCATCATTCTTCCAATTGCTAAAGCCAAAATCCTTGGATTTACCCTTGACTCATTTCCTTTCTCATATATCACATAAACAAATCATATTGTTTCTTCTTTCAAAATATATACAGAACCTGACCACTTCTTACTGCCTCCCAGATTATCTCCTTGATCAAAGCCATATCATTTCTCACTTGGACAACCGTGTTAGCCTATAAACTGCTCTCCCTTTTTCTACCTTTTTTCTTCAAATCCTAGTTTCCAAAACACAGCATCCAGAGTGATCTGTCAAAACACAAATCAGATCATATCCTTACCCTGCTCAAAATCCTCTATTGCTTTCCCATCTCATTGACGGAAAAATTCAAAATCATGATAACCATGGTTTATAAGACCCTATTTGATTCAAATCCCTGTCACCTCTCTGACCTTGTCTTAAACTTTTTCATTCATGTCACTCCAAGTCACACAAATCTCTGTGCTGTTCCTCAGACCTGCTAAGCATTCTCTCACCTCACTGTCCCTGCATTTTTTGATTCCTCTGCCTAGAAAGCTTTGCACCCAGATATCTATTATACATCACTCATTCCTTCCCTTATTTCAGATATCTACCTAATCTTATCAGAGAGGCTTTCCTTGATTACCCTATAAAAATAATCAGGGACTTCCTGGTGGTACAGTGGATAAAGAATCTGCTTGCCAATGCAGGGGACGTGGGTTTGATCTCTGGTCCAGGAAGATTCAACATGATGCAGAGTAATTAAGCCTGGGAGCCACAACTACTTTGCCCACATGCCTACAGACCCTGCTCCGTAACAAGAGAAGTCACGTCAGTGAGAAGCCCACGCACCGCACCCAGAAAGTCTGTGCAAATGCACCCCTACCTCATCATTCTTTAATCCCTTAACTTGCCTTTCTTTTTTTTCTTCATGTGAAAGTGTTAGTCACTCAGTTGTATCTGACTCTGCAACTCTGTAGACTGCAGCCCGCCTGACTCCTCAGTCCCTGGATCTCTCCAGACAAGAATACTGGACTGGGTAGCCATTTCCTTCTCCAGGGGATCTTCCCAACCCAGGGATTGAACCCTCATCTCCTAATTTGGCAGGCGGATTTTTTTTTTACTGTCTGATCTACCAAGGAAGCCCAAATACTATTAATAATTTTGTTTAAATTTGCTAGCTAGGATACAAACAGCTTTATAAATGCAATGGTTACATTTTCTATAATTTAAAGTGTAAAACCTACTTTGGGGCTTCCCTGGTGGCTCAGCAGTAAAGAATTCACCTGTCAATGTAGGAGATGTGGGTTTGATCCAGGTCAGGAAGATCCTCTGGAGAAGGAAATGGCAATCCACTCCAGTATTCTTGACTGGGAAACCCCATAAACAGAGAAGCCTGGTGGTCTACAGCCCATGTGGTTGCAAAAGAGTTGGAAACAACTTAGCAACTAAACAACAACAAAATCCTATTTTAAGACCTTTTTAATTTAATTTTAATACACTATATTTTAGAGTAATTTAGGCTCACAGTAGAAACTACAAGAGCTTCCTTACACCCTTTGCCGTTATATATGTACAACCTTGCCCATCATCAGTCATTCCATTCTCTCTAGATTTGTCTTTTCTGGACATTTAATATAAGTGAAAGTCACTCAGTCATGTCCGACTCTTTGTGACCTCATGGACTATACCGTCCATGGAATTCTCCAGGCCGGAATACTGGAATGGGTAGCCTTTCCCTTCTCCAGGGGATCTTCCCAACCCAGGGATTTAACACAGGTCTCCCGCATTGCAGGCGGATTCTTTACCAGCTGAGCCACAAAGGAAGCCCAAGAATACTGGAGTGGGTAGCCTATCCCTTCTCCAGGGGATCTTCCCAACCCAGGTCTCCTGCATTGCAGGTGGATTCTTTACCAGCTGAGCCACAAGAGAAGCCCAAGAGTACTGCAGTGGGTAGCCTTTCCCTTCTCCAGGGGATCTTCCCAACCCAGGATTTGAACTGGAATTTTTTACATTGCAGGAGGATTCTTTACCGAGTCATGAGGGAAACCCACTTAATATAAACACAAGCACAATTATTTATCCTTTGTATCTGGATTCTTTCACCTAGAATAATATTTTTGAAGTTCTTTCATACTGAAGCATGTATCAATACTTTGTTCCTTTTTATTGCTAAATTGTATTTATTACATTGTATGGACATGCCACCTTCCTTTTAATTGCTTAGTAGTATTCTATTTATGGACATACCACACACGGTTTAGAATTGCCAAGGTGGGATCTTATCTTTCCTATGTGTCAGAAAAGAGGAGTCCTCAATGAATGCCAGGGAGTGGAATTGGTAAGAGGAAGTAGGGGAAGAAAAGGAAATAGAATTGTGGTTGAGTAAAATCTGTTCCTAGAAGAGATGAAAAAGTCAAGTTGCAGTGAATTATCTGTAGATAGAGGAACCTTCCCTGGCTGTAGGAAGTCAAGCTCTTTCCACTGAATCCTATGACCTGAGTTAATTCACTACTACTTGCTTTTTAGAAGAAGGGTGGGGTCATGGCAACCACCCTCTACATCAATAAAAAGAAAATGGTCTTTTCCTTCCAGATGTGTCAGAGATTGCCAATCCATAATATAATGAAGCAGTATAGCAAAAGCAATTATAAAATTTTTTAAAATAACATTGATCTCATGAAGTCTGGTTAAAAAATGACAGATTAAGTATATGCATTTATCCCTTTTCCTTATAAAATGATAGCAAAGTAAATTAAAAGATTTAAATCCACAAGGAAAAAAGCAACAGAAAGCAACAATAGACAAGATATTTCAATACGTTTTTGAAAAACAGAGAACAAATGGAGGAATGGGATTTGATTTATTAGGGTGGAAGAAGCTATTAATATAACCTCGGGGACACTGGTGACAAGAGAGTCAATTCACTCTCTAAGAACCTGGGAAAGACTCAGACCCTGAAGTGCCAAATGGGTGGAGGGAAATACAAAGTGAAAAAACAGGATAAAAGTACATTATGTAAATAAATTTATATTAAAAAAATAAATTAAATAAATAAAAATAACAACAAACAAAAAGAGTACATTATGTGCCTGAAACTAACACAACATTGTAAATCAGCCACACTCCAATAAAAATTTTTTTAAAAAGCATACATATGTGAATGATTGATTGTCCTCCCCACTTCCACATGTAGAATACCAGCAGCTAAATGACATACTCTAGCTCTGATAAGAGAATGAAAGTTTATTCTCTAGAGAAACTGAAAAGGAGTATTCTAATAGATTAGGAGACACTGGACAGGGTAGAGAGTAGAAATGAGACAGAATTTAAAAAAGGGATTTACTGAAATACAAAACGGCAGGATCTTAATTCCTCTATTCCTCTACCCACCCACTCTACCCCTTATCCCCAACCCTCAAACACTTTCATTCTACTGCCCAGGCAAGAAATTTGTTAAGTCTTTTTCTGAAGGAACTGAGCAGTCCTAGAGAAAAGTCCTCGTCATAGTGATGTATGGTCATGTCTCCATCCTAACATCCCCAAATAAGGCCACTCACAATAAATCTTCTTATTTTAAAATGCTTTTAATCAGTTTAAAAGAAATATATACAGACCAACAGTCATCATACATGTAAGGAAATCTGATTTAAAATCAGATATCAAAAGAGCTATTTGATATTTAAAATATGGTTGCTGAAATAAGGCATAAAATAGAGGTTATGAAAACCTCAGGAAAAGAGAACTAAACATGAAATGGAAAAGTGAAAGAAAAGATAGTCAAAGAACCAATCTAGGGAGATTAACCTTTGACTAACAGGAGTTCCAGGAATAGAGGACAAAGAAAAGAGAGGGAAGAAAATAATCACAAATACTTATTAAGCACAGAGTACATGTACTAGGCACTGCTCCTAGTGCTTTACGGAGAAGGCAATGGCACCCCACTCCAGTACTCTTGCCTGGAAAATCCCGTGGACGGAGGAGCCTGGTAGGCTGCAGTCCATGGGGTCGCTAAGAGTCGGACATGACTGAGCGACTTCACTTTCACTTTTCACTTTCATGCACTGGAGAAGGAAATGGCAACCCACTCCAGTGTTCTTGCCTGGAGAATCTCAGGGACGGGGGAACCTGGAGGCTGCTGTCTATAGGGTCGCACAGAGTCGGACACAGCTGAAGCAATTTAGCAGCAGCAGAAGCTAAGTGCTTTAAGTAAATTAACTTTAATTAACTAGTTAATTCTCCAGTCAGCCTATGAAGCAGGTATTATTTTTGACCCCATTTTATAGATGAGGAAAAGTAGGAATGTAGAGGTTAATCTAATCGCTAGTAAGTATGGAAAATTCCATAGACAGAAGAGCCTGGTGGGCTATGTCTATAGGGTTGCAGCAAGTTGGACACAACGCAGCGCCTAAGCACACATGCATCAGAGCCAGAGTTCAAACCCAAGCCGTCTAGTGCCATAACTCATATTCTCAATAACTATGTGCTGCTGCCTCCCTACCAAAGAATAATATTACGAGAATACTATTACGAGACTTCCAGGCTAAGATGGCAGACTGAACATGAACATTCAATTTATTCCCTCCAGAAACTCCACTAAAACAACAGCAATGCGAATATTTAAAAATAAGTAACCCCAAACAGTGGGGAAGAAAAGAGAAAAAAGAAAAACAATGACAACAGACTTTTGGACATCAGGAAGTAGATGATAGAGTGGTAACTGACTTAGCAGATGAGAGAAAACTAAGTCTTAAACTAACAGTGAGGAAAGCTGAGCACAAACTCGATATATACCACAGAATCCTCTAACAAGAACTGGTAACAGTTACCTGTAGAACTGAAGGTAAGTGGAGAGTGAAACAGATAAATTAAGAAAAACTGGGTGAAAACTCTTTAAGAAGCTGTTAAATCCCTCTCTCTCTGCTGCTGCTGCTGCTAAGTCGCTTCAGTCGTGTCCGACTCTGTGCGACCCCATAGACGGCAGCCCACCAGGCTCCCTCTTCCCTGGGATTCTCCAGTCAAGAACACTGGAGTGGGCTGCCATTTCCTTCTCCAATGCATGAAAGTGAAAAGTGAAAGTGAAGTCGCTCAGTCGTGTCCGACTCTTAGCGACCCCACGGACTGCAGCGCACCAGGCTCCTCCGTCCATGGGATTTTCCAGGCAAGAGTACTGGAGTGGGGTGCCTTTGCCTTCTTAAGTACCATAATGAAAAGCAAGGGGATTAAATGACTTTATGCAGAAGTGAATGCTGAATTTTAAGATTAGTGGTCCCCTTCCTTCATTTTATTGAGCCAGAAAACTTTTAGAAAATTTTCTTTCATTAATCTGAATTAGGGTCAGAATGTTCCCTAACAAATGACCCAACCGGTTATATTACAATGAAATCCAAAGTTGACAAGTCCTATTCTTGTGTTTAGGCCTCCCAATCTTACTTAAGAATAGACAGCTGAGATAATAAGAGAAGCTAAAGGAAGTCTGCATATGCATGATAGACACCAAAATCAATAAAATAATATAAAGAAAGAAATCATGCAAAGAAAATTTTAAGGAAAAAGTATTTCCAAGAGATACCTGAAACAAATTTGATTTAAAAAGAAACATAAAAAGAAGAAGGAATACTTTCAAACTAATTTTATGAAGTCAGTATTACTCTGATACCAAAATCAGACAATGACACCACAAGAAAAGAAAATTACAGGCCAATATCCCTGATGAACATGGTTGCAAAAATCCTCAACAAAATATTAGCAAACCAAATTCAATAATACATTAAAAGGATCGTACATCATGAGATGGTTAGATAGTATCAACATGAATGTGAGCAAATTCCAGGAGAAGTGGAAGGCAGAGATGTCTGATGTGCTACAATCCATAGGGTCAAAAAGAGTCAGGCACGACTTAGCAACTGAACAACATCATAGTGAAGTGGGATTTAATCCAAGGATTTACAAATGGCTTAACAACTACAAATCAATCAATATGATACACCACATTAACAAAATGAGGGATAAAAATCATATGACCATCTCAGTAGATACAGAAAAAGCATTTGACAAAATTCAACATTCATTTCTGACTAAAAAAAAAAAAAAAAAAAAACTCAACATAATAAAGGCCATATATAAGAAACCCACAGCTAACATTATATTATAGTGAAAGATGAAAAACTTTCCCCTTAAGATCAGGAAAAAGACAAGTATGCCATATTTCAGTACTTTCATTCAACATAATACTGAAAATTTCAACCAGAACAATTAAGCAAGAAAGAAATAAAAAGCATCCAAACTAGAAAAGTATCAGTAAAATTTGTTTACAGATGACATGCAGAAAATCCTAAACACTTAATTTAAAACCTGTTAGAACTAATACACAAATTCAGTAGTGTTACAGGATACAAAAATCAATATTAAAAAAATTGGTTGCATTTTGAGTGCTTCCTAAGGGCAAAAACAAAACTTGAAGCAAAACAAAATCTCATGTCCAGAATACATTTAAATCATAAACCACAGAGTCATCATGCAGTCAGTTTAACAAAACGTAACATCCCAACAACAGAAAAACAGAAACTCTATGCACTGAAGAAACAAAGTCATGTGTACTCCATGGAGTCATTCTCTTCAGATGAGACATCTGTAAAATATTTCTCACTGATGACAGTGCAGATGTGCTGACATCCTTGGGATGCTTTACTAAGATTCACACTCACCGCATCCCACCTTGGGGGTCTCTTTTTTGACGAGCTGCATTTGCCCACTTTTGTATTATCTGTGATGTTAGTAAGATTAGTAAGATTGGAACTAAAACAGACTTAATTACAGTGCCTTTCAAATAAGGTACTAAATATAGTTCTTTGTTCAGTCAAATGTGATTGCCCATGAAAATTACAGGAGTGTTTAAAAACAAGATGAAAAGGAGTCTATTAAATTATATTCTGGGACCAATGCTTTTTTTATATAGGTATTTAAAGATAACTTGCATTTGGAGAATTGATCATAATTTTAGCAAAATGGACTTGGTTCTGCCATATGGGTCTCACAATGGCAATACCTGAAACACTGGGATTTACAAATACAGTACAGAGTCCCCCTTATCTACATGGGATATGTTCCAAGGTAAACCCCAGTGGAGGCCTAACACCATGAACAGTACCCAACCTAGATATACTATGCTTTTTCCTATACACACTTACCTAGGATAAAGTTTAATTTATAAACTAAGCACAGTAAGAGATTCAACAACTAATAATAAAAGAGCAATTATAACAACAGACTGTAATAAAAGTTAATATAGTCTCTCTCTCTCTCTCAAAACACTGTACAAATGTAATGCCTTTTCCATCTTAACTAAGCACTGTATCAAGCACTGTGGCTATAAAACTAGCATGAATTTCTTCACCTCAGAAAGCAAAACTGAGGATAAGGGGGAACTACTGTGTATATTGAGTCTGTTCATTCTGAAAAGATGAATTGCTTCTATAAGAGCCAAGAAAAGAAAAATCAAAGTAAACTTATGACACCTAACTACAGGTTCAGCCAAGATCAAGAGAGGAAATTCTCTGACTCACTTTTTTATACATTCCTCAAGGCATCAATTTAAACCCTACTTTCTTTCTTTTGTAAGATTCTTTTCCCCAAGTCTTTTCATTCCTAGCTAACTGCTGTTAATTTAAACAAACTGATATTTTATACAAAAAGCAAATGTTATATAACATATACTATAGAGCTACTTCATTATTCAGCTACTTGGTGGAAAATGTTCTGTGTCTCAAGTTCATCAGGCTATATTACTTTTTAATCTAAAAGAAATCTGCAGAGCAATCTTTCAGACCTTCTATTTCTACATTTACAATTAGGTGAGTAGAGAGAAGTTCTATTGTTTTTAGAAATAATCATTTTATAAATTAGGCACACCAAATTCATAACAGATTGCCTCTAATGGAAAGAAACAGAAATTAGACAAAGATGGAGTGGGGATAGCATAGTGGTTATTTTAGTTTTATCTAGTCATGTTGTACAATTTTTATATAAGATATTTAAATACTGTAATTTCTCAAAATAAAAAAATTAATTTAAAAAATTGTAGAGGAACTCAAATATACTACTTGTCACAGCCAGCCAATCTCGTTTGTATAGGCTGTATAGGAAATCGCAATGTGCAAAGTTTCCAATGAGAAAGGACAGTTACTTTCACCTCCACATCTTTAAAGTCCCAATTATCCAAAAAGTCACTGAGAAAATATACCCAAAGTCTCTCTGAAGTAGTCCAAAACAGGTTTTCCCTTATTTTTCAAAAGACCTAGATAGATGCATATTAGTTACTATTGTTAACTGATACCTCTGAGGTCCAAAATCGACTTCTACCTGAGTAATGACATCTTTGTCTAGACATCTTACAGTATAAACACTCTGGCATAATTCTTCTTATACTCTTAGATAGGAATATTATTTTCATCTAGGGAGATTTCTATAATTATTATAATCTTGACAGAACTCTCAAAGCTACATGAATATAATCAGTCATAAAATTATAAAACCTAAGTCTACTTGTCCTTCAGTAGTGAGAGATTGATAATACAAGTAGACAATGACAAGACCATATATGACTGTGACCCACAATTTCTTCAGCTACTAGCCAGGAAAGTAAAATCACAGCCTCTGCAGCAATCAGCCCAGAAGAGACTTAAACTGTTTTTTTTTTTGGTCTGCAGCCCACCACACACTTTAAACTCAGCAACGACCAGAGGAAGACAAATATGGTCCCCAGATCAATTACCTAAGATGCCCAGTTTCTACTTAGCCCATTTCAGCTTCCCCACACCAACAGTCTCCAATAAGCATAACTAAAGTCTTCTCTTTTTTTTTACCATAAAACGTGCCCACTCGAATCTGCCAAATGCAAGGGATGGTGGTAACTTTCTAGCAAGCTTTGAATTCATAGTCTGTTTGTTCTCATTTTGGATAGTTTTTATTTCCAAAGTACTGCAAAAATCATATAAAAATAAAACTAACATTATGGGCACTTTATTCTAATCAAATTTAAGATCATACTTCAGTCTAGCTGTTAGCTATTGTTCTGTTGGCCAACCAGCTCACCAGAAACAATTAACTTCTATTTGATAGATAAATGGTTTTTCAACACTTGGGAGACAAATCTTGCATTCCATTTCAATATTTGGTATTTCAGACTCAAACTGGTATAGTTTCTTTCTTGAGAACTTTGACCATTTGAAAACAGTACCCAAAGATTGTGCTATATTTTAGACAAACAATATTGCTGATGGTATAAATCAGAACTAAATAATGCAGTAATATCTGCTAACAATATGTGAATATATCTGCAGAAAATGTCAGAGGGTGAGTCCTAAATTTTGTTGATAATGAAATCATAAATCAGACCTATCTACAAAGAGTTACAAAACTTATCTGCAGTAAGTTAGGCCTAAAATGGCATAACCAATGTGAATGGAAATTTTAATGGCTTTAATATGAAAAAGGTCAAGAATGAGAAATCAAGAGCATTTTATTTTCAATCCTATCTTCTGGATTTGGTAATAATGAAGTTTCTTAAGGAAGTAAAAAATCTCCAAAAAGTTCTCAATTTTTTGTGTGACAATATATACCTGAAAAAAATTTTTCAAAATATTTGTTAAAGGAATGAAGTATAGTATGTAGGAAGCAGTGTTTATACTAAACATACTGGATGAAGTTTTTCCATAAATTATTTGCTATGAAAAAGGAGCTTCCACAAATTATTAGAACAACAGAAGTTTTACCAACTGAATTAAAAAAAAAAAAAAGGTCAGAGAATTGAATAATTTACTGACTTCAATTTTTATTTATCTTTTTAAAAAACATCTATTATGTGCTATTCCAGGAAGGTATACTAAAGAGCTTCAAAGGAAAATGGGCATTCTCCTACATAGTTTACAATTTTAATTTTAAGGTCATTATTTTGAGAAAATATTCCTTTATTATTAAAAATAAGTAGTCCCACTGGAAAAAAGTTCACCTGAAATACAATTAGTAACTCTAAAACCAAAGCTATCTCAGTATGCATTTATACTAAACATTCCTACAAAAATTAACTGCCTTATATGACAAACCCATTTTTCTCAGTTGCATTCATTATCTTGATAGCATCATATAAGTGTTGAATATTACTGAATAGAAAACCACAACCTCAATCTTAGGAGTGCTGCGTGCTGTGCTTAGTCGCTCAGTGGTGGCTGACTCTTTGCGGCTCCTGTAGTCCACCAGGCTTCTCTGTCCATGAGGATTTTCCAGGCAAGAATACTGGAGCGGGCTGCCATGCCCTTCTCCAGAGTATTTTCCCAACCCAGGGATTGAATGCAGGTCTCCCAAGTTGTAGGTGGATTTTTTTTTACCATCTGAGCCACCAGGGAAGCCCAATTTTAGGAGTAATGGCTCCAATTAGGAGACAGAACACTGATTTAATGTTCACATTTAAAAGGAGTGTTAATGTTATTGTTATTGGAAAAGAAGATGATCTCTGTATTTTATGCAGTGATATACCATTCCAAAGAACTAATACCATTTGACTGAAAAGCGTGAACCATGATCTGAATTATCATGATTCAAGATAATGGCAAGAGTGAACATGGACATTTTAGCAATCAGTGAACTAAAATGCACTGCAATGGGTGAATTTAACTCCGATGACATTAATCTACTACTGTGGGCAAGAATCCCTTAGAAGAATTGGAGTAGCCATCATAGTCAAGAAAAGAGTATGAAATCCAGTTCTTGGGTGCAATCTCAAAAATGACAGAACGATCTCTGTTCATTTCCAAGGCAAACCATTCAATACCACAGTAATCCAAGTCTATGCCACAACCAGCAATGCTGAAGAACCTGAAGTTGAATGGTTCTATGAAGATCTACAAGACTTTCTAGAACTAACACCAAAAAAACATGTCCTTTTCATCACAGGGGACTGGAATGCAAAAGTAGAAAGTGAAGAGATATCTAGAGTAACAGGAAAATTTGGTCTTGGAGTACAGAATGAAGCAGGGCAAAGGCTAATAAAGTTTTGCCAAGAGAACGCACTGGTCACAGCAAACACCCTCTTCCAACAACACAAGAGAAGACTCTACACATGGACATCACCAGATGGTCAATACAAAATCAGATTGATTGTATTCTTTACAGCCAATGATGGAGAAGCTCTATACACTCAACAAAAACAAGACTGGGAGGTAACTGCGGCTCAGATCACGGAATCCTTATTGCCAAATTCAGGCTAAAATTTTAAAAAGTAGGGAAAACCACTAGACCATTCAGGTATGACCTAAATCAAATTCCTTATGATTATACAGTGGAAATGAAAAATAGATTCAAGGGATTAGATCCGATAGACAGAGTGCCTAAAACTATGGACCGAGGTTTATGACATTGTACAGGAAGCAGTGATCAAGACCATCCCCAAGAAAAAGAAATGCAAAAAGGCAAAATGGCTGACTGAGGAGGCCCTACAAATAGCTGAGAAAAGAGAAGCTAAAGGCAAAGGAGAAAAGCAAAGATACACCCATTTGAATGCAGGGTTCCAAAGAATAGCAAGGAGAGATAAGAAAGCCTTCCTCAGTGATCAATGAAAAGAAATAGGGGAAAACAATAGAATGGGAAATAGTAGAGATCTCTTCAAGAAAATTAGAGATACCAAGGGAACATTTCATGCAAAGATGGGCACAATAAAGGACAGAAATGGTATGGACCTAACAGAAGAAGATATTAAGAAGAGGTGGCAAGAATACACAGAAGAACTCTACAAAAAAGATCATCATGAACTAGATAACCACAAAGGTGTGATCACTCACCTAGAGGCAGACATTCTGGAATGCGAAGTCAAGTGGGCCTTAGGAAGCATCACTATGAACAAAGCTAGTAGAGGTGATGGAATTCCAGTTGAGCTATTTCAAATCCTAAAAGATGATGCTGTGAAAGTGCTGCACTCAATATGCCAGCAAATTTGGAAAACTCAGCAGTGGCCACAGGACTGAAAAAGGTGAGTTTTCATTCCAGTCCCAAAGAAAGGCAATGCCAAAGAATGCTCAAACTACTGCACAACTGCACTCATTTCACATGCTAGCAAAGTACACGCTAGCAAAGTAATGCTCAAAATTCTCCAAGCCAGGCTTCAACAGTACGTGAACCGTGAACTTCCAGATGTTCAAGCTGGATTTAGAAAAGGTAGAGGAACCAGAGATTCAATTGCCAACATCTGTTGGATCATCAAAAAAGCAAGAGAGTTCAAGAAAAAAATCTACTTCTGCTTTACTTACTATGCCAAAGCCTTTGACTGTGTCAGTCAGTCAGTTCAGTTGCTCAGTCGCTCAATCATGTCCGATTCTTTGCAACCCCATGAATTGCAGCATGCCAGGCCTCCCTGTCCATCACCAACTCCTGGAGTTCACTCAAACTCACATCCCTCGAGTCGGTGATGCCATCCAGCCATCTCATCCTCTGTCGTCCCCTTCTCCTCCTGCCCCCAATCCCTCCCAGCATCAGAGTCTTTTCCAATGAGTCAACTCTTTGCATGAGGTGGCCAAAGTACTGGAGTTTCAGCTTTAGCATCATTCCTTCCAAAGAACACCCAGGACTGATCTCCTTTAGAATGGACTGTGTAGAGCACAGCAAACTGTGGAAAATTCTTCAAGAGATGGAAATCCAGATCACTTTACCTGCCTCCTGAGAAATCTGTATGCAGGTCAAGAAGCAACACTTAGAACCAGACATGGAAAAACAGACTGGTTCCAAACCAGGAAAGAAGTATGTCAAAGCTGTATATTGTCACCCTGCTTATTTAACTTATATGCAGAGTACATCATGCGAAATGTCGGGCTGGATAAAGCACAAGCTGGAATCAAGATTGCCAGGAGAAATATCAATAACCTCAGATATGCAGATGATACCACCCTTATGGCAGAAAGCAAAGAAGAACTAAAGAGCCTTTTGATGAAAGAGGAGAGTGAAAAGGTTGGCTTAAAACTCAACATTTAGAAAACTAAGATCATGGCATCTGGTCTCATCACTTCATGGGAAATAGATGGGGAAACATAGAAACAGTGGCAGACTTTATTTTCTCGAGCTCCAAAAATCACTGCATATGGTGATTGCAGCCATGAAATTAAAAGACCCTTGCTCCTTAGAAGAAAAGCTATGATCAACGTAGACAGCATATTAAAAAGCAGAGATATTACTTCGCCGACAAAGGACCATCTAGTCAAAGCTATGGTTTCTCCAGTAGTCATGTATGGATATGAGAGTTGGACGATAAAGAAAGTTGAGTGCCAAAGAATTGATGCTTTTGAACTGCGGTGTTGGAGAAGACTCTTGAGAGTCCCTTGAACAGCAAGGAGATCAAACTAGTCAATCCTAAAGGAAATCAGTCCTGAATATTCATTGGAAGGACTGATGCTGAAGCTGAAACTCCAATACTTTGGCTACCTGATGTGAAGAACTGACTCACTGGAAAAGACCCTGATGCTGGGAAAGATTGAAGGCAGGAGGAGAAGGCGACAACAGAGGATGAGATGGTTGGATGGCATCACTGACTCGATGGACGTGAGTTTGAGCAACCTCGGGGAGGATGAGATGGTTGGATGGCATCACCAACTCAATGGACGTGAGTTTGAGCAAGCTCTGGGAGTTGGTCATGGGACAGGGAAGCCTGGTGTGCTGCAGTCCATCTGGCTGCAAAGAGACGGACATGACTGAGCAACTGAACTGAAACTTGTAAAGGAATCTAGTTGCTAGGTTGCTATATGCCACCATTGGCTCCCTCCTGAAAATACTAATTAATGATGACTACCAGAAAATATTCAGATACATAGTATGTCATAAAATTTCAGCAAATTCAGATTTGGTCATACAATTCTTCTAAATGACTGGCTACATTTAGACTGGGCATTCCTACATAGGCATACCGTATTATAATGGGCAAAGTGATCACCTCATTTCTTGAGTGCACTACTAACTTACAGTCTACCATCCATATCCACAGTTCTTCCATATCTGAGGTTCTACATTCGAGGATTCAACCAACTCACAGATCGTATAGTACTGTACTGCTTACTATTGAAAAAAAAAAAAAATCTGTGTATAAATGGACCTATGTAGTCTGAGCAAGTGTTGTTTAAGGATCAACTGTACAGGAATACCTTGGAGGTACTGCAGGTTTGGTTTTAGACCACTACAATAAAATGAGTATCAGAATTGAAAACCAAAAGTTGTTTGGTTTCCAACTGCATATGAAAGTTATGTTTACACTATACTGTATAGTCTATTAAGTATGCAATAGCATTACATCTAAAAAATGTACAGTCCTAAATTTAAAAATACTTTATTGCTAAAAAATGCTAATCATCATCTGAGCCTTTAGCAAGTTATAATCTTTTGGCTCATGGAGGGTCTTGCCTCAATGTTGATGGCTACAGACCGATCAAGGAGGTGGTTGCTGAAGGTTGGGATGGCTGTGAGAAATTCCTTAAAATAAGATGACAATGAAGTCTGCTGCACTGACTGATTCTTCCTTTCATGAATGATTTCTCTGTAGCATAAAATGTAGTTTGATAGCATTTTGCCCACAGTAGAATCTCTGTCAAATCTCAGGTCAATCCTCCCAAACCCTGATACTGCCTTATCAACTAAGTTTGTGTAAGATTCTAAATCTTTTGCTGTCATTTTAACAGTCTTCATAACATCTTCATCAGGAAAAGATTCCATCTCAAGAAACTACTTTCATTGTTCATCCATAAGAAGCAACTCCTCATGTGTTAAAGTTTTATCATGAGATTGCAGCAATTCAGTTCACATCTTCCAGCTCTATTTCTTGTTCTCTTGCTATTTCCATCACAACTGCAGTTACTTCCTACACTTAAGTCATGAACCTCTTGAACCTCACCCAAAGGGTTGGAATGAAATTCTTCCAAAATCCTGTTAATGTTGACATTTTGACCTGAAGAATCAAGAACATTCTTAATAGTGTAACGAAGAAACACAAACCTGACTCCACACTGGATCTATTCCTTTAACATGAAACTGTGTTCTATTGCCTGTGCTTAGTCTTGCTGGCTCTGCACCTTTGTAAAGAATTGTTACCTATAGTCTGACATATATGCAATGGCCCCTTCTCAAGGCTCTACCTCCCAGACTTGATTTTTAAAAGTGTAACACTTTTCCCTTTTCAAAATGTTACTTTAACTTAAATTTTTTTTTTTTTTTTTTTTGCTGTGCTGGATCTTCATTGCTGCACAGGCTCAGCAGTTGTGGTGCATGGGCTTAGCTCCCCTGTAGCACGTGGAATCTTCCCAAACCAGGGATTGAACCCATGTCCCCTGCACTGTCAGGCCGACTCCTAAACATGGGACCACCAGGGAAGTCCTAGAGATATAACACTTTTCATACAAAGATAAAAAGTTACAGAACAGAGAATAACATTTGTCTTGTTGGAGACTGATAGTAATGTCATGACCAGACCTTCATGAACAGCTGCAAGAACAAAGGATTATCCCATTTCCTCTGGGATCTAGCTAGCACCAAGAAATTTGTAACTACCATCCATATTCACACACCCAACTTTTAGTATTAAAAAAAGCTTGAATTCTTAATTCATGTAAGATGTTTTTTTGGGACACTATAGTCTGCCATCCTCTTAGGCTGCTGGCTTTCCGAATAAAGTTGCTATTCCTTACCCTAATAACTTGTTTCTTAATTTACTGACCTGTCCTGGAGCGAGCAGTACAAGCTTGGACTCTGTAACAATGGTATCTAGAACAGTGAATCTTTTCCAGAGGTTTTCAATTTATTTCCCCCAGATCCATCAGAGGAATCACTACTTACAGCAGTTATAACCTTATGAAATGTATTTCTTAAACAGTAAGACTTTGAAAGCCAAAATTACTCCTTGATCTATGGACTGCAGAATGGATTTGTGTTAGTAGTCATGAAAACAATCTGGTTCATCTCCATTACAGTTTTTGGGTGACCAGGTGCATTGTCAACAAGCTGTAATATTTCGAAGCACTCTTTTTTTCTGAGCAGTAGGTCCTAATAGTGGACTTAAAATAGTAGCCCATGTTATAAACAGATGTGCTGCCATCCAGGCTTTGTTGTTCCATTTCTAGAGCACAGGCAGGACAGATTTAGCATAGTTCTTAAGGTTCCTAGGATTTTCAGAATGGTAGATGAGCAACGGCTTCGACTTCAAGATACCAGCTGTATTAGCCCCTAATGAGGTATGACTCTGTCCTTTGAAGCTCTGAAGCCAAGCATTAGCTTCTCCTCTCTAGTACGAAAGTCCTAGATGGCATCTTCTTCCAATAGAAGGCTGTTTTGTAAATACTGAAAATCTGTTGTTTAGTATAGCCACCTTCATTAATTATATGAGCTTAGACAAAGCTGGCTTAAAACTCAGTATTAAAAAGCTAAGTTCATGGTACCTGGTCCTATCACTCCATGGCAAGTAGAAGGCAAAAGGTGGAAGCAGTGACAGACTTCCTCTTCTTGGGCTCTAAAATCACTGCAGATGTGACTGCAGCCATGAAATTAGAAGATGACTGCTTCCTTGCAGGAAAGCTATGACAAATCTAGACAGTGTGTTAAAAAGCAAAGACACCACTTTGCAGACAAAGGTCCACATAGTGAAGGCTATGGTCCTTTCAGTAGTCATGTATGGATGTGCAGTTGGACAATGAAGAAGACAGAGCACCAAAAATCCGATGCTTTCAAACTATGGTGCTGGAGAAGACTCTTGAGAGTTCCTTGGAAAGCAATATCAAACCAGTCAATCTTAAAGGAAATCAACCCTGAATACTCTTTGGAAGGACTGATGCTGAAGCTCCAATACTTGGGCTACCTGATGCGAAGAACTGACTCATTGGGAAAGACCCTGAAGCTGGGAAAGACTGAACGCAGGAGGAGAAGAGGGTGACAGAGGATGAGATGGTTGGATGGCATCAATTCAATGGGCATGAACTTGGGCAAATTCCCGGAGATAGGAGGGACAGGGAAGCCTGGTGTGCTGCAGTCCATGGGGCTGCGGAGAGTCAGACACAATTTGGTGACTGACGGCAACAAGATCTTTTGGATAACTTGCTGCAGCTTCTATATCAGCACTTACCATTTCACCTTGCATTTTATGTTATGGAGATGGCTTCTTTCCTTAAACCTCATAAACCAACCTTTGCTAGCTTCAAACTTTTCTGCTGCAGCTTCCTCATGTCTCTTAGCCTTCACAGAATTGAAGAGAGTTAGGGTATTGCTCTAGATTAGGCTTTAGCTTGAGGGAATGTTGTGTCTAGTTTCATCTTCTAGCCAAACCACTATAATTTTCTCCATATAGTAACAAGGTTGTTTTATCATTCATGTGGCCCTTGAAGCAGCACTTTTAATTTCCTTCAAGAACTTTTCCTGTGTATTCACAACCTAGCTAGCTGTCATAAGAGGCCTAGCTTTCAGCCTACTTCAGCTTTTGATGTGCCTTCCTAAGCTTAATCATTTCTATCTTTTGATTTAAAGTTAGAACTCTTCCTTTCACAAGAACACTTAAGAGACCACTGGCGGGTTAACTGTTAGCTGAATTTCAATACTGTCTCAAGGAATAGGGAGGCCTGAGGAAAGAGAGGGAGGTAGTGGAATGGACTGTTGATGGAGCAGTCAGAATACACACATTTATTAAGTTCACGGTCTTACATGGGCACATGGCATCCCAAAACAATTACAACAGTAACATCAAATATTTACTGATCAGAGAGCACCCCAAAAGTATAACAATGAAAAAGTTTGAAATATTTTAAGAATTACCAAAATGTGCCACAGAGACATGAAGTGAGTATATGCTGTTGGAAAATTGGTGCTGAAAGACTTAACAATGTATAGTTGCAACAGCTATTCAATTAGTAAAAAACGCAGTAACTGCCAAGTACAATAAAATGAACTATGTCTGTATGAGAAGTGAGCCCAGTAATCTAATGAAAAATTATAATATCTGGTAATATTTGAATAAAAAGTTATTAGCAAAATATTGGGCTTCCCTAATAGCTCAGTTGGTAAAGAATCTGCCTGCAATACAGGAGACCCCAGTTTGATTCCTAGGTCGGGACGATCCCCTGGAGAAGGGAAGGCTACCCACTCCAGTATTCTTGCCTGGAGAATTCCATGGACAGAGGAGGCTGTCGGGCTACACTTCATGAGGTCACAAAGAGTTGGATATGACTGAGTGACTAACACATTAATTACTTAAACATGTTTATAATAGCTGTTTTAAAATCTTTTATCTGCTAAATCCAACATCCAGGCCTATTCAGAGTTAATTTATATTTGCTGCTCTTTCCTTTGAGTAGGACTCATACCTTTTGCTGAGAACTGGAAATTTTAAATAATATAGCAATTCTGAATTCTAATTGTTTTTTTCCTGAAGGTTGTTGTGGTTGCCTGAATTAAATCTGTAGAAACTGTCTTCCCTATGATGTGCAGCTGTTAAAGTATTTGCAGCTTGTTTGCTTTTCATTATTTTATTATTTTTTTCAAGAGGATCTGCATCCAAGAAGGTTCACTTGCACAGGTGTTAACAGGAAGCCTCTGCTGACAGAGGCCTCAGTTCCTCTCTATGATGGCTACTACACAGGGCTGCTTGACAGTGATCATGATCTAAGTAATCTAAGGCAGAAAGCAAGGAAAAGTCACATGTCTTTTATGGGGTAGCCTCAGAAGTCATATGCTTCTACCATATTCTATTGGTTATACAGACCAACTATAATAAAATGTGAAAGATGACTACACAAAGGCATAAACACAGGAGGTGGGGATCACTGGGGGCCACGACAGCAGTTGGCTCTCTCAGCCAGAAAAATGCGTACATATACATCTAACAAAAAATACAGATATGTTTACTGAAAACTACAAAATGTTGATGAAAGAAAAAAAGATGGCCTAAGTAACCAGAGAGACATAGCAAGTTCATGAGCTGGAAGATTTAACACAGTAAAGATACCAGTTCTCACAAAATTTATCTGAAGTTGGTTTAACCAATTCCTATAAAATCTTAACAGGACATTTCTGTAGATATAGAGCAGATATAGAGAATTCTATATAGAGAGACATATATTTATATAAACATATATAGATATATGTTTCTAAAATTTATATGGAAAGGCAAAGAAAGTAGAATAGCTAATTTTGAAAAGAAAAGAAAATGGGGAAATTGCACTATCCTTTTTAAGACTTACTATGTAAATAAAGGGCTTCCCAGGTAGCTCAGCTGGTAAAGAATCCACCTGCAAAGCAGAAGACCCAGGTTCAATTCCTGGACTGGGAAGTTCCTTTGGAGAAGGGATATGCTACCCACTCCAGTGTTCTTGTGCTTCCGTGGTGGCTCAGACAGTAAAGAGTGTTAATCGCTCAACATGTCTGACTCTCTGCAATCCCTTGGATTGAACCTGCCAGGCCCCTTTGTCCATGGAACTTTCCAGGCAAGAATACTGGAGTGGGTAGCCACTCCCTTCTCCAAGGGATCTTCCCAACCCAGGGATCGAATCTGGGTCTCCTGCAATGCAGGCAGATTTTTTACTGTCTGAGCTACTCAGGAAGCCCGAAGGCAGTAATGAATCTGCCTGTATAGTAATGAATCTGCCTGTAATGCGGGAGACCTGGGTTCAATTCCTGGGTTAAAAGATCCCCTGGAAGAGAGCATGGCATCCACTTCAGTATTTTCGCCTGGACAATCCCCACGGACAGAGGAGCCTGGCAGGCTACAGTCCATGGGGTCACAAAGAGTTGGACATGACTGAGAGACTAATAAGCAAGCACAGCACATGTAGATAAAAATAATAAAGATAGTGGTATTAGTAGATAGAGAGACATAAAGATCAATAAAATAGAATAAAGACTCCAGAAACAGATTCACACACATACAGACAACTAATTTTTGGCAAGGCATAAAAGCAATTCAATCAAAAGAAAACAGTCTTTCTCACAAATGGTCACCTATATTCCAAAATATTAACTCTGACCTAAACCTTATAATGTACACAAAAATTAACTCCAAATGGATCATAGATCTAAATGCAATACTATAAAAATTTTTAGGAGAAACTCTTTGTGACTTAGATTTAGGTAAAAAGTTAACAGATAAGACCCCAAAAGTATACTCTATGAGAGAAAAAAGTCAGACTTTATCAAAATTAGAAACTTTTCCCCTGTGAAAGATATTGTTGAAAGAATAAAAAGACAAATTGGGGGAAAACAGTATTAGTGAATCACATGTTTCATATAGGAATTATATCCAGAATATATAAGGAACTCTCTAAAACCAACAGAAATGGTATGGACCTAACAGAAGCAGAAGATATTAAGAAGAGGTGGCAAGAATACACAGAACTGTATAAAAAAGATCTTCACAACCCAGATGATTGCAGTGGTGTGATCACTCACCTAGAGCCAGACATCCTGGAATGTGAACTCAAGTGGGCCTTAGGAAGCATCACTACGAACAAAGCTAGTGGAAGTGATGAAATTCCAGTTGAGCTATTTCAAATCCTGAAAGATGATGCTGTGAAAGTGCTGCACTCAATATGCCAGCAAATTTGGGAAACTCAGCAGTGGCCACAGGACTGAAAAAGGTCAGTTTTCATTCCAATCCTAAAGAAGGGCAATGCCAAAGAATGCTCAAACTACCGCACACTTGCACCCATCTCACACGCTAGTAAAGTAATGCTCAAAATTCTCCAAGCCAGGCTTCAGCAATATGTGAACCGTGAACTTCCAGATGTTCAAGCTGGTTTTAGAAAAGGCAGAAGAACCAGAGATCCAATTGCCAACGTCCGCTGGATCATCGAAAAAGCAAGAGAGTTCCAGAAAAACATCTATTTCTGCCTTATTGATTATATCAAAGCCTTTGACTGTGTGGATCACAATAAACTGTGGAAAATTCTGAAAGAGATGGCAATTCCAGACCACCTGACCTGCCTCTTGAGAAACCTGTATGCAGGTCAGGAAGCAACAGTCAGAACTGGACATGGAACAACAGACTGGTTCCAGATAGGAAAAGGAGTATGTCAAGGCTATATATTGTCACCCTGCTTATTTAACTTATATGCAGAGTACATCATGAGAAACGCTGGGCTAGATGAAGCACAAACTGGAATCAAGATTGCCGGGAGAAATATCAATAACCTCAGATATGCAGATGATACCACCCTAGAAGAAGAACTAAAAAGCCTCTTGAGGAAAGTGAAAGAGGAGAGTGAAAAAGTTGGCTTAAAGCTCAACATTCAGAAAACTATCATGGTATGCGGACCCATTGCTTCATGGCAGATAGATGGGGAAACAGTGGAAACAGTGTCAGACTTTATTTTGGGGGGCTCCAAAATCACTGCAGATGGTGATTGCAGCCATGATATTAAAAGACACTTATTCCTTGGAAAGAAAGTTATGACCAACCTAGACAGCATATTAAAAAGCAGAGGCATTATTTTGTCAACTAAGGTCCATCTAGTCAAGGCTATGGTTTTTCCAGTGGTCATGTGTGGATGTGAGAGTTGGACTGTAAAGAAATCTGAGCGCCAAAGAATACATGCTTTTGAACTGTGGTGTTGGAGAAGATTCTTGCGAGTCCCTTGAACTGCAAGGAGATCCAACCAGCCCATCCTAAAGGAGATCAGTCCTGGGTGTTCCTTGGAAGGACTGACGTTGAAGGTGAAACTCCAATACTTTGGCCACCTGATGCAAAGAGCGGATTCATATGAAAAGACCCTGATGCTGGGAAAGATTGAGAGCAGGAGGAGAAGAGGACAATAGAGGATGAGATGGTTGGACGTCATCACCAACTCAATGGAGATGAGTTTGGGTGAACTCTGGGAGTTGGTGATGGCCAGGGAGGCCTGGTGTGCTGCAGTTCATGGGATCGCAGAGTTGGACACGACTGAGCAACTGAACTGAAAACCAACAGTAAATAATCCAATTAGAAAATGGATAAAAACAACCAAGAAGATAAATGCAAGGTAAATGCAAGGAATATATGCACATGAAAAGATGTTCAACATTATTACCCATCACAGAATGCAAATTAAAGCCACCACGAGATACCACTATAAATTTATTAGAATGGCTAAAATTAAAAGTACTGACAATAATGTACTGGGTTTAACTGTCCACTGAAATTCTGAAATTCATATCTACTTGGTACCTCAGAATGTGATCTTACTTAGAAAAAGGGTCTTTGCAAATGCAATTAATGAAAATGAGGTTATCAGGATCAGAACAGGCCTGAAATTCAATGACTGATATCCTTATAAGAAGACCATATGAACATATACAAGTGGATATATGCACAGAGGAAGACAGCCATATGAAGACAGAGGCAGGGACTGGAGTTATGCAGCCACAACACAAGGAGCACCAGGACTGCTGGCAACTACCAAAGACAGGACAGACATTTGGAGCGTTTTTTTCCTCAGAGCATGGCCCTGCTATCACCTTGACTTCTAACTTCTAGCCTACATAACTATGGGAGAATAAATTACCACCTTGTTTATTTAATTTGTTATCACAGCCCTAGGAAACAAATACCAAGTGCGAGTAAGGATATGGAGCAATAGGATCTTTCACACACGGCTGGTGGGAATGTAAAATGGTACCGTCACCTGGAAAACTGGCAATTTCTCATACAGTTAAACACAACACAACTCAATAATCACACTCCTGAGTATTAACAAAGAGAATTAAAACATTTTCACACACAAATCTCCACATGAATGTTCATAATAAGCTTTATCTGTAGTAGTCAAAAGTTAGAAACAACAGATATATCTTTCAATGGATGAATGGAAAAATAAGCTGTGGAATATCCATACAACGGACTACCACTCAGTAATAAAAACAAATGAACTATTAATAACGTAACAGTTAGATGGATCTCAAGGGCATTATGCTCAGTGAAAAACAGAAAATCTCAAAAGGTCCCATATTATATGATTGACATAACATTCTCAAAATGACAAAATTATAGTGATATAGATCAGTGGCTGCTAGAGGTTAGGGCTGGGAGGGCATGAGGGAGAGTTTCTTTGGGAGTTCTATATTCCAATTGTGGTGATGGCTATATGAATTTATACATGCAATAAAATTTCATAGACCTACACAGCAGAAAAAAAAATTTTAAGAGTTAATGTAAACTGTAGTGAAATCCAAATAAAGTCTCTAGTTTAGTTAATGAACAGTATTGTACTAATGTCAATTTTCTAGTTTTGACACTATGGTTATACAGTTTGCAGCTTCCCTGGTGGGTCAGATGATAATCAATCTGCTTGCAATGCAGGAGCATCTGCCTGTAAGGCAGGTCTGATCTCTGGGTCAGGAAGATCCCTAGAGAAAGGAATGGCTACCCACTCCAGTATTCTTGCATGAAGAATTCCAAGCAGAGGACCCTGGTGGACTACAGTCCATGGGATCACAAAGAGTCATACATCACTAAGTCACTTAAGTCACTATACTGTTTCACCTATAGTACTCTCTGTCAGTATCTTAACAAAATACATACACATAGATGCAGGTAGTAATAAATTTTCATCCATTTGTACTCATATATGAATCTGGCTTTCAGCTTTAGTTATTTGCATTTATTTGTTGGTAAATGTACGCTTCAGAGGCTTGGAAAAGAAAGCAGATTTGCCTCACCTTTTCCCCACAGTTTTCTGATGATATCCAATCAGTCATACAGAAACAGCTGTTGTTACTGGGGGAAGCTGGGTGAAGAATACTTATGAAAGCTACTGTTTTTGCAACTTTCATATGTATTTAACGGAGAAGGCAATGGCACCCCACTCCAGTACTCTTGCCTGGAAAATCCCATGGACGGAGGAGCCTGGTAGGCTGCAGTCCATGGGGTCGCTAATAGTCGGACACGACTGAGTGACTTCACTTTCACTTTTCACTTTCCTGCATTGGAGAAGGAAATGGCAACCCACTCCAGTGTTCTTGCCTGGAGAATCCCAGGGACAGGGGAGCCTGGTGGGCTGCCGTCTATGGGGTCACACAGAGTCAGACACGACTGAAGTGACTTAGCATAGCATAGCATAGCATATGTATTTAAAATTATTATTTTTTTAAGTCTTAAATTATTTTTACTTTATTATAACTCTTAACCTATAACTCAAAGTTGTGATATAATTATATTGGGGGATGGGAGTAAGTAGCAGCAAGAGTTCAGTTCAGTTCAGTTGCTCAGTCCTGTCTGACTTTTTGTGACCCCATGTACTGCAACACACCAGGCCTCCCTGTCCATGACCAGCTCCTGGAGTTTACTCAAACTCATGTCCATTGAGTCGGCGATGCCATCCAACCATCTCATCCTCTGTCGTCCCCTTCTCCTCCTGCCTTCAATCTTTCCCAGCATCAGGGTCTGTTCAAATGAGTCAGTTCTTCGCATCAGGTGGCCAAAGTATTGGAGTTTCAGCTTCAGCATCAGACCATCCAATGACTGTTCAGAACTGTTTTCCTTTAAGATGAACAGGTTGGATCTCCTTGCTGTCCAAGGGACTCTCAAGAGTCTTCTCCAACACCACAGTTCAAAAGCATCAATTCTTTGGCACTCAGCTTTCTTTATAGACCGCTCTCACATCCATACATGATTACAGGAAAAAAAAACAGCTTACACTAGATGAACCTTTGCTGGCAAAGTAATGTCTCTGCTTTTGAATATGCTGTCTAGGTTGGTCATAGCTTTTCTTCCAAGGGACAAGCATCTTTTAATTTCATGGCTGCAGTCACCATCTGAAGTGATTTTCGAGCCCCAAAACACAAAGTCTGCCACTGTTTCCACTATTTCCCCATCTATTTGCCATGAAGTGATGGGACCAGATGCCATGATCTTAGTTTTCTGAATGTTGAACTTTCAGCCAACATTTTCACTCTCCTCTTTCACTTTCATCAAGAGGCTCTTTAGTTCTTCTACGCTTTCTGCCATAAAGGTGGTGTCATCAGCATATCGGAGAAGGAGGTTATTGATATATCTCCTGGCCATCTCGATTCCAGCTTGCGCTTCACCCAGCCAGGCGTTTCTCATGATGTACTCTACATATAAGTTAAATAAGCAAGGTGACAATATACAGCCTTGATATACTCCTTTCTCGATTTGGAACGAGTCTGTTATTCCAGACTCTTATTCCAGTCTGTTATTCCAGAACTGTTATGTCCAGTTCTAACTGTTGCTTTCTGACCTGCATACAAATTTACCAGGAGGCAGGTCAGGTGGTCTGGTATTCCTCTCTTGAAGAACTTTCCACAGTCTGTTGTGATCCACAGAGTCAAAGTGTTTGGAATAATCAATAAAGCAGAAATAGATGTTTTTTGGAACTCTCTTGATTTTTTGATGATCCATCCAATGGATGTTGGCAAATTGATCTCTGGTTTCTCTGCTTTTCCTAAATCCAGCTTGAACATCTGGAATTTCACAGATCACGTACTGTTGAAGTCTGACTTGGAGAATTTTGAGCATTACTTTGCTAGTGTGTGAGATGAGTGCAATTGTGCGGTAGTTTGAGCATTCTTTGGCATTGCCTTTCTTTGGGATTGGAATGAAAACTGACCTTTTCCAGTCCTGTGCCACTGCTGAGTTTTCCAAATTTGCTGGCATATTGAGTGCAGCACTTTCGCAGCATCATCTTTTAGGGTTTGAAACAGCTCAACTGAAACTCCAACACCTCCACTAGCTTTGTGTATAGTGATGCTTCCTAAGGCCCACTCTACTTCACATTCCAGGATGTCTTGCTCCAGGTGAGTGATCATACCATCATGATTATCTGGGTCATGATGATCTTTTTTGTATAGGTCTTCAGTGTATTCTTGCCACCTCTTCTTAATATCTTCTGCTTCTGTTAGGTCCATACCATTTCTGTCCTTTATTGCGCCCATCTTTGCATGAAATGTTCCCTTGGTATCTCTAATTTTCTTGAAGAGATCTCTACTATTTCCCATTCTATTGTTTTCCCCTATTTCTTTTCATTGATCACTGAGGAAGGCTTTCTTATCTCTCCTTGCTATTCTTTGGAACCCTGCATTCAAATGGGTGTATCTTTGCTTTTCTCCTTTGCCTTTAGCCTCTCTTCTTTTCTCAGCTATTTGTAAGGCCTCCTCAGTCAGCCATTTTGCCTTTTTGCATTTCTTTTTCTTGGGGATGGTCTTGATCACTGCCTACCATACAATGTCACGAACCTCGGTCCGTAGTTCTTCAGGCACTCTGTCTATTGGATCTAATCCCTTGAATCTATTTTTCACCTCCATTGTATAATCATAAGGAATTTGATTTAGGTCACACCTGAATGGTCTAGTGGTTTTCCCTACTTTCTTCAATTTAAGTCTGAATTTGGCAATAAGGAGTTCATGATCCGAGCCACAGGCAGCTCCCAGTCTTGTTTTTGCTGACTGTATAGAGCCTCTCCATTTTTGGCTGCAAAGAATATAATCAATCTGATTTCGGTGTTGACCATTTAATGATATCCACGTGTAGAGTCTTATCTTGTGTTGTTGGAAGAAGGTGTTTGCTATGACCAGTGTGTTCTCTTGGCAAAACTCTATTAGCCTTTGCCCTGCTTCATTCTGTACTCCAAGGCCAAATTTGCCTGTTACTCCAGGTGTTTCTTGACTTCCTACTTTTGCATTCCAGTCCCCTATAATGAAAAGGACATCTTTTTTGGGTGTTAGTTCTAAAAGGTCTTATAGGTCTTCATAGAACCATTCAACTTCAGTTTCTTCAGCATTACTGGTCAGGGCACAGACTTAGATTACCGTGATATTGAATGGTTTGCCTTGGAAATGAACAGAGATCATTCTGTTGTTTTTGAGATTGCATTCAAGTACTGCATTTCGGACTCTTTTGTTGACTATGAGGGCTATTCCATTTCTTCTAAGGGATTCTTGCCCACAGTAGTAGGTATAGTGGTCATCTGAGGTAAATTCACCCATTCCAGTCCATTTCAGTTCTCTGATTCCTAAAATGTCGACATTCACTCTTGCCATCTCTTGTTTGACCACTTCCAATTTTCCTTGATTCATGCACCTAACATTCCAGATTCCTATGCAATACTGCTTTTTACAGCATCAGACTTTACTTTCATCACCAGTCACATCCACAACTGGGTGTTGTTTTTGCTTTGGCTCCATCTCTTCATTCTTTCTGGAGTTATTTCTCCACTGATCTCCAGTTGCATACTGGGCACCTACCGACCTGAGGAGTTCATCTTCCAGTGTCCTATCTTTTTGCCCTTTCATACTGTTCATGGGGTTCTCAAGGAAAGAATACTGAAGTGGTTTGCCCTTCCCTTCTCCAGTGGACCACACCTTGTCAGAACTCTCCACCATGACCAGTCCATCTTGGGTGGCCCTACGAGGCATGGCTCATAGTTTCATTGAGTTAGACAAGGCTGTGATCCATGTGATCAAATGCTTTAGTTTTCTGTGATTGTGGTTTTCAGTTTGTCTGTCCTCTCTGATGGAGACGGGTAAGAGGCTTATGGAAGCTTCCTGATGGGAGAGACTGAGGGGGAAACTGGGTCTTGTTCTGATGGGCGGGGCCATGCTCAGTAAATGTTTAATCCAATTCTTTGTTGATGGGTGGGGCTGTGTTCCCCCCGTTATTTACCTGGGGCAAACTATGGTGGAGGTAATGAAGACAACGGCGACCTCCTTCAAAAGGTCCAGTGCATATACTGCTACACTCAGTGCTCCCAACCCTGCAGCAGGCCACCACTGACCCACGCCTCCGCTGGAGACTCCTGGACACTCCCAGTTAAGTCTGAATCAGTCTCTTATGGGGTCACTGCTCCTTTCTCCTGCATCCTGGTGCACACAAGGTTCTGTTTGGGCACTCCATGAGTCTATTACAGTCCTGTGTAAGTTCTGGCAGCTCTATGGTGGGGTTAATGGCGACCTCCTCCAAGAGGGCTTATGCCATACCCAAGAGTTGGATATGTAAGAGTTGGATAAGATCATTAAATCTTTACCTCCTAAAATAAGAAACAAAGATTTTAAAATTGAAAAAGCATGAGACAGAAATAGAAACATTCTCTAGAGACACAGAAGTAAATTCCAGAAACAAACTAAAGAATTAAAAATTACTGCCTCAGGAAATTCCCCGGCAGTCCAGTAGTTAAGACTCTGAGCTCCCACTGCAGGGAGCACAGGTTCCATCTCTGTTCAGAGAACCAAGATCCCACATGTACAACCAGAAAAAAAAAGTTGCCTCTGATGAGGAATTGAGTAGAGAAGAAAAGGGTAAGAGACTGTTCTTTCTTATTATAAAATTTGTAGCATACTATTTCACTTTATCCTAAAAAACTGTACATGTTATATTGAACAAAAATGAAATTATTTAAAAAATCTACAGTTTCCAATGTTCTTCTCCCAGACCTACTATGTAACAATATGTGAATAGATCCACATATTTCAATTACCTTAAAAGATTTTTAAAATGTTCAAACTTTGGTTTAGTTGGATAAAGCATTTAGTGTCAGATCATGGACTTAAAGCCCAATGCAGTCTTTAGCATATTTCATGGACTCAAAAATGCACCCTCAACCCTAGACAGCAGATTTAATTAAACATGCAACTCATTAAAAACTGAACCAAGAAAAAAGAGTTTAGATGGGTCAGTATAATCCATCACCACAATCCAAAGCCTCCTTAAAAAAGTCATGTAGACAGTAAGTAAAAGAATCTTTGTACATGAAGGAAAATAATTTATATTGACAAGTTAAAACTAATTTCTCTCTTGCAATCTAAAATGATAGTAAACAATAATTTTTATCATATATTGGGATTAAATGTACCTTTAATGTACTCTCCTCCTTCAATGTACCTTATCTTTGAGGTTCTGGCGAATTTTAGTTGCCATAACAACCTGAGTAAACCCTTTATTGCTGTAGATATCTGTAGCTATTTATAAATTTAACAGCTGGATCTGTCCAGCTAATTTCTTTTACAAGATACAAAAGAAGTGTTCATTTGTTCTGAAGAAACTTGAGGAAAATGTCAGAGACCATTAAAAGTAAATTTTCATATTTTTAAATATAGAAGTGTACTATAAAATATGCAGAGTAAGTCAGAAAATGCCTGTCAGCACTGTTTTCTAAAGAAATATCAATATAAACACCTAAGCTTTCTAAATCGTCAACCATTTTCTGAACTGAAAAATGCTTATTTTAAATATATTTCTTCTTTTCATAGTTTAAAAAAATGCAAGACAATACTCAAAGAAGTAAACATTAGCATTTATATAAAACAATATTTATCAGCAGGTAGGGCAAACTAAATTAAGAAAAACAGAATAAGTATTTTAAAGGTGAATCTTCTCTTTCAAAATGATTATATTGGTTTTATTAAAATGACTAATAATATTTAGAATGGAGAAATGCATATCTTCTCTGATAGGAGTATTTGAGTACACAAGATTTAAAAATAAAAAGTTTAAACACAACATTGTAAAGCAATTATCCTCCAATTAAAAAATAATAAAAATAAAACAATGCCAAAAAAAATAAACAAAAGGTTTATTCTGCAGCACGCAGCAGCTGATTAGGAGTTCTTTTTTTTTTTTTTTAAACTTTACAATATTGTATTAGTTTTGCCAAATATCGAAATGAATCCGCCACAGGTATACCTGTGTTCCCCATCCTGAACCCTCCTCCCTTGATTAGGAGTTCTTAAACAGGGTAAGAAGTTCTTACACAGGGCCCATGCTATATAGTCTCACAAGTGTTGGCCCAGTAGATCACTCAGATTAAGACTGCGATATTTAGGACAACTTACAATTTTTACCCACAAGGGAAAAACTGTTTTACATTACATATAAATAAATTCATTGACTGATATTATTACATATATTTTTTTACCCTGGATTGGGAATTTTTTCTGCGTGCTCATCTCCTTTTTAACCCTTTCTCCAACTATGATTTGTATGTTTCGAAACAAATATAGTATCTTATATATCTTATATTTAATTTGTATGAAAATTAAATATCTACATTGTCTATGTTTAACATAATCTATACTTCGTTTTACAAAAATTAAAGAACGTACAAAAGACAGTTTCCTAAGGAAATAAAATTAAGAACCAAACAATGGGCAATCCAAACAGCAGTAGCAATGTTATTCCGAATTTCAAAGATTAACAATAGATGCATAAAAACTATCCTCCTATATTCATTTTTGCTGTATTTTGATATAAAACATATCCAATTATTAAATGAGCCCTTTCCCCTTTCACCTAGATCTTTTGGAGAACCACATAATTAAAATCCTAAGAAACCATTCCTGTGCCTGGAATTTCAAGTAAGTCTGCCTTTCATGAAAGTACCCACATGATTATTTTTCCAATACTTTTATAGTTCCTTTCCTGGCCATTCGATTCCTTGAACAATTTATTGAAAGTGCTTATATGGCAGCAATATGCCCACTTATGTTTTTCTTCAACTACATACAATTTTCCTTGGGTGACAAAAATGAGGATAAGACTTTATTCTTATACTTTGCCTTGATAGTTTAAAAGGTACTCTCATATATTATCTGCTTTGACATAGGTAAGAGAGCTATTATTCTCATTTTGAAAATCAGAAAAAAAAATAGGCTAGAAGCATTTGCCTTAGGTCAAACCAGAAGAGCAAGAATAATCAGAACTCAGCTCTCCTGACATACCTTTTTCACAACATTTTGCTGCCTCCCAATTTTAAGTGACAAGGAGAAGAGAGTGGTGTGACTGACTCTGGCAGCCTGCAGTTGTTACAGACCCTGAACAACAGAATCAATTACAATCTATATTCCCTAACAGCCATGGTTGACCTGTCTGTTATCACAGCTTTATTAACCAGAGGTTTAAACTTATGCTTGTAAGAATTTCTTTACAAAAAAAAAAAGCACATTGTATTCCAAAAAAGAACCACCTATCAGACCCAAACTTGCACATTTTCTATTTACAGCCTATCAGTGTTTAAAACAGGAATCATCTTAATCAAACAGCAAGTTTACAAAAGGCTACGAGATATACCTTTAGGAATGTGAATACACTATTTTTAGCAAACACTTAAATCCACACCACCCTGAACGCACCCATTCTGATCTTGGAAGCAAAGCAGGGTTGGGCGTGGTTAGTACTTGGGTGGGAGACTGCCTGGGAATACTGGGTGCTGTAGGCTTTTGAGACTTCCCTGGTGGCTCAGACAGTAAAGCGTCTGCCTGCAATGCAGGAGACCCGGGTTCGTCCCCTAGGTTGGGAAGATCCCCTGGAGAAGGAAATGGCAAACCACTCCTGTACTCTTGCCTGGAAAATCCCATGGACTGAGGGGCCTGGTAGCTACAGTACATGGGGTTGCAAAGAGTTGGACACGATTGAGCGACTTCACTTAAATCCTAGTATGAGGCCAGAATAAAATAGAAAACAAAACAGAAGAATGTCCAACTCTGACATTCTTCCTACCAGTTAACAATATGGCGAATACTTTTTCATTTCAGTTGCTCAGTCGTGTCCGACTCTTTGCGACCCCATGAACCGCAGCACACCAGGCCTCCCTGTCCATCACCAACTCCCGGAGTCCATCCAAACCCATGTCCATTGTGTCAGTGATGCCATCCAACCATTTCATCCTCTATCGTCCCTTTCTCCTCCTGCCCTCAATCTTTCCCAGCATCAGGGTCTTTTCAAGCGAGTCAGCTCTTCGCATTAGGTGGCCAAAGTATTGGAGTTTCAGCTTCAGCATCAGTCCTTCCAATGAATACCCAGGACTGATCTCCTTTAGGATGGACTGGTTGAATCTCCTTGCAGTCCAAGGGACTCTCAAGAGTCTTCTCCAACACCACACTTCAAAAGCATCAATTTTTCGGGGCTCAGCTTTCTTCACAGTCCAACTCTCACATCCATACATGACCACTGGAAAAACCATAGCCTTGACTAGATGGACCTTTGTTGACAAAGTAATGTCTATGCTTTCTAATATGCTGTCTAGGTTGGTCATAACTTTCCTTCCAAGGAGTGTCTTTTAATTTCATGGCTGCAATCATCATCTGCAGTGATTTTGGAGCCCCCAAAAATAAAGTCTGACACTGTTTCCCCATCTATTTCCCATGAAGTGATGGGACCGGATGCCATGATCTTCGTTTTCTGAATGTTGAGCTTTAAGCCAACTTTTTCACTCTCCTCTTTCACTTTCATCAAGAGGCTTTTGAGTTCCTCTTCACTTTCTGCCATAAGGGTGGTGTCATCTGCATATCTGAGGTTATTGATATATCTCCCAGCAATCTTGATTCCAGCTTGTGCTTCACCCAACCAGGCATTTCTCATGATGTACTCTGCCTGTAAGTTAAATACGCAGGGTGACAATATACAGCCTTGACGTACTCCTTTTCTTATTTGGAACCAGTCTGTGGTTCCATGTCTAGTTCTAACTGTTGCTTCTTGACCTGCATACAGATTTCTCAAGAGGCAGGTCAGGTGGTCTGGTATTCCCATCTCTTTCAGAATTTTCCACAGTCTACTGTGATCCACAGAGTCTAAGGCTTTGGCATAGTCAATAAAGCAGAAATAGATGTTTTTCTGGAACTCTCTTGCTTTTTCCACGATCCAGCAGATGTTGGCAATTGGATCTCTGGTTCCTCTGCCTTTTCTAAATCCAGATTGAACATCTGGAAGTTCACGGTTCATGTATTGCTGAAGCCTGGCTTGGAGAATTGTAAGCATTACTTTACTAATATATATATATTTTAATTGTTTACTTATTTATGTATTTTTGGCTGCACTGTGCAGCTTTCAGGATCTTAGTTTCCTGACCAGGGATCCAACCTGGCCTAGCAGTGAAAGCACTGACACCTAAGCACTGAGAGCTAACCACTGGATCACCAGGGAATTCCCACAAATACTTTTAGGTTGTTCTAACCCTAATTATCAGCTAAAGTGAAAGTGTAGTCACTCAGTCTTTGTGACCCCATGGACTATGGCCCTCCAGGTTCCTCTATCCATGGAGATTCTCCAGGCAAGAATACTAGAGTGGGTTGCCATTCCCTTCTCCAGGGCATCTTCCCAACCCAGGGATCAAACCCTGGTCTCCCACATTGCAGGCAGATTCTTAACCATCTGAGCCACCAGGGAAGCCCAATTATTAGTTAAACCCATAACAAAATCAGAGGCAGGTTCATCTTCTCTCCTACTTTGAGGGAGAGTGGGGACTGGGGTAAAATGGTGACAGAAAGAGAGTGAAACTATCCTTCCAAATAAACAGCCTACCACTGCTCATATTCTATAATGCTTGTTCACATGCCTGCTAACCTCTGTCAGTACCCTGTTTCAGTGCCTCCTTTCTTTGATCTATTTTCCAGCTTTTTTTCATTCGTTCATTACTTGTTGTTTAGTCATCATGTCATGTCTGATCTTCATGACCTCCTGGACTGTAGCCCACCAGGCTCCTCTGTGCCTAGGATTTCCCAAGCAAGAATACTAGAATGACTTGCCATTTCCTAATCCAGGCGATCTTCCCAACCCAGGGATCAAACCCATGTCTCCTGCATTGGCAGTCAGATTCTTTATCACTGAGCCACTAAGGAAGCCTCTTGTTACTTGCCCACCTCCATTATTATATCTTTCTTGCCATCTCTCTCTTTAGTAATCCTCATCTCGATCTAGGAAGTCTTTACCTTCTGTCTGCCAGATTCCTCCCGGATGCTGCCACCTCAACTCCCACTCAAGGCTTTGCCTTCACCAACTCATGCTTTAAAATTATCTCACTTTTTCCTTGATCATCTTTCAAAATCTCATTACCTTGATGTATCTGACATAGTTATTAGAAAAACCAGTTGATTAAAGTAGTTCATACCAAAAGGTGTGTAACTTAAATAACTGGTATCATTACAGACAGAATGCAGAGAGAAATTTAGGAAAGAACAATTTTCACACAATTCAGCCCACTCCCATCCCTGCCTCCAGCAAAGAATAATGGAGTTAGTAAGTCTAGGAAAACCCTTTCACAAATCCCATTAACTCTTAAAATAAGTTCCCTTCATTGTTGAAGACGACTTTAGTTATTATTCCATTTCCATCTCTTACTAGTTTCCTAGGGCCCTAATATTTGCTCTACAATGAAGACAGTCCATTTCTATTACATTGGGAAAGTACTCACCTGCTCTAAGCTAGGTTAAATCAAATACCTAAAGTGTGTATACAAAGACGGATGATTATCCTGGCTTCTGAGTGGCATTCACTGGAAAAGAGGCTTGAATGTAGGACTCTTCATATTAAAATGAAATTGCTTCTTCTTTTCCTAGTGAACTCCTTCCTTCTAATCTGCTGCTGCTATTGCTGCTAAGTCGCTTCAGTCGTGTCCGACTCTGTGCGACCCCATAGACAGCAGCCCACCAGGCTCCCCTGTCCCTCGGATTCTCCAGGCAAGAATACTGGAGTGGGCTGCCATTTCCTTCTCCAATGCATGAAAGTGAAAAGTCAAAGTGAAGTCACTCAGTCGTGTCTGACTCTTAGCGACCTCATGGACTGCAGCCCACCAGGCTCCTCCGTCCATGGGATTTTCCAGGCAAGAGTACTGGAGTGGGTTGCCATTGCCTTCTCCCAATCAGGTGACTATAAAAACACAAAGTTAAGCTGAACGACATTAATATTAATTTCTAAATGACATACATATATATAAAAGAATATAAACACAGGGATTGCTTACCATTTATACTCGAAAATTTTATACTTGGAAAACAGTAGTAAGGTATTACAATTAGAATTAAGTACACAATTAAGTATTTCAGATTAAGTTTTGTTTTATTGTACACAAAATTTGGTGTCATAGTTTGATATTCATACAGCAATCTGTAACTAAAATCAGTAGGACTATTGCTACTCTTAATTATGACTTACTTGCACAAGGAATTTCTTTTATTCATGATATACTTTAAATGTTTTTACTTTTAAATACTTTTGTATGCCTAAATGAAATAACTTAGCACAAAGACACTAATTCTGTTGAGCTTTTAGCACAATCTGGAAACTATGATGAAATAACTGATGGGAACTCAAAATGGAGTAAAGACTTAAATGTAAGATTTGAAACTGTAAAGCTCCTAAAAGAAAATATGGAGAAAAAAGGATATTAGTCTTGGCAATGATCTTTTTGGACTTGACACCAAAAGAAATGGCAATAAAAACAAAGATAATCCAAGTGGCACTACCTCAAACTAAAAAGATTCTTTGCAGTATAGGAATTATCAACAAAATGAAAAGGCAACCTATAGAACAGGAGGAAATATTTGGAAGTCATATTTAATATCTAAACAGCAAAAGAAAAAAAACTAACCTGATTAAAAATGAGCAAAAGACCTGAATAGACATTCTTCCAAAGAAGACAAACAGATGGCCAAAAGGTACATGAAAAGATCTTCAATATCACTAATCATTCAGTTCAGTTCAGTCGCTCAGTCGTGTCCAACTCTTTGCGACCCCATGAATCGCAGCATGCCAGGCCTCCCTGTCCATCACCAACTCCCAGAGTTCACCCAAACTCATGTCCATCGAGTCGGTGATGCCATCCAGCCATCTCATCCTCTGTCGTCCCCTTCTCCTCCTGCCCCCAATCCCTCCCAGCATCAGAGTCTTTTCCAATGAGTCAACTCTTTGCATGAGGTGGCCAAAGTATTGGGAGTTTCAGCTTCAGCATCAGTCCTTCCAATGAACACCCAGGACTGGTCTCCTTTAGGATGGACTGGTTGGATCTCCTTGCAGTTCGAGGGACTCGCAAGAATCTTCTCCAACACCACAGTTCAAAAGCATCAATTCTTCAGCGCTCAGCTTTCTTCACAGTCCAACTCTCACATCCATACATGACCACTGGAAAAACCATAGCCTTGACTAGACGGACCTTTGTTGGCAAAGTAATACCTCTGCTTTTTAATATGCTATCTAGGTTGGTCGTAAATTTACTTCCAAGGAGTAAGCAAGCGTCCTTTAATTTCATGGCTGCAATCACAATCTGCAGTGATTCTGGAGCCCCAAAAAATAAAGTCTGACACTGTTTCCACTGTTTCCCCATCTATTTCCCATGAAGTGATGGGACCAGATGCCATGATCTTAGTTTTCTGAATGTTGAGCTTTAAGCCAAGTTTTTCACTCTCCTCTTTTACTAGGGTAATGCAAATCAAAAGCACAATGAGATATCACCTCATGCTTGTTAAAATGGCTATTATCACAAAGTCAAAAGGTAGCAAGTATTCAAATATAGAGAAAAGGAAACCCTTCTGTACTACTGGTGGGAATGTAAATTGCTATAGCCATTATGGAAAACAGTATAGCAGTCCCCAAAAATTAAAAATAGAACTACCACATGGTCCAACAACGCCACTTCTGGGTATACACCCAAAGGGAGTAAAATCACTGCCTTGAAGAAGAATCTTCCACTCCCACATTCACTGACTGCGTTATTCACAGTAGCCAAGAAATGGACACAACTTGAGTGTGCATACACTGACCACCAGATGAAGAAACTAGGTGTACATATACAATTACATATGACTTAGCCTTAAGGAAGAAGGAAATCCTACCATGTATGACAACATGGATGAACCTGGAGGGTGTTATGCTAAGTGAAACAAGCCAGAGATAGAAAGACAAATACCACATTATTTCACTTATATGTGGAATCTAAAAACAAAGTCAATTTCATACTGATAGAGAATAGAATGGTAATTAACAGAGACTAGTACGGAAAAACAGGAAATATTGATCAAAGGGTATAAGCTTTCAGTTATAAGATGAATAAGTTTGTAGCCCAGTGACTATAGTTAATGATAATGTATTGTACTTGAAATTTGTTAAGAGAGCAACTCTCAAGTGTTCTTACTACAAAATAGTAACTATGGAAGGTGATGGATATGTTAAGTTTGACTGTGATAATTATTTCATAATGTGTGTGTGTGTGTGTATATATATATATATATAAATCAGATATATCACAATTATATACAATATATACAGTTTTTAAGTTATGTATATATGTTTTCTATTTAAGAGGTACATTCCTTTAAGACACTGATCATGTGTTATACAGTAATCTGAAACAGAAAAATAACATTTATTGCACATTAAAATGGGTCCTGGATCTCATTTAGCACATCACACATGTTCTATTATTTAATCATCCCAACAATCCTGTAAGGATTTCTATTTTCCTGATAAGAAACTTGAGGTTTGAGAGGTTAAGTGCCTTGCTCAAGGTTACATAATTAGTAAGAGGAGCCAGATTTAATTCCAAGTTTGTCTGACAACAAAATCCATGCCCTTTACCACTGTGTTTTACTGTTTCTCATGTATTCAAGAAAAAGCATATAATTACAAGTATGGCTCAGTAAAGTCAACAACCATAACAACATTTATAGTACATGATCTTATCTTATAAGGATTTATAAAGAGAAAGAAAATTTTTACAAATTTGTTCACCAAAGATTTATTGAGCACTATCAGATTCCCTGATAGCTTAGTTGTTAAAGAATCTGCCTGCAATGCAGGAGACCCCGGTTCGATTCCTGGGTCAGGAAGATCCACCGGAAAAGAGATAGGCTATCTACTCCAGTATTCTTGGGCTTCCCTGGTGGCTCAGCTGGTAAAAATCCACCTGCAGTGCAAGAGACCTGGGTTCAATCCCTGGGTTGGGAAGATCCCCTGGAGAAGGGAAGGGCTAACCATTCCAGTATTCTGGCCTGGAGAATTCCATGGACTATATAGTCCATGGGGTCACAAAGAGTAGAACATTACTGAGCAACTTTCACTAGTATATACTATATGCATCATTGCTAATGAATGAGATACCAAAAAGATAGTGAACTTGGGGACTAAATTAAATAAAAGATTATACTAATTGTAGTCTGTATATGGAAATAAGTAGCCTTTCTATAATTAATATCAACTATCTTTTTTCCTGAATCCTTAAAATAGTAATACAAAATGGTTTGGGCTCACCTTTATTACAAATTTATTAAGATAGGAATACAGACAAATTTATGTTAGTGCCAATAAGCAGTCACTAAAATATGCTTTTTGATAAAGATGTTCTGAATTAAATATGAATCTACTAGTTGTTAGCTTGAGTGATCTTGGGCAACTTATTTAACCTCTCTGTATGCCTCAAGTTCCTCATCTGTAACCTATAGATAATAAGAGTTCCTACTTGGTGGTTGCTGTGGGGGTTAAATAAGATAATGTGATGAAAGTTCTCAGAACAGTTGAGTACTCAATACAATTTATCTGTCATAAAACAGTCTCTTTTTTCCCCCTTATTAAATATTATTTACCTTTTATCTAAGGTACTGATAATGGATGAGATTCTGTATAAATTTAACTTTGGAAAAAAGAGTTTATTCCTCTTGGGAAAACTCAAGTATTTTCTAGGAAACAAGCAAAATTTAGTGTTCCATTATCATACAAGTTTCAGAATGCTTGGAAACCTTGAGTGTTAACTAGTTTGAGAAGTGGCAGGATTTATTTATAGCATGTTTCACTTGCTGGAATGTAAGAATTTTTCTAGCTTCTCAGTAAATGTATATCAAAGAAAGTGGTATTTAATACTTCCTTCAAATTTAGAGAAATGGAAAAAAGTACTGAAAAGGCAAATCTAGAAATGTTATTACCCCCAAATGATAACACATTTATAAAATTCTAAGACATCTCATATGTTAAAATAAAAAGTATATTTTCAAAATAAGGTATCAAAAAGCCTTCTAAAACTATCTTTTTAAACATAATGCCTGGCACAATCACTGAAAAACTTTGGCAATTCCTCAAAATTAAACATAGAATTATCATATGATCCAGTAATATCACTCCTAGGTGAATGAAGAGTTACTATTTAATGAGTACAGGTGGGCTTCCCTGGTAGCTCAGCTGGTTAAGAATCCGCCTACAGTGCAGGTGACCCTGGTTCGATCCCTGGGTCGGGAAGATCCCCTGGAGAAGGGAACAGCTACTCACTCCAGTATTCTTGCCTGGAGAATTCCATGAACAGAGGAGCTTGGTGGGCTACAGTCCATGGGGTTGAAAGAGTCGGACACAACTGAAGCGACTCAGTATAGCACACAAGGAGTACACAGCTTCTGGTTTGAGATGATGAAAAAGTTCTAGAGACAGTAACACAATACTGTGAATATATTTAATGCTTCTCAAGTGTACAATTAAAAATAACTAAAATAAGCTTAATGTTATGTATATCTTGTTCAGTCACTAAGTCATGTCTGATTCTTTGTGACCCCATGGATTGCAGCACGCCAGGCTTCCCTGTCCTTCACAATCTCCCAGAGTTTGCTCAAATTCATGCCCACTGAGTCAGTGATGCTATCTAACCGTCTCATCCTTTGCCACACTCTTCATATCTTACCACAATAAAAAAGTTTCAAAAAACAAAATGCAAGAAGAATGTATACATCATATAGAATAAAGAAAAATATTTTTAAATGTAGAAATAGAATATCATTTATTCCACAGCTAAAATGGCAACTACAAAAAGTTTCTTTTAACGTAGACAGTGAAAGAAAAGAATTATATATGGCAATTCAACATCAAGATATTCTCATAACATATAACATCCTAAAAAGAGCAATTAACTTGTTACTCCTAAACCTAGACTCAAAAGCAATGTCAAAATCAGCCCTAGTAGATAATCACCATTTGATTTATATAATATGATATGAAGCCTCTTCACAGCACTGAGAAAAAAAGCACAGAAAAATTAAAAATGTGCCTTGAAAGGAACAGTATTAACAAAGCTATAACTAAGTCAAGAGAAAGCCCATATTCACCTCACCCCTTCTGGTAGCCCTAGTATAACATATGCTTTTTCCCAATGTTTAACTGTATTTCAAGCATGATACAGTGGTGGTCTGATGTGCACGGGATCAAAATCAGGACAACACTACTTCCATATGCTATTCTGAAGAGAGCCTGAAGAGTATTCACTCTCCAGGTAAAAGTCCTAGCTGACATAAGGTAACACAAATCACAGGAGACACTGAAGAACAGCACCATCATTTTGAACTTCAAGCTCCCTATCGTGTTGTGTTTAGGACTGCTGTATAGAGTAGCACTCGGTTATAACAACGTCTCAGCCATGACTCCCAGTTATCACCCATTTTAATGAATTCAAAACATCTTTCGAGATTTCACTCTAACTTATGCACCTAATTGAGAATTCTGAAGTTGAGGGCAAAGGTTTAAGTGGTTTACCCAAGATTTCAATGGCAATAACTTTAAAAGGGAAGAGAAGGAAAGTGGATGGACTTTTACTATTGAACATTCACATGTACTAAGTTTGAACTATTTCTGCGTTGTAAATAAATATTCCTTACAATTCATGTAATTTATTCCTTAAAACAACCTATACCACATCACTGCACAGCTCAAGGGTGCCGCATTCATATCCTGGTCTATATCAGGAGTAAGCAAACTTTGGGCAGTGGGCCAAAACTGGCCCAACACCTGTTTTTGTAAGTGAAATATTATTTGAATACAGCCACACCCACATCTTCACATATTCTCTTATGGCTGATTCTGTGCTACAAAAGCAGGGTTGAGCAGTTGAGGCAGATACCCAGCGGCTTGCAAGGCCTAAAATATTTACTATCTGGCCCTTTATAGAAAAAAAATACCACCAGTCTGGTCTGTGTGAATGCTGACCCTACAATAATGTGGTGCACAGCTTACGTAGCAGCCCTGGAAACAACCTACTGAGGAAAGTATCCACAGCTGATAGACAAGAAAACTAATACTCCACAAAAACAAGTGAGGTCACAAAACTTTGTAAGTGATAAAGTCAACTTTCAAATCCAGTTGATTTTGTCACTTAAAAGCTAATATTAGAGAAATGAAGAGCAAAACTACAATGAGGTATCACCTCACACCAAACAGCCAACATTAAAAAGTCTACAAATAATAAATCTGTGGAGAAGAAGGAACCCTCGTACACTGTTGGTGGGAATATAAATTGGTGTAGCCATTATGGAGAACATGATGGAGGTTCCTTAAAAACACTAAAACTAGACTTACCTACGTATCACCCAGCAATCCCACTCCTGGGCATATATCCAGAGAAAACTAATTTGAAAAAAGACAGGCACCCCATGTTCATAGCAGCACTATGTCGGGCACGACTGAAGCGACTTAGCAGCAGCAGCAGCAGCAGCAGCAGCAGACATGGAAACAACCTAAATGTCCATCAACAGATGAACAGATAAAGACACACACACACACACACACACACACACAACGTTACTCTGTTACCAAAAGAATGAAATAATGCTATTTGCAGAAACATGGAAGGACCTAGAGATTATCATACTAAGTGAAGTCAAACAGAGAAAAACAAGTATCATATAACACAGAATTTTTAAAAAATGATACAAATGGACTTATTTACAAAACAGAAGTACTCACAGACACAGGAAACAAATTTAAGGTTACCAAAGGGCAAGGTGGGAGGGATAAATTAGGAGTTCAGGATTAACAAACTACTGTCTATCTATATAAAATAGATAAACAACAAACAAGGACCTAGTGTATAGCACAGAGAGTATATTCAGCATCTTGTAATAACCTATGATGGAAAAAAATCTGAAAAGGAAAAAATATATGTATCTGAATCACTTTGCCATACACTTGAAACTAACACAACATTGTAAACGAACTACATTTCAATTAAAAAAATAAATAACGAATCCAGATCCTTCCACTAAATCACACAAGACCATGTATAAACTGGGACTAGTAATAATACCTCCCATAGCAGTTCTTATAAGTGTCAAATATGTACATGAAAATATTAGAGAAATGTTAGTTGTTATTAACATTACGGAGTAAAAACTAAGTACTCATATAGTTCGGCCTTATATTCTCCTTTATCCTTCCATAAAATCAGGGCTTTAGCCATGCATGCCTTCACAGTTACCGATCCCTCAAAATGAGATCCTCACACTCCTATTCTCAGCACTTGCTGTTTATCCAAATACTACTCCATTTCTAGAATCAACTTAAATGCCACATTCTTGGTGATACCTTCTCAATTCTTTAATCAATCTTCATTTATTTCTCTTTCTTATGTTCCCCTATAGCATATTACTGCAAATTCTATTTAACATTTAATTCTATTTTATATTATTTACTGATTTCTCCCACTGGATTTTACATTTACAAAAGACTATTTCTTATTCATCCACCTCAACAACCTCCCTAACTACCTACAGTGTCTATCAAAGTTTCTTATACATAATAAATATACTGAGTTGAACTCCTGACATTGTATACCTAGTTCTGCTCTATATTCCAACTTGTTGCTTATTATATCAAGCAAGGATGCCTTCAGTGTATATGTCCACTGCTCGGAAAGGGAAGAGGAAAGCTAGAAAACTCTTTTGAACGAAATATACACAGAATTTTCTATTTCTACAATGTTCAGTGTGATATTCAATGATTTAAATACGAACTTCTCTCTATAATTTAGTAATTTTCTTTAAAAAATTAATGATTTCATCAGGTTTACCAATAGAATTTATTCCCTCATTTAATCTTTAAACCAAACTGTTCATACTCAGATCCTCTCACAAATAAACACAGTGTTCTAACTCAGCTGCTGGCAGCATAACGTGTTCACAATGAGCAACCCCTACTACCCTGGCAAGAACTGTAGGACTACCTAATTATGGTAGTCTCTCATATCTGTTTTCACTGGGATAAGGAACAATATGGATATATCAAAAAGCAAATGGCCTGGAAAGGTATCTTGGAATTTTCCCACAAATACAGAAGTCACACTGAGTAGACTCAAATTGGACTTTTCTGCATTATATGCAGTTTTTCTAAGATAGTAAGAGAAATGCCAGGGTATAAGATTTTCATGAGAAATAAGATAAAAAGATCCTATTGTACAAGCTAAGAAAGACAAAAGTATTTTGAATAAGCTTAAGATTTATATGGGCCTTAAGTTTGACATAAAGAAGATAGAGGACCTCCCTGGTGGTCCAAGTAAAGAATCCACCTGCCAATGCAGGGGACACGGGTTTGATCCCTGGTCTGGGGAGATTCCCCATGCCACAGGGCAACTAAACCAGTCCACCACAGCTACTGAGCCTTGCATGCCCCAACTACTGAAGCTCAGGCGCCCTAGAGGGCCCATGCTCTGCAACAAGAGAAACCACCGCAGTGAGAAACCCATGCACTGAAACTAGAGAGCAGCCTCTGCTCGAGGCAACTAAAGAAAGCCTGCATGCAACAACAAAGACCCAGTGCAGCCAATAAACAGGTAAATAAATACCCATGCTTAGAAAAAGAGAAGAGAATTTTAAATGGACAACCAACAAGGACCTAGTGTATAGCACAAGGAACTCTGCTCAGTGTATGTGGCAGCCTGGATGGCAGAGGGGACTGGCAGAGAAGGGATACGTGTATATGTATGGCTGAGTTCCTTTGTTGTCCACCTGAAACTATCATGACATTGTTAATCAGCTATAACCCAACAGAAAACAAAGTTAAAAAAAATTTTTTTTAAGGATTAGAAGAAAATAGAGATATACAAACAAAACAGAATACAGTCTCTACCATAGAAGAGCTTGGGTTTTCTTTGGGGGAGAACACATATGAAACATATGAAATAACTTGAGAATAATAATGAATGTTATACTTAATGCTGGTGGTTCAAAACATTTCTCTCATCTCAATATTACATCACAGATTATTTTAACTACTGCCCTAAAAACACCAGGCAGAATTATTTGGTCCTTAACACAAGCCTCAAAAATTAAAAGATTATTTTCATTTTTCATAAATTATATTCTCGTCATGAATTGTATTCTCTTCTCTATGCTAAGCTGCTTCAGTCGTGTCCGACTCTGTGTGACCCCAGATGGCAGCCCACCAGGCTCCCTCGTCCCTGGGATTCTCCAGGCAAGAATACTGGAGTGGGTTGCCATTTCCTTCTCCAATGCATGAAGGTGAAAAGTGAAAGTGAAGTCGCTCAGTCGTGTCCGACTCTGAGCGACCCCATGGACTGCAGCCTACAGGGCTCCTCCATCCATGGGATTTTCCAGGCAAGAGTACTGGAGTGGGGTGCCATCGCCTTCTCCATTCTCTTCTCTAGCTGATCGTATAAACTTTATAAAGAAAATGTGTATTAGAGAAAAAAAAAAGAAAATGTGTATTAGAGGACCAGCACACATTTTTTCGCTTTATGCCTGCTAATCAATAATTAGTAACATCTTGGACTTCCCAGGTGGCTCAGTGGATAAGAATCCACGATGCTGGGGACATAGGTTCGATCCCTGGTCCGGTAAGATTCCACATGTAGGTGCAGTAACTAAGCCATGCACCAACTCCTGAGCCCACACTCTAAAGCTTGCGAGCTGCAGCTACTGAGCCCACGTGCTGTAACTACTGAAGCCCATGCCCTAGAGTCTGTGTTCCACAAGAAAAGCAGCCACTGCAATGAGAAGTCTGGGTATCACAACTAGAAAGTAGCCCCCACTCTCGACAAGAGAAAGTCTGCAGCAGTGAAGACCCAGTGCAACCAAAAACAAATGAATAAATTATAAAAAATAATTAGTAACATCTTACAGAGACAAGTAAAATAGGACTTCTCATATATAGATAGATGTCTACAGTTTAAGACAACCGTTAATACAAAAGAAGTGACAGTGCAAAGAATACATTCTAAAATTTCTGTTTTAAAAGGCAGAGTCCCATTTTATGGTGCTATAGATACATTATTTCTATTTCTCCTAACTAAAAATATCTTGTATCTTCCATTTCAGGCAAACAGAACACTAATGTACCCTAAAAAAAAATTGTAAGTTACCTAAAAATGCTGGCTAAACTATGAAAACTATCTTGAGATAAATGAACAGACCGACAATCAAAACACAAAACATAGGAAACAAGCCACTGTGATTAAGGGTCAGCAAAAATAATAAACATGAGACTCATCTCCACAAAGATAGAAAAAATTAATAGCTGTAGAATAACAGTTAAAGAAACAAGAAAAGACATAAAAATATGAATAAGAAACAAATTCTATTCAATGAGCAGGAAGATTTGAAAAGGAACCTAATAGAGTTTCTAGAAACTGGATATATAATTAAAATTAAAAACTTTGTAGACAAATTAAACAGCAGGATAGATGAACCTAAAGTGAAAATTCAGTTTGAACTCAAGAGAGATCTAAAGAATTTACTCAAATGCAAAACTGAGACATAAAAGAAACAAAATTAAGAGACAAAGACAAAGGAAGAATGTTTAATATATCTAATTAGAGTTCCTGAAGAAGAACAGAGAGAGACATGAGGCAATATTTGAAACAATAATGGCTAAGAATTGTTCAAGCTTGTTGAACTACAGATTGTCATATTCGGGGAGAAGGCAATGGCACCCCACTCCAGTACTCTTGCCTGGAAAATCCCATGGACAGAGGAGCCTGGTAGGCTGCAGTCCATGGGGTCGCTGAGGGTCGGACATGACTGAGCGACTTCACTTTCATGCACTGGAGAAGGAAATGGCAGCCCACTCCAGTGTTCTTGCCTGGAGAATCCCAGGGACGAGGGAGCCTGGTGGGCTGCCGTCTATGCGGTCGCACAGAGTCGGACACGACTGAAGTGACTTAGCAGCAGCAGCAAATCACAAGCAAGATAATAAAAAAAAAGAAAAAAGAAAACCACCCGATATAGAGTATGGGGGAAACTGGAAAACCAAAGACAAAGAAAATATTTTAGAAGTCACAAGAAAGAGAAAACAGATACCTGATAGACAGACAGACAACCAATTTCTCAATAATAGCAATAAAACTCAGAAGACAGAGGAATAATTAACTAAAAATTAGCTAAAAGAATAACCACCAAGCTGGAATTGAAATACACAAAATAATCTTTAAAGTGTGAGAGCAAATAATGACATTTCAAACAAACAAAAACTGATGGCATTAAATACTAAGAGACCTTTAAATGTATTTCTAAATTATGTACCTTAGTAAGAAGGTAATTTGGAAGAAAGGTCTATCTTGAGATGCTGGAATTCTAACAACAACAAAAAGATAAACACGAATAAATCTCAACAAACATTTATTTACAAAATAACGATGTCTAGTCTACTTTGTAGAATTTTTAAAAAATGGATCTAAAATATCAACAAATAATCATCCTTGAGGAAGATTCATCAGCATTTAAACACTCAGAAGTCCTTGTCATATAAAGAAACTGGGTAAATGTAATTTAATACTGGGTTTAGGGTGCATATATCTCTTTGAATTATGGTTTTCTCTGAGTATATGCTCAGTAGTGGGCCTGCTGGGTCATACTGTAGTTCTATTTCTGGTGTTCTAAGGAACCGCCATACTGTGATAGTGGCTGTATCAACAGTGCACTGAGGGTTCCCTTTTCTCCACACCTCTCCAGCATTTATAGTTTGTAAATTTTTTGATGATGGCCCTTCTGACCAGTGTGAGGTGATACCTCACTGCAGTTTTGATTTGCATTTCTCTAATAATTAGTATGTTGAGCATCTTTTCATGTATTTCTTGGCCATTTGTATGTCTACTTAAATGTCTATTTAGATCTTCCACCATTAAAAATTTTTTTTATTTATTGATTTTTGGCTGGGCTGGGCCTTCGTTGCTGCTTGAGCTTTCTCTACTTGGGGTGAGCAGGGGCTACTCTAGTTGCAGTGTGCCAGCTTCTCATTATGGTGGCTTCCCTTGCTGCAGAGCTGGCTCTAGAGCAAACGGGCTTTCGTAGCTGCAGCACGTTGGCTCAGTAGCTGTGGCACATGGGCTTAGCTGCTCTGCAGCATGTGGCATCTTCCCAGATCAGGGATTGAACTGCCGTGTCCCCTGCACTAGCAGGCAGATTCCCAACCACTGGACTTGGGACCAAGTCCCTTTCACCTGTTTTTTGATTGAGTTGTTTTTTTCATATTGAGCTGCAAGAGCTGCTTGTATGTTTTGGAGATTAATCCTTTCTCAGTTGCTTTGTTTACAAATATTTTCTCCCATTCTGAGGGTTGTCTTTTCATCTTGTTTATGGTTTCTTTTGCTATACAAAAGCTACTTAATGCACTGTGGTGACCTGAATGGGAAGGAAGTCCAAAAGGGAGGGGATATATGTATACGTATGACGGATTCATTGTGCTACACAGTAATGTTGCTATCACAACATTATAAAGCAACTATACTTCAATAAAAAATGTTTTTAAAAAACTTTGGGGTTTAGGTTAAATATGCATCTTAACATTTTTGGAATAACCATAAAAGAAATATATTGTGTATCTATCCCAAAGAAGGACAAGAAAAAGAAAACAAGCAGGACGAAGAGAGGAAAAGAACCACAAAAACAACAACAAGATGCAGGAAAAGTATGAAAATAAAAAACACAAAAGATGGTAGAAATAAACCTGCTATGTCAGTAATGAAAGTATAAATGGACTCACATTTACAATTTAAAAGACTATCAGTCTAGATTTTTCAGTATTAAAATCCAACTGCATATGTTCCCAAAAGACATAAAATATAAGAAAAGAGACTGAAAGTAAAAGGATGAGTAAAGTTGCACCTGAGAATACCAACCAGTACTACTACCCAACAAGATAAACCTTCACGCAAAAAGTATTACTAAGGTAAAGAGGGTCACTACATGATTAAAGGTTCAATTCACTAGGAAGACATAACAATCCAAAGTTGTGTATAACTAATAGCCGAACTCCAGAATATATAAAGCAAATACCAATAGAATTACATAAATAAATACACTCTTATAACAGAAGAAATTATAACTCATCTCTTTCAGTAACTGACAGATCAAATGAAGAATCAGTACAGACATTAATAACGTGAATGATATAATTAATAAGTTTTATTTTATAATCATATTTAGCAAGGTACCCAACAACTGGGGCACGAACATTCTGTTCAAGCACAGATGAAATATTTTTGAGAACTGCCCATACAATAGGCCATAAAGCAAGATTCAACAGATTTTTAAAAGGGCATCACATACAGATCACATTTTCTGATGACTATTTAATTAAGTTTAAAAATTAGTAACAAAGTATAACTGTGATTAAAAAATAATAGGAAAGCAACCAAACAACCAATAGGAACAATTCTTCTTTATAGAACAATTCTGCTATTAGATGCAAAAGTAATGACAGAATTAGACAGTCACCATTTTCAATAATTAATGATATGAATGTAGGCAATTATCATCAATAGCAGCTAAAACCATGAGTTGAAAGGCTGACAACAAACAAAACTCTGGAACAAACTTAACACACACATACATAACAAAAACAGACATCTGCCACCTGCTGTAATGCAATATATTAATACAATATATAGCATCACCTATGAATTGTTCTTGACAAAGATTCAAGCCTAAGTCTGATGAAGCTTCTAGATGTGCACTGCACCTGAAATTTCCCACTCTGAACTGAGATATGCTGTACATGTATACTACATAACAGATTTCGAAACCTAAGAATGTAAAATATAATTATTTATATTGAATATGTTAAAATGATATTTTTACACCCTCGGTTGACTAAAATTAGTCAAAATTAATTTCATCTTTTTCTTTTTTAATGCAAGTACTGCTGCTGCTGCTAAGTCACTTCAGTCGTGTCCGACTCTGTGCGACCCCATAGACGGCAGCCCACCAGGCTCCCCCATCCCTGGGATTCTCCAGATAAGAACACTGGAGTGGGTTGCCATTTCCTTCTCCAATGCATGAAAGTGAAAAGCAAAAGTGAAGTCACTCAGTCATGTCCGACTCTTAGCGATCCGGTGAACTGCAGCCCACCAGGCTCCTTCGTCCATGGGATTTTCCAGGCAAGAGTACTGGAGTGGGGTGCCATTGCCTTCTCCGATGCAAGTACTAGAAAATTTTAATTATGTGGCCTCCATTTGTGGTTCATGTTATTTGTCTACTGGACAGGATGTGCTGCTCCAGAACCACCTACCATTTTATTAAAAATTTTTTTACAGATTACCAACAAATGATTAATTTCTCTAACAAATGGGTGGCCAAGAAAAAAACAGAGGGACAGGAAATCATCAGAGATTAAATTAGTTTTAAGAGACATATCAAATGAATGCAACATATAGATTGCTCTTGAATAGTGATTTGAAAACTGAATGAATATTGTAGTTGTTGTTGCTGCTCAGTTGCTAAGTCATGACCGACTCTTTGTGACTCTATGGACTGCAGCACACCAGGTTTCTCTGTCCTTCACTATCTCCCAGAGTTCGTTCAAATTCAAGACCATTGAGTTGGTGATTCTACTAACCATCTCATCCTATGCCGCCCCCTTCTCTTTTTGCCTTCTATCTTTCCCAGCATCAGGGACTTTTCCAATGAGTTAGCTCTTTGCATTAGGGGCCAAAGTACTGGAGCTTCAGCTTCAGTATCAGTCCTTCCAATAAATACTCAGGATTGATTTGCTTTCGGATTGACTGGTCTGATCTCCTTGCTGTCCAAGAGACTCAAAGAGTATTCTCCAGCACCACAGTTCAAAAGTATGAGTTCTTCAGCGCTCAGCCTTCTTTATGATCCAACTCTCACATCCAAACATGACTACTGGAAAAACCACAATTTTGACCATACAGACCTTTGTCAGCAAATTGATGTCTCTGCTTTTTTAATAAGCTGTGTAGGTTGGTCATAACTTTTCTTCCAAGGAGAAAGCATCCTTTAATTTCATGGCTGCAGTCACCATCGGCTCCAAAGGAGCCCAAGAAAAGAAAGTCTGTCACAGCTTCTACTTTTCCCCTTTCTATTTGCCATGAAGTGACAGGACTGGATGCCATGATCTTAGTTTTTTGAATGTGAGTTTTAAGCCAGCTTTTCCACTTTCCTTTTTCCACTGTTTCCGCATCTATTTGCCATGAAGTGATGGGACCAGATGCCATGATCTTAGTTTTCTGAATGTTGAGCTTTAAGCCAACTTTTTCACTCTCCTCTTTCACTTTCATCAAGAGGCTCTTTAGTTCTTCTTCACTTTCGGCCATAAGGGTGGTGTCATCTGAATATCTAAGGTTGTTGATATTTCTCCTGGCAATCTTGACTCCAGCTTGTGATTCATTCAGCCTGGCATTTCACATGATGTATTCTGCATATAAGTTAAATAAGCAGGGTGACAATATATAGCCTTATCATACTCCTTTCCCAATTTTGAACCAGTCAATTGTTCTGTGTCTGGTTCTAATTGTTGCTTCCAGTGCCATTTTTGTGAGAACTCTTCACTATGACCAGGGCCATCTTGGGTGGCCCTGCACAGCATGACTCACAGCTTCATTGAGTTATACAAGTTCCTTTGCCACGATAAACTGTGATTCATGAAAGGATGACTGAATATTAGATGATACTAAAGAATTATTGTTAATCTCTTTAGGTGTGATAGTGATATCATAGTTAAGTTTTTAAAAAGAGTCCTTATACCTTGAAGAGACACACATATTTACAAACTTATGAAAGAAATGAAATTATGACTGAAATAGGTTTTAAAACAATCCAGGGAGACGTTAGATAGAATCTGGAGGAATCAGAAAATAAGATTCACCAAATTTGTTGTTTTGGAGTCAGTTTTGGAGTCATTGTTCTATTCTTTTGACTTTGTATATTTATTTTTAAAAGTCCATAATAAAGTGATTTTTTGGTGTGTATGTGTGTTTACCAGATTAGTAGTTTCCTAGAGCCAGGGGTGGTTAGAAAGAATGCCAATGGGCACAAGGTTTCTTTTTGGGGTGATGAAAATGTTCTATAATTAGATTGTGATGATGGCTGCACAACTCTGAAATATTCCCTTAAAAACAGTGAACTGTACTGCACACTTAAAATGGGTGAATTTTACGGTGTAAATTGTACCTCTATAAAGTTGCTTTTTAAAAAATTAATTAGTTTTTGGCTGCACCGGGTCTTAGTTGTTGCAAGAGGGCGATACTCCTTGTTGCAGTGCACAGGCTTCTCATTCAGGTGGCTTCTCTTGTTGCCAAACATGGGCTTTAGGGCACATGGGCTCAGTTGCAGGTCCTGTGCTCTAGAGTGCAGGTTTATTAGTTGTGCTGTGAGGACTCAGCTGCTCCGTAGCATGTAGGATCTTCCCAGACCAGGGATTGAACCTGTGTCCCCTGCATTTGCAGAGAGAGTGTTAACCACTGGACCACCAGGGAAAGTCCCAAAGTTGTTTTTTAAATTGACATTATTCTCTCTCTCTCCAACACACACACCCCTCTAGGAATTAATCTAACAGAGTATGAGATCTTTATAAAGAAAAGTATAAAATTTGATTGAAAGGCACTAAAGAAGACCTAAATAAATGGAGAAATATATTATCTTCATGAAAATTATTTTCAAAATGACCCACAAATTCAAAGTAATTAAATGTCAGTTCAAAAATAAATAAATAAATAAATGTCAGTTCAATAACAATTTAGCAGGACTTCGCATAAGACTTGCAAGGTGATCCTTAGGTTTACATGGAAAAGCAAAGGACGATGAATAGCCATAATACTCCTAAAGAACATTTCTGGAGGTGACCCTACTAGATATTAAGGCTTATTTTAAAACTTCCCTGATGGTCCAGAGGTTAAGAATCCACCTGCCAATGCAGGGGAGGCAGGTTTGGCCCCTGTTCCAGGAAGATTCCATACGCTGAGGAGCAACTAAACCCCTGTGCCCCAACTACTGAGGCCACAGGCCACAAATAATGAAGCCCATGCACTCTAGGGCCAGTGCGCCACAACAGGAGAAGCCACCTCAATGAGAAGCCTAAATACCACAACGAGAGAGTAGCCCCCACAGCAAGAGAGCCTGCGCACAGCAATGAAGACCCAGCGCAGTCAAAAAGAAAGAGATAAAGCTACAGTAATTAGGGCTTCCTCAGTGGCTCAGTGGTAAAGAATCTGCTGGCAACACAGGAGACTTGCAGGAGACTCTGGTTCAATCCCTGGGTCAGGAAGATGCCCTGGAGTAGGAAATGGCAACCCACTCCAGTACTCTTGCCTGGAAATCACAAGAACAGAGAAACATGGTGGGCTACAGTCCATGGTGTCACAAAGAGTTGGACATAACTGAGCAGCTAAACAACACAATCATTAAGCCAGAACAAAATTAGTGCATAAATAAACACATTTAAAGTAATAGCCCAGAAACAGGGCTGTGAAAATGTGCAAACCCAGTACAGGTGGTATTACAGATTATTGGTAACAGGACAGAAAACACATACACAGGTGTATATACAAACACACACACACAACTACTCCCAGGAGTAGAGCTGCTAGATCAAAGCACACATGTATCTTCATTTTTACCAGATAATACCAAAATCTTTTCAAAAGTGATTGTACTAGTTAACATTCCCACCAGCAATGTACAAAGGTTCTTGTTCTGTACATCTTTGTCAATAATTGGAATGATTCAACTCTCATTTCTGCAAATCTGGTAAGCATAACAATTTTGTTTCATTGAATTTACTATGTGCATTTCTTTCATCTCTAATGAGGTGAGCATCTTTTTTTGGCAATTCTTTCCTCTTTGTGATGTGCCTGTTCCTGAAATTTGTCTATTCGTCTATACAATTTGTCTTTCCTTACTAATTTGTGGAAATTCTTTATCAGTTTTATGTGGTACAACTATCTTCTCCCAGTTTATATCTTATCTTTGCATATATTTACATTCTTTTTTAAAATTAGGATATAATTCATATACTTTAAAACATATTCATTTAAAGTATACAAGAGTCAATGTTTTAGTATATTCAGGGTTCTACAAACACCACCACTATCTAATTTCAAAACATTTTCTCCCCTTTACAGTATTAGCCAAAAAGTCTATTTTTACTTTATATATTAAAGGATTCCCTGGTGGCTCAGATGGTAAAGCCTCTGCCTGCAATGTGGGAGACCCGGGTTCAATCCCTGGGCCGGGAAGATCCTCTGGAGAAGGAAATGGCAACCCACTCCAGTACTCATGCCTGGAAAATTCCATGGATGGAGAAGCCTGGTAGGCTACAGTATATATATAATATATACTTTATATATTAACAATTACTTAAATAGTCCTTATTTAAAACTGAACAACAAAATAGTATATTCAGTTCAATTCAGGTGTTTATTTATTGAGTGGCTACTACATGTAAGACAATCAGAAATATACCACAATAATATATAAGATATAGTTCTGACACTCCAGGATTATAGGAGGATCATTAACAATCAAGTACAATCACTAAGACATTTTCTTTATTATAGCAAATATCAGAACATATACAAAAATAAAGAGAATAACACAGTAAACTCAAATATCCAAGTTTAAGAATTATCAACATCTTCTAACATTGCTACACAATTAGGAGCTACTAGCAGTCTCTGTCAGAGAAGGCAATGGCACCCCACTCCAGTACTCTTGCCTGGAAAATCCCATGGATGGAGGAGCCTAGTGGGCTGCAGTTCATGGGGTTGCTCAGGGTCAGACACGACTGAGCCACTTCACTTTCACTTTTCACTTTCATGCATTGGAGAAGGAAATGGCAACCCACTCCAGTGTTCTTGCCTGGAGAATCCTAGGGACGGGGAAGCCTGGTGGACTACCGTCTATGGGGTCACACAGAGTCGGACACGACTGAAGTGACACAGCAGCAGCAGCATTCTCTTGTGAGATTTGAAGAACGCCACTGAAAAGCTTTTTATATATTATTCTATTTATTTATTTATTTAAAATTTTTCGGCCATGTGGCATGTAGGATCTTAGTTTCCAGACCACGGTTTGAACCCATGCCCCTACAGTGGAGGCACAGGGTTAACCACTGGATCACCAGGAAGTCTTGAAGTTTTTTTTTTTTAATGCAACCATGACAAGATACAAAGCAGAAAACATGGATTAATACAATGAGACTATACTGCTGTGGTGACTTTCATATTCCTTCTATCTCATCTCTGTCTCTCAATTCTATATTACAAATCCCCAAAGACCTAGCCTGACAAAACTGAGCCTTCCTTGGAGGGAGGGAAAATGCAGGAAACTCAATTAGCAAAGTCAGAACTATCCCAGAGGAAGAGCAGAAAGCTACAAACTCTCACACACTGAGTTTTTGCCCATTATATTTTTTACCATTTATTAGTTAGATAAGGGATCTAATCATTTTCAAGTAAATCCCTACACTGTCAACAGCTAAGTTTTCCCAGGTAACTTTTAGCTGTTGTTAGTTTTCAACAGCTAACTTTTCTATACAGTTTACATTTCTGATCATATTAATTTTCAAAAATGATAGTAATAAAGAACGAGGATTTTGGAGTTGATTGGTATCAATCCCAATTCTGATGCTACAAGCTGTGTGACCTTAGCAAGTTATTTTAATTCCTGAAGCCAGTTTCATTTTAGTTCAGTTCAGTCGCTCGGTCGTGTCTGACTCTTTGCGAGCCCATGAATTGCAGCATGACAGGCCTCCCTGTCCATCACCAACTCCCGGAGTTCACTCAAACTCACGTCCATCGAAGCCAGTTTACTCACCCGCAAAACTGAGATACTTCCTACTTTCAGAGGGATGTTAAGAAGTTGGATGGGACAGAGTATACAGAGCACAGGATATAAAGTAAGTCTTGTCAATTTATTTTCCTCTCATGTCCTATTAGGTGGCACTTTCCTTGACAATTTATATAAAAATGCTCCCTGCTTGGATGAATAATTTATTTTGCTTTAACCAGCCATACATACTGACCATATGGTGATGTCCACATGTAGAGTCTTCTCTTGTGTTGTTGGAAGAGGGTGTTTGCTACAACCAGTGTGTTCTCTTGGCAGAACTCTATTAGCCTTTGCACTGCTTCATTCTGTTCTCCAAGACCAAATTTGCCTGTTACTCCAGGTGTTTCTTGACTTCCTACTTTTGTGTTCCCGTCCCCTATAATGAAAAGGAGATCGTTTTTGGGTGTTAGTTCTAGAAGCTCCTATAGGTCTTCATAGAACCATTCAACTTCAGCTTCTTCAGCATTATTGGTCGGGGCATAGAGTTGGATTACTGTGATACTGTGCCTTGGAAACGAACAGAGATTGTTCTGTCATTTTTGAGACTGCATCCAAGTACCGCATTTCAGACTCTTCTGTTGACTATGATGGCTACTCCATTTCTTCTAAGGGATTCTTGCCCACAGTAGTAGATAAAATGGTCATCTGAGTTAAATTCACCCATTCCAGTCCATTTTAGTTCGCTGACTCCTAAATGTCAATGTTCACTCTTGCCATCTCCTGTTTGACCACTTCCAATTTACCTTGATTCATGGACCTAACATTCCAGGTTCCTATGCAACGTTGTTCTTTACAGCATTGGACTTTACTTCCATCACCAGTCACATCCACAACTGGGTGTTGTTTTTGCTTTGGCTCCATCTCTTCATTCTTTCTGGAGATATTTCTCCACTGATCTCCAATAGCATATTGGGCACCTACTGACCTGAGGAGTTCATCTTTCAGTGTCCTATCTTTTTGCCCTTTCATACTGTTCATGGGGTTCTCAAAGAAAGAATACTTAAGTGGTTTGTCATTCCCTTCTTCAGTGGACCACACTTTGTCAGAACTCTCCACCATGACCAGTCCATCTTGGGTGGCCCTACACAGCATGGCTCAAAGTTTCATTGAGTTAGACAAGGCTGTGGTCCATGTGGTTAGATTGGTTAGTTTTCTGTGATTGTGGTTTTCAGTCTGTCTGCCCTCTAATGGAGAAGAATAAGAGGCTTGTGGAAGCTTCCTGGTGGAAGGGACTGACTGAGGGGCCTTGTTCTGATGGGCAGGGCCAGGCTCAGTAAATCTTTAATCCAATTCTCTGTTGATGGGTGGGGCTGTGTTCCTTCCCAGTTGTTTGGCCTGAGGCTAAACTGTGATAAGATAATGGCAGCCTTAAATAATGGCAACACCACCCTTATGGTAGAAAGCAAAGAACTAAAGAGCCTCCTGATGAGAGTGAAAGAGGAGAGTGAAAAAGTTGGCTTAAAGCTCAATATTCAGAAAACTAGGATCATGGCATCCAGTCCCATCACTTCATGGCAAACAGATGGGGAAACAATGGAAACAGACTTTTATTTTCTTGGTCTCCAAAATCACTACAGATGGTGACTGCAGCCATGAAATTAAAAGACGCTTGCTCCTTGGAAGAATAGCTATGACCAACCTAGACAGCATATTAAAAAGCAGAGACATTACTTTGCCAACAAAGGTCCCTATAGTCAAAGCTGTGGTTTTTCCAGTAGTCGTGTGTGGATGTGAAAGTTGGACCATAAAGTTGAGAGCTGAAGAACTGATGCTTTTGAACTGTGGTGTTGGAGAAGACTCTTGAGAGTCCCTTGGTCTACAAGGAGATCCAACCAGTCAATCCTAAAGGAAATCAGTCCTGAGTGTACACTGGAAGGACTGATGCTGAGGCTGAAATTCCAATACTTTGGCCACCTGATGCGAAGAACTGACGCATTAGAAAAGACCCTGATGCTGGAAAAGATTGAAGGAGGGAGGAGAACGGGACAACAGAGGATGAGATGGTTGGATGGCATCACCAACTTGAGGAAACGAGTTTGAGTAAGCTCTGGGAGCTGGTAATGGACAGCAAAGCATGGTGTGCTGCAGTCCTTGGGGTCACAGAGCTGGACACGACTGAGTGACTGAACTGAACTGATACATGTGTATATAAATTACAAAAACATCAACTCTGAATGCATCATTAAAACATCACTAGAACTATCTCTACATTTCCTATGTTTCATTAATATAAAGCACATAAACAAAACTGAGAAGCACGAATTGAGCTAATTTACAAAATTAACACAGCAACTCTTTCATATTTAGTTTATTGCTAATAAAGTATGATAAGAGACTTCCCAGGTGGCATCAAGATAAAGAATCCACCTGCAAATACAGGACATGCAGGAAACGTGGGTTCAACCCCTGGATCGGGAAGATCCTCTGGAATAGGAAATGGCAACCCACTCCAGTATTCTTGCCTGGAAAATCCCATGGACAGATGAGCTTGGTGGGCTACCGTCCATAGCATCCCAAAGAGTCAAGCATGACAGTGCACATGTGCAAACTATGATATATTTTGTTGTTCAGTCGCTAAGTTGTGTCTGACTCTTTTGAGAACCCATGAACTATAGCCTGCCAGCTCCTCTGTCCATGGGATTTTTTCAGGCAAGAATTTTATTTGAGCTCCAGGGATATAGCAGAATTGAGTCCTATTTATTACACAGTTTAATAAATGTTTTATACCACTTGACATCATAGAATATCACTAGATTAAATGCATTTGTCTTACAGGAATCATTTTTCTTACCTAGAGGACTCCCTGATGAGATTTACTCATGATTAGTGAACAATACTTCTAAACTCCAAAACTTAACACAAGAACTGCTTCTGTCAAAAATTATTACATTGGGTACTTAGGGATTTTGAAACAAAACCATATGAAAAATGGTCTTGATTTAAATAGGTTTTTTCTATTGAAAATGTATCCTATGTGTTTTAAATCCTACCTTTTCTTATGTAAATAATAACTGTGTGTGTGTTAGAAACTCAGTCGTGTCCAACTCTTTCAGTCCTATGGACTGTAGACCACCAGGCTCCTTGGTCCATGGAATTATCCAGGCAAGAACACTGGAGTGGGTTGCCATTCCCTCTCCAGGGGATCTTTCCGACCCAGGGATAGAACCCAGATCTCCTGACTTGCAGGCAGATTCTTAATCATCTGAGCCACCAGGGAAGCCCCAATAATAATTAGTGAGGACTAACTTTCCAAAAGGAAAAAAAAGTTTACATTTTTGTATAGCATTTTCTTTACATACCTGTTAGAAGAGAGGACTTAACAGCAACACTGGTAAATATTTTGTTAATATTATACATATTTAGTATTTTCCTTCAAGAAACTACAGTTTTTGGATCCTGATGACTTTTCCATAGATGGGAAGACAAGCCAGTATGAAATAACTAATATGGAAGAAAATGTAGTAGTATAAATACCAAGTATCTGAATGTAATTCATTCATGGAAAATCATAGTAATGTTTTTAAAAATATGAATCCTTTTCTAATACTTATTTAATTTCATAAGTCTAAAACAACATAATTTGTGAAATATTTCTTTAATGAAAGAGATCATATAAGTCTCACCTCTTGTTTAACAAGTTGAATCTGTTTTTATAAAAACACTAAATCAAAATCAATATATTACTATATATGAGCAGAACAGTCTGAGTCTCACCCTAAAAAGTTATCAGAAGTGCTTTGGATCCATATTTAACCATACACCTTTAGGTTACCTATTCTTATAGGTGCAATGACTTCACAAAGACACAGGATAATATATTTGCTTTCTTCATATTAAAAGAAAAATATATTTCCAGATCCTTAATGATCAGAAAATGAGAGTAGTTTGTTTTCTGATTCATAAAACACTGCTGCTGCTAAGTCGTTTCAGTCGTGTCTGGCTCTGTGAGACCCCATAGATGGCAGCCCACCAGGCTCCTCTGTCCATGGGATTTTCCAAGCAAGAGTACTGGAGTGGGTTGCCACTGCCTTTTCCACCTAAAACACTACTAGTTAACAACTTTCCTCCCATTCAGGGCTGTTTCAATGAAGTCATATATTATCACAGAATATCTGGAATAAAATTGTATCAGTAAACACAAGTGGATCTGTGTATTTATATGAAAATAATGGCACCATTCGAGAGCAATTCCAAGAAGATTCTGTAATGAGATATATTTTAACTAATATCTTTTCAAACAATTTTTGAGTATAAAAGAACTATTATACCTGATCATATTTGGAAATTGTAAAAAAAGATGGCCTAATCTTTAAAAAATCAAATTTATTATAATAATGAAACAAGTAAATCACAACATGTGAATTCAAAACTATTTTTATGTACTTGAATTACCACCCTCCTTCTCTTACAACCTCCATGTCTTCCAAAGATCTATAAAATATTGATGAACTATACAGAATAATTCACTAAAAGCTGGATTGAATCTAGTTTGAGAGAAATGTTTTGGTGGGAGTAAGAAAATAAAACAGGATGTCAGAGGGAATATCCTTAGTCACTGGTGGGATAACAGCAAAAGCTATAAAATTTAATTATACTCTCAATTAATTAGTATCTTAATTAATTAAAAAGAGAAAACAGGGATGAGGCAGCAGTACATTTGAAGAAATAATAACCAAAAATTTCCCAAATTTTGCAAAGACATAAATTTTCAGATTTAAAAGTTTAGTGAACCCTAAATAGGAGAAATACATAGATAACCTTGTCAAGGCACATCATAGTCAACTTGATGAAAATCAAATATGACAAGAAATTCTTAAAACCTGCCAGAAAAAAAGTCACACAATTTAGCTGACTGAGAAGACCAAATGATATCCTTTAAAGAAATAAAAGAAAAAAACAAAAACAAAACTGTTAACCCACAATTAATATCCAGTGACAGTATCTTTCAAGAATGACAAAAGAACTAGAAAATGTTTTTCTAGATAAATGAAAGCTAGAAAATCTGTTTATGCAGCACTACAAGAAATGCTAAAGGCAGTTCTATGGACTACAGGAAGAAGAAAATGTGGAACTTCAGAACTGAAAATGATAACTATGTGGGTAAATAAAAGACAAATTTCTCTTAGTTTCTTTAAATACAAATGACTGCTGAAATCATATTTTAACAATTATGTACACAATACATAGAACAACTGTATCATATAGGACGATGAAAGGGGTAAATGGACCTATAAATTGCTCAGTTATTATATTTAACACAGAGTGATATAATATTAGCCTTAAATAAACTACAAAGAGTTAAAAGATACACATTGTAATCCACGGATCAAATAGTAACTAATGCAAAGAGATACAGATTTAAAAGCCAATAGATAAAGAAGACTTACACAAGGATATATATTGTATGACTCCATTTATATGAGAGTCTAGAGCATGCAAAATGAATCTGTGGTAGAAAAGAGTCATGGTTCCTCTGGGAGATGCAGATGGGGACTGACAGAGAAAGGACATGAAGAAACAGTCTACAATCATGTTGCTGTTGTTCAACTGCCAAGTCATGTCCAATTCTTCACAACCCCAAGGATGGCAGCATGCCAGACTTCCCTGCCCCTCACCGTATCCCAGAGTTTGCCCAAGTTCATGCACATTGTGTCAGTGATGCCATCCAATCATCTGATCCTCTGTCGCCCTCTTTTCCTTCTGCCTTCAATCTTTCCCAGCATCAGGGCCTTTTCCAATGAGTTGGCTCTTTGCATCAGGTGGCCAAAGTATTGGAGCTTCAGCTTCAGCATTAGTCCTTCCAATGAGTATTCAGAGTTGATTTCCTTTAGGATGGACTGGTTTGATCTCTTTGCTGTCTAAGGGACTCTCAAGAGTCTTCTCCAACACCACAGTTCAAAAGCATCAATTCTTTGGTGCTCTCCCTTCTTTATGGTCCAGCTCTCACATCCATACATGATTACTGGAAAGACCACATCCTTGACTATACAGACCTTTGTCAGCAAGGTGATGTCTTTGCTTTTTACAGGTATGGTTTGCCATTCCCTCTGCCAATGGATCACATTTTGTCAGAACTCTCTCCTATGACCCATTCGTCTTGGCAGGCCCTGCACAGCATGGCTCATAGCCTCATTGAGTTACTCAAGCCTCTTCACCACAAGGCAGTGATCCAATGAAGGGGCTAGAATAATTGTAATGTTCTAATCCAGATATGGGTTTGAGTTATTAGATACATGCATTTGTCAAAATTCACCAAAATTCATAAGGTTAAGATTTATGGATTATGTTGTATGTGAATTTTACTTTAAATAAAGTAAATAAATATTGAACTGTAGTAATGTTTTCTTGTTTATTAGATATTTAGGAGCAAAATCTGCAACTTTATTATTTTTTAATACTTGATTTTTAACTTTAAAAAAAATTTTCTTTCACATCACACAGCATGTAGGACCTAAGTTTTCTGACAAGGGATTGAACCCACATCACTTGCAGTGAAAGCATGGAGTTTTAACCATGGTATTGACAGGGAAGTCTTGAAACTTAAAATGAACCAAAAATAAGATGGACAGAGGGTGATAAATAAAACATGACAAAGGAAATACAGTAAAACATTAATTGTAGAATCAAAAATATGGGTGTTTACTGTTCAATTCTGATCATAGCATCTGGTCCTATCACTTGGGAAATAGATGGGGAAACAGTGGAAACAGTATCAGATTTTATTTTTGGGGGCTCCAAAATGACTGCAGATGGTGACTGCAGCCATGAAATTAAAAGACGCTTACTCCTTGCAAGGAAAGTTATGACCAACCTAGATAGCATATTCAAAAGCAGAGACATTACTTAGCCAACAAAGGTCCGTCTAGTCAAGGCTGTGGTTTTTCCAGTAGTCATGTATGGATGTGAGAGTTGGACTGTGAAGAAAGCTGAGCACCAAACAACTGATGCTTTTGAACTGCGGTGTTGGAGAAGACTCTTGAGAGTCCCTTGGACTGCAAGGAGATCCAACCAGTCCATTCTAAAGGAGATCAGTCCTGGATGTTCATTGGAAGGAATGATGCTAAAGCTGAAACTCCAATACTTTGGCCACCTCATGTGAAGAATTAACTTACTGGAAAAGACTCTGATGCTGGGAGGGATTGGGGGCAAGAGGAGAAGGGGACGAGAGAGAATGAGATGGCTGGATGGCATCACCGACTCAATGGACATCGAGTCTGGGTCAACTCTGGGATTGGTGATGGACAGGGAGGCCTGGCGTGCTGCGATTCATGGGGTCGCAAAGAGTCAGACACGACTGAGTGACTGAACTGAACTGAACTGTTCAATTCTACTTTACTATGCATAAAGTAAAATAAAAGCTCAGGAAAGAGAAATATACTTAAATTGCAATCTTCCAGGAACTTTTAAGAGAGGAAGGAGACTTAAAATGGCTCCTTATACATAAGGAGAAAGGAGAGGGAAGCCTAATCAAGGGAAGGGGAAAGATGCATGCAAAGAAAGACACAGAGGTGGGAGTAACAATGGTTTGTGAGCAAGAATCAGGCAAGGAAGTAGTGTTGGGTGTAAACTGAGTAGAGAATTACTCCCTGGACCATACTAAAATGAAATTAGGCAGACAGGTCACAAGAAGAATAATGGAAAATAGAACAGGTAAGGGTTACAGAGGACATTACCAGAATAACAGACTTCATCCGGACCTTAGTTTCCTTCTAGTAAGTAGGCCCACTTCTGTGCTTCTTGGCATCTGGCCCTCTCATCATCTGCCTAACCATCATGATTAAGTTCCCAAAATTCAAAGGCCTAGTGCTCACACATAATCTCTGGAAGGAAAATACTGTCCCATTCACATGAGTCCTGGGTGCAGATATTCAGCCAGTCCAGAAAATCTGTAATTTTGTGCTTGAATAGAATGTGGATTGCATCAGGTGGCCAAAGTATTGGAGTTTCAGCTTCAACCTCAGTCCTTCCAATGAACACTCAGGCCTGATTTCCTTTAGGATGGACTGGTTGCTTGATGTTCAAGGGACTCTCAAGAGTCTTCTCCAACACCACAATTCAAAAGCATCAATTCTTCGGCACTCAGCTTTCTTTATAGTCCAACTCTCACATACATACATGACTACTGGAAAAACCATAGCCTTAACTAGACAGACCTTTGTTGACAAAGTAATGTCTCTGCTTTCTAATATGTTGTCTAGGTTGGTCATAACTTGCCTTCCAAGGAGTAAATGTCTTTTAATTTCACTGCTGCAATCACCATCTGCAGTGATTCTCCAGCCCCAAAAAATAAAGTCTAACACTGTTTCCCCATCTATTTGCCATGAAGCGATGGGACCAGATGCCATGATGTTAGTCCAAATGTTAAGATTGAAGCCAACTTTTTCACTCTCCTCTTTCACTTTCATCAAGAGGCTTTTTAGTTCCTCTTCACTTTCTGCCATAAGGGTGGTGTCATCTGCATATCTGAGGTTACTGATATTTCTCCCAGCAATCTTGATTCCAGCTTGTGCTTCATCCTACCCAGCAATGGATGTTGGCAATTTGATCTCTGGTTCCTCTGCCTTTTCTAAATCCAGCTTGAACATCTGGAAGTTCACGGTTCACATACTGTTGAAGCCTGGCACGGAGAATTTTGAGCATTACTTTACTAGCGGTTGCCAGGAGCCAGCACAGGAGTTCCCACCCATGACAAGGTCATGCAGGAGAGGCCTGACGGGAAAGGCGAGTCAGGGCTTGAGGGGCCCCCAGATCTGCTTGAGCATCTACCCCAAAACCAGAATCTGTCTGTTTTACTATTTTACGACTTTCACCACTCCTCTGACATTAACGGGGGGCTATCCCCCCCGTTCTCTGAAGGAAATCAACGTAGAGCTCTAGTTAATAAGCCTCCTGGGCATAATAGGAGTGTTTCAATCCAAACCCCTCAGATGGCTCTCTAACTTGCCTGACAGGTTTATCCGGATTCCTACAGTTACCCATATGATTGTTTACAGCCTCCGAACCTCGGAAGCCTAAGACAGTCAAATAGTATAGAGCCTCTCGGGGAGTTAGACATTATTAGAATAGAACTAGTAGAGGATTTCATTGTTGAGCTAATTCTTGCTGCCAAGTTTCCATATCCCTTACCCACTGTGTCCCTGGGAGTATATTAATTAATATAGTTGGCATATAGAAAAAAATAAGTAGTGGCCTTGGTGTTAACAACTTTAGACCCTTGAGGTAGTAAATTCTTTCCTTGCTACAGTCCACTGCACCTTTGCCCTATAGGAATGCAACTTTATCTAGTGCTTTCGGAGAGTGGCGCCAAACTTTAGAAAAGTTACTTTTATTTTATTTTATTTTTTGAAGTTACTTTTAGAGAAAATAAGTTTTCTGGTTAACTAACCTTTATCAGAACAAAGAGTCATAAAATGTTAATAGGCCTCCTGGCCAGAAGACGATGTAAATCACCTAAAACATCTGTATATAATAAGTTTGCAGAAAAGAAAGCCTGGTCTCCATAAGGGTCAAGGACTGCTGACTTTGCATGACTATGTATCCCCTATTATACTCTAGGTACAACTTAGGGTATAAAAACTCCTTTTGAAAATAAAGCTACGGGCCTTGCTCATCAGGCTTGGTCTCCCCGTGTCGTTCTTCCTTCCTTTTCTCTCCTTTTCTTCTCTGTTCTTCCTTCAGGATGACTAATTGGAGCGTGGGGGCCCTCTGAGACCATTTACCTGCCTGAGCTTCTAAGATACACTTGAAAAGGTGCCTAAGGTGGGGCACCTTCAGCTATTCGAGAGGGCACCTGCGGCGTCTGTGGTCAGAGCAAGCTCGGGGTCACGAACTTTATTGGTTTCCCATGTAAACCAGTCAGATCAAGCCTCTGTGTCTCTCCCCTTTTATCTATCCTTTCAATCGCCAACACCGTCATCCTAAGGATATCCCCGGATCCAACCAGGGCTGGACCCCGGTATGCGGTAATTTGAGCATCCTCAGGCATTGCCTTTCTTTGGGACTACAATGAAAACTGACCTTTTCCAGTCCTGTGGCCACTGCTGAGTTCTCCAAATTTGTTGGCATACTGTGTGCAGCACTTTCACAGCATCATCTTTTAGGATGGAATTCTATCACCTCTACTAGCTTTGTTCGTAGTGATGCTTCCTAAGGCCCACTTGACTTCACATTCCAGGATGTCTGGCCCTAGGTGAGTGATCACACCATCATGATTATCTGGGTCATGAAGATCTTTTTGTACAGTTCTTCTGTGTATTCTTGCCATCTCTTCTTAATATCATCGCTTCTGTTAGGTCCATACCATTTCTGTCCTTTATTATGCCCATCTTTGCATGAAATGTTCCCTTGGTACCTCTAATTTTCTTGAAGAGATCTCTAGTCTTTCCCATTCTATTGTTTCCCTCTATTTCTTTGCACTGATCACTGAGGAAGGCTTTCTTATCTCTCTTTGCTATTCTTTGAAACTCCGCATTCAAATGGGTATATCTTTCCTTTTCTCCTTTTCATAGCTATTTGTAAGGCCGCCTCAGACAGCCATTTTGCTTTTTTGCATTTCTTTTTTTTGGGGATGGTCTTGATCCCTGTTTCCCGTACAATGTCACGAACCTCCGTCCATAGTTCATTAGGCACTCTGTCTATCAGATCTAGTCCCTTAAATCTATTTCTCATTTCTACTATATAATCGTAAGGGATTTGATTTAGGTCATACCTGAATGGTCTAGTGGTTTTCCCTACTTTCTTCAAGTCTGAATTTGGCAGTAAGGAGTTCATGATTTGAGCCACAGTCAGCTCCCGGTCCTGTTTTTGCTGACTGTCCAGAGCTTGTATATCTTGCTATACAAGATGGACAAGGAGGAACATTTTCCTGCTAAGAAGTAAATCTTAATTTTTGGGGAGTTATAGAATTCTTTAAGAATCTAGTAAAAGTTCTTTACTAATACTTTGACAGATATTAAAGCATATATGTTATAAACTGGAGACAGAGTTAAGAACCAGACAGATACATTCTCTACCTTCATGAAATGTATAGTTGAACTGGGAAGACAAAAATTAGTAAACAATTGTAGTCTGGCTTCTCTGATCATCTAAATTAGGTTTTCCCTTTATTCCTATTCATGTCCACCCCTAAATTTAGTTGCCTAAAACAATTCATTCTCTCTCAAGATTCTATGGGTTGACAAGGCTTAGCTATGTAACTCTCACCTGATCTTCTCACATGTAGTTGCAGTCATATGGTACTAGAGAATGAAGTCATCTAAAGGCTCAACTGGACTGGATATCCAACAGGGCTCACTCACATGGCAAGTTGACATTATCAAAGCTCAGCTGGAACTATGGAGGGCCTACACAAACTGTCTCCATGTGGCTTCAGTTTTTCACAATTTAGTGCCTGGGTTTTGAGAGGGATCATCCCAAGAGAAAACATTGTAAGAGACCCAAGTAGAAACTGCAAAGCTTCTTTAGAGTTGGTCTCAAAAGTTCCAAAACATCACTTTTTCCACATTGTTTTGGTCAAGAAATTAAAGTCAGCTCAGACCCAAGGTGAGAAGAACTGACACCTCTTCTTGGCATGAAAAATAGTATGCATGTATACAAAGGGAAGGAACTGACGGTGTCTAGCACAGACTATCCTAATTGGCCATTTGTTTAGAATTTGCCTTTCCCATCAGACAACAAAGACAGAAACTATATTTACTTTTTCAGTGATCCATACATCACAGAGTCTGGCACATAGTAACTCCTTGATAAATGCTTAATTAATTCATTTATTCAATAACAATTTTACAAGTACACAAGAACCACTACACATTGTGCTAGAATGATAATTCTGCAGTGCCTGCCCTCAAGAAGCTTACTTCCTGGTGGCAAAGATAAAAACAAAGTAACAAAACTCTGAAATTGGACCACTATCTTATACCATACATAGAAATTAACTCAAAATTGATTAAGATTTGAACGTAAGACCTGAAACCATAAAACTCCTAGAAGAAAACATAAGCAGTAAATTCCTTGGCACTGGTCTTGAGGATTTTTTGGACTTGACACTAAAAGCAAGGCAACAAAGCAAATATAAACAAATGGCACTACATCACACCAAGCCTTCTGCACTGTAACAAAATGAAAAGGCAAACTTCTGAATGGGGAAAAAATATTTGCAAATCATGTATCTGACAAGGGGTTCATATTTTAAAACATATAAAGAACACATACAACACAGAAGCAAAGAACACCAATGTGATTTTTAGAATGGGCAGAGGATCTTAACAGACATTTTCCCAAAGAAGAGGTCAATAGGTACATGAAAAGATGCTCAACATCACTAATCAGGGAGATGCAAATCAAAACTATAATGAGATATTACATATGTTCGAATACCTATTATCTAAAAGACAATAACAAGTATTGGCAAGGATGTGAAGAAAAAGGAACTCTTGTGCACTGTTGGTAGGAATGTCAATTGGTATAGTCACTATGTAAGACAGCATGGAGATTCCTCAAAAAATAAAACGGAACTATCACAAATGAAAACACTACCTCAACAAGATATCTGCACTCCCATGTTCACTGCAGAATGATGTGCAATAGCCAAGACATTATACAGCAACCTAACTGTTCACTAATGGATGCATGGGTAAAGAAAATGTGGTGTGTATTATATATATATATATATACATACATATATACATATATACATACATATATATATAATGGAGTATTATTCAGCCATAAAAAGGGAATATTGCCATTTGCAGTAATATCAATGGATCCTGAGGGCATTAGTTGGTGAAATAAATTAGACAGAGAAAAATATCACATGATCTCACTTTTCTGTGGAATCTAAAAAAATAAAAAGCTGAACTCCTAACAAGAGAAAAGATTTGGTGGTTTCCAGGGGCTGGGGATGAGGGTGGAAGAAATGGGTGAAAAGAGTCAACAGGCACAAACTTTCAGTTAAGTCAGGGTGATGTAATTAATGTATAGCACGGTGACTGTCCTAGTAACATACTGTATATTTTAAAGTTATTAAGAGAGTAAATCTTAAGAGTTCTCATTGAAAGAAAACAACTGTAATTATATGTGGTAATGAATGTAAACTAAACTTATTGTGATCATTTTGTAATATATACAAACACCAAATTATATTGGCCATCTGAAACTGTTACAAGTCAACTCTAACTCCAAAAAAAAAAAAAAAACACCCCATAAAAACCTAGCTATTTCAAAATAGTGTGCTACATACTACATAGAATGTGAGTGAGATGTCTAACCCAATTTTGAGGGGGTCGGGTGATGGTGTCAGTAGTCAGGGAAAAGACCTTAAGAATATCTAACTGAAGACTGAGAAAAGGTTACTTGATAAATTGAGAGCATGGAATTAGATGAAATCAAATGCTTGCTGAATGTCTGAAATAGGCAACAGGGTTCATGTGTGTCACATCAGAAGGCAATAGGCTAGGATCACAAGTACCATGCAAAAGATCACATCTAATAAGTAATCTCAGTCGGGAAAAAAATGAGAATAAGATGACTTTGTTCAGACAGCAGGTAAATGTCAAGTTAACAAGAAAAACACTACTGGATCATAGCTAATTCTTCTGATAAAACATCCTACACGTAGAGACAGAGAGGTTAGCTAGTGAATTTTGCAGAGTTCCTGGGATTACCTCAGAGACACATGATGGAAAGAGTGTAAATTTAACCTACTGCTATAAAAAAAAGATGTAAGCAGGAAACCCACTAAAAGGCCTGAACTAAGGTGGTTGTAATAAGAATAGAGAATCTGAGACATTTCAAAGAAATGACAGAATGAAAGTGGCAAATAACTGAATAGAAGGAAGGATGGAAAAGAATGAGATGACTTTTTAGAGTTTTAAGAAATGAGTTTTTCGAAATTCTAACAAGGTACTATTTAATGAGGAAAGAGGCAGAATCTTGACTTGGATGAACTAAAATGATAAGTGACCATGCTTCCTATATTCTCTGGAAATAGATATCTACAACAAGAGTTTGTATAAAGTGGCATTCTCATGCTTTAAAGAAAACGGTTATCTCTGAATATGGCAGAGCCATTTTTTTGGACTATTAGCGTTTCAAATTTACTGTTTCTTTTCAAGCATCATTGTATTCTTATAATTCTGATTTATGTCTTCATATTACAGGCTACAGCAATAATGAGTTGTAGACAATTATTCAAATACTGAACACATTTAATAATTCTACAATTGAAAGAACTACTAACAGTTGAACACTGTTAATTAAATATACATTATATAGGACTCAGATGTCTTAATCAGAAATGCTACTGTGTACATTCTCTCCAAAATACTAAAATCTACATATTTAAGATATCAGGAAATTTTTACTTACATTTAACTATCAAAGATTTCTAATTCATTTTCCACTCTCTTTTTTATTGCTCTGAGTCAAGAAACAATTTCGGGGACGTCTCTGCTGGCTCAGTGGTAAAGAATCCACCTGCCAACGCAGGAGACAGGTTCAATTCCTAGTCTAGGAAGATTCCACGTGCTCCGGAGGAACTACGCCTGCACCACAACTACTGAGCCTGTGCTCTAGGGCCCTGGAGCAGCAACTACTGAAGCCCACGTGCCTACAGCCTACGTTTTACAACAAGAGAAGTCACCACAATAAGCAGCCCATATACCACAACTAGAGAGTAGCCCCACTTGATGCAACTAGAGAAAGTCCATGTGCAGCAACAAATACCGAGCACAGTCAAAAAGAAATTAATTAGTTAAAAAAAAAACAATTTCTGTATTGGTTATGTATGTGTTCTAGACCCTTTGGAATGGCAGACACTACACAAACGAAACCATATAAAATGATTAGTCCATGGGTTCCAAGAACAATGAATCATTAAATCTACAAAGAAAAACCAGTCTTGATTTTTTTTTTTAATTCTGACCAATAATACATTCATACTTTGCATTCATACTTAACAAGTGAACTTCTGCACAAAATACCTAATCTACTAGAGCCAACTCTGTAAGAATCTTGCCAAATATAATTGTTTATGTCCAATCTGGGAATCAGTGGAGTTCTGGAGTCACACAGTCCTGGATGCCACTTTTGCCATTTATTAGTTATACAACTTTGGACAAGTTATCAAACTTTGGCTTTATCTAATAGAATTTGTAGGATAATTAAATACAACTACACAAACTATTCAGCACATTGCCTGAGCCACAGTCAGAGATATCAGTCGCTATTGTTATATTAAAGTGAAAGTGAAGTCCCTCAGTCGTGTCCAACTCTGCGACCCCATGGACTGTAGCCTACCAGGCTCCTCCGTCCATAGGATTTTCCAGGCAAGAGTACTGGAGTGGGTTGCCAGTTCCTTCTCCAGGGAATCTTCCCGACCCAGGGATCAGACCCAGGTCTTCTGTGTTGCACGAAGAGGCTTTACTATCTGAGCCACCAGGGAAACCCTTATTAAATGAGCCAACAACTACAACACACATAACCCAGGATTCCCCAACTCAAAATTATATAGCTAGTCTAGGTTGGTTTTCAATATATGTTGAAAGAGATCCTTACAGAAGATTATCTAAGGAAATTATCCAATGGTAGGTTAATAGGTTCTACACAAAGATTGTAATTACACTATTATTTAAATAATAAAAAATTAGAGTAAACCCAAATATCTAAACTAAGGAACTGATTTATTAAATTATGGATAGCCTACAGATGGAACATTTAGGCAACAACAACAAAAATTTAGAAATCTATATAGCAATATGTAAAGTATGCATCATTTATATATTAAGTGAAAAAGACAAAACATATTAATATATTTAGTATATTATGATTGCAACTATATAAAATGTATGTTTATGAGGTGGGGACTAGAAGGGAATACACAAAATAGTGAAGTTGTGCAAGGGTAGTAGAATTATGCATTAATTCTCTCCCATGTTCTGTAGTTATTTTATTTCTTATTAAAAATAAGTTATACTATTTTAAAATTTGAGTGTTAGACAACTCAATGGAGAAGAGAATAGTTTTTCAACAAATGGTGCTAGGACAGACAACCGGATTTCCACATGCAAAAGAACAAAGCTGGACCCTTACCCTACCCGACACAAAAAGTAACTCAAAATAGATCACAGAACTAAACGTAAGAGCTAAAACTGCAAAATGCTTAGAAGAAACATAAGTGTGTTTTTCTGACTGCTCCACCAATTGGCTGGCCCCCATCTCTATTCCTTTCCTCCGAGACATGAGAGTACTGAAATTAGGCCAATTAATAACTTTGCAGTAGCCTTCAAAATCCTAGGACCCTTAAGAATTATGCTAAGTCTAACCTGCCTGTGTTCTATAAATAGAACAACAAAGCCTGATAACTGCACATCTGTTTAAAACATGGGTTACTGAATATTTTAAGCCGACTGTTGGGATCTACTGCTCAGGAAAAAAAGATTCCTTTCTAAATATTACTGCTCTTTGACAATGTACCTGGTCACCCAAGAGCTCTGATGGAGATGTACAAGGTTAATGTTACTTTCATGCCTGCTAACACACATCTATTCTGCAGGCCACAAATCAAGGAGTAATTCTGACTTTCAAGTCTTAGTATAAGAAATATATTTCTTAAGGCTACAGTTGCTATAGATAGCAATACCTCTGATATCTGAGCAAAGTAAACTGAGAACCTTCTGGAAAGGATTTGTCATTCTCAATGCCATTAAGAACATTTGTGATTCATGGGAAGAGATCAAAATATCAACAGTAACAGAATTCTGGAAGAACCTGATTCTAACCCCCATGGATGACTTTGAGAGGTTCAAGACTCTAATGAAGGAAATAACTGCAGATGTGGTGGAAAGAGCAAGAGAACCACATTAGAAGTAGAGTCTGAAGATGTGACTGAATTACTGTAATCTCACGACAAAAGTATAATGGATGAAGAGTTGCTTCTTAAGGATGTGTAAAGAAAGTGGTTTCTTGAAATAGAAATTACTCCTGGTGAAGATGCTGTGAAGACTGTTGAAAAGACAAGTAAAGATTTAGAATATTACATAAACTAGTTGATAAAGCAGTGTCAAGGTTTGAGAAGAATGATTCCACATTTGAAAAAAATTTTCAATTGATGTGGTAAACTTCATTGCTGTCTTATTTTTAAAAATTGCCAAAAAAAAAAAAATTGCCACAGCCACCCCAATCTTCAGTAACCACCAGCTGGCCAGTCAGCAGCCATCAACATCAAGGCCAGACCCTCCATAAGCAAAAAGATTAAAAGTCACTGAAGGCTCATATGATGGTTAGCATTTTTTAGCAATAAAGGATTTTAATTAAGGTATGTACACTGTTTTTAGACATAATGCTATTGATAACAGAGCACAATTTAGTATAAATGTAATTTTCATATGCACTTGGAAACCAAAAAACTCATGTTTTTTATATAAATAATTGCTTTATTGCAGTGGTCTGGAACATATCTGCAGTATCTGGAACTGCAAGATACTGGATACCTTGCAGTATCTCCAAGGTATGCCTGAATGTGGGCTTCCCAGATGGCACAATGGTAAAGAATCTGCTTGCCAATGTAGGAGACCCAGTTCAATTCCTGGGTCAGGAAGATCCCCTGGAGTAGGAAATGGCAACCCACTCCAGTACTCTTGCCTGGGAAATCCCATGGACAGAGAAGCCTGGCGGGCTACAGTCTATGGGGTCGCAAAGAGTCAGACACAACTGAGCGCATATGCATGGATGCGTGAACGTATGTAAACTGGACTATATAAAAAGTTTCAAACTTTTGTGCTGCAAATGATACCATCAAGAGGTGAAACACTGACAGAATGGAAGAAAATATTTACAAATCATATATCTGATAGGAGAGAGACTTGATACATAAAAAAACTTTTGTAAGTCAATAATAAATGACAAATAACCCAAGTAAAAAATAGTAAAAGGTTTGAGTAGATATTTATTCAAGGGAGATATTCAAATGGTTAATAACTTATGAAGATGCTAAATCAACACAATCAAAAGTCTTTTGAATTTTAATACCCTCTGTATCCCCTTTACCTGGAGAGTAAACTAACCTTGTTCAAACACTACACACACAAACTATTGTCTCTCAAGACAGCCTGTTATTTTCTAAGCATTAAAAAACTATTCCTTTTGGTTAGAAAGTTGTTTTTCTATAATCTTTGGTCCCAGAGCTACTTTATGGTTTAGATTAAGTCCAATCCTTTTTCTATACCACAAATGTCTGATACTGCTATCACCTGGACTTATGCCAAGGTCCAGAAATGTGGTACCTAAATATGGTGTATTTAGGTATTAGGTAGCCTAACTACCTTCCCTTGCTCAGAAAACCATAATAAAATTTCAGCAGGCAAATCATGCTGCTGATTCATATTAAGTGTGAAAGTGAAAGTCACTTGGCCGTTTCTGACTCTTTGCAACCCCTTGGACTATACAGTCAATGGAATTCTCCAGGCCAGAATACTGGAGTGGGTAGCCTTTCCCTTCTCCAGGGGATCTTCACAACCCAGGAATCGAACCAGGTTCTCCTGCATTGCAGGTAGATTCTTCACCAACTGAGCTAACAGGGAAGCCCATTATATTAAGTGTACCAACAGGGAAATTCCCTTTGTCATATATACTCAGTATGCTATTATCCTTTTTCATCAATCCTTCAACTCATTTTTTAACCCAAATGCAGGATTATACAGTTATACTAAATTTCTTATTTAAACTAATCTGCTACAAGTTCTTTTGGCTACAGACTTATAAATTATTTTCATTTCTTACATAAAAGTTCATCAAGTTTTGTGTCACTTCTGAATGTGATCAACACGCATCAATGTCCTTATCTGCTGCTGACTTCCATTCTTCTCTTTCCCAATTAATTCCTCAAACTTTACCTTTCTAACCTACAAGTTCTCACAACATCCTCAGATATAACGAGTTCAGGTTACAGAACAAAGTCATATTGAGCAGTTAGATACTTCTTTAATTAATTTTACCTATACTGGACTTAAATTCTTCTTTACTAGGTAATTTTTTGTTGTTGTTACAGCATAAAGATTGTTCTCCTTGAGAAAAAGTAGGGAAACCAAATAAGAGCTGTAAATATTAAGTAGGCATAAGACTTCCTTGGTGGTCCAGTAGCTAAGAATTCATTTTGCAATGCAGGAAACACTGGTTTGATCCCTGGCCTGGGAAGATTCCACATACCACAGGGCAACTAAACCCAGCACCATAACCACTGAGCCTGTGCTCTGCAGTCCTCAAGCCACAACAGGAGAAGCCACCATAACCAGAAGCCCACGCACTGCTACGAGAGTAGCCACTGCTCACTACAATGAGAGAAAGCACACACCCAACATGAACACCCAGTGTAGCCAAAAAAAAAGCTAAAGCCATCACGATTGACATTTTAAAATATATATATTAAATTAACATGTGTCTTCCTTATTATTATTTCTGACTATAATTCAGTTCAGTTAAGTTGCTCAGTCGTGTCCAACTCTCCGACTCCATGGACTGCAGCACGCCAGGCTTCCCAGTCCATCACCAACTCCTGGAGCTTACTCAAACTCATGTCCATCGAGTCAGTGATGTCATCCAACCATCTGATCCTTTGTCGTCCCCTTTTCCTCCCTCCTTCAATCTTTCCTAGCATCAGGGTCTTTTCCAATGAGTCAGTTCTTCGCATCAGGTGGCCAAAATATTGGAATTTCAGCTTCAGCATCAGTCCTTCCAGTGAATATTTGGGACTGATTTCCTTTAGGATGGACTAGTTGGATTTCCTTGCAGTCCAAGGGACTCTAAAGAGTCTTCTCCAACACCACAGTTCAAAAGCATCAATTCTTTGGTGCTCAGCTGTCTTCACAGTCCACCTCTCACATCCATACGTGACCCCTGGAAAAACCATAGCTCTGACCAGAAGGACCTTTGTTGGTCCTTGAATATAACTGCAAGATCTGCTGGACCTTGAATATAATTGAAAGATTTAAAAATTATCTTTAGCATATTCCCCACACCTGTGATTTCTGGATTTCAGCTTTTCTGACAAACTTAAATGTTTGTGTCACTTTTATATATTCATCTTCTATAAACCTCCTTTTAAAACCTGAGCTAAGATTATTCCAAGTGGAGTCAAAGTAGTTTTATTTGCTTCTGCCTTCTAAAACAGTTATACTCTGTAACTGTATAACTATACAATTGATCATTTTTGTGTTCTTCCTAACTTTCCGAGTCTCATGTCATAACATCATGATTTTACTGTTGTAATACAGTTTTCTTCCTACAATCTAGAGTATGTATACACGTGGCCACTTCCAGAATTCTCTCCCCCAGTTATAACAAACTATATAATGATACTGTCATGTTGTCTTCAAAGGTTTTTTCATTCCTATCCTATTTGCAGCCAATTCTTCCTTACTGTCTGCAAATACATACACAGCAGCACTATTCTTCATTGCATTCTTTGATCTCCTCCGTATTATTTTTACTAAGCAAGTAACAGTTTTGGGTGATAAAAATGTAAAACATAATCTAAGCAGAAAAAATTAAATATATCTGTAATCTTTCCATCCAGAGAAATCATTCCTAATAATTTGGTGTATATCCTTCAAGAATTTTTTCTCATATAATATATAAATATTTTCCCCTTACATTCTAAGAGAGAAAATGTCAGCACGGCAACATTTGTCAAATACATACTGTTATGTTTCAAATGAACTTGATTGATCGTGAAGCCTGCTGAGAAATCTACATTTTTCATTAAATGTTTTTCTATCCAAAAAATATCTACTCTTATACCAACTCCTTATAAAGTTTAGATTCATGCTAAACCAATCGTATTTACCATCAATTCAAGCATTTTAACAAAATTAGAACTCCCTTCAGAAACTCACTAATTGGGAGAGACTTCCTTGGTGGTCCAGTGGTTAAGACTCTGACCTTCCAATGCAGAGGGTGTGGATTCGATGCCCTGGTCGAGGAACTAAGATCCCCCATGCCATGCAGTGCAGCCAAAAGAGTTAAAAAGAAATAAATAAAATTTTAAAAATAAAAAACTTAAAAATAAATTTTAAAGTCACAAAAAAGAAATCAATCTTCCTAATTGTAAGAGTTATTTAGTAATAATTGTATCAACTTTAAGCAACCAAATAGTATCAAATATAAAAATTCTCAATGAATAAGCAAAGAAAGCCATAAGTACAGAGGATAAATATAAGAAAATAAGTGGAAAAGGTCAATTACACCCTTTAAAATATGACACAAATCCAAGAATCCATAATGGAAAAAAAAAAAAAAAAAAACACAGCTGATTTAATCAAGGACTAAAAGTTAAATTTGTATATAGAAAAAGATTCCATAATGAAGTTTGAAAGATAATTTATAGACTGGGAGAAGCCATTTGCAATATATAACACTCAAGAGGCTAATAACCATAATATATAAAAATTTCCCACAAATCAGTAATCAAGATAAATATAAAAATCCACAAAGGATATAAACAAGCATTCTGACACACAAATCACCAATAAGCATATGAAAAGATGCTTATCCAATACATTCAAATTTAAAAAGAGACTTCTTTAAAAAAAAAAAAGAGAGAGAGAGAGAGACTTCTTCTCATCAGACTGGCAAAAATCCAGGTTGAAAATATCTGATGTTAACACCATGGGAAATCTTTTCCCTCATATACTATTAAAGATAGTGCAAACTGGGACCTCCCTGGCAGTCTAGTGGTTAGGACTCTGTGCTTTCACTGCCAGCGCCCTGGCTTCTTCTATTCCTGGTTGGGAAACTAAGATCCCAAAAGCTGCTCAGAGTGGCCAAAAAACAAAAACATTAACAATGGAAAAGTTAGGACTTCTCTGGTGGTCCAGTGGTTAAGAATCCACCTGCCAATACACGGGACACAGGTTGGACCCCAGGTGTGGGAAGATCCCACATGTCTCAGACCAACTAAGCCCATGAGCCACAACAACTAAAGCCTGAGCACCTAGAACCTGTGCTCTGCAACAAGAAGCCACCAGTGAGAAGCCCGAGCACCGCAACCGGGAGTTGTCTCTGCTCACCACAATGTAGCAACAAACAGCCAATGCACTCAAAAATAAGCTTTTGTAGAAAGTGGAAAAGTTAGACTATGATCCACCTATAATGACGTAACCTTTTACATATTGATATGAAAAGATATCCATGATACATTCATTAAAAATTTTTAAAGGTGTTAGAATATTTTAACCTCATTTTTGTATAAGGAAAAAAAAAGTGAGATTGACATAGAGATTGATATAGAGAGTGAATGGATTGAAAAATCTGTCACTTTACACTTTGTACAACCTAAACTATCAATATTATGTGTTAATTGTACCCTAGTAAAGCTGGAGGAAAAAATTAACAAAAACACAAAATGCTCATGCCCGGTACCAATGTAAGGCAAGTTATTAAACCCTACTGAGGACCAGAAAAATAATTTTCATAATTGGACAGTGTATCTCACCTTTGCATGAAAAAAAAGAGGAAAATTTGAAAGGATATATATCAAACTGATAAAGGAGATTCATAGTTTAATACTTTAACAACAATTAATTATAATCTGCATGAATTACATTGGTAAATATGTTCATACACACTTTTAAGAACTTACAAATAAGAGCAAAAAAAATGGAAAGAACCAAATCTGTCCAACAAAAGGGGCATACTTGAATTACACAATACTCATACAAGAGAACTAAACTTCTCCAACTATAGGCTGCTGGGTATTACTGAGATGCCAAATCAGTTTGGAGGGATATAACAAGCATATTAAAAATATATATATATTTTAAAAAAACAGGAAAAAATCAGAATTCACTACCCTTAGTAACTACTGCTTTACAATTAACAGAGGAAAAAGAACATTTATGAACAAAATATTGTTCTCAAAGTTTGAAACCAGTATGAACCTTACTCTAAATGTTTAAGCTTTTAAAAATATAAATGAAAGATCTGGTTATGCTACTAACTTATCATTTTACCTAATGGCTAGGAGGAATCAAACATAGTCAAGAGGGGCACCTAACAAGTACCTTTAGAGAGTACGTAAAGCATTCAATAACTGTAGGAAGAATGATAATGTCCTATTTGTCAAATAAACAGACCTTTAACTTATTCTTACAAGGAAGTTATTCTGTATTTACCTATTTTATGTAGAATTTCCTACTAGAATTTAAGCTCCCTAAAGGCAGGGACATTGCTTTACACAACATCCTATCCTCAGTACCTAGAATACTGAATGCTTGCATGTGAGATAAGTCACTTCAGTTGTGTCTGATGACTCTTTGCAACCCCATGGACTATAGCCCCCCAGGCTCCTCTGTCCATGGGACTCTCCAGACAAGAGTACTGCAGTAGGTTGCCATGCCCTCCTCCAAGGGATCTTCCTGACTCAGGGACTGAACCCAGAGCTCTGACATGTCCTGCATTAACAGGTGGGTTCTTTACCACCACTAGCGCCACCTGGGACGCCCCACTGAATGCTTAGTACATAGCAAATTTTCAGTAAGTACTCAATGAATAAATGAATAGATGTTTATACATATTTTATTTTATTAAAAAAATATTTTATTTAGGTACTTATCAAGAATACACAAAAGAAATGTACAAAAAAGAGCTTCACAACCCAGATAATCACGATGGTGTGATCACTCACCTAGAGCCAGACATCCTGGAATGTGAAGTCAAGTGGGCCTTAGAAAGCATCACTATGAACAAAGCTAGTGGAAGTGATAGAATTCCAGTTGAACTATTCCAAATCCTGAAAGATGACACCGTGAAAGTGCTGCACTCAATATGCCAGCAAATTTGGAAAACTCAGCAGTGGCCACAGGACTGGAAAAGGTCAGTTTTCATTCCAATCCCAAAGAAAGGCAATGCCAAAGAATGCTCAAACTACCACACAATTGCACTCATCTCACACGCTAACAAAGTAATGCTCAAAATTCTCCAAGCCAGGCTTCAGCAATACGTGAACCGTGAACTTCCAGATGTTCAAGCTGGTTTTAGAAAAGGCAGAAGAACCAGAGATCAAATTGCCAACATCCGCTGGATCATGGAAAAAGCAAGAGAGTTCCAGAAAAACATCTATTTCTGCTTTATTGACTATGCCAAAGCCTTTGTGTGGATCACAATAAACTGTGGAAAATTCTGAAAGAGATGGGAATACCAGACCACCTGATCTGCCTCTTGAAAAATTTGTATGCAGGTCAGGAAGCAACAATTAGAACTGGACATGCGACAACAGACTGGTTCCAAATAGGAAAAGGAGTACATCAAGGCTGTATATTGTCACCCTGCTTATTTAACTTATATGCAGAGTACATCATGAGAAACACTGGGCTGGAAGAAGCACAAGCTGGAATCAAGATTGCCGGGAGAAATATCAATAACCTCAGATATGCAGATGACACCACCCTTATGGCAGAAAGTGAAGAGGAACTAAAAAGCCTCTTGATAAAAATGAAAGTGGAGAGTGAAAAAGTTGGCTTAGAGCTCAACATTCAGAGAACGAAGATCATGGCATCCAGTCCCATCACTTCATGGGAAATAGATGGGGAAACAGTGGAAACAGCGTCAGACTTTATTTTTGGGGGCTCCAACATCACTGCAAATGGTGACTGCAGCCATGAAATTAAAGACGCTTACTCCTTGGAAGGAAAGTTATGACCAACCTAGATAGCATATTGAAAAGCAGAGACATTACTTTGCCAACAAAGGTTCGTCTAGTCAAGGCTATGGTTTTTCCTGTGGTCATGTATGGATGTGCGAGTTGGACTGTGAAGAAGGCTGAGTGCCGAGAATTGATGCTTTTGAACTGTGGTGCTGGAGAAAACTGTTGAGAGTCCCTTGGACTGCAAGGAGATCCAACCAGGCCATTCTGAAGGAGATCAGCCCTGGGATTTCTTTGGAAGGAATGATGCTAAAGCTGAAACTCCAGTACTTTGGCCACCTCATGCAAAGAGTTGACTCATTGGAAAAGACTCTGATGCTGGGAGGGATTGGAGGCAAGAGGAGAAGGGGACGAGAGAGAATGAGATGGCTGGATGGCATCACTGACTCTATGGACGTGAGTCTGAGTGAACTCCGGGAGTTGGTGATGGACAGGGAGGCCTAGTGTGCTGCGATTCATGGGGTCGCAAAGAGTCGGACACGACTGAGCGACTGATCTGATCTGATCTGATCTGATATCTTAATTGTACCATGTGGGATCTAGTTACCTGACCAGGGATCTGGGCCCCCTGACTTGGGAGCTCAGAGTCTCAGCCACTGGACCACCAGGGAAGTCTCCTACATCTTATAATAAAACCATGAGTCACAAACTATCTTATAGGAAATTATGCCCTAAAAGATATCTATGCATACAGCAATACAAGAATGTGTCATTAAGAATGTTCAAACATCTTTTCTTCATCTTTAGTTATAAAACTATGGTGTTTTACTTCAAATGCATTTATAGAAAATGAGCATCAATATTTTAGATTATTTACATTTAAACATGCTGTTTTAAGACTGAAAGTTCTAGAATACTGAACACTGATCTTTCCTGACATACTGAAAAATTGCACTGAAAATACTTTTCTGTTCATTCTTTTCTTCTTATAGTTTCATTTTACATGCTACCTACAAAATGTTACTTTGTTTTTTATTTTTTATTGAAGTATAGTTAATTTACCATGTTGCGCCAATCTCTGCTGTATAGCAAAGTGACTAAGTTATATATTCATTCTTTTTTAAAGTCTGGTTTATACTTTATTATTAATAAGTACATCTGTAATTTAATGTAAACTCAAATTTAATTTGGATTCTTACATTCTCCCTAAGGCAGTGGGTTCTCAAACTTTAGCGTACATCATAATTATCCAGTGTTTTCCTCACAAGATTCCTGGAAACCACAGAAATTCTTATTCAGTAGGTGTGGGCAGGAGTATAGGAACTTGCATTTTGAATAAAACATTCCAGATGATTCTGAAGTAAGGGATTCATGTCCAACACTTTAAGAAACACTGCCCTGGGACTTCCCCGGTGGTTCAGTGGTTAGGACTCCATGCTTCCACTACAGGGAGCACAGGTTCGATGCCTCATTGGGGAATCAAGATCCCGCAGGCCATACTATGTGGCCGAGAAAAGAAACACTGCCTGCATGATTTAGTTTATGATAGGGATGCTATGCTTTAATTCATTAAATATTAGCTCAATGCCTTATATGTACAAAGCTTAGTGCTGGGGATCAAATATGAATTTTGCTTCAAGGAAGGTATACACAGTTTAATAGAGGAGATAAGACATGCATATAAATGACATGATAAAAATGCAGGAATTATTGGATGTTTTTAAAAAGATACAGATAAAATGCTGGGGACTTCAAGAGAGGGAATAATTACTTCTAGCTGACCTCAGGGAAATTCTTCTACTAGAAGACAGCATTTGAAATGAGTGTTGAAATTTGTCTCTTCAGATTTTAAAGATGGAGAAAAATAATAATCAATCATATCACTGAATGATAAATATGTCTAATGATAAACATCATTCCTTCAAACTCAGAAAAACCATTCCCTACCTCCTAGATCTTACGTGTTGATCTGGGTCATGGTCTCGTGTTGTCCTGTATCTCCACCCAGCAGCTTGACATGCTTCTCTCTCTCTAAACATGTCCTTGAAAGGATCTGTTTCATACTTTCAGTACATTTATCCTCTGAAAGATAAGTTCATACAGTGGATACTGACCCAGAGAAGCATACTCAGCCTTTCATAAATTTTTAGGCAATAAACAAAACTTAAGCATAGTTCAACTGAGAACACTTTAGGCGGTCTTCAGTTCTAAAACCTTCACACCAGTTGGCATCAGGCAGCATGATGAAAGAAATGATCAGAAAAGAGGGAGATTTTATAATTTAGAAGCCATTGTTCTAAAAGCCAAAAAAAATTAGAGGACAGAAGAGAAAGCTTAAGGTTTTTATGGTTCCTGATTATGTGGCATTTTAACATTACTGGTATTTCTATGACTTGTAGTTTTAAAAAGTCCAGTATCATCCCAGAGATGCAGTGAATACAGAGCCTACAATGCCCAATATTGACTGACTGAATGAATGATTTAGAGGTTATTTTTCCAGTTTTTCTTACAGACTTACTCCCCTTTATTCAGAAAAATAAGGGCTTATCAGACAAGTCCCAACTGGGCTACACTTTCTCATCTCCATGCCTCTGCACAAGGTAATCTCTCCTCTGGAATGCTTCTCAGCTAGCTCCCTCCTCTTCTTGGCTAATTCCTATTTAGTCTTCTCAACTTGAATTTAAGCATCTTCTTCTAGAATCTAATAGCCTACATTGGCACACCCACCTTCCAGTCCCCATAAAATCCTCTGCAGCACTGTGTCTTTACTCTCCAGTACAGACACCAAGATAAAGAGCTTCAGAGTCAGGCACATCTGAATTCAAATTCTGATTCCACCCCACCGCTTCCTCTGTAACCTTAGGTAAGTTAACCAATCTTGCTAAACATTAATTTCTTGATTTAAAAATAGAAAATAACAATGCAACGTGCTTAGTATATCACCTCATACATAACAGAGTTAATAATTTTTATTATTAACTATACTTGCTGGTTAACTTGTCTGGCTTTTCCTCTAAACCGCACACTTCTTGAGGAAAGGAACATGTATTTTATTTCTGTATAAGCAGCATCTAGCACAATGCTTAGCACATGGTAGATACTTAATTTTTTTAATGACTAAATATTACTCCCATTATTGTAAAATTAATTTGCCACTTGAAATCCTTTCTGTAATGAGGTGGAAAACAAGTGAATAAGTAAAGAAAATAAATGCCATTAATATCGGTTTCAATAAAGGACACTGTCTTTAATCATACTACTTTTAGGATTTACTACTAATTGGAGAAGGGGACGACAGAGGATGAGATGGCTGGATGGCATCGCTGACTCGATGGATGTGAGTCTGAGTGAACTCCGGGAGTTGGTGATGGACAGGGAGGCCTGGCGTGCTGCAATTCATGGGGTCGCAAAGAGTCGGACACGACTGAGTGACTGAACTGAACTGATACATACTACAAAATACCAAATGATTCAATATCCTGCTTGAACATAAATGCTCATAAATGCTGATCTAAATGCTTCATGAACTGAATACTATAATAATTTTTTCATGGTATATATTAACCACAAAATCACCAAGTCACACATAAGGTTATTTTTTTTAGACAATCACTTGGAAAAGCTGCAGAAAAATAAATAGCTTTCTTAAATCAAGGAAATTCTCAACACATCAAACTGTAATTAAAATCTCTCATAGTCCTTGGGGAAATGAGAAGAAATTCAGTTTTCATGATTTGGTAATTTTGACCTATGTAGGAATACAAAAATTACTAATTACTTAGTGTTATATTTAATGAACTTTTCCATCCTATGTTTAACTCGTTTGATCAAATATTTATAAAAGGCCTCATTCTGAGAGAATGCTTTTTTTTATATTTGACTTTCAATGTATTTTGATCTTAACATATCCATAAACTGGATATGTTAACATATAAAGTGGAATTTTGGAATTACTGGTGGCACAATGGATAACAATCTGCCTGTTAATGCAGGCAACATGGGTCCGATACCTGATTCGGGAAGATTCCACATGCTGTGAAGCAACTGAGCCTGTGCACCACAGTTACTGAGCCTGAGCACCACAACTACTGAAGCCTGCACCCTTGAGGGCCTGTGAGACGCTAGCATTCCCTAGAGCCAGCAACTCGCAACAACTGAGCCTCTGGGCCTAGAGCCCGTTCTTCACAAGAGAAGCCACTGAGATGAGAACCCCACGCACCACCACTAGAGAGTGGCCCGTACTTGCCGCCACTAGAAAGAGCCCATGTGCAGCAACAAAGACCCAGCACAGCCAAAAATAAAGCAGTGTGTACAAAAAAAATCTTAAAATGAAATTCTGATTCTGAGGGATAAGCCATTCTTGTCTTTGAACCATTCTTGAGTGCATTATGCAAAGAAATAATGGTTTACAACAAAAATGACTTTGGAACAGTTCTAGAATACAAGCAATCACAGGTTTAATTTATAATCCACTGCTTATTAATGACCAGTATGTATTTTACAGGCTTCTAAAAGACCACATACTGAATATATGACATGAATTTACACTACAAATTAATTGAACAAAAACTACTACTGTTTATACTTAAAATTTTTGAAAGGATTTCTTTCCACTGTGTTGAGTAGATAGTTATGATATTAGGCATGAAAGCTGTATAGAAAAGAGGTGCCTTTGGCTACTTCAACAATTAACACTAAAGTTTTAAAAACTGAAACACACTGCAGGATTAGACAACTACAATACAGAAAAAAATATCTCCAGGCACCTTAGTGAGTGAATAGTGATGTTTGCTTGTTTGCCATTATTATGAGCTTTATCCCAAGTTGTGAACTTCTTTCAGTTTATTATTTAAAGAGTTTCTGGATTTCAAATTGTGTTTTTAATAAGCAAATACAATTTTAGTTTTTCCTTATCTTTCATTAGAGGCAAGATTTTAGAAAAATATTTGGTGCAAAAACCTAGCATGTTCTTTATTTACAGTTAAATACAGGATGCTTACAGGTTGAAGATAAAAATCCAACCATCCTCTCTACCTCAGAAAGTAAATTAAGTTAGCCAAGAAAGTGATTTTCATGAGGAAGAAATAGCATTTACAAAAACAGAGAGGCAAGAAATAATCTGGTATCTTTAGAGAACTGTGGTGAATTCAATTATGTCAGAAAACTCAGAGAGCCTAGAATAGAAGGAAAGAGACTAATGGCAGGCACGTTAGTTGGGAGGCTACCAAAGTAATCAAGGCAAGAAACAAGAGCCTAAACTCGGAAATGGTGGTGCTCAAAATTCAAACAACTGAACTGCATCTTTATTGAGATTTTTCCCTACAGAAACATGTTTGTAACATAGCATGAAAACCATGACATGAATGTCAAAGCCACAACCCTTCAAATCAGTCAGCCTGGGTTCATGCCCTAGTGACACCACTGATAGTAAAAACTTGAGTTCTCTCAGTTTTCTGTGCCTTGGCTATTAAATATAAAGCAGGGCCTGAACAAGCTCTCAATAAATGCAGCACCAATAACAGAAATAGGAGCAGCTTACTACTTACTTGTTACTTATTACTAACTGTACAATTATTATTTCAGGTACAGAGGTGTAAAGCTCTGCAAGTTTACACTGTTAACTAAGTCTTACAGAAAGATATTTATGATTAGAGACTACCCTGGTAAAGGGCATTTAAATGCAATGTTGTATTTATTTGTTTTAAAAGACTGAAAATTATTTTTAGATGCACAGTTAACTTTCCATATGACCTTGGAAAACTAAAAATGTTTTTGTTCCTCCAATTGTGTGTACATAAACTGTGAATAAGTCTCTTTCTAAGTAATATATGAGATTATTAATAAGTTGCCTAAGCTGAAGAATTGATGCTTTAGAACTGTGGTGTTGGAGAAGACTCTTGAGAGTCCCTTGGACTGCAAGGAGATCCAACCAGTCCATTCTGAAGGAGATCAGCCCTGGGATTTCTTTGGAAGGAATGATGCTAAAGCTGAAACTCCAGTACTTTGGCCACCTCATGCAAAGAGTTGACTCACTGGAAAAGACTCTGATGCTGGGAGGGATTGGGGGCAGGAGGAGAAGGGAACAACAGAGGATGAGATGGCGGGATGGCATCTCCGACTCGATGGACGTGAGTTTGAGTGAACTCTGGGAGTTGGTGATGGAGGCCTGGCGTGCTGCAATTCATGGGGTCGCAAAGAGTCGGACACGACTGAGCAACTGAACTGAACTGAACTGAACCCAAGACTATACGAACTAATAAATATTCAGTGTTGCCGGAAATCAAATTGCAAAACTTCAGAGGTCATTCCCATTGTAAAATCCATGATAACCTGAAATTTAATGACTCTCACCTCTCATATTGGAGAAGGCAATGGCAATCCACTCCAGTATTCTTGCCTGGAGAATCCCAGGGACGGGGGAGCCTGGTGGGCTGTCGTCTATGGGGTCGCACAGAGTTGGACACGACTAAAGCAACTTAGCAGCAGCAGCAGCACCTCTCATATTTACACCATAACTTGTTAGGTTCAGTAAAGAACATGCTTACAATATGATTCTTGCCCTCTAGATTTTTAGCCTAAGAATTTTATATATATCATACCTCAAACACAATTTTATAAATACCACATATATCAATTTAAAAGCATTACATTTTTTGTTGCTAGTTTTTATACACAAATGTGAAAACTGGATGTAGCACAATACACTTCTCAAAAAACAACGTACTAAAAACCAGTTTTTATTTTAGTTTCTAAGATTCACAAAGTAGAAAAAATGTGAATAAGAAATCACTGTATAAATATCAAAGATCAGAGGCTGTGCCTTGTGGTTCCATAGAAAGTAGGTCAAAAGATTCAAATCCATAAAAGACAAAAACTGTAATGCTTCTGTAGGAATCTTATAATTCATTATGAAATCAAGACACTAGGAAAAAAATTACCTTTGATATTTCTAACCCAGCAGATTAGTCTTTGTTGTTGTTTTTTTTTAAAACTTAAGCATAGTTGATTTACAGTGTTGTGTTAAAGTCTTTTGGCTCTTTTTCTTTGATGACTTAAACAGGAAGTAACGGACTAGTTTTCCTCAGAGCTATACGCTGGAAGGTAAAATCTTAAGTGAAAATACACACAAGGAATTAAGAACAATCTCAACCTTTTAACTAGCTCAAAGAAGGTAATGTAATGTGTGTTTGCGCTCAGTCATGTCTGACTCTTTGTGACCCCACAGCCCACCAGGCTCCTCTGTCCACAGAATTTTCCAGGTAAGAATACTGGAGTGGGTTGCCATTTCCTACTCCAGGGGATCTTCCCAACCCAGGGATAGAACCCGTGTCTCTTGCCTCCTGCATTGACAGGCGGATTCTTTCCCACTGTGCCACCTGGGAAGCCCTTTCACTAGCTCATGACTCTCGATAGGGGCTTCCCTTGTGGCTCAGCTGGTAAAGAATCCACCTGCAGTGCGGGAAATCTGGGTTCGATCCCTGGGTTGGGAAGATCTCCTGGAAAAAGAAAGGCTACCCAGTCCAGTATTCTGGCCTGGAGAATTCCATGGACTGTATAGTTCATGGGGTCGCAAAGAGTCAAATGCAACTAAGTGACTTTCACTGACTCTCTATAAAGCATTATTTTGCTTCAAAACTGTCATTGTTCACAATATTCTCAAATAATTTACATAAGAATACTCAAGTTCACAAAATTTTTCATTTTGTACTGTACAGTTTGCAGTACAAATGAAAACTGCAAGCATATTTCTGCAGCTAGATGAAAATGTTAACACATACCAATAACCACATAAAATAGAAGCCAAGCTCCTTCACCATTCAGAGTAGAGGAAAGGAAGAAAATAATAACAAAGAGAAAGAAGGTAATGAGAATAGGCCTATAAAAATCTAGAAAGGAAACAACTTGGACAGAGCAGAGAAGAAGTTGAAGATTCACTGATTTACTCAATAAATATTTAATGGGTGCCTACCGTGTGCCAGGACCTGTACTAGGTGCTGGATACACAAAGGTAAACAAAACATGCTTTATCTATTGCCCTCAGTCTGGGACAGAGATATCAAATAATATATATATATATAAATTATGATAAGTGGATATAAAGAAAAAGCAAAAAGATACTATGGAAACCAAAAACCAAGACTTAATTTAGACCTCTGGTAAAGAAACACCTCTATGAGGAAGATATATTTTAAGCAAGACCTAACAGTTGAGCTGGACAGTTGGAGAGAAGGGGGAAAGTTGCTTGGGCAAAGAAAAAAAAAGTGCAGAGTCCCTGAGGCAGGACAGAGCATGGCAGTTTCTGGGAACAAAGTCAAGACCACTGTGATTAAAGCACAGTTAGGAGAGTTGCTATGGGTTGCTAAGACTTGATGGAAGTTTGGACCACACTGGTGGGAGTAGAGACAAAAAGAAATGGGCAAAAAGTATTTTTCTTTCATTTAGAAGTGAAATCAAAAGACCTCAAAATAATTAATGCTCTTTCCATCTTGCTTCTCTCCTGCAGCAAAAGAAGTACTGAAATGGTCTTCCAAAGATGCCCTGAACTAATTGCTAAAATCTGTGAATATTAACTTGATATCACTCCGGTGATTGTGCTATGTTATATGGCAAGTTGATCTTAAGACAGGGAGATTATCTTGGTGGGCCTGATCTAATCAAATGACCCCTTACAAGCATAGAGATTTCTCTGACAGCAGGAGAAGCCAGACAGATTGAAGCACGGAAACACTTGATGTAACGCTGCTGGTATGAAGACAAAGGAGGGCAAACGCGAAGGAAAGTGGATGGCTTCTGTCAATAGATAATCAGTGCCCCTCCCCAACCTAACAACCAGCAAGGAAACGGAAACCTCAGATCTACAACAAAGATCGAGATTGTTAACCTGAATGGGCTAGAAGTGGAGTCTTTTTCCCTGAGTCTCTAGATTAGGGTCCTACCTCTCCAACACTTTGACTGAAGACCTTAAGCAGAGTATCCAGCTGAACATACCCGGGCTTCTGACCTACAAAACTGTAAGATAACAAATGGATGTCGTTTCAAGTCACTAAATTTCAGTAGCATGTTACAAAGCAATAGAGAACTACCGCCCCATAAACTATGTGAGGAGAGATTAACAATCTGATCATCTAAATCTAAACCATATTATTCTAGGAACTTCCCAGGAGGTCTAGTGGTTAGGACTCTGTACTTCACTGCAGAGGGGCACGGGTCTGATCCCTGGTTGCAGTACTAAGATTCTGCGTATGGTACAGAGTGACCAAAATAAATAAATAAAAAAAAGCTGTGTGTGTGTGTGTGTGTGTGTGTGTGTGTGTGTATGCAGTCACAGAAAGAAATCTAAGAAAAACAAATTTAACTTGTTATTACTTCAAAGGCTAGATAAATATGAATTTGGTGACTGGAGTGAGCACTTATTTAAATATGACTTTGAAATTAAATGTCAGATATGTTTTATAGAATTCAAATTTCTGTTATTAAGTCTAAACCTGTGCCACTCAATATGGTAGCCCCATGTGGCTAAGTATTTTAAATGTGATATTCCATTTGAGATGTGCTTTAAGTGTAAAATATAAACAGGATTTTGAAAACTTGGTATAAAAAATGAAAAAAATTCAGTATTTCAATATTTATCATATGTTTAAACGGTAAAATATTTGGATTGTTGTTGTTGTTCAGTCACCCAGACGTGTCCGGCTCTTTGTGACCCCATGGACTGCAGCACACCAGGCCTCCCTGTCCCTCATCATCTCCCAAAGTTTGCCCAAGTTCAAGTCCATTGCATCAGTGATGCCATCCAACCATTTCATCCTCTGACACCCTCTTCTTCTGCCCTCAATCTTTCCCAGCATCAGGGACTTTTCCAATGAGTTGCCTATTTGCACCAGGGGACCAAAATACTACAGATGCAGCTTCAGTCCTTCCAACAAGTAATCAGGGTTGATTTCCTCTAACATTGACTGGTTTGATCTCCATGCTGTTCAAGGGACTCTCAGGAGTCTTTTCCAGCACCACAGTTCAAAGGCATCAATTCTTTGGTGCTCTGACTTCTTTATGGTCCAGTTCTCACAACTGCAGGTGACCACTGAGAAGACCATAGTCTTGACTATATGGACCTTTGTCAGCAGAGTAATGTCTCTGCTTTTCAACACACTGTCTAGGTTTGTCACAGCTTTCCTGCCAAGATGCAAATGTCTTCTGATTGCATGGTTGAAGAAAGTTCTGCAAGTTCTAGTTTACATAATGCTGAAGCCTAGCATGCAAGATTTTAAGCATGATTTTACTAGCGAGGGAGATGAGTGCAATTGTCCAAAGGTTTGAACATTCTTCAGTACTACCTGTCTTGGGAAGTGGGATGAGAACTGACCTTTTCCGGTCCTGTGGCCACTGCTGGGTCTTAGAGATTTGCTAACATATTGAGTGCAACACTTTGATAGCATCATCCTTTGGGTTTTTTAACAGCTTTACTGGAATTTCATCACATCCACTAGCTTTATTAACAGCAGTGCTTCCTAAGGCCCACTTGACTTCACACTCCAGAATGTCTAGCTCTGGGTGACTGACCACACCATCATAGTTATCTGGTTCATTAAGATCTTTTTTGTACAGTTCTTCCATGTATTCCTTCCATCTCTTCTTGCTCTCTTCAGCATCTACTAGGTCACTATCATTTCTGTCCTTTATTTTGGCAATCTTTGGGTGAAATGTTCCCTTGATATTTCCAATTTTTCTGAAGAGATCTTTAGTCTTTCCCTTTCTGTATATGTGAATATACTGGGTTAAAAAAATAAAATAAATTCACTGTGTCTTTCAATTTTTAAAATGGGGTTAATTCTAGTCAATGGAAAGTGAACAAACTTACATATGCCATTTCTAAGGTCTGGCATCTAAAAACCTCCAATATCATTCTCCACTCCTATGTTTGCTAGACGTATGCTGATGCCTAGAGCAACCCTGGAAACCACAGACTGAAGATGAAAAACTCTACTAGCCTGAGTCCATTAATCACTCCATAGAACACAGTGCCTTCTCCATTGAAAGTACTCTCTGAGCAAGAAATAAACTAACATTACATTAAGCTTTTGAGATTTCAGGATTTACCCACAAGAGCAGCAATTTTTAGCCATTATAGTACAGAACATGCAAAAATTGGAAACAACTCAACTGTCCTTCAATAGGAAATTGGATAAATAAATCATAGTATATTCATACAGACTCTATATAGTAGCTAAAATGAAAAAACTCTGTATGTATCAAATGAATAAATCCTTTTTAAAAACGTTAGTCTCAAGAAAGCTACTTATGAAAACAAAAACAAAAAAGCCACCCATATTTTGACCATACAAATATGTGGGTAGTAAAAATATAAAAATATAGAGCAGAGGGTTACATTCCCTAAATTCACAGATTACCTCTAGAAAGAAAGAAAAGGAAATGAGTTCATAGAAGAGAGTGACAAAGTCTTCAATTTCATATGAAATGGTAATTTATATATGAAATGTTTTACTTCCTTAAAATAATCTTAATCATGATAATTTCTGAAAATGGATTGGGGGGTATATTTTTATTATTCTGTTATTTTGTAAATGTTTAAATCATTAAAATCAATAATCTTTTTCTTATATATATCTTCTTAGAGAGTAAACAACAAAACTTTGTTAGAAGACATTTAAAAACTATATACCAAAAGCCTTAAATATGTGAATATCTTTAATATAATCCCAACACTATATACTATATATAAATATACACTAAGAAAATCAAAGGTTTGCTCAAAGGATGACCATCAAAATATTCTTAGAGCAACCAAAAACTGGTAACACCTAAAATGTCTAATAGCATTGTGATTAAATTACTGTGTATTCATTTAAAAATTACATGGGAGGTAGGGTGAGATGTGTGAAGGTATAGATGAAAAAAAGACTGGCCACAAATTGATCACTGCTGAGGTTGAGCAATAAGTACACAATTTTTTATATACTTTAAATTTTTTACAATAAAATGTTCTGAAATATGTGAATACAGAACTTTACTAAGTTTTTCAAAAAGCAGTTTAAAATAGTTATGAATAATATTTTGTGTTTAATCTCTTGGCTCATTCACTGGATTTATCTGTGTTGCATATGTCCCCGTCATTGCTGGTCTAGGAATTTGATGGCAAACATGTAGCTAATAATCGATTGCAACTGCCTTCAAGCACTTTATCAAAATCATTTGGAACATTATGAATACCACACTTTCAATGTAGATATACATTTCTCATGTGTGGATGTGTGTATATATACATGTATAAATTTCATACATGCATACCCATGCATACATACCACTCTCACCAGCAATATTATCAGTATTTCTTTGAGTAAGCTGTATTCTACATAATCTAATTAACAGCTACATATTCACAGATTCCTCATCAAATATAATTGCCCTTTAAAAAATCTAATAAAAATAAAGATAGAAGTTTTGTTGCTTTTTACACTTGCATTACAAATAATATGTTCAACCTATGATTTCTCTGCAGGAATTTTTTAAGTCAATTATCTATTTTGTATGCCAAAGCCTTTGTGTGGATCACAATAAACTGTGGAAAATTCTGAAAGAGATGAGAATACCAGACCACCTGACCTGCCTCTTGAGAAACCTATATGCTGGTCAGGAAGCAACAGTTAGAACTGGACACGGAACTACAGACTCGTTCTAAATATGAAAAGGAGTACTTCAAGGCTGTATTTTGTCACCCTGCTTATTTAACTTCTATGCAGAGTACATCATGAGAAACACTGGGCTGGAAGAAGCACAAGCTGGAATCAAGATTGCCGGGAGAAATATCAATAACCTCAGATATGCAGATGACACCACCCTTAGGGCAGAAAGTGAAGAGGAACTAAAAAGCCTCTTGATGAAAGTGAAAGAGGAGAGTGAAAAAGTCGTCTTAAAGCTCAACATTCAGAAAATGAAGATCATGGCATCCGGTCCCATCACTTCATGGGAAATAGATGGGGAAACAGTGAAAACAGTGTTAGATTTTATTTTTTTGTGCTCCAAAATCACTGCAGATGGTGACTGCAGCCATGAAATTAAAAGATGCTTACTCCTTGCAAGGAAAGTTATGACCAACCTAGATAGCATACTGAAAGCAGAGACGTTACTTTGCCAACAAAGATCCATCTAGTCAAGGCTATGGTTTTTCCAGTGGTCATGTATGGACGTGAGAGTTGGACTGTGAAGAAAGCTGAGCGCCGAAGAATTGATGCTTTTGAACTGTGGCGTTGGGAGAAGACTCTTGAGAGTTCCTTGGACTACAAGGAGGTCCAACCAGTCCATTCTAAAGGAGATCAGCCCTGGGATTTCTTTGGAGGGAATGATGCTGAAGCTGAAACTCCAGTACTCTGGCCACCTCATGCAAACAGTTGACTCATTGGAAAAGACTCTGATGCTGGGAGGGACTGGGGGCAGGAGGAGAAGGGGACGAGAGAGGATGAGATGGCTGGATGGCATCACCGACTCGATGGACATGAGTCTGAGTGAACTCCGGGAGTTGGTGATGGACAGGGAGGCCTGGCATGCTGCGATTCACAGGGTCGCAGAGTCGGACACAACTGAGCAACTGAACTGAACTGAACTGAACTCTGTTAAATACAACCAAGGAATCCATTTAATGAGAGAAGGTAAACAGTAATAATCCATGACGTTCTTAAAATTGGTGGAAAGGTGCCACTGTCAACTCTAAGCCAAGAAACTTGCACGTCATCAGGATACTTCATGTACAGTGTTTAACATGAAGTCAGCTGGCACACAGAACAAGCTGCCATTCTCAATTAATATGTCAAGTATTACTAGCACTTAATTCTATTTTTTTTTTTTTGGTCATGCCACCTGTCTTTCGGGATCTTAGTTCCCCAAACAGGGACTGAACTTGGGCCACGGCAGTGAAAACGTCAAATCCGAAGCACTGGACTGCGAGGGAATGCTCTTAAGTTCATATTTTGTACACAAAGAAATAGATTTTAATATTTTATTCCTTCATGGAAATGGATTATTTTGGGTACACCTTATTTTGAAGACCACTAGTCAAGATACATAAATATCTGTGGGGGAAAAAAATTAAACAAGTGCTACAAGAGGAGCCTTACAAATAGCTGTGAAAAGAAGCGAAGCAAAAAGCGAAGGAGAAAAGGTAAGATATAAGCATCTGAATGCAGAGTTCCAAAGAATAGCAAGGAGAGATAAGAAAGCCTTCCTCAGCGATCAATGCAAGGAAATAGAGGAAAACAACAGAATGGGAAAGACTAGAGATCTCTCCAAGAAAATTAGAGATACCAAGGGAACATTTCATGCAAAGATGGGCTTAATAAAGGGCAGAAATGGTATGGACCTAATAGAAGCAGAAGATATTAAGAAGAGGTGGCAAGAATACACAGAAGAACTGTACAAAAAAGATTTTCACGACCCAGATAATCACAATAGTGTGATCACTCACCTAGAGCCAGACATCCTGGAATCTGAAGTCAAGTAGGCCTTAGAAAGATCACTACAAACAAAGCTAGTGGAGGTGATGGAATTCCAGTAGAGCTATTTCAGATCCTGAAAGATGATGCTGTGAAAGTATTGCACTCAATATGCCAGCAAATTTGGAGAACTCAGCAGTGGCCACAGGACTGGAAAAGGTCAGTTTTCATTCCAATCCCAAAGAAAGGCAATGCCAAAGAATGCTCAAACTACCGCACAATTGCACTCATCTCACACGCAAGTCAAGTAATGCTCACAATTCTCCGCCCTAGGCTTCAGCAATACGTGACCCGTGAACTTCCAGATGTTCAAGCTGGTTTTAGAAAAGGCAGAGGAACCAGAGATCAAATTGCCAACATCCGCTGGATCACTGAAAAAGCAAGACAGTTCCAGAAAAAACATCTATTTCTGCTTTATTGACTATGCCAAAGCCTTTGATCACAATATTGTATGGATCACAATAAACTGTGGAAAATTCTCAAAGAGATCTGAATATCAGACCACCTGACCTGCCTCTTGAGACCTATATGCAGGTGAGGAAGTAACAGTTAGAACTGGACATGGAACAACAGACTGGTTCCAAATAGGAAAAGAAATACATCAAGGCTGCATATTGTCACCCTGCTTATTTAATTATATGCAGCATACATCATGAGAAATGCTGGGCTGGATGAAGCACAAGCTGCAGTCAAGATTGCCAGGAGAAGTATCAATAACCTCAGATATGCAGATGACACCACCCTTGTGGTAGAAAGTGAAGAGGAACTTTAAAAAGCCTCTTGATGAAAGTGAAAGAGGAGAGTGAAAAAGTTGGCTTCAAGCTCAACATTCAGAAAACTAAGATTATGGCATCTGGTCCCATCACTTCACGGGAAATAGATGGGGCAACAGTGGAAACAATGTCAGACTTTATTTTTTTGGGCTCCAAAGTCACTGCAGATGGTGAGTGTAGCCATGAAATTACAAGATGCTTACTCCTTGGAAGGAAAGTTACGACTAACCTAGACAGCATATCGAAAAGCAGAGACATTACTTTGTCAACAAAGGTCCGTCTAGTCAAGGCTATGGTTTTTCCAGTGGTCATGTATGGATGTGAGAGTTGGACTGTGAAGGAAGCTGAGCACTGAAGAATTGATGCTTTTCAAGTGTGGTGTTGGAGAAGACTCTTGAGAGTCCCTTGGACTGCAAGGAGATCCACCCAGTCCATCCTAAAGGAGATCAGTCCTGGGTGTTCATTGGAAGGACTGATCCTGAAGCCTAAACTCCAATACTTTGGCCACCTGATACGAAGAGCTGACTCACTGGAGAAGACCCTGATGCTGGGAAAGATTGAGAGCAGGAGAAGGGGATGACAGAGGATGAGATGGCTGGATGGCATCACCGACTCGATGGACATGAGTTTGGGTGAACTCCAGGAGTTGGTGATGGACGGGGAGGCCTGGCGTCCTGCGACTCACGGGGTTGCAGAGAGTCGGACATGACTGAGCAGCTGAACTGAACAAGAGGAATGAGCACTAGGTATTCTCTAAGGAGACACGGAAGAGACATGTAATTCATTATGAGCGTGGGGTTGGTGAACAAAGGAAGTGATGTGAAATGGAGACCTGAACAATGGGTTAATGACTGGACAGATTCAAGTCGGAGTGGGAGAGCAGGGTAGATCAAGCGTGTTATGTCCAAAGGTGCAGAGGTAAGAGCAAACACCATGCATTCAAACTAATATATTAATAGTCTACAACAGCTGAAGGATAGTTTCTAGGGGTGAAGTGGGTGGACAGATTCTGGGATGGCTGATAAGATTATACAGGCTTGTTTGGATTTTATCTAGAGGGCAATGGAGAAATAGGTGATGAAGGTACACAATAAAGAACTGGCCTTGCCAAAAAGAAGTCTGGCCTTTGTCCCCAGCTCCTGGGAGGTAACCTCTAAATCCCTGGAATTTCTAGAGTAATAGCAGTGTCTTTGTTATTCATAGTGGGCCCCTTGGATCACATGGTATCAGCCTGGGGTGGGAGACTTGAAACTATTAGTAAGTTCAACCAGGTGAGCAATCTACCAATAAATCCCAATAAAAACTGGACAGCGAAACTTAGGTGAGCTTTTTGGGCTGTCAGGACTCCATGAGAGAGGAACACATCCCTGAGGACAATGGAAGCTTCACAACTAAAACCCTTCCAGATTGCAGTTCATGCAACCCTTTCTTTGGCTGGTTCTAAGTTCTAGCTTTTTCTTATACTGAACCATAATCCATTAATATATTAAGCTTTCAGTGAGTTCTGTGAGTCTTTGTAGTAAATTACCAAATCTGAAAGTAGTTTTGAGAAACCTGAAAATTATAGTCAGTGTCAGAAGTGAGGGTGGTCTTGTGCAGACTCTTTCCTCTAACTTATAGTTGGACCCTAACTCCTAGCAACTTCTGCCTCAGGCAGACTCAGCTGTATCTGACTGGAGAACTGTGCCTTTGACCTCAGTTTGGCTAATACCAGATAAACAGTAAAATATTTAAGCAATGGGTGACAATTAATCAATCTACATAATCTAGATTCTAGAGAAATCACTTTACTATTAATACACTGGGGAGAATATATTGGAAAAGACTAGGAAGAAATAGCAATGACAGTAGGGACGGTGAAGGACATATTTAGGAGGTATTTATAAAGCAAAATTTGACTGAATGTGAGGAGGAGAGAAGGAGAAATCAAGGATCAGTTCAGTTCAGTTCAGTCACTCAGACATGTCCGACTTTTTGTGACCTCATGAATAAACCCACCAAAAAGAGAATCAAGTTTTGTCTTCTGTGGGGGAGACAGAGAGAGACGGAAGATCAAATTCAGTTTTGGACATTTTCATTTGAGAAGACTTTTAGACATCTGGATAGAGCCATTCCATAAGCAGTCAAAGCAAGGATGGAGACAGAGTTGGGAGCTATTAGCATAACTACAATAACCAAAATCACATCAAGGGAGAGACTGATGTTGACCACAGACAACTAAGCCAACCAAACTTGAAAAGGCCAAGGAGCAAACAACAATATAAAAGGGTTAGGCAGAGTATTAAAAGCTCACAGAGAAGTGGCAGTCTAAGACGTAGGAGAAAACCCCGAAAATTATGGCTTACACCGAACGGTTGGTATTTTCTTTTTTCTGCTACTTCTTACTACTTTTAAGAATAAAAAAAAGGGGGGGGGGGGTATTCTAAATGAGTGGCATAACTCCCATCCATGTATTTTTTCATATATATATATATACACAGACAAAGGTTAATGGCTTTCTAATCTATCTCAAAGTCATTAATGAGTCACATAATTCAATACAACTGAATTATTAGTGTCTATAAACAATGATTTTCTTTCCCAAGCCATTTTTAAAGTGGCCACCCTCGTTACTACTGTAAACCATCTGCAAGTATTTAACTTTGCCAGGCTACCAAAATATCTCCCCCTCCTTGAGAAGTCCAACCCAGACTAAATGAATAACTGAGAAGACAATTGCTCTAAAAATGTACTGACATGCAGCTCTTACAGACTTCAGGGTATTTGTTTCCTCTGGGTTAAAACAAATACATTTATCCTCCATACAATAATACAGAGAAATAAAATACAGCATTGACCTATGCAACCTATCCAAGGTTATTCATATCTGCTATAAGATCAGCTGTAAATTTTATTTGAAATTATTTCAAAGCTATAAAATATCTCACCTCCACCTTTTCAAAGAGATCCATTAACCTCAAAACTCCTAATTTTGTGTCATTAGAATTTATTTTACTCTCTTGGGGGGCATTTTAGTTTACAGGAGTAAAGGAGATAATTTTTACATGAGCAGCTGAAGATTCCAAATCACTGGAATTTTTTATTGACATAGAATAGACTAATTCAGTTAAACAGTTCTAAAGAACTGCCTGAATTTATTATTCATTCTTAAAGATTTAATTATTTGAAACAAAACTGTTTAAATGGTCCTTTAAAAAAAAGTATTTATAGCCCACAACAGAGATCTTTCTCATCCTAGGGGATTTTTAACATTTCAAATAATTTTTCTTTCAAAATGTTACATGTTTTTATCTAGTAGAGAAATATTAAGTACATAGTTCCCATTTTGAAGCCTAACAGCAAAAACTCTAACACAAATACTGAAAAACTTTTAAGTTGCTAATTATAACTATATTTTGTCCATTTAAACCTTGATCCTTTACTTACCTAAGTAACTGCTTATCTCAAGTTAATCCTAAGCTTTGAGTTTACCAAAATGAAGAATGATAAATATATCTGCTGTTCTTAAACTCTGAGAGAAGCAAAACACTGGGAAAAACATTCACTATATTTTTTGAAGTAAAATTTCAGCCAGTGTACACATAAACAGTATTGGGAAAGTAAGCATCTTTATTTTTCTCTGTAGCTTCATACTATGTATTTACAAAGCACTGACAGAAAAAATAGTCTAGAGACTTATGAAACTGGTTCTAGTTTCTTCTTACATTAGTTTCAACTGTGAAATTAGTGAATATATATTTCAAGTAACTTCATTTAAGTATTATAGGACACTCTGACAAGCATGACAGTTTCTAAAGAATATTAAGAATCCCCAAAATAAAGAGAGAGTGGGTATCTGAGAAAATATTAAAAAAAAAAAAAAAAAAAAACTTCACCTCCGCCAAATTAGTAATTCCAACATATTCCTAATCAGAATGATTTCAAAGTGTTTCCTAGGAAATTTGATAACTCAATTTTTCCTAAGAAATTTGACAACTCTGAGAGTTTTGAGGTTCAAAAATTATATTGAAAAATGCTGGAAAACCATTTGTACATAATTTGTCATTTCTGAATCGGGATCCTCAGTTTTCTCTTCTGTAAAATGAAGCGAACAGGAAAATGATCTCTCTCTACAATGTCTTCCAGTACTGATTCTTGTGGCCAAGTTGTATGATTTTCTTTCATAAATAATAAAGCACAAAAAGTATGTGTTTTTAAACTATGAGACTTTTAGGTTTTGGGGTTTTGTTTTGTTTTGTTTTCAGTCTGTTAACAACCTTGAAGATACTTTACATTAGGTTTTGGGGTTTTGTTTTGTTTTGTTTTCAGTCTGTTAACAACCTTGAAGATACTTTACATAAACAAGCCAGACATTTTGTATCTGAGTAAAACATAAGTTAACAGCTTCTGCACAAAACAGTTTGTTTTCCAACTTCAATTTTGCTAGTTTTACTTCAAATCTAAACTTCTCAATTAGATGGCCATTTTATAATGTGAATACTTTTCTAGTTTATACATGTATGGAAAATCTTGCTCCCTTTCCATGTGGCAAAACACACATCTACCTACCATCATCATACAGATTTCATTTTTAAAAAACCTTGAATGGTACATATTCAAAGATGTTCTAAGCTAATGACACTCTTTTTTTTGAAATGGACCTTCTCTAATGTTTAAATGTGTATTTCTTTAATTCTGCAATTGCATTTGTAAAGGTAAAATTGTCAAAATAGAGTTAGTCTGATGCTGAGATAATCTTTCCACTTCAGTAAACAATTCCATTTTATTTTAAGCAAGAAGTCTTAAGTGTCTATATAGTATTAAAAATATTTCATAAACTCTATTCTACGATTGTTTACAAACACTAGGAAGAAAAAATACTCCTAAGATGTTTTTACATGCCATTTTACATTTCCCAAAAAGCAGTATGACTTTGGTAACCAGATAGGATTTCAAAATTGAAATTTCAATAGTGTATAAAATATGGGACACATCAACACAGTCCACTTTTACAGCATATATGTTCAGTGTTTTTTTCCTGTTGACAAGCTTCTGTTTTAACAGGAAGAATGATTTGATCAGGTGTCTGTTAAGTTGGAAAAAGACAAAACCTTTATTTTCCAGGTCCTTCTCTTAATCTAAGCTTTTAAAAAAATCCAAGAAGTGATCTTAACTGCAGTGAATCTTGCAGTAGCAAACTTTTTGATGGGGACAGAGTAACATCTTTCATTACAACTATCAGCAGAATGGCAAAAGGCTGTCGAGGTTTACCAGTGTTCTCAGAAACTTGTTAGTATTCTCCTCTGTCATTATTTCAGAACAATTCCATTTAGAAAGAAACGCAATTGTAAACTGCTTCTATTTCAGGCCCATAAAAACTGGGATGAAAGGCAAAGCCTTGACCTTTCTATTTTAGACTTTCATCTGTGTAGCTAAGCCATCTGCTTTCTCTCTACCCCATCTACTTAATGGACTGAAAATACTGCACCTAATTGCAATTTTATCAAACCAGCCAGAGTTTTCCACTTTAACGAATTACGACTCTGTCTTTCACCTGAAGGCTCGCAGGTAAAATTTTCTTTATCCGTCCCTCCCCATTTCCTTCCCACCTCCCTCAATTATGAGTTATCAAGTATCATTAAACTACGATACGAGGCTTCCGTGTATTAAGCCATCTACACTTTCAACACTGAGCGCCCAACAGAAGAAAATCGACTCGTCTCCCCTCCTGTGGATCTTGGGCCGGGATTATCATCTTTGTTGCGGTTACGCAGGAGGCACCTAGCAAGCAGCTCCTGCCTAGAAAGGAGACCGCGTCTCTCCGCCGCCAAACAACAGGGGGGGGACTCGCGCCGGGAAAAAGACAGACCCGGGTGGGAGGAAGACCTCCAGGAGGAAGGAGAGGGCTGGGAAGAGGGAGCTCTCAAGACTAGAAGGAAGGACCTTCCCGGGCACCAAGCAGAAAAGGTGTGAGAAGTGGAGAAAGAAGTGGGCGGCCGGGGAGAAGCGGGAAGCCGGGAGCCCGGCAGGAGGGCGCGGGGGGCGGCTCCCAGGCCCCGGCGGGAGGCGCGGGGGCCGCGGCGGGCGTGGGCATCTCCCCGCCGACCGCTCGAGTCCGAGCAGCGGGGGCGCTTCCAACCTCTCCAGGGCGCCGGCGTGAGGCGGGCGGGGGGGATGAGGAGCGGAAAAGCGAGCAGTTCGCGCGGCAGAGGGAGCCGCGTCGAGGCCGGCGCGGCGGGGACGGCGGCCCACCCCCCGGCCGAGCCCCGCTACTTAACTATTTGTAGAGCTGCTGCAGGCACAGGTCCAGACTCTCGCCCTCCACCTCCTCGCGGGTGATGCGCTCCGACAGCGGCCGCGGCAGCGGGGGCAGCGGCGGCAGCCGGGGCTGCGGCGGCGGCACGGCCGACTGCCCCCGGGCCGCCGCCTCCTCGCCCGCCGCCGCCGCCGCCGCCGCCGCCTCCTCCTCCACCGCCTCCTCCTCGGGCTCGGGGTCTTCTCGCTCCTGCTCGTGCTCCCCCTCCTCCGACGCGGCCCCCGCGGCCGCCGCCTCCCCGGCTTCCTCGACCGACGCCTCGCGCGCCTCAGCCGCCACCAGTTCGGGCTCTGGCTCGGGCTCCGACTCTTCGGGTTCGGGTTCCGGCTGGGGCTCGCCGCCGCCGCACGGTCCGCGAAACTCGCCCAGGAATAGCTCCAGGAAGCGCCGGTAAGTTTTCTCCTCAGGGCTGCAGCCGGCCATCGCTGCTCATGCCCCTGGGCCGATCGGGGAAACGGGTGGGGGAGGCCCAGGAAGGGGAGGGGGGCTGCTGGCGAGCCTCCGGCTCCCGCAAGGGCGGTTAACGGCCGCACCGGCACGAGCGATCAGCACTAGGTTGCCTGGAGAGGGCTCCCGCAGGCGTGCGCGCCGCCGAGCCCGGACGTGCGCGGCCCGGGGCCGGGGGGCGGAGCGCGCCGCCCCTCATGGGTCTGGAGGGAAAGTTGGTCTCGGGCGCGCGCGCGGGGTCCGGCGGAGGCCCACCCTCTAGCCCTACGGAGAGCGCAGCCCAAGCTGCCTAGAGACCGTCGCCATGGCAACCGGCCTCTAAGGAACAATTTCAGGGTCCCTGCCGTCGAGTCCACGGAGTCGAAAGGGGCACTCGACTTGGTCTCCTCTCCAACTCTGAATGCCTTCACTGTGTGGATACCCTAACCTCAAAGTGGTTAAGAGGGAACTAAGACGTTCGCCCTGTCTAGCTGTTGGTCTCCTGATTTGGATTCACCTCAGTTTTCCTTATCTGTCCTGTCTTGTCTTAGGGTCCGTATGTGCGGAAAGATACCACAGTGTGAACACCTTCTGTTGTCGATGACATTAATTTAATAAGTAGTTTGCAGGGGAAGGCATTCAACATCTACAAAGGTAGGTTCCTTTGCCTCCATTCTCTCATCTGATTCTGTGAAGTGGTGTTATCCTCACTTCCCAAAAAGAGGAAGCAGGATTAAGTACATTTGTTTTTTCAAGGTGTGGAAGCTCCTAGTCGTGGCATTGGAATTGGAACCCAGATTGTCAGCTTCTAAAGCCTTTCTAGACCCTTTTTCCTGTATTCTTCTCTGACTTTTAAAGACTCAACAGTGTAATACATCTATCAAGCCTTATTTTTAAAAAGCTTTATAGTTTATGCATTATATTTATCCTCTTAATCCTTGTAATAGCGCCTCAAGGTAGAAGGTATTACCATGATTCCATTCCATGGATGAAAAAACTGAAACTTCAAGATATTGCGATGCAACAAGGACTAAAAACAGCTCTTTTTACTGCAAAGCCATCAGATTTCCAGCACATCAAGACACCCTTCTTGAGTGTCTGCAGGCAACCCACTCCAGTATTCTTGCCTGGGAAACCCCATGGACAGAAGACAGAAGAACCTGGGGGGCTACAGTCCATGGAGTCGCAAGAGTCCGACATGACTTAGTGACTCAACAACAAATATATACTTTATTACATAATCTGTATTTTTTGGTACATTTTGTTTGCTCTTCTTCCCCATCCCCCTGAGTCTCTATTTTTGTAGACTGAAAGTGAAACAACTTTAAATTATTCTAATTTTCTTACCAAACTACACACAAACCTATTATTTTCAAGCCTTACTGAGGGGAGTGGGAGAGGGAGAAGCTGTGTTGTTATACAGCTGTATAGATGACAGCATCGTTACTGCATACTGCCATGTCCATGGCAACATGTAATTCAGCAAAAACATAGTGATTCTTTCTCTACTTTGAAAAACATGTTCACAAAATATCCACCCCATCCTCTCCATTTATTCCTTCTGGATTTCAGTTGGATTTAGAGTCTGAAATAACATTTCTAGTCAGTTATTAATGGCAGAAGGAGTCTCCCTGCCAACTGTTTTCATATAATACTGTATTCTAAATCCCTGATGTGATACTGTTATTTTAAGAATAAGTGGGTTGAGCTCCCTAATGTACATTATGGCATCATGTAAAATAGACGTCCATTCTCTTTCTTAGCTTGAGATTAAATAATACATGATAGAAAGTGTATACTGAGTAATGCATGAGTCCTCTATAACTACTTATTTTTGTCTCAAAGGTAAATGGTAAGACCCAATAAATAAGTCTGTTTCCAGACAAGCTAACTGTATTTATACATGTTTTGTTTAAAACATCACCAGTGTAGAGCGACTTCTTTATGCAATGCCAAGAAAGTCTTTAAACTCTTTATTTGCCTTTGTTTTCAATCCACCTGTTCATTTCCATTTCAGAATGTCTAGAAAAGATTGACATAACTTACAAGGCTACAAAACCTAAATGTCTGCAATTTTACATTGCAACAACTATTTAATATCTCAGAATTTGACACAATGACATTTAGTTCAAGAGCACAAGGCTGTCAACTGTTAACAATTCACATCTAAGCTACACCTTCCTACTTTGTAATGTAGTTGCCTCCCTCCTCTAGGTGACATTTATTTGTGACGTTAATTTATGACTCAACCCACATATCAAAAGGAAGTGTTCTGTGTTGGGGAAACATTACTACTAAGAGTAAAAGAAAAAGCCTACACCTCTACATTATTATAAATGAGAGGTGTGTTTGCTTATATTAATGAAGATATTCCTTTACAAAAGATCAATATGGATCCTGCTGCATCCATTTGACAGAGGAGCTTCGCCAGAAGGTTGCTGACAGCAGTGCTGGGATCTCAGAGCAGCTGTGTAGGATGATTCTGCCATTGTCAAGTCTTTTTAGTCATTATTTTGCATGGCTTTACTTTCCTTTTCAGTTCCTCTCCTCTTATACTTCCCTAATCCCCTTTCTTGTTGTCTATTTTAAAATAGAGCTATAAAAAACATATGTATTAAGAGCAGTTAACTTTTTAAAGTTTTTTTTTTTTTTTTAAGATTTGTCATAAAAATTGTTCTCTAAGCCTTAGCTCTTTGGAGGAAATGCACATGTTCTTTCAAGGACATTCATGATTAAGGATGACATTTCAAGATTAAAAAGGGGAATCCCATGGTGGTTAGGATTTGGTGCTTTCACTGCTGAGGGCCCAGGTTCAATCCTCAGTTGGGGAACTAAGATCCCACAGGCCATGAGGTATGGCCAAAATCATAAAAAACTTAAAAAAAAAAAGGTTAAATAAAAGTGTTGAGTTGGGCAGTTAGTTTCTTATATGACCCAGTAATCCATCTCCCAGATATTTACCCGCAAGAAATGAAAACGTGTCCACCAAACACACACGCAGACACACATCACCAAAAAAACCCTTGTATATAAATTTTTTACAATACTTTTATTCATAACAGCTCAAACTTGGACAAAACCCAGGTGTACATCAATAGTGAGCGGATAAACAAATTGTGGTGTATTCATACAACAGAATACTAATCAATTAAAAAAAAACTACTGATAAACACAACAACATGGGTGAATCTCAAAAACATGCTGAATGAGAAAAGTCTAGGCACAAAAGAGAACAAACCTCATGATTCCATTTATATGAAATTCTAGAATAGGCAAAACTAATCTATAGTCACAGAAAGCAGATTAGTGGTTGTCTAGGACTGACGTGGAATAGAGGATTCATGGAAAAGGAGTAAGTAGAACTTTGTGGGAGGGATTAGAATGTTCTATATCTTGACTGGGTGTTTTATATAGGTGTATTCATTTGTCAGAAAGGATCCAAGTGTACATTTTAAATAAGTGTATTGTTACGTAAATTATACCTCAATAAGGTTTATTTTTAAAGTTAAAAAGAATTGATTACTGCTTAGTCCTTTTTTTGTTCTCACATCCATTTCTTCCCCTACTTTGCTCTCCTTGGTATTACAGGGGTGCTGACTCTTTCAAGCTGCATTCACCAGGTTCCTGGACAGCTGAGTTCCAGCTGTGATTTGCCCAGTGGGAGACATCAGCAGGAAACTAGAAGGTGGAAGGAAAGGCAAAAAGCCAAGATATTTCTTCCCTGTCCCCTACCTCAGTCCTAATGCTTGCTGCTTCTCCTTTACAGCTTTTCTCCCCCTGAACCTGTCCTTCCAGCTTTTCTCTGTGACACCAGTCCTAGAGCTCCAGAAACATCATCTTCCATTTGTCCATCAGCCTAGAGATGGTGGCTGGCTTTAGCTGCCTAATCTTGCCTGCTATGGATGGATGACTTGTGTGCTCCAAAAATTCGTATGTTTAAATCCTAACCCCCAAGGTGAAAGTATTAATTAGAAGGTGGGGGTCTTTGGAAGGTAATTAGGTTATGAGGGCACAGCCCTCATGAATGGGATTAGTGCCATCTTTAATAAGATGAGGTGCAAGAGAGATGCCTCTCCCTTTCCAAATGTGAAAACACAATAAGAAGACCACTGTCTGTCCCAAACACTGAATCTACCAGCGCCCTGATTACTGAACTCCAGCCTCCAGAACTGCGAGAAATAAAGTTCTGTTGCTTGTAAGCCACCCCACTTATGATTTTTTCATTATAGCAGCCCAGTCAGACTAAGATACCTTCCCTTTTGGCTTTTTAGCTCTCTTATCATGTGTGTAACTAATTTCCTGTATTCTATTCCCTCTGTTTTCTTAACTGGATCTCAATTAATACAATAACAAATAATATTTTAAAGAGTGATAAAAATATATAAAACAATTATAAATGGATTAAGTTAACATTAAGGCAAGTCTAGATTTTCAAAGGTGCTACTTGAACAGTGAGTTTACTTGACGATAGCAGTAAATGATTTCCTATTATGCATATGTTAACTTTTAAGAAATACATGTTATTTTTAAAACCTTAAAAAAAATTATGAATAGGTTGCCAGTGGTTCAAAGGTAGGGAGGGTAAAGATGAATAGACAGAACATAGGATTTTTAGGGAAGCAAAGACTATTCTGTATGATACTATAATGGTGGATACAAATCATTAGACATTTGTGAAAAACCACAGGACATACAACACAGAGTGAACCCAAGTGTAAACTATGTACTTTGGTTAATAATAATATATCAATTTGGGCTCATCAGTTGTAACAGATGTACCTCACTAATGTAAAATGTTAATAATAATTGGGGAAACTGTGTAGGGGTCTTACATATATCTCTGATCTGTGCCTAGAGAAATGTTCCATTCATATTTTTTAAATTGATGGAAGGATAACTAATAAATAAGTACTTTGGAGATATTAATTTGATTGCATTGTCAAACTGACTAGTAGGGAGCAAGAGAATACCTGTCAACTGGAAAAAATGAGCACATAAATGTTTTCAAATAAGAGCATCTTCCTCCCTTCTCAATATACCCTACCTACATCTTCTACATCCTGGAAGATGTAGAAGATAAGGATAATTAACTATAGATTAGTTTTGCCTATTCTAGAATTTCATATAAACAGAATCATGAGATATGTGCTCTTTTGTGCCTAGACTTTTTTCATTCATCATGTTTTTGAGATTCACCCATGTTGTTGTGTTTATCGGTAATTGATTTTTTTTATTGATGAGTAGTATTCTATTGTATGAATAGTTGTGATTTAACAACTGTTAAATCACATCCATTTGCTGCCAAAAATATGACTACTATATTAATTTTTATTCCTCTTCTTTTGCTGGCTACTATGGTCATATTGCAGCAACAGTCCACAGCTGTCAAAATTAGAATTCACATCAGGTAATAACAGGTCCACATGCACTATTTTCATCAGTTTTAAAAAGCAAAGAAGTCCCCAAAACAGGTTCTAACTTTTCTTTCTTAATGCTTTAACCACTGATGATAACAAACTTTTGTTTTTATTTTGCTTAGTTCTTTGAGGAATCAAACTTTTTTTAACTTACTATGACATACTTATGAAACAGGAAGAGGGCAGGGGTTGATGGCAATTTCTGATAAGGATACTATAAGTGGCTGAGATGTAATATATTCCTTCTATAATAAATGGTCCTTCTCAAACAAACTGACTCCTTTTTAAAAATCCACTTCAATATTTTGCTTCTAGTTTTTACTTTATAAAAACCGAAAAGCACTTTATGGTGATAAAAAAGTCTATATTATTATCATCTAATTTTTTATTCCCTTTATATATTTATTTAGAATAAATACAAGCAAGAATTAAAGAGTGATATTAATTGTATTCTCTTTTAGTCAGCAGATGCCCGTTACCCACTCCAGAGTATTCATTAAAAGTCCAACTGCTTTTTTAAATGAAAAGGAAGCAGACAACTAAATATGAAAACTCCTCACAAAGTTATCTCCTGTGCTCAGATAGTACCAACAACTTTATTTTTCATCCAGTGTGGAGCTGATGGAATTGAGCCACAATGACATTTGTGACTAGAGGGGAAGATGGAAATGATTCCATTAACCTAGAGTGCTGTAACATATGGTAATCATAGGTGGTAGAATAGCTGGGTTGGACAAGGGTAAAGTAAGCCATGTGGCACAGACATTATCAATTACCACACATGGTAACCATGCTGATACAATGTAGCTTTTCCAGAAGGGAAATGATTTGGGCATATGAATTGACTTACTGGCTTATGAAAGAGTGATCTATAAATGACATATCTGGCACCAATGTAGCACACGTGGTTTCCAGTAATTTTGCAAGCTGGGGACTATTAAGATTTGAAGAACCTCCATATACCTAAATGTCAGTACAATGCATTGCAGCTATTGGCACAAAGGCAGCAAGCCAAAATATCGATGCAAAATAAACTTGGACCATTCATATATAAAACCATCAAATATCTTTTTCAGGTGTCATATAAAATCCTGGAATTTTGTATCTCTGGAAAAAATAATTTCATGAATCTTTAAGGTATAAAGCTTACGGGCATGGCAAAAGCTCAAGATTAGAGTACTGGGAGATGGAATTACAATTACTTGTTGTAAGTATTGGCAAAAATATTGATTTTGAAAGAGACATGAAAACTGTATTTTAAGAAAATTTAATATACACATACTCTTTCAGAAGAAACACTGAAGGCTGAAAGGTCAGTTGGGCAGTGGGAGATAAGGAGTACAGAAAAGAAGAGTGTCAGTGGAAATGAAGATGACCAGAAGAGACTAAGACACTCTATAGGAAGATCGGAAATTCTAACAGGACACCTGATGACCCAACTTCAGAAGACCAGTAAACCACCCAGAGAGGCTCACAACTAACCACTGTGGCTATCTATTGCTGCAAAACAAATTACCGCCAAACTTAGTGGCCAGAACAAAAACCACCTTAAAAAGGGTCTACTGTATAGCAAGGGAACTCTACTCAGCACTCTGTAATGGTCTCTATGGGAAAAGAATCTAAAAAAGAATAGACACATGTATATGTATTACTGATTCACTTTGCTATATACCTGAAACGAATACATTGTAAACCAAATATATTCCAATAAAAATTAAAAAAAAAAACAAAACTCTACCTTGCAACTGAGGAACAAATTTGAAAACAATTAGGATAATTAAAATAGAACATTATAGGTTGAATATATAGCACAAAAATTATTTTAAAAACCCACTTTACTGTATTTCACAGCCCCGTAGGATGACTGGGCTCACATAGGTGGCTCTCACTTGTAGGTCTCATGAGGTTGGAGTCTGATAGCAGTTGGTTAGGGATAAAATCATCTGAAGGCTCAACTAGGCTAAATGTCCAGAGACTCATTCACATTCTACCTTTTTTCCAGTGATATTGAAAAAAATTGAGTGGAAAATGACTAATATATAAATTATTTTCAAGATATTAATTTGATTGTGCTGAGGCAGGTTATTAACCGAGAGCTCAGCTGGGACTGTCAATTCCAATGTCCACACATAACGTCTCTATTATAATAGTCTTATGGTAATCAGATGTCTTACATGGTACCTGAGAGTTCCAAGAATGAGTGTTTCAATGAATAAGACAGAAGGTGTGAACTGGTGTCATAAATCAATAGCATTAATTCTGTGGTACGGTAAGGGCCTAAAAGAAGCAGAAGAGATTAAGAAGAGATGGCAAGAATACACAGAAGAACTATACAAGAAAGGTCTCAATGACCCAGATAACCATGATGGTGTGGTCACTCATCTAGAGTTGGACATCCTGGAATGTAAAGTCAAGTAGGTCTTAGGAAACATTACTATAAACAAAGCTAGTGGAGGTGATGGAATTCAGCTGAGCTATTTCAAATCCTAAAAGATGATGTTGTGAAAGTGCTGCACTCAATATGTCAGCAAATTTAGAAAACTCAGCAGTGGTCACAGTTTTCACTCCAATCCCAATGAAAGGCAACGCCAAAGAATGTTTAAACTCTTGTATGTGCTGTGCTGAGTCGCTCAGTCGTGTCCGACTCTTTACGACCCCAGGGACTGTAGCCTGCCAGGCTCCTCTGTCCCTGGGGATTCTCCAGGCAAGAATACTAGAGTGGGTTGCTATGCCCTCCTCCAGGGGAATCTTCATAACCCAGGGATCAAACCTAGGTCTCCTCCATTGCAGGCAGATTCTTTACAGTCTGAGCCACTAATTCTGCTCATCTCACATGTTAGCAAGGTTATGCTCAAAATCCTTCAAGCTAGGCTTCAGCAGTACATGAACCAAGAACTTCCAGATGTACAACCTGGATTTAGAAAAGGCAAAGGAACCAGAGATCAAATTGCCAACATTCATTGGATCATAGAGAAAGCGAAAGAGTTCCAGAAAAACATCTACTTTTGTTTCATTTGACTATGCTAAAGCCTTTGTGTGGATCACAACAAACCTGAAAATTCTTAAAGAGATGGGAGTATCAGACCACCTTATCTGTCTCCTGAGAAACTTGTATGCGGGTCAAGAAGGAACAGAACTGGAGATGGAACAACAGACGGGTTCAAAATTGGGAAAGGAGTATGACAAGGCTATATATTGTCACCCTGCTTATTAAACATATGCAGAATACATCATGCGAAATGCTGGGCTGGCAGAAGCACAAGCTGGAATCAAGACTGCCAGGAGAAATACCAACAATCTCAGATATGCAGATAATAATTCTCTAATGGCAGAAAGAAAAGAGGCACTAAAGAGCCTCTTGATGAGGGTGAAAAAGAGTGAAAAAGTTGGCTTGAAATTCAACATTAAAAAATTAAGATCATGGCATCTAGCCCCATCGTTTCATGGCAAATAGAAAGGGGGAGAGTGGAAGCAGTGACAGATTTTATTTTATTGGGCTCCAAAGTCACTGTAGACAGTGACGGCAGTCATGAAATGAAAAGATGCTTGCTCCTTGGAAGGAAAGCTAAGGCAAACCTAGCATGCATGCATGCATGTCCGTGCTCAGTGGCTCAGTCATGTCTGACTCTCCGAGACCCCATGGACTGTAGGCCACCAGGCTCCTCTGTCCATGGGATTTTCCAGGCAAGAATACTAGAGTGGGTTGCCATTTCCTCCTCCAAGGGATCTTCCTGACTCGGGGATCGAACTCACATCTCCTGCATTGATAGGCAGATTCTTTACCACTGAGCCACCTGGGAAGTATGACCAACCTAAACAGCATATTAAAAAACAGAGCCATCACTTTGCCGTAAAAGTCTGTATAGTCTATGTGAGACAGCAAAAGAGACACAGATGAAAAGAGCAGACTTTTGGACTCTGTGGGAGAAGGCGAGGGTGGGATGATTTGAGAGAATAGCATTGAAGCATGTATATTACCATAAGTAAAATAGATCGCCAGCCCAGGTTCAATGGATGAGAAAGGGCGCTCAGGGCTGGTGCACTGGGATGACCTTGAGGGATGGGATGGGGAGGGAAGAGGGAGGGGGGTTCAGAATGGAGAACGCATGTACACCTATGGCTGATTCATGTCAATGTATGGCAAAAACCACTACAATATTATAAAGTAATTAGCCTCCAATTAAAAAAAAAAAGTCCGTATAATCAATGCTATGGTTTTTCCAGTAGTCACGTACAGTTATGAACATCAAAGAATTGATGCTTTTGAACTGTGGTGCTGAAGAAGACTCTTGAGAGTCCCTTGGACTGCAAAGAGATCAAACTAGTCAATTCTAAAGGAAATCAGTCCTGAACATTCATTGGAAGGACTGATGCTGAAGCTGACACTCCAATTCTTTGGCTATCTGATGCGAAGAACTGACTCATTGGAAAACACCCTGATGCTAGGAAAGATTGAAGGCAAAAGAAGGGGGCGGCAGAGGATGACATGGTTAGATAGCATCCCCAACTCAATGGACATGAATTTGAGCAAACTCAGGGGATAGTGGAGGACAGAAGAGCCTGGAGTGCTGCAGTCCATAGGGTTGCAAAGAGTTGAGCGTGACTTAGCGATTGAGTAATAACTCTATTGGTCAAAGCAGTTACAGGCACATTACTTTCAATAAAAGGGGACAAAATACACCCCATTTCCTGATGGGAGGAGTGTCAAAGAATTCATCTTGAAACTACCATAGTGACATTTACCTGTATAAATTTATGATAAAAATTTATCAATTTAAACTTGGAAGCTCAGGGCACTTCCCTGGTGGTCCAGTGGTTAAGAATCCACCTTCCAATGCAGGGGACAGGGGTTCGATCCCTGGTCAGGGAACCAAGATCCCATGCAAATGAGCTTGTATGCCTCAACTAGAGAGCCCACCTGCTGCAAACTAGAGTCCATGTGCTCTGGAGCCTGCATATACCACAACTAGAGAGAAGCCTATGCTGCAAGGAAAGATCCCACATGCCACAACTAAGATCTGATACAGCCAAAATAAATAAATAAATATTTTAAAAAATAAAACAAACTTGAAAGCTCAGAAATTTGAGTGTTCTAAAACCCAACAGATTATTGGATGAAGAAGTTGTGATATATATATACACACACACGTGTATGTATTTATACACACACACACATACATATATACATACAATGAAATATTATTCAGCCACACACACACAAAATGAGGAAATCCTGGGAACTTCCCTGACAGTCCAGTGGTTAGGACTCTGAGGTAGGGGGCTGCTGCTGCTGCTGCTGCTAAGTTGCTTCAGTCGTGTCCGACTCTGTGCGACCCCAGAGACGGCAAACCCACCAGGCTCCCCCGTCCCTGGGATTCTCCAGGCAAGAACACTGGAGTGGGTTGCCATTTCCTTCTCCAGTGCATGAAAGTGAAAAGTGAAAGTGAAGTCGCTCAGTCATGTCCGACCCTCAGAGACCCCATGGACTGCAGCCTACCAGGTTCCTCTGTCCATGGGATTTTCCAGGCAAGAGTACTGGAGTGGGGTGCCATTGCCTTCTCCGGAGGTAGGGGGCAGGTTGAGGAAATCCTGCCATTTGCAACAGTATTGATGGGCCTTGGGAGCAGTACACTAAGTGAAATATGTCACACAGAGAAACACACTGTACGATCTCTCTATATAGAATTTAAAACAAACTCATAGAAAATGAGATCAGATTTGTGGTTACCAGAGAAAGAGTGTTGGGAGAGGGGCAATTAAGAGAAAGGTGGTAGAAAGGTACAAACTTCTAGTTACAAGATAAATAAGTATCAGGGAGATAATGTACAGCATGATTATAGTTAACACTGCTATATGATGTACATGAAATTCAAGAGAGTAAATCCTAACAGTTCTCGTTCCAAGGAAAAAATTTTTTCTTTTTAATTGTATCTATATGAAATGACGGATGCTAACTAAACTTACGGAGAAGGCAATGGCACCCCACTCCAGTACTCTTGCCTGGAAAATCCCATGGATGGAGGAGCCTGGTAGGCTGCAGTCCATGGGGTCGCTAGAGTCGGACATGACTGAGCGACTTCACTTTTGCTTTTCACTTTCATGCACTGGAGAAGGAAATGGCAACCCACTCCATTGTTCTTCCCTGGAGAATCCCAGGGACGGGGAAGCCTGGTGGGCTGCCGTCTATGGGGTCGCACAGAGTCAGACATGACTGAAGTGACTTGGCGGCAGCAGCAACTAAACTTACTGCAGTATTTACAATATAATGTAAGTCAAGCCATTAGGCTGTATACCTTAAGTTTATACATTGATGTATGTCAATTATATCAGTAAAACTGGGACTCTTTTATTCCTTTCATTCCTCGGTAAAACAGGTAAAAGGACTTCCTTGGTGGTCCAGTGGCTAAGACTCCACACTCCCAATGTAGGGGGCCTGGGTTCAATCACGGGTCAGGGAACTAGACCCCACATGCTGCAATTAAGAGTTCACGTGCTGAAACTAAAGATCCTACATGCCACGGCGAAGACTGAAGATCCTGGGTGCTCCAAGTAAGACCTAGCATGGCCAGGTAAATATATAAATTTGTTTTAATCTGGGGAAAAAAAGAAATTTGGGTGTTCAAAATTACTACAGAAGTATATTAACTGACACTGACAAATCTCAGAAGGAAATGATGTATAAAAATCACAATGACAATATAGAAATTTACAATGAGAACTATTACTTCCATTGAGACCAGACAATTCTATCCATCTGGCTATAACCAAAGTATTAATAATTGGGAAATCAAACTATCAACTGATAACTGATATGCATAGAATCAGAGTTCATTATGATTCAAATATCTAAAGCATCAAACTGAGATAGCCTGATGCAACCATTTCTACAATCAGGATTAGTTATCAGGACCAATCTAACTAGGACCCTCATTCCCATGAACAGGGCTTGAGTGGTTAAATCAAAGTTAGTGCCATTTTCATCCTCCTTTTTCTACCGTGCTGTATAGGATGTTGACACTTCTGATGGACACACTTAAAGAATATGGCCCAGGCCATAGTGTCTCAGGTTAGAGTTTCTGACCTAAGCATTAATGATAGTTCAGTTCAGTCGCTCAGTCGTGTCCGACTCTTTGTGACCCCATGGACTGCAGCATGCCAGGCTTCCCTGTCCATTGTGTTATTGGGGGCTGTAAGGTACATATTATGATGTTTAGCCGCATACCTGATATTTATCCACTAGAAGCCGGTGGCACCTGTTCTTAGCGTTGAGATGAGCAAAATATCTTCACAATGCTAAATGTCCCCTGGGAGGCAAAATCATCCCAAGTAGAGAACCACTTCATTCATATAAGAGCAAAGATTGGAGTTAGACTGACTTTCTGATAGGCTGTTTCCTAATAATAAGACTTTGAGCAAGTCATAAATTACAATGTACCTCCCTTGTTTTTGGTTGCCCAGCAGCTATATCCCTTTCCTAGCAGCATTTGCATCTCTTTTAGGCAATCACCTCTCTTCCACTATAGGCAGTTTTGGTAAGCCTCCGGGCCTCCTCTTGCAGAAGCCAAAGATAACTGTACTGACTTTCTCCCCCAGATGCTATCACATCCTGGGGTCAGACACGGACCTAAGTTAGGTCAACAGAATACTCTCTACCCAACTTTGAATCTTGACCAAGAAATAAGAATAGAGAAGGGTGATAGTTCATTCATCTCTGCGGGCTCCAACAGTGAGACTCTCCCTGCTGTCTGGGGTTCTGGAACTAACTAGGTTTTACATTCCCAAGTGGGCTTATTCTGCCTTCCTATTGTTTCTGTGACATACAATTAATATTAGGGACTAAACAACAACTATTAGTAAGGGATCTTGAAGATTACATAGTTTAATTCTGAGAGCAAATTTATATCTCTAATCTCCAAGTTCTTAGAGAACAACTTGCTGACACTTGAGCACACCACTTATGGAATTAATAATTTGGCAACTGACTAGATACGTAGTCATTTTGAGTTAGTCTTTGAGAAAGGTTCTGACATTAAGAGAAATGAAGCAGAAAAAGAAAACCAATTTAGGGGAAAATGGGTTTGGTTTTATATGTGTCAAATATTTGATAAAATCATGACATTGTTAATTTCAAACAGATTGCAGCAGGTTTGGAGCACGAGTGATAGAGCTTAATATGTTGATCTGGGACACAAAAGAGAATTTAACATGACAAGTGAAATAAGGAACTACAACAATTCTTCTGAGGTTATAGAGAGAACAGTGGACATCCAAAGGATTCATTCACTACAAACAGAAGCCAATTCTGGCTGATTTAAACAAAAAATACTTAATATTTATTAAATAAATGAATCAAAAAACCCCGAAATTCATGAAGAAAAATGCATTAGCTATAATACTACCTACCATATTCTACCAATTGTCCGGTATACAACTTGCTTTTAGAATTTGACTGATACAGGATGGAAAACAGGGACTTTCCCAGTGGTCCAGTGGTTAAGACTCTGCCTTTCAATGCAGAGGGTGTGGGTTCAATCCCTAGTTGGGCAACTGAGGTCCCACATGCCATGGAGTGCAGCCAAAAATCAAACAGAGAGTACACTGACATTTTCCCCTAATTGTTTTCTGAGATATCACCTAGTGCCCTCTTTAATCACAAGCCCTCTGCCAAATTCAAAACTCAAGGCCCTGGTTTACATCCAAATAAATTCCAGATGGAGAGATTTAAACATAAAACTTGTTGACAGTTCCATAAGAAAAAAAAAGAGAATTTAATAATCAAGGAGTGGGAAGGTCGAAATAGGACACACAAACAAAATAAAAAGTAAAAAATTGACTACATAAAAATCTGATTTCCACAAGGCAAAAAAATAAGACAAACTGAGGAAAATATTTGCCATATCATGAAGGCCTAATACCTTCATTAAAATGGAAAGAGCTCCCACAGATTAATAACACCAACCACCTAATAAATAAATGAACAAAAAAATAAGAACAGCAAGTTGATAGAAAAGGAAATATGAGTCAAAAAGCATTCAACCTCACTTTAAAAAGAGAAAAGAACAAGAAAATGTTAATATCACACTGTGAGATGTCATTTTAATAAACATCAAATTGGCAAAAAAGATAAAATACTATGTTGAGGGCATAAACAGCCATTCTGAAACAACACTGATAGAGGTATACATTAGTAGTATCTCTGGAGGATATGTGTGCAACATCTATCGAAATTCTAAATGTACATATACTCTACAAATTCCTTATAGCCTCACAAAAAAAACTAAATATCCATCAATTTCAGAGTGATTAAGTAAAAGGATATCTGTACAATGGAATATCACACAGAAATTTTTAATTGAGAAAATTCTATATGTACCAGTACAAAAATAGGTGCAGATTTGAGTGTTGAAGTCTGGGGTTAAGATTTAGGTGTTGAAGAAAACTGTATTTTAGATACATGTAATAGCTCTAGAAGGTCACACAAGAAACTGGTAATGCTGATTGCCTCCTAAAAATGAACTGAGCAACTGAAATACAGGGGAGGAAAGAAGACTTAGTTTTCACTGAATTTCAAGTCTTCTGCAAATACTTCTTAGTAAAAAAAAATATTAAAAAATAACAAAGACCAGAAAAACATTTTTCTCTTGAAGAACTAATGATAGCGATTATATTTCACATCATTAGAACAAGAGTTATATAATCAGTTATGTTTTTCTCTTTGCCTTAGTTCACATGACTTAATATAAATTCTCTTTACTTTTAAAAAATCTTCACTTTTAAAAAATCTCTGTTCATTTTTAACTTTTGAAAGTAGGTAGGACATAATTTCCATAAGTTCTGAAGCTCTTCTGAGTGAATCCAACTTTTATGTTCTCACAAAATAAGCCACACGTAAAATCACTATCTGAGTATTGGTGTATTTAAAAAAACTCACATCTTACTATACATAATGAGAGTCAAAAGGACAGCTGAAACACAAAAAGGCCTAGGTGAACTAAATCTGAAAACAGAAAACAGAATATATTATGGTCAAAAACACATGAAAACTCATCAACATGTTTTATGCCAAAATCAGTTCTGAGGGAGCAAAATGTTCTATAAATTTTAACAGTAAATTTAGGCACTGACGTTAACTAAAAATACTTATTATGAACAGCCAGCCTCTCTCCCGTAACTCAATTTTTTAAGTAATAGAACATTTCAACATTATGTCTCAAACCTGAAATGCCATGTATTGGAATGGAAACCCTAGAATTATTGATTTTGAAAATTAAAAATGTGTAAATGTCACTTCTGTATTTCCAGAATTGTTCATTTAAAGTGAATATTCAATAAATGCCTCTACAAAGACAGAAACCACAAAATTTTGACCAATGAATTTAACACTCATTTAGTCCTATCCTGTTTTAAAAATAAAAGAAAGAAATGAGAAAATAAAGGTGTTTAAATTGACATGGCTTATTAATGTCTCAGCTAGAATTAGGATCTAGGTCTTCTGACTTTAATCCTATGTTCTTACTACCACATTGTATTGTAATTTTATCACTAGTAACTGGTTGTAAACATTTTTGTAAGAACATTATTAAGAAAAAACAAAGTAATTAGAAAATTAAAATAGCTGATCTACAAAATGAAAATAAGTCTACTAGGGTTAAAATTTAAGCTACTAGGAAGAGCTTTAAAATATTTCAAGGACAAATCAACTGACCTAAACTTAATAAACATTAAAAATCAATAGAAGTTTCAAGGAACAAAAAGTGTTGCTCATATAAACTTATAAACCATTAAAACACTATTAGAAACAACCCAAATGTCCATCAAACAAATGAACAGATAAGCAAAATACATTATATACCTACATACAATGGGATATTACTCAGCCTCATAAAAAGAACTGAAGTTCTTTTACATGCTCCAACATGGATGAACCAAGAAAACATTAAGCCAGAGACAAAAGGAAAAATACAGTATGATTTCATTTATATGAAATACGTATGATAAGCAAATCAAAGAAATAGTAGATTGAAGATTATAAGGAGCTTAGAGGAAGAAATAATGAAGAGCTATTGCTTAATAGGTAATCTGTTAGGGGTGATGAAAAATGTTTTAAAAATGGAGATATTCCTACGATTATTAAAAATGCCACTGAATTGTACACTTACAAATGGTTAAAATGGCAAAATTTTAAGTACTGTTTTACTCCAATTTTTAAAAGTAAAAAAAAAAAAAAAAACGACTATTACACATATTTATTTTATAATTAAAAAGTGTTTAGAAACACCATCCCATGTATGACCAAAAATTCTAAATTTTGTTTGAGGGACTTCCCTGCTGGTCCACAAAGACCTTTGTTGCTGTTCAGTTGCTCAGTCACGTCCGACTCTTGGCAACCCCATGTACTGCAGCACACCAGGCTTCCCTGTCCACATCTCCTTGGAGTTTGCTCAGACTCACGTCCGTTGAGTTGATGATGCCACCAACCATCTCATCCTCTGTTGCCCTCTTCTCCTCATGCCTTTAATCTTTTCCAGCATCAAGGTCTTTTCTAATGAGTCAGCTCTTTACATTAGGTGGCCAAAGTACTGGAGATTCAGCTTCAGCATCAGTCTAAGACCTGGCACGCCAAATAAATATTTTAATTTATTTGAAATATTTATTCATGCAACAAGTCGTTGTGAAACGTGTGTTATGCAGTAAATGGATGGCTGGATTGACGGATGAAAGGAATGTAAGTACGCAGGCCAGCCTATCACGCGTACTTGGAGTTGACAAAAAGATCAAATTAAATGACGTAAAAGTGTTTCAAAAATCATAAGGCACTATATACGTATGATTTAAGTTATATATTGGGCCCCCAGTGGCTCAGTGGCAAAGAATCTGCCTGCCAATGCAGGAGATGCTGGAGATATAGTTTCAATCCCTAGGTCAGAAAGATCCTCTGGAGGAGGAAATGGCAGCCTGCTTTCTTACCTGGAAAATTCCATGGACAGAGAGGCCTGGTGGGCTCCAGTCCATGGGGTGGCAGAATCAAGACACCACTGAATAAGCACACGCACACAAGTTATAAATCTCCAAATTGAAGCTAAAAGTCATCAGTTCAGTTCAGTTCAGTCGCTCAGTCACGTCCGACTGTTTGTGACCACATGAACCGCAGTATGCCAGGCCTCCCTGTCCATCACCAACTCCCAGAGTTTACCCAAACTGATGTCCATTGAGTCGGTGATGCCATCCAACCATCTCATCCTGTCGTCCCCTTCTTCTCCTGCCTTCAATTTTTCCCGGCATCAGGGTCTTTTCCAATGAGTCAGCTCTTCACATGAGGTGGCCAAAGTATTGGAGTTTCAGCTTCAACCTCAGTCCTTCCAATGAACACTCAAGACTGATCTCCTTTAGGATGGACTGGTTGGATCTCCTTGCAGTCCAAGGGACTCTCAAGAGTCTTCTCCAACACCACAGTTCAAAAGCATCAATTCTTCGGCACTCAGCTTTCTTTATAGTCCAACTCTCACATCCATACATGACCACTGGAAAAACCACAGCCTTGACTAGACGGACCTTTGTTGACAAAGTAATGTCTCTGCTTTTTAATACGCTGTCTAGGTTGGTCATAACTTGCCTTCCAAGGAGTAAGCGTCTTTTAATTTCATGGCTGCAGTCACCATCTGCAGTGATTTTGGAGCCCCCAAAAATAAAGTCTGACACTGTTTCCACTGTTTCCCCATTTATTTCCCATTAAGTGATGGGGCCAGATGCCATGATCTTAGTTTTCTGAATGTTGAGCTTTAAGCCAAATTTTTCACTCTCCTCTTTCACTTTCATCAAGAGGCTCTTTAGTTCTTCTTCACTTTCTGCAATAAGGGTGGTGTCATCTGCATATCTGAGGTTATTGATATTTCTCCCGGCAATCTTGATTACAGCTTGTGCTTCATCCAGCCCAGTATTTCTCATGATGTACTCTGCATATAAGTTAAATAAGCACAGTGACAATATGCAGCCTTGACATACTCCTTTTCCTCTTTGGAACCAGTCTGTTGTTCCTTGTCCAGTTCTAACTGTTGCTTCCTGACCTGCATATAGGTTTCTCAAGAAGCAGGTCAGGTGGTCTGGTATTCCCATCTCTTTCAGAATTTTCCACAGTTTATTGTGATCCACAGTCAAAGGCTTTGGCATAGTCAATAAAGCAGAAATAGATGTTTTTCTGGAATTCTCTTGCTTTTTCGATGATCCAGCAGATGTTGGCAATTTGATCTCTGGTTCCTCTGCCTTTTCTAAATCCAGCTTGAACATCTGGAAGTTCACGGTTCACGTATTGCTGAAGCCTGGCTTGAAGAATTTTGAGCATTACTTTACTAGCGTGTGAGATGAGTGCAATTGTGCAGTAGTTTGAGCATTCTTTGGCATTGCCTTTCTTTGGGATTGGAATGAAAACTGAACTTTTCCAGTCTTGTGGCCACTGCTGAGTTTTCCAAATTTGCTGGCATATTGAGTGCAGCACTTTCATAGCATCATCTTTTAAAATTTGAAATAGCTCAACTGGAATTCCATCACCTCCACTAGCTTTGTTCATAATGATACTTCCTAAGGCCCACTTGACTTCACATTCCAGGATGTCTGACTCTAGGTCGGTGATCACAACATCGTGATTATCTGGGTCATGAAGATCTTTTTTGTACAGTTCTTCTGTGTACTCTTGCCACCTCTTCTTACTATCTTCTGCTTCTGTTAGGTCCATACCATTTCTGTCCTTTATCGAGCTCATCTTTGCGTGAAATGTTCCCTTGGTATCTCTAATTTTCTTGAAGAGATCTCTACTCTTTCCCATTCTATTGCTTTCCTCTATTTCTTTGCACTGACTGCTGAGGAAGGCTTTTTTATCTCTCCTTGCTATTCTTTGGAACTCTGCATTCAAATGGGTACATCTTTCCTTTTCTCCTTTGCTTTTCACTTCTCTTCTTTTCACAGCTACTTGTAAGGCCTCCTCAGACATCCATTTTGCTTTTTTGCATTTCTTTTTCTTGGGGATGGTCTTGATCCCTGTCTCCTGTACAATGTCATGAACCTCCATTCATAGTTCATCAGGCACTCTGTCTATCAGATCTAGTCCTTTAAATCTATTTCTCACTTCCACTGTATAATCATAAGGGATTTGATTTAGGTCATACCTGAATGGTCTAGTGGTTTTCCCTACTTTCTTCAATGTAAGTCTGAATTTGGCAATAAAGAGTTCATGATCTGAGCCACAATCAGCTCAGATAATATTCTGCAAAGTCATAATATTCTGCCAAAAAAAAAAATTTCAATAAAGGATAAATGTTTGTAAAACCAAGAAAGAGTTACTTTTAAAAAGTGTTTGCATATTTGAACAATTACAGGCATATCTCATTTTATTTCTATTTCATCTCGAAGATACTGTTTTTTTACAAACTGAAGGTTTGCAACAACCCTTCATTGAGCAAGTCTATTGCACCATTTTCCCAACAGCATTCATTCACCTTCTATCTCTGTGCCACATTTTGGCAATTCTTATAATAGCTCAAACTTCCTTATTGTTGTATTTGCTATGTTATGATCATTGATCTTTGTTAACTCTTGCGGGATTATGACTTGCTCAAAGCTGGCAGTTTTTAGCAACAAAGTTTTCTTTTAGCAATTAAGTATTTTTGTGTGTGTGTCTTTTTAAGGCATACATTTCCCATTTAAGTTTTGAACATAATTGTTTTCCAAAATATTTTTTATGTCAGTTACAGAACTTCTCTGCTTGAAATTGCAGTTCCTGACCCTGAAATGCTACTCTTTTCTATGAGCATGAATGTGCCCCACAGGGACCTGGCGCATCATGCACTTTTCACAAGGCTGTGCAAGTACGAATAAATCAATCCTTGTGGGACAGGATATGCATTTGGAATGCACTTTAATTTTCATAGATATATATAAATACTCTTTCAACTTTGTCCTTTAATACTAAAGGAAAGGAGAAAACCTATACATGAGTACTAAAAAAATCTGATCTTCTCCAGAAATCAAAACAAATAAGTTATCCTTCAGAACCAAATATGTGACTGTTAGCTGGTGATACTCTTTTTTTCTTTCTCATTCTTTCTTTTGAAAGTTAGTCACTCAGTCCAGTCTGACTCTTGCAATCCCATGGACTGTAGCCCACCAGGCTCTCTGTTCATGGAATTTTCCTGGCAAAAATATTGGAGTGGCTTGCCATTTCCTACTCCAAGCAATAAATTATTATTAATTAAGGTATATACATTGTATTTTTAGACACATGCTTTTGCACACTTAAACCACAGTAAAGTGTAAATAAAACTTTTGTATGTACTGGGAAACTATACAAGTTTGTGTGATTTATTTGCTTTATTGCGGTGGTCTGGTACCAAACTGCACGTTTTTTTTTTTTTTCCAAACTGCACTATTTTAGAAGTATGCCTATACTACGTATTTTATAATTAAGAAAAAGTAATACTCTTCAAAAAAAAAAATAAAGCTTTCAAAAACCTAAGAAAACATCCTTTCTTTCAGTTTCATACCTGGGAATAATATCTATGAAAAGTTAAGAAAAGAGTAAAATATCCCAATGCTTTTGAAATTTTATGCATTACTCAAGGATCATGATTTCTTGAATCATGTTGCCACATAATTTAAAAGGGCTGAATAGTGGCTTCCCCCAAAATGTTTACAATCTAATCCTTGAAATTTGTAAATGCTAATTTACGTGCCAAAAGGGACTCTGCAGATGTGATTAAGGACCTGGAGATGGGGATATTATCCTGAATTGTCTGACTGGTCCCTAAATGCAATCACAAGTGTCCTTTTAAGGGGGAGGCAGGAGGAGACAGTGTGAGAAAAAGACAATAAAAACCCAGAAATAGACTGGGAGATGCTATGCTGAAGTCTTTAAAGATGGACTATGAGTCAAAGAATGCAGGCAGCTTCTAGAAGCTAGAAAAGGCAAGGAAACAGATTTTTCCATAGACCCTCCCAATGGAATGCAGGCCTGCTGACACCTTGATTTTAGGCCTTTGTGATGACCAACCTAGACAGCATATTAAAAAGCAGACACGTTACTTTACCAACAAAGGTCCGTCTAGTCAAGGCAATGGTTTTACCAGCAGTCATGTATGGATGTGAGAGTTGGACTGTGAAGAAAGCTGAGTGCCGAAGAATTGATGCTTTTGAACTGCGGTGTTGGAGAAGACCCTTGAGAGTCCCTTGGACTGCAAGGAGATCCAACCAGTCCATTCTGAAGGAGATCAGTCCTGAATATTCATTGGAAGGACGGATGCTGAAGCTGAAACTCCAATACTTTGGTCACCTGATGTGAAGAACTGACTCATTGGAAAAGACCCTGATGCTGGGAAAGATTGAAGGCAGAAGGAGAAGGGGACGAGAGGATGAGATGGTTGGATGGCATCACTGACTCAATGGACATGAGTTTGAGTAAACTCCAGGAGTTGATGACGGACAGGGAAGCCAGGCATGCTGCAGTTCACAGGGTTGCAAACAGCCGGACACGATTGAGTGACTGAACAACAAATGATTTCAGACTCGTGTTCTTTTAAGCCACTAATCTGCAGTAATTTATGACAGCAGAAAAAGGAAATTAATACAAATCATAATTTCAATTTCTTTAAAAAATTTTTTTCATCATATTTATTTTGGCTGTGCTGGGTCTTTGTTGCTGTACAGGCTTTCTCTAATTGTGGTGCATGGACTTCTGATTTCAGTGGCTTCTGTTGTTGCAGCCTCTGGAACAGAGGCTTAAAAGTTGTGGCACATGGGCTTAGTTGCTACATGTGGGATCTTCCCAGCCCAGGGACTGAACCTGTGTCTCCTGCCTTGGCAAACAGATTCTTCACCACTGAGCCACCAGGGAAGCCCTAATTTCAATTTCTGTTAAAAGGAACATATATGCTTATTAGAAGTGTTGTTTATAACAGTAAAAATACAGTAATAACTAAACCTCCAAAAGAAAATTTTTTTTAATTTTATTTTTAAACTTTACATAATTGTATTAGTTCTGCCAAATATCAAAATAAATCTGCCACAGGTATACATGTGTTCCCCATCCTGAACCCTCCTCCCTCCTCCCTCCCCATACCATCCCTCTGGGTCGTCCCAGTGCACTAGCCCCAAGCATCCAGTATCGTGCATCGAACCTGGACTGGCATCTCGTTTCTTACATGATATTTTACATGTTTCAATGTCATTTTCCCAAATCTTCCCACCCTCTCCCTCTCCCACAGAGTCCATAAGACTGTTCTATACATCAGTGTCTCTTTTGCTGTCTCGTAAAGTATGTGTGTTAGTTGCTCAGCTGTCTTGACTCTTTGTGACCTTTTGGAGTGTAGCCCGCCAGGCTCCTCAGTCCATGGAATTCTCCAGGCAAGATTACTGGAGTAGGTAGCTATCCCCTTAGGCACAACCATTGAGAAATATTATAGAAAAGGAGTTCGTGATGGACAGGGAGGCCTGGCGTGCTGTGATTCATGGGGTCGCAGAGTCGGACACGACTGAGTGACTGAACTGAACTGAAGGTTAACTGGGCTCTGGGATTCAGTTTGAACTGTGTTGTTGAAGACTCTTTAGAGTCCCTTGGATTGCAAGGAGATCCAAGCAATCCATCCTAAACGAAATCAGTCCTGAATATTCACTGGAAGGACTGATGCTAAAGCTGAAACTCCAATACTTTGGCCAACTGATGTGAAGAACTGACTCACTATAAAAGATCCTGACGCTGGGGAAGATTGAAGGCAGGAGGAGAAGGGGACGACAGAGGATGAGATGGTTGGATGGCATCACTGACTCGATGAACATGAGTTTGAGCAAGCTCCAGGAGCTGGTGATGGACAGGGAAGCCTGGCAATGCTTTAGTCCATGGAGTCTCAAAGAGTCAAGACACGACTGAGCAAGCTGAACTGAACTGAACTGAGGTCATAAGTGGTCTTCCCTGGTGGCTTATTCCATGAAGAATCTGCCTGCAATGCAGGAGACTTGGTTGGGGCTTCCCAGGTGGCACTAGTGGTAAGGAACCCACCTGCCAATGCAGGAGACGTAAGAGACAAAGGTTCGAGGGTTGGGAAGATCCCCTGGAGGCCATGGCAACCCACTCCAGTATTCTTGCCTGGAGAATCCCATAGACAGAGGAGCCTGGCAGGCTACAGTCCATAGGGTTGCAAAGAGTCAGACATGACTGAAGCGACTTAGCATGCACACCCATGAGGTCATAAGAGCAGGGTCCTCATGCTAAGATTGGCCCCCTTACAAGGACAACTGAAAGCTTGCTCACGTGTGCTCTCAACCTCTATCATGTGAGAATATAGTGAGAACAGGCCGTGGAAGAGATCTCTCACCACATCAGAAACAATGCAAGCACCATGATCTGGGACTTCTAGACTCTAGAACTGTGAGAAAATAAACTTGTTTTAAGCCACCCAATCTATGGGATTTTGCCATGGCAACACAAACTATCACTACAGATTTTAGTATTGAGAAGCGGAGCATAGCTTTAAGGAATACCTAAAATGGGCAAGAAGCTTTGGGACAGTAATGGAGGCTGAAAGAGTTTGGAGGTGGCAAGCTAGAAATATGGATATTAAAGGTGATTCTGGTAAGATTTCAAACAGAAATAAGGAATGTGTTATCAGGAACTGGAGAAAAGATGACCCTTGTTATAACATGGCAGGACACAGGCTTTATGGAATTTAGAACTTGCAGGTAATGAAACTGGCTGTTTAGCTGGGGAGTCTAAGCAAAGTACTGAAGAAGTGGCTTGGTTCCTTATTTAATAGTAAAATGCAAAATGAAGTACATGAATTGAAGAAGAAATTGACAATCAAAAAGGAACCAGAACCTAAAGATTTGGAAAATTCTCAGCCGATCCATATTGCAAAAAAGTAGACAACATGTTCTGAAGAGGACATCAGGGGTGTGGCTGGACCATCCATCACTCCATGAAAAGCTTACGGAATTATAAGAGCAGAAACATCGCTAGTTTGAACTGTCAGGGGCAGAGACAGGACAAAATGAAGGAAGGCTGACTTCTTGGATTTGACAGAACTTGAGAGCTGTTTTGCTGCAAACATCAGGTATTCTTTAAGAAGGAGGAAAACTAAACATGAGGGCTATTCAGAGGCCATCAAGACTACTGCCTCATTTTCAACAGGTCAGATGGCCTCTGGCCAGAGTTCAGGGGCAAAACCCCCACATAGAGCTGTGGGGTGATACTGCCATGCCAGCAGGGCTGGAAGGCAGAGTATCAAACCAAAAAGGATTAATATCAACCCTTAAGATCTAGTGGAATTTACCTTGCTAGGCTTTGGACTTCTTGGGACCCATCACTCCGCTTTTCCTCCTGATTTCTCCCTTTAGAATGTCTATTCTATCATTGTCCTGTCACTGTATTTTGGAAACACGTGTCAGGTTTCACATGTTCACAGCCAAAATGTACCTGGGGACTTCCCTGGTCGTCCAGTGGTTAAGAATCTGCCTTGCAGTGCAGGAAACAGGGGTCGACCCCTGGTCAGGGAACTAAGATCCTACATGCTGCAGAGCTACTGAGCCTGCACGCCACAACTAGAGAGTTCATGCACTGCAGTGAAGATCCCATGTGCCACAACTAAGACCCAATGTGGCCAAATAAATAAAATTTTAAAATTGTATTTGGAATCCCACATGTGTCTAATTTAGATGATATCTTTTAAAATATTTATTTATTTAGCCCTGTTGGGTCTTAGTTGCGACACATGGGCTTACTTGCCCCATGGCGTGTGGTATCTTAGTTCCCCAACCAGGGACTGAACCCACATATACTGCATTGGAAGGCAGGTTCTTAACCACTGGACCACGAGGGAAGCCTCAAGAGGATATTTTAATGAGACTATGTACTTTACAGTTGATGCTGGAATGAGTTGGGGCTGTTGGGATGACTATACATATTCTGTGTGAGAAAGACATGAATTTGGGGGGACCAGGGGCAGAATGCTATGGACTGATTGTGTTCTCTCAAAATTCATATGCTGAAGCCCTACTATTTGGGGACAGGACTTTTAGGAGGTAATTAATGTTAAATGAGGTTATAAGAGTGGATTTTTCATACGAATGGTGGCCATATAAGACAAGGAAGAGAGAATGATCTTTCTCCACACACATCCACCTAGGAAAATCTTTGTAAGCACACTGTAAGAAGGAGCTGTCTGCAAGCAAGGGAGACAGCCCTCACCAGAACCAGACCATGCCAGGACACTGTGAAAAACCATGAGAAAATTCTGTTGTGTAATTCAGTGGTATTTTTTTTATTACAGCCCAGGCAGACTGAGTTTATAACTAGAAAAATAAATATCTTTTCAGCAATAGCAACAATTTTGAAAAGCTATGATATATAAATTTTATTTAAAAAGTTGCAAACAAAAGAAATACACTTGGCTTTGTCTATATTCAGAGTCCTACAGTTCTTTTAAAGTACAGTGTCATAATGCTTTATAAAATGAGTTCTTACAGTATCCGATGCCTGGTAACACTGATAATTATCACTTAACAACCCCTTTACTCTCCTAATGTTATGATTTGAATAGACAGAATATAAAATGACAAGTAAATTTTTACAATGACTGCATTAATTATAATAAAAATATATGCCTTAAAGTACTCCAAAATAAGATAGCTACACTTGGTTATCCTAAAGTAATCAATTGAAATTAGTCTTAGATAATTAGGATGCCCATAAACCTGATTTTCCTGGGATAGTCCTGATTTATGTCCTGGTATAATGGCTAGCAGAGCCTTCTTTTGCTTCTTAAAAAGTCTTTGCAAACTATAGTTAAGATTGTGTATAATCAATTACAGAATAATTACATGTTTAAAATTTTATGAATTTAGTGTTCAGTCTGGGACAGGAAATACCAACTGTCACTAAAATCTGGAAAATATGGTTGTCACATTATATAATATTCCATCACTTAAATAATTTTCTTCTCTAGGAGTCAAAGTAAATCTTGTAAATGAATTAAGAAGTACTAAGACAAAAAAAAAAAAAAGTACTAAGACAAACCAGGTACCAAAACATTTTTAGATTTTGAAACCACTCAAGAATTCAGATTTTTAATTTATTCAAGCAGTGTTAAGATTATTCAAAGGAAAATGTCAATACACCTAGAACTGGATCACATCATGTTTCAAAAATACAGAAATAAATGACTGTGAGCTTATCAACCTGAATATACTGGAAGATGTAGGTTCCCAGTCAATGTTCTAGATGGGATAACAACTTCTAAGTCTTTCAACATTATAAAATAACATTAAAAAATGAACCAATGACTTCAATTTTAGGATTGAGGTCACTAAAATCAGAGTGGTCATCTAAAATTTGTATCCTACCAATCAACTGGATGTAATAATATGCTGACTCATGGTGCTGGCTTTTCTTTATAGAAATAGGTCATTTTTAAGAGTTATCAAAGCTACATTTAAAGAGAAGAGCACAATGGTAGTGTGAAAAAAATCTTTTCTTCCTAGAAATGTCTAGGCAACTGGCAAAGAAACGAGGGAAAAAAACAGTCTGAATAATAAATTCAGATTAGCCACATGAGATCAGCTTTCCACATTTGCAAAACACAGTACCTGTAATATCTCTACTCAATGTTATTAACAATGAAAACAGGGTCACATATAACTATAGAACAATGCTTAATTTAGAAGAACTCCTTTAGAGAATCATATTTGTTAAGTAGTTTCACTTAGTATAGACCTGATTTGTTCATTCACCATTCACTTAATATATAGACCTAATTCATTCACACCATAGTGTGTTTATACTCTAAAGTAAGAGTCTACTACTTGTAAACATTGCATCTTTCATAGCATCAATACACATGTATACTTTGAGACTAGTCTTTGGATTCCTGTTCTTCCTCTGAGTCCCGTGATCGCTTCCGGGAATTCAATGAACCTTCTGTTTGCAATGAATATGCAGTAGCAACAATAGCATCTCTAAATCCCTGGGGCTGCAAGATGAAAAAGTATACAAGTATGCTTTAAGAACATCTAAAATAACAACTGGTCTTCCAAATACTTTAAAGTAATAAGAGAGCTACTTTATTCTTGGGATAGAAGTTATCAACCACTGTGAGTGAAGAGGATAAACCTCAAAGACAGGTGTCCAAGCCAGGACTATACTATTTTTATCTAGAGTCTCTTATGTATTTACTTATATATACACATATGCAGAAATAATAGTGCATTATAAAAATAATCTCTAAAGGTCAATCCTAACAAACTTTATGGTAGCTTTACTGGAAGAAATGAAAGGAAGTATCCCACATGCCACAAGGCATGGCTGAAAAAAAATCTTTAATATCCTGACATTACCCAGGACATGGAACACACTACCCTACAAATAAGCATTTCCTCTGTTCTTAAGAATAAATTTCAGTTCAATTGTGACTAGAGTATTCTTTATATATACTACTATTTGGGGGATAATGTTCTAAACATCAAAATCTGTCCTCAAATATGTTCACTGCCTACAGAAGTTAACAGAAGCAATTTGTAAATGCTTTCTTCAAATAATTACTGCCCACTAACACCAAAATCCCACTCTAATCAAGTAATACTGACTGTGATCTGAAATGGTACTGTAGATTCCTTCTGGCTTGGTGATTTGTACAATGTCGCCAACCTGCTTAGAGAAAAATAAATATACACAAACACATGTCTTAATTAGTTCAGATGACTGAGTTCATAATTTATAGTTTTTCATTATAATTCTATTATTTTGTTGTCTAAGAACACACAAAGAAATATAAAAAATACTTCCTTAAAACAATAACTATATATATAATATATATAATAACTATTATATATAATAACAATAGAATTGTTTGCATAACTGAAATTTTAAAACAACCTAAAAAGACAATGACTAATTAAAATAAATCATTTTATGAATGACAAGATATTATTTACACGTAAAATAAGGTGGAAGAAAATATTTAATGAGATGGGAAAATATTAATAATACACAAAGTATAAGTTATACTGTATGATCCCACATTTATGAGTAAGCTTGCATACATATTTTATACAGAAAAATTACTAGAAGACTACAACCACAAAGTGAAGTTGCTATTACAAGGTGAAGGTTATTTTTTTGTTTGATTATCTATATCTTTCAAACTTTCTACAGTAATTGTGTATTTTTTATGTATGAGAAGCATTAACACATACTCATTATACTAATACAATCAATCTAGGAAAACACATTCTTTCAAAATGAATATGTTCAGAAAAATCATTGTTATAACAGGACAAGGTCTGATTAGGTACAATTTTATTGTGTACTCTAAAACTGAAAGCTCAAAGTGGTTGAGAAACAAAATTCTAAATTCTTATTACCTATACTCAAATACTATAATAGCAACAAATATAGCTGACCCTTGAACAATGCAAGGTTAGGCATACCAATCCTGCAATCAAAAACCTGAATGTGCACGCATGCTAAGTTGCTTCAGTGGTGTCCAACTCTTTGCGACCCTATGGACCATAGCCTGCCAGGCTCCTCTGTCCATGGGATTCTCCAGGGAAGAATACTAGAGTAGGTTGCCATGCCCACCTCTAGAGGATCTTCCCAACCCAAGGATCAAACCGGAGTCTCTTATGTTTCCTGCTTTGGCAGGCAAATTCTTTACCACTAGTGCCACCTGGGAACCCCCAAAATGCAAATACTCTGCTTCAAAAACAAAGGAATTGATTGATTTATCCAAGAACAGGAAGGTGAGAGAGACTTAGGACTCAACTCCAGTTCTTTTAATTCCACATATTGTGATCTCACTGGCTTCCCTCATAGCTCAGTTGCTAAAGAATTGGCCTGCCAAGCAGGAGACCCAGGTTCAATCCTAGGTCAGGAAGATCCATGGCAACCCACTCCAGTATTCCTGCCTGGAGAATCCCATGGACCGAGGAGCCTGGCAGGCTACAGTCCATGGGGTCACAAGAGTCAGACACAACTTAGTGACTAAACCACCACTACCAAAATGAAAATACAGAAACTATATTTATTGAAAAAAATACATCTATAAGTGGACCCACGCAATTCAAATTCCTGTTCATGGGTCAACTTTACAAGAAAAAACTTTTAAAGTGTCTTTTAAAAATTACTTTAGAACTGATATAACTTATTCACAAAAGCTAAAGGTAGAAGCTACAGCTCAAGTGTTTGACAGATGACTGGATAAACAAAATGTGGTATATACATACCATGGAATATTAGTCTTAAAAAGGAAAGAAATTCTAACATTTGCTGCAATGAACCTTGAAGACATTACACCAAGTCAAATAAAGCCAGTCACAACAGGAACAATATTGTATGCTTCCGCTTATATTAATGAGTGCCTAGACTAGTCAGATTCACAGAGACAGAAGGTAGCACGGTGGTTGCCAGAGGCTGGTGTGGGGGGAGAATAGGTAGTTACTATTTAATAGGCATGGAGTTTCAGTATGGAAAGATGAAAAAGTTCTGGAGATGGATGGTGGGATAGTTGTACAATAATATGAATGTACTTCATGCCACTGAATTATACACTTACAGGGTTAAAATGGTAAATTTTATGTTATAATACTGTAACACAATTTTTAAAAACTGATGTAACTGTACACAATGAAGATGCTAAGTTAAGAGAAAAATCAGACTCTCTTAAAAGATTATTTGTTTACATATAATGTTAATTTGTTTTCAAAGATAATTTATGAAGGCCATTTTTGTTTATGATCTGTTATTCTCTGTTTTGAAACTGCCCTGCTCCTCAGGCATAATTCAAAAAAGAAGCAATCAAAGACCATCATCCACTCAATAGTTTTTAGGTTTGTTCTTTCAGGATGAAAACAAGAATTCAAAATGTCATCTTTGTAATTGCAACTGTATGCATAAATAAAATAACTGCAAAGTAATATGTAACATAAGAATGTTATGGGGTTTTTTTATTTATTTTAATTGGAGGTTAATTAATTTACAATATTGTATTGGTTTTGCCATATATCAACATGAATCCGCCACGGGTGTACACGTGCTCCCCATCCTGAATACACGTGCTCCCCATCCTGAAAGAATGTTATGTTAAGGAGTTATGTTCTGTTAGTTGTGTTAGGGAGTGAAATCATCAACTTTTATGATGCTTTAGGGTTGACTGTCTATCTTTAATGCAAAATGAAACAGGAAAAATAGAGGCACCTCCTTAAAATTAAAAAAATCACACATTTTGATCCAATAAAACAAAAATTAGCTAATCTTCTGAAAAATGAGTATCTAAATCACCTCATATCACCATATGTCCAAAAAGGTACCCAGTATATCCGATTTTCCTGAGAAAATTATTAAAAAGGAAATAAGCTTTTAAGAAGAATTTACAAGTTTATTAAGAATCCTAAAATCAAAGGGACATTACGTATTCAGATGGAAAAATCTTCCTCGAATTTCTAGGTAAAAACAAAATTTATTTCATGTCTGCATCTCAAGATATCTTTTTAAACAACAAACTAAACTGAAGAATCACTTGGCTCGTGGCCCCAGCTGAGATGAAGCTTAACATATGGCTGAACTGCATAGTTTAGGTCAGGAAGAAACAAGACAGAAGCACAGTTTGTGCTCTAAAGCTGAGACACATATGAAACAGTGTGTGGGGGTGTTGATGTATTACTCCACTCCACCACCAGATCTTCTTGGCAAAGCACGGTATAATTCTGAACAATCTTGGCCTCATATTATCATGAATATGCAAATTGGAGGAAAACCCACACAATATACAGGACAGAGACAAAAGTATTTCTTTTAATAACTGTTGAAATGTTATTCTGTTACTAGTCAAAGGCTAAAAATCCTGGTGAAGAACAGGGACTGGGGCATGAGATGGGACACTGAAGTTCAATCTCAGTATAAATCTGGCTAGTCAAGGTTTTCATTTTTCTGCTCAGACTAGAAGTGTTCATTTTTATAAACTATTTTCCCCCAGCATAAATTTCTATTTCGATCCTTTCAAGACACACTATATTTTAAAAAGCATACAAAATTTCATGCAACTTTAATAACTTAAAGATATCTAATTTCAAACAATGAAGAATAAAACAATGTTGATTTTATTAGATGAAGTCAACTACTTCTAATTATAAAAAAGTATGCATACTACTTATCATATATCCACAGCCTAGGGAAAAAAGCAGTTTGGAAAAAAAGGTTTTTACCTAAAAAGGAGGATAAGATATACCTTCAGATTCACTAGCAATCAATGCAGTAATATAATTACTTTCAAGAAACAGCAATTATAGGAGAAAAGGAATGGACTCTTATAAAGCCATCTATAAAATGTGGATACTGTATCTGTGTCATAGAGTTATTTGTGAAATAAAATGAAATTTTATGTATACACACACAAAGAGTACTTAGCACAATGAAGAACAGTTAATATTCAAAAAATGGTAGCTGCTATTTACTATGTTTTAATCTTCCTGGGCCTTGATCTTCTCACTGTTAATGATAATAGGTATAGAGCCTTCAAAGAGTTACTGAAGGACTCACAGACATAGAGAACAAATGAGTGGTTACCAGTGGGGAGGGGGGGAACAGCAGTATAGGAATAGGGGATTAAGAGGTACAAACTATTATGTATAAAATAAGCTACAAGGATATCCTGTACAATACAACAAATATAGCCAATATTTTATAATAACTTTAAATGGAGCATAACCTTTTAAAAATTTTGAATCATTATATTGTATACCTGTAACATATAATATTGTATATCAACTATAGTTAAATTTGGTTAAAAAGAGATATTGAATGGATTATATGCAATGCTGTATATAAGGTGCACAGTTAAATACCTAGCACAAGCAAGCACTCATTAAAACAATACAAGACATAGGAAAAACATTCATAGAGCAGTAGATTTCCCCTAAATCTATCTATTCAATGTCAGCGTTCTACACCACTAATTTCTTGGGAAGGATTAGTAAGAGGCTGAAGTCATAAAATGGTTAACTCTGAAGAAAGTAAGCATGATTTTCCAACCAATGCTTCTATGATTTGACAAAGGGAAACTTCTTCTGATGAGTGCATAAACAGATGAAAGAAACGAAGAAAAAGATGAAAGAAGTATTTTTCTTTACTCCTATTTTTCTCACTTCTTAGATGTATTCTGTTATTGAGTATTTAATACTAGAATAGTAGAAGAAGACCACTATAGTACACTTGCTCAGGAGGAATTTCTAAAAACATTTAAATAGTGAGATGTACTTTACAGAAAACCTCAATCTGGAAAAATATAAACAATACGTTCAAAAGACTCTCATCTGGAGAACTGTTGCCAAATCTTTACAATAGGGTTTGTCGCTGAGAAAAGAACTGCTTTTGTGAATCCAGTATACAATGACTTATTTATAGAGTTGGGGGGATGGGAGTCAATGGTAAAACACTATGCATTATGGGGGGGGAAAGTTACCTGAAGTCTTTGGAAATGCCATCGGTTTTTTTTTGGTGGCAGATACATGTTTTAATTCATATTATCATATAAAATAAAGTCATATTATAAATTCGTGGCTATATGAAACTTTTAGTATTTTATTCATTTTCATAGTTTTACAGTATTAGTAAAAATAATGACCATTATAAATAAGTATAAAATGGAAGTTCATGAAAAAATAACCCCAAGTCTTCCTTGACTCCCACCCTCCCACCAAAAAACTAGCTAGTATATGGCAAATATCCTTTTCACATATTATCTTTAGGCATATATTCACTTTGTAGTGGTGGATGGTTTAGTCACTAAGTCGTGTCTGACTCTTGTGATCCCACGGGCTGTAGCCTGCCAGGCTCCTCTGTCCATGGTGTTTTCCAAGCAAGATTACTGGAGCGGGTTGCCAATTCCTTCTCCAGGGAAATGCCATCTTTAAAAGCAACACAAACTGCATGAACTAGTTACAAAAGATGTACAGAAATGTAATCAGTTCTGCTATGAGCTCAGGGTCAGTAAGACCTAACTTGGTCAGGCTTGATTTTTTTCACTTTGTACAAGAATGAAGAAATGCAGATAAAGAAATAGTATATCTGACCAAACCCAGTATGTGTTAAAGCAATCTTTTCTTTATCCACATGCTGTCTCAATTTCCCCATTTTACTGGAGCATTCCCAAACCAAGTTTTCTTGGTTATACCAATTAATTTCAAAGCAGAAAGGCTAGCATAAATCTGACATTTCTAGGCTCCATAGCTTTCAATTGCCTATTTTGAAGAAAATGAAAAGTGGTTTGTTCACTTGCTTAGTAGCTTTAAAAACAAACACAAAGGTTTCATGCTGCCATAGTTTTATTTTCAAGAACAATACTTGTGAAAGGTATAACAAAAGTAGGGTAGGGAAATATAAAAGAAAACAAAAATAGACACATTTTCATATAAGAAATATATTAAGAAACTAAGAAAAACCATCCTATTTTCCACATAAATTAAAGTCCTAAAGCTAACCTCAGAAGTTTTCCTTTTGTCCTGATTTTACTCTTCTTTCAATCCGTTCCAGGAACACAGAGTACTCAGATCCCTCTGCACGGTTAATAAATGGTACTTGATTTCAAAGAGCTTTAGAAGGTGGCATTCTTTGGCCACCTACTCATTTCAGGTGCACCCCATGGTTTAAATATTCCAAAGAACTTCCTATATAGCTAACTGTGCAGTATAACAACATGTTTTTATGCCTGCTTTGGGAGAAGGCAACAGAAGCTTTAGTTCACGGGGCACTGTAGAGCTCATCTAGCTCTAAGGAACTGATAAATGTTCAGTGTAATTTACCCAATATTTAGAATTACTAACCTGTTTCTATACTAACCTTTGCTTTTGGTCCCAGTGAAAGATAAGCCGTATTGTAGCAGCATGTCCCCAACTTTCCCCTGAGGGAAAAAGAACAGGATAACTGACTAGAGTGTAAGTCTCTGAGAACGCCTCTGACCAAAAGCAATTTTTCTTTACTCAATTTAACATAATGAAAGTATATCTGGTTTCAAAAAACCAGGTTTTGGCTAACATCCTGAAATTAATTGATTTTTACCTGTCTGTGGAAATACTGGAGAGCATTATCACTACCCTCTTCTTGCTTTCAGAAAACTTTATTGAGTCAATCCATTTGTCAATCTTCCTTATCAACAGGCTTACTGACATATTTTGACCACCAGTAGAAAAGCAAAACCTCTGACAGAATATTTTTAAAGATTTTAGTAGAGACAAATCTTGAAGCACTGTGTCCTAATAAAACCATGAGTAAAAATTTGGAAAACTCAGCAGTGGCCACAAGACTGGAAAAGTTCAGTTTTCATTCCAATCCCAAAGAAAGGCAATGCCAAAGAATGCTCAAACTACCACACAATTGAACTCATCTCACACGCTAGTAAAGTAATGCTCAAAATTCTCCAAGCCAGGCTTCAGCAATACGTGAACCGTGAACTTCCAGATGTTCAAGCTGGTTTTAGAAAAGGCAGAGCAACCAGAGATCAAATTGCCAACATCCGCTGGATCATGGAAAAAGCAAGAGAGTCCCAGAAAAACATCTATTCCTGCTTTATTGACTATGCCAAAGCCTTTGACTGTATGGATCACAATAAACTGTGGAAAATTCTGAAAGAGATGGGAATACCAGACCACCTGACCTGCCTCTTGAGAAATCTGTATGCAGGTCAGAAAGCAACAGTTAGAACTGGACATGGAACAACAGACTGGTTCCAAATAGGAAAAGGAGTACGTCAAGGCTGCATATTGCCACCCTGCTTATTTAACTTATATGCAGAGTACATCATGAGAAATGCTGGGCTGGAAGAAGCACAAGCTGGAATCAAGATTGCTGGGAGAAATATCAATAACCTCAGATATGCAGGTGACACCACCCTTATGGCAGAAAGTGAAAAGGAACTAAAAAGCCTCTTGATGAAAGAGGAGAGTGAAAAAGTTGGCTTAAAGCTCAACATTCAGAAAACAAAGATCATGGCATCCAGTCCCATCATTTCATGGGAAATAAATGGGGAAACAGTGAAAACAGTGTCAGACTTTATTTTTTTGGGCTCCAAAACCACTGCAGATGGTGACCGCAGCCATGAAATTAAAAGACCCTTACTCCTTGGAAGAGGAGTTATGATCAACCTAGATAGCATATTGAAAAGCAGAGACATTACTTTGCCAACAAAGGTCCATCTAGTCAAGGCTATGGTTTTTCCAATAGTCATGTATGGATGTGAGTTGGACTGTGAAGAAAGCTGAGGGCCGAAGAATTGATGCTTTTGAACTGTGGTGTTGGAGAAGACTCTTGAGAGTCCCTTGGACTGCAAGGAGATCCAACCAGTCCATCCTAAAGGAGATCAGCCCTGGGTGTTGTTTGGAAGGAATGATGCTGAAGCTGAAACTCCAGTACTTTGGCCACCTCATGCAAAGAATTGACTCATTGGAAAAGACTCTGATGCTGGGAGGGATTGGAGGCAGGAGGAAAAGGAGACGACAGAGGATGAGATGGCTGGATGGCATCACTGACTCAATGGACGTGAGTTTGAGTGAACTCCGGGAGTTGGTGATGGACAGTGAGGCCTGGCGTGCTGCGATTCATGGGGTCGCAGAGTCAGACACGACTGAGCGACTGAACTGAACTGAAGGTTAGAAACAGAGTTATAACCTTATTCGTAATAGTGTGATTTGTATTTAAAATGGATTCACCCCTTCTCCTGCTTACGAGTATGTGATTTCTGAGAACAAGAATCATCTTATGAATATTTATACACTATGGACCTGACACAAGAGTTGTCAGAGAGTAGATGCTCAATAAATGTTAAACAATTGAAAGGATGAGTCAGTATCTCAGGGCACTGTGTTCCACGCTAAGATTTATCAGCAAATAAGAGAGAGTCTTCTCTGCTTTCTTGGAACTTACAATACTCAATAAGCATCACACCAAAGAGAGAGAAAAAAATGAATTTAACTACAAATTTTGTATTAATTGCCTACCCAGTGCAGGAACCAGCAAGGCCTGATTTCTATCAAACTTTGTTGTCATCTGATTGGTTAAAATTACCTACAAAAGCAAAATGTGAGAATATTAGGTGAGTCTCCCCCCAAAATTACAAGGTCTAAAGACATCATGTGTAAAAACTTAATAACTAGGAGCACTGGAAACCAGGGAATGTGTATTCTTTATCACTATTTCCTCTCTAGAATATATTTATTTAAAGGAATATAAAATCCTTAATAAATCTCTGGCAGTCCAGTAGTTAAGACTTCATGCTTTCAATGCAGTTTGGCCACGGGTTTGATCCTTGGTGGGGGAACTAAGATCCCACATGCTGCATGGTGTGCCCAAATTAAAAAATAAAATCCTTAATAAAATTAACTCAGTGTTTATACTGTTAGGGGAGAGACAATATAATCATTTACGATTTTACAGGAATAAAAAAAGAAACTGAGGCAAAGAATGAGGAGAGACCTAAAACCATATAGAGAGCACAGTATAATTAAAAGAACTAGGAAAGAATAAAATCCAATAACAGATCAAATGACCCCAAATTATAACTATACTAGACTGCTCAGATAATAGAGATACAGGTATTGTCTTACTCATAGATGGCCTCAAGGCTAACGATATTGCTAATTCTTTTACATATAGTGGCCTACAGAAAAGATAATGTATTTAAAAAGGTAGCAATTTTATTTTTTTGGTGTATTTAGTTTTTGGCTGCACCACGTAGCATATAGGGATCTTAGTTCCTCAACCAGGAATCAAATCTGTGCCCCCTGCAGTGGAATCTCAATTCTTAACCAATGGACCACCAGGGAAGTCCCACAAGACAGCAATTTGAAAGCAGAGACAAAAAGTGTTTAAGGCTAACTGAACACAGTAAAAGTCAGATTATCTGGCACCTTCTCATCGAAAATTCTCCAGAAACGGTTATTTTAAATACTGTTCCAATATAGATCTTCTCTCCAGAAATAAGACAGATACTACTGCAAGCTGAAACTGGTAAAGAACTTCTAAAAAAGCAATGAGAAAAGATCTAAAAAAGCCACCAATTCTTTAAGAAAACTGAGGAAGAAAAGGCTATTTGGCTGTTCCCACCGTAGTGATCAACACCATAAAATTTTCATCTACAAAGGAGAAATGTGTGATCTAGATTTCAGGCAGGCACAAACTGGATGACAACAACTTCCTCTAGTCTCTCTCCTCTGAATGCCACAGTGGTTTTCCCGTGTGTTACCTTACTCCAGGTATCTGTAGGATACCTGGAGGATAAGCTAAGTAGGAACTTAAATTGGTAATTAACTGAAATATGTCTAACTGGCATCTACAACACGTAATACTCTTTACATACTACCAAGTGTTTCATCTTTAGCAAGTGGGATATTTACTTACACCAACACCTTTTGATTAAAGGTGCACTATTCAATTCTGTAGCCATTAGCCATATAGCTTTTAAAAACTAAATTAATTAAAACTAGAAATTCAGTTCTTCCACAGCATTAGCCACATTTGAAGTGCTCAACAACCATGCAACTATTATATCAGACTGAGCATTTTTTCTTTACAGAAAGTTCAATCAGACAACATTGCTTTACAGACTATTACACATCTTACACATTATCCACTACACACCTTGAGGCAAATGTAAATAGACATACTGGCTTACCAGTTGTTCAACATCCCAAAATCAGAATTTCCATCACTAGAAAATATTTATAAAATAATTAATACTCTTTCTGCAAATGTTGGGTTTACCATGATATAAATGAAAGTTATTGCGTAATTACTCCAAGCTCTTAAAAGAATGAGTCCTGGGACCTCCCTGGTGGACTAGTGGTCAGGATTCTAGGCTTTCCTGCAAACTGTGATGGATGGTGCCAAAAAAAAAAAAAAAAAAGCATCTTAAAGTAGTGAAGTAACAATCACTTTGAAATTATGAACTTCAGTGCTTTAAGGATACTTCTGCTGTCCAAATGTCCTTAAATGAATGAACAGATAAACAAAATACGGTATACAAATAAAATGCAAAATTATTCAGTCATAAAAAGCATACTGATACATGCTACAACATGGATGAACCTTGAGAATATTATGCTAAGTGAAAGAAGCCAGACATAAAAGACCATATATTATATGAATTTATATAAAATATCCAAAGACGACAAATCCATAGAGACAGCAGACTAGTGGTTGTTAGTGGCTATAGGGAGGGTGCGATGGGGAATGATGGTGAACGGGTATGAAAGTTCTTTTTGAGGTGGTGGAAATGTTCTAAAATTAGATAGCTGTGATGGTTGTACAGTTCTGAATACACCAAAATGCACTGAGCTACACTTTAAAATGGTAAATTTTATGGTTTATTAACTATATCTAATAGGGCTGTTAAAATTTTTTCTGCTAAAAAATAAATGTATCTCTAAAAGGTGAACTATACCTCAAGAAAAAAAGTCTATCTTATATTTTAGCCACACACACAAAAAAGTATAATTGGAATCTAATCAGGAGGAAACATCACAGAAACCCAAACTGCAGAGATATTCTCTAAAAGTCCTGGCCTGTATTCTTAAAACAGCAACAGCACAAAAGTAAAGAAAGGCAACTAAAGAGATATGACAAGTTAAAAGCAATATGTGATTCCAGCTGGCAAAATGAACTGGGGAAAAAATTGTTATGAAGGACATAACTGAGATAAGTGACTGAACTAAAATATGGATTAAATATTAAAGTGCAATATAATATTAAATGTCCTCAATTTGATAATTATACTCTGGATACCGTATGAGACTGTTCTCATTCTTAGGAAATATACACTGAAGTATTATTAGACAAACGGATATGATGTGTGCATACATTTTAAACAGTTTTTAAACAGTTCAGAAAAATATACACATAAACTGTGTGTGTGTGTATCTGTGTCTGTGTGTGTGTACAGAAAGAGAGTGGGGAGAGAGAATAAGAATGAAAAAGCAAATCTTGGGAAATGTTATATAGGAATTCTTTATACTATCCAAATCAGCAAAATAAATTTTATCTTTTTCCCACTGAACTATAAACAACAAAAAAAAGAATTCCCATTCATTGATGTACAGAACATACTTTGGAATACACTTTCTGGGAGCATTTTGCTAATATATAACAAAAGGTTTAAAAATAGAGATATCCTGTTTGGCTTAATATTTTCACAAGTAATTGGACACATGGACAAAGAAGCATATATTAAGTTGTTGACTCTAAACAACGGGTGACATTTCATGTTGTTTAGACTACTCTTTTTTTCGCAGTGGTGGCAGTGGGGAGCTGCACTTCACAGCTGGCAGCACCTCAGTAACCTGACCAAGGACTGAACCTGAGCCATGGCAATGAAAGCCTGGAACCCTAATCACTAAGACACCAGGGAACTCCCTAGATTACTTTTTTAATCAGAAAAGATGGAGCTCTGTTAAAAAACAAAAGCAAAAACCTAAGGAACTATACAACCCATTATCCTTGAGTGCCCCCTACTGGGGACTCTTCGCTGATACTGCTGCTGCTGCTAAGTTGCTTCAGTCATGTTGGACTCTGTGCGACCCCACTGACGGCAGCCCATCAGGCTCCCCGGTCCCTGGGATTCTCCAGGCAAGAACACTGGCATGGGTTGCCATTTCCTTCTCCAATGCATGAAAGTGAAAAGTGAAAGTGAAGTTGCTCAGTCACGTCTGACTCCTAGCAACCCCATGGACTGCAGCCTACCAGGCTCCTCTGTCCATGGGACTTTCCAGACAAGAGTACTGGAGTGGGGTGCCACTGCCTTCTCCATCACTGATACTAACACAATGCTACATTACAAATCGGGCTTCCCAGGTAGCTCAAGGGGTGAAGAACCCGCCTGCCAGTGTAGGAGAAAGGTTTGATCCCTGGGTTGGGAAGATCCCCTGGAGGTGGAAATGGCAACCCTCTTCAGTATTCTTGCCTAAAAAAAAATCCCTTGGAAAGATAGGCCTGCCTGGTGGGCTAGTTTATGGGGTCACAAAGAGTTGGACACAACTGAACATGCAAGAAATTACAAATTAATGACAAGAAATAATTCAAGACAGGACACCATGTTTTGAGGATATGCAAAAAAGAAAAGAAAAAGAAAAACTCAAAAGAAAAAATGTACGTTTTGAAGTGATTTTAATGAGGAGTTATTTACAACTTTGTGCTTAGGATTCTAACTGAGGTACAGACAAGAAAATCAAGGTAAGTAGTTTGACCTCCCTTCTCCCTCCCAGACGTGTGTGTGTGTGTGTGTGTGTGTGTGTGTGTCAGAGGTGGGATGAAGCTGCAGAGAGGGAAGTGTAAACAGGCAGTTAAAAAAAAAGTTTTTACCTCACTCTTTTTTTATCTCTTTACTTCTGAGCTCATCTTTACCTCTCTCCTCACATTACATATCTGGAAGAGTTAGTTTCTCCTCTAAATATTTAGGCTGTTTACACAATTTTTTTACCCATCCGAGTGTGTGATTCTACATTATGTATTAATCAAAGGCTCAAGAATAAGAGAAAAATGGCAATGTTGGAAGAGCTTACCTGAGAACATCAAGTATATTACAAAGAAAACAATGTAATTATCAAAGGTGGCATTTCTTTATCAAAGTCCATTTTTATAATTCAGCATTTTAATTATGCTTTTTACTTTCCAGGAAAACTGATACACAACACTCCGACTAGATTTAATTTGTCTTACAGAAACCAAACTGAAACAAAACTACATTCACAATTGTATACTGGGGCTTCCCTGATGGTCCGGTGATTAAGAATCCACCTGCCAATGCAGGGGACACACATTCAACCCCTGGTTTGGGAAGATTCCACATGCTATATGGCAAGTAAGCCAAAATTACTGAGCCAGCACTCTAGAGCCTGCAAGCCACAGGTACTGAAGCCCACGCACTTAGAGCCTGTGCTCTGCAACGAGAGAAGCTACCACAATGACGAGCCCTCACACTGCAATGAAAGTACCCCTGCTTGCTGCAACTAGGAAAAGCCCATGTGCAGCAACAAAGACAGCCAAAAAAATATATAAATATTAATAAAAAAAGAACTGTATGTCCATATTATTTGCTTTCAGACAAATTTTATATTTTGCTATTTCTAGACTTTAACATTTAATTTCTGGGTTTTTCTGTCATATTGCACAACATGCAAGATCTTAGATACTTGACCAGGAATCAAACCTGTACCCCCTGCACCAGAAAAGTAGAATCCTAAACACTGAACCACCAGGGAATTCCCTACATGTGAACATTTTATATAATCGGGACTTTATAACAAAACTCCCTTTACTAATAATACTTACAGCTAATCTGTGGTTGTTTGCAAGGCTGATCATCTGCTGGGCTAGGCCATTTAATAATCGAGTACGAAGGGACAGGTCATCTAGGTCATGACGAAAAGGAAAAGCGATACCATCCACTATCACTAATCGAACCTAATTACAAAAGAGAGAATGATATTAGGTTTGGTATTTAAAATAAAATAATAAATGGCAACCACAAAGCAGAGTCCATTACAGAAAAAAAAGAAACAAAATTTTAAAATCCAGCGTTCTATTTCCTACTCTCCAAAGACTTTATTTTGGTCAGGTAGAAAGCTATTCAGTGCTTTCTGCACTAGTCACCAGAAGTTAGAATAAACTCTAGTTTTATAATTTATCATCTTAAAAAAATAATTCAATAAAAAAAGCAATTACAATTTTCTCATAATTTGCCACTATACCCAGTCTTCACAGAGGTGGACCAATAAAAAACTTTTAAAATCTTAGTAAAATCAATTTTTCAATTAAATGTCAATTTTATAATCAGGATTCTTTTTATGTTAAAAAACAAAGCAAAAAAAAAAACCCTCTCAAATATTAAATTATAAAGGTTTTTTCAAATGCTTAATTTTTGGTATATTTTTCTTTAATTTAAAATACACTATAGGGCAACTAACCATTACAGAATTCAGCAAGAGGCAAGTCTGTTTTGAATTCTAATCAACAAAGTTTACTTACAGATGATAAATAAACATTTTCATGATAGTTTCATTTCTAATAGGATCTAAATAATGGCTCCTATGGTGAAGTTAGAATAATATATAACCTAAGATCCAAGAACAAACAGAATCTGGAAACTAATCCAATTGTAAACAAAATATGACAAAATTATATATTTTTATAAGGACTAGACAAAAGGAGAAGCTTTTGTGAAGCACTAAGTAGGCTGTTTTTATATCTTTCATTCATTACTTCATTCAACAAATATTTGACACCTACTATATGCTAGTTACTGTTCCATGCACTGGGGAACAAGAGACAAGATCTTTGATCTTTTGGAGCTCATATTCTAGTGGAGTAAGGGACAATTTATATGCAAACAAATATATGAATAATTTTTTTTTTAAACTCAATAGATTACAAAAGATATAACTCAGCACCATATGATCCAGCAAGCCCACTCCTGGGCATATATCTGGAGAAAACTGTAATTCAAAAGACACATGCATCCCAGTGTTCATAGCAGCACTATCATAGTAGCCAGGACAAGAAAGCAACAAAAATGTCCATCAACAGATGAGTGGATAAAGAACCTGTGGAGTGTGTATATATGTATGTGTGTGTGTGTACACACACATACATATATATATCCATGCATAATGTATAAACATATACATTCAATGGAATACTACTCAGCCATGAAAAATGAAATAATGCCATGTGCAACAATACAGATGGAACTAGAGATTATCATACTAAGTGAAGTAAGTCAGAAAAAGACAAATATCATATGATACCACTTATATGTATAATCTAAAATATGACACAAATCAACTTACTTACAAAATAGAAACAGACTCACAGACATAGAAAAAAACATGGTTACTAAGGGGGAAAGTAGTGCAGGGATAAATCAAGAGTATGGGATTAGCAGATACAAACTACTATATATAAAAATATTTAAACAACAAGGTCCTACTGTATAGAACAGGGAATTATATTTACTATCCTGTAATAAACCATAAACAATAAACTGTGGAAAATTCTGGAAGAGACGGGAATACCAGACCACCTGACCTGCCTCTTGAGACACCTATATGCAGGTCAGGAAGCAACAGTTAGAACTGGACAAGGAACAACAGACTGGTTCCAAAGAGGAAAAGGAGTACGTCAAGGCTGTATATTGTTACCCTGCTTATTTAACTTATATTGCAGAGTACATCATGAAAAACACTGGGCTGGAAGAAGCACAAGCTGGAATCAAGATTTCTGGGAGAAATATCAATAACCTCACATATGCAGATGACATCACCCTTATGGCAGAAAGTGAAGAACTAAAGAGCCTCTTGATGAAAGTAAAAGAGGAGAGTGAAAAAGTAGGCTTAAAGCTCAACATTCAGAAAACTAAGATCATGGCATCCAGTCCCACCACTTCATGGCAAATAGATGGGGAAACAGTGGAAACAGTGGCTGACTTTATTTTTTGGGCTCCAAAATCACTGCAGATGGTGACTGGAGCCATGAAATTGAAAGACACTTACTCCTTGGAAGAAAAGTTATGACCAACCTAGATAGCATATTCAAAAGCAGAGACATTACTTTGCCAACAAAGGTCCGTCTAGTCAAGGCTATGGTTTTTCCCGTGGTCATGTATGGATGTGAGAGTTGAACTATAAAGAAGGCTGAGTGCCGAAGAACCGATGCTTTCGAACTATGGTGTTGGAGAAGACTCTTGAGAGTCCCTTGGACTGCAAGGAGATTCAACCAGTCCATCCTAAAGGAGATTAATCCTGAGTGTTCATTGAAAGGACTGATGTTGAAGCTGAAACTCCAATACTTTGGCCACCTGATGCGAAGAGCTGATTCATTTGAAAAGACCTTGATGCTGGGAAAGATAAAGGGCAGGAGGAGAAAGGGATGACAGAGGATGAGATGGTTGGATAGCATCACCAACTCAATGGGCATCAGTTTGGGTAAACTCCAGGAGCTGGTGATGGACAGGGAGACCTGGCATGCTGTACAGTTTATGTGGTTGCCAAGAGTTGTACATGACTGAGCGACTGAACTGAACTGAATAAACCATAATGGTAAAGAATATCATAGAGAGTATGTATATATACGTATAACTGAATCACTTTGCTCTACACCAGAAACTAACACAACATTGTAAATCAACTATGTGTCGATTAGAAAAAATATGAAGGACATAATTCAGGAATAGTCAGATGGAACAGATGCATAGAGAAGGTATGGGGAAGGGACACAGAGCTTCCACGATCTCTCCCAGAGCCATTCTCCTAGCACTTCCACAGGTTCACCAACTCAGAAGTTGTGAATAAGATACTTTATGATAATGATAGGGGCTATAAAGAAACTCAAACCAGGTGAAATGACAAATAAGTAGGTGGTGAGTAGAGGGAAACTTAGACTAGATGTGAGGAGACATCAATAAGAAGGCAGGCAATAGAACTGACTCCTGGTGGAGAAGGAAATGGCAACCCACTCCGGTACTCTTGCCTGGAGAATCCCTTGGACAGAGAAGCCTGATGGGCTATAGTCCATGGGGTTGCAGAGTCAGACATGACTGAGCGACCAACACACTAAATTGAGGAGATGCTTGATGGTGCAAGGGTACACTTTATCTCTCCCATCTCCTGCAGGAAGCAGGATGGGGCAGGCAGCACCTAGAAGGCAGGATGGCGCCCCCCACCCCCATCCCTTCTGGAAGTCTTAGGGCCTCAGTGCCTGCAACAGCTGGCCTTGGGCAAATAAAAGACTAAGTTGTTTAAAAAAATTAATTAATTATTAAAAAAAAAAAAAAAGAACTGACTCCTGGATAAGAACCTCTAGGAGAGAAAGACAACTCACATATATTACGAAACAGAAAGTCAAAGGCCCTAAGACACAAATAGGTTTGGTATGTTTAAAGGGTCAGAAAAGTAGTGAGGAGGAGCAATAGGAATTGACAGAAAGGAATAGTGCTGAGGCCAAATGCTACAGCTCTTGAGCCAAGAGCTAAATTTTTAGGAGTTTTACAAATCCATCATCAAATATAGTCATCTGTAACAATTAAACTATACAAATTTATGAGTAAATGAATTATATTAAAATAGGGATAATAAATACTGAAAACTTACCCCAACTACATTTTACTATTATCTATGCTCTTAAGGTTACTTACATCTATTTTACCTTTATAGTGGAAACATAATGATGTGCATGGTTTCTTCTCTACTCCATGTCCAATGACATACTTGAAATCAGCTATGATAGGAGTATTTTCTACATGGAAACCAGCAAGCAAATAAGCTACAGATCAAGATTTGATTTGTTTTGCTGTCCAGACTTCTAATAAAGTGATGGAAAAAAATGTCATAATCAGATTGATCTTAAAAATGTGTCCGTAGGGAACAGACTAGTGGTTGCCAAGGGGGAGCAGGATGAGGGAGGGGTGGTCTGGAAGTCTGAGACTGGCAGATGCAAACTATCAACATTATACGTAAGACGGATAAACAACAAGGGCTTGCTGTATAGCACAGGGAACTATATTCAATATGCTTTGATAAATCATAATGGAAAAGAATATGAGAAGAATATGTATAAGTGAATCACTGCAGTACAGCAGAAATTAACACATTACAAATCAACTATATGTCAATAAAACTTTTTCTAAATTATTGTGCCTACATCTATTACATTGCGAACTACACAAAAAAATTGAGGAAATAAGCTACTACTTTTGGAAAAGGAATTCAATAACTAGGAGTGATCATTAAATCAAAAGAAGGAAAATACTATATAATTACATGTTTTTGTTCTAGGGTATTTGCAAGGAGTCCCTAATACCAAGGGCATCCAAGGACCTCTCTGCTCAAATCAGAGCAGCTACATATCTAATCTATAATGGAAGAATAGAAATAAGTCTATTTTCCTCTCCACAGTACAGATTTTATTGAAACTGGCCGAATTACAAAGATCTGGACCTTCTGCTAAGTAGTAACTGTTACACTGATGATTCTTCTCCAAGTTTAGAGAGCAAGTTCCTGAATATACTCTGGTGAGTTTCCTTGATATCGCAAAAAGGAGATTATACTGAATAAAGGAAACTCAATGAATGACAGAGTTTGAGAAGGAAGGATAAAACAAGCATTGTCAAAAAACCCAAGCACTGTCATTCAATTCAAGCTGTCATTCTACAGCTGAAATTAAACAGTTACCAACGTGAATTTCTCTTTTTTTTTTTTGGCCTCACCCTGTAGCTTGCAGAATCTTAGCTTCCAAACCAGGGACTGAATGTTAGCTTTCTTAGCAGTGAAAGGGCAGAGCCCTGACCACTGAACTGCCAGGGAATTCCCCAGAAAATAATTTATAACCAGAAATAAATGGTAACTAGAGCTTATCAATGAATGTGGTTAAGCTGCAAGATAAGAGATTAATACACAGAAATGTGCTGCATCTCCATACACTAACAACAAAAGCTGGAAGAAGCACAGGCTGGTATCAAGATTGCCGGGAGAAATATCAATAACCTCAGATATGCAGGTGACACCACCCTTATGGCAGAAAGTGAAGAGGAACTAAAAAAGCCTCTTGATGAAAGTGAAAGAGGAGAGTGAAAAAGCTGGCTTAAAGCTCAATATTCAGAAAACGAAGATCATGGCAACTGGTCCCATCACTTCATGGGAAATAGATGGGGAAACAGTGGGAACAGTGTCAGACTTTATTTTTTGGGCTCCAAAATCACTGCAGATGGTGACTGCAGCCATGAAATTAAAAGATGCTTACTCCTTGGAAGGAAAGTTATGACCAACCTAGATAGCATACTGAAAAGCAGAGACATTACTTTGCCAACAAAGGTCCGTCTAGTCAAGGCTATGGTTTTCCCAGTGGTCATGTACGGATGTGAGAGTTGGACTGTGAAGAAAGCTGAGCGCCAAAGAATTAATGCTTTTGAACTGTGGTGTTGGAGAAGACTCTTGAGAGTCCCTTGGACTGCAAGGAGATCCAACCAGTCCATTCTAAAGGAGATTAGCCCTGGGATTTCTTTGGAAGGAATGATGCTAAAGCTGAAACTCCAGTACTTTGGCCACCTCATGCGAAGAGCTGACTCACTGGAAAAGACTCTGATGCTGGGAGGATTGGGGGCAGGAGGAAAAGGGGATGACAGAGGATGAGATGGCTGGATGGCATCACTGACTCGATGGACGTGAGTTTGAGTGAACTCCGGGAGTTGATGATGGACAGGAAGGCCTGGCGTGCTGCGATTCATGGGGTCGCAAAGAGTCGGACACAACTGAGCGACTGAACTGAACTGAACAACAAAAGATCAGAAAGAGAAACTAAGGAAATAATCCTATTTGCTGTCTCATCAAAAGAATAAAATATATAATAATAAACCTACCTAAGGAGGAAAAAGATGTGTATTCTAAAAACTATAAAATGTTAATGAAAGAAACTGAAGATGTCACAGATGGAAAGATATATCATGTTCTTAGACTGGACGAATCAGTATTGTCAAAATGACTATACTATCCAAGGTAATCTATAGATGCAATGCAATTTTTATCAAATTACCAAGGGCATTTTTCACAGATCTAGAAGGGAAAATTTTTAATTTGTAAGGAAACACAAAAGGCCTCAAATAACCATAGCAATCTTAAGGAAAACAGAGCTGGAGGAAGCAGGCTCCATAACTTCTGACTCTACTATAATGGTACAGTAATCAAAAACGTGTGGTGCTAACACAAAGACAGGCTTATAGATCAATGGAACAGGACAGAAAGCTCAGAAATAAACCCATGCATCTATGACCAATTAATCTACCACAGAGGAGGCAAGAGTATTCAATGAAGAAAAGACAGTCTTGTCAATAAGTGGTGCTGGGGAAAGCTGGACAGCCACATGTAAAAGAATGAAATTAGAACATTCTCTAACATCACACACAAAAATAAACTCCAAATGGATTAAAGATCTAAATGTAAGACCAGATGCTATAAAACCCTCAGAGGAAAGTACAGGCAGAACACTCTTTGCCATAAATTGCAGTATTGCCTTTTGGATCATTATACCTCCTAGAGCAATGAAAATAAAAATAAACAAATGGGACCTAATTAAACTTAAAAGTTTTTGCATAGCAAAAGAAACCATAAACAAAATGAAAAGACAACCCACAGAATGGGAGGAAATATTTGCAAACGATGTGACCAAAATATATTTATCTTCAAAATATACTAACAGCTCATGCAGCTCAATATCAAAAAAAACAAACCAATCAAAAAATGGGCAGAAGATATAAGTAGAAATTTATCCAAAGAGGACATAAAGATAGCCAAAAAGCACATGAAAATATGCCAATTACTAGAGAAATGTATATCAAAGCTTCAATGAGGTAATCAGCTCACACTGGTCAGAATGGTCATTATCAAAGTCTAGGAAAAATAAATGTTGGGGAAGATGTAGAGAAAAAAGAATCCTCCTACATTGTTGATGTGACTGTAAATCCCCATCCTAAACCAATATCCTAAACTTGTACTCTAAAGAACTAGGAAAAAAACAGCAAACTAACCCCAAAGAAAGTAGAAAAAAGTAATACACATTAAAGTGGAAATAATCAAAACAGACAAGAGAGAAACAACTGGAAAAAATCACTGAAATCAAAAGTTGATTCTTTGAAAAGATCAACAAAATTGACAAGCCTTTAACTAAAATGATTAAGAAAAACAGAAAAGATGCAAACCACTCCAATCAGGAATGAAAATAGGGACATTACTACCAACCTTATAAAAATAACAAAGAGAATACAGTGAACAACTGTATGCCAAAAAATTAGATAACCTAGATGAAGTGGACAAATTCACTGAAAGAAACAAACTACTAAAACCTGCTAAAGAAACAGAACATCTGAATAGATTTACAATAAGTAAAGAGAATGGAAAGTGACAGTTGCTCAGTGGCGTCCAACTCTTTACAACCCTATGGAGTCTAGCCCACCAGGCTCCTCTGTCCATGGAATTCTCCAGGAATTCCCTTCTCTGGGGGATCTTCCCAACCCAAGAATCAAACCTGGGTCTTCTCCATTGCAGGCAGGTTCTTTACCATCTGAGTCACCTGAGTAGCCCAAAAGAGACTGAATCAGTAATCAAAAGCCTTTCAATAAAGAAAAGAACAGGAACAGATAACTTCATCAATGAATTCTATAAAATGTTTAAAGAATTTATACCAATCCTTTTCAAACTACTCTGAAAAGTAGAGAAGGAAACTTTCTAACTCATTTTATGAATCCAGTATTACACTTATACCAAAGCTACAAAAAGACATCCCCAGCAAAGAAAACCAGAGATTGGTGACAGACACAAAATTCTCAATAAAATATTAGCAAACTCAGTCCTTTAGTATACTGAAAAGATTATATACCACGATCAAGCAAGATTTATCCTTAGGAGTACAAAGGTAGTTTAATATGAAAATCAATCAATGAAACACGCCAGATTGACAGAGCAATGGGGGGGGAAAAAAACCCACATGACAGTCTCAATTGACTCAGAAAAAGCATTTGATAAACTCTAACACCTCTCATGATAAAAGTAATCAACAAATTAGGGATAAAAAACAGCCTGATGAAGATGGAGCCATACCTTTGAGTGTTCTGAAAGGAAGTCTGAAAGCAGATAAACTTGTGCCAGTAGTTCTGTGTAGTCACGACAACGAAAATAATAAATATGGGAAAGAATATTTTCAAGAGTGAAATCCTGCAAAGCCTTTGGGTGCTCTGAAATAAGTAACAAAACAATTTTAAAATAATTAGTTTTACCTGTCATTTCACAAACTATCATTTCAAAACTCCTGACCTCTTATTTTCACCTTTTCCACTGTTTCCTTACATATTATGCTATCCAGAAATTGTCTGTACATATTAAGACTAGAATTTTAACATCTACGTTTTCGTATTTGTTACTGCCTTCCATTGAATAGAAGTATCATAATGGAATTTCTTTCTTGTTTTTTTCATAAGACTCCAAATTAAGAGTTAAAAGGAAAAATGTTCAAAAGAAGCATATTTTTCCCTTAAAAGCCATAGCATAATTTTATATTTAAGTAGAAACAATGATATAAAATAAAATTCCCTTAGATTGGATTTTTAAAAATAACCAGATTGGTTCTGTACATATTTCAGAGAGAAACTAGCTAAAGATCATTGCATTTTAAAATGTACTTAAGTTTTAACACTGAAATAAAAAACAATAAATTTCAGAGAACACTGCCTATTACAAATATATATTTAAGAAATTAATTTTTAACCAAAAAGTTAAAAACTTAATCACATAGCAGTCATTAAGAACTATATTCCAGTGCTACATCCACAGTATTTAAAATAAGATCCTAATACACTATTACAAATTACACCTGTGACATGGACAGCTTGACAGACTTTCAGTAGACATATTGGTCACTGGTTAAAAAGGACACCTAGTACTCCAGTGAAAATAAAAATATCTAGCTGATTATATTCACTTAAAGGGAATACAAACATTTTATGAAAAACATTATGTTTTTTAACATTTCTAGAAAAAATAATAAGGACCACACATCCAAAAAATAAAATACAATAAACCAAAAGAAAACAGTCAAACCAGAAACCAGGTAATACGAGTAATTCCTTGGACTGCAAGGAGATGAAACCAGTCAATCCTAAAGGAAATCAGTCCTGAATATTCATTGGAAGGACTGATGCTGAAGCTGAAACTCCAATACTTTGGCCGCTTGATACAAAGAACCGACTCATTGGAAAAGACCCTGATGCTGGGAAAGATTGAGGGCACGAGGAGAAGGGGACAACAGAGAATGAGATGGTTGGATGGCATCACCGACTCCTTGCACATGAGTTTGAGCAAGCTCCGGGAGGTGGTGATGGACAGGGAAGCCTAATGTGCTGGAGCCCATGGGGTCACAAAGAGTCGGACACGACTGAGCAACTGAACTGAACTAAAGGACAAGAACTCGAATACAAATTACCTTTAAAAAAACTTAAAAAAAAAAATCTTTAAGCAAAACACTATATTTCCACATAATAAGGACAAAAAATCTTCCCAACACTTTAACAGTACAATTAATACAGTTGAAAGTCAATTACATACTACACAGAGCCATATAAGGTCAATTGGCTTAATGTTCCAAACATTTCCAGACATGATTTTTCAAGGTCACCCTTGGTTTTCAGAAAAACCAGTACAAAAGTCAACATACACTGAATACATTGAGACAACCCTTACTTATATTAAGGTGTCCAACAACACTAGCTTACACCTGGCAGGCCAGAGCATGATGATTTGAAGTCATACACTGACATACACACAGGTTTTCTCCCAGAGCTCCTGCAGTAAAAAGTGAGGGCCATATAAGATGAAGAAGAGGCAACCCCAGGTGCAGCATTTTCAATTTGTAAGAGAAGTATGAGTTTAATACTAGTACACAGTCAAGTTATTAAGCTTCATGTTCTAAAGTGAAAGTGAAAGTGAAGTCACTCAATCGTGTCAGAGTCTTTGCAACCCCATGGACTGCAGCCTACCAGGCTCCTCAGTCCATGGAATTTTCCAGGCAAGAGTACTGGAGTGGGTTGCCATTTCCTTCTCCATTCATGTTCTAAGTGGTCTCTTATTAAGACTTAAAAGTAAAAGCCCCTCAATCCTGACCAACTCTTTGCAACCCTACAGACTATACAGTCCATGGAATTCTCCAGGCCAGAATACTGGAATGGGTTGTCTTTTCCTTCTCCAGGGGATCTTCCCAACCTAGGCCTCCCACATTGCAGGTGGATTCTTTACCAGCTGAGCCACAAGGGAAGCCCTATTAAGGCTTGAGATGGATACAAATGCAAACTACTTTCATTATCCTGAAAAAAGAGCACTTGGCTAACTTACCTTCTTCCATATGTGTTCCTGCTATAAGCTGCAGGTGCTGAATGCAGGCAGTAGCAAGGTCTACCACTCTATCAACCATAAAACTCCCCTCTGTATCAATAAAAACTGCTTCACCTTCCACTCCTCCAAAACATTCTGGTATCTGCACATCTATTGCCAGCTGCATACTGTCAAGAGAAGAACTGAAATGACCAAATCATTATCATAATCATCAAAGCAGTGCTGTTCAAACTCCAGATCACTAACCTTTAGATACCAGTAAATATTTTATAGGCATAAATATACTCTGCAAGGCAACAGAGATGGTTGACTCTCCATAGTTCCAAACATATGTCAATTAGTTGATGCATGGATTGGGGGGGGGGTGTACCTATAAAACCACAATTAAGGATTCTTTAGTGGTTTTTTTAGACTTCTGGGTATAGACCTTTTTATTATAAGAAGTCTACTTTCAAACATTTGGCTTTCAAATATATTCTCAGGAGTTAATTCTATAATAAAGTAGAAGACTGCCTGTTTACCCCACTGACCACACTAAACTTTTGCAAAAGAAACCCTTTTTAATATCAAAATAATTGTATCAATTTATCAAGATGGGGTGAAGTAAGGCGCATACTGGTTTGTCTGATGCACATATACACAAAATTAAGAGCACATATATGCTGGGCTTCCCTGGTGGCTCAGTGATAAAGAATCCGGCTGCCAATGCAGGAGACGCAGGTTCGATCCCTGGTCGGGGAAGATCCCATGTGCCGTTGAGCAACTAAGCCCGTGCACACTACTGAGTCTGTGCTCTACAGCCCGGGAAGCACAACTACTGAGGTCTCGAGCCACAGCTACTAAAGCCCTCATACCCAGAACCTGTGCTCCTCAATAAGAGAAGCTACTGCGATGAGAAGCCCACGCACTGCCACTAGACAGGAGCCCCTGCTTGCCACACTAGAGAAAAGTCCGAGCAGCAGTGAAGATTCAGCAAGGCCAAAAATAAAATAATCTTTTTAAAACAGAACTTACCATAAAAAAAAAATGAGCACATACATGCCTTTTCTGGTCTCCTAACTGTATACCCGCCACACAATACTCTGCTACTTTCATAAAACGTTAGTAAGCCCACCCTTAAGGGGAGAACATTTTACCATAGTTGTGTTTTTCCAACACCTGGTGCACCACAAATTTCTGTTGTTTTGGTTAAGGGTATTCCACCCCCAAGAATATTATCCAGTGCTGAACAGAAGGTAATTATGAAGTTCTGGGTATGCTCCTGTTCAAGAAGTTCCAGGGCTGTACACTTCCTGCCTGACTCAGCTGTAACAGAATAACTTGTTTTATTTGTAAGACATTCTCTTCTTATAATTTGCAGAGTTTCTAAGGCTTCCTCTTTAGATATTCCAACTTCTGAAAGAAACAGAAACAAAAACACTTGATTTTAGAGATTTAAAACAGTCTGATACACCATTGTCTTTATTAATTTTAATTTTTAAATAACAAGAGTGATGCCAAGAGTAAACATAAAAATTTAACATTCGATTAACTATTTTTCAAGTTAATAAAGGCATTTATCTTTGTTTTCTTAGTCTTTGCATACTTAAAAGATTTATCTATTACCCCAGAAACAGAATTCAGAAACCTAAACCCCTTAAGCATTTCTGAGTACCTACAAGAGTATCTCAAAGGTAGAAATAAAAATGTACTTTTTTTCCCTTTTGGTCCTTTTACTATCTCTTTGGTCTTCTGCTATTTCTTTGGGTCTTATGAAGCCATGATAAACTTGTTCTTGAACCCCGGGGCTTGCGACTGAGGAAGGCAAATCTCCCTGAAGGGGCCACAGACCAGAGGAAGATGGAGCGCTTCTCTTACAGTGTGATTTTGATCATGGCCTTTTCCAGAGCACTTGAACTGGGATTAGTCGCTGGATTGGGAGACCTTGAACTTGCCCATCCGTCACAGGGAGAGCTGGCCTTCAGAGACGATGGCCTTTGGTCCCAAGAGGAGCCTGCAATTCGTCAGCAGCCTTCCCAGTTTGTAGCATCCATGGGAATCCAAGAGAGTAAGAAGCTGAGAAGAACCTGCTGTCTGAATGGGGGCACCTGCATGCTAGGGTCCTTTTGTGCCTGCCCTCCCTCTTTCTATGGACGCAACTGTGAGCATGACTCTTGCAAAGAGAACTGTGGGTCTGTGCCCCATGACACCTGGCTGCCCAGGAAGTGTTCCATGTGTAAATGCTGGCATGGCCAGCTTCGCTGCTTTCCTCAGTCATTCCTACCTGGTTGTGACAGCCATGTGATGGATGAGCACCTCACAGCTTCCAGGACTTCAGAATTAACACTGTCTGCGTGTGCTCTTATGCTACCTGGCATCTGCCTTGCTATACAAAGTTATTATTAACCCACATTTGTTTTCAACATTTGTCATGCAGATTTCATGATCTGTAAAGGCTGTCTCTCTAATGTCCCAACTGAAAGATGATAATTTGTTAGTTGCCTTGAAATAGTGAATAGATTTCCCTGTGGTCCCTAAAAAGATTTCCTTGAAGCACCAATTACTTTCCTCTGCCCTGCCCTCTCCAAAACACTAATTAAAAAAAAAAAAAAAGAGTAAGCCATATCTTGTGCCCAACTCCTGTGTTTCTGATACATGTAACTACCAAGGGCTTATGAATAATTTCCTTTAAACAGTTGAATTCTATATTCAGATTATTAAAGGTTACTCTTAATGTGGAACTGAGCATAAGCTTTGAATGGAATTGATTGACATCAGTTAAGATAGTATCTTGGAAAAGAAGGACCTGTAAGGGGAGCAGAGGAGAAGGGAGGGGGCAGATACCCATGGTGAGAGACAGGGTGCTAGAGTAATGGAGGTGTGTGTGTATCCTGGGTGAGTAGGTAGAAAAGTGGGAGCAAATGGGAGAGATCTGAGAAAATAAAATGCATGTCTTGGTTGATCCGGTGGCTACAGAGAAGTTAAAAGGCTACGTTGAAGGGCAAGTTTCTATCATCTATAGGAAGCTATATGAGACAAGGCCACCTGTTTTCTGAAGGATTTGTAAAAATAATAGTCTCCTTTAAAAAAACTATTTAAATTCCCCCAATATATAAAGATTGCTTAATACATTATGATTTCTCTATACTATGCAATTATTTCAGTGGTGGTAAAAGAAAATGTTCACAGTATGTTTAGTTGTAAGCCAGTGATAAAACCATATATTGTAAAGCCAATTTAAAAAATATGTATCTGTTCTGTCCAGTAAAAGTGGGAAGTACATTGGAAAAAAAAAAACTTGTTCTCATAAGGTATACAAATTATTTTCTAGAAAATAATGAAAATTGCCTTTTTGCCTAAAACAAGATGCATATTTAAGAAGTGCATGTGTGTGTATTATTCACAGTGAAAATTTTTCTTGAAAAATTCATGGATCACTGCAAACTGTTTAGTAAGGAAAATTATCTGATGCACAAATAGTTCAAACAACAATACTTCCTCAACTACACAACTTCATTCCTGACAACACGGCCTGAAAATGCAAAGTACAAAACAAGCTGCTTATAGAAGAAATAATTGTGAGGATGGTATCACTTATGAGTGTGATGTATCAGTGCTTAACTGGGTAAGGCTATGAACTATCAATCCGATACTAACAAAAGACAAAAATGGTGGCCATTCTGGAGCGGCTAGGACTCTGCGCTCTCACTGCCAAGGGCGGGATTGAATCCCTGGTGGGGAAACTAAGATCCCACAAGCCCTGTGACCAAAAGGAAAAAAAAAAAAAAAAAGACAATAATGGTGCTAAAGAAGTGAATATTCTATACAATCTAAGAGCCTTCACTCTGGATTTCTTAGATCTGTTAATCCTGACTGCATCATGATGTAGTCACTACGCATAGGCAAGTTACTTTTTTATGCCTCACACTTTTCTTCTATAAAATGGGAATGAAGTACACATAAAACCTTGGTAGACTGCGGAAGCCATCCAAAATGCTCAGTAATTGTTAGCTATTACTATCATTTAGATTTGCTCAGGTAAAACCAACCTGTTGAGAGAAAATGAGCCCATCAAAGGTTGAGGGATACAGTCTTCGGTGTAATATTTAAGACAAACAGTAATACTGGATCTATAACATTTGTTTTAGAGTGGAGAGCTGAAACCTTATTTTCCATTGATAAGGGTAAATGACTGTTCCATCTCAGTAACAGTTCTGCGCATACCGTAGTGTAAGGTGCACAGCGAGAGCAGAGTGACAGAGCTTCTGTTTACCTCACGGGGTAGTGGTTCCCACCAATTTATAATCTACAGGGTTCCGTAATATGAGGTCTGGGTTTTTTCTCAGTGAATTACATGAAGAAAAGTGGTGTCTTTTTTCTACTGCTTTCTCCAGGTTCTGGTGATTCTACTCCCTTTCTCTTAATTTATCTCATCCTACCACGAATCGTGCATTCCTTAAATTGAATCCCTGCCCCTTGGATTTTGGAACAGTGAAAACAGACAGCCGTTTGAATTCCAATCCTGGCTGCACAACTTCCTAGCCCGCTCATAATGAAAAGTTACTTAGCTTCCCCTAGCATCAGTTCCTTTCCAAACATATTGGATATAATAACCCACGTTATTTCTTTTAAATGGGTAAATGAGAGATTCCTCGGAACTTTCAGCAGGCACTGGTAGACAAAGCAACTGGTGAATATTTCCAAGACCACAGTTCTAACCATTCAAAGTACTCTTAAGCGAAATCGAGGCGCTGTTTCGTGGTGTAAACGCGGCAGAAGACTCTGACCGAGATAGTGCTTAAGCCTGAAGACCGAACAGAGATGGAGGCGGCACCGACGGCGGCCAGCGTGCCTCAGCTTGTCGTCAGGAGTCGTTACCTTTGCTGAGCTCGGAGGGTTTCACCTCTAGGAGTTCCTCAGCAGTCTGGAAACCTGCAGACGCCAGCTTCACTCGCACGGCCGGGGACAGCGGCAAACTCACTAAATCCCGCTGCATTTCAAACCACCTCCGCGCGCACTCGCGCGCTCCCAGAGCTAGCCGAGCCCGGACACCCGCATCGGCCGCGCCCTGTGACGTCAGACGGAAGACGGAAGGGGAGGCGTCCGCGGCCTGGCTGCACGAGGCCTCGGGCTCTGGGGCTCTAAGGAACTCGAATACATTTTGACTCACTTGTCCCGCTTCTTCCGTGATTCTTTCAACTCTCATTTAAAGTTTCCACATCAAGCGTATATCCTGACAGTTTAAAAAAAAAAAAGATGGATGGAGCCCGCAGGATGCAAAAAGCCCAGGCTCAGTTGGTCTTACCACATTTCTTCACCTCTGCCCTGACCCTCTGGGTGGAGGCCTCGCGTTGTTAGCAGGAATGATCTCTCCGAATGGGAATTTCACACACACACACACACACACACACACACACACACACACACACGCGTGTTACCGGTTTGGAGTCTGGAACAGTCGAATAGTTTTGGCTCTTCTTGCGGCTGTCCCCCGTTGCTAGGCCCCTCACCTTTCCCGCCCTCGCCCTCGCCCTCGCGAGGGATTGTGGGCCAGCCCCCCACAGCCGCGGGGCACGCTCGCCGTGCGATCCCCGCGCCCACCTACGGCTTCCCGCGAGTCAAGTCTGGAGCGTGGTGGTTTCTGAGACCGTTAGTTCTTCACAGCCTGCCCAGAAGTTAACTGCAAAAGTAAGCGAGTCTTGCCCCCGAGTGGGCTGGACATGGGCTCCCCTGGTCGTCGAGAGGGAGGCGTCGGGTTACGCAAGAGCTCCTGTTCGGGTACAGGGTTTCGAAGGGACGGCTTACTAAAATAGAGACGTTTGAGGAAATTGAGAGGCGGTTTGGAAGTTGGCTTAGGAAGTCTTCCCTTGCCTGCTGCTGCTGCTGCTAAGTCGCTTCAGTCGTGTCCGACTCTCAGCCACCCCATGGACTGCATGCAGCCCACCAGGCTCCGCCGTCCATGAGATTTTCCAGGCAAGAGTACTGGAGTGGGGTGCCATTGCCTTCTCCGCTTCCCTTGCCTAGGAGAGTATAATTTACTTAAGGGAGTAACTCATTCCTTACTTTTAGGGAAAAATTCTTGGCCTTGACTTTTCTTCCTAACTTAAAGGAATTCCCTAAATGTTGCGAATCAGAGCCCTTTAAGTACGGAAGATCTAAGGAAGGAAATGTGCTGACCACTTTAGCAAATCCTACGCATTTCCAATACTCACAGCCATGCCGCGAGGAAAATAGGACTGGGACGGACTCATAGAGCATAGTTTTCTTCAAGCTAAAGTTAAGACCTAGTACCTTTTTTTCTTACCAGAGCTACCTTCAAATAGTGAGGTAGCTCTCGGAGTGGCGGTGGGGGAAAAATTCGAGAAGTATTTGTTCCCCATTTGGTAGGGCAGGGAAAGTCTGGTAGGACTAATCAAAATGCAGTTTATTTGCCACTCTACATGGCTTACCTTCTAGTATGATCCACATGTGGACATGCAGGGGGCATTACATAAATGTTGTCCGCTGGGAGAATTCGGGCTTATGCTTATCAAGTAACCAGAGTCCTGGCTGAAGAGGAGATGGTGTTAATATATTCAGGGATAGCACTTCAGGTAGTTTGGTCAAATTCAGTGGAATCGGTTGTGTTTAGAATTTTCGTTAGCAGAATGGAGTTAAGAAACCAGTCCACTCTGTAGCCATTCTGTTATTTATTATTATTACCTTATTCGGAACATTGGGTTGCTATGGTAGTTATTATTTTCATCCTCATTCTTAAGATTTCTTTAATGCAGTTTGCTCGATAGTCAGGCTTTCAAACTGGTAGCCTAAATTTTCCTGGAAGTATGTTATTATTTTCCATTGCGACGTGGGGTTACTTGATCTTGAGAATACTGTTACCGCAGTATTTCCCTGGAGGTCCAGTCGTTGGGAATTCGGGATTTCACTGGGGCAGGGGGAAGAGGGTGGTGGGGGTATGGGTTGGTTCCCCCATCAGAGGGGGGAAAAATGCAGTATTTTTATGAAAAATCAAACTTGAGCTTTGGAGTCATACAAATTTGGGTTTGTATCACATCTCGGGAAATTACCAACCAAGACTTTAAGCAAGTTAGTTTCCTCACCTGCAAATGGAAATTAATAATATTTCATGGGGTTGTAGGAAAGATTAAATTAACATATAGAAACTAACCCAGAAAAGGTGCATAATCTTGTTTTTTTCTCCATTTAAAAATATTCTAACGTGTATACAGTTGAATAAAGCCTTATTGAACACCTAGCTCAGCAGAGTACTAATGGTGTGAGCCTCAAAAAAAAAAAAAAAATCCTACAATTGTAAAGTGCCAAAGAAAAGTGCTTTTACGTATTTTATTTTATTTCACTTGATCCTTATAGTAATCTTGTGAACAGTTTACCAAGGTCTCCATTTAAAATTTACTCATTGAAGATTTGAATACTTAAGCAACATTAAATATTTAATCACTAGTTTTGTACAGAATGACATGGCAAATAAAAGAATCTATGCCTTCCTGGAGCCTTGTGTTTTATTCCCTAAGTCGTTGTCCCACTCTTGCAAACTCATGGACTGTATTCCATCAGGCTCCTCTGTTCATGGGATTTCCCAGGGAAGAATACTGGAGTGGGTTGCCATTTCCTTCTCCAGGGGATAGTCCCAACCCAGGACTGAACCAGCATCTGTGTTGGTTCAATGTTGGTAGGCAGGTTCTTTACCACTAAGCCACCAGGAAAGCACCATGGAGCCTTAGTCAATCATTATTACTGAGTTGTGTTGCATTTCTGACTTGTTATCTAGATACAACTAAGTGTAGGAATGAGCTACCAAAATGCTGTCAATATTTACAAGTGATCTAAGTAATCAAATACAGACACATTTTCATGCAGAATGGGGCTGTTTTCTAAAGATGTGGGAGAAGAATAATAATATTTGTTATAGCTGAGCAGTTTACTTTCTTTTAGCCTAAAAACATAGAACTTTTAAAACTGGCGACTTTGTGTGTTCAAGTGAATGAGAATAGGAAAGATAAATGAGTGCAGTTTGGACTAAGAAAAAACTCTGAGTCAGAGTTCAGCTTTAGAGATGGTTGTGGTAAAGCTTCGCACAAGGCCTTGCACTTAATGGGAGCTCAAAATATTTGTTATCCACAAACTCTTGAGACATTATTCTCACTTGACTTCTGTGATCCCACACTGATATCCTTCCTAGGCATCTGGCTTTTTTGTCTCCCTTACTTTTCATCCTTTGTAACTAGAGCAGGAAATGTTCCCATTCTTTTAAGGCCCCATAACTGACCTTTCACCGACTACGCTGTACTGTGCTCCCCTCTCTGGTTCTCTCCTTCTCTCTCTGCTATCTTATTCACATTCACAGTTCAGTGACTATTTATATGCCAATAATTTGTAAATTTATTTTTCTAGCTCTAACCTGTTCTCTGACCTCCTGATGGAAATATCTAACTGCAGCACAATGCTAAATCTCCAACTCAGCCTATCTTAAACCTAACTCATTTTCTTCAGCACACCAAAAAATCTTTGTCCTCTTCCTGCATTCCTTGCCTCTGTGAACTGAATATCCATCCTTCCATCTGCACAAACCAGAAACCTAGGAATCTTCCACACCTCCTCCCCTTTAACTGTCCACATTCAATATAACCACAAACTCTTATCAATTTTCTCTCTAAAATATCTTGATTATGTTCATGTCTCCTTTCTTTTTTTTAAGCCAAGCTGTCACCATTTCTCTTAGAGGTACTGCAATAGCCCTTTCTTGAGTGAATTTCATTTTATGTAATTTCCTATTTTGCTCTTAGGATAAAACCAAATTTCTTAATAAGACAAAAAGTCTTGCATGTTCTGGATTCTGTTTACATCTTTGGCTGTATCTTTTTCCTATCTCCCTTTTACTCTTTATACTCCAGCCATTCTGGCATTAATTTCTTGTGGGTGCCACAACAGAACCTTTGCACATACCTCTCTGCTATACCCAGTTAACTACTATTTATCCTTCAAATCTTAGCATACATTGACCCCTTATCTGGCTTTGAACCTCTACTTCCAACAAACCCCCTCAAAACTAGATCAGATCCCTCTGCTAAGGATCTCATAGCACCAGATGTCTTTGTGTGATCATTTATTTAGCATATGTCCCTCCAACTAGAATGAGATTCAGTCAAATGGGGACCATGTGGATTTTACTCGTCGTTTTTCTAGAACCCCTAGCACTGTATAGGGCTTACAGGAGTTGTTTAGTATATATTTGTTAAAAGAATGGATGATTAGATGACTGACCTGCTCCTCTCTCCCATTTTTTTTGTTTTGCACTCTAAAATAGGTGGAAAATATCTATGTGTTGGAAGTAGAAAACAAAATACAAAAAATATACTATAAAACTTATTCATAGACCTCTTTTATTTTTTAAATATTTTAATTAAAGTATTATTGACTTACAGAATATAGCAAAGTGATTCAGTTATACATATATTTTTTTCAGTCTTTTCCATTATACACTATTACAGGATAATTAAATATAGTTCCCTATTGTTTAACAATTTTATATTTAGTAGTGTGTATCTGTTAATCCCAAATTCCTAATTTATCCCTCCCCACCACTTTTCTGCTTTGGTAACCATTACCTTGTTTTCTATGTCTGTGACCCCATTTCTGTTTCATAAATAAGTTCGTTTGTATCCAGTTTTTTAGATTCCACATGTAAGTGATATTGTATGATATTCATCTTTAACTGATTTACTTCACTTAGTATGATAACCATAGGTCCATCCATGTTGTGCAAATGGCATTATTTCATTCTTTGTTATGGCTTTGTACTATTCCATTGTGTGAGTGTGTGTGTGTGTACACCAAGTCTTCTTTTTCCATTCATCTGTCGGTGGGCATTAAGGGTACCTCCATGTTCCTAGATCTTTTCTTCACTTCTTGTTGCTGAGTCAAACCCGGGTAAACTCACCATGCACAGTAAAGCAAGTCTACTGACACTGGGTTGTGCTGAAGGAAAGTACAGCATTTACTGCAAGGTCAAGCAAGGACTACGGGCAACTACTTCTCAGAAGACCCAGACTTCCCTATGGGTTAACGACAGGGTGAGGGAGAGAGTTGTGTGGTACTTGATCAGCTCATGAATTTCATTCTCATTGGTTGGTGCTGAGGTAATTTGGAGTCAACATCATCAACCTTCTGGTTCCAACCTGTGTGGAGTCTCTGTACTTGTGGTCAGAGTGCTGTTAACGTCTTCCACCTAGTGGGGGTGTCAGTATCTGCAAAACAACCCAAGGATATGGCTTGGAATATTATCTATAGCTCTTATGGCGGAACTACCTTAACTTTGTTTAATGGCTAAACTATTACTGTTTTGTTTTGCCTGTTTTCCTTTCTTTCTGTGTTTTCTCACTTCTCTGATTAAATTTGCTCTTTGGAACTTAAAGAAGGCCTAGGAGGCTAAAGTTTTTCTACAGACAAAAGATAGGTGGGCTCTGTCCTGGGAAGGCCCCTTAGGGTCCTGCTCAGTTACAATTTACCCCTTTTCTTTGATATTCCTGTCTTGAGTGGGAACAGGTACAGGAAAGGAAAGGGAATAAAGTTCTGGATTGAGAGGTTAATCATAAACTCAGCAGAGGAACTTGGTTTTAAGGGGGCTCAATTTCATTCAAAGATAATAATGTTAACATTTCAGTTTATTTTAATGACCCTACAACTTCATATATATTTATTTGAGTTATGATGAAATTGTGAAGAAATGTATATATCTTATATATCTTTTGTTTTTCACTTAATATTTTGTCAAAAATTGTATGATTAAAAAACTATTTTAAAATTAAGTTTGGGACTTCCATGGAGGTCCAGTGGTTAAGACTGTACTTCCACTATAGGGGGCATGGGTTTGATCCCTGGTCAGAAGCTAAGATCCCACATGCCACATGGCAGCGCCCCCCCCCCCAAAAAATTAAGTTTAATGGTTGGATACTATTCTGTCTTGAGGCCCATCTTTCTAATCAGTGGCCTATAATTGGACAGTTATTAATAACTGAAATTATTTCCCGTTTTTTTACTGTGATGAAGTAGGTGTGCTTTGGAGCTCACTTGTTCAAGCATGCCCATCTGGGCTCTTGAGCTTGCTTGTGCCCTTTCTCTCAATACATTTCTGGTAGTAGAATTCCTAGGTCAAAAAGCACACACATTTTCATTTTGAATCTTCTTTTTTTTTGAACCTCACGGCACGTTAGTGGAAGCCCTGAGTCCTGACCATTGGACGGCCAGGGAATTCCCCATTTTGAAACTTCTCGCCAAGCGTTTGGACCACTTAGAGTCCTATTAACAGTATATGGGAACTGGTTTTCCAGCCCCAACCCTGGCACAGGCCTTTGTATGTAGTGTGTATATGTGCTCAGTCGTGTCCCAGTCTTTGAGGCTCCAAAGACTAACCAGACAGGCTTCTCTGTCCATGGAATTTTCAAGGCAAGAACACTGGACTGGGTTGCCATTTCCTACTCCAGGGGAATCTTCCCAACCCAGGGATTGAACCCTCAACTCTTGTGTCTCCTGCATTGGTAGACGGGTTCTTTACCACTAGCAGCACCTGGGAAGCCCAGTACTAGCCTTTAGCAGTCTTTAAATGGTTGGTTGGTTTTTTTTTTAATTGAGGTATAATTGACTTTAAATGGCTATTATCATTTATTATGACTAAGAGAGGTTAAAGATCTTTTCATATAACTTTATTGGCCAAGTGTATTTTATTATTGCAACTATCCCATTATATCCTTTGCCCACTTTTTATTTTTAATGGTGGTGAAATATACATAACGTAAAATTTACCATCTTTGGGAATTCCCTGGCAGTTCAGTGGTTAGGACTTGGTACTTTCATTGCAGTTGCCTGGGTTCAATCCCTGGCCAGGGAACTAAGATCCCGAAAGCTGTGTGACGTGGTCAAAAGAAATTTACCATCTTAACCATCTTTAAGTGTAAGTTTCAGTAGTGTTAATTATATTCACAGTGTTGTGCAACTTATGTCCACAACTTTTTTATCTTGCACACCTGAAACTCTGTACCCTTTGAACAACTCACCATTTTTCATTTCCTTATACAAACGGAATCATATAGAATTTATCTTTTTGTGCTTGATTTATTTCACTTAACATAATGTTTTCAAGGTATAATACACTCATGTTATAGCATCTATCAGAATTTCTTTCCTTCTTAAGGTTGAAAAACATTCCATTGTATGTATTTACATTCATCTGTAGATAGACACTCGAGTTGCTACTACCTCTTGACTATTGTAATAGTGCTAGGAACATGGGTGCATGTTCCTTTCTGACTTTTTAACTAGGCTACTTTTAATTTAAAATATGTATTTGTTTTTATTATCAGAAATGATAACTAACATTTATTATGGTAGGCCCAGCATTCTGCTCAGTTTTGTCTGGCATTAAAACCCCAAATTCTTTAGCTGCCAGCTCTCTCATATGCATATTATATTATACAGGCTATTTACCTAATCACTATATTGCAGATATTTTCCCACTTTGTCACATGTATTCAGACTTTATGAGGTTTTCTACTTTATTGATGTTATGTATATGCAAAGTTTATATTTGATTCTTACTTTGGTAACATGCTTAGAAAGTCTTTTCTTTTTAGTTCCCTAGTGTTCAGTGGTTAGGACTCCACTGCAGGTGGCACTGGGAACTAAGATCCCCCAAGCCCTTTCACAAGGCCAAAAAGAAGTCTTTATTTTCTTCAAAATTATTGTAAACATAATCATCTGCATTTTTTACATATGGTTTATGATTTAATTTGAATATTTTAATCTATCTGGTTTTTTTTTTAAATGTAGGAGAAAGAAAGCATTTTTTCCCCTTCTCTCCAGTGGTAAGACAGTTTTCTAAATACTCTTTATAAGGCAACTGATCTTTTCCCCCACCTGTATAAAATGCTGTTTTTATCATATGCTTTTTTTTTTCCGGCCGGGTCAAGCAGTTTGTAGGATCTGAGTTTCTCAAACCTTTGCCCCCTGCAATGGAAGGGTGGGTTTTTAACCACTGGACTGCAAAGGAAGTCCCTAAGATACTTTTATATATGTAGGTGCTACATACCTGGTATAAAACCTATTTGGTTATTGCGTACTGTTCTTTTATGTACTTATTTTTGGCTGCACTGAGTCTTCGTTGCTGTGTGGGCTTTCTCTAGTTGCTGCCAGTGGGGGCATTTATTTTTGTTCGTAAATGAGATTAATCTGTGAGATGATTACATCTACTTTGGTTTTGGCTAACTTATGTTTGTATTTAATATAAACTTATGTAAGTATTTCCTTGTATTTTTCTAAGGAATGTTGTGGCTTTCTTCAAAGGATGTTAAACTTCACAGGGCTTCTGTGAGGATGTAGCATTAATGTTTTAACCTGCTTGAGCTATAAGAGCATGAAAGACAGTCATGCTTTTGCCCCAAGGCAGATTGCCTTGGACATATATTTTGATAACTGGGCCCAAAACAATGAAGTTCCCATGAAATAGTGAAACTAACCTTGTGAAGGGCTCTGTGTTACTTAAGAAAGCACCACTAGGAAACTCCCTGATGGTCCAGTGGTTAGAACTTGGCGCTTTCACTGTTGAGGGCTCAGGTTTGATCTAGGGAGGTAAGATCCAAAAAGCCTCATGGTCAAAAAAGAAAAGATAAAAAGAAAACACTGTTAGTACTACTTACAGTATCAAACACCTGGAAACAATCCAAGTGCCCATCAACAGATGATTGGTTTAAGATGTGGTGTGTGTGTATACACACACAATGGACTATCATTCTGTCATAAAAAAGAATGAAATATTACCTTTTATAGTAATGTGGACGGATCTAGAGAATATCATACTATGTGAAGTAAAAGACAAATACTATATGATATCACATATATGAAATCTAAAAAATAATACAAATGAATCTATATAAAAAAACAGAAGCAGAGTCAGCCAGAAAACAAACTTATCGTTACCAAAGGGGAAATGGAGGTGGGAAGGGATAAATTAGTAGTATGAGATTAACAGATATAAACTACTATATATAAAACAGATAAGCATTAAGGACTTAATATATAACACACAGAACTAAATTCAATATCTTGTAACAACCTATAGTGGGAAAAAAAAATCTGAAAAAAAAAATAACTGAATCACTTTGCTGTACACCCGCAAGTGACACAATATTGTAAATCAACTATATCTTACAAATAAAAAGAAGGCACTGCTAGTCACAAATCTTCTGAAAATGGCATTTTGAATTTAAAAGTTGTTTGGTGATAATAGTAGTCTAGTTCACAGATACCATTTTCCCCTTACAAGTGTGGTTCCCAGCCAGATTTCAAGATCTCTAACTTTAGAAAAAAAATTATTAATCTTTTGGCTGCCCTGGGTTTCTGTGTGTGGGCTTTCTCTAGTTTCCGTGAGCGCGGGCTACTCGTCGTGGAGTTGTCTCTTGTTGCGGAGCACAGGTTGTGGGGCTCGTGGGCTTCCGTAGTTGTGGCACACTGGCTTAGCTGCCCCTCGGCCTGTGGAATCATCCCAGACCCGGGATCAAACTTGTGTCTCCTGAATTGGCAGGAGGATCCTTAAACACTGGACTACCAGGGAAGCCCCAGGATAGCTAACTTTTATTTCACAGACACACAAAATGTTTCTAGATTACATATGCAGGTATGTATATCTGAGTATATATTTTATATATGTATTACATATAATAGTTCTTTCTTTTGGGGGAGAGAGTTTATAAAAATCAAACTGGTAGGGTGTCAAAGGTCAGACTTCAGACTTCATGATCTCCTTCTTCCACCCCAGTATTTTTTTCCTCTCTCTCCATCTCAGTTACCTCTGTTCTCAGTTATTGCTTGTTAATTTTTAATACGATTTTTACAAATAGCATTACTTCTTCCTGTTTTAACGATATAAAGCTTGGGAATTCCCTGGTGGTCCAGTGGTTAGGACTCCATGCTTTCACTACTGTGAGCCTATGTTCAATCTGTAGTGGAGGAACTAAGATCCTGCAAGCAGCCCAGTGTGGCCAGAAAAAAAAAAGATATAAAAGCTGGCTGATTTATGTTGGTGGAGGAGACAATATTAGAAGAGTCCTTCTGTAAGATAAAAATGTGAGAAATAGGTTGGTTCTAGTGTGATCTTGGGCAACTGAAGAATAGTTAAACATGGGAACTCCAGTTCTAACATACACTGAGGCAGAAAGGAGAGGACTGAGAAGTTTGATGATATTAATTATGTGAACATGTAATACATGAAGTACTAACCGCTGCCTAAAACGGGATTTGCTCTTTTCAAAGGGTCTGAGATAGTCTTGGAGAGGTCAGGAATTTCTTGTAGGATGGGTTGAATCTCTAGTAGTCTTGTGGATTTCAGACACCCATGAAAAAGCAAAAGAATGACCCTGTGCTTGTAGTGTTGAGCACAAGAGAGTTTAAGGATAAGTCAAAACACAACTTAGTCTCTATTAGGAGAGGAGACACTCTTGATCACAAAAGTGATTTCCACCGGTGAGGATGATCACATTCCAGCTAATGGACCCCTACAACTTACCCAAATATCTGCTGTAGGAGGGGTTACTGCAAGAGCTTTCCACTAACTCAGTTCAAAATTAGTATTTGTGCAGCTATTCTTGTAAAGGTGATCATTTGCCCCACATTTGAAAAAGAGCCTATTTTGTACTTGTGCTCGAAGCTTTGAACGCTCAAGTTATTTGCAGCTCTAACTACATCGACTGAATTTTAAAACGTACTTTTACCAAATTTCATCTTTCAGACTTGCTATATCTGTTGCGTCATACCGGCTTGCTGAACTACCACAGAATCACAGCGAGGTCATTAGCTCCAAACCCTTGAAGGAAAGAACGAATTTCTTACTTTTATATCTGTAGAGTCTTTGCCTTTAAATTTCATTCCAGTAACTATACGAGGAAAAGGACACGCTAAATGAGATCAGCAAAAGGGGTGTGGAACATGCAGATGAGCGCAGTGACTGCCTTAATGCTTACACTAGGCATTTATTTCCTATGATTTGGCAATATTGAGATCTACAAAGTATTCCTTCTTTGTAATTATAGTTTTAAGGCTTAATTCCAGAAATGAGGGTAGAGGTTTGTAAAATGCACAAGAAAAGTGACCCTCTCTTTAGAGTGATTAGAATATGTGGGTGACATGGTAGAGGCCGATAACAACCCATACTTACCTGGCAGGGGAGATACCATGATCACGAAGGTGGTTTTCCCAGGGCGAGGCTTATCCATTGCACTCCGGATGTGCTGACCCCTGCGATTTCCCCAAATGTGGGAAACTCGACTGCATAATTTGTGGTAGTGGGAGACTGCGTTCGCGCTTTCCCCTGGTGTGGCTTGTTTAAGAAAAGGCTGTAGATTGACGTTTTCTTTTGTTTGTTGCTAGTGGTGGCTGTTGTGAGTTGACGCTGTAAATCCCAGTTTTAAACTATGGGAATTAGTTCGGCTTCTTTAAGGGGCTGTGATTATCTTTTTCTTCTGTTATGGTTTTTTTGGTTTCGGTTTTCCTTTCTCTGAGCCGGAGGATCGTTTTATGACCTTTTCTTTCTTCACCAGTAGGTATAGAGGGAACCTCTTGAAAGCAACCTGTCCTTGCTTTGTAGTCCGTTTCTCCATTTTCAGGTGGCTTCCCTGGTGGCTCAGACAGTAAAGTGTCTGCCTGTAATGCTGGAGACCCAGGTTCGATCCTTAGGTCAGGAAGATTCCCTGGAGAAGGAAATGGCAACCCACTCCAGTACTCTTGCCTGGAAAATTCCATGGGCAGAGGAGCCTTGTAAGCTACAGTCCACGGGGTCGCAAAGAATCGGACACGACTGAGCCACTTCACTTCACCTCTCCATTTTCAAAGCCACCAGTTTAGTGTCTTCGGTCAGTTGATAATGTAACTCCTCTCCATAAGAGCCTTTGATTACATTAGGCGCACCTGGATAATTCGGACTATTCCCGCCCCACCCAGTCTCAAAGCTAATCGCATCCCTACAGTCTGTTCTGTCACAAAGGTGGGTCACATTCCCGGCCCCGGGGATTAGGCCCAGAGCGCCTCCGTGGCTGTCAGTCAGCCTATCACGAGGCCCGGGTACAGTCGGCGCTACAGAGTGACGTAACTAAGGTGCGCGAAGTATGTAAATGAGCTCGGCTTCGGCTGGCCATGTTCAGAATGTACTATGAAGCGTTTTTATTATTTTGCAAATATTGCGGTACTCGCAATGTGCTTGTCGGGCCTTATAGTTGGGAGAAGCCGTTATTTCGTAAGTGAGGGTGTAGAGTTTTCGGTGAAGAGAGTGACCGTAAGTGCGAAGTGTTTGGAACGTGAGGCTGAGGCGGCAGGCAGGGCGAGCAACTCATACTTACCTGGCAGGGGAGATACCATGATCACGAAGGTGGTTTTCCCAGGGCGAGGCTTATCCATTGCACTCCGGATGTGCTGACCCCTGCGATTTCCCCAAATGTGGGAAACTCGACTGCATAATTTGTGGTAGTGGGGGACTGCGTTCGCGCTTTCCCCTGTCTCTTTTGTGGTTAAAAGGAGGTTGAGTAGTTTTTATTAGGGAAGAATATAATGGTGGAGTTTCTTTCTAGACGTGGGGTTTTCGAAACTGCTGATCCGGTTTTCCAGTTTTGTTTTTTTTTTTTTGCTTGTTTGTTTTTTTATTGTAAGTCGTGTGTTTTTTTGGTAGTATCGTGTATGAGAGGTGGTGGCTTTAGTTTTGTTTATTGAGATTTGGTGAGTTTTAATTTTCAGGGTTTATTGGAGGTCTATGTGACCGGCGAACTTTTAGTTTACTGTTTGAGAAATGAGGTTTTAGCCGAATTTTTCTTGTAACGGGTTCGGAGATTAAGGGGAGTCTCAAAGGCAGTATTGAGGTGTACGGGTGAATAGTGCAGATCTAGGTACTCAGAAGGAGGCGATGGCACCCCACTCCAGTACTCTGGCCGGGAAAATCCCATGGACGGAGGAGCCTGGTAGGCTGCAGTCTATGGGGTCGCGAAAAGTCGGACACGACTGAGCGACTTCCTTTCACTTCTCACTGTCATGCATTGGAGAAGGAAATGGCAACCCACTCCAGTGTTGTTGCCTGGAGAATCCCAGGGACGGGGGAGCCTGGTGGGCTGTCGTCTATGGGGTCACACAGTTGGACACGACTGGGGTGACTTAGCAGCAGCAGGTATATTTTATGTTTTATGGCTTGAACTTTGGTTTTTGCCCTTATTTTCAGAATATCGTGCTTAGTCCCCCAGTCTGTCTGACTTTTTGTGACCCTGTCAGGCTTTTTTGTCCATGGGATTTTCCAGCTGAGAATACAGGAGTGCGTTGCCATTTTTTTCCCCCAGAGGATCTTGCCCACCCAGGAATCGAAAAAGGGTCTCCTGCATTGCAGGCGGATTCTTTACCAGCTGAGCTTTCAAGTGACAGTGAAGTGAACGTTAATCTTGCTTCTTTTCTGATTTTTACCTCTGGTAGAAAAAGAGGACTAATGTTTATTTCTGACTGCTCTGTTGTTCTCTTAGGTCAGTTTGAAATCTGGATTTTTGAGGCTGTTGAAATATTCTCATAAGTAGCCATTTTTCTCTGCAGCACAGTCAAAATTTGGGACTTTTATACTGTTTTAGGAGGCTATTCTGTTAATCCTTTCTACTTCGGAAAGTTAAATTGAGCAGATTCGTTTCTTCTTTATTACCTAAGGAATGCTGCATCTGGATTGAATGTGGGTATTTCTAAAGGTCCCCAACTAGTGTCTTTGAGAACCTGTTCTGTTGCTGAAAACTAGAATGTCTCTGCAGGCAACCAATTCCTGTATATGCTGCAGATTCACTGTATTTCATTTTCAGGATATGATATATTCTGGTTCTGCCTAGTTTCCCGATGTAGCTGTTTAGATTTCTAGTGACCTTCACACTCGTAACTTACTTGTCTTGCAGAAGCAGTTCCTGCTGCTTCTCTCCTAGAACAAATCTTGTCCATCTGCACCTGGTAATTAACAATACTTACCTGAGTTCTGGAGCCTTTGTTTGAAAGGGAACATGAGAGACACAAAGTACATATATTTTGCAGCATGTTTTTAAAATTTGTATCAAAATAACATATTTCAAATAGTTCTTTTAGGTTTCTTATTTTTAAATTCATTTTTACTATTTAAAATTTTTATTTGTTTTTCGTTGTGGTGGGTCTTCATTGCTAAACTGGGGCTTTCTCTAGTTGCAGCGAGAGGGAGGGGCTACTCTTCACTGCGGTGCCAGGGCTTCCCATTGGCGGATTCTTAGCCTCTGTACCACCAGGAAGTCCAGTCCTTTTAGGTTTCTAAACTAAGTTGTTCTGCTTCTTCCCATTCTCCAGGTCCCGTTCAAAGGGAGACACTTTCCACTCTAAAAACAACTAAAATTTTATTCTTGTGACATTTATGAACCTCTTTGTTTCTAAACTAGTGTGCAGGATATTCTTCAATGCAGGCGTCCCCCTCTCGCTGTACCTACAGAAGGAGGTAATCAGTGAGCAAGCAAAGCTTCATTTGCCCACTCCCTACTGCTCTCATTACCGCCTGAACCATCCGCACACAACCCCGCAATCCCCCAACCCTGGTCTGTGTAAAAATTTTCTTCCATGAAACCAGTCCCTGGTATCAGAAAGGTTGGGGACCTCTGCTTTAACGCATCCATTCTTTTTTTTTTTTTTTTATTCTTTTTTTTTTTCCCCCCCAACTAGTACCGAGTGGCCCAAATGTGTTCTGATGTTATTACTTAATGCAATGCATTGTAACTGTGCAGTTGGACAAACTATTTCTTTTTTTTTAATTAAACTTTTTATTTTGTATTATAGTATGGCCAGTTAACAATTTTTAAATTTTAATTTAATTTAATTTATTTTAACTGTAATTTATTATTATTACAGTATAGTAGTGGTTTTTGCCATACATTGACATGAATCAGTCATAGGTATACATGGTGTGTCCCCCATCCTGAACCTCCCTCCCACCTCCTTCCTCATCCTATCCCTCAGGGTCATCCCAGTGCACCAGCCCCGAGCACCCTATCTCATGCATCGAACCTGGACTGGCGATCTGTTTCACATATGGTAATATACATGCTTCAATGCTATTTTTGACATTGTCTATGTTTGATAATGGTAAATAAAGATTTAGATCTCTTGCACCACCATTTCTTCTCTATTTTTTCCTAATATAGTTTAAAAACCATTTGGTTAAATCAGTGTTCAGTTTATATTATTCTTAGGCAAACATTATTCGCAACAGAGCATTGTCATTGAATACCATTGTTCCCTTTAATTTTATTGTTCTTCTGGTTAGTTTTTTTTTCCCTTCTGCTTTTTTTTTTCCTTCTTCTTTTTCTTTTCTGTTTTTGGCCATGCATCAAGGCATGCAGGATCTTAGTTCTGCCACCTGGGATTGAACCCATGTCCCCTGCAGTGGAAGCACAGAATCCTAACCACTGGACTGCAGTGGGTGGTGGTGGGTTAGTCACTAAGTCGTGTCCAACTTTCGCGACCCCGTGGACTGTAGGCTCCTCTGTCCTGCCAGGCTCCTCTGTCCATGGGATTTTCCAGGCAAGAACACTGGAGTTGGTTGGCATTATAGCCTCTTGTTTTCTGCAAGACCAATCATATCAAGTAATCTTATTAGTTTAAATGTTGTTTTGTTTTGTTTTTCCTGGAGGTCTATCTACTTCTGTTTTTCCTCTACCTAAAACCATTGTTCTTTCAGACTGCTGCATAGGTGAAATAGTTTAAATGGGTATCAAATTCTACTGGTTGGAATTAAAATTTTCTTCATTATTTCAAAGGCATCACTTTTTTGACTTACAACCTCTGGAAGCTATTGAGAAGAATTTCTGATTCTTTATACTATTTATGTGATATGTGTGACTGATCTTTTCATTCTTAGAAAAAGTGAATTATCTCTTTTATTTTCATTTTTCTGCAATTTCCTAATTTTGCGCCTTAGTGTATCTTACAGCCATTCATTGTATGGGGCACTTAATGAAAGCCCTTTCGACCTTTAGAAAGCCTTTCTTTTTTTTTTTTTTAGAAAGCCTTTCTATGTTGGGAAGTTGTCTTGGATTGTTTCATCAGTGATTTCCTCCCCTTGGTTTATAATTTTTCAAAAACTTTCCATATTTGGATATTAGAACTCCTACAGTGGTCCTCTGATTAGGGAAAAAACATATATATATATATATATATATTCATCTTTTTTGCTGAACCTGTGTATTCAGTTTTTTATTTCTACAATCATATCTTTAGGACCTCTTTTTTCTTTTGTTCTAAGTTTCTGCTTTGTATAGCCTCTTTTTTCTATATTTTCTTTCCTCTGGCTGTGCTGGGTCTTTGTTGCTTTGCACGGGCTTTCTCTAGTTGTGAGCTGGGGCTGCTCTTCCTTGTGGTGCTCTGGTTTCTCACTGTAGTAGCTTCTCTTGTTGTGGAGCACAGGCTCTAGGCACTCAGGCTTCCATAGTTGTGGCCCATGGGCTTTAGTTGCTCCAAGGCATGTGGAATCTTGCCGGACCAGGGATTGAACCTGTGTCCCCTGCACTGGCAGATGGATTGTTATCCACTGTGCCACTAGGGAAGTCCTGTATAGCTTCTAATACATGTTTTTCAGATGCAAATTCTTCTTTTATATCTCTGAAGATTTTAATGATTATTTTTTATTTTCTTTTTAAGTTTTCTTCTTTCTGCATAGTCTATCTCCGCCATATTGTCTTCCTTTGGTTGGTTGGCTGAGCTGCTGTTACAATTGTGTCCTCATGTTAACAAATAGGGAGCTGGTTGGAAGCTCTGAGTGCCAAGGTGAGGTAGTATGGTCTCTCTGCTTCCCTGCAGAGTGATCTGCCTACACCTTTGTAGGGGACACCCATGTCGACATCTATGGGACTTTCTTCTAGGGTGTTTACATTCCTCAGAGGAACCCTTCAGTATTCTGGAAGGTAAAGGCTTAGTTACCAGTGTTCTGGAAACCAAATGAAGGATGAGAGGGAGGAGGTGTCTGCATTCAGCCTTTGGAATGCATATGTACATCTTCTTTTCAGTAACTGTTTGAACTTTTACCTGAGTTTCAAGATTTCTCCAGAGAGCCTCAGGTGTACCTTCCTCCAGTATCACCACTCTGAATAGTGCCAGCATGGGCTGGTTATCCAGCAGCATGGGGAGAGAAGTCTGGCCATCTCTTCTGAAACAGCTTTCCATCAGCTTGGTTTCTTTTAATCTCCATTTCACCTTAAATCTGGAGTGTTTTGAGTATTGAGTATTCTGCAGTCTCAACTGGGTCTGCAGTATCAGTTGAATATTCTGTAGTATCAATTGGGTTAGTTTTCAGCTTTGTCCAGAACTGGCTTAAGAGTTGGGGGTTCCTGGTCTAGTGCAGTTATTTCTCATTTTTAACTGTCAAAAACATGTCGCTGTTGTGCCTTCTGTCCTCTCCATTCTTGAAAACTGTTGCCTTTTAAAAATTGCTTTTTTGCAGTTTCCATGGGATTTTGGGAGAGAGTGAAATTTTATTCAATATACCATCTTTTCCTAGAACCCAGAATTATTTACAGTAGTGAAAAACTGAACCAGCTTAAATGTCCAGCAACAGAGGAACGACTGTATAAGTTACAGTCCAGTCATCAGATGGACTGTTATGAAGAAATTTTATGCTTCCTGTAAGCTTTTAATGACTGTTTGAAGTTAATGGGTAAAGTAATACACACAGTAGTTACATGTTGTATTATTTTGCTGTTTTTTTTTTTTTTTTTTGGCTGAGTGGCTTGTTTAGTTCCCCAACCAGAGATGGAATCCAGGCCCTCTGAAGTGGAAGCACAGAGTTTGAACCACCAGGAAATTCCCATATTTCAACTATTTTAAAAGAAACAAGAAAAACCCTGATCTGGAGGTATGCAGTCTAGTGGGTGCAGTAGCTCTGAATGCCAGGCAAGAAAAAGTGAGGCAGTAATATAGGCACAGGGCTTCCCTGGTGGTTCAGTGGTAAAGAACCCACCTTCAACGCAGGAGACGTGAGTTCGATCCTGGGTTGGAGAAGGAACTGGCAGCCCAGTCCAGTATTCTTGCCTGGGAAATCCCATGGACAAAGATGCCTGGCAGACTACAGTTCATGGGGTTGCAAAAGAGCTGGACACGACTGAGTGACTGAACAACAATTTAGGCACGGACTAGACTGTGCTCAAGGTCACACAGAGGTATTGCTGTGTCCTAAAATTGACTGACAGAAACCAGGCCAACCTCTCTTGACCTCCCAAGTGATTTTACCAGGGTTATATTGCTGTTTAGTAGTTTTGGTGGCTGCTTTTCACTCTATTTATAATCAGTCCCGTTAGCTCCGTGGATGTAGAAGGCAATGGCAACCCACTCCAGTACTCTTGCCTGGAAAATCCCACGGACGGAGGAGCCTGGTAGGCTTCAGTCCATGGGGTCGTGAAGAGCCGGACACGACTGAGCGACTTCACACTCACTTTTCGCTTTCATGCATTGGAGAAGGAAATGGCAACCCACTCCAGTGTTCTTGCCTGGAGAATCCCAGGGACAGCGGAGCCTGGTGGGCTGCCACCTATGGGGTCGCACAGAGTCGGACACGACTGAAGCGACTTAGCAGCAGCAGCTCCGTGGATAAGCGGGGATAAAGAAGTAGGCTCCAGTGATTGAGGCAGTTGTTGGCCCATAGCCTAATGTAAAAAACTTCACACGCACAAAATAGACGCAAGTCTCAAAAGACATTTCCTCTGAGTTGTGGAGTTGTTTGTACTACTGGGTATAGATGTTTTCCTTTGTTCATGGGATCTCCCAGGCAAGAATACTGGAGTGGGTAGCCATTTCCTTCTCCAGGGGATCTTTCCAACCCAGGGATCAAACCCCGATCTCCTGCATTGCAGATATGGATTCTTTACCATCTGAGCCACCAGGGGAGCCCCTTAACCTTGCTAGATTATGAAAACAATCTGTGTGCTTTTATAATTCCCCCTTTAAAAAAAAAAGAAAACATATCAGAACCTAAGTTTATCCATGGGGTCGCAAAGAACGACTGAGCAACTGAACTGAACTGAAGACTGATCCATTCAAAACTATCATTTCAGACCTGAAACCAAAAAGCTCGTAGAAAAGAACATAGGCAGAACACCCTTTGGCATAAATCATAGTGATATTTTTAAGATCTGACTCCTAAGGCAAAAGAAACAAAAGCAAGCAAGAATAAACAAATGGGACCTAACTAAGCTTACAGACTTTTACACAGCAAAGGAAACCATCAACTGTTAAAACAGACAACCTAATGAGGAGAAAGTATTTACAAATAATGTGACTGATAGGAGGTTAATATCCAAAATATATATAAGCAGCTCATATAACTCGTATTGAAAAACAAACCCAATTTAAAAATGGGCAGAAGACCTGAATAGATATTTTTCCGAAGAAGATAACAGGCAAATGAATGTTAGCTCAATGTTGCTAATCATCAGAGAAATGCAGATCAAAATCACAATGATTTTCACAGTTGTCAGAATGGTTATCATCAAAAAGACTACAAATAACAAGTGTTGGGGAGAATGTAGAGAAAAGGGAACGCTTGGACACCTTTGATGAAAATGTAAATTGGTGCATCCACTGTGGAAAACAGTATAGAGGGTCCTCAAAACATTAAAAATAGAACTACTATATGATCCAGCAATTCCATTCCTCAGTATATATCCAAAGAAAATGAAAACACTAATTCAAGAAGATAGCATGCACCCCAATGTTCATAACAGCATTATTTACAGTAGCTAATATATAGAAGCAATTTAAGTGTCTATCAGCAGATGATGGATAAAGATTTATATATTTGTATCTATATAGATATAGATATATACACACACAATGGAATATTAACGAATCATCAAAAAGACTGAAATTCTGCAATTTGCAACGACATGGATAGACCTAGAGTATACAATGCTAGTGAAATAAGTCAAACGGAGAAAGACAAATACTCTGTTGTCACTTACATATGGAATCTAAAAGATACAACAAACTAGTATATATGACAAAACGGAAGCAGACTCACAGATACAGAGAAAAAACTAGTGGTTACCAGTGGGAGAGGGAAGGAGGGAGTGGCAAGATAGGTATAGATACGAGTACAAATTCATATGTATAAAATAAATAAACAAGGATAAATTGTATGGCACAGGGGCAATATAGCCACTATTTTGTAATAATCTTTGTTGTTGTTGGGCTTCCCTGATAGCTCAGCTGGTAAAGAATCCGCCTGCAGTGCAGGAGACCCCAGTTCCATTCCTGGGTCGGGAAGATCCCCTGGAGAGGGCAGAGGAGCCTGGTGGTCCACAGGGTCACAAAGACTTGGACACAACTGAAGCGACTGAACATGCACATGCGCATCCTACTTGAAACATCAAATGTGCTACTGTTTTAAAGGAGTTGTGCTACTTTACTTGGAGAAGTAAATCCAAGAACAAGTATTTGGGGAAGTGAGAAATAAACGTGGATGGAGTAGAAAGTATAGGCAAGGTATGGTGATTACCAAGTTTATGTAGTAAAAAAGCCCAAGTCACACAGCTGTCTCTGTGAAGAGATCACAGAATTGCTTTCCCAGTTTGCAGCTCATCGCCTGACTCTTCCAAATGATAGTTTGTGGTAGCAGAGACTTTCTTTTGGTCATGGTCAATTGAAAGTCTAGTCCAGAAGATACTCTGCCATTCCCACTCCCAGCAGTGTTTAGTTACCAGTCACTCTCATTTGTCTGGAGTCTGCTCTTGGCTGTTTATACTGGAGAGATGGCAGGCCATTCAGTTAACCAGCAGCCCAGGCCGTGGGTGTGGCTGCCCTGTCTCTGCTGGGGCTGAGATGTAAAGGTATGAAATGATGATGTGGAAGCAAGCTATAGAACGGGCCTAGTTGAATAGTTGTTGTTTGCTGTTTTGTTGCTAAGTCATGTCTAACTGTTTTTGCAACCCCAGGGACTGTAGCCCGCCAGGCTCCCCTGTCCATGAGATTTGCCAGGCAAGAATACTGGCATGGGTTGCCTTTTCCTTCTCCAGGGGTCCTTCCCAACCCAGGGATCGAACCCATGTCTCCTGCATTGGCAGGTGGATTCTTTACCACTTAGGCACCAGGGAGACATCTGGGAGGTGCGATTAGTTTTTGAAGAAGGAGCATGCAAGCTGAGAAATACAACAGGCAAGGACTGGGCTTTGCAGAATTGCCCCAATTAGGAAACAAGAGAGGAGAACAAACCTTCCTGAAAAAAGCTGGAGAAAGAGCAGAGGTGAGCACTTTCATAATCAGTAGGCAGTAGTGACCTTTGAAAAAAATGCAGTCATTTTCTGCTTTTGATGGAGTAGGGGGAAATGGCAAGAAAACAAGTACAGTGTGTGTTGGCCACATTAATTTCTCATGGATGGAGTGAAGGCCAAGGTGATCAGTTTGAAGGCTGCTTCAAATTAAACAATCAGTATATTTTGGAGACTCCCCTTGGTCCCAGGGCTTGAGAATACCTTCCTTTTTCTCACTGACCACATCACATTGAGAGGATCCTAATCTTTTGTTCTCCTAGGTTCTCTGATGCCAAACAGACTGTAACTGTTTTGGAGGATTTTCCAGTTTTGCTCTGGGGAGATGAATATTCCCAGTTTTTCTAACCTGATGTTCTCCACAGGTTAGTAGACCCTAACTGTAATGAGGCTTTGACCCTTGAAAATGTGAGAGGGTCAGGAGCACCAACCCTCCATGTAGTCATAAATCTGTGTATAATTTATAGTTGGCCCTCCGTATCTGCAGTTCTTCTGTATCCACACCCTCAGGTCCTGTAGTACTGTGGTACTTATTTACGGAAAAAAATCCGCACATAAGTGAACCCCATGTTGATCAAGGGTCTGTTGTATATCAGTCTATAAACCACTGAGTATAGAGGTTAAGAGCATGAAGTCACTAGTTCTGCTACTGTTGAACTGAATGGTTTTCGGTAAATTAGTTAACTGTCTTCTGCCTCATTTTCTTCATCTCCAAAGTGGACAATAATTGTGCAACTGCCTATGGGAAGAAAAATGCAGTGTAAGCATTGTGAGTTAAATTTGTACCGGGGTCTTACTGAGGACTACAGCCAAGGAAACAGCTTCTCAGTAGCTCTGAGAAACTGCTCTGAAGAGGCAAGAGAGAGGCTAGTTTATGTATGATGTTTTTTGGTGGGGAATGCAGTCAAGTAGGTGTCTTGGTAAAGGATTACTGCTAGTTTACAAAGAATAGATATCACAAGTTAATGACTTCAGGGCTTTTCTCTGTATGGGAAAATAGCAGGAAGCTGGGTAACTATCTCAGGGCCTGTTTGCCCAAAGCACAGAGCATCCTCTTATTGTCTTAATTTCCTAGGTCGGGAGCACAGAGTGCTTCATCCTTTTATCGCCTTACTCTCCTCTGAGACACAGAGTGCACTGTTGGTCAGTGACTGCAGCAGGTTAATTCATCCTTGTCGAACTCACTGATGAGCAAAACACTCTGCTTTTTTTTGTTTGTACAACCTAAACAGTAATTGTTGAGCATTAAATGAGATAATATCTGTAAAGCCACAGAATAGTGTCTTAACATGTCGGAGCTCCTCCAAAAATGTGATGTTAAACCAATGAATTCTGAACTCTTAAGATCCAGGGAAGAGAAATAAGAGAATAGCACTGCAGGGGGACTGTGGGGTTGACAAAAGTTTAATTTTCTCGATAAAGGACACTTGTATGTGTTTGAAAGGAGAGGTGCTAAAGCCAGGTCAGCGGAAAGGGCTAAGATCACAGAGGATGGAATTGGGAGCGCATGTGGAATGAGGGGCTTCCAAGGTGACGCTAGTGGTAAAGAACCCACCTGCCAATGCAGGAGATATAAGAGATGCAGGTTTGATCCCTGGGTGGGGAAGATCCCCCTCGATCCGCTGGAGGAGGGCACGGCGACACCAAGATCTCATAGCCAGACATCGGTTCAGCAGATGATGTTGATGCTTTCACTTTGAGAAACACTGGTGGGAAAAGCATTCATTTGTACTTTGGAAATAAAGGAGAAGCTAAATTGTTTTCCTATAAGAAGAATGGGTGTGATTGGATTAGGATCGTGGTTCTCAATTCTTTTTTTTTTTTTTTCGTGGTTCTCAATTCTGTAAAACCTTCAGTTCAGTTCAGTCGCTCAGTCATGTCCGACTCTTCGCGACCCCATGAATCGCAGCACGCCAGGCCTCCCTGTCCATCACCAACTCCCGGAGTTCACGCAGACTCACGTCCATTGAGTCAGTGATGCCATCCAGCCATCTCATCCTCTGTCGTCCCCTTCTCCTCTTGCCCCACAGCATCAGAGTCTTTTCCAATGAGTCAGCTCTTCTCATGAGGTGGCCAGAGTACTGGAGTTTCAGCTTTAGCATCATTCCTTCCAAAGAACACCCAGGACTGATCTCCTTTAGAATGGACTGGTTGGATCTCCTTGCAGTCCAAGGGACTCTCAAGAGTCTTCTCCAACACCACAGTTCAAAAGCATCAATTCTTTGGTGCTCAGCTTTCTTTATAGTCCAACTCTCACATCCATACATGACCACGGGAAAAACCATAGCCTTGACTAGACGGACCTTTGTTGGCAAAGTAATGTCTTTGCTTTTCAATATGCTATCTAGGTTGGTCATAACTTTTCTTCCAAGGAGTAAGCATCTTTTAATTTCATGGCTGCAGTCACCATCTGCAGTGATTTTGGAGCCCCAAAAAATAAAGTCTGACACTGTTCCCACTGTTTCCCCATCTATTTCCCATGAAGTGATGGGAACAGATGCCGTGATCTTTGTTTTCTGAATGTTGAGCTTTAAGCCAACTTTTTACTCTCCACTTTGACTTTCATCAAGAGGCTTTTTAGTTCCTCTTCACTTTCTGCCATAAGGGTAGTGTCATCTGTAAAACCTTAGGGTCCCTTTTTACAACAAATAGTAATATTTCCTTTACTGTTCATAGTATATTCATGGAAAATATGAATATTCAAGATGTTCCTAGAAAATGTAAGTTATGTAAGTTCCCCCACAATTGATGTAAATGTTCTAACTGTAATATAAAGGAGAAATAAAATATTATAATAAAGTGTTTTAATATGTAAATGCTTGGCCTGGCTACCCAAGGAAGCTGAAATGTCCCCACAAACTTTAAAAATCACCCCTTGAGAGCAGTGGCATAGTCACTGAGAAGCACTGGTTTAGGTGGAGGTTTAAAACATCAGGGTAGAGGGGACTGAAAAGATGTGCATAAGAAGAATGCCAAATGGCAGTGATGTGACTGCAGTTCGCATGAAATTGGGGTAGAAGGATCACAACTTCCTCCAGCAGTGCTGGGGAGAACAAGAGTAGGATCTAGGACCACATGCAGTAAGTGTGCTCTGCTGCAGCGGGAGGAAGATGAGGTGGCTGAGGGGCTAGTGGGTCACGTGGTATTAAGAGTCTGAAGAATCTAGTGAACTGAAAGGTCAGACTCCCCTCTGTCAATAAGTAGTCAGGAGGCAAGAGAAACTTACCTTGCTTCAAAACATAAAATGCTGGGAGAATAGAACAGCAACAAAACAGGTTTTATATATCTATATATAACTTAGCCCAACACAGAGATGAGGAGAAAGGAAAAATCCAGAGGGCAAAGGTAGGAATGGACTCATTCTCAGAGGAGGATGCGGGATGTTAACAGAGCAGGGGCAGGAGATAAAGCCTGGGTGAGGCCTGCGCTCAGTGAGGGATCTGACTAGCTGTTTCCTCTTCATTCTGCACAAACTGATTCTGCAAGGAGAAGCTTATCTCGAATCGTGCAGCATGAACACCGGAGTCCAACGTCAAGCCCGTAGCCAAGATACTCTCGAGTCGGATGCCCGGCTCCTCTCCGTGGGCTGGTCTGAAGCGTTGGGAGCCAGGCAAGGATGAAGTCGACTGACGACTAAAAAACTCCTCCGCGTGGGAGTGCCCCATGGGACTCCACACTGGGACATCCGGAGACCTTCAGTTAGCCCGCCTTGGGACGCGATGGGTTTCTGTCGGCAAAGGATCCGGGCGCGGCGAGTTGTTGGAGGAAGCGGCCGGCAGGGGTCGCGGGCCGCGAGGCGGCGGTGGTGTAGGTACACGGATGGCTCAGGGCGTTTGGAACGGCGTTCCCCGGAAATACGGGCTTATCTATTAATATAAAATATATGTTAACATATAGTTCGAAAATATGTTTATTTGGATCGCTAAGATAAAGACCATTTGGAGTCGTTTCAGGAGTGACCCAGACCTTATAGTGGTGCATGCAGCAGCGGGTAGTGCCAAGGTCGGCCTCGGGGAAGATAACCAGGGTCAGGTGGTTTTCCCGGGGCGAGGCTCATCCATTGTACCCCAGATGTGCTGACCCCAGCCAGTTCCCCAGATGTGGCGAACTCGGTTGCAGAATTTGTGGTAGTGGGGGACTGTGTTGGTGCTTTCCCCTGTCCTCTTGGTATCTTAAATCGTTCAAGATGTTTTCTAAAAAGGATCTAGTGGCTCATCTCTAATGCTGAAGGGGTTATCACATAAGGTAGGTGGGTAGTGGTGAGTATGATACGCGGACGTAGTGAAATAGAGATCTTAAATACTAAACCACTATGAAACATTCTTCTGCCAAGTACAGGTTTTTTGGGTTTTGTCAGGATTATTTATTTAACTTCAGCTGTCTGAGCTTTAGGATCTGGGTTTACCTGAATGGTTTTGAACGTTTTTAGTTTTGGAGTGTTACAATATCTCAAATTTTTTTAGGCTGGTTATATTTTGCAGTGTGATATACCATTTTGGGTGTATGGGGATAAGAAAAAAATGTTATTAAAACTATTTTCAGTTATTTTAGCCTTTTATATATGGTTACCAAAACTTGTAAAATTACACGTTGTTCACATTATATTCTGTTGGACGTCGTTTCTCCCTTATTTTGAAAAAGTCTCAGGAGGTCTTGCTGTGTTACTTCTATAACATGCTGCCCCTTCCTGGAATGCCCTGCCTTCCCTCATCAGTCTTTGACATTCTGCTCTCTCTTGTTGCAGCTGCCTGGGATCCACCCAAACTGCCACAGAACCTAAGATGGACTTAAACATTACTGTAGGCACAGTGCTGCATAAGGCACTTCTTTTAAAATCAGAAGAAGAAAAGATGAATTTTTAGGTGGAAAAATGTATATAGCGACGTCATCTTTTTATATTAATAGGTTTTTCATGGCGGAAGGGCCCACAAAGGCAAGGGTGTACAGGACCCTTCGGTCATAATGTCCTTAGCCCTTTGATTGGTGCCCATTACTCTTTCCCTCTAATTCTGTCCTTCAGTCATAATGTGGTCCTTAGCCCTTTGATTGGTGCCCTTTACTCTTTCCCTCTAATTCTGGCAGGTCTGTTTCCTCTACAGTTGGTGGAAGGGAGACTCTATCTCCACATGATTACTCTTAGTATCTCCAGTGCCTTAGGCTAGTCGCTGGCACCTTAAGTTTAGGGGGCTGTAAGTGACTAGTTACATATGAGTAACAGCTTGAGAACAGGTTTTTGGTTTTGTTTTTTTTCATCATTAGTAGCACTCATAGAAACTCATGGATACCTTGTGAATGTTGAAAATACTGGAGTAGGCAATGTGGTCATCAGAAATAAAGTTCCCATGAGGATTTATTGTATAACACAGGGAAGTCCACTCAATACTGTGTAATGGCATATATGGGAAAAGAATCTCTAAAAGAGTGGATCTATGTATATGTATTACTGATTCACTTTGCTCTACAGTATAAACTAATACAACATTATAAATCAACTATATACCAATAAAATTTAAAAAAAGAAAGAAAAAGACTTCCTCACCATAGCAAAAAGAGCCTTAGAATGTCTATGAAATCATACCTTGGGGGACACAGTCATAGAGGACTCAGAGCTGTGGTCAGCCTGGCATTCATGGAAACAGCAATACCATGGAAACAGCACACCATCTGGAATGAAATTAGGATGGTAGATCAATAATGAAATTATAACATATAACTGAGGTGGGCTGGGTCACACTTTGTGGATGACAGTATCTAGCAGGTGTCTAAGTAGAGTGACTGTGGTTTATACTGCAGAGCCCTGTGGATGGGAAATGTATAAAACCAGGGCCAGTGTGCATCTCAAGTGCCTCAGAATGGGTTTGCTCCCCAAAACATAGGGTGTGTGTGTGTCGAGTGTCTATAGAGTTGCTCAAGCTGGTAATAGACATTTAGATTCAGTTGTCAGCACCATGGACTTCTTAACTATCAGACCTGCTCAGTGAGCTTATATAACAAAAGGCAGCTTTCAAAAATTACTGCCACACATCATATTTCTGAACACACTCTCTCCTTGACTCCCATGAGGCAAAGATATGAGTGGAAATTCAGAGATGGGTGAGACTCACAGACTGAGGGCCATGTCTGTTGGGACAGAACATCTTAGCTGGCAGAGGCAGCCGTGATCTGAGAGAGGTGGGTGGGTGTGCTGGTGCTGCCCCTCCCCAGGAGTGCAGGAATGCGCCAAACACCTGCTCTGCTGAGGGGCGGGCTGTGCCTCTCCACCCTGGCTTATTTGGGGCCTGAGTTAGTTGGTCACTGAGTTGTTTTATTCTGTGTGTCAATATATTAATATGTATATATACAGACACACACACACACACACACACACAGACATATATTCACTATAATTATTATTGTTCATGTTCAGTTGCCCAGTCATGTCCAACTCTTTGCCATCCCATGGACTGCAGCACCAGGCTTCCCTGTCCTTCACCAACTCCCGGAGCTTGCTCAAACTCATGTCCATTGAGTTGGCAATGCCATCCAACCATCTCATCCTCTGTTGTCCCCTTCTTCTAGCCTCAGTCTTTCCCAGCATCAAGGTCTTTTCCAGTGAGTCGGCTCTTTGCATCAGGTGGCCAGAGTAATGGAGCTTTGGCTTCTTCAGCATCTTGCTCTAATGAATACTCAGGGTTGATTTCCTTTAGGATTGATTGGTGTGATCTTGCAGTCCAAAGGACTCTCAAGAGTCTTCTCCAACACCACAGTTCAAAAGCATTAATTCTTCGGTGCTCAGGCTTCTTTATAGTCCAACTCTCTCATCCATACATGACCACTGGAAAGTAATGTCTCTGCTTTTAAATACACTGTCTATGTTTGTCATAGCTTTTCTTCCAAGGAGCAAGCGTCTTTTAATTTCATGGTCTATCATTGTTTCCCCATCTATTTGCCATTAAGGATGGGACCAGATAACATGATCTTTGTTTTTGGAATGTTGAGTTTTAAGCCAGTTTTTTTCACTTTATCATCTTCATCAAGAGGCTCTTTAGTTCCTATTTGTTTCCTGACATTAGGGTGGTGTCATATCTGAGGTTGTTGATATTTCTCCTGGCAATCTTGATTCCAGCTTGAGTGAGCTTCATTCAGCCTGGCATTTCGAATGATGTACTCTGCATATAAGTTAAATAAGCAGGGTGACAATATACAGCCTTGATGTACTCCTTTTCCTATTTGGAACTAGTCTGTTGTTCCATGTCCAGTTCTAACTGTTGCTTCCTGACCCGCATATAGGTTTCTCAAGAGGCATGTCAGGTGGTCTGGTATTCCCATCTCTTTCAGAATTTTCCAGTTTCTTGTGATCCACACAGTCAAAGACTTTGGCATAGTCAATAAAGCAGAAGTAGATGTTTTTCTGGAACTCTCTTGCTTTCTCGATGATCCAGCGGATGTTGGCAATTTGATCTCTGGTTCCTCTGCCTTTTCTAAAACCAGCTTGAACATCTGGAAGTTCACAGTTCACGTATTGCTGAAGCCTGGCTTGGAGAATTTTGAGCGTTACTTGACTAGCGTGTGAGATGAGTGCAATCATGCGGTAGTTTGAGCATTCTTTGGCATTGCCTTTCTTTGGGATTGGAATGAAAACTGACCTTTTCCAGTCCTGTGGCCACTGCTGAGTTTTCCAAATTTGCTGGCATATTGAGTGTACTAATAATTATCATTGTTCTGAGAGGGTAAAATCAAGCACAGATACCTAAAATATGGTAGAGTCACAATTTGAACCTAAGTCTATCTGATGCTAAAGCCTGTGTTTAGAACTAAATACGGTGCCACATATTTCTTATAGTGGTTCCACCAGGACTTGGTCTTCTCATTATGAAGAAAAAAGGAGTCTAACAATATTATTGAAAGTCTGCCTCCTGTATTTCACAACCTGTTACACTGATATCATTTCAGTGCGCTTCTTTTCAGTGCTTTTCCTTAAGGATATACATTTTTACAAAACTGCAGTCATGGTATACATACCATTTCATATCTTTTTTTCCTCTTAACCTTTTGTCTTTCATGTTGTTCATTATAATATAATGTGTCTTTCATGTTCTTACTATTGTATGTTTAATACTCCATTTCCCTGCTGCTTTGATTCTAGGATTTGGGGGTGATTTTGATTTTTTGTAATAATATAATAAATACCATGTGCATAGGGCACTGTCTTTCTCTTACTTTCTACAGTTAAATGACATTTACCATTCAAAATGTACGAACATACTTTGGGCAATAGATGTATATAATTAGGGTTAAAGTTTCCCTGAGCCACCAGGGAAACCCAATATTATAGTCATGTTTCCGAGTATGTAGGAAAAACACATTAATCCATTCTTGTGTGTTATACTAACATATGTTACTTTGCATTTTGATTCATTTCCTTTAAGCATCTTAAATGCTTTTCTGTATTTTCCTGATTCCCTACAGGGGAAATTTTATCACTATTATAATAATTAAAAATACTCTCCCAAAATACAAAACAAAGCACTTAAAAAATCATACAGACTAAGAGGAAAATAACTGCCAAGAGGTTGCAAAATATGCCACTCCCAACTGTGTCACTGTGGCATAAGGATTATTTTTAAGCCAGAAGCATTGAAAAACAGCAAATATGTAAAAAGAGTGGTCTGGCCTCCCTTTCTAACACAGGGGAAAGAAATATTTCAGAGAAGAGGGATAACGCCCAGAGATTTCTGCACAAACAGGTCTTGTTAAAATCATTATCTTTTTTAACCTCCCCATGTATGCTACTTGCTTCTCCACAATTGTCTCTCTTTTGTTCAACTTAATATAAAAACATTTAGGTTTCCACTTCTTTGGGTCTTCATTTCCTTATGAGGGCTCTTGTGTCAGATAAACTTAAGTTACATAAATTAGTATGGTTTGTCCTGTTAAATTGTGTATTCCAATGTAATTTTCAGGCTGGGCCAGAGACTCTAATAGAATAGAGGTAAAGGTTTGCCTCCCGCACACTACTAAACCCTTGACACTATAGTTGCTGCAGAGTTGTTTTGCCCAGAGCGCCTAGCTAGCAAGGGTAGAAAGGAAAACACAGTGCCTTGTCAATTTTCGCTGTCTTAAGAAGAACAGAGGAGCACTTGCTTTGTTACTCAGTCCAGGCCAGATGCTGCTTGCCTTTGCGCTGAGAACTGCAAGACTTGAATCTTGTAGAAGTCGGATTTGTGCCCCAAAGACACGGACACCTGCCCAGGAGAGCAGTGGCTTGGGTGGGGTGGCAAGGCTGGAGGTCGCATTTGACGCGCATTCTGTTCAGCTCTCACAGAAACCCTGTGAGGCAGGGAGTATTATTCCCACTTTACACTTTTGGGAAACGGTGATTGAGAGAGACTTGCGGGTATCACCTAGTTAGAGTGGTGCGGCGATTCAGACTCAGCAACCAATCTTGCTACCCTCTTCCACTGAGGGCCGCGCCCCCGCCGTGCCCTGCTCTGCCCTCCGCACGCTGCTCGGACTCCACCCCCGTAACGAAGCTCCACCGAATTTTGCGTCTGTCTGCGAAGACGAAGAATTGAAAAATCTCAGCTACACTTGGTCTTTGGGGTCGGGCGCCAGGCAGAGCTAGAACGAACTAGACGCTTCTCCAAAAGCAGTGACGTCAAATGACAAGTGACAAGAGGTGGGGATATGTAGATGAGGGGCGCGGTGGCTGCTGTCTCGATTTCATTTTTCGCCGGGTAGAATTTCCCCTGAACGTCCAAAGGATGTATCTTGGTCACTGTCATATAAATAGTCCTTCAGTTTCCCATCGAAGGCCGAAAGAGCTTGGAATATAATTGACCATAACTCTGTAGTGTGCTGAGTTCGAGGGTGACGTCCCAGACAAAAGTTCCAACTCATACTTACCTGGCAGGGGAGATACCATGATCACGAAGGTGGTTTTCCCAGGGCGAGGCTTATCCATTGCACTCCGGATGTGCTGACCCCTGCGATTTCCCCAAATGTGGGAAACTCGACTGCATAATTTGTGGTAGTGGGGGACTGCGTTCGCGCTTTCCCCTGGTATGATTTGTGAAAGGAAGGACATAGATTCTTGTTGTGCAGCTTTGATGTACCTATCTTCTGTTTTGTAGTTTTGGTTTTCCTGAGGCTCAAATGATACGCATTTTCCCCTTCAGCAATGTGGAAAACCTGATTTGGACTTCCTTTGTGGCTCAGCTGGTAAAGGATTTGCTTGTAATGCGGAGTCCTGGGTTTGATCCCTGGTTTGGGTCATTCTCTTGGAAAGGGGATAGGTTCAGATCAGATCAGTAACTCAGTCGTGTCCGACTTTTTTTCAGCACGCCAGGCCTCCCTGTCCATCACCAACTCCCGGATGCCATCCAGCCATCTCATCCTCTGTCGTCCCCTTCTCCTCTTGCCCCCGATCCCTCCAAGCATCAGAGTCTTTTCCAATGAGTCAACTCTTCTCATGAGGTGGCCAAAGTACTGGAGTTTCAGCTTTAGCATCATTCCTTCCAAAGAAATCCCAGGGCTGATCTCCTTCAGAATGGACTGGTTGGATCTCCTTGTAGTCCAAGGGACTCTCAAGAGTCTTCTCCAATACCACAGTTCAAAAGCATCAGTTGTTTGGTGCTCAGCTTTATTCACAGTCCAACTCTGATATCCATACATGACCACTGGAAAAACCATAGCCTTGACTAGACGGACCTTTGTTGGCAAAGTAATGTCTCTGCTTTTGAATATGCTATCTAGGTTGGTCATAACTTTCCTTGCAAGGAGTAAGCATCTTTTAATTTCATGGCTGCAGTCACCACCTGCAGTGATTTTGGAGCCCAGAAAAATAAAGTCTGACACTGTTTCCACTGTTTCCCCATCTATTTCCCATGAAGTGATGGGACCAGATGCCATAATCTTAGTTTTCTGAATGTTGAGCTTGAAGCCAACTTTTTCACTCTCCTCTTTCACTTTCATCAAGAGGCTTTTTAAAGTTCCTCTTCACTTTCTACCACAAGGGTGGTGTCATCTGCATATCTGAGGTTATTGATATTTCTCCCGGCAATCTTGATTCCAGCTTGTTTTTCTTCCAGTCCAGCGTTTCTCATGATGTACTCTGCATATAAGTTAAATAAGCAAAGTGACAATATACAGCCTTGATGAACTCCTTTTCCTATTTGGAACTAGTCTGTTGTCCCATGTCCAGTTCTAACTGTTGCTTCCTGACCTGCATACAGATTTCTCAAGAGGCAGATCAGGTGGTCTGGTATTCCCATCTCTTTCAGAATTTTCCACAGTTTATTGTGATCCACACAGTCAAAGGCTTTGGCATAGTCAATAAAGCAGCAATAGATGTTTTTCTGGAACTCTCTTGCTTTTTCCATGATCCAGCGGATGTTGGCAATTTGATCTCTGGTTCCTCTGCCTTTTCTAAAACCAGCTTGAACATCTGGAAGTTCACGGTTCACATATTGCTGAAGCCTGGCTTAGAGAATTTTGAGCATTACTTGATTAGCGTATGAAATGAGTGCAATCATGCGGTAGTTTGAGCATTCTTTGGGATTGGAATGAAAACTGAACTTTTCCAGTCTTGTGGCCACTGCTGAGTTTTCCAAAGTTGCTGGCATATTGAGTGCAGCACTTTCACAGCATCATCTTTCAGGATTTGGAATAGCTCAACTGGAATTCCATCACCTCCACTAGCTTTGTTCGTAGTGATGCTTTCTAAGGCCCACTTGACATCACATTCCAGGAGTGATCACACCATCGTGATTATCTGGGTCGTGAAGATCTTTTTTGTACAGTTCTTCTGTGTATTCTTGCCATCTCTTCTTAATACCTTCTGCTTCTCTTAGGTCCATACCGTTTCTGTCCTTTATCGAACCCATCTTTGCATGAAATGTTCCTTTGGTATCTCTGATTTTCTTGAAGAGATTCCTAGTCTTTCCCATTCTGTTGTTTTCGTCTATTTCTTTGCATTGATCCCTGAAGAAGGCTTTTTTATCTCTTCTTGCTATTCTTTGGAACTCTGCATTCAGATGTTTATATCTTTCCTTTTCTCCTTTGCTTTTCGCTTCTCTTCTTTTCCACAGCTATTTGTAAGGCCTCCCCAGACAGCCATTTTGCTTTTTTGCATTTCTTTTCCATGGGGATGGTCTTGATCCCTGTCTCCTGTACAATGTCACGAACCTCATTCCATAATTCATCAGGCAGTCTATCTATCAGATCTAGGCCCTTAAATCTATTTCTCACTTCCGCTGTATAATCATAAGGGATTTGATTTAGGTCATACCTGAATGGTCTAGTGGTTTTCCCTACTTTCTTCAATTTAAGTCTGAATTTGGCATTAAGGAGTTCATGGTCTGAGCCACAGTCAGCTCCTGGTCTTGTTTTTGCTGACTGTATTGAGCTTCTCTATCTTTGACTGCAAAGTATATAATCAATCTGATTTTGGTGTTGACCATCTGGTGATGTCCATGTATAGAGTCTTCTCTTGTGTTGTTGGAAGAGGGTGTTTGTTATGACCAGTGCATTTTCTTGGCAAAACTCTATTAGTCTTTGCCCTGCTTCATTCCATATTCCAAGGCCAAATTTGCCTGTTACTTCAGGTGTTTCTTGACTTCCTACTTTTGCATTCCAGTCCCCTATAATGAAAAGGACATCTTTTTTGGGTGTTAGTTCTAAAAGGTCTTGTAGATCTTCATAGAACCGTTCAACTTCAGCTTCTTCAGCATTACTGGTTGGGGCATAGACTTGGATTACTGTGATATTGGATGGTTTGCCTTGGAAACGAACAGAGATCATTCTGTCGTTTTTGAGATTGCATCCAAGTACTGCATTTCGGACTCTTTTGTTGACCATGATGGCCACTCCATTTCTTCTGAGGGATTCCTGCCTGCAGTAGTAGATATAATGGTCATCTGAGTTAAATTCACCCATTCCAGTGCATTTCAGTTCGTTGATTCCTAGAATATCAGCATTCACTCTTGCCATCTCTTGTTTGACCACTTCCAATTTGCCTTGATTCATCGACCTGACATTCCAGGTTCCTATGCAATATTGCTCTTTACAGCATCGGACCTTGCTTCTATCACCAGTCCCATCCACAGCTGGGTATTCTTTTTGCTTTGGCTCCATCCCTTCATTCTTCCTGGAGTTATTTCTCCACTGATCTCCAGTAGCATATTGGGCACCTACTGACCTGGGGAGTTTCTCTTTCAGTATCCTATCATTTTGCCTTTTCATACTGTTCATGGGGTTCTCAAGGCAAGAATACTGAAGTGGTTTGCCATTCCCTTCTCCAGTGGACCACATTCTGTCAGATCTCTCCACCATGACCCACCCGTCTTGGGTTGCCCCACAGGCATGGCTTAGTTTCATTGAGTTAGACAAGGCTGTGGTCCTAGTGTGATTAGATTGACTAGTTTTCTGTGAGTATGGTTTCAGTGTGTTTGCCAGGTTACTCCACTCTAACTCTGGCCTGGAGAATTCCATGGACTATAAAGTCGCAAAGAGATGGACACGACTGAGCGACTTTCACTTCACTTAGAAGCAAGGCAGCAGTCTATTTCTGGTATCAAGTGAGGAATATTATATGGATAGACAAATCTGCTGGGCTAATCCATGCACTTTCAAAGAGCTGAATTCAACCTCTCGTGTGGCTCTGCTGGTAAAGAATCTGCCAGCAATGCTAAAGACCTGGATTCGATTCCTGGACTGGGAAGATCCTCTGGAGCAGCAAAAAGGCTACCCACTCCTGTATTCTGGCCTGGAGTATTCCATCGACTGTATAGCTCTTGGGGTCACAGAGTCAAACACAACTGAATGAGTTTTTAAAAAATGGTTTAAAAGTAAGCTTTCACTATTCTAGGAATGAAATGGGCTGTTTTCTTTATTCTGTGGGAAAGACTGTAGAAGGCGATTTCTATACATTTTGGCTTTATGGTCCCCTTTCTGTGTTTTCAAAACCAGTAATTTTTCATCTGCTGCCATCAACCTTCCATCCACCACCTTTTATTTTTTCCAGATGAGAAAGCTCCTTTTATTGGGGTGGAAATGATGCACCAAACTAGTCCCTGACAAAAATACTTAGATCTTCAAGATATGGAGATGATACTTAACTATAATGATCAAAATCATCACATGGATCACAGCCTTATGTAAATCAGTGAAGCTATGAGCCATGCTCTGGAAGGCCACACAAGATGGCCAGGTCATAGTGGAAAGTTATGACAAAATGTGGTCCACTGGGGAAAGGAATGGCAAACTCCTTCAGCCTTCTTGCTGAACTCCATGAACAGTATGAAAAGGCAAAAAGAAAGGACACTGAAAGATGAACTCCCCAGGTTGGTAGGTGTACAATATGCTACTGGGGAAGAGTGGAGAAATAGCTCCAGAAGGAATGAAAAGGCTAAGCCACGAAATTAAAAGACACACTCCTTGGAAGAAAAGTTGTGACAAACCTATACAGCGTATTTAAGACCAGAGACATCACTTTGCTGACAAAGTTCTGTATAGTCAAAGCTATGAGTTTTCCAGTAGTCATGTATGGATGGATGTGAGAGTTGGACCATAAAGAAAGCTGAGTGCCGAAAAATTGATGCTTTCGGACTGTGGTGCTGGAGAACACTCTTGAGACAGCAAAGAGATCAAACCAGTGGATACGAAAGGAAATCAACTCTGAGGATTCATTGGAAGGACTGATGGTGAAGCTGAAGCTCCAGTCCTTTGGCCACCTGATGCAAAGAGCTGACTCATTAGAAAAGACCCTGATGCTGGGAAAGATTGAAGGTGGGAGGAGAAGGGGACGACAGAGGATGAGATGATTGGATGGCATCACCAACTCAATGGACGTGAGTTTGAGCAATTTCTGGGAGATAGTGAAGGACAGGGAAGCCTGGCATGCTGCAGTCCATGGAGTTGGTGCCTTAGCAACTGAACAAGATTGGGAAGAGCTGACTTCTCCCACTTATTCAAGCTCAGAGCAAGGTCTGGGCAGAGTAAGTCCCTGTGGAACGTGTGACAAGGCGAAGTGTTTGAGACCTGGACCAGCAGATGGGAACCAAGAGAAGAGCCCCCACCCATGAGGACCAGCTGCAGCAGGACCCTGAATCTAGACCCTCGGAGAGAGGCTCCAGTTTTCCAGAGGACTAGGCGGCAAGAGGGAGAAGGCAATGGCAACCCACTCCAGTACTCTTGGCCTGGAAAATCCCATGGGCGGAGGGGCCTGGTGGGCTGCAGTCCATGGGGTCGCTAGGAGTCGGACACGACTGAGCAACTTCACTTTATTTTTTCACTTTCATGCATTGGAGAAGGAAATGGCAAACCACTCCAGTGTTCTTGCCTGGAGAATCCAAGGGACTGGGGAGCCTGGTGGGCTGCCGTCTATGGGGTCGCACAGAGTCGGACACGACTGAAGCGACTTAGCAGCAGCAGCAGCAGGGAGCAAGAGGACGGGGGAGCTGAAGGAGGAGGCAGCGAATAACAATTTATTTGTTAAAAAAAAAAAAAAATACACCTACCAACATCACACTAGTGGGTCTGACATCCCCTTAAATCATAAGTTGGTAAACTTACAACATCAATAAAAACACAAGGAAAATAAATACATTGGCTTTATCATATTGGAAGTGGTGTGAACGGTGGGACGTGGGCAGACCGGCGGGCAGGCGAGGAGCAGACAGCACAGGAAGCGTCTGAGTGGGACCGTGAGTCTCAAGGGTCCTCGTCTCAGTCGTCCCAGTCCTGGCTGTAGATCCCTGGGATCTTGCACGGGGACGCCCAGCTCTCAGCCTCGAGGTTCACTTGCTCCTGGTCTGTCTTTTCGGCGGCATTCTTTTTGTCTCGTTGCTGTTGTAGGTAGCGCAAAAGAATGTTTGTTTTTTCTGTCACAATTATCTGTTCAGACGGGTACTCCTGAGTGGGCAGGTAGACTGGTAGACGTCGGTTCGAGGCTTTGCTTAGACAGTTGGCATGGAAGCTACTAAAATTGCTTTTGTCGTCGACAGGCAGCCCTTTCAAGAAATCAGCCATCTTCTGTTTCATCCGTCGTGTCCGCCTTCTGCTCTCTCCGTCGTCGCTGTTGTTGCCGCCGCCGCCACAGCTGCCTTTTTAGCTGCCTGCTTCCTCTTATAAAGAGGGCCGTTGATTACATTAGGCGCACCTGGATAATTCGGACTATTCCCGCCCCACCCAGTCTCAAAGCTAATCGCATCCCTACAATCTGTTCTGTCACAAAGGTGGGTTACATTCCCGGCCCCGGGGATTAGGCCCAGAGCGCCTCCGTGTCTGTCAGTCAGCCTATCACGAGGCCCCTGGTACAGTCGGCGCTACGGAGTGACGTCACTAAGGTGCGCGGAGTATGTAAATGAGCTCGGCGTAGGCTGGCTCGGTTCAGAATTGTAAAGTGTTTGTATTATTTTGCAAATATTGCGGTACTCGCAATGTGTTTGTCAGGCCTTTATAGTTGGGAGAAGCCGTTATTTCGTAAGTGAGGGTGTAGAGTTTTCGGTGAAGAGAGTGACCGTAACTGCGAAGTGTTTGAAACGTGAGGCTGAGGCGGCAGGCAGGGCGAGCAACTCATACTTACCTGGCAGGGGAGATACCATGATCACGAAGGTGGTTTTCCCAGGGCGAGGCTTATCCATTGCACTCCGGATGTGCTGACCCCTGCGATTTCCCCAAATGTGGGAAACTCGACTGCATAATTTGTGGTAGTGGGGGACTGCGTTCGCGCTTTCCCCTGACAGTCTATTGGTCTAAAAAAAGATTATATAGTTTTTAGATGAATATTAGGTTTATAATAACCCCGTAAAGCTGAATCTATGATCGATGTTAAGTTGTGGGATAGGAAAGAAGCAGTGAAAACCCTTTGCTGGTACTCTTGTCTGGGGAAAAAAAACAGGAATGGTGGAATGTGGTGGGTTGTGCTGTTTATGGGGGTTGCATAGAGTCGGATACGACTGAAGCGACCTAGCAACAGCAGATATGGGGTAGTGACTCCATTTTTCAGGTGAGAGTACTGGAGTGGGGTAGCATTTATCATTTTTCGGGGGGTTTTCCAAATCCCTATATTCTGTATTGCATGTGGATTTTTTACTAACTGAGCTACTAAAAGACCAAGAATACTAAAGCCCAAGAATACTCAAGTGGGTAGTCTATTTTTTTATCCAGGGGATCTTCCCAACCCAGGAATACTAACCAGGGTATACCGGCATTTGGGGCGGATTCTTTCGTCTGAGCCACTAGGGCAAGTCGAAATCCGTTTAGTTATTGGGTTCAGTTCAGTCGCTCAGTCGTGTCCGACTCTTTGCGACCCCATGAGTTGCAGCACGCCAGGCCTCCCTGTCCATCACCAACTCCCGGAGTTCACTCAGACTCACGTCCATCGAGTCAGTGATGCCATCTAGCCATCTCATCCTCTGTCGTCCCCTTCTCCTCTTGCCCCCCAGTCCCTCCTAGCCTCAGTTTTTTTCCAATGAGTTAGCTCTTCGCATGAGGTGGCCGAAGTATTGGGAGTGAAGCTTTAGCATCAGTTCTTACAAAGAACACCCAGGACTGATCTCCTTTAGAATGGACTGGTTGGATCTCCTTGCAGTCCAAGGGACTCTCAAGAGTCTTCTCTTGAGTCTTATTGGGTTAGTCGGCCAAATTTACAGTACTGAAGTGATCGTTTAGCTTCAGTTTTCAGGGGGAATTACCGATTAAGTAGTTGCAGGAGCTGGTTGGTTAAAAATATGTTTTAGTAATGTTCAGAACCGTTTTATTTATTTTTTTTTAATATTTGCTTGCAGTTTATTTTGGTTTTTCTAAATAGACATTCACATCTGTAAACAATAGGATGTTGGTTTCAGCCCCAACCCCCGATTCCTTACAAGTCTTTGTTCTCACACATTGGTTAGAACTGCCATTTGCTGCTGTTAGTCGCTAAGCCGTGTCCGGCCCTGTTGTACTCCATGGACCGTTGCACACTAGACTCCCCATGGGATTTCCCAAGCAAGGGTACTGGAGTGGGTTGCCATTTCCTTCTCCATCAGAACCGTTTTAAATGCTATTACTCCACAATGATATTTTTTTTAAAAGAATCTCTGAGGGTGACTGGAAAAAAATTCTAAAAGGAAGTAAACTGAAAAGTACACAGGAAGTGGAAGTTAGCATATACATGATTAACAGTCGACGCTTAATTTTTGCAGCTTTAGGAAACATATGAAAGAAGCAGGTCTGGAGATTTGAATATTTTATGTCAAAATGTCATACATTGGTGTAAATGCAATTAAATAAAAAAATTTTTAAGGTCAACGTTAAAATCACTTTTAAAATAATTATTTTTGCCAGCACTGGGTCTTAGTTACTGCTGGAGGTTTTTCTCTAGTTGGGGAAATGGGGGCCACTTGTTGCAGTGCGCGGGTTTCTTGTAGAGTGTGGGCTCAGTAGTTGTTGCCCAGGGACCTAGTTGCCCCATGGCATGTGGGATCTTCCCAGACCAGGGATCCAACCCGGATTCTGTGCATTGATAGGTGGATTCTTGACCATTGAACCATCAGGGATGTTCTAAAATGACTATTATTTAAAGAACAAAACAAGAATTAAATATTGATGAAGATCTGGGAAAATTTGGACCCTTTTTCACTGCTGGTGGTAATGTGAAATGGTGCAGTCACCATTCTAGTGTGCATAGGTTCTAGTGTGCATGACAGCAGCTAACAACTATAGAGAGTTCCTTGGTTCCAGGCAGAGTTCTAAGCACTTTACAGAGTACTCCCATTTATAGATGAGGAAATTGAGGCCCATGAAAGGTTAAATAATTTCTTCAAGGTCACACAGGGAAGTGACACAGCCAGGTTGAGAACTTCAGAGTCTGAACTATGAACCCAATCCACAGACTGTCTACCCTCTGCATAAATGACTGCATTTGTATACTGTTTGTTCTTTTTTGGACCAGAGTTACTGTGGTGCAGAATTTTTTAAATATTTATTTGTATTTATTTTGGCTGCACTGGGTCTTAGTTGCAACATGCTGGATCTTCTGGTCTTGGCATGAGATCTAGTTCTCCTACCAGGGATTAAACCTGGGCACCCTGCATTGGGAGTGCCAAGTCTTAGCCGCTTGACCCCCAAGGAAGTCCCCTAACTTTTCAAAGTGAATGCCCTCCTGGGAATTCCCTGGTAGTCCAGCAGTTAGGACTTCCCACTTTTAAGGGTTCGAGTTCAATCCGTGGTCTGGAAAATAGGATCCCATAAGCCTCAAGGCCAAAACAAAACAAAACACACACTCAAAAAGTTAATACTCTCCTAATGGTCTTGATGATGCAATAAATGTGTATTTCTAATTCTACTTCTTGGTATCATCACTTTTTCACTCCCTACTGCTGCTGCTAAGTCGCTTCACTTGTGTCTGTGTGACCCCATAGACTGCAGCCCACCAGGCTCCCCCATCCCTGGGATTCTCAAGGCAGAAATACTGGAGTGGGTTGCCATTACCTTCTCCGTTTTCACTCCCAGGAATTGACAAAAATATTGAGTTCTTCAATTTCAACAGTAACATTGAGAATAAAATTTAATCTTTTAGAATTTATTTTTATTTATTTAATTTTGGCCATGCCTCAAGGTATGCAGGATTTTAGCTCCCTGACCAGAGATCAAATTCAGATCCCCTGCTTCAGGAGCTCGGGGTCTTAACTGCCGGACTGTCAGAGAAATCCCTAATCTTGGAGAATTTCCATAATTGTCCCTCAATCCTATTCATTATAAATGAAAATGGACAAGAAGTGAAAGAAATGTGAAAGAATCGAGGCTTTTTCCTTGCATTTCTGGTTCAGTTAGAAATAAGTATGTTGCTTTCTTTTGAAACAGGATGTCTCGGGCTGTTCACCTTCCAGTCCCCTGTCCTGTTCAGCTTGGTTCCTTAAGAAATGACTCCTTGGAAGCACAGCTTCATGAGTATGTCAAACAGGGGAACTATGTGAAAGTGAAGAGGATTCTTAAGAAAGGTAGGCATCGTATTAAAATAGCGCATGCAACTTGATTCACATTACTGAATAGCATTGGAAGGAAAACCAGGTATATCATAAGACTATGAATTCTTGGGGGAATTGGAAGTTAAATTTAGAAATGAGCTGTTCTCTATCAGTGCAGTTGGATTGCTCAACAGAGGTCGTAAATCGCTGGAGGCTGTTGGTTTTGTTTTGTGCTAAGGAACCATGAAGTCTTCCATTCTTTAAGCCCCTAAAGGTTTCGCTTCAGGCCCCAGCCACCCACTTTAGATTCTGCCTGTTTCTCTTTTCTCCGTCGAATCTACCCCATCTACTAAGTCTTCTGAGGGCTGTGGTGGAGTGAGAAGGCCAGTTTTCATGGTTCTCTTCTTCCTTGCTCCTTAGAGGCACTTGATACTTTTGTTTTCAAGGTGTTTTTGTTTGTTTTGTTTTATAATTGGTGTATAATGGCTTTACAGTGTTGTTAGTTTCTGCTGTGTACAACAATGTGAATCAGCTATGAGTAAACATATATTCCTTCCCTCTTGAGCCTCCTTCCCACCCCCAACCCCATCCTACGGCTCCAGGTCATCACAGTGCGCAGAGCTGAGCTCCCTGTGTTGCAGAGCTATCCTCCCACTAGTATTTTATGCATGGTAGTGTATATATGCAGAGAAGGCGATGGCACCCCACTCCAGTACTCTCACCTGGAAAATCCCATGGACGGAGGAGCCTGGTAGGCTGCAGCCCATGGGGTCACTAAGAGTCGGACACGACTGAGCGACTTCACTTTCACTTTTCACTTTCATGCATTGGAGAAGGAAATGGCAACCCACTCCAGCATTCTTGCCTGGAGAATTCCAGGGACAGCGGAGCCTGGTGGGCTGCTGTCTATGGGGTCGCACAGAGTCGGACACGACTGAAGAGACTTAGCAGCAGCAGCAGCAGCAGCAGCAGTGTATATATGTGTCCATGCTGCTCAATTCATTCCACCCTCTCTTTCCCCTGGTTCGTCCAAAAGTTTGTTCTCTACTTCTTCATCTGCATTCCTGCTAGCAAATAGGTTCATCTGTACCATTTTTCTAGATTCCATACAGATAATATATATGCGTTTGATTTTTTCTTTCTGATTTCCATCACTCTGTATGACAGACTCTAGGTCCATCCATGTGACTACAAATGACCCAATTATTTTCAAGGTGTTTTGTTTTTGTTTTGCTGTTGGGCAGACAGAAACAACAAACATAGCTCAGGCAATCTTCAAAAGAACACACACACAGAAAATCATACTCAAACGGAAACTCTGTTGGTATTTTGCTCCTGATCTAGAGATCCAGACCTGCTTTTTCAAGAGTAACCAGAAGTCCAGTTAGATTCCCCCTCTTCTCTCTTCAATCTTAGTATTAAAAAGAAGGCTTAGAAAGTTTCTCTCAGCTGGTTTATGGAGCAGTCAAGGTGACCTAATTTCTCTACAGTGTTTCTCCATTTGCCTCAACAGGATTCCTGACAACTTCCAGAAGGGCAGCACCCATTTTTTAAGGATTCAACTTTCTCCAAAATATTTCTCTCAAAAAGTTCTCTACCATCCCTAGAATCTGTAGATAAAGTGGCTGATGGTAAACTAAATTTATTTAAAAGGTTCTGTTTTTTACCGCCTCCAAAATTTTTCATTTTACTCATGACGGATCTGTGTGTGTTTTAATATGAAAATTGATGTTCAAGATGGGTATGCTATGACTTCTAGTGTCTGTCTATCCATATCCTCCAATATGAGAAGCAGAGTTCTGTGACATTTTTTATCTGTCTCCTAGACATCTCCTGAATGTTCTGTATCTTCATATTCTTTTTTTTTTTTTAACTCTTTTTTTTTTTTTTTTTTGGAGGTATAGTTAATGTGGGCTTCCCAGGTAGCACTAATGGTAAAGAACCTGCCTATCAATGCAGGAGACTTAAGAGATGTGGGTTTGGTCCCTGGGTTGGGAAGATCCCCTGAAGGAGGGCATGGCAACCCACTCCAGTATTCTTGCCTGGAGAAACCCCATGGACAGAGGAACCTGGTGGGCTACAGTCCATAGAGTCACAGAGTTGGACACAATCGAAGTGACTTAGCACACATAGTTAATGTACAGTGTGTAAGTTTCAAGTGTACCACATAGTGATTTACAATTTGTAAATGTTGTACTCTACTCCAGTTATAGTTATCATAAGCTATTGGGTATATTCCCTGTGTTGTGTAACATATCCTTGTAGCTTATTAATTTTATCCATGTAGTTTGTACCTCTTAATTCCCTCCCCCTTCTTTCCCTCCCTCTTCCCTCTCCTCACCAGTAACCACTAGTTTGTTCTCTATGTCTGTGAGTCTCTGTCAGATTCACTTGTTTGTTTTTTAGCTTCCACATATAAGTGATATCATACTTGTCTTTCTCTGTCTGACTTCTTAATGCGTCTTCAAATTCTTGATATTAAACTAGAACAGGCGGTGAGGTTGACAGGTATAACTGGATATGAAGCAGGACCTCATCTGTGCTTGGCAATTTTGTCTAAAGCCTCAGAGTGAAAAACAGGGAGTGATACATATCCCCACGATCTAAAGCAACACTTCTTAGGAGATGGCCAAAATGATCTTGGACCTTCAACTCCATTACCCACCTCAGGCTGTCTAAGAGAAGGTGATGGGGCAGTGGTGTGAGTGTCAGAGGAAAAGGCTGTTCCAAAGGCATTCACAGGAAACCAAGTACAGGTGAACCTCCTGGAGAGAATTCTGGTGCCGGGAGTTGGGAGCCAGTGTCTCAGCCTGGTGAACAGTAGAAACATGCCAGCCAACCCCAGCTGCCACCAAGGTGGCATTGAGTCTGACATGTTACCTGGAATTTAGAGATCAAGAGGACTGCCATCTGCCTCCTACCTGGAGCAGTCCTTGATGGCCGAATGAGCACGAGAGACCAGCAGTTGGAGTAGCCGTACTTTCATCAGCTGTGGGGTAGTTAGACTCTGGAGGGTAGCTGAGCATTTGAAGGGACCTCAGCTATGAAGGAAGGAAGAATTCCAATGGAGAGGCTGGAGCTATAGCAAGAAATCAGCAGAAATGTAAATCAAAACTATAATGAGGTATGACTTCGCACTGGTCAGAATGGCCATCATCAAAAAGTCTACAAACAATAAATGCTGAAGAGGGTATGGAGAAAAGGGAACCCTCCTATATTGTTGGTGGGAATGTAAATTAGTACAACCATATGGAGAATAATTAGGGTGGTTTTGGAAGGAAAGTTATGACCAACCTAGATAGCATATTGAAAAGCAGAGACATTACTTTGCCAACAAAGGTCCGTCTAGTCAAGGCTATGGTTTTTCCAGTGGTCATATATGGATGTGAGAGTTGGACTGTGAAGAAAGCTGAGCGCCAAAAAATTGATGCCTTTGAACTGTGGTGTTGGAGAAGACTCTTGAGACTCCCTTGGACTGCAAGGAGATCTAACCAGTCCATTCTGAAGGAGATAAGCCCTAGGATTTCTTTGGAAAGAATGATGCTGAAGCTGAAACTCCAGTACTTTGGCTGCCTCATGCGAAGAGTTGACTCATTGGAAAAAACTCTGAGGCTGGGAAGGATTGGGGGCAGAAGGAGAAGGGGACGACAGAGGATGAGATGGCTGGATGGCATCACTGACTCTATGGACGTGAGTCTGAGTGAACTCCGGGAGTTGGTGATGGACAAGGAGGCCTGGGGTGCTGCGATTCATGGGGTCGCAAAGAGTCGGACATAACTGAGCGACTGAACTGAACTGAGAAAACTAAAAATACAACTACCATTGTTGTTGTTTAGTCGCTAAGTCATATTCAACTCTTTTGTGACCCCATAGGCTGTAGCCTGCCAGGCTTCTCTGTTGGGATTTCCCAGGCAAGAATACTGGAGTGGGTTGCCATTTCCTTCTCCAGGGGATCTTTCTGACCCAGGGATTGAACCTGCATCTCCCACTTGGCAGGCAGATTCTTTACCACTGAGCTACCTGGGAAGAACTACCATATGATCCACCAATCCCAGTCCTGGGTATATATCCAGAGAAAACTCTAATTCAAAAAGACGCGTGCACCCTGGTGATCATAACAGCACTATTTACAATAGCCAAGACATGGAAGCAACCTAAACGTCCATTGAGAGGTGAATGGATAAAGAAGATATAGTACTTACATATAATGGAATATTCAGTTCAGTTCAGTCACTCAGTTGTGTCCGACTCCCTGCGACCCCATGAATAGCAGCACACCAGGCCTCCCTGTCCATCACCAACTCCCGGAGTTCACTCAAACTCACGTCCATAGAGTTGGTGATGCCATCCAGCCATCTCATCCTCTGTCGTCCCCTTCTCCTCCTGCCCCCAATCCCTCCCAGCATATTATTCAGCCATAAAAAGAATGAAATAATGTGATTTGCAGCAGCATGGATGGACCTAGAGATTATCATACTAAATGAAGTAAGTCAGACAGAGAAAGACAAATACCATATGATACTGCTTATATGTAGAATCTAAAAAAAAAAAATGATACAAATGAACTTACTTACAAAACAGAGTCACTGATACAGAGCTTATGGTTACCAGTGGGAAAAGGGATTGGAGGGATAAATTGGGAGATTGGGATTGACGTATGCACACTACTACATATATATATATATAATAAATAATAAGAACAGGGAACTCTACTCAATACCTATAATGTCCTTTATGGGAAAATAATCTTAAAAAAAATGGGTGATATACGTGAAATTAAAAAGATGCTTGCTCCTTGGAAGGCAAGCTATGACAAACCTAGACAGCATATAAAAAGCAGAGACCTCACTTTGCCAACAAAAGTCTGTATAGTCAAAGCTATGGTTTTTCCAGTAGTCATATATAGATGTGAGATTTGGACCATATAGAAGGCTGATTGCTGAAGAATTGATACTTCTGAATTGTGGTGCCGGAGAAGACTCTTGAGAGTCCCTTCAACTGCAAAGAAACCAAACCAGTCAATCCTAAAGGAAATCAGTCTTAAATATTCAGTGGAAGGACTGATGCTGAAGCTGCAATACCTTGGCCACCTGATGCAAAGAGCCGAGTCATTGGAAAGACCCTGATGCTGGAAAAGATTGAGGGCAGGAGGAGAAGGGGGTGATGGAGAATGAGATGATTGGATGGCATCACCGACTCAATGGACATGAGTTTCAACAAACTCCAGGAGATAGTGAAGGACAGGGAAGCCCATTATGCTTTGATCCATGAGGTCACATGGACTTAGTGACTGAACAACAACAACATGTATGTGGATAACTGATTCACTTTTCTGCACAGCAGAAACTAACACAACATTGTAAATCAACTAAAGTCCAATAAAAATTAAAAACAAAAAGTCACGAGAAGAGCGAAGTGGCCTGCATTAGGGCGGTATGTAGTCAGGTGGAGATACCTGAAGGACCCACTAACCCCTCCCACAAAAGAGCAGGCATTAGGACAAAGCCAAAGGCTATAAAGAGCATCAGCTAAGTACACAGGCCTTCGCCCCTTGTCATCTCATTGGTCCTCTCCCTACTTCAGCTCTGGAGTTGTCAGAAACAGCTTTGAGATTAGAAGAATGGAAGAGCAAGGAAGAAGTTTTGATTTCAAATGGCAGAACAACTTATTGCCTAAAATGAATCTGTGCTTTCAGTGCCTCAAAGGGATAAAAGAGTGTGGTATCTGCCTGGGGTGCCTCTCAGGAGAGGGGAAGAGAGAACTGACAGAATGTCCTGGAGGGCAGCAGAAGGAGAAAAACTTTCCTGATTGTATCCTACTTAGTTCGTCCCACTCAGTAGACCAGATACTACAGATTATGAGTTCTAAAACCCAATGGATGAGTTCTAGAACCTCAGCCCAGACCTTACTCATTTTTTTTAAGAATTTTTTTGTGTGTGGACCACTTTAAAAATCTTTCTAGAATTTGTTATATATTGCTTCTGTCTTGTGGGGGGTTTTTTTGCCCACAAGGAAGGTATATGGGATCGTAGCTTCCCGACCAGGGTTCAAACCCACACCCCCTGCATCGGAAGACAGAGTCTCAACCACTCACCACCAAGGAAGTCCCTCATTCCTCATGTTTTTAATTATATGTATAGTAATTGAGCCTTGGGATTAGAGCAGCCAAGAAAAAATGTACAGTCCTGGCTTCCATGAATATAATCCAGCAGGAGACAGAGACATGAGATAGTAATTGAAGTCCTGAGACGGGCAGGGTGTGAAGGAAGCACACAAGTATATTTCAGCCTCCTGTCTGGGAGGTAGTCAAAGGAAAATTCTTAGAGAAAGTAATATTTAGGCTTAGACCCTAAAGAAGGAAAGTTGAAGTGAGAGAAGTAAAAGGTAAAAGTTGGAAACAAGGGAAGATTAAAGTGATGCAGAGCTCAGAGGATGGAAAAGTGTGTGGATGATTTGAGCTAGAGAAGAAGGCAAAGTGGCAGGAGAGTGGCACGGGGTGAAGTTGTCAAGGTAAGCTGCAGCTCGAGGAGGCTTCATGGGCTGTTGGAAGGATTTTCGTAATAGGTGCATCTGTATTTAGGATTGTTACATCTTCCTGGTGAATTGACCCTATTATCATTATGAGATGTCTCTCCTTATTTATCTCTGGTAATATTTCTTACCTTGAAGTCTAATTTTTCTGCTATTAATACAGCCACTTTAAGCTCCTTATAAAATATCTTTATAGAGTTAAAAGTCTTCCCTGGTGGCTCAGATGGTAAAGAGACTGCCTGCAATGTGGGAGACCTGGATTCGATCCCTGGGTCGGGAAGACCCCCCCTGGAGAAGGAAATGGCAACCCACTCCAGTATCCTTGCCTGGAAAATCCTATGGTCAGAGGAGCCTGGCAGTCTACAGTCCATGGGGTTGCAAAGAGTTGGATATGACTGAGCAACTTCACTATCACTATCACTATAGAGTTAAAATATGTCTTCTGTAGAGTGCATTGAGTTGACACTCGTATTTTAAAGTGCATTCTGATACTCTCTGCCTTTTAATTGGAGTGTTTAGTCCATTAACATTTAATGTAATTACTGATATGGTTTATTGCCGGGGTCCAGCCCCGGTGGATCCAGGGAATTTGAAGCGGGGACGGTGTCGGCGAGGATCAGGAAACAACTGCTTAATTAAACTTTAATTAAGGATATAAAGAGTAATGGAATAAGGATAGCTCAGTGAGGAAATTCAGTGGAGAAAAGAGGCTGAATAATTCAGCCAGAAGGTAAGAGAAAGAACGACATGGTGAGACCAAGTTTTGGTGAACAAGGCCCGCACTTTATTTTCCAAAGTAGTTTTTATACCTTAAGTTATGCATAGAGGATAATGGGGGAAGGGGTAGAGTCATGCAGCAAGCCAGGCTTTCTTCCTGCAAACTTATCATATGCAAAAGCTTAGGTGATTTGCATCATCTTCTGGCCCGGAGGCCTGTTAACATTTTAAGACCCTTTCTTCAGAAAACTTATTTTTCTCTAAAGGTGATTGGTCAGGAGCCACCCTCCAAAAGCATTAGATAAAGTTGCATTCCTACAGAGCAAAGGTGTGGTGGGCTATAACAAGAAAAAGAATTAACTCAAGGGTCCCAGGTTACAAACATTAAAGCTACTACTTACACCAATTATATTAATCAATACACTGCCAGGGACACAGCAGGTAAGGGATATGGAAACACAGCAGCAAACATTGGCCCAACAAGTGAAAATCCCTTCACCAATACAATTTCTAATCAATCTTTTAACTACTCAAAAGAATCTGTGTTTAGACAGTTTAGAACATCTCCTGCCTCTCACAGTTGGGAGGCTCTGAACAATCACATGTGGCCAGAAAAACCTATTCAGGCAGGCTAGAGGATTTCCAAAGGAGTTTGTAGGTTGAAACACTGTCACACCCAGGAATTATTAACTGGAGCTGTAAGCTAACTCTTTTTTCAGAGAGGTAGTGGGGGACAGCCCCCCGTAAAGTCCGAGGTGTAGGTCAAAGCACAATTCCAGCACTTCAATCTGTTTACCAACCTGGAAGTTCTCCAAATATAATCAGTTAGGGTTTTATGAAGATTTCATTATTCAGGCATGATTGATTCAACCACTGGTGACTGATCTCAGTCTCCAGCCCCTCTCTCCTGCTGGAGGCGGGACAAGATTTGAAGTGGAGGGCTGTGGCAGAGCTGAAAATCGTGGTCTTTCTTGTGACCAGCCCCATACTGAAGCTGTCTCAGAACCCCTCAGCCAAGAGTCATTTCAGCAGCATACCAAAGACACTTGTCATTCCTAATACTAAGGACATTCCAAGGATTTTAGGAGCTCTTGTGCCAAGTACCTGAGAGTAGATTTCTAGTTTTGTAAATGATTGCTCTGGCTACAGAAGGCAATGACATATTTAAGCGGAGGAAAAAAAAGAGTAGGATGTGGCTTCCCTAGTGACTCAGTGGTAAAGAATCCTCCTGCCAGTGCAGGAGACCCAGGTTCAGTCCTTGATCTGGGAAGATTCCACGTGCTGCAGAGCAACTAAGACTGCGCACCGCAGCTGTTGAGCCTGTGCTCTGGAGCCCAGGAGCCACAGTTACTAAGCCTATGTGCCCTAGAGCCTGTGCTCCACAACCAGAGAAGCCACTGCAGTGAGAAGCCTGCACACCGCAACAAAGAGTAGCTCCTATTTGCCACAACTAGAAGAAAGCCTGCGCAGCACAGAAGACCCAGCACAGCCAAAAGTAAACAATAAATACATAAATGAATAAATAAGATTAAAAAAAGAAAAGAGTAGGATGACTTGTTTTTGGTTTGAGCAACTGGGTTGAATGTGGTATCACGGCCTGAAAGAGAAGTAGGTTTGGGAAAAAAGCTATTGGAAGTCAGTCTGGGCCACCTGAGTTAGACACCTGAGATTTAGGCAAGTGGCGTGTCAAATGGAAGGCGGAGTATATGAGCCCGCAGCCCAGAATAGACCTGTCTGCAAATCCATGCTGAAACCAAGGATGATCTAGAGAAGATGGCCAAGAACCCTGCTGGTAGGAACCTCACTCTCTTATAGACAGGTTGCCCTTATTGGAGCAAGAGTAGAGAAAAAGGGAGGGGAGGTGGTTGGAAATAATTATATCAGTAACCAGGTTGAGGGAAAGAATGATACATTCATTGATTCATCATTCATTCAGTAGTATGCATTTGCTGGGCAGCTACAGTGGCTGGCAACTGGCTGGAGATGCAGAGAGCAATATGACCTGCTTCCTGCTTTTAAAGACCTCACAGTTGAGTAGGGGAAAAAATGCATTTATAACTCAGAGAGCTATGTACACAAAGCACAGTGTGGTCACTGTTAGCTGGGAAGCTGAAGGGAGGCATCCAGGAGAGATGAGAAGAACTGAGAATCTGCTCATAGGAGGCCAAGATTGGCATGCATAGAGAGAAGTCCACAGAAAGGTTAGAGGAGCAGAGAATGTATACGGAAGGGCTGAGACCAGAGACAAGGGGTTCTTGTGTGAAAGTGACTGGAAGGGACCTTAAAATTCTTTAAGACTTAAGGAACTGCTCAACTAGAGGTGGTAGGATGAGATGAAATGCATCACAGTAACATGAAAAAATGTGGTTGATTCAGAAAACCACGGACTGCATGTTCACAGAGCACTGTGCTTTCTGGCATGCTGGAAGACCTGGGGCAGAAACGTCTTTACAACAGGAAGTTAAGTGACAGTTACACAGCATCGTAGGTAAGGTGTGTTCTTTGAGGAGAAGCTGGGACTAACTTTTGCCACAAGTAAATGGTTTGGCTTCCTGTGAGATGTGGAAGCCAGGAAGATCAGTCATTCACGACCAAAGTTTGAGATGGTGTATGTAATGCTTTCTTAGAGAAATGAACTTGACTGGAGCTCAGGCCGCCTGATGCAGACACCGTGGTTTTCCAGAAAGAACCGGGCTTGATCAAGTGCCACAGGTACCTAGTAGCACCTGTGGTTCCCTTGAGGAGCTTTGTGACAGGTGCTCCAGCCAGCTGTGTGAGAATGGGGACATAACCACACCCTTTCCCTTTAGAGCAGGAAGTGAGACCATGGGTTAAAATGCCTTATTCGTGGAGAAGACGTTCATAAACCACCGTGGGTGCCTTTGTTACTATGCAGGATTAGACTAGTTCTCTGTGTTTTCTCCTCCCCCCTCGCCCCCACCTCTCTTTCAAGACAAAAGAAACCTGGCCTCTCCAAGCAGGCGGACTTCAGCAGGCAGAGGCCGTCCACGCGGACCGGTGGCAGGAAGCGTGCGCTCGGCCTGCAGAGGGGCGCGGCGACCCTGCCTGGGTGCGGAGCTCGGGATGCGGTGGCTGGGGCGACGGCAGGCTGGAGTAGGAGTCGGAAGCGGCCGCCTGCGATTGGGTGCCAGGAAGCCGTATGCTAATGAGGCGTACTGCGGCTTTGAAGTGTTTCTGGGCTATTTCCGAGCGAATATGGTATTTTGAAGTTTGCCGTTTTACCAAGTTTCAGGATGTAATATGGAAAATGTTTGTGAGGCGGCGAGGGGAGCGACACAAGTGTGGCCGTCAGTAGAAAGTGAGCGGCTCCCGCAGACCCAGCAGCGGCTGGCCGGTAGAAGTTAAGACTATACTTTCAGGGATCATTTCTATAGTTTGTTACTAGAGAAGTTTCTCTGATCGTGTAGAGCACCCGAAACCACGAGGAAGAGACGCAGCGTTTTCTCCTGAGCGTGAAGTTGGCGTTTGGTGCTGCTTGATGCAGCTGCCATCGGCCGTTGATGATCGTTCTTCTCTCCCGTCTGGGAGAGTTAGAGGGAGAAAACGCCGTCTGAGTGGTTTCTTTCCTATTTTGATGTTCTGAAAAGTAAGATTTCTGTGGTGTTAGTTTTTTAGCTATATGGAGAATTGAGTTTGAGTTTTCTATGTCGCTGAGATTTGCTGGGTTTTAGGAGTTGAGGATGAACAAGGAGGTATGGCATGCTGTGGTTTAAGGGGTCGCAGAGTCGTACATGACTGAACTGGAGTATATCGTTGAGGTTTAGGCTTTAATTTTGGTTTGAGGAAGCTTTCTCAGCGTTAGAGTGGTTTTCCAAGAGTCAGTTCTTTATATCGGCTGACCAAGCTACTGGAATTTCAGTTTCAGCATCAGTCCTTACAGGGAATATTCAGGATTGATTTTGTTCAGGAAGGATGGTTTGGATCTCCTTGCAGTCCAAGGGACTCTGAACAGTCCCCTCCAACAACAGTTCAAAAGCCTCAATTTTTCGGTGCTTAGCTTTCTTTATAGTTCAAATCACATCCACACATGACTACTGGAAAAACCATAGATTTTTAGTCTCGTCCAATTCTTTGCGACCTCTTGGGCTGTATGTAGTGTGCTAGTCTTCTCTATCCATAGGGATTCTCCAGGCAAGAGTACCAGAGTAGGTAGCCGTGCTCTTTTCTAGGGGATCTTTCCAAGCCAAGGATTGAGCCCACATCTCCCACGTTGCAGGTTTTGTTTTTTTTTTTAATTGTCTGAGGCATGAGGGAAAGCCACACCGTGTGCACTCCCCCCCCCCAAAAGAATCTGCCTTTATATGAGAAATGTCACTATCTATACAAAGTGTGTGGCTGCTGTGATCCCTAAAGGAAATAAGTCCTGATTATTCATTAGCAGGACTGATGCTGATGCTCAAACTGAAATTCCAGTACTCTGGCCACTTGCTGAGAACTGACTCATTGGAAAAGACCCTGATGCTGGAAAAGATTGAAGGCAGGAGTAGAAGGGGATGACAGAAAATGAGATGGTTGGATGGCATCACCTACTCGATGGATGTGAGTTTGAGTAAACTCCGGGAGTTGTTGATGGACAGGGAGGCCTCACGTGCTGCAGTGCCTGGGGTCGCAAACAGCCAGACGCGACTGAGCAACTGAACTGACTGCCATGACCCCAGCAGAGGTTCTGGGGTTAAAGCAACTGTATGTTTTAAGAGATTTCTCTAGATTGTTACTGGAAGGTTTCTGTGTGGAGTCCTCAAAGGCCACAAGGAGGCAGGTTTTCTTCCAGAATGTGAAGTCATCTCTTGATGTTGCATTTGTAACTGCCTTTTGCCTTTGATGACTGTTCTTTTCCCCTGGAGGAGTAAGAGGCGGGGAACACTATCTGTGATTTTTCCAATGAAACGAGGGGGGAGTTTCTCTGATGCAATTTTAAGTTTTTGTTTTCTGATTGGATTTACAGGTCATGAGCTCCTTCACACATTAGGGGTGGCCCAAGGGTATTAAGGGCTTCCCTCACAGCTCAGTTGGTACAGAATCCGCCTGCAATGCAGGAGATATCAGTTCGATTCCCTGATTCCTGGGTTGGGAAGATCTGCTGGAGAAGGGATAGGCTACCCTGCTGGGGACCAGCCCCAGCTGATCCAGGGTATTCGAAGGAGAGACGGCCTAGGCGACTATTTATATGCTAATTAGAGATATAGAGAACAATAGAATGAGGATAGCTCAGTAGGAAAATTCAGTGGAGAAAAGAAGCTGAGTAGCTTGGTTTACGCAGGAGACCAATAAAACTTCAAGACAAGAAGTTTGCACCACTTACGTAGGCCGCAGGCGCCCTCTCAAATAGCGGAAGGTGCCTCACCCTAGACACCTTCTCGAGTGGGTCTTAGAAGCCCAGGCATAATTAGTAAGCGTGGTGGGTTCCGCGCTCCAGATGGAGACTCAGCTGGAAGTTAAAGGGAAGAATGACATGGGGAGACCAAGCGCTGGTGAACAAGGCCCGTAGCTTTATTTTTAACAGGGGCTTTTATACCCTAAGTTACACATAGAGGATAATAGGGGATGCAAAGTCAGCAGTCTTTGATTCTTATCAAAAACCAAGGTTTCTTTCCTGCAAATTTATCGTATACAAATGGTTTAGGTGATTTATATCATCTTCTGGCCAGAAGGCCTACTAACATTTTATGACTCTTGACAAGGACTTATCAACAAAGACTTATTTTCTCTAAGAGTAATTATTTTAAGGTTTGGCACCATCTTCCAAAGATAAAATTGCATTCCTATAGGGCGGATGTGTAATGGGTTTACAACAAAGGAAAGAATTTATTACCTTAAGGGTCTAAAGTTACTAACACCAAGGCCACTACTTATTTTTTACTATATACCAACTATTAATTAATACACATTCAAGGATACAATTCAGGGGATGTGAAAACTTGGCAACAAGCATTGACTCATCAATGAAATCCTTTACTAGTTTATTCTGACAGTTTTTAACTCTCTGAGAGGCTCTAAGCTATTTGAATATCTTAAGCTTCCCGTGCCTCTGGAGGCTAGGAGACTGTAAACAATCGTATGCATAGCTGCAGGAGTCCGGGTAAACTTGTCAGGCGAGTTAGAGAGCCATCTGAGGGGTTTGGATTTAAACACTCCTAATTGCCCAGGGACATTATTAATTGGAGCTGTAAGTTAACTCTTTGACAGAGAGAGAGCGAGATGGTGGTAGGGGACAGCCCCCAGTAAAGTCAGAGGTGAGAGCACAAAGCAATAAAGTAGGCAGACTCTGGTTTTTGGGGGGGAAATGCTCGAGAATATCCGGGGGGACTCCTGAGGCTCGATCCCGCCTTTGCGTATGCCGAGCCTCCTTCCTCATGACCTTTGTCATGAGCAGAATGCCTCACCGGCTCCCCGCACTACCCACTCTAGTGTTTTGAACTGTATAATCCATGGGGTCTCAAAGAGTCAGACAGGATTGACTGACTTTCACTTTCACTTTCAAGGGTATTAAAACAAAGTTACTTTGCTTCCTGTACTCTCCTGTCAGTCAAGTCACTCTTCTGAAACATGTAGGCAGACATCACTTCCTGTCCTCTATAGTGATTTCTTTCTTTGTATCTCAGTCTAAGCTAAGGAAATAGAATATGTGTAGGCTTAGGATTTATAAGACTTTAGTCCAGAGGAGGAGTGAAAGAAGGCAGAATTTGGTCGAACCATGGTGGACAGAAAGCTAAGGGCAGCTATTGAACGAGAGTGACCGCATCTGCTGTGTGTTTTAAGGTCACTCTAAAAGCTCTATGGCAGTTATACTTTTCGGGAGGGGTGAGTTTGCACAGAGGAACCTGGCGGGCTACAGTTTATGGAGTCACAAAGAGTAAAACATGACTTAGTGCCTAAACAACAGCAATGAGGTGGCAAGTGTGAAGGCCAGTTAGGCACCTGCTGCATTCATCTGCTTGGGAGAAGGTGAAGTGATGATAGAGAAAGAGGAGATCTGTGAGATATGTAAGTGGTAAAGTTGACAGGAATTGGGATTGATTTGTTGACAAAATTCAACTAACAAGAAGAAGGGGAAAAAATGGGAGTTTTATTTGAGCTAATCTGAGGATTAACCTGAGAAGCAGACTCTCAGAAAGCTGTTAGAAGTCGAAGACAGTCATATACATTTTCCAAAGAATTGTACATCAAAATGACATACTGATATTTTATATAAAGTTCACCAAGGAACCAGGTAGTCCCAGTGAACTTGTACAAAGTAAGCAGCAAGTCACCATGCCCTCCTACAGAGGTGAGAAAGAATGAAATTCTTTTAAGAAATCCCATTGCTAATGTCAAAAGAAAGAAAAAAAAAATTTATGGTTGACCAGCACTCCCATTTTTGAGGGACTCTGATTAATGTGTAATGATGCACATTGCATTTGATGGAGGAAGCCCAAACAAACACACAGAATTTTAGGTTTAATTTTTTCATGTTCTGCTTTGAAATATAAACCATAAATTTCATTTCATTGGGATCACTGAAGACATGAGTGAGGGGAGCTGTCAAGGATAACTGTCAGGTCTTCTGACTTGATCAAATGTGTGGATAATAATTCCTTGTGTTAATGGGGGAAATGGAGGAGGAACTGAATTAGGTAGAGCAATGGGGTGAGCAGTGATGACAGAGTTCAGTTGGAGCAGGTTTAGGAGAAATTTCTGACCTTCAGCAAATGAATGGCAAAGGAGTTAGAACTCCCACAGCAGACCCTGAAGAAGCAGACTCCCCAGGCCTTGGCCTTACCTAGAAAATCCTCAGACATTGGCCTGCCTGCCCTCCCCTCTTCCTCCTACCCTGTGTTCTCTAGCTGTCTTCCAGTTGCTGTAACACACAACCTTGTTCCTTTCTTTGGGTCATTGTATTCATTGTTTTCTCCACTTAAATGCAACCTCCAAAAGGACGCCTTCCCTGAGCACCCAAATCTGAAGTGGCCGTCAAATCCCTCTCTGTTTGAACTCTTATCCTCTGCATGCCTCATCATCTCATCCTCTCAGGTAATTGTTGTCATCTCCCTCCCCTACCAGAGTGTAAGCTTTTTGTGAGAGTAGGGACCTCTGTTTGCCCAGTACCTAGAGTAATCTTTAGCACATAGAAAACACATCTGGGTGAAACCTACCAGCTCTGCTATTAACAGACCTCAACAGGTTCCTTAGTCTTTATGTGCCTCAGTCCCCCTGTCTGTAAAAATGGGATGATATTTGTATAATCACTTAAAATGATGACTGGTGGCTGGCAAGCTGGTGCAAATACTAGGTAGCAGTTTTATAGTTTCACTCTTTCTAATTGGGATGCTGGGGAAGACTCTTGAGAGTCCTTTAAACTGCAAAGAGACCAAACCAGTCAGTCCTAAAGGAAATCATCCCTGAATATTCATTGGAAGGACTGATGCTGAAGCTGAAGCTTGAATACTTTTGCCACCTGATGCGAAGAGCCAACTCATCGGAAAGACCCTGATGCTGGGAAAGATTGAAGGCAGGAGGAGAAGGGGGTGACGGAGGATGAGATGGTTGGATGGCATCACCGACTCAATGGACAAGAGTTTGAGCAAACTCAGAGAAAAAGTGAAGACAGGGAAGCCCGAGGTGCTGCAGTGCAGCACTCGGGGTTGCAAAGTGTCAGATATGACTTAACGACTGAACGATAACAACAGTTTCATAGTTAGCACTCATTATTTGCGAAGGGAAGAAGGATGTCAACGCAACAACCAGCTTCATTTTAAAAACTGATGAAGTGTGAACTGGTAGTGCAGTCCTATGGCAAAAACCCCAAAGGTTCTGTTTTCCAGCTCTGATTCTCACCCACCCAGCCCCCATCTCTGCTTTAGTCATGGTAACCTCTTAACAGAGTTTGAAACTCTGACTTCTTCGAGAGCCTTGAATGCAGCTGCTAAGACTGAGTAATCAGTGGAATCAGCTAGGTTCTCAGGAGCAAAGGCAGACACCCGCCCTTTCCTGTACAGCTTTCAGGGGCGGGGCTGCTTTAGTCCATCTGTGCAGCGAGTGCCTCCTGGGCTTTAAAGACTGGGGTTGTGATTGGCTGGCTGTCACTCTGTATTATGTAAATTAAGTTTGATTTTTAAAAACTGGTAAATTATATTTTCAGTGAAAATGCTCAAATGAGGTGATAAGTGACAGCATTTGAAAGCTGTATTGCAAGAGCTCTTTCTGTTTTTTTCCCAGTAGAAGAAAAAATGGCCAAGTGGTGGGGAAACTGTGTTGCCCTCAGTGAAAAGTTCACAGCTAGCACAGACCCGGCAGCGGCCGGGGGCTGGAGGTTAAGACTATACTTTCAGGGATCATTTCTATAGTTTGTTACTAGAGAAGTTTCTCTGAATGTGTAGAGCACCCGAAACCATGAGGAGGAGATGTAGTGTCCTCTCCTGAGCGTGAAGCTGGTCCTTGGTGTTGCTTCTGCAGCTGCCACTGACCATTGATGATCGTTCTTCTCTTCCTTTGGGAGAGTAAGAGGGAGAGGACACCGTCTGAGTGGTTTCACTTACAATTGATCTTTCCCTAAGAAAAGGAATCATTTTATGTTTCTTATTTAACTCACCCGTGTTTTAGCTATGTTTTAAAAACGTGTACCTCATCAGGCTTAATTTACATAATGTAGAGTGACAGCCAGTCACAACCCAAGTCTTTATAAGCCCAGAAGGCATTTGCTGCATAGACTGACTAATGCGGCCCTGCCCCTGAAAGCTGTAAAGGAAACAGATGTGAATACCTGACCAAATGACATGCCTTTTGAGAAATCTATATTCAGGTCAGGAAGCAACGGTTAGAACTGGACTGACTGTTAGAACAACGGACTGGTTCCAGATAGGAAAAGGAGTACGTCAAGGCTGTATATTGTCACCTTGATTATTTAACTTATATGTGGAGTACATCATGAGAAACGCTGGGCTGGAAGAAGCACAAGCTGGAATCAAGATTGCTGGCAGATATGTCAATAACCTCAGATATGCAGATGCCTCTTGAAGAAAGAGGAGAGTGAAAAAGTTGGCTTCAAGCTCAACATTCAGAAAACGAAGTTCATGGCATCTGGTCCCATCACTTCATGGGAAATAGATGGGGAAACAGTGTCAGACTTTATTTTTTTGGGCTCCAAAATCACTGTGGATGCTGACTGACACTTACTCCTTGGAAGGAAAGTTATGACCAACCTAGATAGCATATTCAAAAGCAGAGACATTACTTTGCCAGCAAAGGTCCATCTAGTCAAGGCTATGGTTTTCCCAGTGGTCATGTATGGATGTGAAAGTTGAACTGTGAAGGCTGAGCGCCGAAGAATTGATGCTTTTGAAGTGTGGTGTTGGAGAAGACTCTTGAGAGTCCCTTGGACTGCAAGGAGATCCAACCAGTCCATTCTAAAGGAGATCAGCCCTGGGATTTCTCTGGAAGGAATGATGCTAAAGCTGAAACACAGTACTTTGGCCACCTCATGCGAAGAGTTGACTCATTGGAAAAGACTGATGCTGGGAGGGATTGGGGGCAGGAGGAGAAAGGGACGACAGAGGATGAGATGGCTGGATGGCATCACTGACTCTATGGACGTGAGTCTGAGTGAACTCCGGGAGTTGGTGATGGACAGGGAGGCCTGGCGTGCTGTGGTTCATGGGGTCGAAAAGAGTCAGACACTACTGAGTGACTGAACTGACTGACCTTATTGCCAGTGGCCTTTGTCACAGCGCTGGAGGGTTTCTCTTTTATAGCTCTGTGTGTGCTGAGTCATTCCAGTCATATTTGTCTGTGTGTCATGTGAGCTGTCTCTAACCTGACAAGTTTATCATGGGTTCCCTAGGCAAATGCACTGAAATGGGTTGCCATCTTCTTTCCAGGGTATTTTTCCCCAGCCAGGGATTGAACCCGCGTCTCTTTTTGCTCTTTACCACTATCGCCATTATTAGTCAGTGTTAAACCTCTTTTACTCTCATTGCTATTAAATGTCTGTAGTTCTTCCATGAGTTTCTCTTTATGGATCTATAGTGGCCAAGCTTTCATTGTAAGCCTAAATTAGTTCTCGGTCCTCTTGAAATATTGGGAGCGGTGAGAGGAGCAGTTTATGCTCTGGAATATGCCTCCTGTTCTTTTCTGTTCTGTGAAGTCGCTCAGTCGTGTCCGACTCTTTGCGACCCCATGGACTGTAGCCCACCAGGCTTGTCTGTCCATGGGATTCTCCAGGCAAGAATACTGGAGTGGGGTACCATTTCCTTCTCCAGGGGATCTTCCCGACCCAGGGATCGAACCTGGGTCCCCCACATTGCAGGCAGACGCTTTAACCTCTGAGCCACCAGGGAAGCCCCAGGAATATGCCTTGGTCTGTCATTTACTAGTTGTGGGTTCCTGGGAAGTTCCTTGACCCCAATCTGTCTCTCTGTGTAAATGAATATAAATAGCATTAACACATAGAGCTGTCATTAAGGGTGAAATTAGATAAAGCAAGGACAATAGGTGAGCACTCCTTTCCCCCTTTGTGAGAATGCCCCTCCTTTAAATGAGAAATCCCTCTTTCTCCAGTCTTTGCTGTAGCAGCACCACCCACTGAATTGCCAACATGTCAATCTTTGAAATCTCTTTCCCTGACACCCCACTCCTCCTCCTGCAGCAAGCCCACCAGTGAGTCCCATCCTACTAACTGAATTTCCAGAGCAGCCCATGTTTCTCCTCCTTCCTTGCAAGCTACCATGATCTCTCCTTCAGACACCTTGCTTGCAGTGGCCTCGGAACTGGTCTTCACAGCTTCCAGCCTCTCAATGGCTTCCCTCACACTTAAAATCCAGACTCCCCGGGAGTTGGACTTGCCTAGAAAATCCTCAGACATTGGCCTGCCTGCTCTTCCTCCTACCCTGTGTTCTCTAGCTGTCTTCCAGTTGCTGGAACACACAACCTTGTTCGTTTCTTTGGGTCATTGTATTCATTGTTTTCCCCACTTAAATGCAACCTCCAAAGAGAGGCCTTCCCTGAGCACCCAAATCTGAAGTGGCCGTCAAATCCCTCTCTGGACTCTTATCATCCTCTGCATTCCTCATCATCTCATCCTCTGGGTGATTGTTGCCATCTCTCTCCCCTAGCAGGGTGTAAGCTTTTTGTGAGAGTAGGGACCTCTGTTTGCCCAGTACCTAGAGTAATCTTTAGCACATAGAAAGCCAAACCAGGATGATGGTTAAGGTGACACCTACCAGCTCTGCTATTGACAGACCTCAGGCCAGTTACCCGAGGCCTTTCTGTGCCTTAGTCCCCCATCCATAAAAATGGGACGATTATACTCGTATTGGTCTCATAGTTAAAGCAGTTAAAATGATGAATGGTGCTGGCAAACTCACAATAAATAGTAGCTAGTATTGGCAATGGCACCCCACTCCAGTACTCTTGCCTGGAAAATCCCATGGACAGAGGAGCCTGGTAGGCTGCAGTCCATGGGGTCGCTAAGAGTCGGGCACAACTGAGTGACTTCACTTTCACTTTTCACTTTCATGCATTGGAGAAGGAAATGGCAACGCACTCCACTGTTCTTGCCTGGAGAATCCCAGGGAGGGGGGAGCCTGCCATCTATGGGGTCACACAGAGTTGGACACGACTGAAGCCACTTAGCAGTAGCAGCAGCAGTATTGTCATAGTTGGCACTCAGGTATTTGTCAGGAGAAGAAATAATGTCAAAGACAGAAGCCAGCTTTATTTTAAAAATTCAGAAAGTGTGAACAGGTAGTGTAATCCTGTGGCAAAACCCCCAAAGGTTCTGTTTTCCAGAGCTGGTTGTCAGCCACCCAGTCCCCGTCTCTGCCTCAGTCATGGTGACCTCTTATTACTTCTTGGACAGGGTTGAATGCAGCTGCTAAGGTTGAGTTATCAGTGGAATCAGCTAGGTTCTCAGGAGCAAAGGCAGACACCCGCCCTTTCCTTTACAGCTTTCAGGGGCGGGGCAGCTTTAGTCCATCTGTGTAGCAAATGCCTACTGGCATTGTTGTGATTGGCTGTCACTCTGTATTATGTAAATTAAGTTTGATTTTTTAAAAATGTTAAATTACATTTTCAGTGAAAATGTTCAAATGAGTTGGTAAGTGACAGCATTTGAAAGCTGTATTGTAAGAGCTCTTTCTGCTTTTTTTCCCAGCTGAAGAAAAAATGGCCAAGTGGTGGGGAAACTGTGTTGCCCTCAGTGAAAAGTTCACAGCTAGCACAGACCCGGCAGCGGCCGGGGGCTGGGGTTTAAGACTATACTTTCAGGGATCATTTCTATAGTTTGTTACTAGAGAAGTTTCTCTGAATGTGTAGAGCACCCGAAACCATGAGGAGATGTAGTGTCCTCTCCTGAGCGTGAAGCTGGTCCTTGGTGTTGCTTCTGCAGCTGCCACTGACCATTGGTGATCGTTCTTCTCTTCCTTTGGGAGAGTAAGAGGGAGAAGACACCATCTGAGTGGTTTTGTTTATAACTGGTTTGTTGAAAGCAGTGTACTGTCACTTTTATGTGATATAATTAGGCTTGTTGGGTTATGTTTTAAGTGTTTGTGGAATGGGTCTGGTGTTTGCTATGACCAGTGCATATTCTTGGCAGAATTCTATTAGCCTTTGTCCTCTGTACTCTGGTCAAATTTTCCTATTGACTCCACATGTTTCTTCACTCCTCTATAATGAAAAGGACATCTTTTGGGGGGGTATTAATTCTAGGAGGTCCTGTAGGTTTTCGTAAAACCTTTTGACTTTAGCTTCCTCAGTATTACTAGTTGGGGGCATAGACTTGGATTACCATGATATTGAATGGTTCGCCTTGAAAATAAACAGAGATCATTCTGTTGTTTTTGAGATTGCATCCATGTATTGCATTTTGGACTCCTGTTGTTATGATGGCTACTCCATTTCTTCTAAGGGATTCTTGCCCACAGTAGTAGATATAGTGATCATCTGAGTTAAATTCCCCCATTCCAGTATATTTTATTTTGCTGATTCCTAAAATGTCAACGTTCACTCTTGCCATCTCCTGTTTGATCACTTCCAATTTGCCTTGATTCATGGACCTAACTTTCCAGGTTCCTATGCAATATTGCTCTTAATAGCATCGGACCTTGATTCCATCACCAGTCACATCCACAACTGTGTGTTGGACAGATGGAAATCAACAGATGGTCAACACTGAAATCAGATTGATTATATTCTTTGCAGCCAACGATGGAGAAGCTCTATTGCTATTGCTAAGTCACTTCAGTCGTGTCTGACTCTGTGTGACCCCGTAGATGGCAGCCCACCAGGCTTGCCCGTCCCTGGGATTCTCCAGGCAAGAACGCTGGAGTGGGTTGCCATTTCCTTCTCCAACTCAGGAAAGTGAAAAGTGAAAGTGAAGTCGCTCAGTCGTGTCCGACTCTTCTAGACCCCATGGACTGAAGCCCACTAGGCTCCTCCATCCATGGGATTTTCCAGGCAAGAGTACTGGAGTGGGGTGCCATTGCCTTCTCCGGGAGAAGCTCTATACAGTTTGCAAAAACAAGACCGGGTGCTGACTGTGGCTCAGATCATGATTACTTATTGCCAAATTCAGACTTAAGTTGAAGAAAGTAGGGAAAATGACTAGACCATTCAGATATGACCTAAATCAAATCCCTAACAATTATACAGTGGCAGTGAAATATAGATTTAAGGGACTAGATCTGATAGAGTGACTGATGAACTATGAATGGAGGTTCATGACACTGTACAGGAGACAGGAAGCAAGACCATCCCCAAGAAAAAGAAATGCAAGAAAGCAAAATGGCTGTCCGAGGAGGCCTTAAAATAGCTGTGCAAAGAGAAGCCTAAAGCAAAGGAGAAAAGGAAAGATATACCCATTTGAATGCAGAGTTCTAAAGAATAGCAAGGAGAGATAAGAAACCCTTCCTTAGTGATCAGTGCAAAGAAATAGAGGAAAACAATAGAATGGGAAAGACTAGAGATCTCTTCAAGAAAATTAGAGATACCAAGGGAACATTTCATGCAAAGATGGGCTTAATAAAGGACAGAAATGGTATGAACCTAACAAGCAGAAGATAGTAAGAAGAGGTGGTAAGAATACACAAAAGAACCGTACAAAAAAGATTTTCATGACCCAGACAATCACGATGGTGTGATCACTCACCTAGGGCCAGACATCTTGGAATGTGAAGTCAAGTGGGCCCTTAGTGGAGGTGATGGAATTCCAGCTGAGCTATTTCAAATCCTAAAAGATGGTGCTGTGAAAGTGCTGCACTCAATATGCCAGCACATTTGGAAAACTCAGCAGTGGCCACAGGACTGGAAAAGGTCAGTTTTCATTCCAATCCCAAGGAAATGCAATGCCAAAGAATGCTCAAACTACCGCACAATTGCAGTCATCTCAAATGCTAGCAAAGTAATGCTCAAAATTCTCCAAGCCAGGCTTCAAGAATTATGTGAACTGTGAACTTCCAGATGTTCAAGCTGGTTTTAGAAAAGGCAGAGGAACCAGAGATCAAATTGCCAACATCCGCTGGATCATCGAAAAAGCAAGAGAGTTCCAGAAAAAAACATCTATTTCTGCTTTATTGACTATGCCAAAGCCTTTGACTGTGTGGATCACAATAAACTATGAAAAATTCCTAAAGTGATGGAAATACCAGACCACTTGACCTGCCTTCTGAGAAATATGTATTGCAGGTCAGGAAGCAACAGTTAGAGCTGGACATGGAACAACAGACTGGCTCCAAATAGGAAAAGGAGTACCTCAAGGCTATATATTGTCACCCTGCTTATTTAATTTATATGCAGAGTACATGATGAGAAACACTGGACTGGATGAAGCACAAGTTGGAACCAAGATTGCCGGGAGAAATATCAATAACCTCAGATATGCAGATGACACCACCCTTATGGCAGAAAGTGAAGAGGAACTCAAAAGCCTCTTGATGACAGTGAAAGAGGAGAGGGAAAAAGTTGGCTTAAAGCTCAACATTCAGAAAACTAAGATCATGGCATCTGGTCCCATCACTTCATGGCAAATAGATTCAGAAACAGTGGCAGACTTTATTTTTTGGGCTCCTAAATCCCTGCAGACGGTGACTGCAGCCATGAAATAAAAAGTCGCTTGTTCCTTGGAAGAAAAGTTATGACCAACTTAGCATATTAAAAAGCAGAGACATTACTTTGCCAACAAAGGTCTGTCTGGTCAAGGCTATGGTTTTTCCAGTGGTCATATATGGATGTGAAAGTTGGACTATAAAGAAAGCTGAGCACCGAAGAATTGATGCTTTTGAAGTGTGGTGTTGGAGAAGACTCTTGAGAGTCCCTTGGACTGCAAGGAGATCCAACTAGTCCAGCCTAAAGGAAATCAGTCCTTGAATGTTCATTGGAAGCACTGATGTTGAAGCTGAAACTCCAATACTTTGACCACCTGATGCGAAGAGCTGACTCATTTGAAAAGACCATGATGCTGGGAAAGATTGAAGGCGAGAGGAGAAGGGGATGAGAGAGGATGAGATGGTTGGATGGCATCACAGACTAAGCTCCGGGAGTTGGTGATGGACAGGGAGGCCTGGCGTGCTGCAGTCCATGGGGGTCACAAAGAGTCAGACACAACTGAGCCACTGAAATGAACTGAACTGAGTCTTATTCTCTGGGGTTTTTAAGCGTGTTTTTGTTTCTGAATGTTTTTATTTTTTCTTTGAAGGAGGAGAATGTTGTGTGTGTGGTTTCTGCATATATTTAAGCAGGGGTATTTTTCTTTACTTTTTTTTTTTTTTTTTTGCTATTCTCCTTTCCTGTTAGTAGTTTTTCAGTGCTTTCTTTCATAGTATTTTTCAAGGTGATTCGTTGATCTCTGGCAGGTAAGCCATTCCTCCCTCCCCCCACCCTCCACAAAGATGGTTTGTTCTCTTCCCCTCTCAGTATTATGATTTTTTTCTTTTATAATCATGTTGGCTTCAGTTCAGTTGTTCAGTTGTGTCCCACTCTTTGCGACTACAGCATACCAGGCTTCCCTGTTCATCACCAGCTCCTGGAGCTTGCTCAGACTCATGTCCATTGAGTCGGTGATGCCATCCAACTGTCTTGTCCTCTGTCATCCCCTTCTCCTTCCGCCGTCAGTCTTTCCCAGCATCAGGGTCTTTTCCAATGAGTTGGTTTTTCACACCAGGTGGTCAAAGTATTGGAGTTTCAGCTTCAGCATCAGTCCTTCCAATGAATATTCAGGACTGATTTCCTTTAGGATGGACTGGTTGGATCTCCTTGCAGTCCAAGGGACTCTCGACAGTCTTCTCCAGCATCACAGTTCAAAAGCGTCAATTCTTTGTTCCTCAGCTTATGCATATGTGACTACTGGAAAAAACATAGCTTTGACTAGACAGACCTTTGTTGGCAAAGTAATGTCTCTGCTTTTTAATATGCTGTCTAGGTTGGTCATATCTTTTCTTCCAAAGAACAAGTATCTTTTAATTTCATGGCTATAGTCACCATCTGCAGTGATTCTGGAGCCCAAGAAAATAAATTCTCTTACTGATTCCATCATTTCCCCATCTATTTGCCATGAAGTGATGGGTGAAAGTCATGTTCGACTCTTTGAGATCCTTCTCCAGACCAGAATACTGGAGTGGGTAGTCTTTCCCTTCTCCAGGAAATGTTCCCAACCCAGGGATCGAGCCCAGGTCTCCCAAGTTGCAGGTGGATTCTATCAGGGAAGCCGAAGTGATGGGACCAGATGGCATAATCTTAGTTTTTTGAATGTTGAGTTTTAAGCCAACTTTTTCAGTCTCCTCTTTCACTTTCATTAAGAGGCTCTTTAGTTCTTTTTCGCTTTCTGCCATAAGGGTGGTGTCATCTGCATATTGAGGTTATTGGTATTTTTCCCGGCAATCTTGATTCCAGCTTGTGCTTCATCCAGCCTGGCATTTCTCATGATGTATTCTGTATATAAGTTAAATAAGCAAGGTGACAATATACAGCTTTGACATACTCCGTTCCCAATTTGGAACCAGTCTGTCGTTCCATGTCTGGTTCTAACTGTTGCTTCTTGACCTGCATACATATTTCTCAGGAGGCAGGTCAGGTAGTCTGGTATTCCCACCTCATTCAGAATTTTCCACGGTTTATGGTGATCCACACAGTCAAAGGCTTTGGTGTAGTCAATAAAGCACAAGTAGATATTTTTTCTGGAACCCTCTTGCTTTTTACGATGATCCAACGGATGTTGGCAATTTGATCTCTGGTTCCTCTGCTTTTTCTAAATCCAGCTTGAACATCTGGAAGTTCACAGTTCACGTACTGTTGAAGCCTGGCTTGGAGAATTTTGAGCATTACTTTCCTGGAGTGTGAGAGGAGTGCAATTGTGCGGTAGTTTGAACATTCTTTGGCATTGCCTTTCTTTGGGATTGGAATGAAAACTGACCTTTTCCAGTCCTGTGGCCACTGCTGAGTTTTCCAAATGTGCTGGCATATTGAGTGCAGCACTTTCACAGCATGACGTTAGAATTTTCTATAGCTCAGCTGGAATTCTGTCACCTCCACTAGCTTTGTGTATACTGATGCCTCCTGAGGCCCACTTGACTTTGCACTCCAGGATGTCTGGCTCTAGATGAGTGATCACACCATTGTGATTATCTGGGTTGTTAAGATCTTTTTTGTATAGTTCTTCTGTGTATTTTTGCTACCTCTTTTTACTATCTTCTGCTTCTGTTAGGTCCATACCATTTCTGTCCTTCACCATGTCCATCTTTACATTAATGTTCCCTTGGTGTCTCTAATTTTCTTGAAGAGATCTCTAGTCTTTCCCATTCTATTGTTTTCCTCTATTTCTTTGCATTGATCACTGAGGAAGGCTTTCTTATCTCTCCTTGCTATCCTTTGGAACTCTGCATTCAGATGGATATATCTTTCCTTTTCTCCTTTGCCTTTTGCTTCTCTTCTTTTCTCAGCTATTTGTAAGGCCTCCTCAGACAACCATTTTGCCTTTTTGCATTTCTATTTCTTGCGGGTGGCTTGATCACTGCCTCCTGTAGAATGTCATGAACCTCCATCCATAGTTCTTTAAGCACTCTATCAGATTTTAATCCCCTGAATCTGTCACTTCCATGGTATAATCGCCTGTTGGTTTAACTAAATGCAGTTTAAAATACCCTCCACCCAAGTATCCTGTGTTTTTCTTTTTGAGTAAAGGCTTTTTGTGTTTTACCTTTTTCTGGGTGGATGAGGCTAGGAACAAGCCATAGGAATGGCTTTCTGGATGGCTAAGTGGGTAAAGAATCCCCTGCAGTGCAAGAGATGCAGTAGACGTGAGTTCAGTCCTTGGGTCAGGAAGCCACTGCAGCGTTTTTTTTTTTTTACTCCAGTATCCTTGTCTGGAGAATCCATCCCCCTGGCCAAAGGATCCTGGTGGGCTACATTCAATAGGGTCGCAAAGAGTCGGACACCGGACTAAGTGACTGAGCATTTCCCACATATTGCAGGGAAATACATACACACCTTTGATACTCAACTGGTTGACATACAGGTCTTGTTATGAGTAATAGGATAGGAAGAGTTACAAGGAAAATGGATTCAAAGTAGCTTTAAACATAATTTTGTTTTAGGGCTTCCCTTTGTGGCTCAGATGGTAAAGAATCCACCTGCAATGAGGGAGACCTGGGTTCAGTCCCTGGGTTGGGAAGATCCCCTGGAGAAGGGAATGGCTACCCATTCCAGTATTCTGGCCTGGAGAATTCCATGGACAGAGAAGCCTCGCAGTCTATGGTTCATGAGGTCCGTGAGGTCACAAAGAGTCAGATGCAACTGAGGGACTTTCATTAGTTGTTTTAAGATGGTTTGTTCTTTCTCCCCCTCAGTGGTATGACTTTTTCTTTTATTATTATGTTGGTTTAACTAAATGCAATTTAAAATCAGCCAAGAAAAAATAAACAGTCAATCTAAGATAGACTTCCAGGGCAGTTCAGTGGCCTGGGTTCAGTCCCTGGTCAGGAAACTAAGATCCCACATGTCTTCAAGTGCAGCCAACAAAAAAAATTTTTTTCAATCTTAAGAAAGAAATGGAAAATTTTATTCGCGCCAACCTGAGGATTATAACCTATGAGACAGTCTCTCAGAAAGTTCTGAGGACTATTCTGCTATTAGAGGTCAAAGTACAGTTACAGAAGTTTTTGAGACAAAGGATTATACCTCAGATTAACACGTTGACAGTTTATATAGTCCAGCAAGGTGAATTGTGGGTCATCGTGACCCCTTACAGGATTGAGAAAAGGACCCCTAACAAGTTACCTTACTGGTGCCAGGAGGAAATCAATTTTTTTTAGGGGGGAGGTACATAGGAATTCTTGTGTCAAAGGCAATCTATTAATGTATAATACAGATACATAATGCACGCTAAAGGGGAGTGTTAGTGGCTCAAATGGCAGGGAAAATTTGGTATACTTTTCTTGTTCTGTCTTAAAAGTAATTTTTTTTTCATCACCGATATGTACTGCTCATATCTACGTTCAAGTGAGTAACCAGCAGAGGTTCTAAAAGTAAAGAGTCAAATTAAAATTCAGGATTTTAGAAGGTTAAATTAAAAATGACAGTAATAAATAACCTCATCCACAGATGCTTGGTGTCATATTTATAAGGTTAGAAAACTAATTTGATACATCCCAGCACACCTTGGTCTTATAGGAGTCAGGAAGAAGTGTTAGTGTCTTTTAGAGACAGAAGATAAGAGCTTCAGATTAAGTACTGATTTGTAATAGGCTAAGAATGTGAAGTCTTAGTTCCTTAAAGAAAAAATAAAAACTCTTAAAGAGTATTCAGATTTTTAAAAGTTGTATATAAAACGGCATTTTGAAAATGCATTTATATGTTATTTCTGAAAAGAGAAGAATGTGGAAAAAATGCCACCATCAATAAAATGTGGGAGACTGCAGCAAGGTAAGGGGCTAGAGATACAGTGGTAAACAAGACCTGAATCTGTCACTGAACTCAGGTCTGGCAGCCGGCTGCTTGAAAATCAGTGCTCAAGAGGCAAGTGTTGGTAGAAATGGAAAACATTGCTTTTAATCAGAATACCAGCAATCTGGGGAGAAGCTGGACTCACAGCCCTGAAAACCAGCTCCTAGGTTCTGCTGGGCCATAAAAGTTTTTAACAGGGAAAAGGGACGTAAGCTCAGTTAATGGTTGGAGATAGGGGGTCAGAGTCATCATCATTATCCCCCCTGCTTGCAGGCTTGTTGACTTCTTGTTATTTTTGTTTAGATGCTATCTTGTTTACACAGTTTGTTCCATACAGTTTGAAGATTACTAAAGGGGAAACTGGGGAAGAGATCTGGCCACCTGTTAATTATTTATTCTTCATTTCTACATCTTTGATATACAGAGAGAACCAACAGGTTAGGCAAGGTATTGTGTGATCAAAAGATACGGAAGGGAAAAAAAAAAGATTTGGAAGGTGTGCTAGGGCCAGGAGATGAGTGGAGTGTGGGGATGCCTAGTTTAAGGTTACTTGCTGTATAGCTTTGCTAAAGTGACAAGACAAAGGGGACCTCCTGCAAAGAGCTCCTGCAAAGAGCTGCCAAAAGGTGCGCACTCTTTTTGCTTTAAACACCTCACAGTTTAGAAGGGAGAAGTAAATGCATTTATAACACAGTAGGTAGAGGCACTTAGAAAGGTAATTAGGGAAACAAAACACAGTGTGGTCACTGTTAGCTGGGAAGCTGACGGGAAGCATCCAAAGAGGTAAGGAGAGCTGAGAAACTGCTCAAAGGAGGCCAAAGGTTGGCGTGGAATGTGAGGGGTCCCCAGAAAGGTTGGAGGAAAGGAGAAAGGATGCGGAAGGGCTGAGACCAGAGACAAGGGGCTCTTGTGTGAAAATGACTGGAAGGGACCTTATAACTCTTTAAGACTTAAGGAACTGCTCAACTAGAGGTGGTAGGATGAGATGAAATGATAGTCACCTTATTCATGTTCATTTCAGTTCAGTTCAGTCGCTCAGTCTTTACGACCCCATGAATTACAGCATGCCAGGCCTCCCTGTCCATCACCAACTCCCAGAGTTCACTCAGACTCACGTCCATCGAGTCAGTGATGCCATCCAGCCATCTCATCCTCTGTCGTCCCCTTTTGCTCCTGCCCCCAATCATGTTACTGTGATGCAATGAAAAAATGTGGTTGATTCAGAAAACCACGGACTGCATGTTCACAGAGCACTGTGCTTTCTGGCATGCTGGAAGACCTGGGGCAGAAACCTCTTTACAACAGGAAGTTAAGTGACAGTTACACAGCATCGTAGGTAAGGTGTGTTCTTTGAGGAGAAGCTGGGACTAACTTTTGCCACAAGTAAATGGTTGGCTTCCTGTGAGATGTGGAAGCCAGGAAGATCAGTCATTCACGACCAAAGTTTGAGATGGTGTATGTAATGCTTTCTTAGAGAAATGAACTTGACTGGAGCTCAGGCCGCCTGATGCAGACACCGTGGTTTTCCAGAAAGAACCGGGCTTGATCAAGTGCCACAGGTACCTAGTAGCACCTGTGGTTCCCTTGAGGAGCTTTGTGACAGGTGCTCCAGCCAGCTGTGTGAGAATGGGGACATAACCACACCCTTTCCCTTTAGAGCAGGAAGTGAGACCATGGGTTAAAATGCCTTATTCGTGGAGAAGACGTTCATAAACCACCGTGGGTGCCTTTGTTACTATGCAGGATTAGACTAGTTCTCTGTGTTTTCTCCTCCCCCCTCGCCCCCACCTCTCTTTCAAGACAAAAGAAACCTGGCCTCTCCAAGCAGGCGGACTTCAGCAGGCAGAGGCCGTCCACGCGGACCGGTGGCAGGAAGCGTGCGCTCGGCCTGCAGAGGGGCGCGGCGACCCTGCCTGGGTGCGGAGCTCGGGATGCGGTGGCTGGGGCGACGGCAGGCTGGAGTAGGAGTCGGAAGCGGCCGCCTGCGATTGGGTGCCAGGAAGCCGTATGCTAATGAGGCGTACTGCGGCTTTGAAGTGTTTCTGGGCTATTTCCGAGCGAATATGGTATTTTGAAGTTTGCCGTTTTACCAAGTTTCAGGATGTAATATGGAAAATGTTTGTGAGGCGGCGAGGGGAGCGACACAAGTGTGGCCGTCAGTAGAAAGTGAGCGGCTCCCGCAGACCCAGCAGCGGCTGGCCGGTAGAAGTTAAGACTATACTTTCAGGGATCATTTCTATAGTTTGTTACTAGAGAAGTTTCTCTGATCGTGTAGAGCACCCGAAACCACGAGGAAGAGACGCAGCGTTTTCTCCTGAGCGTGAAGTTGGCGTTTGGTGCTGCTTGATGCAGCTGCCATCGGCCGTTGATGATCGTTCTTCTCTCCCGTCTGGGAGAGTTAGAGGGAGAAAACGCCGTCTGAGTGGTTTCGTTTCTATTTGATGTTCTGAAAAATGAGACTTCGTTGGCTTTGGTAATCTTGTTATCTGTATGAGATTTCTCTTAGGTTCTGTTACGCGGTGTTGTGTTTGGAGTAGGCTTGGCTTGGCTTCCTCCTGTTTCAGGAAGTGGAACACATGGCAAGCGTTTGCGGAGCACTGTAAGGGTTTTTCAGTGGTTGTCTTATTTGTAAAAATGAACGTTAGAGTTAGTTTACCGCTGTGGACTGTAGCTTCAGCATCTAGTCATTCCAGTGAATGTTCAGGTCTGATTTCTTTTAGGGACTGAGCGGCTGGATCTCCTTGCAGTACAAAGGGACTTTTTCAACACCATAGTTCAGGTCTTCGGCACTCAGCTTTTTTTAGTAGTCGAATTCTCACATCTATATGTGACTACTGGCAAAACTCTTTCTTTGACTGGAGTGGACTGTTTAGGGTTAGTTATGGTTTTTCCTTCAAGGAGTGAAGGTGTCTTTTACTTTCATAGCTGCAGTCACCATTTGCACTGTTTTTGGAGCCCAAGAAAACAGTTTATCATTGTTTCCATTGTTTTCCCATCTATTTGCTGTGAAGTGATGGAACCAGATGCCATGATCTTAGATTTCTGAATGTTGAGTTTTAAGCCAACTTTTCCACTCCTCTTTCACTTCATCAAGAGCCTCTTTAGTTCCTCTTTGCTTTTTGCCATAAGGGTGGTGTTATCTGCCTATCTGAGATTGTTGATATTTCTCCTGGCAATCTTGATTCTAGCTTGAACTTCATTCAGCCCACCTTTTCGCATGATGTACTCCGCATGTAAGTTAAATAAGCAGGGTTACAATATACACCCTTCACATACTCTTTTCCCAATTTTGAACCAATTTGTTGTTCCATGTTTGGTTCTAACTTGCTTCTTGACCTGCATACAGATTTCTTGGGACACAGGTCAGGTGGTCTGGTATTCCCATCTCTTCAAGAATTTTCCAGTTTGTTGTGATCCTTAGCGTAGTCGATGAAGCAGATGTAGATGTTTTTCTCGAATTCTCTTGCTTATTCTATGATCCAACAGATGTTGGCAATTTGATCTCTGGTTCTTCTGCTTTTTCTAAATCCAGCTTGAACATCTGGAAGCTCTCAGTTCCTGTACTGTTGAAGCATAGCTTGGATAATTTTGAGCATTACTTTGCTAGAGTGTGAGAGGAGTACAATTGTGCAGTAGTTTGAACATTCTTTGGCATTGCCTTTCTTTGGGATTGGAGTGAAAACTGACCTTTTTCAGTTCTGTGGCCATGGCTGAGTTTTCCAAATTTGCTGTCATATTGAATGCAGAAATTTAAGAGCATCATCTTCTAGGATTTGAAATAGCTCAACTGGAATCCCATCACCTCCACTAGCTTTGCTCGTAGTGATGCTTCCTAAGGCCCACTTGACTTTGCACTCCAGGATGTCTGGCTCTAGATGAGTGATCACACCATCGTGGTTGTCTGTGTCACGAAGATCTTTTTTGTATAGTTCTTCTGTGTATTCTTGCCATCTCTTCTTAGTATCTTCTGCTTCTGTTAGGTCCATACCATTTCTGTCCTTTATCGAGCCCATCTTTGCATGAAATGTGTTCCCTTGGTATCTCTAATTTTCTTGAAGAGATCTCTAGTCTTTCCCATTCTTTTGTTTTCCTCTGTTTCTTTGCCTTGATCGCTGAGGAAGGCTTTCTTATCTCTCCTTGCTATTCTTTGGAACTCGGCATTCAGATGGATATATCTTTCCCTTTCTCCTTTGCCTTTAGCTTCTCTTCTTTTCTCAGCCTCTGCAGACAACGTTTTTGCCCTTTTGCATTTCTTTTTCTTGGGGATGGTCTTGATCACTGCCTCCTGTACACTGTCATGAACCTCCATCCATAGTTCTTCAGGCACTCTATCAGATTCTAATGCCTTGAATCTATTTGTCACTTCCACCCTATTACCGTGATTTAGATCATACCTGAATGGTCTAGTAGTTTTCTGTAGTTCCTTCAGTTTAAATTTGAATTTGGCAATAAGGAGTTCGTGATCTTAAGCGCTCTCTTAAGGTTACTATTTTCAGTCTTACGTGCTAGTGTAGCAGCGGGGTCGTTCAACATGAAACTCGTTTTTTGTTTTTTTAAACATGTATGTGTCATGTATATATTTAATATATGTGTATGTGTGTGTGAAGTCGCTTCAGTGTTGTTTGACTGTGACCCTGTGGGTTGTAACCAGCCAGGTTTCTCTGTCCATGGGGTTTTCCAGGCAAGAACGTTGGAGTGGGTTACCATGCTCTCTTCCAGGGGATTTTCCCGAGCCAGGGATCAACCACATCTCTTACATCTCCTTCATAGGCAGGCGGGTTTGTTCCCACTATCGCTGTTCATTAATGTTAAACCCCTTTTATTCTCTGTTACTATTCCTCATCCTCTGGGGTCTGGAAGGATTTTCATGGCTGTACTTAAAAAAACTTGTATCTGTACCTTTTCAAGAGATTGTTGAACCTTGAAAATTAATCCTTTAATCCTATTTATCGCATATTCCTTTTCTCACATTTTCATTTATTTCATCAAGGATATTTGCTTGATTGTATTTGCTTCTTCAAAGTTTTTGATTACTTTTATTTTACATAAATTTCCATTTCCTCTATTTTTAGGGTTATTTTGAAGATTAAATGGTGTGATCCATGTACATGGCCTGGAAGCACTGTAGAAGTAGTGCTTAGAAATACTATTACAGTACTATAGAAATAGTAGTTTCCTAATGAACGAGGGAAACCACACTTAAGTAATTTTTTTATTTTGTTAGGAGTTGAGGTACATAATCTTTCTTACTTACCTGACAGATTTTTTGTTCTTTTTACTCATGTCCGACTCTTTGGACCTTAATGGCCAGCAGCCTACCTCGGCTCCTCTGTCTTCTGCTCTCTCCCAGAGTTTGCTCAAATTCATGTCCATTGAGTCAGTGATACTCTCTGACCATCTCATCTTCTGCCTCCCTCTTCTCCTTTTGCTTAAAAAATTTACCAGCATCAAGGTCTTTTCCAATGAGTCGACTCTTCCCATTACGTGGCCAGAGAATAGAATAGAAACTTCAGCTTCATCATCAGTCCTTCCAATGAATATTTAAGGTTGATTTCCTTTAGGATTGACTGGTTTGGTCTCCTTGCAGTCCCAGGGATTCTCAAGAGTTATCTCCAACACCACAGATTGAAAGCCTTTATTCCTCGGGCCTCAGCCTTCTTTATGGTCTAACTCTCCCATCCGTACATGACTGCTGGAAAAATCATAGCTTTGACTCGGACAGTATGAAAAGGAGGCCAGGTAGCCAGTGCTTAAAAGGCCCAAACTCCTTGGTGCTCTGGGATAAACCCTGTGCCTTTCTTCACCACAGCCTGTGTCAGTAGATTGGCTTTACTGCATGTGGACCCAAGTTTGGTTTGGTACCAACAGTTTGAAAATCATTTATATGGTATTTCTGAAATAAGAAGAATGTTGGAAAATGCTGCCATCCATAAAAAGTGTGTGGCTGCCATGGATCCAACGGAGGTTGCCAGGTTAAAGTCAAGACTGGTTTTAGGAGTTATTATTTCTATAATCTGCTGTTACTAGAGACGTTTCTGTGTGGAGTCCTCGAAATCTGAAATCCACAAGGAGGTACGTTCTCTTGAGTGTCAGCTCAGCTGTTGGTGCTGCTAATTGCCATTTGCCGCTGATGACTGTGCATTTCCTCGGGAGGAGTATGAGGCAGGGGACTCTTCTGAGTGGTTCACCCCCTGTTACTGTCCCAGAAGGTAGATGGATATTTGCCATTAGGAGCTGTTTTCTGTTTTTTTTTTTTCACATGTTCAAGTTATACAATACTTTTTAACCTATGTAATAGATGTTGTGTTTTTTTCCCCTACCTAACTTTTGTGTAAGCTGTGGTTTTTCTTTCTTTTGACCACACCATGCGGCCTATGGGATCTTAGTTCCCTGACCAGGGATGGAACCCACACTGCCTGCAGTGAAAGCATGGAGTCTTAACCACTGGACCACCAGGGACGTCCTAAACTGTGATTTTTCCTTGAAATGAAGGAAAATTTGTCGGATGCAGTTTGGTGTTTTAGTTTCCTGATTGAATTTATGGGTATTATGATTTGAGGGTTTATTTTCATGCTTGGGTGGGCCGACCAAGGGTATTGAAACAGTTACTTTCCCCTTCTCTACTCTCCTATTAGCCAGGTCACTCCTTCCTGACACATGTAGGCAGACCCCTTCCTGTCCTTTACGGTGATTTATTTCTCCATATCTCAGTTCAAGGTAAGGAAATAAGACGTGTGTGTGAATGCTAAGTCACTTCAGTCCTGTCTGACCCTTCGTGACACTACGGACCATAGCCTGCCAGGCTCCTCTGTCCTTGGGATTCTCTAGGCAAGAACACTGGAGTCGGTTGCAGTTTTCTCCTCCGGGGGGATCATCCAACCCGGGGATCGAACCCCTTGTGTCTGATGTCTCCTGCATTGGCAGGCAGGTTCTCGGCCACTAGTGCCACCTGGGAAGCCCACAGGACTTTAGCCCAAAAGAGGAATGACGGAAGGCAGAATTTGGCAAAAGGTGGTGGACAGAAAACTAAAGGTGGTGGGCACTGTTGAAAGAGTGACATCAGCTGTACATTTGAAGGTCACTCTAAAGGCTGTGTGGCGGGAGTTCCTGGTGGACCAGTGGTTAAGAACCCACCTGCCAATGTAGGGGACACAGATTCCACCCTTGCTCTGGGAAGGCTCCACATGCCACAGAGCAATTAAGTCTGTGTGCTCTGCAGCCTGTGTTCTTCATCGGGAGAAGGAGAAGCCTGCACACTGCAACGAAGAATAGCCCCTGCTCGTTGCAACTACAGAAAGCCCCCGTGCTGCAATGAAGACCTGCACAATCAAAAATGAAATGAATAAATAAATTAATTAATAAAAATAAATAAAAGCTATGTTGTGATTATACTTCTGGGGAGGGGTGGGGTGCCCAATGTGGGGACCACTGAAACATACTGCATGCATCTCCCTGGCAGATGATGGTAGGGATGATAGAGAAAGACGAGATCTGAAAGAGATGTTAAGTGGCAGGGTTGACAGGACTTGGGGGTTGGTTTGTTGATGAAACTTCAATTCAATGTCAAGAAGAAACAAAAATTTTATTTTAACCAGTCTGAAGGTTATAACTTGAGAAGCAGATTCTCAGAAAGCAATTAGAAGGTAAAGACACAATTACATACCTTCTTCAAAGAATTGTGCATCAAAATGACATACTGAGGGCTTCTCTGGTGGTACAGTGTACAGTGTTGGCAGGAGACATAGGTTCCATCCCTGGTCCAGGAAGATTCCTCATGCCAAGGGCAACTAAATCCTGTGTGCCACAACCAGTGAACTGCGCCACTCCCGCCCCACGCCGCAGAGTCCACGCTCTGAAACAAGAGAAAATGAAGAGTAGACCCCACTCACTACATCTCAAGACCCTGAGCACAGCAACGAATAACCTGGGCAACCAAAAATAAATAAATTTTAAAATGATTTTTAAAAAGTAAATATTAATATTTTACATAAAGTTCACCGAAGAACAGGTAGTCCAGGTGAACTGGAACAGGTACAAAGTAAGCAGTAAGTGACCAGCCTCTGCTATAGAGTAGAGCAAGAATACAATTCTTTTAAGAAGTCTCATTGCAAGTGTTAGAAGGAAAAAACATGGTTTTTTGCAACCTCCACAGAGCAACTAAGCCCAACTGCTCTAGAGCCCGAGCTCTGCCTCAAGAAAGAAAAACCTAAAAACCTAAACACCACAGCGAAGAGTAGCCCTGCTTGTTGATGTTGTTTTCTCCACTTAAATGCAACCTCCAAAGAGAGGCCTTCCCTGAGCACCCAAATCTGAAGTGGCCGTCAAATCCCTCTCTGGACTCTTATCATCCTCTGCATGCCTCATCGTCTCATCCTCTGGGTAATTGTTGCCATCTCTCTCCCCTAGCAGGGTGTAAGCTTTTTGTGAGAGTAGGGGCCTCTGTTTGCCTAGTACCTAGAGTAATCTTTAGCACATAGAAAGCCAAACCAGAATGATGGTTAAGGTGACACCTACCAGCTCTGCTATTGACAGACCTCAGGCCAGTTACCCGAGGCCTTTCTGTGCCTTAGTCCCCCATCCATAAAAATGGGACGATTATACTCGTATTGGTCTCATAGTTAAAGCAGTTAAAATGATGAATGGTGCTGGCAAACTCACAATAAATAGTAGCTAGTTTTGTCAGAGTTAGCACTCAGGTATTTGTCAGGAGAAGAAATGATGTCAAAGACAGCAGCCAGCTTTATTTTAAAAAATCAGAAAGTGTGAACAGGTAGTGCAATCCTGTGGCCAAAACCCCAAAGGTTCTGTTTTCCAGAGCTGGTTGTCAGCCACCCAGTCCTCGTCTCTGCCTTAGTCATGGTGATCTCTTATGAGAGTTTTAAAGTCTGACTTCTTGAATAGGCTTGAATGCAGCCGCTCGTGAGTTTGAGTGAACTCCTGGAGTTGGTGATGGACAGGGAGGCCTGGCGTGCTGCGATTCATGGGGTCTCAGAGTTGGACACGACTGAGCAACTGAACTAAACTGAACTGACTGAAGGTTGAGTAATCAGTGGAATCAGCTAGGTTCTCAGGAGCAAAGACCCTCCCTTTCCTTTTCAGGGGCAGGGCGGCTTTAGTCCATCTGTGCAGCAAGCGCCTCCTGGGCTTTAAAGACTGGGGTTGTGATTGGCTGTCACTCTGTATTATGTAAATTAAGTTTGATTTTTTAAAAAGTGTTAAATTACATTTTCAGTGAAAATGTTCAAATGAGTTGATAAGTGACAGCATTTGAAAGCTGTATTGCAAGAGCTCTTTCTGCTTTTTTTCCCAGCAGAAGAAAAAATGACGAAGTGGTGGGGAAACTGTGTTGCCCTCAGTGAAAAGTGCACAGCTAGCACAGACCTGGCAGCGGCCGGGGGCTGGAGGTTAAGACTATACTTTCAGGGATCATTTCTATAGTTTGTTACTAGAGAAGTTTCTCTGAATGTGTAGAGCACCCGAAACCATGAGGAGGAGATGTAGTGTCCTCTCCTGAGCGTGAAGCTGGTCCTTGGTGTTGCGTCTGCAGCTGCCACTGGCCATTGATGATCGTTCTTCTCTTCCTTTGGGAGAGTAAGAGGGAGAGGACACCGTCTGAGTGGTTTCACTTACAATTGATCTTTCCCTAAGAAAAGGAATCATTTTATGTTTCTTATTTAACTCACCCGTGTTTTAGCTATGTTTTAAAAACGTGTACCTCATCAGGCTTAATTTACATAATGTAGAGTGACAGCCAGTCACAACCCAAGTCTTTATAAGCCCGGAAGGCATTTGCTGCATAGATTGACTAATGCGGGCCCCGCCCCTGAAAGCTGTAAAGGAAACAGATGTGAATACCTGACCAAATGACATGCCTTTTGAGAAATCTATATTCAGGTCAGGAAGCAACGGTTAGAACTGGACTGACTGTTAGAACAACGGACTGGTTCCAGATAGGAAAAGGAGTACGTCAAGGCTGTATATTGTCACCTTGATTATTTAACTTATATGTGGAGTACATCATGAGAAACACTGGGCTGGAAGAAGCACAAGCTGGAATCAAGATTGCCGGGAGATATGTCAATAACCTCAGATATGCAGATGCCTCTTGAAGAAAGAGGAGAGTGAAAAAGTTGGCTTCAAGCTCAACATTCAGAAAACGAAGTTCATGGCATCTGGTCCCATCACTTCATGGGAAATAGATGGGGAAACAGTGTCAGACTTTATTTTTTTGGGCTCCAAAATCACTGCGGATGCTGACTGACACTTACTCCTTGGAAGGAAAGTTATGACCAACCTAGATAGCATATTCAAAAGCAGAGACATTACTTTGCCAACAAAGGTCCGTCTAGTCAAGGCTATGACCCAGTGGTCATGTATGGATGTGAAAGTTGGACTGTGAAGAAGGCTGAGCGCCAAAGAATTGATGCTTTTGAACTGTGGTGTTGGAGAAGACTCTTGAGAGTCCCTTGGACTGCAAGGAGATCCAACCAGTCCATTCTAAAGGAGATCAGCCCTGGGATTTCTCTGGAAGGAATGATGCTAAAGCTGAAACACAGTACTTTGGCCACCTCATGCGAAGAGTTGACTCATTGGAAAAGACTGTGATGCTGGGAGGGATTGGGGGCAGGAGGAGAAGGGGACGACAGAGGATGAGATGGCTGGATGGCATCACTGACTCTATGGACGTGAGTCTGAGTGAACTCCGGGAGTTGGTGATGGACAGGGAGGCCTGGCGTGCTGTGGTTCATGGGGTCGAAAAGAGTCAGACACTACTGAATGACTGAACTGACTGACCTTATTGCCAGTGGCCTTTGTCACAGCGCTGGAGGGTTTCTCTTTTATAGCTCTGTGTGTGCTGAGTCATTCCAGTCATATTTGTCTGTGTGTCATGTGAGCTGTCTCTAACCTGACAAGTTTATCATGGGTTCCCTAGGCAAATGCACTGAAATGGGTTGCCATCTTCTTTCCAGGGTATTTTTCTCCAGCCAGGGATTGAACCCGCGTCTCTTTTTGCTCTTTACCACTATCGCCATTATTAGTCAGTGTTAAACCTCTTTTACTCTCATTGCTATTAAATGTCTGTAGTTCTTCCATGAGTTTCTCTTTATGGATCTATAGTGGCCAAGCTTTCATTGTAAGCCTAAATTAGTTCTCGGTCCTCTTGAAATATTGGGAGCGGTGAGAGGAGCAGTTTATGCTCTGGAATATGCCTCCTGTTCTTTTCTGTTCTGTGAAGTCGCTCAGTCGTGTCCGACTCTTTGCGACCCCATGGACTGTAGCCCACCAGGCTTGTCCGTCCATGGGATTCTCCAGGCAAGAATACTGGAGTGGGGTACCATTTCCTTCTCCAGGGGATCTTCCCGACCCAGGGATCGAACCTGGGTCCCCCACATTGCAGGCAGACGCTTTAACCTCTGAGCCACCAGGGAAGCCCCAGGAATATGCCTTGGTCTGTCATTTACTAGTTGTGGGTTCCTGGGAAGTTCCTTGACCCCAATCTGTCTCTCTGTGTAAATGAATATAAATAGCATTAACACATAGAGCTGTCATTAAGGGTGAAATTAGATAAAGCAAGGACAATAGGTGAGCACTCCTTTCCCCCTTTGTGAGAATGCCCCTCCTTTAAATGAGAAATCCCTCTTTCTCCAGTCTTTGCTGTAGCAGCACCACCCACTGAATTGCCAACATGTCAATCTTTGAAACCTCTTTCCCTGACACCCCACCCCTTCTCCTGCAGCAAGCCCACCAGTGAGTCCCATCCTACTAACTGAATTTCCAGAGCAGCCCACGTTTCTCCTCCTTCCTTGCAAGCTACCATGATCTCTCCTTCAGACACCTTGCTTGCAGTGGCCTCGGAACTGGTCTTCACAGCTTCCAGCCTCTCAATGGCTTCCCTCACACTTAAAATCCAGACTCCCCGGGAGTTGGACTTGCCTAGAAAATCCTCAGACATTAGCCTGCTTGCTCTTTCTCCTACCCTGTGTTCTCTAGCTGTCTTCCAGTTGCTGGAACACACAACCTTGTTCCTTTCTTTGGGTCATTGTATTCATTGTTTTCCCCACTTAAATGCAACCTCCAAAGAGAGGCCTTCCCTGAGCACCCAAATCTGAAGTGGCCGTCAAATCCCTCTCTGGACTCTTATCATCCTCTGCATGCCTCATCATCTCATCCTCTGGGTAATTGTTGCCATCTCTCTCCCCTAGCAGGGTGTAAGCTTTTTGTGAGAGTAGGGACCTCTGTTTGCCCAGTACCTAGAGTAATCTTTAGCACATAGAAAGCCAAACCAGAATGATGGTTAAGGTGACACCTACCAGCTCTGCTATTGACAGACCTCAGGCCAGTTACCCGAGGCCTTTCTGTGCCTTAGTCCCCCATCCATAAAAATGGGACGATTATACTCGTATTGGTCTCATAGTTAAAGCAGTTAAAATGATGAATGGTGCTGGCAAACTCACAATAAATAGTAGCTAGTTTTGTCAGAGTTAGCACTCAGGTATTTGTCAGGAGAAGAAATGATGTCAAAGACAGCAGTCAGCTTTATTTTAAAAAATCAGAAAGTGTGAACAGGTAGTGCAATCCTGTGGCCAAAACCCCAAAGGTTCTGTTTTCCAGAGCTGGTTGTCAGCCACCCAGTCCTCGTCTCTGCCTCAGTCATGGTGACCTCTTACGAGAGTTTGAAAGTCTGACTTGGACAGGCTTGAATGCAGCGGCTGAGATTGAGTAATCAGTGGAATCAGCTAGGTTCTCAGGAGCAAAGGCAGAGACCTGCCCTTTCCTGTACAGCTTTCAGGGGCGGGGCGGCTTTAGTCCATCTGTGCAGCAAATGCATCCTGGGCTTTAAAGACTGGGGTTGTGAGTGGCTATCACTCTGTATTATGTAAATTAAGTTTGATTTTTTAAAAACGTTAAATTACATTTTCAGTGAAAATCTTCAAATGAATTAATAAGTGACAGCATTTGAAAGCTGTATTGCAAGAGCTCTTTCTGCTTTTTTTCCCAGCAGAAGAAAAAATGGCGAAGTGGTGGGGAAACTGTGTTGCCCTCAGTGAAAAGTTCACAGCTAGCACAGACCTGGCAGCGGCCGGGGGTAAACTGTGTTACCCTCAGTGAAAAGTTCACAGCTAGCACAGACCTGGCAGCGGCCGGGGGCTGGAGGTTAAGACTATACTTTCAGGGATCATTTCTATAGTTTGTTACTAGAGAAGTTTCTCTGAATGTAGAGCACCCAAAACCATGAGGAGGAGATGCAGTGTCCTCTCCTGAGCGTGAAGCTGGTCCTTGGTCTTGTTTCTGCAGCTGCTGACACCGTCTGAGTGGTTTTGTTTATAACTGTTTTATATTAGATGTTGCCTTTTTTTTGGTTTTATTTGTTGTCTTCAGAGTTATTAATCTGAATGTGTTTATTTTCACTGAGAGAAATCTTGTGAGTGGTTTCCTTCAGTTGCTCAGTTGTATCTGACTCTGCAATCACATGGATTGCAGCACACTGGGTTTCCCAATCCATCATCAACTCCCACAGCTTGCTCAAACTCAAGTCCATTGAGTTAGGGATGCCATCCAACCATCTCATTCTGTTGTCCCCTTTTTCTCCTCCTTCAATCTTCCCCAGCATCTGAGTTTTTTCCAGTGAGTCAGTTCTCTGCATCAGGTTGGAGTTTCAGTTTCAGCATCAGTTCTTCCAATGAATATTCAGCAGGACTGATTTCCTTTAGAATGGACTGGTTGGATCTCCTTGCAGTCTAAGGGACTCTGAAGAGTTTTCTCCACCACCACAATTCAAAAGCATCAATTCTTTGGAACTCAGCTTTCTTTTTAAAGTTCAACTCTCACATCCATACATGACTAGCTTTGACTAGATGGGCCTTTGTTGGCAAAGCAGTGTCTCTGCTTTACTAATATGCTGTCCAGATTGGACATAGCTTTTCTTCCAAGGAGCAAGTGTCTTTTCATTTCATGGCTGCAGTCACCATCTGCAGTAATTTAGGAGGGCCCCCCCCCCAAAAAAAAATCTCTTACTATTTCCATTGTTTCCCCATATGTGGTTTCCATACATATGTTCTTTATGTGGTTAAGTAGATTTTTCTGCTAGTATCTTGTTTTTTGGTTTTCATTTCATGTATTTCTGGAGGTGAAGTTTGTCTATCTCTAGCAGCTGAGCCTTTTTTTTCTCCCGCCTGTTCTGGTCAATGGGTACTGAAGTATCCTTCATTTGATTTTTTTGAGTGAAGGGTTTTTGTGGTTTACCTTTTCCTGGGTAGATTAGGTTTGAAATATGCTGTAAGGAGGGCTTCTGAGGTAAAGGATAAGCTTGCAATGCAGGTGGGTTTGATCCATAGGTGGGGAAGATCCCCTGGAGGACTTGGCAACCCACTCCAGGATTCTTGCCTGGGAACTGCCATGGACAGAGGAGCCTGGTGGGCTACAGTCCGTAGGGTTGCAAAGAGTCAGACACGACTGAAGTCACTGAGCATTTCCCACAGGCTGCAGGGAAATACATATGCAGTCTAGGCTTTGATACAAAATTAGCTGACACTCCGATCTTGTTATGAGTAATAGGATAGGAAATTGCTTGGAAAAATGGATTCAAAGTAGCTTTAAACTTAATATTGATATATCCTTAGTTGTTTTAAGATGGTTTCTTTACCCCCTCAGTGTTGATTTTTTCTTTTATTAGGTTAGTTTAACTAAGTGCATTTTAAAATCAGCCTTTTTAATATATAGTATGCTGATATTTTTATTTTCTTCATCTAAATATTTTTCTTTTGAACCTCCCTTTTAAATTATTTCAGGCTAATAGATCATATATTTTTCCTGACATCTATCTTCAAAAGCTACTCTAACTTTATGCTGGGGCTGTTAATACATTACACTTGTCATTGCACCCTGAGCTAGAGAAATCAGCAAAATCTCTTAATTCTACTGATTATTATATATTGTTCTCTTTAGGTAAAAGCAGGCTTAATTTCCTGTTAGAGGTAGTAATGCCTTTTGAAAACTGCCCTTATTTAAGTGCTTACATTCAGGGAATTCCCTGGTAGAGATGGTTGGATGGCATCACCAATTCAATGGACATGAGTTTGAGCAAACTCCAGCAGGAGTGGTGAAGGACAGGGAAGCCTGGGGTTGCAAAGAGTCAGACATGACTGAGTGACTGAACAACAACCACTGGTTAGGACTCCATGTTGCCACTGCCAAGGGTTCAATCCTTGTTGGGGAACTAAGATCCCACAAGTCAAGTGGTGCAGCCAAGAAAAGAAGAGAGATAAACAGTGAGAAATAAAATATTTCCTGTCATATAAGTAAACAAGGATGTCACAGTAACCAGCAATCGCAGCCCCCACAGATGTGAGCTGTGAGCCCTGAGGAAACTCAGGAAGAACATCTACCATCCGTTGAGCAGCTGTCAGACCGCATCAACTCCCCATGGTGAGCTCTGAGGAAGCTCAGAACCGAGACTGCTGGCCCCAGTTAGCTGAGTGAGTATCAAAGGAGTGTTTCCGTGAGCCCAGGCTCTTGCCTCATCCATAGACAAGCACTAAATTCCTTCACTTGAGATACCTGGTTTTCTTTAATTAAGAATAATCTTTTGACGTTCAGACTACCTGCCCTTTGTTGCAACACTTCTATAGAACCTGGCTCCTCCCCTCGCCTCCTCAGAGCAGTTCTCTCAGGGTCAGTTGAGATGCTATCTCCCAGGCCTGGAAGACCTAAAATTTCCCACCACATAAAACAACTCTCCACTTTTCGGTTGTGAATATTTTTTTAAATCCACAGCAACAGCATATATTCAGCCAATTCAGTTTTCATGCCAGTAAGTTAAGCCAGTTTCCCCTTGCAGTTTCACTTACCCTGGTCCCTGTACTTAAATTTTTAATTATCACTTTTGTCCTATTTTTACTTTTCACTTGAGTTCATGGCTTTAAGAAATCACTTGTCAGGAAATATCTGGAACATGCTTTCTTGAGTGATTTTTTAAAAAAGTATTTTTCTGTTAAAAAAATTGTTTTTGTTTTTGTTTTTTTTTGGCTGCTGTGCAGCCTGCAAGGTCTTAATTACCTGACCAAAGATTGAACCCATGCTCCTTGCAGTGGAAGCATGGACTCCTAACCACTGGACCAACAGGGAAGTCCCTGTTAAAAATGTTTTTATTACAAAAATTAGGACTTCCCTGTTGGTCCAGTTGGTCCAGGGACTTCCCTGTTGGTGCAGGGAGCCCAGTTCTATCCCTGGTCAGGGAACTAGATCCCACATGCCACTACTCAGAGTTCAGATATCTCAGCTAAAGATTCCATGTGCTGTGATGAAGACCCACTGTGGGTGCATACTTAGTCATGTCTGACTCTTTTCAGCCCCCTGGACTGTAGCCCACCAGGCTCCTCTGTCCATGGAATTTTCCAGGCAAGAAATACTGGAGTGGGTTGCCGTTTCCTCCTCCAGGGGATCCTCCCTACCCAGGGATCAAACCTGAGTGTCTTGTGCCTCCTACATTGGTAGGCAGATTCTTTACCACTGTGCTACCTGGGAAGCTCCTGGTGCAGCCAAATAAATAAATATTAAAGAAAAATGTTTTTATTGGGAAGCCCTGATGCAGTGGTAAAGAATCCTCCTGCTAATGTAGGAGACTCAAGAGATGAGGGTTTGATCCCTGGGCTGGGAAGATCCCCTGGAGAAGGAAATGGTAACCCACTCCAGTAGTCTTGCCTGGAGAATCCCATGGACAGAGGAGCCTGGTGAGCTACAGTCCAGGGGGTCACAAAGATTCAGACACAACTGAGCACACATTCCCAGGGCTTTGACAAAGCAGGTTGGTAGCTGGGATGTCCTTCAATCTTTTGTTACAAAAAATAAGCTATTTTAACCAGTGGAATCAAAGATATACAATATAGTCTAAAATTGCTAATCTGCCTTTATGAAATTGGTATCACACTATAATGTTCTGTAAGTTGCTTTTCTCATTTTTTTGAAATTCATATATTTATTTCAAGAAACAGGAAAAGACAACAAAATCATTCAAAATCACTATCAGAAGAAATTCAGAGCCCTCTCTGATGGTGTTTGTTTCGCCTTGTTTTTGTTTTTGTTTTTTTTTCGCCTTGTTTTGTTTTTAATGCTTAAGAAAGTAGTAGTGGATAAAAAAGTAGTGGGTAAGTTGATACTGTAAGTTTATTCATTTGATTGTTCATTTAACAAACATGATCAAAAGGATTTTATATTGGAGAAAACAATAAAGGAGTGAACAAATAGCAGTTAGTTTAGTGTGTGTGTGTGTGTGTGTGTGTGTGTGTCTGAAGGATAGAGTATGTACAAGATGTTTTAGGAAGTAAGCACTGAAAGGCAAATTGGACCAGACTCTAGAATGCCATAAATTCCAGGCTAAAGAGCTTCTCCTGAAACGCAGTGGGGCCCCATAATCCTTGCCACTCGTGTCTTCAGCCTGCCTTTTGTCTTTGGAAAACCTGTGTTACCTAGTGTGTGTGTGTGTGTGGCGGGGGGGGGGGGGGGGGGGTCCAGCTGCTCGCCGCTCAAAAGCCAGTAAATAGGCCAGGTTGGTGGAAAGAAAAATTTATTTTATTTCAGATGCCAGCAACTTGGAGGGTGGTGGACATCTGAGAGCACCTGTATCACTTGCACAAAATAGATTATCATTTGAAAAACTTTATGTATTCATTTTTGGCTGTGCTGGGTTTTTGTTGCTGTGCCTGAGATTTCTCTAGTCGAGGTGGGAAGGGGGCACCTCTCTAGTTGCGGTGTAGAGGCTCCTTGTTGTGTTGACTCTTCTGGTTGCGGAGCGCCAGCGCAGTAGTTGTGGTGCAGGGACTTAGTTGCCTGCAGCATGTGGGGTCTTCCCAAACCAGGGACCCAACTTGTGTCCCCTGCATTGGCAGGCAGATTCTTAACCATTGGACCACCAAAGAAGTCCAAAATGGATTATTTTTTAAGCTTAAATCCCATTACTGGTTAAAAAAGTGTTGGAGCCAGTCAGAATGGCTGCGATCCAAAAGTCTACAAGCAATAAATGCTGGAGAGGGTGTGGAGAAAAGGGAACCCTCTTACACTGTTGGTGGGAATGCAAACTAGTACAGCCACTATGGAGAACAGTGTGGAGATTCCTTAGAAAACTGGAAATAGAACTGCCTTATGATCCAGCAATCCCACTGCTGGGCATACACACTGAGGAAACCAGAAGGGAAAGAGACACGTGTACCCCAATGTTCATCGCAGCACTGTTTATAATAGCCAGGCATGGAAGCAACCTAGATGTCCATCAGCAGATGAATGAATAAGAAAGCTATGGTACATATACACAATGGAGTATTACTCAGCCATTAAAAAGAATACATTTGAATCAGTTCTAATGAGGTGGATGAAACTGAAGCCTATTATACAGAGTGAAGTAAGCCAGAAAGAAAAACACCAATACAGTATACTAACGCATATATATGGAATTTAGAAAGATGGTAACAATAACCCTGTATACCAGACAGCAGAAGAGACACTGATGTATAGAACAGTCTTATGGACTCTGTGGGAGAGGGAGAGGGTGGGAAGATCTGGGAGAATGACATTGAAACATGTATACTATCATGTATGAAACGAGTCGCCAGTCCAGGTTCGATGCACGATACTGGATGCTTGGGGCTGGTGCATTGGGACACCCAGAGGGATGGTATGGGGAGGGAGCAGGGAGGAGGGTTCAGGATGGGGAACACGTGTATACCTGTGGCGTATTCATTTCAATATTTGGCAAAACCAATACAATATTGTAAAGTTTAAAAATAAAGTAAATTTTAAAAAATACCTAAAAAAAAGTGTTGAAATTTTAATTTTTAATATTTATAAAGTAGGTGTTATTTGCTAAACTCTGTTAGATACTTCAAATCCATCATTTTAGCTCATATCCACTCATTGATTGAACCCCCTAATGTTGCCTGCTTGCTTAGATTTTTGCTTTTCCCATTTAATAGTACATTTTGTCTATCTGTATTCTAACTGATAGAGATGTAATTCATTTTAGTTAACTGCAAGATTTTATTATCTGCATTACCATAATTTATTCAACTGTGCCTGTACTAGTAGATATTAAGATTTCTTTTTTGGCTGTTTGTTTTATTAGAAACAATGCTTTGATAAAGTACTTTGTAATAAATTTTTACATAATGGGTTTTTAATACTCAAAGTGGGATTTCTGGGTCAAATTTTTAATAAATATCGCTACGTTGCTTTCCAAAGGCATTGTAACTGTTCACACTTCCAGTTGCATTTAGGAAAGTGTCCCGTGTTCCCACCTCTTCTGCAGCACTGAATATTTTCTCATTTTTCAATTTTTTTTCAAGCTTTAGAGGAAGTTTATTCTTCTTCCCACTGTTTGAACTCAGACATCATGTTGTATTGGTTTATTGAATATTCCAGAGTAGGGTGAAATATACATCATTTCCAACATTCATGGCAGAACAGCTTGTGCAAAGGAACGTGATGAACACGAGGGGCTGAGAGACTACAGTCCATATGGTCTCAAAGAGTTGGACACGACTGAAGTGACTTAGCACACATGCACACACATTATGGCTGAAGTGAGGGGGGATTTGGTGCAAAATAAGGCTGGATAGACTAGTGTGGGCCAGACCCTATGGGACTTGGTAAACTGTTTAGAGAAAGGCTATCTTTAGCCCAAGAGGTGGGAAGTAACTCTGAACTAAAAAAAATGCACAACGTGAGAGTTGTGAGTCAAGTTTTATTTGGAGTAATATGAGGACTGCAGCCTGGGAGACAGGATTTCAGATAGCTCAGAGAAACTGATCCATAGAGGTAGCGGGAAAGGTCAGTATATACGTGATTTTGGTAAAGGGAGGGTACATTCAATCAAGCACATTTTTTTTTCTTAGAAAGTTTCTGCTGATCTCGTGAAGCTTCTGCGAGTCACGAGAAAGTGTTGTCACCATGAAGGATTTTAGTGCTTTTCTAACTATGAGGAGATACAAGAATTGGGCTCATAAAGTGAGCTCCTAGAACATCTGTCTGAGGACCTATCCTGCCAGTTTTCTCCAAGCACAGAGTGCCTCATTTCTGCTCTCCACCTCGAACTCCTTCAGGGTGTGTTAAAGATCAGCAGCACATGATTTAAATCCTGTAGAGGTAGGTAGCAAGCACCCATGGCAAGCGCCAGATTGTAGCTGACACTACCAAAGCTTTAAGCAGGGGAATGACCTACCGTTCTGCTTATTTAAACGTAATTTTTATCTACATAAAAATTCCTTGGTTTGGGGAAAAAAAGATCCCGAACAATATTTCTATTTTGGCCTTTTGATCATAGCATAAAGCGGTCTGCAAATGTAATAGGTTTTGGCTTCAGTTTGTTCCTTTCACTATCCACTTGGTCCTCTCGTGAAAAGGCCTCCTTGCTTCGGCCGCCCATTTCAGAAGAGACGGAAGGCTCAGCTTACCGCGCAGTCTGTAGTCGTCAGCCTTTTACGTAATCCTGATGCTGCGGGTCTGCGGGGACAAACGGGGAGGGGTTGGAAAGAACTGGCGTGTGATTGGCTGCTTAAAAGCCGTATGTTAATTAAGTAGCAATTAGAACTGGCCTCTGAACCGGTGAGAGTGTTCAAAAAGATTTGTCAGTCTTTGGTAATGCAAGGATTCTTTAGAAAACACATACCACATGCCAGTGTATATTTTCAGAGGAAATGCGCTTTAAAAAAAAAAACAACTCACCATCAGTGCAATATGTGTGCCTTTTGTACACCTCTTGAACACGGGGAGAGTGTGATTAAGACTATACTTTCAGGGATCATTTCTATAGTTCGTTACTAGAGAAGTTTCTCTGAACGTGTAGAGCACCCGAAACCACGAGGAGGAGATAAAGCGTTCTCTTCTGAGCGTGAAGTCGGCTTTTGGTGTTGCTTCTGCAGCTGCCGTTAGCCATTGATGATCGTTCTTCTTTTCCTTTTAGGAGATGAAGAGGGAGAGAACGTAATCTGAGTGGTTTCGGGTATTTTTTATGATGGTGTTGTATGAGTAGCTTTTTATTAGTACTTTTTACTTGGGGTATGTGGTTTTTCATTCTAAGTTATTGTAGGTTATTACTTATGGAGTAGTGTGGTTTCTGTGTTTGTGGTTTACGCTTATAAGCCGCGATTCAGTTCAGTTGCTTAGTCGTGTCCGACACTTGCCGACTCCATCGGCTGCAGCCCGCCAGGCCTCCCTGTCCATCACCAGCTCGGACTCCATCCAAACTCCTGTCTATCGGGTCGATGACGTCATCTAACCGTCTCATTCTTTGTCGTTCCCTTTTCTCCCGCCTTTAATCTCACCCAGCGTCGGGGTCCTTTTTCTAGTGAATCGTTGGGGTTTCAGCTTCAGCGTCAATCCTTCCAATGAATATTCAGGACGGATTTTCTTCAGAGTGGACTAGTTGGATCTCCTTGCAGTCCAAGGGGCTCTCAAGAGTCTTTTCCAACACCACAGTTCAAAAACATCAATTCTTTGGTACTCAGCTTTCATTATAGCCCACCTCTCACATCCATACATGATTACAGGAAAAACCATAGCTTTGACTAGATGGACCTTTCTTTGTTAGCAAAGTAATGCCTCTGCTTTTTAGTAAGCTGTCTAGGTTGATCGTAACTTTTCGAAGGAGCAAGTGTCTGAATTTTATGGCTGCAGTCACCATCTACAGTGATTTTGAGGATATTGACAAGTTTCAGTCCTTTGGGTCACAAACAGTTGGACACGACTGAGTGACTTTTAAACATTTTTTCAGTTACGTTTATGTTACCGCCTTTTGATCCCATGTCTTTTTAGTTTGCTGAGTTTGTTGTGTGTACACATCTCAAGGTATCATGAATTCCCTTTTATGTTGTTTGAAGACTGAGAACATTTTTCATCCCTTTTCTTTTGTTCATGTAGTGGAGTGTAGTTTTCAGCAGGCATTTTCTGGAAACAACATTTTGAGTGTGTAAACCCTAGTTTCTCTTTAGTTGATTCTGTGTCCTTTTGTGTTACTATCAGTAATGAGGGCTTTCATTTTCACTTTAATTAAAAAATACTGTATAAAGGAATTTTAATTTTTCTCTTGTATTTGCATTGATCCTGATATTTGCTTTGCAGGAATTTATGTTGATGCAGTTAACTCCTTGGGCCAGACAGCCCTTTTCATTGCAGCATTATTAGGCCTTACAAAATTAGTTGATGTCCTGGTGGATTATGGAGCAGATCCAAATCAGTAAGTATAATAAGATCACTATCTAGAAAATACACACTAAAGATGAATTGGAGTGTTTGGAAACTAATTTAACAAGATATTAAAAGAAGCTTTACTAATGTATGTTGATGAACTACATTTGTACACTTATATTGAAATATGCTTTATTTTATTTTACTGGTTGCACAGCTTGCCGGATCTTAGTCCCCTGACCAGGAATTAATCCCAGGCCCCCAGTGGAAAATTGGAGTCCTAACCACTAGAGTGCTGTGGCTCAGATGGTAAAGCATCTGCCTGCAATTTGGGAAACCTGGGTTTGATCTCTGGGTCTGGAAGATCCCCTGGAGAAGGAAATGGTAATCCACTCCAGTACTCTTGCCTGGAAAATCCCATGGCTTGGAAAGCCCCATGGACGGAGGAGCCTGATAAACTACAGTCCATGGTGTTGCAAAGAGACACTACTGATCGATTTCTTTAAAAGCCTCTTAAAAAACCCACTAGACCACCAGGGAATTACCAGAAACGTGATTTTTAAACTGTTAATAGTTTTCTGAGCAGTTTTACTAGGCCCTATGAAATAAGTGAACCTCACTACTCATTAATTAATTTAGTCATTAACAAGTACTGCTTGTATAGTTCCATCCACATTATTCTTTGTATGACTCATTTAAAAGCACTTTAACATACCAACAGCTAAGTTCTTAATCAGTGATACTCAGCATTGCCTTGTCAGGATGACATTTGTAGTTGTGGTTCAGAAGAGTTTGAGTAATGGTCCAAATTTTAATATGAAAGAGCAACACACTGTAATGAGGCAGCTAAAAGTGAACATTTCTTCTGTCCCCATAGGACTTTTTGCTTTGCCCAGGGCCTTCCCAGGTAACAGGCAAAAGCAGATATTTTTACAGTTTCCATTGAACAGAACCAGAAACAAATTTTGAGCATTTACATGATTCCATCTAATTTTCACAGAAATGCCAGAATATGTACAATCATAAGTCATAAAATAGCTTTTGTATCTAATATAAGGAGGCCCTGTTGCTAAGTCGCTTCAGTCGTGTCCGACTCTGTGCGACCCCATAGACGGCAGCCCACCAGGCTCCCCTGTCCCTGGGATTCTCCAGGCAAGAACACTGGAGTGGGTTGCCATTTCCTTCTTCAATGCATGAAAATGAAAATCGAAGTAGCTCAGTCATGTCCGACTCTTCTCCACCCCATGGACTGAAGCCTAACAGGCTCCTCTGCCCATGGGATTTTCCAGACAAGAGTACTAGAGTGGGGTGCCATTGCCTTCTCCGATAAGGAGGCCCTACTTAATGTATATTTTTTTAAAGTACTGATTTTGGGAGTTTGTTGTTGTTGTTATAAGATTGTTTACTTAGAAGGAAAAAAAATGGAAACTTGGAGAAGTATAAGGGAAAAACTAATCAGTATGAGAATTCTGTAACCCAGAGATAACATAATGAACATTTTGCTTTGTTTCCTTCCAGAATTTTTCTGGACTCACATACACTCTGTCTCTACTGTATGGAAACTCAGAAATAGCCCTGCCTGCAATTCTGCAGCAAAAATAAGTAAATAAAAAAATAAAATTATAATAATAAAAAAAAGCAAAATAAAAATAATCTTTAATACTCCTGATTAGGGGACTGACCCCCTAGAAAGTTTAAATGGCTGGTCCATAATGGTGCATTGTGTTAATGACAAGTCTGAGACCAGGAGCCCAGCACCTGAAGAATTCAGAAATTCCCTTTTTAGAAATCCCCATCATAACAGGAGGAGGCGGGAAAGGACAATATCAGGAGGAAGAAGGTAGACCCCTTAGCTTTTAATTTTGTGATAGAAACTTTAAAAATATTTAAAATAAATAAATAAAATAAATAAATAAAAATAAATAAATAAATAAAAAATATTAAAAAATAAAAAAATATTTAAAATAAATAAATAAATAAAAATTAAAAAAATAAATAAAAAATAAAAATATTTAAAAATAAAAACTTTCATGTACTTTAAAAATATCTTCCATCTAGGTGAAAGGAAATTTCTGGGGGAAGAATGTATTCCTAAGGGCTCCATGGAAATGCTGTGATGGCCTGGGCTTCTTGAGGTCACAGAGTAAGATGCCTGCAGGATTAAGTGGGCTCACTGGGTACAGGCTCTAAGTAGCATCTGATGCAACTGGGCAGAAAAGGAAGCCATGGAGGCCAGATTTTCCAAGAGACTAAAAATCCCAACTTTTATTGTGAAATCTCCAAAGTGTTAAATATTGTCCATTACTTTAAATTCTTATTTTAAAATACTATATGGACCAAATAAAACATGCCTCTGGGTTGCCAAATCAGTCTGTGGGCCTCCAATTTTCAGCCTCTAGGATAAATTAACAAAGCAACACATTTTGATACCACTTGAACCTGGATTCTCTTGTATGATTAGTTGGACATAAGAAACACTATTCCTTTCTTCCTTAGCATTCATGAGAAATAAAAAAATAATATCTTCTCTCTTCCTACTCAGCTGTCTTACTGTTTATGGGAAGAATGATTAGAAAGCTGTAAAACATCATATACAAATGTATTTTTAAAGCAAGGAGAATGCTACAGATCCCGTAGTACAGTGTGCTAGACTGCGCATCAGGGCTAAGGAGAGGCGAGCACTCACAATGAGCTAGTCCACTGCCTCGTGGGCACCCCTGGGGCACTTGTACAAAAGTACTCATTCCTGAGTGCCGTGCTTGCAGATTCTGATTCAGTCTGCTGTGTAGTCTGATATCTGTATTTTTGACAAATATCCCAATGACTTACTAAATAAATTATGGTATGTCTGTATATTGGAATACTATGCAGCTATTAAAAAGGAATTGAGGTGGCTTGTATGTTTTCATATTGAAATTTCTCCTAGATATATTGTTAAAAGAAAAAATTTAAATGCATAACAGTTAAATAACATTCTTTGTTTTGTTTTTTTGGTCACGTTATGTGGTTTGTGGGATCTTAATTACCTGGCTGGAGATTGAACCCAGGCTCTCAGCAGTGGTGAAAGTGCCAAGTCCTAACCACTGGACCACCAGGGAATTCCCAATACAGCGTATTATTATTCCTACTTGTACATGCATAAAAAATTTCTGGAAGGATACAAAAACTGGTAATAGTAGTTGCCTCTAGGCAAGAGAATTGTGGGTCTGGAATTGGGGGACTTTCTTATCTTCTTTTCCTCTTCCTTTTTTTATTATTATTTTTAAAATTTCTTCTTTATTTTCCCCTTCCTTCTCCCATTTTTGTTTCTTTTTAAATTAAAGAGAGCAAGCTCTAGAACTTCCCTGGTGGTTCAGACTCCATGCAGGGAGCTCAGGTTTGATCCCCTGGTTGGGAAACTTAAAATCTTGCATGCTGCTTGGCATGGCCAAAAAAAAAAAAAAAAAGCAAACTCTGTAGGTGATCCTGATGTGCAACCATGTTCGGAAACCACAGCTGCATATCACATCTTCACAGCTCATGAAGGGTGTCCCTTCATGTCTCAGATAGTTTATTGGCTTTGGTTAAATTTTTCTGAATTGTAGGTGCTTGACCACATTGCTGATGTCAAGGTGTGTGGGCCTCTACCACAGCACTTGGGAGATAGAGACATTCTCACATGAGATGATCTCTGCTTAGGCTGTGCTTCACCAGCCTGACCATGTGGCACTATAGACATGAAGGTTTCAGGGCAGCCAGCGTCAGGGGACAGTGGAGATAGAACACTGGGTTTTGAACCAGATCCATGCTTGGGTGTGAATCTTGGCTTTGCCCTCTTTTTTTCCTCATCTGTAAATTGAGAAATTTACTCCTTGAACAGTGGCGGTGAAGATGGGAGAGGGGGAGGTGTGTAAAGATGGGAGTGTTAACGGTGTTACTGGTGTGTCACTAATGGTGTTAATACAGTTCTCCTATTACCAAAGGTTGCCTTTGCAGTAAGGGAGCCCTGTGTTATCCATGGAAGGGGAGGAGTGTTTCTATGGACACTCACTGTACCCCTCCCCTCCTCCAGCCGCTGCTTTGATGGGAGCACTCCTGTCCATGCAGCAGCATTTTCAGGCAACCAGTGGATCCTCAGCAAACTGCTGGATGCAGGGGGTGATCTTCGACTCCACGACGAGAAGGGTCGAAACCCGCAGACCTGGGCTCTGGCAGCAGGGAAGGAGCGCAGCACCGTGGTAAGGGTGGGCCTGCTCTGCAGACACGCCCGTGGCAGAGCGCAGGGCCAGAGGCCAGTCTGGGGACAGCACAGGGCTTGCAGTGGCCTTGCCATCAGCACTGGGCACACACGCCTGGGATGAAGCAAGTTAACCAACTGTAAAACCTCAGTCAGTTTTTCTGGTCATCCAGTCAGTGGGCAGAGAGGACAAATGTGATTTTGTCTGACCCTTAACTAGCACTTACCCTGCATCAGATGTTCTTAATTAAACTAGTTAAATATTAACTCATTTAATCTTTACAACAATTCTCAGGTAGGTCCTATTATTGTCTCCATTTTACAGATGGGGAAACTGAAGTGCATTGACATTAAGTAACTTGTCTGTAGCCACATGCTGGCAGGCGTGATGTATTTTAATGAGGGCTAAATAATCTAACAAGTGGAAAGAATAAAGGACTTGCACAGTGCTGGGCACATGGAGGGAAGGGGGAGATGGGCAGAGTCCCCTCCCTCTGGTTCTCCTGCTCATTAGCTACTGGGCCTTGGAAACAAGTTAAAATAATACTCCTGCCTCAGTTTCGTCATCTGTTGAATGAAGGATTTGGAGGAAACTATCATCAAATAAACTCCCTGAAAATGGAATCATCTCATTCTGTATCTTTAGGCAATCCCTTGGCCCCTTCCCTTGCCAGAGATTTCCCTGTGGGGGCTCCTGTCTCCTCAGACCATTCTGGTGCCATTGAAAGCCAGGCTGGCCGTTAGTCGTGTGAGGTTGACCGTCCCTGCCGTCTGTTGCAGATGGTGGAGTTCATGCAGCGCTGTGCTGCACACATGCAGGCCATCATCCAGGGCTTCTCTGACCTCCTGAAGAAGATTGACTCCCCTCAGCGGCTCATTAGTGGCGTGCCCCGGTTTGGGGGCCTCATGCAGGGGTGAGTGCTGCCTCAGGCAGAGTCGGATGTTCTGCATCACCCAGCCTTCCCTGTGGGAGCCCTGCAACCTGGGCCACCTTGGTCCCCCCACACCAGTTCCTTCCAGCACCTGTCCACCCAAAGGGGTGAGCTTCGAGGGAAAGGATGTGGCCTCTGAAATCCATCAGTGTGCCATCCACTCCTGCTCCCCGCTTCCAGGAATGTCGGGGGAAATGAGTTCTGGGCTCCAGTGGGAAGCACCATATGATTAGCAGGGAAGGAAGGAACTTTTCAGGTCTGGGCTGCCCCGCAGAAAACCCTTTCTCAGCAGAACAACTGGCTAGCTTTTTTTTTGGTCATCTCAGAACCGTGGAAAGCATGTTCCTTTAATACTAAGGTTGCAGAAGACTGCAAATGCTTAATTTAAGGTTCCTCAGGCTGTTTTAAGCTGGCCTAAGACTTGCTGTCACCTGGGTGGGCAACCTCCCCAGCCCCCATCACAGCTGCAGGAGGTGGGCTCCATCCAGGCTTCTCCTCATGCTCAGGAGAATTATTTTAAATTTTCTGGGCTTTATTAACTTAGGATTTATATGTGGAAAATTGTGTCCCTTGTGATTTTCTCTGATGGCATCTTTTCCTGTTATTGGGATGGCTAGACTTGTCACCGGAGAAGGTAATGGCACCCCACTCCAGTACTCTTGCCTGGAAAATCCCATGGACGGAGGAGCCTGGTGGGCTGCAGTCCATAGGGTCGCTAAGAGTCGGACACGACTGAGCGACTTCACTTTCACTTTTCACTTTCATGCATTGGAGAAGGAAATGGCAACCCACTCCAGTGTCTTGCCTTGAGAATCCCAGGGACGGGGGAGCCTGGTAGGCTGCCATCTATGGGGTCGCACAGAGTCGGACACGACTGAAGCGACTTAGCAGCAGCAGCAGCAGCAGACTTGTCACACTTTTCACAGGCTCCTGCATCTCATTCTGCACATCAAGTCCTGGTTTTCTTCTCGTGACTTGGATGCTTCTCATGAGAGATAAGTTCACGATCCCCTTAAGGACCAGTTACTCCCAACTGCCCTCCTTGGTGCTACTCTTGCCCATCTTGGTTCTTTATTCAACGTGGAGAATGACCTCTTAAAAATGAAAACGGAATCGTGCCACTCACTACTCAAAACCCTTTTAGGGTCTTCCCAGGGCTGTCAGGTTTAAGCGCCTGAATCCCTCATCCGGCCTTGGAGCCCCTACTTGGTTCTGGTCTTCCACCTCCTCTCCTGCCAGAGTTAGGATCTTGGCAGACCAAATTTCGTCTTAACAGAGCCGAAGCCTAGTCCCTGCTGCTGTTTTGTGACCTCAGGCCAGCAGATTTCCCCTTTCTGGCTCCATTTTTTCCCGTCTGTAAAATGAGAAAGTTGGACAAGATACTCTTGATGGTTTGTTCCAACTTTGACCATCTGTATGCGTTGTCTGTCGCACTAAGCCCAAACTTAGTGACTTCGAACAACAGTAAAAATCGCACACGGTTGCTGCAGGTCAGGAATTAGGGAGTGGCTTAGCTGCGTGGTTCTGGCTCAGGGCATCTCACGACGATGTGGTCAAGATGCAGTGTGGGCTGCAGCGTTCTGGGACTGGAGGGTCCAGTTCCAAGATGGTCACTCGCACGGCTGGCAGATTGGTGCTGGGTGTTGGTCGCCCCCTTGAGGCTGCTGGAGCATCCTCACAACATGGCAGCTGGCCTTCTCCAGAGCAAGGGCTACGAGAGAGATCAGGGCAGAAATCCTGGGGGCCAAGCTTTGGAACTCACACCACTCGGTCATTTCCGCAGTGTCCTGCTGGGTTAACAGGTCAGCCCTCTCTGACCTGTGCATCGCTACACAAGGGCATGGACACCAGGAAATGCGTATCATGGGGGTCCTTTCAGATGGCTGGCTGTTAAGTAGTAACAACGAAACCAGCTACACATGCCGACAGCTTGGTTCAGCACTGTCCTCTGGGTATGGTTCCTCCTTACTTTCCCCTCCTCTTTTCAATATTTAGAAACCCTAATGGCTCTCCTAACCGACCGCCTAAGGCTGGAGTCATTTCTGCCCAAAATATCTACAGCTTTGGCTTTGGAAAGGTAAGAGGTTGCCACCAGCAGCCACTGTTTGCGGGACTCTCTGGGGAATTCCCTGGCCCGGCTTTGGCCTCGGGCCCCACAGCTTTGTCCAACATGGCCTCCCACGTCCTCCCCAAAGTGTTTTCTTCTTTACTGCTTTTGCAGGACAAGTACCCCTCAGTGTTTCTGTCCTTACTGAAAAGTGATGAAAGTCCCGGAGAGTTCTTTTGAATGACTCTGGGCTAGATTTGGGGAGTTTTAGGAACTGAGCCTTTAATTCCCAGTGAAGGCCCCAGACATGTTCTGTGGGGCCTCAAGGGACCCTTGAGGCCTGGTGCTTCCTGTAGGCGTCTGACCTCTTTGTGTGAGCCTCAGTTTCCTCACCGGCAAGAGGGAAAGAGTATCACAATCTTGCAGGGTTTCTTGGAAGATTAAAGATAATAAAAAGAATTACACCCAGTGCATAGAGGTATCCAGCAAATTGGTAAATAGCAGCTACCTTTATTTTTAGCTAGATGACAAGATTCTAGAAGTAGTTAAGTTTCTCCCTTTTTTCCCACTATTTGAAACTGTGCTTTGCTTTCAGTTTTATCTCACAGGAGGCACACAGCTGGCCTATCTAGGATCTCTTCCAGTAATTGGAGAAAAGGAAGTGATTCAAGCTGACGATGAGCCCACCTTCTCTTTCTTCAGTGGCCCCTACATGGTCATGACCAAGTAAGCAGAAGCTGGCCAGTGGAAGTCGGATTTAGTCCCACAGAAAGAATGGACTTTGTGTGACTTCCCTGTGTGGGGAGGGTTTCTGCCTGAACACAGGGACATACTGAAATGCAAATGTCTCCATCAGGATTTCTCAATCTGGACACCATTGATATTTTTGTTCCCCCGTGTTGTTGGGGGTGGTCCTGTACACCGTAGGATGTTTGGGAGTGTCCCTGGTTTCTCCTCACTAGATTCCAGTAGCAGCTCTGCCTGCACCCCCATCCCCAGCATTTATGACTGTGACAACCAGAATGTCTACAGACAGGCCAGATGGCTCCTTGTTGAGAACAACTGCTCTGAAAGATTAATCATATCAGTGTTGCAGCCTCTCTGCTCTCTAGAGAATTAGAGGCAGCAGAGTGGCAACTGGCCTCTGATACAGGTCAAAGGGCACTGAAGCCCTGCAGGCATCAGCTAATGGCTCTCTCCAGCTGATGCAGCAGAGATGGCAGTAATAGGATCGGACTCTGACGAAAGTCCCTGGGATGGGCTCAGTCTCCATCGACCAGCGTCCTACAGGATCACCTGAGTTGTCCTGTCCAAGGTCTCTTGTCCCCCTTGAACCTGGCTGCTGCTTCCCTGCTTAGCAGTCACAGCTGTCTGAGAAGGCCTCTGCAGATCTGCACAGCTCTGTATCTCGTGCAGACGTGCTTCTTGTTTTCCTGCCTGAGCCATGAATTTGTCACGTCCTCTCTTCTTCCATCCACATCGTGTCCCTCCCCAGACCAGCCTCCCCACAGGCCTCTCATTCTCCAGACACCCCGGCCCACCACTCCCCACATGGTTGGTGCCCCAGTCTTTCTACCATGCAAACCTGACAAGTCACTCCCTCCCTTAAATCCCTCAGTGATTCCCTGCCACCTGTACTAAGTCCCCGAAGTGCTTTAGGCCCTGGGGGTAGGAGCGGGAAGGACACAACGTTGCGGGGGCAGGGCACGGGGTCGGGGGAGCTGTATAGAACCTGTGTAAACACTGTTCCTCTGATCACGTGTCTGCAGAGGTGGCTGTTCACTCCCTCCTGCTCACACCCCCTCCTGCTCACACTCTCTCCTGCCCTGGCAGCCTGGTGTGGAATGGGAGCAGGGTCACAGTGAAGGAGCTGCACCTCTCCACCCACCCGCACTGCAGCAGGCTGCGGATGGCCGACTTATTAATCGCCGAGCAAGAGCACAGCAGGTAAGAAAGAAAACCCAAGAGTGTCTCAGATCCAGGTTCAGGGCTATGCAGGGCTGAACCTGAGGGTGGAGACCAGCCTCCTTAGCCTCACCATTTCCTCCTGGTGGGTTGATTTGACTTCCCAGGGCTGCCAAGAAGGAAAAAGAAGCATTCTTGAATAGCCTGAGTGCTGGGGATGGTGGTAGTGAGAAGCTCAAGTCTGTCTGCTAATAGACTCCCTGCATGTCTCTGAGGTCCAGCCTCAGGCCTGGCTGGTTCATCTGCAGCCCTCAAGGCCCACCATCAGGACCACGTGCGCTGTCTCTCCTTGGAAGACACGCCCATGGGTCTCAGTACCCTAGGTTTCCTGTGGCTCAGGGGTTAGTCCTTCAGGTCTTGCTGGGGCAGGAACTTCATCCTTGGTTGTATACCAGCACTACTGAGGCCTTGGAATAGTCCCTGACTCATCAAGTTCACTCAGCTCCTATAAAGCCAAACCCTTCGTTTTGGGGAAGTCAGCCTAAAGGGACTCAAGGAGGCTGGACAGGCTCATAGTGTGGATTCTGATGTGAGGCTGGGTGGGATGTGTGACCTTGGGCTTGACCTCTCCCTGGCCTTTGCTTCCTTATCTCTGTGAGTGTAACTGTAATGGCACCTTTCCTGTAGCTAGTTGTTAGGATCAAGGTGATATATGTCGAGTCCCTAGCTTAGTAGCTCTTAGTGACATTGTCATTCATGACCCTAAGCCTTCAGGTTCTGATCAGTGAAAAGCCAAGAATTCCATCAACAGAAAACTCGACCCCTACCCCATCCCACTTTCTTAGCAAAACATTGTGTGTAAATAGAATTTGTCTGGAGTGTGTTCAGGGAGCCCAGAAGAGAGAAAAGCACCCGTCGTTTCATCCTGTCTCTCTGCCTCTGCAGCAAGTTGCGGCACCCCCACGTGCTGCAGCTGATGGCTGTGTGCCTGTCCCCGGACCTGGAGAAAACCCGCCTCGTGTACGAGCGCGTCACGGTGGGCACGCTGTTCAGTGTCCTCCACGAACGGGTAAATGCCTGTTGCCCTGCATTCTCCCCTTGCTGCCTTTCCCCGCCACTCCAGCTCTCCTTTCCCTTTCTCTCTCTTCTTTTACCCCAGGAGCAGGGTTCCCATCCGTGCACGCATAGAAGAGAAATCTCTTGATTCTTTGCTCTGAGGGGGCTATATAATGCGCCGTTCAAAGCAACCAGCACAGTGGAACTAGTGTGGTTTCATTATTGTTAGTCTGGCTTCTTTAATCACACATCTGAGAGCTCAGTAGACCCAGAAAACACACAGCCACACTTTTAGCTCACAGTAACCAAACAGTCTCTGGCCCTGTTTCCTGGCATTTTTACTTGTGCCCTACCACAGGGGCCCTCAGCTTCCCAGATCTAAGGGGGATCTTAGATGATCTAAGATGATCTAAGATGGTGCTGATGTAATAATAATAGAAATAAAGTGCACAATAAATGCAATGGTCTTGAAGTATCTGGAGACATTATCTCCCCCACCCCCTCCTTGGAAAAATTGTCTTCCACAAAACTGGTCCCTGGTGCCGGAAAGGTTGGGGACCGCTCCCCTCTGGGACCTTGATATGCAAGGCCTTGTCTGTCCCTTCCTACTTTTCAGCTTTCCTAGTGGAGGGTATGGGGCACACAGACTCCTTGGGAGCTTGCTTTGGCCTGAAATGTGACTTCCAAAAGGTCCTGACAGACTGGTTTTTCTTTCTCCATGGCTTTGTTTTGAAGACCCTGGGCTGGAGCGAGAAGAGAGCCTGCAGGAAGGGCCCTTCCCTGAAACGGCTCACCCTTCCTCCTGCCCGGCTTTCGCCTCTCAGTGTTAGAGTTCCCTTTCCTCTTCTCGGGGGAGGGCATTGACTTACAATGTCACTTCTGGGGAGAGAAGAGAACAGTTGTGACTGGGTATCTTAGTATGAGGGGATTTCTGTCCTGGAGTGAACTTTCTAGGTCCTCTGACCGCGGTAGGGGCTGGATTGTCCTTTATGTGTCAAGTTCTCCCGGAGCACAGGCTTGGCATTGCCAGTGGCGGTGGGGCCCACGCTGGAGGTGCGGACCAGGTTTGAGGACTTTTATCCTCATTTTTTTCGTAGTATCAAGCAGCTTGGCTAAGGGAGAGGAACCCAGGTTTGGAGTCAGGGGGCCTGAGTCAGTGGGACCTCAGGCCGGTCACTTAACCTCATTGAGTCTTAGGTTCCCCACCATGACAGCAGGTGTCTGTCATGACACCAGGTGGCTGTCATGAAGGTCAGTACAAAAGACTGGAAACTACGAAGCCTTCTGCAGCATCCTTTGTTCTTGCTTGCAGCGGGCCCAGTTCCCCGTGTTGCACATGGAGGTGATCGTGCACCTGCTGCTCCAGATCTCCGACGCCCTGAGATACCTGCATTCCCGGGGCTTTATCCACCGCTCCCTCAGCTCCTACGCCATCCACATTGTCTCCACAGGGGAAGCAAGGCTGACCAACCTGGAGTACATGATGGAAAGGTGGGTGCACCTCGATCATGACTTCCAAACAGGGTCTCCCCGGGGTGGGTGCTTTGCTGTAGAGAGAGAATCTGATCTGGGCAGGATCCCTCATTGGGGGGCTGAACTGCCTTATCAATGGAGGAAGAGGTTTTCCAGTGTCTTCTCCTGTCAGCCCAGGTTAGAGGGACTTTGGACAGTTACTTCTGTTCATTATAATAAACATTTGACAAGCGTGAGCACAAGTTAGCCAGACTGTAAGTTTTCAAAATTTTCTGTGGCTTCACACAGCCCAAGTATTTCTCACTCACCTTGCCGTGCAGTGTGTGTGTGTTGGGAAGGGGTGGCATTCACCGTGCTCTGTGTTCCTCCCTTCCAGGGCTCCACTGCCCCCCAGGCCTCAGCCTCCCACTGTGTCCTCTGCATTGCTGCTCAGTGAGAAAGAGCAAGCCTGGAGGGACGCGTGGCGGGGTTTAGGGACTACCGGAAGTGGGTGTATCATTACTTCCCACTTTACAGGGCCCAGCACCCAGTTACCTCTTCCCTGCAGGCAGGCTGGGAAATGCACCACAGCTGTGCATCCTGGAAGATGTGAGAAGGTGGTGGGTGCTGGTGAGCCTTACGATCCTGACCTGAATAGGTGGGGCTCAGTGCAGGGAGGGAAGTAGTGATGAAAACGTCATCCTTACTCGAGGTTCCGGGCATGGGTTTCATTTCCCATTTGGCAGAAGTCAGAGTCCTCCCGAGAGTGGAGGGCTGGCCCTCATCTCCTGCCCCTCAGTTCTGGGGGGCAGAGGATCTACCCTGTGCTTCCTTACTGTCCTCCACAGCTCTGAGCCCTGGGCCCAGGGCTGCTCGGGTGCAGCTGTGAGGCCTGAGCCATGGTTAGACCCCTGGCTGAGACCTGCTCATCTCCGCTGAGCCTGGTCCTCACCCACCACCATCACCGAGGTTTTATTTCTGAGTCTCTGGCAGGTCTTACGTGCATACCTGCTAAGTCACTTCAGTTATGTCTGACTCTTTGCAACCCCATGGACTGTTGCCTGCCAGGCTCCTCTGTCTGTGGGATTTTCCAGGCAAGAATGCTGGAGTGGGTTGCCATGCCCTCCTCCAGGGGATCTTTCCGATCCAGGGATCAAACCCTCATCCCTTATGTCTCCTGCGTTGGCAGGCGAGTTCTTTACCACTAATGCCACCTGGGAAGCCCCTGGCAGGTCTAACATCTCATAATTTACTTCTTAGAAAAGCTCTATGAGGACAGGGATTTCTGTTTTATCTGCTGCCATATCTCAGATACCTAGAGCAGGCCTCCACACAGCGGGAGCTCAGCATGTTCTTTATTTTTTTAATTTAAAATTTTTTTAAAAAATTTATTTTAAAACAATGTATTTATTTGGCTGCGCCGGGTCTCAGTTGCAGCACACAGGATTTTTAGTCGTGACATGTGGGATCTTTAGTTGCGGCAGGTGGGATCTAGTTCTCTGAGCAGGGATGGAGCCCAGGCTCCCTGCATTAGGAGGGTGGAGTCTTAGCCAGTGGACCACCAGGGAAATTCCTTTTTATTTTAAAAATTCTATTTTATTTATTTACAGACGATTTTGTTTATTTATTTATTTATGGCCATTCCGTGCTGTTTGTGGAATCGTAGTTCCCTGCCCAGGGATTGAAGCCACACCCCCTGCGTTGGCAGCGTGGAGTCTTAACCACTGGACCACCAGGGAAGTTCCTCAACATGTTTTTTAAATGAATGAAGTGGAAAGACTATCAGCTCCCTGGGCCTCGTGTGCCCCTTGTCTCTCTGTCTGGAGAGGAGAGCGCCGGTCAGATTGGGCTTCCCCTTGTGGGCCTTGGCAAAGGGTTTGAATTTAATTCTTAAAACACTAGGATACTGTGAAGGATTTTTTTTTTTTTGAGCAGAATGATGTTCTGGCTGATTTACAGGTTAAGAAGATCCTCCTCACTCTTGCATGGCGCAGGGCGGTGATGGGACGAGAGAGAAACAGGGGAGCAGTTAGCTGTGACTGGAGCCATTTTCCATTGGAAACCGGTGGAGGCCAGATAGCTCTCGCCAGTTGAGCTGCTGAGTCTCAGACCTGGTCCATTCTTAATCCCAGTGTCTCCCTCTGCCTACAAGATTAAGCCCCCGCACTTTCTAGAGTGGGAAGCCTTCTGCGGTGGGGGCTTCGCCCGCAGCGTCGCCCTCATCACTTACCACTCTGCCTGGCCGTCTGAGGCAGGCCATGCTATTTCTCAGGGCTGCTCCTCACGCCTGGAGTATCTGGCACTCCTGTTTATCCTTTTAAATTCCACCACACCAACCCCCGCCCCCCCGCTATGAAGCCTATACCAAAGCCCTTTCCCCGAATCACCGAGCATGCTTTCCTGCCCAGCAGTCAAGTGTCGGCCCCTCTGAATGGTGAGCAGGACCCATGCTACGGCTTGTTCATCTTTACCACCCAGCTCAGGGCCTGCCACATAGGAAGTGCTCAGAAAGCATTTGAAGGGAATCCTTGAAGTGATTCAGAACAAGGTTCACCACTTTGGCTATGTGTTCAAGAGCCGAAGGGTTTGGACATTTTTACCGTTGATAATAGACTTTTCAAGGTTGACAGAATCCAAGATGTTTGCCAGTGATGCAGCGCCACCTGTTGTTCTCATGGAGGTATAACAGTTTCTTTGATGCGCTCTCCAATAGAAATACGAATCTTAAGAGTGAAATGGGGATTTGGAGATGGCCAGCCTTAACCCTCGGAGGAGGCAATGGCACCCCACTCCAGTACTCTTGCCTGGAAAATCCCATGGACGGAGGAGCCTGGAAAGCTGCAGTCCATGGGGTTGCTGAGGGTTGGACATGACTGAGCGACTTCACTTTCACTTTTCACTTTCATACATTGGAGAAGGAAATGGCAACCAATTCCAATGTTCTTGCCTGCAGAATCCCAGGGACGGGGGAGCCTGGTGGGCTGCCGTCTATGGGGTCTCACAGAGTCAGAGACGACTGAAGTGACTTAGCAGCAGCAGCAGCAGCAGCCTCAACCCTGGGCTTCCCTGGTGGTTCAGATAGGAAAGAATCTGCCTGCAGTGCAGGAGACCTGGCTTCTGTCCCTGGGTCAGGAAGATCCCCTATCCCCTGGAGAAGGGAATGGCAATCCACTCCAGTATTCTTGCCTGGAAAATTCCATGGACAAAGGAGCCTGGGGGACTACAGTCCATAGGATCAGAAAGAGTTGGACATGACTGAGCAACTAACACACACACACAGCCTCAACCCTGGGGCTTTCAGGTGGCTCTAGTGGTAAAGAACCCACCTGCCAGTGCAGGAGACGCAAGAGACGCTGGTTTGTTCCCTGGGCGAGGAAGATCCCCTGGAGGATGGCATGACAACCCATTCCAGTATTCTTACCTGGAGAATCCCATGGATGGAGGAACTTGGAGGGCTATTTATTGTCTAGAGTAGCATTCCATCTCTTGATGTAAAAATGATACAGCAGTTTCTCCTATTCTTCAACTCCTTCTTAATGGAGTCTTTAGAGCTGGAATTGACCTCGCAAGTGGTATCATATAGCCATAGCCAAATGTAAATTTGTTGATGTCAAAGCCGAAGCTGAAAAGAATTCCCTGGGACTTTCCTAGTCCACTGGCTAAGACCGTGTGCTTTCAAAGCAGCAGCCCAGGTTTGATCCCTGGTCAGGAAAGTAGATCCCACATGCTGTCACTAAGAGTTCACATACCTCAACTAAAGATCCTGCATGCCACAATTAATACCCGAAGCAGCCAAATAAATAAATAAATATTAATAAAAAAACTCCTTTCCTACATTCCACTAACATTAACAGAGAAGGAAGAGGGATTGTAAGAGAGGAAAGTGAATGGAAGTAAAAGAGAAAGGGCATAAATTCTGATTGTAAATGACTTGTCCCTTGCCTTAGGTAGCCTAAAAGGCCTGAGGAGGTCAGTGAGCGTCTCCCTTGTACAATCACCCTACAATATGAAGAGCCAAGTGTGCTAGGTTCTTAGAATATATCTCTGACAATAAAACACTCCATTGCTTTTCCTATGATACTAATGTAATATTTTGCATGTATATCCATGCTGTTCACACAACATCAGGCCACACCTGCCTATTCAGCAATACAACTACAGAGTCTAAAAATAACATAGCTTTGTGGCTTCCTAAACTTACTGCCTGCAATCAAAAGTTCTGCTGAGAGCAGACTTCCCTGGTGGCTTGGTGGTAAAGAATCTGTCTGCCAATGCAGGAGACACAAATTTAATCCCTGGTCCAAAAAGATCCCGCATGCCATGGAGCAGCTAAGCCTGTGTGCCACAACTACTGAGCCTGTGCTCTGGAGCCTGTGCAAGAAGGGAGACCACCACTATAAGAAGCTCGCCCCCCACACCTGGAGAGTAGCCCCCGCTCGCCACAACTAGAGAAAAGCCCGCACAGCAATGAAGTCCCAGCACAGGCAAAAGTAAATAAAATTATTTCTTAAAAAAGTTCTGCTGGGAGAAGTATTACCTAGAGAAGTTTGTTCAAAGTCTGAGAAGCTCATCCCATCCTCTAAAAGCTTTCCTCTGTCAGCAAAAAGAACTTCTAGTTACTTGCTTTTTGAATAGAAACTTAATTCTTCTTCTGGCTGCCTTGCATCACTGGCGGTGGAATCTCTAGTCCCCTGACCAGGGATTGACCCTGGGCCTTGGCAGTGAAATCGCTGAGTCCTAACCACTGGACTGCTAGGAAATTTCTAAACACTTAATTCTTAATTATCAACCAGTGGTCATCAAGTCTTTACCAAACGCTTACCATTTACGTTCATACTGGGCTTTCCAGGTGGCTCGGTGCTAACGAATGCGCCTGCCAGTGCAAGAGATGCAGGTTCGATCCCTGGGTGGGGAAGATCCCCCGAAGAAGGCAGTGGCAACCCACTTTGGTATTCTTGCCTGGGAAATCCCATGGACAGAAGAGCCTGACGGGCTACAGTCTATGGGGTCGCAAAGAGTCAGACATGACTTAGCAACTAAACAACAACATTCGTATTAATTCCTTACTTGCTTAGTGCTTTGTGGCTCGCAGAGCGTTTCCACACATGGGATCTCATTTGATGCTCATGACAGCTGTGGGCAGAAGTCAGTGCTGATTTCATCCTGAGGACTTTTGTTGGCCCAGAGGACATTTAGGACACTGACTTAGTTCTCAAGGAGCCTGGTCGCAAAGTTGAGTTATTCAGGCAAATCAGTGAAACTTTGAGGATAAACTAAAACGGCTCATTTCCAAGAGGGCAGAGCTCAGAAAAGAAGCAATCATGAAGAGTTGGAAGAGTCCCAGAAGGCTTTGAGGGAGGCTTGAAGGGGTTCTTGAAAAAGTCTTAGGTTCATTTATTCAAAAGTAAGCATTGAGGCTTTGGTGTAAGTTTAGAGTTCTGATGATATAAGAGTTAAGAGGCCTGCCTCATGGAGCAGATAATAGCAGATGATAAATAATAAATCAATAAACAAGAAATTCAGATAATAAACGCTCTGAAGCCAATAAATTGGGACTACTTTAGGTGGTCCGTAAGTCCTCTCTGAGGAGGTGATTTTCGAGCTCATGTTTTAATTATAAGAAGCACCCAGTCATGCTAGGATCTGTGGGCAGAGCATGCTCTCAGAAGAAACCACCAGTGCAAAAACCTGAAGTGGTGATGTGTTTGGCCCATTGGAGAAACTGCGAGAGGGCCCCTGTGACTTGGGGAGTGAGTGAGCAGGAGGGAGTGGCCAGCTGAGGTGGGGCAGGGCCTGCTCAGGTAGCAACAGTAAGGAGTTGAAACAGCAGGCGGTGTGGGTTGCTTCAGGGTCTAGCTGGGTTTCTAGAAGCTCAAGGAGGTCATCAGCAAGTGTTTCCCTCGTGTGCTGCGTGGTGATCATGGTGGCCCTTTCAGGCGCCAGCCCCACCTTACATTTCCTTCTGTAGCCAGGATGGGGGTGCGCACAGGGGCCTGACTCGAGTGCCGCTCCCCACCCAGCTGTACAACTGGGCCGCCCCAGAGGTGATCATACAGAAGGCAGCCACTGTGAAGTCGGACATCTACAGCTTTTCTGTAATCGTACAGGAGATTTTAACAGGTGGGTCAGAGAGCACACCAGCAGTGACCGAAGTCCCTGTTCCTAGGTTGGGTTTTTTCCCCCTGAAGAGTCACTTAGTGTTATGAGAATGCAGGACACAGGGAAAAAAGACTTTAGGAAACCTCTTTGTGTTTTTGCAAGATATGATCCCTCAGAAATCATTCTCTTTTAACCTGTTCTTTAAGATTCAGCAAAGCCCACCTATTGGCTTGTCAATGGTAGTGCATTTAATCCAAGGAGAGTTTTTAAACTGAATATTGCTGTCAGTGCTTAGGGGTCTCTGTGAGGTGCCCCTTGAGAACCTGTTTCCTTTTTCTTTTTAATTTTTGTTGAAGTATAGTTGATTTACAGCGTTGTGCCAGTCTCTGCAGAGTGACTCAGTTACACATACGTGTGCATTCTTTTTAATATTCTTTCCCATTATGGTTTATCACAGGATATTGAGTAATGTAGTTTCTTGTGCTATACAGTGGGACCTTGTTGTTTATCCATTCCATTCTAAATGTAATAGTGTGCGTTTACCAACCCCAAACTTCCAGTCCATCCCCCTCTTTCCCCTCTCCCCATTGGCAACCACAAGTTGTTCTCTGTGTTAAGAATTTACAAACGAGAGGAAAGGACTGGCCTCTGAGAAGTAAATGGAAATCAAACACACCCAGGATCCATTGTACATATAAGCAGTGTCACTTAAAAGAAATAGAAGCCCTTCCAAATGTACAGGACTCTGAGGTGAAGGTATACATACCACATTCACTGCCGCAGTGAGACTCAGCCCCATTGAGTAGTGTTTACCGTCTCAGAGGCAGAGCCTCACCTTCTGTGACAGGAATGCATTGGGCAGGCCAGCCCGACACAGGAAACATTCCCTTGTGGTCCCCAGGTCTGCCAGCCTGAAGTCCACACCTACAGCGGTCTGACACTGCTTCCTCCTGTCTCTGTGACAGGGATCTCCCTGTTATTTGGGTCAGTTGGTTTCTTCTTTGTTATTGAGCTTCCAGTAGTTTTTCTACAGAGAGAAATTAATTTTAAAAAGGTTGAGCAACTTGACAAAAGTTAGCCAGTTTCATCTGATTTCTTAATGTTTCTTCTTCTGGCTTTTTCCTTAACAGACAACATACCTTGGGATGGCTTAGATGGCTCAGTCATTAAAGAAACCATAGTCTTGGGAAATTATTTAGAAGCTGATGTCAGGCTTCCGAAACCTTACTATGATATTGTTAAGTCAGGCCTCCAGGTCAAGCAGAAAGATAGAACTATGAACCTTCAAGATATCCGGTATATTATGAAGAATGACTTAAAGGTAAGCTCTAAAGTTGTTAGGGGTCTGTATTTGCTTACCTATCTCAGGGTAGATTACGGAGTTAAGAGACCAAGAAGAAGCTAGAGATCAAGTTGTAGGAAGTTTTGGAAATCCTCATTTCATGACACTCTTTCTGTGTTCCCAAGAAAAGCCTAATTGCCTAATTTGGTGAGGGCAGCAGGAAATTGCAGAGGGAGGCTGGAGAGGGTCAGTTTGTAAAAGGGGCACCCTGTAGGCACATAGTGTGATTCAGTGGATAGCAGCTTTAGTTACTTTAAAACAAATAACTTTATTTATTTCTTTATTTTTGGCCGTGCCGGGTCTTCGTTGCTGCACAGGCTTTTCCTCTAGTTGTGGTGAGTGGGGCTACTCTGTAGTTGTGGTGCACTGGCTCTCACTGTGATGGCCTCTCTTGTTGCAGAGCATGGGCTCTCGGTGTGTGGGCTTCGGTAGTTGCAGCTCCCAGGCTCTAGAGTACAGGCTCAGAAGTTGTGGTGCAGGGGCTTCATTGCTCCATGGCATGTAGGATCTTCCCAGATCAGAGACTGAATCCGTGTCTCCTACCTTGGTAGGTGGATTCTTTACCACTGAGCTACCAGCGAGGCCTCTGTTACTACTTTTCAAAGTATTGGTAATCACAGTGAGTTCATTTATGAGAACTACAGTGAGTCTACCCAACAGGAGTAACAGGGAGTTTATCTGACACCTAGATATGTTTCTAAAATACCAGTGACATTCAGATGATTGCATATATGTCCTTAGCAGTATTTCTCTTGTTACAGGATTTTATTGGAGCCCAGAGAACTCAGCCAACTGAGAGTCCCAGGGTGCAGAGATACGAATTTCATCCTGATGTCAATGTCTGTCTAGGACTAACTTCAGAACATCCAAAAGAGACCCCTAACTTGGAAATAAAAGAGCTGAAGGAAACAGGTATGGCCTTAACTCAAGGTTTTGACATAACTGTGTTTTGAGAGCTGCGACTAACTGACTCCTCCAAATTGTACCCGTAACTTATACTTGGAACGATGACTGCCTTAGGAAACAAAATCAAGATCCTTAAAATTAAGTTAAATTTTATGGGCTCCATATATACCTTTTCCAGAACTGGGCAGTAACAATCTATTTCTTTCTAGTATGATTTAGGAATGTATTCAATTGTTTCATAAGTAAACATGGTGATTTTTATTTAAAATTATTATCTGTTCATTGTTGCCCTAAAGGTCCGGGAGCAAGCAATGAGAATGAGAGCGGAACACGAAATCTGGTGCAGTGGGTCAGGGGGCCTGCAGCCTCTTTTGAACTGAGGTGCAGAGTCCACTCTGAGTCCAGTTGTTACTCCTGACTGCAGAGTACAAAACTTTCCTTGATCTATCTTTCCCAAGACACTGCACTGACATAGTCCAGATCCCCTTGTTTTCACCCCAGGCCGTTCCCTCATGGGATGGTCTCGGGAACAGTCAGCAAGAGTGTAGGCGGTGTTCATACCTAACACCAACCCGCTGTTCCAAGGTCCATGCTTTCATGACCCCAGTCATACTCCCTTCTGGGTCTGGCCTTGGGGTCTGTTAGAAGGCTATTATTCTAAGAAAAACATGAAAAATGTTTTTCATCATTGTTGATACATCATCAACAGTTTCTTGATATCTGCTGTTTTTCCAGGTGCCATTTCTATGAAATTTCTCAAGGCTGTGAGTGTACATTATTAGAAATTCCCACTACAGTTCATTATAGAAAATTTAAATAATATGAAGAAAAAGATCACTTAAGAAGATTTTAATTTCTTACAAATGATTTGTTAACATTTTGGTATTTCCTTCTAACCTTTTTCTTAAAGCCTTACTACTTTTTAGTGTACTTGGAAACCTTTGAACTCAGAGCCGCAAAGAACCTTGCAGTCATCTGGTTGATGCCCTCATATTCCAGATGAGAAAACTGAGGTTCAGAGAGGTGTGATTTGCTCATGATTCCAGGCTGATTACCCAGTTGGAATTCAGGCATTTGGATTCTAGCCAAGTGACTTTTCTCTTGACTCTGCGCAGGCCTGGAGGCCTCCAGAATGGCTCTCCAAGGTCTCATTACTTTGACTTCTCCATCCCATTTTCTGCAAGCTGTACACCATCAACCAGGGGTGGTGGGTGGTCAATCCTGGAGTTATTTTTTAAGGTATTCTTTCTCTCACAGTGCAGTGGCTTCTTGGGCAGTGTCTTGGCTCCTTTTATCAGATGCTCACAAAGAGCATGACTTGAACTGACATGAATATTCAAACACTGTGTGTGTAAAGAAAGTGTGAATTTAGTCCTAAGATTCAGGGGCCTATAATTCACTTGTCCTGATAGTTAGGCATTTTTGAACATACTATAACTTAAGCATAAGCATTTTTTCCTGGGTTTGATCCTTCCCAAATTTTCTTGTTTTTAAAATAATTTTATTTACCTATTATTTTTGGCTGTGCTGGGTCTTCATTGCTCGGTGGGGTTTTTCTTTAGTTGCAATGAGTAGAGGCTACTCTCTAGTTTGCGGTGTGCAGGCTTCTCATTGTGGCGGCTTCTCTTGTTGCAGAGCTCGGGCTTTAGGACTCATGGGCTTTAGTAGTTGCTGTTCCTGGGCTCTAGAGCACCGGCTCAATAGTTGTGGCACGCTCGCTTGGTTGCTCCTTGGCATGTGGGATCTTCCTGAATCAAAGATAAAACTTGTGTCTCCTGAATTGGCAGGCAGATTCTTTACCGCCGAGCCACCCAGGAAAGCCCTTCCCAAATTTTCTATCTCAACCCTTGTCAAAAGTTCGAAATACCCTCTCATTCTCTGTGAGTGTATCTGGCAGTCTTTTCTAACTGAAAAGTGAGTGAGATGATAAGAAACTTCTTTCTGTGTGCCACTTGAGCAACCAGCCGTAGGTGCTGAGCTGCTGTGGTCACTTTAATCAGCTGCATGTTGCTTTTCTTTTCAGCAGGTAGTCAGTTTCATTCCCCAAGGGGTCACTCTTCTCCCACCGGGAAAGCAACACCAGAGCCTCCTGTCCCAGACGTAAGTCCAGTGGCCCAGCAGACTCACCGCCAAGACGCTGCTTCTCCTGCCTGTTCTGTGGCAGAAGAGGCCAGGAACCCCAGCCCAGATCAGACAAGCCTCTGCAGCTTCGAAATCAATGAAATCTACTCAGGCTGCCTGGACACAGCAGATGACCCAGAGGAGGAGTGCCCAGGAACTGGCTCATCTCTTGAGGGGGCCATACCAAACCAGACAGATGAGCTGAAGTCCATGGAAGAAGAGCTGGAAAAGATGGAGAGAGAGGTGTGCTGTTCTTGCGATGAAGATGAGAGCTCTTCGGACGCTGACACGGAGCTCTCCTGTGAGGACTGGGAATGGCAGAATGACGCACTGTGTTCCCCCAGCCGGCCTGAGCCAGCCCGAGGAGCCAAGGGCGCCACGAACAACCGCTCCATGACCGAGGAGTACATCAGTAAGTGTGTGCTGAACCTGAAGATTTCGCAGACCTTAATCCACCAGAATGCTGATTTGCTGAGGAATGTTCAGCAGAAGATAGAAAAGCTCGAGATGATACAGAAGGAGCAGGCGGAGCGCAGGTCTCTGTGGGCTTCTTCGAGAGAGTTTGCAGGCATCCACGACTCACCTTCCGCCCTCGGCCCCCCGGCTTCCAGCTACCTTCCTCCTGTCGTGCAGCGGCCGGGGGACCAGCAGCTGGACCCCGGGGGCAGCGGTCTGACTCTAGCAAGGTCTCCGAGAACAGTGAAAGACTTTCGAGGAGGACATTTTGGCAAAAGGTCCAAGAAAAGAAGCGACTGTGGCTGGACACCTTTAGCTTCTTTCCCCCAAGTCACTGAAGAAATCACCAGGGATCAGCCGGAGAAGGACCACCAGGTGAGGCTGAGATGTGGGGGCAGGGCAGCACGCAGGGTCTGGAGCCGGCCTCGGCGCACCCTGACCCGCCTGCAAGGGTGGCCTCAGCACGGCCAACTCCTAATGAGTCCTCTTTGCTTTGGGAAACAAGGCCTCTAGGTTGGAATTCCAAGGTAGATACTCTTCATCTCCTATCCCGAACCCAGCTCACGGGCCCTGTCCTCTGTAAAATTCTATAAACTATGTGAAATCGCTGTTTTGTAGGTCAAAATAATCAAGTATTGACAACTTTATATAGTTCAACTCACCAAATATGGTATCTTGGGCAGGTATTTAATCCCCATTCTGAATTGCTTATTAATTCATTCATTGACTCATTTGATAAGCATAGAGCTCTCAGAGGCTGTTTATTAGACCTTGGGATTTGATGAATGAGCCACACGCTCTGCTAGGAGCAGCTCAGACACCGATGGGAATGGAAGGACTTGGTAGTCAAAGGAAATGACCATGGGTTGAAGAGTGGTTCCTCTGTGAGCTGCTGCTGTTTGTTCGTTTTTTGTTTTTTTTTTTTGACCACACCACATGGCTTGTAGGCTCTGGGCTTCTTAAGGACAGATCCGTCCAGTAAGGCTGAGGAAATGTCCCCACACATAGAAGGGGGCCTAGCAGTAGAAGGTACTCTGTAAGTGGTCACTGAAGGAATGAATAAATGGATGAATTTTAACAAGTTCACACATGCAGAGCTGGCTGCCTGTTGAATCAAAATTTTAGAGCTGGATCAAGCCCATCCTTTTCCAGAGTGTGAAGCTCAAGCTTAGAGACTTAAACTTTCTGAGATCCATGGATGTGACTGAGCGCAGGGTGGAGTGGGAGAGGTCAGTATCCCTGAAAGGAGGATCTTATTACTGAAATTATTTAGAGTTGCTGGCTCATGGTAAAAAAAAAAAAAAAAGCAGGTTAACTTTTAGTAAGTTTTATTATTCTTTTAAAATCCTCCACCTAAAGTGCACCCTCTTGGCCTGCACAGGCAGCTGACTCCCACTACCCCACCCCTTGCTGTGCTACTGACCAGCCCTAGCTGGGTTTCTGACTCCCAGGCTAGCGCTCTGGCACTGTTCCTTGCTGCGTTCCAGCGAGACTTTAGTCCTCACATAGAACATTTGGAAAAGCCTTGGCATTTGTTTTTATGTAAAGAGAAGGAAGGTGATTTTGGAGTAGGAAATGGCAACTCACTCCAGTATTCTTGCCTGGAGAACCCCATGGACAGAGGAGCCTGGTGGGCTACAGTCCATGGGGTCACAAAGAGTCGGACACAACTGAGCAACTAACATACACACCCAAAGAGAAGGCACAGTGAAAGTTAGAGTTTACGAGAAAACTACTAGAAATAACTTTTTTGTATACTGTATGTTGATTACCTTTTGCTGCATAACATAAAATAACAATGTTTTATTACTTCTCATAATTCTGTGGGCTCTGAGTATGACAGGGCTAACTTGACTGATTCTTCCATTCCTTGTGGCACTGGCCAGAACCACCCCCTCAACTGCATTCAGCTGGAGTCTGCGTTGAGCAAGAAGTTCCAGGAAGGCCTCAGTTACCTGGCTCCCCCAGGCGGCCTCTTTCCACACTTGGTTTCTTTTGATTCACTAAGTAGTCTCACCCAAGCTTCTCTGCAGCCTGGCAGCTGGCTTCCCAAGTGAAACTGAAGCTGCCAGGTCTCTTAAAAACTAGGACAAGATCACTTTTGCTGCTTTTCTGATGGTCACAGGAAGCCAGCATGGATTCAAGGGGAGGGAAGTAGATTCCAGGTCTCCAGTGGCAGTGTGGACAGGGAGGGAAGGAATTGAAGGCAGCCGTTGTTGGAAACCATCTACTAGTACATATGACTATGTATAAAGCAACTCTACCATATTTTAATTGTTCTTTAAAAAGCCTACCCTGGTTTTCTGGCATAATCAAGGAATAAGGCATTTTCACCTAAGTGAAATTTTCAAACATTTGAAATTCATTCTTTTAATTTCTCCATTCTTAAATTTTTAATCATACTGAATGAAAACACTACAGACTTGCCATTATTCTAAATGCCAATTTAAATATATTCTTAATCTATTCTAGCCTTTCCTTGGTGACCATGACGATTTTTTGAAAATCTGTTACTGTGACACAATGTTGCCTCCACTCAGCAGCCTCTGGAACTCATACTCCACAGAGGCAGTGATCATTTTTATGCATCTTCTCACCTTTAGGTGTCTTGCTGCCATTCCCAAATCTCACATGTGTTGCTTTTATTTGCTGTAGGTTAGGAAATGCAATTAAACTAAGTTAGTTGAAATTGCAGTAAGCAGATCCCAGGTCTCTTTTTTTGGCTAAAGGGCATTGGCTTTAATTGATTTTACTTCTACTATTTTTGAAGTATTGTAGCCTTTTTTTTTTTTTTGGTTGTGTTTTATTTTCATAGCACCCCTCTCCTCCCCTTGCGCCCCAGTAGATTTAGGCAGATATTATTGTCCCTGTATTATGGATGAGGAAACCAAAACATAAGGCTCACTTAGGTTAGTCTGAGTAAAGTTCAGATGAGAACCCAGGGCCTGGGGCTCCTGCCATAAAACCTGCTGCCTTAATAATCATATAGGGGAAAGTTTGGGGACTTTTGATGTCTAATTTGTCTGTTCATTTTCCACTTGCACCCTGTTCGGACTGAAGTCCTGAGGGCCAACATGTCTCTGAAGAGGCCTCCAGCTAAGAGATGAGTTATTAGATGTGAAACATGCAAACTGAAGTTGTCTTGAGAGGTCTGGTTAGTTCTACATACTGAGTGAGAATGACTTTAAAAATAGAATGTGAGAGTGAAGGGAAGAGGGATTCCTTCATCAAAGCACTGAAACATGTCTCCCGATTTTTAAGCTGCCAACTCTTTGTGGTCCTGGAAAACAGAGCAGAGGTGAACAGTTTCAGCCCACTCACGGAGCCAAGGCCAGTTTGGAAAGAGACAGGAACCAGAATACCAGCAGGTGGGTTAACGTTTCATTGTTCTTTGTGTCATCATGTCTTTAGACGCCCATGTGACCCTTAGGCCACTTTAATGATCTTCATTTTGCTGGTGACAAAGATTGTGAGCATTGAGGAGTAATAACACAGAAAGAGATGTTGGCAGGTTCTCTCCGTTGAGTGAGTGAGAAGAGCAGTATAATGGAGACTCGCAGGAGACGTCAGAGGTGAAGTTGCTGGCAGGTCAGCCAGACAGAACTCCTCAGTGGTCCAGAGCAGAGCACCCTGTCTTCCTGAAACTGTCCAGATTGCTTTCCTGAAAAAAGGAAGTGCCAGGTATCCCACACACCAGGGCTCCAGAAACCAAACTATGTGAAAACCAGTGTTGTTCAAAATAAGCGTCACTGACTCTGGGGGGCAGAAGGAGGAAGTTGAACAATATCATCGTTACCTTTTAGACTCTGATTTTTAGCCAGACTGATGAAATGAATTGATTTCAGCACAAATCAATTTTCCTTCAGTAGAAGGAAAGTGTACACATATGCTGGGTTTTTAAGAACTTAGGAAAAACAAATTTTCTTTTGCATAGGAAGAATTATTAATGGAGCAATTAATGTTTTTCAGGACAGAGTCATATATGAACTTAGTTTTCCTTTTCTGTGGTTAAAAGGCAGCATTAATCCACAGCTTTGAAGTCCATCTTCCTGGAAAAAAATTTTTGTATTCCTGCCCTCAGTGGTGACTGAGAATAATGACAAGAATTTGCTGTTCTCTTCACTTCAGTTAAATATGTACCAAAGGGGGAATCGAGGAACATGCCCAGACATTTTAGGTTAGTGTATTTTACCTTTACAAAGGGAATGAACTGAAGAACCACCAAATCAGCCTCAGAGAGTTTAGCACGCACATCACTGACAGTGGCAGACAGGGCGATGGTGCAGCTGCTGGCGGACGAGGCAGAAGCTGCAGCTGCGGCCGCCCTGCTCAGCGCCAAAGGGAGAGGCTGAAGGCTTTGCTGCCAGGCCACCTAGGCTTTTTGTGTGCTTTCAAAATCACTTAAATTATATACATGTAGGCATTTTTGTGGGCTTCCTGGGTGACTCAGTGGTAAATAATCTGCCTGCCAATGCAGGAGACGCTGGTTCGATCCCTGGTTGGAGAAGATCCCCTGGAGAAAGGAATGGCAACCCACTCCAGTATTCTTGCCTGGAGAATCCCATGGACAGAGGAGCCTGGCGGGCTACAGTCCATGGGGTCGCAAAGGGTAGGACATGGTTGAGTGACTAAACAAGAAGGCAATTTTGTATCCTGAGTTTTTGCTTTACATTAAAACGTTTTTATCCTTTGTTATTAAAAACATCCTGTAAACTTACTTTGAAATTGTAAGTTTGAAATGGGGAAAAATTGAATTTTCCCCATTATTTTTTTCCCCCAGTGTTGAATTTTAAGTTGTTTCAGTCTTTCTTTTTTCTGTTTTGACTAGGGCCATAGTGACGTGTCAGTAAATTTTGTTCCGCATTTTGGGTTATGTCCTTGATAGACTCCCAGAAGCAGAGTTACAGAGGGTTTGAGCATTTTAAAGATGCTTAATGCTGCTGCTAAGTCACTTCAGTCATGTCCGACTCTGTGTGACCCCATAGACAGCAGCCCACCAGGCTCCCCTGTCCCTGGGATTCTCCAGGCAAGAACACTGGAGTGGGTTGCCATTTCCTTCTCCAATGCATGAAAGTGAAAGTGAAAGTGAAAGTGAAGTTGCTCAGTCGTGTCTGACCCTCAGCGACCCCATGGACTGCAGCCTTCCAGACTCCTCCATCCACGGGATTTTCCAGGCAAGAGGACTGGAGTGGGGTGCCATTGCCTTCTCCGAAAGATGCTTGATAGCTGTTGCCAAATTGTTCTTCAAAGAAGCTGATCAGACATGACATTTCTAGTTCAACAGCCTCTCTTTGCACTCTGATACAGCAGGAGACTGGGCTATTCTAGATAAAAGAGGATTCTTATGTATGCATAAATCACACGTTTTCTTTTTCTTTATCTTATTTGGCGGTGCCAGGTCTTAAGTTGCAGCACATGGCATCTCCTACTTGTGGCATGTGGGATCTAGTTCCCTGACCAGGGATCAAACCTGGGCCCCGGCATTGGGAGCATGAAGACTTAGCCACTGGATCACCAGGGAGTCCCCTAGATGATACATTTTCAAAGAATTAGTTTAATAGGTGATAAAGTGTATATAATCACGGGATATTTAGAGGAAAAAGAGACTTCTTTTTTGTGCAGATGAGGAAACCTTGGCGCAGAGAGACTGAAGTTTGCCAAAGTCAGCTAACTAGTAGCAGGACATGGTCCACAACTCAGTGAAACTAGGATGAAGATCTCTGAATCATCTTCAGAGTCCCTGGTGCCTTAAGCCCATCTTTGTAAGTGTTAGCTGTTGCGCTATCACTGATGTGCGGGTGGCCTGTTACCAGAGGATTCTGATAAAAGGGCAGGAAACTACTGAACCATCACCTACGCTCTGCTCTGCTACAGCCCAAGGACCAGGGTTCTGTTTGTGAAGCTGAATTTCAAGATCATCTAAACCAGTCCTTTTGTTTCTTAGCCAGGGAAGGCCTAGAGAGTCCAGTCCTCAAAGCAAAACGACACAGCTCAGTAGTGCACTCCTCACGGTGCCAAGCCACCCACAGGGATCACCCACCTCATCCAAACCTGGCCAGGACTCTACCAGGTAGTACAGCCTTGTGGGCTGAGTGTTGGAGGGGGTCTGGTGCCCCCTGGTGGTGCATAGGAGTCAGTGCAACCTCAGAACAGCTCAGAGAATAGGGGACAGCCTCTGGGTGGGCTCATGGACTTGGGGTTGTGTCAGGAACCTGAGTAAACTGATGTGTTTGTGTTCACTTGCCCTCTTCCCCCAAATACATGCAATTCAGGATCAGTATGCAATCTGTGTCTTCTGAAATCTATAACGCAAAGTCACGAAATAACAAAGATGATGGAGAGATACACTTAAAATGGAAAAGTGAGTATAAAGCCATGGGTTCTGTTGGACAGAATGAAATTTAAAGTATCTTTACTGTCTTCTCATATTCTTTTCTTGTTAGATCATTCCATTTTAAAAGTAAGACCTTTCTGATTACAAACTGTAAAAGAGAAGTGCTTTTTTAAATCTCTGGACTATATAGGAAATCTTTCTACACTCTGTGTATGTGTATACATGTATATTGTGTAACAAACGTAGTAAAAAAAATACATGGTATAGATTCTTACAATGTTGTTAAGGTAGAGAGCTTCCAGTGTCACTTTCACCTATCCTGTGGGTATTATTCTTTTGTATCAGTTTAATCTTATGAGCTTAAAAGAATACAGCATCTATGTTTTTTGATAGTAATGCTAAGTGACACTGAAAAAGGATAGAAAATTTTGAGGAAAACACACATGCACACATATATATACATACTCCCAAAATATGAGCTCAGTCTGGTCTAGAAAGGCTATAGAAACTCAAATAGAATGCCTTCCATTAGTTTCTGCAGGCTAGGGGCTTCACATGTCATTTTCTTACGAAATCTTTACAGGGAGAAGGTCTGTCTACAAATTTCTGTTGCCGTTTGGTCTAATTCAGCATAAAGGGCTGTAACTAACTGAAAGTCTGCCTGTCCCTCACTCTGTTATTAGTTCTCTTCTCTTTTCTGTTTCAAGCCAAGCTAAGGATGATGCAGTTCTAAAAAGGGAATAATTGTGACAATATAAGCTATAAACCATTACGGAACTCTTTAAGGAACTAAAGCTTCTGTTTCCAGCATTCACAGTGCTGTTTTAAATGCTGCTTTCTCTTACATCCAGCGGAAGTGAAAGAAATGGCAGCAAAAGCAGCCACTGGACAGCTGACAGTACCTCCTTGGCATCCTCGGAGTGGTGTGGCTTTAGACAGTGAGGCTGAAAATGAGCCTGACCCCCTGCCGCAGCTCCCCATTAGGGTCTCCGAGCATATGGATTGGCAGCAAGCTGCAGACTATCTCAAGAAAAGCGATGAGCCAGGAGGAAATGACAAGTGTGGCCAAACAGACAGCAGTGACCAGCGTGGCAGACAGTCAGGGCCTCAGCGTTTCACCAGTAAGTTCAGATGGAGGAGTTGGGGTAGGTGAGCTCTATCAAGTTGTCAGCTCTCAACAATAAGTAAAGCTCCTAGAATATTTCCTTTGGCTTCTCTCCTTTCCTGTCTATCCGGGGATCCTGAATTCCAGGCGAAAGTAGCACACCCATCTAATCCCACTGTCCTTCAGACAGGTGAAAAAGTCTAGAGACTCGCAAGTTTTTCTGTTACTGGAGCAGATTGCTTTGTCCAAATGAGTAAATAGTCTCCATGCACTGACCCTGCTCCTGGATCTAACCTGGCAAAGAATTGAACCTTCTACCAGAGGGCATTGGTGGCAGGCCACCCCCTACTGCCAACTTCTTTGCATTGCATTTTAGGCCAGAAAAATTCCACCGTCTCTCAGAGAGTCTGTGCCTGAGGAACCTAGAGACAAATGATGTTTACTGCCATCACTTTATTATAGATTTGTGGGTGAAAACTGCATGCTGTATCTTTCCACCTGCTAATTTGCTTGCAGTCAGGGCATGAGATATCATTTCACAGTTGTTTGAAAATCAAGGATAGGTACATCCAAAATTATCATTCATCTTAGAATGGATTTTTTTGGTATTTAAAAGGGAGAATGATTCACGTCCACGTGCTAGAGCCAGGCTAACCTAACAGTCTCCACTCTCTGGACAGAATCTGGCATGACACATGGTTGCATTCGGCAGAAAATGCAAGCATCTCCTCTCTCACACTATCCTTTGCCCCTTCGTGCCATTTAAAAATGACTGAATGACAATTATTGTGTTATAATCATTAGGTATCAGGCACCTGCCCCCCAGAGAAGATGAGCAGCCAGAGCACAGTGAAGTCTTTCAAGCAAATTCGGATGCATCTGTGGCTGTTGAGAAGTCTTACAGCGTAAGTCATACAGCTGGAGAGCCAACTCAAACCCAAAGACCTAGTAGGGTAAAACTGGGTTGTTACGTATTATGATATTGAAATATCTGTAGTAGTTCTTTTTTGTTGGAGCATGTGCCCTCATGTCTCTGACATGAATGAAGAAGTCTTTCCTCCCTGTCTAATACGTTCTGAATTAGTTCAGCTCAAAGCACTGTGTATATTGGAGCTTGGGGAAAACACAGTGTTAGATTCAGCTCTGACCCTTGAGCTTTCTGTCTGTGTGCGCGCTCAGTAACTCAGTCGTGTCTAATTCTTTGCAACTCCATGGACCGTAGCCCACCAGGCTCTTCTGTCCATGGGATTTCCCAGGCAAGGGTACTGGAGTGGGTTGCCATTGCCTTCTCCAGAGGATCTTCTGACCCAGGGATCTAGCCCACGTCTCTTGTGTTTCCTGCATTGCCAGCCAGATTCTTTACTGCTATACCACCTGGGAAGCCCAAGCTTTCTGTCTAACTGTGTAGAAAAGACCACCTCGTAAAGCTCAGTGTGAGGTCAGTTACCAAAGCTCATGACTGAAGTCAGATTGAAGTAGGAAAAGCAGGGCCAGGGTTGCAATGAGAGTACCTTCGCCTGGGATGTCATTTAAGACCAAAATTCAGCTCTCAGCTCAGTGGAAGGAGTGTGTTCATGCCTGAAATCTATGTCTCAGCAAGACCCCTAGGATTCAGTTATTTCCCAGCATTTGCGCTGGGGTTACAGCCTTGCTTCAGGGATTTAATGCATTCTTCAAGTGTGCAATTGGGCCATGGTCCAGCCAGCGTAAGGAACCAAAATTTGTAATCACCATTGACATGGAAGAATATAAACAGCAATTGAGAATAAACAATGTAAAAAGCCAATTGTGATAACATTTGAGGCTTTTCAAAGAATATACCTTTGTATTTTAATCAGTACACAGACCACTCACAGGGCAGCTTATTCTTTCTTTCCCTTGAGGTCTGGGAGGACGCACCACATTAAGCATACTGGCTTGGCTGGAGAAGCAGGTCTTTCAGGGAAGTGGGGAAGGTGTGGGAGGCCAGGCTTGTCTGAGAAATTTTAATTTGATATGAGAGGTCAAGGAAAGCAGCTGCTAAGTGCACAAAAGAGGAAGTGTGGCAAAGGCAGTGTCCAGGGAAAAAAACCACAAAACCTCTGCAAAGAGATGATTGGAGGTAAGGAAAGGAGCCAGCTGTCTGGCCACGTGGTAATGAGGGCTGGACGTAGAGAAGTAGCAGAAAAGGAAGGAGCAGAGCAGAGATGCTGATGAAATAACTTGCTTTTAATTAATGTATTTATTTGGCTGTGCTGGGTCTTAATTTCAGCATGTGGGATCTAGTTCCCTGACCAGGGATAGAACCCAGGCCCCCTGCATTGGGAGTGTGTTTAGCCACTGGACCACCAGAGAAATCCCAGTAACTTACTTTAAATTATTTCATTTTTTAAATAGTTCTCCCTTTTTTCTAAATTAAAAAAAATTTTTTGGCTGCATGGCTGTGGGGTTTTAATTCCCCAGCCAGGGATCAAACACACACTGCCTGCAGTGGAAGCATGGAGTCTTATCTGCTGGGCCACCAGGGAAATCCCTGTTTTATTATTGAGATTGCATTGCTATTTTTAAAATCATGCTCTTTCTCTTGCCTTTAAATGGGAATACCTGAAGGAGTCCCAGGTCTGAGCAGCCTCAGCCTAGAGTTGACTCCAGCACATGGACTGTCTGTGCCCGTGGGGATCAGGGTATGTAAATTCAGTCCGCAGCTTGAATTGTCTAGGGCCTTTCTTCTTCCTGTGAATTTCAGAGCAAAAAGGTTGCCCATCCTCCCCTACTTCCATTGTGCAGGTAAGGATGTTGAGATTCAGGACTGTGATTTGTCACACTTGCTCTGGGGTTCATGACTGGCTATGCAGAAGGAGGGCAGCAGTGCACACGTGGCGGGAGGGGCTCTGAGAGCATCAGCCCGACTGCAGGGTGATTTTAGATGCCCTGTTACTAACACTGCAGCCAGCTCTAAAGGGATTTGTTTACAATAAACACCAACTGAAAAGTGATTTCCTACGTTATTAATAGGGTCAGTCTGCACAATCAACTTGTTCACCAGAGTCTTCTGAAGACACTGAAGACATGACAGATGAATTTTTAACTCCAGACCATGAATATTTTTACTCCTCAATTGCTCAAGAAAATTTGGCTCTAGAGGTAAAAATTTACAAAGTTCAGGATAAAGTACATCTCCAGCTTTCTCTGTTGCTTTATTCCTTTAAAATTATTTTTATTAAGAAAAATAGCTTATACGTAAAAGTATATCCTGTCAATTTATCAGTGTTTTCATATGTTTTGAAAAAAAACGTGTGAAAAGTAAGATTTTTCATAATGAAGGTCTTACCACAGGATTGTGGTTCCTGCATTTGTGCAGCACTTTGTACTTCATTTTCAAAACCTGTTCCTTCTTGTTGCTTAATTCGCAGTCCTTTCTTGGGGGGAGAGAAGGCAGCCTGCTGTTACTGCTCTGCGTGAAGAAGCACTGGTGACAGCAGCCTAGGGAGTTAGCCCGGGACTGACAGGCTTTAGTGGTGGGGGGGCCAGGAACAGCGCGGCACAGGGTCCGCAGAGAACGTGAGGCTGTCCAGTACACGGCCCTTCCTCTGGGATGTGCCTGGCTCTTGCAAGAACCTGTTTGTGCAGAGAGTATTTTCATTTATAAAATGAAAATCATGGGAGTCTTTTATTTACTCTTGTACTTTTTACCTCCTCTCTCCCCTAACCTGCCACCTCTGGGGGCCCTTTACCAATATGGAAGGTAGAGTGGAGAAAAGAGAATTGTACATGCCGATCACCACATTTGACTGACGGGAAGAATTCAGTGATGCATCAAAAAGCATAGATCTCCCTTGTCGGCACTTCTGCAAACTCAGTTAGAGCAGTTTTCCATAATCAGTTTTTTGAACATTCTTAATATTACTGTGGACTGGGACATTAAGAAAATGGTTAATAAAAAATATAAAGTTTATATATGTATATATGTACATGTATATAAAAAGGGTAACAGGGAAAACTACACACATCTTTAGGGTACAGATCATGAACTTTTACATGCTGAACACACTCATGGAGCCAGTACCTAAATCAAGAAATAGAACATTCCTGATCCCCTAGAAGACCTTGTGTTTCCTCCCACCCACTCCTCTCCTCAAAGGAACCAGTGTTCTGACTTCTCACCCCATAGAGTAGCTTTAGAGCCTGGGCCATCTTTCCTACCTTTTTTGGCTTTTCTAGTAAAGCTCCCAGAAATTAAAACATCTTTGTTGGATGGTTGGAGTGAGGAGAGGGGATAGTTATATAAAGAAGGGAAAAGTAACCCAATCCCACCTCACAATGGGAGGTGGAGGAGGGCTTGTTGTTGAGGAGGAACATATAGTACAAATAAATTCTTAATGTCTGTGAAGAAGGTTTGTTCTTTTTCTATAAAAGATGCAGGAACCTTTAAAGATTTTCAAAGTTTAAGAACATCAAGAAATCCTCTCCCCATCTTTTGATGATGTATCTTCCTCTAGTGAACTTCCTTTCTTTGCTCTTTCTTTCTTTTATAGACCTCAAGTCCCATTGATGAAGACTTTGAAGGAATTCAACATGCTTGTGCCCGACCTCAAGCCTCTGGTAATACGCCCTCAGGGCAGATTCCTTTGAGAATCCCTCCTGTTCCCTTTCTGTCGGATCACACATGTTTAGAGCTGGAAAGGTCCTTAGAGATAACCTTCCAGATCTTTCATTTCACAGATAAGAAAACTTAGGCTCAGTGATTTCCCCTCATTAGAATGAATCCCCAGCTGCTCACTAGCCTCATGGTATCCATACATCATGTTATTTATATACTTCCCCTTGCATTCTTTTCAACTTTGCCATTTATTTATTTATAAATATTTGTGTATGTATTTATTTGGCTGTGCCACGTCTTAGTTGCGGCACATAGAATCTTTAGTTGCTGATTTGAACTCTTTAGTCACGGAATGTGGGATCTAATTCCTTGACCAGGGATGGAACCCAGGCCCCCTGCCTTGTGATTGTGGAGTCTTAAACACTGGACCACCAGGGAAGTCCCCCCACCTTGCAGTCATATAGCAAACGTTACAGCAGTTGCTGCTTCTCTTTTCCCTTGTGGTCTCTTTCCCTAGATTTCAGTGCTGAGCTGACCTGATGGACTGGCCTGGGCCTCACAGCTGGTTATTGACACGGTGACAGCCAGTACTAGGTTTCTGTGTCCTTCTCTACTCCAGAAGACTGAGTCTTACCATCATTTTCCTTTGCGTGCATGACATCTTAGCAAAGGGTTAATAATAGCCAATACTACAGTCAGTATAACATCGTGCCCTTTCTGGGCCTTGGGTTCTGTATAACTTAGCAATTGCTGCCTGTTACACAGGAAGTTAACCTTGGATCAGCAGCTGGGGTGTGGCACAAGACAAGATATAAATGGACCACAGGTACTGATACAGACATTTTAAAAATTGTGCACTTTCGCTCTTCTAAGGCATGTAACCATCTGTTTTTAAAACCAGGGTTATCCATCTCGTGAACCATGCAGCTCGGTCTATGGTCATGTCTCCACTGTCTGAACCCAGGCTGGGCAGGTTTAGGTTCTGAACATACCCCCTTCCTCCTGTTGCATACTCCAGCTTGCGTCTCTAACCCGATTCAGGCCTCCTTCACAGTTGCAAGCATTTTAAGAAGCTGTAAGCTTTTAGATTAACAGTTAATTTCTCAGGAAAATATGTATGTGAAGTTCCCAAACCTAGGTCTCTGGCCCCTCAAGTTCTTTGTGTGGAGCCTCTGCCCATGATCACTCACTCTCTGTGTGAGCCTGACCTGTGCATGGCCACTTCACTTGTGTTTGAAAGAGGGGTGAGTAGGAGAGAGAAATTATGGAGCAGGCAGATCAGAAAACCATGGCTAGTTGGCTGCAAACATCTGAAGTACGTGGAAGAGCCTCTGATTTCCACTCCGTTTCCTCCTTTTAGCCCTTCTCCTCCTGCTTTCCCACTATGGCTCTGATATGCATCCTCTCCATACCAGGCAGTACAACGGGGGTAACAGTTGGATACACACTGGGTTCCACGCCCAGTTCTGCTGCTGATTTTTTTTCTGCATGACCTTTGGCATCTTGGGCATGTCATTCCACCCCAGGGCCCCACCTTTCCTTCGTATAAAATAAAGGAGAGACTTAGACTCTCAAATCTCTAACTTCCCCTCCAGCTCTGCATTGTGCTTATTAGAAATTCATTTATGATTGCTAGGGTGTTTGAAGAGAGTAGCAAGAAGGAGAAACGTGATGCTTCTCCACTGGTGGGGTTTCAGTGTCTTCAGTTCGGTTCAGTTCAGTCACTCAGTCATGTCTGACTCTTTGTGACCCCATGGACTGCAGCACACCAGGCCTCCCTGTCCATCACCAGGTCCCAGAGCTTGCTCAAATTCATGTCCATCGAGTTGGTGACGCCATCCAACCATCTCACCTTCTCTTGTCCCCGTTTCCTCCCTCCTTCAATCTTTCCCAGTATCAGGGTCTTTTCTAGTGAGTCAGCTCTTCGCATCAGGTGGCCAAAGTATTACAGTTTCAGCCTCAGCATCAGTCCTTCCAATGAATATTCAGGAATGATTTCCTTTAGGATTGACTGGTTGGACCTCCTTGCTCACCAAGGGACTCTCAAGAGTCTCCTCCAACACCACAGTTCAAAAGCATCAATTCTTTGGTGCTCAGCTTTCTTTATAGTCCAACTTTCACATCCATACATGACCACTGGACTACTGGAAAAACCATAGCTTTGACTAGATGGACCTTTGCTGGCAAAGTAATGTCTCTGCTTTTTAATATGCTATCTAGGTTGGTCATAACTTTTCTTCCAAGAAGCAAGCATCTTTTAATTTCATGACTGCAGTCACCATCTGCAATGATTTTGGCCCCCCCCCCAAAATAAAGTCTATCACTGTTTCCACTGTTTCCCCATCTATTTGCCATGAAGTGATGGGACCAGATGCCATGATCTTAGTTTTCCGAATGTTGAGTTTTAAGCCAATGTTTTGACTCTCCTCTCTCACTTTTATCAACAGGCTTTTTAGTTCTTTGCTTTCTGCCATAAGGGTGGTGTCATCTGCATATCTGAGGTTATTGATATTTCTCCCAATCTTGATTCTAGCTTGTGCTTCATCTAGTCCAGCATTTCACATGATGTACTCTACACAGAAGTTAAATAATCAGGGTGACAATATACAGCCTTGACATACTCCTTTTCCTATTTGGAACCAGTCTGTTGTTCCACATCCGGTTCTAACTGTTGCTTCTTGACCTGCATACAGATTTCTCAGGAGGCAGGTCAGGTGGTCTGGTATTCCCATCTCTTTCAGAATTTTCTGCAGTTTATTGTGATCCACACAGTCAAAGGCTTTGGCATAGTCAATAAAGCAGATGTTTTTCTGGAACTCTCTTGCTTTTTCGATGATCCAGCGGATGTTGGCAATTTGATCTCTGGTTCCTCTGCCTTTTCTAAATCCAGCTTAAACATCTGGAAGGTCATGGTTCACATATTGCTGAAGCCTGGCTTGGAGAATTTTGAGCATTACTTCACTAGCATGAGATGAGTGCCGTTATGGGGTAATTTGAACATTCTTTGGCATTGCCTTTCTTTGGAATTGGAATGAAAACTGACCTTTTCCAGTCCTGTGGCCACTGCTGAATTTTCCAAATTTGCTGGCATATTGAGCGTAGCATTTTCACAGCATCATCTTTTAGGATTTGAAATAGCTCAACTGGAATTCCATCACCTCCACTAGCTTTGTGCGTAGTGATGCTTCCTAAGACCCACTTGATTGCGCATTCCACGATGTCTGGCTCTAGGTGAGTGATCGCATCATCGTGACTATCTGGGTCATGAAGGTCTTTTTTGTACAGCTTTTGGTGTATTCTTGCCACCTCTTCTTAATATCTTCTGCTTCTGTTAGGTCCATACCATTTCTGTCCTTCACTGTGTCTATCTTTGCATGAAATGTTCCCTTGGTGTCTCTAATTTACTTGAAGAGATCTCTAGTCTTTCCTATTCTGTTTTCCTCTATTTCTTTGCATTGATCGCTGAGGAAGGCTTTCATATCTCTCCTTGCTATTCTTTGGAACTCTGCATTCAAATGGTTTTATCAGTATCTTGGCTTTTGCTAAAGGCGGTACTTTTATAGTGGGCCTGCCATTGCCTACCAGGCCACCTTCTGGACCTAAAGAATGGCAGGGGGATCGTGAGCATTTGCCAATAGGGCAGGCTAGCCTGTGTGTCCACTTCTCCATAAACCAGAGCTGTATAATGTGGGAAGGAAAATTGGATACTGGTCCTGTGTGCCCAGAGGCCTACAAAGTATCTTCCTGAGAATTGGGGAGGACTTGAGATGCTTGAGGCCAAGGAGAACAGAAGACAGTTGAATTAGCTCATTAGTACTCAGGACCCCACCCCCAGTCTTTAAGTGGTGTTTGGTGGCCAAGAGACACAGTTAGCATCCTGGGAATGCCCAGCTAATGGTCTTTTCTGCTTGGAATCTTCAATGAACAAACAGTTCTTGGTTTCAACGCCCCCTGGTGTCTGTTGACAGGAATCAGGTCAGTTTGCCTTCCTGAAAAGACAAAACACCATTTGTCTCCGGAAGTAACTGTGCGGCTATAACTGAAAAGCCAGTAAATGGCTTGATTGTATTCTGAGTGTCAGAATATAGTTGTCCCCTCTGAGCAAGGAAAATAAACTTTCAGAGCAAAAACCTCTTCTACAGTACTCAATCCAAGCCCAATTAGGAAACACTTTGTTTATGTAGATTATTTATTATTCTAGACCAGACCAAGAAAACTCCAGAGAATGAAAATCATAATCTGGGTTTGCAAAAATTTATTAAAAATGCGTTTACTTTATTCTTTCAGGTGAAGAAAAGTTCCAAATGAGAAAAAACCTTGGAAAGAACTCTGAAATTTTGACCAAGTCTCAATTCCAACCTATACGAAGGTATATGCCATTATTTTATTCACAGTTTAAGACTCATAGAAGTAATGTTAATTGATGGTTCAGTTCAGTTCAGTTCAGTTCAGTCACTCAGTCGTGTCCAACTCTTTGTGACCCCATGAATTGCAGCATGCCAGGCCTCCCTCCATCACCAACTCCCGGAGTTCACTCAAACTCACGTCCATCGAGTCAGTGATGCCATCCAGCCATCTCATCCTCTGTCGTCCCCTTCTCCTCCTGCCCCCAGTCCCTCCCAGCATCAGAGTCTTTTCCAACGAGCCAACTCTTCGCATGAGGTGGCCAAAGTACTGGAGTTTCAGCTTTAGCATCATTCCTTCCAAAGAACACCCAGGGCTGATCTCCTTTAGAATGGACTGGTTGGATCTCCTTGCAGTCCAAGGGACTCTCAAGAGTCTTCTCCAACACCACAGTTCAAAAGCATCAATTCTTTGGAGCTCAGCTTTCTTCACAGTCCAACTCTCACATCCATACACGACCACTGGGAAAACTATAGCCTTGACTAGACAGACCTTTGTTGGCAAAGTAATGTCTCTGCTTTTGAATATGCTATCTAGGTTGGTCATAACTTTCCTTCCAAGGAATAAGCGTCTTTTAATTTCATGTTTGCAATCACCATCTGCAGTGATTTTGGAGCCCAAAAAAAAGTCTGACACTGTTTCCACTGTTTCCCCATCTCTTTGCCATGAAGTGATGGGACTGGATGTCATGATCTTAGTTTTCTGAATGTTGAGCTTTAAGCCAACTTTTTCACTCTCCTCTTTAACTTTCATCAAGAGGCTTTTGAGTTCCTCTTCACTTTCTGCCATAAGGGTGGTGTCATCTGCATATCTGAGGTTATTGATATTTTTCCCAGCAATCTTGATTCCAGCTTGTGCTTCTTCCAGCCCAGCGTTTTTCATGATGTACTCTGCATATCAGTTAAATAATCAGGGTGACAATATACAGCCTTGACATACTCCTTTTCCTATTTGGAACCAGTCTGTTGTTCCATGTCCAGTTCTAACTGTTGCTTTCTGACCTGCATACAGATTTCTCAGGAGGCAGGTCAGGTGGTCTGGTATTCCCATCTCTTTCAGAATTTTCCGCAGTTTCTTGTGATCCACACAGTCAAAGGCTTTGGCATAGTCAATAAAGCAGAAATAGATGTTTTTCTGGGACTCTCTTGCTTTTTCGATGATCTAGCGGATGTTGGCAATTTGATCTCTGGTTCCTCTGCCTTTTCTAAAACCAGCTTGAACATCTGGAAGTTCACAGTTCACGTACTGCTGAAGCCTGGCTTGGAGAATTTTGAGCATTACTTTACTAGTGTGTGAGATGAGTGCAATTGTGTGGTAGTTTGAGCATTCTTTGGCATTGCCTTTCTTTGGGATTGGAATGAAAACTGACCTTTTCCAGTCCTGTGGCCACTGCTGAATTTTCCAAATTAGCTGGCATATTGAGTGCAGCACTTTCACAGCATCGTCTTTCAGGATTTGAAATAGCTCAACTGGAATTCTATCACCTCCACTAGCTTTGTTCGTAGTGATGCTTTCTAAGGCCCACTTGACTTCACATTCCAGGATGTCTGGCTCTAGGTGAGTGATCACACCATCGTGATTATCTGGGTTGTGAAGATCTTTTTTGTACAGTTCTTCTGTATATTCTTGCTACCTCGTCTTAATATCTTCTGCTTCTGTTAGGTCCATACCATTTCTGTCTTTTATCGAGCCCATCTTTGCATGAAATGTTCCCTTGGTATCTCAATGCCCCATATTTATATGTTGCTCTTCTTCAAATATAATAGCCACCATGTTATAACAATAAGCTTTAGGCAGCTTAGATTTGTTAGGACTTGTTCAGCAGAATTGTGAAGGGTCATGAAAAGGAGCTGTCATCTGTATCCAGATCTTGACTTTGCTTTTCTAACTGTACGACCTTGGTCAAATTTCTCTTCTAGTTGTGTGTGTGTGTTAGTTGCTCATTTGTGTCCAACTCTGTGGCCCCATGGACTGTAGCCTTTCAGGTTCCTTTGTCCATGGAATTCTCCAGGCAAGAATATTGGAGTGGGTAGCCTTTCCCTTCTCCGGGGATCTTACCAACCAGGGATCAAATCCAGGTCTCCTGCATTGCAGGCGGATTCTTTACCGTCTGAGCCACCAGGGAAGCCCAAGAATACTGGAGTGTGTAGCCTATCCCTTCTCCAGTGGATCTTCCTGACCCAGGAATCGAATTGGGGTCTCCTGCATTGCAGGCGAATTCTTTACCAGCTGAGCTACTTAATGTATGTAGCACACAGCCCCCAGATTCTAGTGACTTACAACAACAAAAACTGCTTTCGTGTTCATGTTCCATGTCCATCAGGGATTGGCCAGAAGTGTTCTGTGCTGTATTACTCTCTCTTGGAAATCCACAGTGCGGGAGACTCCATCTTTATGCTTCCTTTCTTGCTGAGGCAGGAAAAAGAGAACATAGTGACTTGTGCACTGGACTTTTAAAAGTTTCTGCCCCAAAGTGAATCACATCACTTTCACTTCCATTTCACTGGTTAAAGCAAGCAATATGGTCATTTATGTAAATTAGGAGGACCAGAAAGCACTGTCCTATGTTGTGCTCAGAAGAAGAAATATTTTTTGAATGAATTAATAGTCACAACCCAATCCAAAATCCATTCTCTTTCCTTTATACCACTGGTCTCAAAGCGATTGCTACAAAGATTAGAAATATGGGAACATTTGGGAGGATTTAGCATGAGATCTTAGAGAAGGAAATGGCAGCCCACTCCAGTGTTCTTGCCTGGAGAATCCCAGGGACGGGGGAGCCTAGTGGGCTGCCGTCTATGGGGTCGCACAGAGTCAGACATGACTGAAGTGACTTAGTAGCAGTAGCAGCAACAGCATGAGATATGGCTTATAGTTTGTGTTTTGAGTATTGAAAATGTATCTTAAATATTGGTTAAAATAGAAACAAGTCAACTTTGTCTTCAGAATTCTTTTCTAGCCTTTCTTTGACACAAGCCTTTCTTGGCCTCCCCTGATCCTCCATGCCAGGAAGCTGCCTCACAGTTGGTGAGGCCCCGTGGCTGTGCCTCTTGCTCCAAGCTCCATCCCCAGCAAAGTACTCCATTGACTTCCTCAGGAGCTTGCTCAGCTAGTAGCATCATAGGCTGATTTCAGGTGGGCTGACCTTTCAGTTCAGTTCAGTTGCTCAGTCCTGTCCGACTCTTTGCGACCCCATGGACTGCAGCACACCAGGCCTCCCTGTCCATCACCAACTCCCAGAGCTTACTCAGACTCATGTCCATTGAGTCGGTGATGCCATCCAACCATCTCATCCTCTGTCATCCCCTTTTCCTCCCGCCTTCAATCTTTCCCAGCATCAGGGTCTTTTCCAGTGAGTCAGTTCTTCACATCAGGTGCCAAAGTATTGGAGTTTCAGCTTCAGCATCAGTCCTTCCAATGAATATTCAGGACTGATTTCCTTTAGAATGGATTGGTTGGATCTCCTTGCAGTCCAAGGGACTCTCAAGAATCTTCTCCAACACCACAGCTCTAAAGCATCGAGAGTATTTATTTAGTCTCTGAAGAGGAAACAGAGGCCCAGATATGCGTGTGCACATGTGGCTCATCAGTAGCAGAGTTAGGATTGGAGCCCTCCCTTTTCACTCTGGGCTCAGTGTCCTTCCCACGGCCTCTCACACTGCCCTTGGCCCACGTTGTTGCACTCTGCTGACAGAAGATTTATGTCATCTTCTCACTTTCTCTCTTAACAGTCCTGAAGGCGAACAAGATGAGACATTAAAGGAGCCACCAAAGGAAGTGAAAGAGAAAGATATGTATGGCCACCAGAAATTACTTAAGGATTCTGTGCAAAGTCTTGGTTTTAGGGAAATGGTGTTTTCTTATTTGTAAGAGTTTCTGTGTTCTTCTATTTTTATGTATACATGTAACGTGAGCCTGTTTCTCCTTTCACCAAAAAGCTGCTGTGATGATGCGATCTAAATTGATAGCATCTTACAATCAAGGGAATACAGTGATAATAAGAATATAATCTTATACTTAAGGTAGATTAAATCTGTTTCCCACATTAATATGCTTTGACCTTTGGGATTTATTTTTAGCTGCTGAGATATGTTTGAAGTTAGTATCTCTTTCTAAGATATTCTCTGATACTCTCTTTAAGATATCTTAAGTATCTTATAGATATCTTATGGATATTCTGAAGTATTCTCTGATTTTGGCCTCTTGCCAAATAAAGATTTTTGTGAAGAGCATCTTTAAAAAGTACCTCTTAGGAATATAGAGTTTGATTTTTCTAAGCATCTCCCAGTAACTCTGTGCTTTTAATACTTTAGATCATTGACAGACATTCAGGACCTGTCTAGTATCTCCTGTGAACACGACGGTTCTTTCAAGGAAGTCTCATGCAAAACACCCAAAATAAACCACGCACCTACTAGTGTCAGTACCCCGCTCAGCCCAGGTACTCTCTCACAGGGGGATGTTCTGGGAGGGGAACTAACAGCCCCCGTCTCACTGGCTGTGGGAAGCCAGGCTGTGGGCGCAGACCCGCAGATGGGTGTTTCCTCACAGTGCCGAGGGGTTTCTTTAGAGCCAGAGCGGAAGGGGATAATCCCATGGGAGGCCAGGTGGTGATGGTGATGGTGGTGGTGATTAGCTATTGTTGTTATTGTTCAGTCGCTCAGTCGTATCTGACTCTTTGCGACCCCATGGACTGCAGTACACCAGGCTTCCCTGTCCTTCACTGTCTCTCGGAGTTTGCTCAAACTCATGTCCATTGAATTGGTGATGCCATCCAACCAGCTATAAGGAGATTTTTTTTATTCTAGCAATAGAGACATGTGAATGCCAAGTCTGCTTTGTACTTGAAGCACTGTTGAATTTTGGGCAAATACATTGGGTTCTCTACAAGGGCTTCCCTGGTGGCTCAGATGGTAAAGAATCTGGCTGCAATGCAGGAGACCCAGGTTCCATCCTTGTGTTGGGAAGATCCCCTGGAAAAGGAAATACCAACCCACTCTAGTATTCTTGCCTGGAAAATCCCATGGACAGAGGAGCCACATGGGGTCACAAAGAGTTGGACATAACTGAGTGATTAACACTTCCACTTTCACATTGGGTTTTTTATAGAGTTAGTAACTTAAAACAGTATCTTGTACTTAAGCATACATAGTTTGAGTCCTGTAACCGCATACAGCTAGCATCAAATACCCTCTCTTTAGTATCCTTATTTTCAGTTTATTTGTGGTTCAGATAATCTCCCTTTATTTTGATGGCCAAGTTTAGAGACTATCATTTTGTATACCTTATGGAGCTTTGTCTCAAATCAGTGATTATTTCAGTTATTGACAATTTGGGAAATTCGTATTATAGATACAGAGTTTTATGGGTTTTGTGTGTGTGTGTGTTATTGTTCTTTTTAAATAATGTAAAGTATTCAGACACTGACCGCCCTCTTTTCTACAACAGGGTCACTTTCTTCAGTTGCTAGTCAGTATAAGGACTGCCTTGAGAGTATCCCATTTCAGGATACTAAAACAGGATCTACCTCGTGCGGGACCAGTCAAGAATCTACTCAGACTTTGTCTGATAAATTTACAAGTGTCCGAGAGAAAGCAAAGAGCCTAGATTCCCTTCTTACTTCCTCTGAAGTTCTCCCTGCTAGACTGACGAATCTCGTAAGTATATAGACTGTGCGTTGCACCCTCATGGAGTGATTCCAAAGGTGTCAGTGATCAAAAGGTCAAGGTTTCTCCATATCTATTTTACAGAGAAAGGAAGAAATAAGCTGGATCCTCCCCAGGCTTCCCTGGGGCTCCTTTCTGATCTGTATTGTAGACTGGATCCTGGGCTTTTGTACCCTTTCCTCTCCCCACCCCACCAGAGATAATGTTTGGCGATTTCTCTAAAGAGCCAGCCTCTGCCATAGCTTATGATGCTACCTTCATCTGCACTGTTCTTTCAGTCTAACCATATTTTACATTCTGCTTCTTCCTTGAAGCCTCCTCTGGTTAGTTCTCAGAGAGTTCTGATTGATCTGTACCTTGTTCCTGAACCAGTAATCTGCAGTAAAAACACTTACTGGTGCCTTCTCCTTGCTTCCTCCCCTTTCCCGTGCTGTTTGCTTATTTCCCTCTCGCTCTCCTTCATATTTCACATGTAGTCCTTTCAGGAAAACTACAAGTTCCTTACTCGGTACTGCTCATTAAAAATCCGTTGACTAACCATAGTGTCGCTTCCCTGGTGGCTCAAAGATAAAGAATCCACCTGCTGATGCAGGCGATGCGAGTTTGATCTCCGGGTCAGGAAAATCCCTTAGAGAAGGAAATGGCAACCCACTCCAGTATTCTTGCCTGGACAATCCCATGGACAGAGAAGCCTGGAGGGCTACAGTCCATGGGTTTGCAAAAGAGATGGACACGACTTAGTGAATAAACAACAAACAGACCATTCTATGGGCAGACTGATTACTTGTTTGGCCCTCAGTGAAAAAACCACTCTCATCTTTGGGCATTTGACTCACAAAAAGCCTCATTCTGAAGTAGGGAATTTAAAAATTGTATGCTTTTGTTCAATGTACTGTCAATAGGGCAGGTTCTAAGGGCCAGGCACTATGCCAGGCCCTCTAATAGGCATCCAAAAGTGAATAAAAAAAGTCCCTGCCCTGAAGGAGCTCAGAGCCTAGTGAGAGGGACTCAGTAAAAACTGAGTGCTGTGGAGGCAAAGAAGGGTGGGAAGCTTCCAAGAGAAGGTGACATTTGAATGAGTTTTACTCGATCAACAAAACAAGTGGCTTCGTCCATGAATGATACACAAGCTTAATTTTGGAAATGACTGAGCTTAACATGCCTTTTTAGCTTAATAATGTGTGTGTAAATTACCATGTTTATGTCTTATTTATAGAAAAGATTGCCTGCCTTTACTGGGGCTGGTTCCTCCAGCATTGCTAAGGCGCCTGACACATCACGCTGTGCCACTCAGAGAAGGAGCCTGCCGAAAGGTACCCTGTGTTCAGTATTAAAATATAAGCTCATAATTAGTAAGCCCATTTAAGAGAGCCTTCATCTCATCTTTGATGCTATAGTAGGTTTCAACAAAACTGCTATTTCCCCCGATTATACAAATTAAACATACTTGTTATCAAAAACTTGGAGATTAAAGAAGAGCTTAAGGGACTTTCTTGGAGATTAAAGAAGAGCTTAAGGGACTTCCCTGGTGGTCCAGTAGCTAAGACGCTCCCAAGGTAGGGGGCCCAGGTTCAGTCCCTGGTCAGGGAACTAGATGCCACGTGTCATAACTGAGTGTTTGCATGCAGCAACTAAATATCCCACATGCTGCAACTAAGATTTGGTGCAGCCAAATAAATAATTTTTTTTCAAAGAACTTAAAAGAGAAAACTACCACCATTCTAGCATCGTTTTTTAACTTGTACTATTTTGGTACCTATCTTTTTTATGTTTTTAGAACTATACCCCTCCGTATACTTATTTATTTATACACACACACACACACACACACACACACACACACATACACACATATATATTTAGCATAGCTAACATGGTATATCAGCTCTGGCTGCTGCTTTTTCTTCAGTGATATATTTTAGAATTTGCACTTGACAGTAAAAATTATTCCTAAGTATGAGATGACTGCGTACTAGTCCATTCTATATATGTTGCCTAACCGTGCTTTCATATTGAAAATTCATGTTGTTTTCTAATTTTTGGTCTTCAGAAATCTTTATCTGAACCTCTGGTCTTTCTTTAGGATAGAGTCTTAGAAGACAATTTTCAGATCAAAGGGTCTGAGAGTTTTAACCGCTCTTGAGGCCTTTGCTCCACTGATCTTGTTGTCTTGTGTCTTTGGTATAAGTCTTAGAATTTCCCTCAAGGGAATAGAGTTATTTCAAGCTGTGCTGAGGGGTCTTGGTTACTGTTACAATTGATCCCTTAGGTGAAGGTCCAAAGTATGGTCTCCCATATCCCCTGGCTGGGTAATCTACACAGAAAGACCCCCACTTTGTGTTTTATTCATTTTGACAGGTCTGGAGCTTCTTTATTCCTCCAGCCGCCTTGGTCCAAATTGAACCCCTGGCCTTTTAGTAAGAATTTATACCTCACCTACCCCAAAGATCCTTGGAGAGGGCCACAGGTCAAGTGGTACTGAGGTGAGCAGGGAGGTAGGAGAGGGTTTAGAGGAAAAGCGAGCGTAAAGCCATTCACATATGAAGTCTCAATAGGACTGTTCATGTAAGAGGATTTCTCCTTGTCTTAGCTTGTTTCATCCTTGAGAAATTCTACGTCAAATCCGTATGGAAGCCTAGCAAGTCTAGTTCAGGTCCAGGAAGGTGTTCAGTCACTTTCCTTTTATCTTTCTTAAGAACTCGTAGAAGCCATCTCTCAACATCACATCGACGAGCTACCACCACCGTCCCAGGAGCTGCTTGACGAAATCGGTAAGGCACGCACAGTGCAGAATATCCTTCCTGGCCCTGCTTGCTGTGGTCACGGACCACGTATGGGGCTTTGTTTCAGGTGTGAGCACTAGTGCAGAAGGCCCTGGATGGACAGGATTCAGGAGGGGGCAGTTTTCCAATGATAGGCCTCAGACTACTACTAAAGCCTGGCCAGCGTATGTGGCCTGTGTCTGTGGTCATGTTGTTCCTTAAGGGTCTACGGTAGTGATTCTAAGAGGGAATAACAACATCCAAGTGGTTTATCATGATGAACTTCTTTTATTAAAGGAATTCTCACCTCCCTTTTGAACCAAACTAGCTATACTTCAGCGCTACTGAATTCTGGCATCTCGGGCCAAAACATCCTATGCTTTCCATTCTGCCATTAGCAGGAGATTTTAAAGTATTGGCATTGTGGAAGAATCCCTTTCCTGAGGGCAGGGAAGTCAGTGGCACAAGATCTAATGACACCAGAATTTTTCATTTGAGGCAGAGACTGAGGGACACCCACTCAATTTTAGTTGCAGCTGACCCGTGGGCCCTGCCCAGCTGAGCTGCTGCTGGGATAAACGGAGCAGGTGTTAGAAGTGTTTGGGCCAGGTGGTTTGTTTCCCCAGGCAGAGAGGACTGACTGCTCTCTTCTTGACAGCCTAGCTGACCTCACTCTCAGAGGGTACATTTCATCAGGCCTCTGATGGTCCAGTTCTTAGTATAGGACCAGTAGGGGGTCTCCTGAGGGGCATCTCTCGGTTTTCAGGATCTCTGAAGTCTGGTGTCTCATCAGGAAGAGAGAGGTGAATGAGGCCTTACCTGGTCTGACTCAGTGGACAGATATGGTCTAGGCTGCCCAACCCCTAACCCCCGGCTGCTGGCCTTGTGAACTTGGGTGAAGGCGGTCAGACCTGCCAGAACCTTCCCTGGCGTCTTTCTCTTTCTGCAGTCACAGGCCCTTGTTGCCCCGCCACAGCCCTCCCCAGTGCCACAGGGCTGTGGGCTCAGGCTCTCGGCTCTCACCCCACTCCAGCTTTCGTCCTCTGGAACCCACTATGGCACCCTTGCAAATTCCTCCTCTCCAGTTGCTGTCCTTCATATAATAATGGAACTGCTGCTGGTGAGAGGAGCGGCCACCCCCACGTGTCCTGCTCTCGGTGCCGTCTGGTTTCTGGCCATGGGTGAGGACGGCAGTTGCAGGCTCCTGTGCAGTGTGACCTCAGTGATGCCCTTCCTCTGGGTCCTGCTCTCTCCCTGCTGTCCGCATGTGGACCGCCCCCGCATCTCGGCAGCTGTCACAGGCTTCCTCCTGGGCCCCAGCCTCTTGGCACTGCTGTATCCCAGTGTGCTCTGCAGAAACTCCCCCTCATTTCACCTATGGTAATTTTCTGGGCCAGGTTTTTAGACGATGTCTTATACTTTGAGATGGGTCGGTAATTTTCCAGAAAGATAAAGGGCAGAGGGCGCCTGAGTAGTTTCTCCTAATAATGGGTGTGCCTGCCTGATTATTGCTTATCATCATTGTCATCATTTCCTCTCAGGAGAGCTGTGGGGAGTGACCTGCTCCTTTGAAGGGCACTTATGCAAAGCTCCAGGCTTCTGTCCAGGGCCTCAAGCAGGGGGTCATTTAGAATCCTCTAAGATCAGCAAGGACTACTTTAACAAGGATAACAATAACAAGGATTTTTAAGTTTCAGATTATATTACATGAGCTTTATGGGGCCCCTTAGTGCCCAGAAGCTGCCAGATAGGGCTTGCTTCCTGACTTGCTAGAAGAGAGAAACTTGTGCCCACACACAGCAGGGCCAGTGAGCCTGGGGGCCCATCTGTGCTGCCTCCCAGCTGTCTCTCTGCTGGGCTCTGGGGAACACTTTGAGGAAAGGGAGGACCTAACACTTGTGAAGCAGTATACTGAGTTTAGGAGATGCTTGTCTTGGTCTAGTGGTCAATTCTTTAGGAATTGTAAATTATATTCTTTGCGAGAGTATATAAAATAGAGATTAAGAGCATAAACCTTAGAATTAGACTGCCTGTACTCAAATCCTAATTCCATCACATTACTAATTCCTTTACCTTTCTTTTTTTTAATTTATTTTTTAATTGAAGGATAGTTGCTTTACAGAATTTTGTTGTTTTCTGTCAAACCTCAACGTGAATCAGCCATAGGTATAATATATCCCCTCTCTTTTGGGATTTCTTTTCCTTTCTTTACCTTAATTTGCTCATCTGTCAAACAGGAATAACAATAATATGATCAATCTCATAGGGTTGTTGTGAAGATTAATTCAATATATTAATCTTGAATTAAGGAGATTAGCAGTTCTAGCGGTAAAGAACCCGCCTGTCAATGTAGGTAGACGTAAGAGACACGAGTTCAGTTCCTGTGTTGGGAAGCTCCCTTGGAGTAGGAAATGGCAGCCTACTCTAGTATTCTTGTCTGGAAAATTCCATGGACCAAGGAGCCTGGCAGGCTATATAGTCCATGGGGTCACACAGAGTTGGACACGATTAAGCATGCATGCAGGAAGGAATCTTGAATTAATGTATACAGATTGGAAATAGTACCTGCTCTGCAAGTGCTACCTATCATGATCATAATTTTTACGTTTGTGTTTAGTGTTACATGGGATTGAATACAGTGGTTCTCAAGTGCCATTAGGCATCAGACTCATCTGGAGGGCTAGGTAAAACATCCACACCCCCAGAGTTTCTGATTCAGTAGTCTGAGGTGAGGCCTGAGAATCTGCATATATAACAAGTTCTCAGTTGATACTGAGGCTGTGGGTCTGAGAGCTACTCTTTGAGAACCGCTACCCCAGAGGATGACGTGACATGCAGATCTGTTTTATGTTGTGACAGAGCACCTGAAGGGGCAGCAGGTCTCATCCACAGCCTTGGATGAGAACACAGCAAGTCGTCCGGGCAGCACTGAAAATGGTAAGCCAGATCCTCAGATCTTTTTTGGGCTGCTCAGGTGGCTCAGTGGTAAAGAATCCACCTGCCAATGCAGGGGACACAGAAGTTGTTGGTTTGATCCCTGAGTCAAGAAGATACGCTGGAGGAGGAAATGGCAACCTACTCCAGCATTCTTGCCTGGAGAGTCCCATGGACAGAGGAGCCTGGCAGGCTGCAGTCCACGGGGTCGCAAAGAATTGGATATGATCTTTTCACCAGGTTTTGCTGTAACTGTCCTTGGCAGCATAGTGGTACACCTGGGGGTGTGGACTTTGAAGTCAGGCACACTCCACTTCAGTTCTGACTCCATGGCTTATTTTGGTCTGACAAACTGTTTTATATCCCTGAGCCTCAGTTATCCTCATTTGTCAAACGAGAGTGATAACTCCACCTAATGGTGTTCATGCACAGTGCCTGGTACGTTGTAAGATAGTTAGCAAGCGTTAGTCTCCTTCCTCTCATAGAACTTCTGGCAGGATGAAATGGGAAAGCATATGTAAAATGCCTGGCATACACTAAAGGGCTCTACCCTTCCCCACCCAAATTCTTTCCCTGGCTTCAATATGGAAACATCTAACAAGTGGGAAGAGGGTGGTCCCCCGAAATAAATCTGTACAACTTGTTTTCTGGGTCTCTTGCGGCCTCTTTTATGTGCCATTTCTTTCCTCTGTCTCTCTTGAGCCTTGGCACAGGAACGCTTTCCTGTAGTTTCACCTGGCAGAGAGCTCCCCAGACCTCCAAAGCAGCTGCTGTGGATACGGGCACCCTGCAGATTGCCACCTGGCCCCCTGCTCTTCTGGGCAGAAGGGAACTCGTGCTTTGCAGACTTCATGGTCCACTGATTAGCCTTCATTTTTTTGCACTCCATTTTAAGGCAGGTTTTCTCAAAAAAACTTTTTTTGCTCTAATAAAGTCTTTCAACTGTTTCTAGATCAAAGGCATTTAGAAGAACAAGAAACTCACAGTAATAAAGAAGACAGCAGTATGCTTTGGACCAAAGAAACCCAGGATCTAGAAGAGGACACAGAGAGGTAACAGAAAAAGCTAGATTTTTTTTTAAGGGTTTAGAAAACTGTAGTGTTAATTTATGTTAGTTTTTCTTCTGATATTGACAAATTAGGAACAAAGGGTCTTTTTTTCATGTTATCCTTATAGCCCCTATTCCTAAAAGTTTTTTTTTTTTTTTACCAAGTTTTTAATTGTGGTAAAATACATACAACATAAACATTTTAAGTGTACAATTCAGTAGTGCTAAGTATGTTCACAGTGTTGTGCAGCTGATCTTTTTCATCCTGCAAAACTGAAACTCTGTACCCATTAAACAACAACTCCCCATTTCCTCCTCCCCTCATTCCCTAGCAACCACAATTCTACTCTCTTTCTCTGAGTTGGACCACTCTTGATACCTCCTGTAGGTGAAATCATGCCGTTGTTGTCTTGTCACTGGCTTATTTCACTTAGCACAATGTCCTCAAGGTTCATCCGTGTAGCATGTCAGAATTTCCTTTCTTCTTAAGACTGAATTCCATTGAGAGGGTGTGTACGTGTATCACATTTTGTTTATCCACTCATCTGCTGGTGGATACTAGGTTGCTTCCACCTTTTCACTGTCGTGAGTAATGCTGCTGCGAATGTGAGTATACAAATACCTTTTCAAGACGCCCTGCTTTCGTTTCTTTTGGATATATATATATGCAGGAGTGGTATTGCTGGATCATATGATAAATCTATTTTTATTTTTTCGAGGAAATGCCATCCCGTTTTCTGCAGCAGCTGCACCATTTTACATTCCCACAAACAGTGCAAAAGGGTTCCAGTTTCTCTACATCCTTACCAATACTTACTATCTTTTTTATAATTTATTGTTAATTGGAGGATAATTGCTTTATTATTATTATTCTTTTTTTGTTAGTAGCCATCCTAATGGGTGTGAGGTGGTATCTTATTGTGGTTTTGATTTGCATTTCTCTAATGATTAGTGATGTTGAGCATCTTTTTGAATGTGGATGGCCATTTATGTATCTTCTCTGGAGAAATTGCCCAGTTTTAAAATAGGATTATTTGTTTTTTTTTCCCTCGTCAAGTTGTTTTTTGTTTTGGTTTTTACTTCATTTTGTGAGGCAAACATAGGTTTCAGTTTCTTTCAAAACATTTAGTTAAAGAGAATTTTTAGGTCTTCCTAGCCAAATAAGAAAAGATGGGGGCAGTGATCCAGACAGTTCAGTCTAAAAACACAAGTTTCCCTCAAGGGACCCAATTCTGTTCTTGACTTGGAGCTCTCCTTGGACCTGCATTGCAAGGTAAACCACCTCAGCTCAACTTCTCTAGCTTTGTCCAAGCTGTCAAACTTTGTCCCAAACTCAGGGCCAGGACTGGGGGGAGGTGAAGGCGACACCCTCCGTGGGGACAAAATTGAAGGAGGCACCAAGAAACTCAGAAGTCAAGAAAGTACTATTTTAATGCCGTATTTGTAAAAATCAATACTAATGCGAAAAAAAAAAAAAAAAAACCATATTTTGATGAACAGAATATTTACATTTTAAAGGAAGAGAGGCTATGAATCTGCACTTAACACCACTTGCCTCAGTCTCCTCCTGGCCCAGCAGATACCTGGGGAAGCCATGCAGAATACTTTCAGCTGCAAACATTAGAAAAATACACTTAAAAATACCACTCCTGTTTAGATGATTTTGTCTCACCAGCGGTTGGCAGGGCTTGGCTGATGTAGAATCAGTGATGCCTCTGGAGACTTAGGCTCTTCTGATCTTTCTGCTCTGCCAGACATAGCATGTTGGCTTTTGTTTTCAGACTTGTCAGCTTTTGGACAAGGTGGCTTCTGTGCCCATTCCAGGCAGAAATAAGAGGGGAGGGCAAGAGTCTAGCCCACTCTGTGCTTGTTTATCCAGAAAGCAAAAAAAATTTTCCTAGAAGCCCTTTTCAGCAGATGATATCTTCTTGGCCAGATAGGACACATGGCCACCCTTGGTTGCCAGGGAGACTGGAAATTGAGTTTTTAGCTTTCAGCTGCTATAGAAGAGGAAGGTAAGGGAGGAGAGGGTTATGAACAACTTTTGGGTAGTGAATCCCGTTTCTGTCACACTCTTCAGGGGCTAAACTATTCTTTACAAAGAAGGAAAAGAGAGAGACCTGGATGGGAAGGTCTTATGAGGAGACCAGAGCCCTGGGACCTGAGAGGAAGGAGGGAGAGGGTTTTTTTGAGTGGGGAGACAGAGAAGACAAAGAGGCAAAGGAGGAGGCAAGCTTTTGTCTGTGATGTCTGCTGTAACTCCATTCATTCCTTCTCTCCAGTGCATCTTCAGTAAAAATCTATGCCTTTATTTAAGGCAAGAGGAGAGTATCCCAAGAAGGCTGAGTTACATTCAGTTATACAAATACAAACTGCTTTGCACATGATCAAAAGTTAGCTACTGTTATCACTGCCTCCTCCTTTTCCCGAAGGGCTGGCTGTGCTGGCTGCAGGTAGATGGCCACAGCTGCTCAGTCATCTCAGTCCTGCACCAAGCCAGAGTGGAAGATACTTTTTTCAGACAGTTGGGACTTTTCAGGCCTCTGAAAACACATTATCCTCATCCTGTAGCCTCAGAGGCAGTTCTTAATCTGGAAAACTTGCTGGAATGAGTGTGCAGTTCTAGCCTCAGGTGGAAGTTGACGTAATGACCTAGAATTGAGACAGAGTCTAGATTGCACTTTAGGAGGCAGTGATATTGTGGGTGCTGAGGCTTTAAAAAAAAAAAAAATTTATTTTTGGCTGCACTGGGTGTTCGTTGCTATGCGCACGGGCTCTCTCTGGTTGCGGGAGCAGGGGCTACTCTTTGTGGTGCTCAGGCTTCTTACTGCCGTGGCTTCTCTTGTTGTGGAGCACAGGTTCAGGTGTGTGGGCTTCAGTAGTTGAGGTGCGTGGGTTTAGTTGCTCTGTGGCATATGGGATCTTCTCGGACCAGGGATCAAACCTGTGTCCCCTGCATTGGCAGGTGGATTCTTTTCTGTGTCTGTACTTATGCTTGTGAGTGCCTGCTGAGTTGCTTCAGTCGTGTCCAACTCTGTGACCCTATGGACTGTAGCCCCGCAGAGGCTCCTCTGTCCGTGGGATTTTCCAGGCAAGAGTACTGGACTGGGCTGCCATGCCTTCCTCCGTGAGATCCTCCCGACCCAGGGATCAAACCCGTGTCTCTTACGTCTCTGGCATTGGCAGACAGGTTCTTTACCACTAGTTCCAGCTGGGAAGCCTGTGTGTGCTTATAAACAACAGAAATTTATTTCTCACTGTTCTGGAGGCTGGAGGTCTAAGATCAGGTTTGAGGCAGGTAGGTGGCATAACCACTGTACCGGTAACAGGGAAGTCCCGGGGCTGAGGCTTTTTGTCAAGAGCCTGAAGGAGGGTCCTGGTGCGCATTTACATGGGCTCTCAGTGACCTCCACAGCTCAGTGCAGTCTCACCGAGCTCTCGTTTTCTCATGTGTGCAGTGTGAAGGTCCTTTCCTGCTCTAGAGGGCATGTCTCCTTGTCAGGGGAGAGGGGGAGTGGTCGCTGTCTCATTCTCTTCCTTTGCCTTGGACAGAGCTCACTCTACACTCGACGAGGACCTGGAGAGATGGCTGCAGCCCCCTGAGGACAGCACACAGCTACCAGATCTGCCCAAGGGCCCGGCAAGGTTCTTGTTCTCCACCAGGGCATCCTTTCCTTCTTTCTCAGGAAGGGGGATGAGATTTTAGTTTTGCGCTTTTTTTTTTTTAACAGATTTTATTATTTCTTTAGAAAGTACAGCAACTTCTTGGAGAATGAATGTTTGGCCAGGGTATTATGTCACTGTAGATAAGCCGGCCCCACCTCCTGCCTGCGCCTCTCCCTCCAGCCACCTACCGTGCTCCCAATGCTGACTAGCAGATTGATATCAGAACAGAGAGAGGCCTCTAAAATTGCTGTATCTTGGCCCTGTCACCTTCAACATTTTCATCGGTCATTTGAATTAAATCAGAAAATGCGTGCTTATCAAATTTTTAGATAACACGGTCTAAGGATGAATGGTAATGTGATGGGTGATAGACTGTGTATTCAAAATGATCTTGACAGGTGGGAATGTTAAATTTCTCTGCAAGATGAAGGTGAGCGTTTGGATCCAAAAGTATTGAATGTGAGAGGGCTGACCTAATAGAGAATTTTTTGACCAGAAGCTCGTACTCAACTGTAATTTCATTGAAAATGGGAAATACGTCTTATTTTTATATGCCAAGCATTTAACATGCATTTTGAGACATGGTAAGAATTCAAGACATTCTCCTTGAAGAAGGCATGAACAGGGACTCCCTGAGACCTCAGTTTGATATGGTTGCTAAAAAGGTCTATGCTGCACTAACACTGAACAGGCAGAAAATGTACTGTCCAGATCAAGGTGACGTCTCAGACTGGCTAGAGGCTCCTAGAGCTCCTCGAACTCTGGTCACTGTGGGGCTCCTGGTGGGGTGTCATATTTTAAAAGGGACAGTCACAAACAGAAGATGGTGGCCACAGAACAGCTAGATGTCTGGAAACCTTGTCATATGAGAACAGCTAAAGTTGCTGGGGAGGCTCAGTCTGAGAAAAGCATATGGGATAGAGAATTAGATAGCTGTTCCCGAATACCCAAAATACTGTAAAGCGAACAGAGTCAGCTCACTCTCCTCTGCCCCGAAGGACAGAGCTACTGACTAGAAACTGCAGAGCAAAAGACGTTTATTCAATAAAGTACAAGTTTTCTAGTAGCCACAGCAATCAGAAAGAGAAAACAGCTGCCTTTACTTTAACAGCAGCCCCTCCCACCCAGGCATAAGGGGGATGACTCTGGTCCAGGGCATCTGGACGGAGGTAAGAGATAACCTCCTCCAACTTTAGAGCCTGTGATTCTACTGGTGATGAGAGGTTAGGAAGAAAAAAATCCTTTTCTTCCTAGCTGGCTTTACTTTCTCTCTCACTTTGCATATTTTGTTTTGAATATCCACCAAGTGAAAGCAAGAAAAGTCCCTATACTATATCAGTTTGATTCTGCCATCATCTGTTCTGAGCTCTTGAGGTGCAGAGCCATAGGAGATCTCTGCCCTTAGGGAACTTAGAGCTGAGTTGGGGAGATGGTTTCTGCTTACTAGTCTGACAGATGTGGTCTTCAATTGTTAGATCCTGCAATTAGATATTTCACTTGAGAGTTTCAGGAAATGAAGATAAGGTAACAAAATATATGTGGTTGTAAAAAGGACATCAGTTACAACATAAATGAAATGTTTGTTTCCTTTGAGACGATATAGCCTAGTGGTTGAGAGCAGAGTCCTGAGTCAGACTTTCTGGGTTGACCTCAGCTCTAGGACGTACTGGGCATGTAATTCAACCTCTTTGTACCTCAGTTTTCTCACCGCTGTACTACTTTACACAGTTGTGATGAGAATTAAATGAGTTAATATACATTACAGCACTTGGACACAGAGGGAACCCACACAATTAGTGCTAGCTATTGCTGTATTTCCTTGGGAGCACAGTCTTCTCCCTCTGGCCTTTGTGCACATGATTTAATGACCAAAATCATTGTCATTGAAGGGAGGCAAGCAGCAAAGATCAAGAAGTTGGTGAAAAGAAGCGGAAGGGGGAAGAAAGCACGAAGCCAGAGAAAAGGAAACCGGAGAGCTTTTTAGGGACTTCTGAAGAAGGTGTGAAGGTCATTATAATGTAACCCGGAGTCCTTGGGCTTCAGTGAGCATCAGAGTTATTTACAAATATTTCCCAGATGCTGTATACAGTCCTCCTACACTTTGCCCCTATAGTTCAGCCCAGGTTTTCTATTAATTGCCAATTATGTCTTCATCACAAAACAGTAATGACATCCAATTTTATTTCTAAATCAAGTCTTCAGCTAGTCTCATCATCCACATATACTGTCTGGAAAGATGTTTTGCTCCTAATGTATCTTCAAAAAAGTTCTAGATTTATCTCATGGAGAGGCTACATAAGAATCCAATAAGAAATCATAAATTGTGGAATTTAACTGGTGCCTACAAGTAATGTGAGAAATATAAATTAACCTTAATTTCAAAACTTTTGATAGAGCTCTAAGGGACCATCTGCAAATGGTGCCTTCCTACATTTAAGATCCTCCTACTCAGGAAGTTACGGTCATTAATTCTTTGAGATCACCTGGTAGCTCTTTCATCCCTTCCCCAGTCCATTCTCATTCTCCCTCTGACCTGTGTGAACTGAATCTGCTGGGCTTGCTGGTCAGCCGGCTCCCTGTTGGCCAGTGAGAGGCCCTCGCAGATCAGAGGGCTGACGAGTAGCTGGATGTTACTTGCCCGCCTGACTACGGCCTCTGCGCCTCGTGTCCGTGTGGAAATGGTGTCCCTCCACAGCTTCTGTCCCGTCCTTCCACTTCTGGCTTGCACGGGGTCCCAGTAACTGTCCTGCCCTGCCGCTGCTCTCCCCAGCCCCTTCAGACTTAGGGGTGACAAGGCTTCCCACTGCTGCTGGTCACTGGATGCTTTGCCATCCCTTGTTTGCACCCTTAACTCCAACACCTCTGTAAGCAGGCACTTCATGAAAGGGCCTGGGGATACATTCTGTTTCCTCCAGGACCCTGACTGTGTGAGCATTTAGCTAGTACTGAATTCACTGAGAACATGATGGAGGGACCCTGTGAAATTAGCATTATTGGTATGTGTTGATATGACAGGGAGCTGTAGGATATTAGGAGTGGAAGCCCAGTAATTGTTTTTAGACATATTTCATCTCTGTAGAAGCAAACAGTTGTTGGAGGTAAAACAGTCCACCCTAAACTGGAGAGAGTACTAGTGGGACTTCTGAACGCCGGCATCCTTTGATCCAAAGAATAATCAAGTTGTTTTTTCTTCCTCCTATATTTCATCAAGAGGAACTAAAACCCTGTTTTTGGAAGCGACTGGGTTGGTCTGAACCATCCAGGTAATGAGATACCAGATGTTTGTAAGTCAGAGCCCACTGTTTACAGACAACACGAACAGACTTTAAACATTTACCAGTATCTAAATAAACATTAATGACAAAGGCTTGAATTCAGAGTTGCTCAGTTTTGAAATGCTAATGTTTAAAATTAATTAAAACAGAAGGGGAAACATGCCAACTTGGATTACGGAATTGGCAGTCAGCACAAGAAGGTTCTGGGTGGAGGGAGCACAGAAGACGCTGCTGTCCCTTGCTTTGCGGGCATTTCGCATTTCCAGGACACACTAGTTTATCATAAGCTCTTTTGATGATAAAGATCAAAGTTTCTTTCCCTTGAATTCAGTTGAATAGAAAGAGGCTGTTGTTTGTGTCTTTAAAAAGCATACACACCAACTTGAAACTCCCTTTTTTCATTCAGGATAATCGTGTTGGATCAGAGTGACTTGTCAGACTGACCGGAAGTGGACTCTAGGTGGACTCCTGGCCTGAGTCTGAGTGCCCTGCTCGTGAGCTCCCTTCTTCCCTCGTCTGCTGCGGTCACTATTAGGGCAGTGGGTCTGCAGCTCACACTTTGTTCAGCTTCCACTATAGACAGAATGGCTTGTTTGTTTGCAGCACATTTAACCATTTGTTTTCAGCCAGATTTCTGAAAAGTAAAAGGTGTTTTGATTGTAAAACTTTCTCATTGTGCCCCGAATGACATTTGGTTTTTTTGATACAGATTTCCAAAAACTTTAAATTCATGTTATATCTAATAAAACGTTTCCTTTTAATACCAGTTAAATTTCACTTGTAAGATATATTTCTTCTTTAAAAATTGTTTATTTATTTATTTATTTTTGGCTCTGCTAGGTCTTCGTTGCTGCGGGCTTCCCCTACCTGTGGTGAGCGGAGACTACTCTCCGAGTGCTCAGATTTCTCACTGTGATGGCTTCTCTTGTAGAGTGTGGGCTCTAGTCGCGCAGGCTCAGTAGTCATGGCGCACGGGCTTAGTTGCTCTGCAGCAAGTGGGATCTTCTCAGACCAGGGTTCAAACCTATGCCTCCTGCACTGGCAGACAGGTTCTTTACCACTGAGCCACCAGCAAAGCCCTGTAAGATATATTTCTATATTTTAGTTATTGAGAAAGGAACTGCCAGCCAAAGAAGTTTTAATTTCTGTTATAAAATTTGACAAATAATTAACTATTGCTACCATCTATCATGGGCTTCCCAGGTGGCTCAGTGGTAAAGAATCTGCCTCCACTGCAGGAGATTCAGGTTTAATCCCTGGGTTGAGAATATCCCCTGAAGGAGGAAATGGCAACCCACTCCAGTATTCTTGTCTGGAAAACCCTATGGACAGACGAGCCTGGCAGGCTACAGTCCATGGGGTCACAAAAGAGTTGGATACAACTTGGCAACTAAACAGCAACCACAACCCAACATACAAATGCGCACCACTTATCCATGCTTTTTTTTTTTTTTTTTAAGTTTTATTTATTTATTTGCATCAGGTCTTAGTTGCGTCCCATGGGATCTTTGTTTCGTCGTGTGGCATCTTTTGTTGTGGACACGGGGTCTTTTGTTGCAGAGCACAGGCTCCAGAGCGTGAGGGCTCAGCAGCTGTGGGCACAGGCTTAGTAGCGCCTCAGCATGTGGGGTCCTAGTTCCCTGACCAGGGATCAAACCTGCGTCCCCTGCGTTGCAAGGTGGATTCTTAACCATTGGACCATCAGGGACCCCATCCGTGTTTTATTATAGAAATGTGGCCCTCCTCTTTGCCAGAATTGCCATATTCCCACTCCAGCTATAATTGACTTACATGATAAAAGTATAGGCAGGAATAAAAGCCCAAGATATTTTGAACTCTTTAAGTGAACAAACATCATCTCTGTATTTCAGTTTGTATACCTCACATCCTTAGTGTCTCAGAAGAATGAAACTATGGTAAGAAAGATCACAGTATTTTCTCTAATTTAGCCTCTTGTACAGTGCTAGCCAGCTAACATTTTATTTGTAAGTAGTAGATCTTTTGTTTGTGAAAACTGGATAGTTCCTGTTGTGGATGGTCATATTCAATACAGTTCTTAGCTCCCTCAAATTTTACCCTACACAAATAAAACAGGAAGGTACAAGTTAATATGAACATTTAAAAGCAAGGAAACACTCTCTTCTCCGCCATCCTATGTGCGGTTGAGTTCTCTCCTCACCGTGTCTTCTCACAAGACTTTGAGGATCAAGCGATTCCTGGCCAAGAAACAAAAGCAGAATCGTCCCATTCCTCAATGGATTCGAATGAAAACTGGCAATAAAATCAGGTACAACTCCCAGAGAAGACACTGGAGAAGAACCAAGCTGGGTCTGTAAGAAGCGAGCTGGGTCTGTAAGAAGCAAGCTGGGTCTGTAAGAAGTGGTCTTCATGTTAAGACCACTTTTTTAAGCAGCCAAATCACAATGAGAACATCACTACTGTAATGCTTGGCTCCTGATGTTATTTCCTCACTATCAGTCTGAGACCCAGTAATAGATATGAAACGTTGGAATTGTTACTGTATTATATGGTTTGTGATGACACACTGAATAAATACTGTCAGTTAGGACATGGGCCTGTCCAATGATAGAAATGTTCTCTAGCTACCAAGTACTTAGAAGTACAGCTAGTAAAATAGGAACCGGCTTTTAAAAGTTTTGTTGTCTTATTGTTCCCTATAACTAGCAGCTCTTACACCTACTGTTATAGGAAGTACACGTATGTGTCATCCTTGTACCTGAAGGCAGCACCTTTTTAAAATAAACCGTGGTGGGGAGGGGTGCTTGCCACTAGACATGCAGGATCCTAGTTCCCCAACCAGGGATTGAACCCACTTGGCTGCCAGGAAAGTCCCATAAAAAGCATGTTTATATGCTATTCTATGATGTGAACCAGGGTTTGGCAAACTGATCTCCTGCCTGTTTTTGTATGGTCTGTGAACTAAAGGTATGAATTTTTAAATGGTTGGAAAAAATCAAATGTTTTTGACATTTAATAAATTCAAGTTTACCTACAAAAAAAATAAATAAAAGCAAGGAAACAGTCGCTAGCCATTGTAATCAGAGGAAAACCAAGACAAATTACAAATAATACTAGGTATAAGAAACTTTGAGGAATATAGAGATTTGGTCATATGCAGTACTTCCTCTCATAAAATTTTATGTATTGAGACAAAACCAACATATATAAAAATGTGAGAACTCATAGCAGACGTATCATGACTTTTAAAGGATGAGCATTATCTATTAGTGCTCATAAAGGCTACAAGTCCTACACAAACTTGCCCTGATGTGGTTTGTAATCTTCTTGTCTACAGAGTAGACTTTCTGTCTGGCCAGTGACTGCATAATACCGGCCATTAACAGTAATAATGTTGGTAAATGTTATTAGTTATGAAGCACCTATTATATGCCAGGTACTTTATATACTTGATACTTTTCCTACACATGGCACTCGCACTGTATTTCTTTAGTACGCTGCTTTTCCTACTCTCACCAGCTGTTATTGCAAACTGATTCGTCACTTCCTGTCACCAGTTAACAGATGACTTAACCCCAACTTGACAGAGAAATTAGAAGCCGTCAGATGGGAACAAACTCAGCTTCGCACCACCAAAAGCACTGACAAGATCACATCTGTTCCTGTGACTAGGAGAGTCGTGAAGCAGTCGTGAAGCAGTCTGCCCTAAACTCGAGGTGGACCTGTTCTACACGTATGCTTTCTACTTCCCTCCATGCTGCCCTGTAGGAGGCATCTCTCTTCTTACCCAGGGACAGTCTCATCTTTCGTCTGCTCAGAGTTATCCTTCTCAGGTTATCATCTCCCTTCTTAATAGCTTCAGCGCCTTCTTTATTAGCTTCTTTTCATCACTTGACACCCTTGGATTTTTCCCATCCTTAAAAAGTATTCCCTGGACTTCCTTGGGGGTCCAGTGGTTAGAAGGCCATGCTTCCACTGCAAGTGGTGCTGGTTCGATCCCTGAGTGGGGAACTAAGATCCCTCATGCTGCGTGGTGTGGCCAATTAAAAAAAAGGGAAACCCAGTATTCCCTGGGTCCCTTATCCCTTTCCAGTCACTGTTCTTTTTCCTCCCACAGCAGTTAGCGTTCTCATTTTTAATTTTTTTTTTCTTAGGCTGCACTGGCCCTTTGTTGCTGTGCTCAGGCTTTTCCCTGGTTGCAGTGGGTGGGGGCCACTCTCTAGTTGTGGTACACGGACCTCTCATTGCTGTGCCTTCTCCTGTTGCAGAGAACAGGCTCTAGGCACGTGGGCTTCAGTAGCTGCAGCTTGCGGGCTCTAGAGCACAGGCTCAATAGTTGTGGTGCACAGGCTTAGTTGCTACTCAGCCTGTGGGATCTTCCTGGGATCAGGGATCCAACCCTTGTCTCCTGCATTGACAGGTGGATTCTTCACCACCAAACCACCGGGGAAGCCCTGTGCCATATTATGTATCCCACATATAAGTGATATCATACGGTATTTGTCTTTCTCTGTCTGACTGACTTTACCTAGTATGATCATTTCTACGTCCATCCATGTTGCTGCAAATGGCATTCTTTTTTTTTTAATGGCTGAGTAGTAATCCATTGTGTACCCGTGTACCACATCTTGTTTATCCATTCATCTGTTGATAGATAAAATTGTTTCCATGTCTTGGCTATTCTGAATAGTGCTGCTGTGAATGTAGGGGTGCGTGTGTCTTTTGAGTCATAGTTTTGCCCGCATATATACCCAGGAGTGAGAATGCTGGATCATATGACTACTCTCTTCTCAGTATTTTAAGGATCCTCCATACTGTTCTCCATAGTGGCTTCACCAGTTTACATCCCCTCCAACAGTGAAGGAGGGTCCCCTTTTCTCCACACCAGCAAATGTCTCCGGCATTTATTATTTGTCAACTTTTTAATGATGGTCATTCTGATCAACGTGAGATGGTACCTCATTGTACTTTTGATTTGCATTTCTCTAATAATTAGCAATGTTGAGCATCTTTTCATGTGCCTTTTGGCCCTCTCTATATGTCTTCTCTGGAGAAATGTCTATTTAGTTCTTCTGCCCATTTTCCAACTAGGTTGTTTGTTTTTTGTTATTGAGTTGTATGAGCTGTATATTTTGGAGATTAAGGAAATTAAGCCCTTGTCAGTCACATCATTTGCAAATATTTTTTCCTGATCTGTAGGTTGGCTTTTCATTGTTTTATGTTTTCCTTTGCTGTACAAAAGCCATTAAGTTTGATTGGGTACCATTTGTTTATTTTTGCTTTTATTTCTATTGCCTTGGAAGACTGACCTAAGGAAGTATTGGAACAGTTTATGTCAGAGCATGTTTTGCCTATGTTCTCATCAAGGAGTCTTACGGTGTCTTGTCTTGTATTTAAGTCTTTAAGTTATTTTGAGTTTATTTTTGTGTGTGGTGTGAGGATGTGTTCTAACTTCACTGATTTACATGAGGCTGTCCAGTTTTCCCAACACCGCTTGCTGAAGGTACCACTTGTTCTCCTTTGTTTCTTCTTCCCGCCTTTGTCGAAGACTGACCATGGGTGTGTGGGCTTGTTTCTGGGCACTGTATTCTGTTCCATTGATCCATATGTCTGTTTTTGTGCCAGTACCACGCTGTTCTGATTACTGTAGCTTTGCAGTATCATCTTAAGTCTGGGAGGGTTATGCCTCCTACTTTGTTCTTTTCCCTCAGGATTGTTTTGGCAATGCTGGGTCTTTTATGGTTCCATGTAAATTTTAGGATTATTTGCTCTAATTCTATGAAATATGCCATGGGTAACTTGATAGGAATCACATTAAATCTGTAGATTGCTTTGGGTGGTATGGCCATTTTAACAATTAATTCTTTCAGTTCAAGATCATGGGTTATCTTTCCATTTCTCTGAATCATCTTTAGTTTCCTTAATTAATGTTTTCTAGTTCTCAGCATATAGGTCTTTCATCTCTTTGGTCAGAGTTATCATTAAGTTGTGTGTTTTTTTTTTTTTTATGTATTTAAAAGGAATTGTTTTTTTTACCTTCCCTTTTACTTCTTCCTTTTCTTACTTCAAGCTTTCTTCCTAAGAGATTTTGCTCACATCCATTGGCTTAGCTTCTGTATGCTGACAACTCCCAGATATGTATTGGAAGTCTGTGACCAGACCTCTCCTCTCAGCTCATATATCTACTCAAGTATTCAGTGTCTCCACTTGGGTTTCTTTCAGATGTCTTGCTGATAATACCCAAAACCAAACCCATAGTCTGAATCACAAACCTCCTTCATCTCCAGAATTTCCCTTCCAGGTAATGATATTTCTTTTCACTCAGGCACTCAAACCAGAAACCCAGGAGTCATTCTTGACTCCTCCCATTCCTTTACTCCTTACATTGAAATATCAGTCATTAAGACTTATTTGTTTCAGTGCAGGAGAGGATGTGGAGAAAAGAGAGTCCTCTTACACTGTTGGTGGGAAGGTAAGTTGATACTGCCACTATGGAAAACAGTATGTAGGTTCCTTAGAAAATGAAAAATTGAATTACCATACGATCCATAAGTCTCATTCCTGGGAATATACCTGGACAAAACTATAATTCAAAAAGATATATGCACCCCTGTGTTCATAGCAGCACTATTCACAATAGCCAAAACATGGAAATAACCTAAATATCCATCAACAGATGAATGGTTGAAGATATGGTACATATATATGGTGGAATAATACTCAGCATAAAAAAGAAAGAATGTCATTTGCAGCAACATGGATGTAACTAGGGATTATCATACTAAGTGAAGTAAGTCACAAAGAGAAAGACAATACTATCTGATATTACTTATATGCGGAATATAAAATATGCACAAATGAACCTATCTACAAAAGAGAAAAAGACTCATAGAGAACAGACCTGTGGTGGCCAAGGGGTAAGCGGGTGGGGGAGAGAAAAATTAGGAGTTTGGGATTAGCAGATACAAACTGCTATGTATAAAAATAGATGAACAACAGGGTCAGCCCAGGGAACTATATTCAATATCCTGTGATAAACCATAATGGGAGAGAATACTAAAAGTGTGTGTGTGCGTATATATATAAAACTGAGTCATTTTGCTGTACATCAGAGATTGGCACAACATTGTAATTTTAAACACTGAAGGAAAAAAAAAGGTTTCTTTGTTTCAACCCCCAAAACACATGTCCTTTATACCCACTTCTTTGTGTCTCTGCTGTTGCCACCCTCATCTGACCACTAGCAACTCTCACTTGGGCCACTGCAACAGCCTCCTCGATTGGCCTACTGCATCCAGTCCCACATTCAACAAGTAATTTTTGAATGACACCTCTGTGCCAGGCACCATTCTAGGTGCTGGAGAAATAGTGAACAAAGCAGAAATCCCGCTCTCTTTGAGCCTACAGTCATTAAGTGAATAAATAGATGCTTTTAATAGTGATAAGTGCTATGAAGAAAATAAGTATAAGTGATACTGGTGGCGCAGGGGGACACAACATTAGAAAGGATATTCAAGGGAAGGCTGCTCTGAAGAAGTGACCTTTGAACTTCAACTGGAATGAAGAGAAGGAGCCTGTTTTTGTGACACTGAGAGATGAGCATTCCAGCAAAGAGAAAAGCAACTGCAAAGAAAAGCAAATGCTCCCCTACAGGAAGCATTATGGTGGAGCAGCAAAAGGTCAGTGTGGTTGAGCAAAGTAAGTTGTGGGGAGAGTGATAGAAGGCTGGAGATTGATTAGGGGGATTATAGACCCTGGTTAAAAGTGATTTCCAGTGTTATAACATTATTAGGTTCAAATTTCTGGTAAAAAAAAAAAAAAAAAAGACAAATCAACAAAGCATGCCAAAAAAGGAAAGTATGACCTATTCAAAGGAAAGAAAGAAATTAACAAAAACTGTGTCTGAAAAGTACCTGATGGCAGATATACTAGACAGAGACTTTAAAATGACTTTTAAAAAATAAATAAAATGACTTTTGAAGAAGCTTAAAGAACTAAAGTATAGAGAAAGTCATGAAAATGATGTGTGAACAAAAGGAAATATCAGTAAAGAGATAGGAAACTGGAGCAGGCAGGCTTTCTAGTTGTGGTGTGCAGGCTTAGTTGTCCTGTGGTATATGGGATCTTAGTTCTCTGACCAGGGATTGAACCCACATCCCTGCATTGTAGGGTAGATTCTTAGCAGCTGGAACACCAGGGAACTCCCTTTAAAAATAGATTTTAAAAGATGGATATATGAAGTATCTTCTTTAACTGCATTGGGATGAAGTTAGAAATCAGTAACTAAAGAGAAACTGGAAAACTCACAAACTTGTGGAAATTAAACAATACATTTAAACAATCAATGGATCAAAGAAGAAATCATAAGAAATTAGAAAATACTATAAGATGAATTAAAATAAAACATAACACACCAAAACTTATGAGACACAGAAAAAAAACTGCTAACAGTGGGAAAATTATAGCTATAAATGTTTACATTAAAAAATAAGAACAATCTCAAGTTAAATATGCAACTTTATAACTTAAGGAACTAGAAAAAGAAGAACGAACTAAACCTAAAACTAGCAGAAGAAAAGAAACTGAAGATTAGAGCAGAGATAAGTGATACAGAGAAGAGAAAAACAACAGAGAAAGCCATTGAAACAAAAAGTTGGTTCTTCAAAAAGAGCAGTAAAATTGACAAACCTTTAGCTAGGTGGACTAAGGAAAAAAAGAAGTCTCAAACTTCTAAAAGTCTCAATTGCTACTGATTCTACAGAAAGGAAAAGGATTATAAGAGAATACTATAAACAGTTATATGCAACAAATTGGATAACCTAGATGAATGGACATATTCCTCGTAACATAAAACCTAGCAAGATTAAATCACAAAGAAATAGAAAGTCTGAATAGACTTAAAATTTATGGAGATTGAACCAATATTAAAAAATTTCCCAACAAAGAAAAGTCCTAGACCTAATGGCTTCACTGGTGAACTCTACCAAATTTTTTTTTTGGCCACACCATGTGGCATGTGGGATCCTTAGTTCCTCGACCAGGGATTGAAGCCATACCCCTGCATTGGGAGTGCAGAGTTTTAACCACTGAACCACCAGGAAAGTCCTGTACCAAAAATTTAAAGAAGAACTAATATCAATCCTTCTCAAACTTTTCCAAAAAACTGAAGCGTAGGAGGCACTTCCTAACTTATTCTGAGGCCAGCTTTACCGTGACACCAAAGCCAGACAAAGACACTACAGGAAAATAGAAACCAATAACCTTTATGAACAACAAAATACTAGCAGATAGAATTTAGCATATTGAAAATATTATACACCATTACCAACTAGGATTTATTCCTGAAATGTAAGGATGTTTCAATATATAAAAATCAATGTAGCAATCCCACTGCTGGGCATACACACTGAGGAAACCAGAATTGAAAGAGACACATGTACCCCAATGTTCATCGCAGCACTGTTTATAATAGCCAGGACATGGAAGCAACCTAGATATCCATCAGCAGATGAATGGATAAGAAAGCTGTGGTACATGTACACAATGGAGTATTACTCAGCCATTAAAAAGAATACACTTGAATCAGTTCTAATGAAGTGGATGAAACTGGAGCCTATTATACAGAGTGAAGTAAGCCAGAAAGAAAAACACCAATACAGTATACTAACGCATATATATGGAATTTAGAAAGATGGTAACAATAACCCTGTATACGAGACAGCAAAAGAGACACTGATGTATAGAACAGTCTTTTGGACTCTGTGGGAGAGGGAGAGGGTGGGATGATTTGGGAGAATGGCATTGAAATATGTATAATATCATATATGAAACGAGTCACCAGTCCAGGTTCGATGCACGATACTGGATGCTTGGGGCTGGTGCACTGGGACGACCCAGAGGGATGGTATGGGGAGGGAGGAGGGAGGAGGGTTCAGGATGGGGAACACATGTATGCCTGTGGCGGATTCATTTTGATATATGGCAAAACCAATACAATATTGTAAAGTTAAAATAAGACCTATTAAATAGTAAAATAAATAAATAAAAGCAATCATCCATGAAAAAAAAAAAAAATCAATGTAAACCCTGGTGGTTTAGTAGTTAAGATTCTGGCTTGCAACGAAAGGCACACCGGTTTGATCCCTGGTGGGGGAAGCTCCCGCATACCACGGGGCAACTGAGCCTGTGCTCTGGAGCCCTCGAGCTGTAACTGCTGATCTCAAGCACCACAACTACTGAAGCCCACACACCCTAGAGCCCGTTCTCCACGAGAGAAGCCACCGCAAAGAGAAGCCCTTGCACTGCACCTGGAGAGTAGCTCCAGCTCGCCACAACTAGAGAAAGCCCGCATGCAGCAGTGAAGACCCAGCACAGCCAAAAATAGAAATGTAGTATGCCATATCAAGATGATGAAGGAAAAGGCCACATGACTATCCCAACTGATACAGAAAAAACATTTGACAAAATTCAACAGTCAATAAACTAGGAATAGAAGGAAACTACCTCAATATAGTAAAAACCATATATGAAAATTCCATGGCTAGATCATCTTCAATAATATGGAAAGACTGAAAGCTTTTCCTCAAAGATCAGTAACAGGAGAAGGATTCTTGCTTTTACCACTTCTGTTCATAATTTTGGGAGTTCTAGCCAGAGTAATTGGGCAAGAAAAATAAAGTGCATCCAAACTGAAAAGGAAAGATTAAAATTATCTCTGAAGATGACATGGGCTTGTATGTGGGAAACCGTAAAGAGTCCACAAAAGCTGTTAGAACTAATCAATTAATTCAGCTAAGTAGCAGGATGAAAAGGCAACATACAAAAAATAAATTGTATTTCCATACATGAACAATGAACCATCTAAAAGGGGAATTATAAAAACAATTCCATTCATAACAGCATCAAAAAGAATAAAATACTTGGGAATTAGCTTGACCTAGAAGGTAAAATGCTTGTACTGTGAAACCTATGTACTACAAAAAATTGCTGAAAGAAATTAAAGAAGACAAATAAATTGAAACACATACCATGTTCATGTAGGGGAAGAATAATATTGTTAAAATAATACTGTCCAAAGGATCTACAGATTAAATGCAACCCCTGTCAAAATCTCAGTCCTATAATTCATATGAAATCCTAGTGGACCCTGAGTAGTCCAAACAATCTTGCAAGAAAATAAAACTATAATACTCATACTTCCTGATTTCAAAACTTACAAAGTTACAGTAATCAGAACATACAGATCAATGGGAGAGACTAGAGAGCCCATAAATTAACCTTCTTATGGCAGAAAGTGAAGAGGAACTAAAAAGCCTCTTGATGAAAGTGAAAGTGGAGAGTGAAATAGTTGGCTTAAAGCTCAACATTCAGAAAACGAAGATCATGGCATCTGGTCCCACCACTTCATGGCAAATAGATGGGGAAACAGTGGAAACAGTGTCAGACTTCATTATTCTGGGCTCCAAAATCACTGCAGATGGTGACTGCAGCCATGAAATTAAAAGACGCTTACTCCTTGGAAGGAAAGTTATAACCAACCTAGATAGCATATTGAAAAGCAGAGACATTACTTTGCCAACAAAGGTCCATCTAATCAAGGCTATGGTTTTTCCCGTGGTCATGTATGCATGTGAGAGTTGGACTGTGAAGAAGGCTGAGCACCGAAGAATTGATGCTTTTGAACTGTGGTGTTGGAGAAGACTCTTGAGAGTCCCTTGGACTGCAAGGAGATCCAACCAGTCCATTCTGAAGGAGATCAGCCCTGGGATTTCTTTGGAAGGAATGATGCTAAAGCTGAAACTCCAGTACTTTGGCCACCTCATGTGAAGAGTTGATTCATTGGAAAAGACCCTGATGCTGGGAGGGATTGGGGGCAGAAGGAGAAGGGGACGACAGAGGATGAGATGGCTGGCTGGCATCACTGACTCGATGGACGTGAGTCTGAGTGAACTCCGGGAGTTGGTGATGGACAGGGAGGCCTGGCGTGCTGCGATTCATGGGGTTGCAAAGAGTCGGACACGACTGAGCGACTGATCTGATCTGATCTGATATATGGTCAAATAATTGTTAACAAAGGGGACCAGGACCATGGGGGAAGGATAATCTTTTCAACAAATGATGCTGAGAAAACTAGAAAAGAATGAAATTGGACCCTTATCTAACACCATATACAAAAAGGTTTTATAGTTTTATATATTTTTGTTTTGGGTTGTGCTGGGTCTTCATTGCTGGGTGCAGGCTTCCTCTGGTTGCAGCGAGTGGGGTTTCTCGTTGTGGAACACGGGCTCCAGGTGTGCAGGCTTTAGTAGTTGTGGTGCACGGGCTTAGTTTCCTCATGGTGTGTGTAATCTTCCTAGACCAGGGACAGGACCTGTGTTCCCTACATTGGCAGGTGGATTCTTAACCACTGGACCACCAAGGAAGTCCCACCATGTACAAAAATCAACGTAAAATGGATCAAAGGCCTAAATGTAAAACCAAAAACAAAACTCTTAGATAAAAATACAGGGTAAAAGCTTTATGACACTGGATTTGGCGATGATTTTTTGGTAATGACACCAAAGGCACTGGCAACAAAAGGAAAAATAGCCATGTTGGACTTAATGAAAATGTAAAATTTTACTATCCACAGAGTAAAGGGGCAACCCATAGAATGGGGAAAATCCAAGATACCAATGCAAAAGTTACAGTGTCATTATGATCTAGTCTCAGTAACCACTTATCATCATTTCTGTTATATTCTACCAGTCACACAGGGAAAGCCCTGATTCAGAATGGGGACGGGCTGCTGTAAAAAAGCGTAAGTGCTGGGAGGTGAGGATCCCTGGAACCATCTCAGAGACTGGCTGTCCCAGAACCAATTAACCAAGTGGCCATCCCTGAGCTCACTACATGTCTTCATTCAAAATAAAAGAGTATATTATAGCGTTTACACCTGTCTCATCGCCTCTTACCTTCATACTGCCAGTAGGGAGAGCAAGAAAAGTGGGGGTCATCCTCAAAAAACCCATCTGTGTATCAGGCTAATAGAAGCAAACATTTTGTGATGAGGAAAGTGTCAAGATTCTGTGTTGTATCTTGCAACATTTTTGCTAAAGTCACCCTTTATCTTCACTTGTACCTAAATTGAACACCAAAAGGAAAATATTTATTTCTCCAACATTCAGTTCAGTTCAGTTCAGTTCAGTCGCTCAGTCGTGTCCAACTCTTTGCGACCCCATGAATCACAGCATGCCAGGCCTCCCTGTCCATCACCATCTCCCGGAGTTAACTCAAACTCAGGTCCATCGAGTTGGTGATGCCATCCAGCCATCTCATCTTCTGTCGTCCCCTTCTCCTCCTGCCCCCAATCCCTCCCAGCATCACAGTCTTTTCCAATGAGTCAACTCTTCGCATGAGGTGGCCAAAGTACTGGAGTTTCAGCATTAAGAAAATGCAAAAAATTGTTCAAACAACCAAGCTGATTTTGGTAAGATCAGAGAAGTGAGAGCACACAATGTTACATGTTGATAGGGAAATTCAAATTCCAAACGTGCAAAGAGAAGTATAATCTTCCTAGACAAACAAGTAACCATCATATTTAAAGTAAAATTTCATGAGAAAGCTTTATTCAAGTCAACCAGTCTCAATTTTATGATATGACAAGATATCAAATAAGCATAATCAATAACTATCTTCAATCTGGTTTACCCTTAGGGGCCTCAAGATGGCTGACTTGTAAATACCCTTACACTTCTTTTCTATAAAACAAGATCAGTTCAGTTCAGGTCAGTCGCTCAGTCGTGTCCGACTCTTTGCAACCCCATGAATCGCAGCACGCCAGGCCTCCCTGTCCATCACCAACTCCCGGAGTTCACTCAGACTCACGTCCATCGAGTCAGTGATGCCAGCCAGCCATCTCATCCTCTGTCGTCCCCTTCTCCTCCTGCCCCCAATCCCTCCCAGCATCACAGTCTTTTCCAATGAGTCAACTCTTCACATGAGGTGGCCAAAGTATTGGAGTTTCAGCTTTAGCATCATTCCTTCCAAAGAAATCCCAGGGCTGATCCCCTTAAGAATGGACTGGTTGGATCTCCTTGCAGTCCAAGGGACTCTCAAGAGTCTTCTCCAACACCACAGTTCAAAAGCATCAATTCTTCGGTGCTCAGCCTTCTTCACAGTTCAACTCTCACATCCATACATGACCACAGGAAAAACCATAGCCTTGACTAGACGAACCTTTGTTGGCAAAGTAACGTCTCTGCTTTTGAATATGCTATCTAGGTTGGTCGTAACTTTCCTTCCAAGGAGTAAGCGTCTTTTAATTTCATGGCTGCAGTCACCATCTGCAGTGATTTTGGAGCCCAAAAAAATAAAGTCTGACACTGTTTCCACTGTTTCCCCATCTATTTCCCATGAAGTGATAGGACCGGATTCATGATCTTCGTTTTCTGAATGTTGAGCTTACTTCCACACCAGTTGAAGAAGTGTATGTGTACCCACGGAACTCTGCTCAATGTTATGTGGCAGCCTGGAAGGGAGGGAAGTTTGGGGGAGAATGGATACATGCACATGTGTGGCTAAATCCCTTTGCTGTCCACCTGAAACTATCACAGCATTGTTCATCAGCTATACCCCAACACAAAATAAAAAGTTTAAAAAAACTGTATGTGTATCAAAATGGAGAACTTGACCAATTGAATACATCTGGACTGGTAAGCTCTTGATAGAGTTCATAAAATGAGTTTGGGAGTTGTATACAGTTGGATTTTTTGGAGAACTTTTTACTTCAACAGTTCTTGAGACTCACCATATTTTTGTCTTTCCTGAGCTGTTTCATTATTAAGCAGTCCAATCAGCTTCTCTTTTGCTCTTTTCTCCATGTTTCACAGGACTCAGCACTTCTCTCACTGTGTACTTTTTTCCATTAACCTATTTTGCATTTGATTAACTTGCTTTGGGCAGCCTTTCATGAGTCAATTTTTTGACTGTTTGGAGTATGCAGTTACACCCTCTCCTCTAGTGGAAAATTCCAATGACCTTAAAGGTATTCATTCCACTTGTGTTCAGAACTGTCTTGAGCACTGATAGTTTGTCTTTTCCTCATATTCATCATATGGTGAGTTATGAGTGTATGCCAAGTACTAGGCTATTTCACCTGTTCCTTTGTGAGCATCCAAGTTGATAAACTCTTAAGTCCATTATGGCCTTTATTAGGATTTTCCAGATACTGTTTGTGGTTCTCAGTGGGACAATACCTGTAGGAAAAGCCATAATCTGTAAGATAAACCCTATCTGGATTTCTGTAACCCGGAAGTAGATTCACTGCTTTTGTATCACTGTGAGCATATTCATTTTCATGTATATTTTCCAGTATATCCAACATTTGGATACCTAGCTGCAAGACAGTTGCCTTTTTTAAAGTACCATTTTAGTCTGAGATCTTCTATGAGTTCACTTCCCCTGGAGGAGGGCATGGCTACCCATTCCAGTACTCTTGCCTGGAGAATCCCATGGACAGAGGAGCCTGGGGGGCTACAGTCCATAGGGTTGTAAAGAGTTGGACATGACTGAGTCACTAAGCTCAGAGCACAGTCTTTCCATTACCATAAATCTGTAACTTCTTCCCTTGAATTCCATAATACCAGATCTGTAAAAAGAGGAATTCCTAAATAAGGATGTAGTTTGGTTCTATCCACCTTTTGATAGTATTTTGGGGGGAGCTCTTGAAAAAATTTAAATTCTTATAACAGCCATTTTCTTGATATTCTGCTTTTATTATGTATATCCTGTATCTGGTTTACTTGTGCATACACGCTCAGTCGCTTCAATTGTGTCTGACTCTTTGAGACCCTGTGGACCATAGCCTGCCAGGCTTCTCTGTCCATGGGATTCTCCAGGCAAGAATACTGGAGTGGGTTGCCATGCCCTCCTCCAGGGGCTTTTCCCAACCCAGGGATCAAACTGATGTCTCCTGTGTCTCCTGCATTGCAGGTGGATTCTTTACACACTGAGCCACCTGGGAAGCCCAATTTCTTTGTGGGGAAAGTGAAATATAGCAAACCAAATTCTCCAGAGCCAGTCATCTTGCTCAGTACCCATTGTTCTCCTTCTATGTCATACAGAACCTTGCCTTTTGGAAGTGGAACAGGCATTTGTATCTCCCATTTCTTCTTGGTGGCATCACTTCAACCACGGAAGCAGGCACCAGGGCAGAGCATGGTGTCTCACTCCGGTGCAGCTCCTCCCTGAGTCTGGGGCACAGGCAGGCAGCAGGGACCAGAAGTGAGAGAAGGACCCGGGACTCAGGAGTGAGAGAGGGCCAAGCAGTCCCTTGGGCCCCCAGCTCCAGGGGCCTGGCAAGTTTGAGGACCAGAATTTTATATTCTTGAGACCTGTGTGACTAGCTCAAAGTTCCTCAATCTATTGAGATACCTGATATGTAAAAACGTTTTTTTTTTTTTTTGGTTTGGGGAATTCCCTGGTGGTCCAGTGATTAGGATTTGGTGCTTTCAATGCCACTGCCTGGGTTCAATCCCTGGTCAGGGAACTGAGATCCTGCAAGACCCACAGCGTGGCAACAACAACAAAAAAATTTAAATTTTGACTTTATGTCTCTAATCAATTCTGAATATAAAGATCCAGAAACTGTGATCCTAAACATCCAATAACTGTCATGACCCTTCAGAGTCAACAGTGGAATGCTGGATACCGTGGGCTCTGTCTCAGAGAGGGAGAGAGAGAACCAGCATGCGAAAGGGAGAGAAAGATGACTGTGTTTCTCTCTTATCCAAAGCCATCATCCAAGGACTTCCCTGGTGATTAAGAATCCATCTGCCAGTGGAGGGGACATGAGTTTGAGCCCTGCCTCAGGAAGGTCCCACATGCTGTGGAGCAGCTGAGCCCAGGCACCACAACTATTGAAGACTGCGCTCCCCAACAAGAGAAGCCCCCACAGTGAGAAGCCCACGCACTGCAAGGAGAGCGTAGCTACAACTCGATGCAACTAGAGAAAGCCCACAGGTGGCAGCGAAGACCCAGGGCCACCAGAAATAAATATGAATAAATAAATGGTCATCCAAGGTGGAAAGTCTTTCTGCAAATGAAGAAAGGACTGGAGTCAAGCTGATCAGGATAGCTGAGAGGAGGGGCTTGTGAGAAAGGAGTACCATGTATTGTGTGACATGCATCTACCAGGCAGTGGTTTCCGGATGAAGAAGCCAAGTCTCAGGCGAGTCAAGTAACTTGTCCAAGGTACACAAATAGCCATTTGTGATTGAAACCAATGACTGACTCCTACAAGCCTACGTGCACTCCTGGGCCAAGAATGTGTGAGAATTTATGATTTGAGCAACCTGGATTTTCACCCCACGGCCAACCAAACCACCCCCAAAACCTGTAGAAAGCTGGGATTCTATTTTGTGACTTATATTCAGTGCAGCTCCAAACCAAATTGGGACAGTTTTGCACCTTGCATCTTATTAAAATTGGGGCTAACACAGTGGGATTGATTTGAGGAGCCCTGCCTTCGTAGGATATTCAAACTGGTTCCTTCTCTCTGGATGAGTCTCTGAGAGTTCCTAGAACCTGGGGAGAGTAAGGGAGGATCTAGAGCCTTCGTTCTACACCAGGAAATCCTGGATTTGCTAAGAACTTGGTCAAAGCTTTGGTGGTGTCAACACGAAAGACAATCCACAGTTGCCGTTACTGCTTGAGAGTCTGAAGAACTGTGTCTGTATGCCAGAATATTTAATAGGAGGCTCCTTCCTTTATGACATCACCAGGCAGGTAGCTAAGGGGACTAGTAGAGACACCTGGAGAACAACAGCCACTTTTGTGGGAGTGCAAGAACAGCAGCTTTTAAAACTGAGGATAAATATTCAGGCTTTCTTAGGACCCTGAATACAAACCAGCTGGTAAAATATGGGCTCTACCCAAAGAGGCACAACGTATCATGTGGTCAAGACAAATAAAACTGGGTCCAGGGTAGCAGTTTCAACACAGAAAGGGGCCGAGGTTACTAGCATGACCCCTCAACGGGGACAGGGGTACCTTATCTCCTCGAGCCAGCGGAGTGGTCCAGCCTCCACGATCCCAATAGGCCATCGAAGATCAGAAGCTGGGCACGCCACTGCTCTCCATTTATCATCAGACTACCTTCGCTCTAGCTCCCCTCAGTCAGGGCCAGGCCCCTCTGGAGCACCCAACCCTCGAACCGAGACCCGATCCAGAACTGATACATCCCGCCAGGCCTCTCCTTCTCGAAAGCTGACTCAGGGCGAGTCGATGCTCTACACCGGTCAGGTGCAGCAGAATGTCAGTCCGTCCAGAGAGGAAGCAACTAGAAGAGGGGTTGAGATCAGGCCAGGACGCGACATCAGTAATCGTTTCTCGTTAATTCCAGAGGCCAAATCCTCTCGCCGGTTGAGTTTTGTCGACCAGAAGGATGACTTCACACTCTTAGAAGACGAGCCACCCTCCAAGGTCCAATACCCACAAGGGGTCAGAGTTCCCCGGAGGCCTTTGATTTGCCCAAAGGATGAAGCAGTCCAAACTGAGCCCATTCGAAAGAATATGACTGCTGGGGATATCAGATTGCCAAGGAGACCCCCTAGCCCAGAACGTGGCGGCAACCGCATCTATCCAGACTCTCGGTCAACCCAGAGAAGAATTCCTGGGCCAGAATCTGACACGGGCCGTCAGAACTCAATTTATGCAGAACCTAAGGCCTTGCGTAGAAGTGTGAACTTGGAATCATCCCTCACACTCTCTGTCCTTAAAGATTTGAACAGTGGACACAAGGCTTCGATGCGCCCTGAGCCTGAGCCTGGCCACAGGCCCTCTGTGTACAACGAAATCAAGTTCTCCCCAAAGGTTTTAATACCATCAGAAGTGGAGCCCAGCACGAAGCCCTCAGCGCGCGGAGAGAGTGAGGGTGGCCGTAGGGTCACCATCTCCCCCGGGGCACAGTCAGCTTCCCGCAGGACATCTCGAGCAGCATCTGAGAGTCCCCGCAAATCTTCTGTCTTGGCCACTCCGGAGCCCGAATACAAGCAATATATCGCAAAACCCTCAGACAGTATCTATGAGTTCCCACGACCCACACTCAGGCCTCCGGAGCCCTCTTCTAGAAAGCACTCTGTCCGTGTAGAGCTGGAACTGACCCCTCGGCCCTTGCCCCCTCGGTGCTTACCGAGATACGGGCCAGACTCCACGTGGTGGGCCTTACTCAGCCCTGACGGTGAAATGCCCAACAGTCGGCCAACAACACCTGATATCGAGCCCAAGTCCCCTCCTCCCCCAGACCCTTCACTGCCTTTTTTTGAAATGGAAACCAGCCCTTTCTGTGAGGATCTGATGTTCCAGAGAGAGAAGGCAAGTCCATCTCCACTATCATCACCAAAGGAGTCTCCGAGCCCGTCACCATTGAGGGAAGTGCTGCAGGCCCCCAAGCACACCTCCAGACACCCCACTCAAAGGTTTAGTGTTTTCTTCATGGGTATGTGCAGAAGCGGACTGCCCAGGTGCAGCCCCGATTTAGTGAGGTGGGACGCCGGGGTGGGAGAAAGGTCCCCCTCCTCATTCTGGGCCTCAGAGCTGCCCTCCCGCCAGTGCCAAAGCTAGACCCATCCTTGAGCCCACTGCTCCCTTCCTTCCCCACCAGCTTCTCTGAGCTCCAAGCTAATGACGCCGATGACGATGCTTGGGCCGGCGTCAGGCATTGACTCTTCCAGGCAACGCTGCTTAACCTTTCAATGGAAGGTAGTAGAGAGTGGTCTGCAGGGTGGGAAGCTACTTCCCAGGGGTGGAGACGAAGAACTGAGCTGGGTGAGGGCTGGTAAAGAGAACAGAGGTCCTCAGGTAAATATTCTGGCAACCAAGTGGAGAAAGTAGGGCGTAAATGAGCTGGGACTTAGGCTTCTGAGAGGGGGCACGAGGGAGGGGGGGAGAAGGGGGGGCAGCAGGACAGGAACGCGGCATTTGGTCTTAGGTCGGAGGAGCCTCTTGGGGAGAGCGCCAAGGGCTGAGGGCAGCTTTGGGTGGAGAAAAGTAGAGCTAGGAAGGGAGCCGTGAAGTAGTGAGGGGCGGGGGGCGCATCCCACAGAGAGAAAAAAAAAAGCAACAATCTCTGTTACTTTCAGATGTCTCTGAGGAAATGTACAATCGTGTCTTCTGGTGGCTAAAAGGTCTGTGCTTTCCCTCCCGTGGGTCCTCTTTGGGGGGCTGGGGGGCAGGAGGACAGGTGGGAGGGTGGCCTCTGAATCCCAAAGCTTGGCCTGTCAGCACGGTGCCTGCCGGGGCTCTGACCCCAGGGGCAGAGGAGCTCCTCACCTTGCCTAAAATCCTACCATTAGAGTCATTCCTTTGGGATTTGGAATCTCTTTTCATTTTCAAGAGTCTCCTTTTGATGGGAAGTAGTCACGTTGGGAATGGAGAATGATGTAAGCCCATGGCCTTTCAGACAAGCTGGTCTTAACCTATCGTGTGATTAAAAAGCAAATGTCAAAAGCCCCACTAACACAAACTGCCTGATCATGGTCTTACTCAGGACTAACTCCAAACTAATGCAGCTTGAGGGGTCTCCTTGTGTGTCTCTCTGCTTCCTCAGAACCCTCCTCAAGACCCCTACCCCAGGACCGGGGAAGTACTTACTGGCTGTGGGCAAAGCAGGATCTCCAGGGATGTCTAGGTGAAAGCCTTTAAGAACATCAGTGGGTCTTCAGCCAACTGGAGAACCCCCAGGAGCTGAGCCCACCCCCTATTCACTTTGTGCTCTTGACCTCTTTGGTGGGAGGGAAGGCCAGGGTCAATCTTAATACCGAGTATCTTAGTGCCGAGGAATTCCTGCTTCAAGTGTTGTGGACAACAGACTCTAGCCTGTGAGCGTGAGGGAGGCCAGGGCTCTGGATGAAGACATTTCTAGAGAGGGGAGAGCCCTGGGATGCAGTCCCAGTCCCCCCCAGCAGCTCTGCCCCTCAGAGGGAGCAAAGCTCCACAAAGGAGAGGTTTTTAGAATAAGGACTCGAGCTATATTACTGCGTGTGACCCCTGGTCTCTCTATTTTCTGACTGTGACCTTGGGTAAGTCATTTTACCTTTCCAGGCATTAGTTCCCCCATCTATTATTGGCTTCCTTTGAAGGTTCTTGCAAGGACTCGCTAAGCTATTACATGTAAAGCACAGTGCTCACTGTGCCTGGAAACACATGCTAGCTGTTTTTATTTGGGCCATTTTGGATTAGGAAGGAATTTGGGCCAGGTTATGCCCAAGTCCACTGGACGTCTTTAGTAAAATTCTCTTTTTCCCCTCCTGTTGGCACTCTCTGAATTCCATTTGCTGCCCCCTGGGAATGCCTGGCTTCTACTCTCTCCATTATGACAGATGAGGAGGTAAGAACGCCCCCGGGAAGTTACTTCCAGTCTTCCTGTGCTCCCCCTGATCCAAGTCCCCCTCTCACCCTTTCATGGAAGCAGATATGAAAGCAGACAGACAGAGGTGCTCCCTGTGGTTGGGCAGGTTGTTCTTTGCATGTGGGTACCTGGCAGAGAGGCAGGGGCTGAAGTGTTCCGCTTGCCAACCTGGGCACCTATGGGGTGGCGTCTCCAGAGAGACATTCACACGAAGGCACCAGAGCTCGCTGCAACACTGGAGAGAAAGAGTAGAGACCTTTTGGCAAACGACAAATCCTTCCAGGTTCTCTGTGGGAAGACTGTCTGGGGAGCCATAGGTTGGATCCATCCCCACTGGCTGTCCCCTCTCTGGCCTAGGGCTCTCCACAAAGGGGCTGCTTTTCTGGGTTACGCACTATTTGAGTCCTTAACTTGGAAAGGGACAAGGTGAACTCTGCTCTCGGCAGCCCCGTGTCCTGAATTTGGCAAAGAGTGTCCTGATTTCACAGCGTGTTGTTCCTCTAAGTACTTTCATTCTTCTTGACCCGTGTCTGATAAGACAGTCCAAGCCCTCTTGCCTTTATTCTTTCTCTTGCCTTATCTCTCCCTTATCCAAAGCCCAGCATGGCCTGTAATGGGTCCCATTCGTGGACTAGCCCAGGATGGACCGTTGACTGCAGATAGAAAACAAATGAGATGTGTGTGTATATAAAATTGGGAGGCAGAACAGCCTGAACTCTGATAACGGCACAGCTGCAGGGGAGGTGCCAGGAATGGGGTTGCCACCCCCTCTGCCGTGCTGCTTATCTCGCCCTCTACCCTGAGCTCAGCTCTGGGTGGGAGCAGCTTCTTTTAGATTATCTCCATGCAAGACAGTACTCCTTCTCTCTCTCCTGCCTTTATCCCTCCCTTCCTTCCATCAGCAATTTTTATTAGAAGCTTAGCACTCTGCTAGGCACTGTTGGGGAAACCATCGAAGCCGTACAACACGCACGTTCTTTGGCTTACTGTCTGGATGGGGAGATGAGACATGGACAGGAAATATTTCAACAACAATACAAAATCACCTGTGCTCAAAGGTCCAAAGAAATGCAACAGACTGAAGAAGTGCTCTTGGGAGGTCTTAGGTGAGAGGGAGTCAGCAGGGAATTCGGTGGGGGAGGTGGTCAGGTTACTACTCTTTCCCATAGCCAGGGCTCGGAGAGCTTAGCAGCCAGCCTCTTGATCCCCCTTTGATGCAAATCTACCTCCGGGAAGGGGTTATATTTCCCCTTATTCTGGATAGGATGCTTCTGACAGAGTCCCTCCCTGTTGGTCTTCACCCTCACCCTCTTCTTTGTGCATCTTGTTTTAGTTTAGGAAGTCAAAAGCCTTGGCAGCACGACGGCTCCTTCCCAAAATAGCTCTTATCCTGTCTCCATAATTGCAGCTCTCCAGCCCTGCTCAGCAGCAGAGCTGTCCCCAGAAGCCGGCAAGAGAAGGCTTTCCGGCCGGCAACAGGGCCTGCCAGTCTCCTCCGGACTCGAAGTGGGCGACACGGAGGTGGGCCTGGTACTCTCCCTGCAGGACACGCACAGGCGAGGCCGGCCTCAGGCTGTCCCCCAGCAGCGTGGTCCCGGGATGGAGACTCTGGGGAGCTGGTGTCCTCTGGCCCCTCTCCTCCAGAAGCCAGGCGGACTGTGGAGTCTGTTCCAGATTCCACTCCCGGCAGGAAGTCTCTGGTGGCCCCACCACGGCGCCGGGCTCGTGGACGGCAGCCTGTTGTTGAGCTTCATGAACCCTCCAGGGTCTGTAGCTGGGGACAGAGCGTGATTCTGCCTATCTGTCTCTCCATGTCAGTCTCCTCCCAGGCGGTCCCTCAAAGTTTTTATCTGAGGAGCAGGACCGACAGATGCTTCTCATCCTTGGGCTGGGACTTTAGGGATGGAGTCTTCTGGAGGAGGTTATGCTGGACTAAGAGAAACATTCCTGAGGGTTTGTTTTTTTTTGTATCAGCACTAGCAGCAGCCTAACAGGAAGGTCCTGAGGGTGCCTCTGGGGTCAGCGGGGGCTGTCTTCTCACACAGCCCTGGGGGAATTCCCTGGAATAAAGCAGTTCTTGTTGGGAGAGGCTGCCCTGGTCCCAAGAGCCTGTGTCCTTGAGGCAGCTAACTGACTTGCTCTTGGATGTGCCTTCTCAGGCTGTCAAGGGACAAGGGGGTTTACTCCCTGCCACATCCATCAGTCAGGCAAGGAATCAACTCTGGAAAACAGGCCAGGAACCAGAGGAGGCTGTTTCAGGGTTCCCTACGGTAGACTTCAGTACCTTTAGGGAGCCGTGTCATTTGGCCTTGGGGATGGGATGGCCAGCTTCCCATCGGCTCCGGAGCCGCAAGGAAGCTTTGCTCAGGTAGAGCAGCACAGGAGGCTCTGTGTTCCTGGGGATGTTAGCAGAATCCTCGGATATGGGCCCTCTGAAAGGAACCCCAGAACCATCTTTTTGCTCGCCTCATTTTCTCTTGCTAAGTACAGAGGCTCAGAGTTGAGAGGAAAGGGGGTTGTTGAGAGGATGGAGCAAAGCTGCTGAAAATGGGGCAGGACACCTTGGGAGGCTTTTTATGGCAGCCTGACCCTCCCCACCCCGCTGCTTTTCCTGTCAGATGTTACCCTGTTCATTGCAGCTACCACGGGCAGCCAAATTGAGAGCAGGGTGGGAGGCTGGTGACCTCCGGCCCAGACTCGCTATTCTGGGGACAGGCTAGGTTGACCAACTCCCAGGGTTTGCCCTGGATGTTCCTGACTTTCTCACTGAAAGTGCTGCTTCCTGGGAGGTCCCTGAGTGCTGGCCGAACCTGGACAGTGGGTCGCCCTAGGACAGGTGGTGTGGCACCTCAGTGAGCGCCTCTGGCAGCACAGGGCAGGGGGATAGTGCTCTACCTCCCGTGGGAGACGCAGGCAGATCACTTCCTCTGTCTACAAAGTGAGGGCAGGAAGATGCTCTGCCTTCTTCCCCAGCTTGATGGCAAAGTCCTTTTATTCTTATAGTTCCGCCCAGAATGAGCACACATAGGGAAGAATCTGCCACATCCGTTTTGGACTTGCTAGTGCCTTTCCAGAAGCTACTTGGTTCCCTGCCTGGAACCCATCTCCAACATTACACATTTCTGTTGGAGTGTTTTGGTGGTATTTGAAATGGTGGATTTTTCAAGGAAGATGAGAGGCAGTGGACCCCAGCCGACTAGGGAGCTTCGCTTCAGATGCCCACTTGGATGCAGAAGCAAGTCAGTAATGCAGAAGCCATCTGACAGCTGTTCAGCCAGAGGAAGGCTGCCCAGAGCAGCAGAAATGACCATGCCCCTTCCCCGCCTCTGCTCAGCTGCCTTTGGCCCAGCTGCTGTTGGTGGGGGGAGAAGCAGGAGACAGCTGCCCCTTGGGGGCTGAGGGCAGCCTGGAGGAGGGGACAGGATGGAGGCAGTTCCTGAGGGGTGCGCTGACTCCTACCCTGGGTGGGGGCGCTGGGCCAGCCAAAGCCCTTTCCTTGGCACACCTACCGCTGGCAAAATCATCTCGCTCCTGGGATCTCAGCAGTGGCTGTTTTGGGGAACTCAGTTCAGTAAGTCTGAAACCAAGACCTGTTCTCTAGAGATAGAGCGTTGGCTAACTGGAGAAGCTGCCTCCACAGTTGGTGGCAGTGTGGTCATTCCAGTGTCACTTGAAGGCTTTTCTCCCATCCCTCTACACCCATTACACAAGCATGTGCCTAATTCTTTGGAGGGAAGGCATTTGAAATAGTCACAGTTGACAGTTGCTGGTGTGGTGTTGATAATTTTGGTGTTAGCTGAGATAGTAGGCACCATTCATTTCAGTGATGCTCCCAACACTACATGCGTTGTCTGAGTAACTCTTCATAGCAAACCTATGAGGTAGACTTTTTCCTCCCTGTTTCAGAGATGAGGACACCAAGGCTCAGAGCTTGCTCAGTCTCTGGGGAGCATCTTGCCTCAAGGGTTATGTGGTATATAAACCCTTTTTCTGTAGTCACATATTCCTGGAAGATAACTGGTGATATTTCAGCAGCACCTTTAGATATCAAGAACTGTGAGAGCAAAGGTTGTAGTAGGGGTAAGATCTGTGTCTCTGCATTTGAACCGAGAGGCTGGGAGGTGGGTGTGAGCTGGGAAACTGCCAGATTAAAGGGCAGGCTATGGGTCAGCAAAGCCCAGAGCCTTGGGGCTTGTCTGTCCTCCAAAATCAGAGTGGAAACTAATCAGTGGATACTCTCAGTCCATCCATATTGATCAGACATCTCTTGGGGGCAGAGGCCTGGTCACCTAGACAGACATCACATGGCGTATATGCTGAGTGGAAATGAGTAGAGGTTAAAATAGAAAATATTCTCCTGTCCTTGAGGGGCTTGTGGTTGACCTGGAGAGAAAAGCATACAGATGGGTCACTTGAAAGGAAGTGAATATCAAAGGACAAAGTCCAGGGCAATGAGTCAGCAAAGCTTCTAGCACGGAGGCACTTGGAGGGGAACGACCAGGAGGAGGCAGATTTTGGCTCAGTAATGAAGACCTTGGTAATTCACCACCCAAAGATTGAAGGGCAGTTGTTAAGAGTCAGTGAGGGTTTGACCAGGGAAGATATTTAAGCAGAGGCTGGAAGGTCAAGGGAGGGGGGCCTTGGAGGGTTTGAGACACACAGTGGGTAGCAGTATTAGGAGGCGTGTAGGTCTCTTCACCCCTGGGCCTCCTGTGCCCTGCCCTGCTGCACAGAGAATGTTGGAAGGGCTCTCTGGCTGGCTACTGTCCCTTGCTGCAGCCATTCAGCAGGTGCCAGGAAACACCATGTTCTCTGACCTTGCCGCCTACATCTCACGCCTGTCCCAGGATCATGGAACACTGGGGAACAATGAGAGAAGGAGTGGGGCTTAGGGTGTTTTGGTTTCTTGCCTCTCTATTCAGACCTTGATGTACAGACTGGCTAAGGTTTCCTTGAAAGATACAACCCAGAGATAGATAGACCTTCGGCTCCGCCAGGGCTCACTGACTTAAATTATCACTGACTCAGCACCTCTGGGGCACAGGTACTATTAGCTCTTGCACCGCTTAAAGGAAACTGCTACCGAGAGACTAAAGTGGCCTTTGCCAGTCAGGCAGATCTGAAATCCTGATTTCTGGTGGTAATTACTCTTTAATCTTGGCTTTGAATCTGGGCCCTGCCTTGGCCCAAGTACAGCATCCCTGTTTGACATCTCTGGGCTGTGCACCCTTCACCCAGGGTTGGGCAGCAAAGATCCAGTGGAGGCGGGGCCAGGAGGTTTCCATACAGACCATGTTGGCCCGGCCTAAGTGGAAGGAGCCCAGGACAGCAGGCTGGGGCTGTTTTTGCAGATACAAGTTTCCCAGAAGAGTTACCCCCGTGCGAGACAAGTGTCTAATCTCCAGACACTTGGTTTGAATACCTCACTCCAGCAGTATCCAAGAAATGTTACTCTAGTCAAGGACGTCAATGCCTGGTGGGATATTGGATTTCTTTTTCTCTTTTCCTGCCTGCATGGCTTGCGGGATCTCAGTTCCCCAACAGGGGTTGAACCCAGGCCCCAGCAGTGAAAGCGTGGAATCCGAACCACTAGGCCGCCAGGGAACTCCCAGGATGTTGAATTTCAAGAGGGAGAGAGAGCCAGAGCCCCAGGAGCTGAGGGTACTGAGGCAAGGTTGGCCAGGCTACCTGCTGGCTGGAGGTGGTACTGAGCACTCAGTGGTCAGTGACTCGTATGAGGGCTGCTGTATCTCAGCCCTGCTTCCAAGTGTCCAACTCCACCTGTCCCGACAGAACATGAGAGTTGGTGTTGAGGGTAGAACAGTCCTCTCTTTCAGAAACACAGGGAAGGGAAGGGAATTGCAGACATTGAGATAATTTTGGCAATTATCTCAGGGACTTATTCACAGGCCAAGTTCTCACCGAGACTCCTGAATTTCAGCAGGGTGAGCGTGTGGGGTTGTGTAGGTAGAGTGACCCAAAGTCTGTCTTAGGCTTTTATTTTTGCCCAGCCCATGCCTCATGCTGGGCCTATGGCCATCAAGACCCCAAGATTCTTGGCTTAGAGATGAGTTTCATGGTTCCCAGTCTCTCTTGGGGCTTCGCTGCCTTCCAAGCAAGTGGGCACCAACATGTCTCATGAAACAGGGCTCTTTGGGGTCTGGGCAGCCAGTGCCAGAGCAAAGCCTGGGGTTCCAGCTGCAGCAGAGGGTGAGCTGCTAGCTGAGATGTGTCTGTGTCCATGCTTGGACAGCAGCCAGAACCGGGGTGGCGGGGAGGAGGCACATTATGATTGTGAAAAACAAGGCTCTGTGATGGGGCCTGTCCTCCTTGATGTAGGCTTTCTCCCTTGGGCCCAGCACCCCCAGCCCAGGCCTCGAGGGCTGAAATACTGGAGAGGTTTCCTATGAGGAGTGCAGACATGGTAACTAGTGGCTGCAGCTAGATCCCAACAGAGGGGCTTTGTGCAGCTCGAATTTGACATTTGGATCCAACGGCAGCAAGTGCTGCCGTTTCTGCAGACTTCCAACAGACACTGGTTTCTCTCGAAAGGAACTCCTTTATGTATTTGTTTTCCTGAGTAGAGCTTCATATCTCCTGATCTGCCCTGGACCTTTTCCAGGAACCTCCTATATTTTCAGAGGTTGCCTCTCATTGGAGCCAATCTGCTGGTCTCTAGCTTAGTTTAATTCCCTCATTTTGAGGTATGGGAACTGAGCCTAGAGAGGTGAAGTGAGGTTACCCAGATAGAAAGTTTTCTCTTTGACTTGCTGGCTCCTGAATGCCCTGACTTCTTTAAGGAATGACACCCCTTCTTTCCTCCCTCCCACCACTGCCAGATATTTAATGGCAGCCCCATGTTTTCTGAATCTGATCTCATCGGGGTACCCAGCTGAGTTTGACAGATCCCTCTCTTTTGCTGCGTTTGACGGATCTCAACCAAGATCACCAGGCCGTGAATCAGACCCAGAGTGTAGGCTGGCCTCTGGCACTCCTACCAATAGAGGGGACCATGTGTGGCCTTAGTTTTGTCCAAAGTGTACTGGGGCCTCCCAGTCTGTCCTGGAGGAGGACTCTTAGATGTCACAGAGGCGCATGCTTCTGGAAACTTCTACAGAAGCCTAACCAGCTCAGACCCGTATTAGCTCAGGAAATCCCCACCAACTCCCCGCCCCAAGCGTCTACTTTCTGCGAGCTGCTGCTCACCCTCCTGAGCCTCTAATGCCTCTAAAGCTGCTGGAGCATCTGTCTCCACAGCATCTCACCTGCTTGCCCAGCCTGGCCTCTCCTGAGGCCCCCTGCACCTTCCACAGCCCCAGGCAAGGCTTCACTGCCCAGAAAGGCCACTCGGCCTCTCCCTTCCACTCTTCCAGCAGATGATCCCAGGATAGTTTATGCAGCAAATCCTCTTTAATCTTTAATCTAGGGTCCTGCACGAAGGGAACCTCCTGCCTCTCCTTCACAGCTTGGCTGGAGGTGGGGACTCTCTGACGTCCACCTTAGGAGGTATACAGAGGGTATGGACGATCAGTAACTTGGACAGCAGCTGGGTTCAATTCCCACAAACCTTGTGGACTCTCCGGGGTAACTGTTTCTCTCTAACCCACGGGGCAAACTCCCCTGTCCTTCCAAAGGCTTCTCTAGGGGGTGCCAGGTGGGCCCTTCCTTTTTCTTTGGGGACCGGCTCAAGCCCCCGCGGTGCTGCGCCGCCTGGGCAGGCCACTCTTGAGGGGCTCAGGGAGAGCCAGATGACCAGCGAAGCTCTGTCTGATCGCCTCTCCGCATCCTGACTCCGGGGGTCGCGAGCTGCAAGGCCCACCCGCAGGCCAGAGTCCCCCGGCTCAGCCAGCGCGAGCCCGCGCGCAGCAAAGGTGCAGGCCCCGCCCCGGGGCCGCCCCGCCCCGCCCCCGCTGCGGGCCCCGCCCCCAGCCGGTCCGCTCTCGGGGCGGCGGGAGGGGGCTGGCGGTGCGGCGAGGTCGGCGCGCAGCTCCGGCCGCGGGTCGCTCGGGCGCTGTCCAGGCGGAGCCGGCCAGGCCCGGGCTGCAGCCATGGTAAGGCGGGCGGGCGCGGGGCAGGGCTGGGCGCACAGGGCCCGCCGCTCCCGGGCGGCTTCGCTGAAACCCGCGGCGCTGCAGCCCCGGCTGCACGGGGCTGGAGGCGCTGTCGCCCGCCGCGGGCACCGGCAGGCTCGGGTGGCGGACGGCACTGCGTCGCTGCTCCCAAGTTTCTCCTCCTGATCCGAGCAGACACGGAGTGGGCCCCGGCCCCGGGGTGCTGCCCGGTTCTTGGGCGAAGGGATGGGTCCGTGAAGGGTGGGGAGAGGGCGCCGGTCGAGACGCGCAGGTGGGCTGGGGCGAGCGAGTCCGGCAGGGGCAGAGTTGAGGGTCCCCGCCCTTGCCTGGGTCAGCTGTTACCTGGGTGACCCTTTCTCACCCCCACCTAGCCAGGGCTCAGGGACCAGCAGCAACTTCCTTTGGAAAACACACAGGAGGCTCACAAACACTGCCTGCCTCCCCGAGAGGGCTGGTGAGACGCTTGGGCCCTCCTCCCCACCGCCTGGGAAGGGGCCGTTCCTAGGCCCTTCCCACACCACCCTCTGCCCAGGGACCTCTGAGAGAGGGCGGCCCAGCCAGCACCCTACGTCCCTCTGCCCCTGAGATAAGGACCCTAGGGAATCTTCCTCCTGCAGCATCCTACCTGGCCCCCCCCCCCCACCCCTCCAAACCAGGTCCCTCTGCAGTGATGAGGGGTGGAGGGAACTCATTCCTGCCACCTGCCTGCGATGGGCGGAGAAGCAGTAACCCCAGCCCGACTCTCTGGAGACCCCCCAGGTAGGAAGTGTTGAGGTTTGACTGAGGATGCCAGCTCTTGTCCTGCCCTCAAGGCCAGAGCCTGCCACAAACACACTGTGCTGGGTGTCAGGGCCTTCAGGCCCTGTGCCAGCTTCTGCTCCCGGTCTGGAAGCCCCCTCGCCTTTGCCCTCTGCGTGGGAGGCATGGGCTGTTTACAGCAGCAGGAGGTCTGTCGCCAGCCTGTGGGGCAGGATGTTGGCTGTGGGCAGCCTCCAGAAAGGAGCTTCCCGGGCCCTGTGGAATCAGGAGCTTCCAGGTCTAGACAGGCCAACCTTTTGGTCTCTCCTCTGTCAAGCTGTGTCCAGGCCGAGGCCCAAGTCTTGGCCAGGAAGTCTGGGTGACATTGTGACCTTCCCCAAGGGGGGTTCCTGGGAGAGGCCAAGTGGTGCCTGCCTTTATCCCTGCCTGCATCCTTCTCCCCACGTGGGGACAGACAACTTATGGTACCAGGGTGGGAGCCGAGGGGAGCTCTGATTGTTCGTAGTGCCAATTGTCCCTAGGGCAGGGGCCAAGGGAGGCTTTTTCTGCCACACATTAAGTTCAGTTCAAATGAGGTCTTGGGGCTTCAACTTGGCTGAGTTGTAATTGGCCTGTTCCTCTGTAATTAAAGACACCCTATCACGACCAGAGTCCTCGGCCTCAGGCCCCTGGCCTCAAGCCAGCCTGGTCTTTAGGCTGACGTGTTTGTGACAAGCCAAACTTGTCTGTGAGGGTCTCTTTGTGAAAGGAGATGAGGGACCCAGGTGCTTGGGAGATCAGTGGGGAGAGCTCCCCAGCCTGGGAGCCTCCCAGGAGGGCTTAATTGGCATACAGAAAGAATGACCGGCTCATGTTAAAAACCATCCTGTGACCTGAGCTGTCCCTTCTCTCCCCAGGTTCAAAGCAGCTTGAGGTGTACCTGTCATCTGGGTGTCAGCCTTCCTGGGACAGGGAAGGGCCACTCACATTTGGACATTAAGGCCCTGAAATTAAGACACTGTTCAGAATCACAAAGGGTGTTTCTAGCCAAACCAGAAACACTGGCCTGCTGTCTGCCAATCAGGTGCTCCACGCGTGCACTCCCAGCCAGGTCCCTCTCTATGCGTCTCCCGCCTGATAGGTAACTTGGAAGCCTGTGGGATGCCAGCCTCTCCTCCACCTGAGGTCATGCCCCACAGAGACCAAGCGTTAGCAGCTGACTCCCTGAGACTGACGGGGGGGGGATGGAAGGGATTTGGCTGAGTTGAGAGGGCAGGTATCCCAGGATGGAAGGCGTCTGAGTGGCAAAGGCCCCGCTGCCCCTGGGGCCCTCCGCAGGGAAATCTCTGAAGACAATTTCTGAAGGTAGTGCAGTTCTCTGCTGGGAGGAACCCACAGCGACACTGGGAAGAAAAGTGGGTCCATTCCCATGAGAACCTACACGCAGGGGGCTTAGGACACCCCACCCTACTTCAGCACTGCTTGAAGTTAAGGTGAAAAAGAGAGGTCAGAATCCTTTCGGGATGATGTCTCCTGGACCAGGTCACTTTGGGGACAGGGCTCAACCCCCCGACAGGCCTTGGCGTCCTTGGGGGTTAACAAGAGAAGCCAAGTGGATCAGGAGCCTGCAGACGGACTTGGGAAGCTGGTGCTGTGCCCACCAGGGCAGGCAGCGGGCAGGCCTCATGGGGAGCCAATCAGAGGAGGATGGGACTGCAGAGGAAAGCAGCGGTCCCGCTGCAGCTGAGCTGTCCTTGGAGGGTGGGAGCCAAGGGAAGGGAGGAGGGAGGGGGTGGGGAAGGACATTCCACAGGCTTTTTTGGCCCCTGACAGAGACAGGGTGGTCAGAGAGAAAGGGAGAGGAGCAAGTCAGGACGCCGGGTTACAAAAGCATCAAGACCAGGCGTTTCTGTGCGTGAGGAACTCTGCCTGGCAGATAAAATTAGACCTAGAGCTTGCTGACAGGGAGTCTGAAGCGTGGGACATGGACCGTTCCCTGGGACGGCAAGGCGGTTCTGTCCCTGAGGAGAGGGCTGAAGCTGGGGTAAGGCTGCTCCGGGAAAGGGTGGACCTGCCTCGTCTTCTCCCTTGCGTTGGCTGGATCGGAGCTCAAAGGCAGAGAAGGTTTGGGTCTGTGGCAGAAGGATTGGGTCCGTGGCAGAGGTGGGGGCCGACGAGGCCCCTGGCGTCCTGACCCCTTGGTTGGAGCTCTGGTGGGTCCCTCCCATGCTCGCTGGAGGGAGAGTGGTGCTGGCGGCTCTCCTGGAAGGTTTGCAGGAGGCTGGGGGTCCCCGTCAGGGCCTTCCTTCCTCCCCTCCCTGCTGCCCCTCTGCTCAGTGCTCCTGGTGGAACCAGGTGGAGACAGTCCCCTCTCTCCCACCCTCAGTCTGCCCCCCAGACAGACTTCTGGGTTCCTGTAGGGTTGTGCAGAGGGACAGGATTTCCCCAAATTCCCCAGACTCCTGGGCTGCCAGAAAACAAGACCTGTCACACACACTCCGCCCGCCCTCCACCCACATCCCTTCCCCATCGCTGTATAATTAATCGTCTGAACTGGGACCCTTTTAGGAGTGGAAAGGGGCAATTCTGCTATGACAGCAAACATAAACCGGAGTGAATGGTCACCCCACTGGCCCCCAAAGATATTGTGGGTGAGAAAAAGCCAGTTGGGTCAGGCCTGCCTCAGGACAGTCTCTTCTGTCCATTTGGCCCCCACACGCTGGTTCCAGTTTCAGGCTAAACGGGCAGTTTCCTGTCCAGGCAAGCCCTGGAGACTGTGGCTCTAAGCTGGCAGGGGCACTTGAGAGGCTATAGCCCAGAAGTAGCTCTTAGGCGGCTTTCCCCTCTAGCCCCCTTCTAGTCCCTTCCCTCTGCAGAAAGCTGGCAGTGCGTAGGACTGCATCCCTCCGTTCTTCCCGCTGTAGCCGGGAACCTGCTGAAGACGGTGGCTGTCTTATCTCCCCTGACTGGGACTCCACAGTGGTCTGGGGTAGCCCCCACTAGCTTGGCCGATTCCCAGGGGGTGAGTCAGCCTGTGAAGCCGGCCCTTGTCCATTGTCTGGGGGTGGCACGTGGGTATTGTAAGGCAGAGCTGAGCCCAGCACCGCCAGGCACTCCACGAAGGGGGCCGGCCCCCAAAGGAGAGAGGAAGCTTCAGGGTCTAGAACTGAGGGTCAGAGTAAGGGGGACGTGGCCTGTCTTCCCAGCTGGAGATGGTGGGGGAACAGGTCTCCGCAGAGGAGCCAGCCACTGTCTGCCCACCCGCCGTGTGCTTCACCGTCGAGGCCAGACCCCCTCTGGTACTTCCGGCTGAAGCCTAGCTCGGGGCAGGGGGCAGGGGGCAGCCGGGGGTGCCTCCGCCTCTACAACCCTCACGGCTGGGGGCTGTCTGCAGTGTCCTCCCACCCTCCCTCACCCGGTTCCTCACGAGCATCCCTGGCACGTTTCCCCTTCGCCCCTGGAGCCCAGGCTCAGGGTCTGGAGTCAGGGGTCTCAGGTCAGCTGCTCTGCGCTCCGGGAGTGAACACCTCCGGGAGAGTCGGCTCCCAGTCCCGGAGCTCAGAGCTGCAGCGGCCGGAGGTGAGGAGCCCCCTGCTGGCTCCTAAGTTGCCCGGAGCTGGAGGCTCCCTTCTCCCCGCCCTGGCTCCCTCCCGCCTCCCGCCCCTACCCGTCCTGACGGTCTGCACTCTCCTTCCGTCCTGAGCCACGTTCTCCTCTCCGCTCTAATGCCTCTGTCTGCTCCGCTCATTCGGCCTGGCTTCCTGGCCTCTAGGGCAGTCCCTGGCCCTGGCGTGGAGGGGCAGCCTCGACCAGCACCCTGCTGCGAGGGAGCATGGAGACCGGAGCTGCTGGGTCCCCAGAGCGGCTGCTGGGGCGCCGGGGGCTGCCGCTGCTCCCTGGGGTCTCTCCTGCTGTCGGGACCCTCGGGCCGGGAGGCCTGTAAGCAGGGGAGGGTGGCGAGCGCTTCCTCTGGCTTGGCCGCCTGTGCAGCTCCTTTCCCTTCTAACCACACGTGCTTTCCTCTCTCCCTCTCGCCTTCTCCTATCTTGCTCCTTCCTTCTTCCCTTCCTGCCACCGACCCGCCTACCCCACCCCGCCCCTGCCCCTCAGATCAAGCGCTTTCTGGAGGACTCGGATGACGCAGAACTGAACAAGTTCGTGACGGATTTCCCAGGAAGCGAGACCTACCACCCACCAGAGGCCAAGACCTTGGTGCCCAGGCCCCAAATCCAGGAGCCGAGGCCCCAGGCTTCAGACCTCTGCCAGGATGACCTGGAGTTCAAACCCCCCTCGTGGCCCCAGCCCTCTGACAGCCAGCAGTACTTCTCTGCCTCAGCCCCCCTCAGCCCCTCAGCCCGGCCCCGCAGCCCGTGGGGCAAGCTCGATCCCTATGACTCCTCCGAGGTAGAGCCTCCAGCCCCCGTCTGTGCCATGGGCTGATGCAGGAGGACCTGGGGAGGGAGCTGAGGGAGCCCCAGAAGTGTGTGTCTGTGTGTGTGTGTGCGCGCGCGCGCGTGCGTGTGCACCCACATGTGGCTGGAGACGTGCTCTGTCCTGTGTTGGCCCCAGTTCTGTGGGGTCACCCCTGCGCCCCCCATGCATTGGAACCCGACAGTGTCAGCAGGGACAGGAGCCCAGCTGGTGGCCCCACCTGGGGCCTCAGAGGAGTGTGGCAGTGATCCTGGAAGGCTGGGCAAAGACCCAAGAGGCGGGGAGAAGGCTGGCATTGGGTCCTGGGGTCCTTCTGCCTCTGCTCTAATGCACTCTGCTTTCTTGTTGTCCCCCAGGATGACAAGGAGTACGTGGGCTTTGCGACCCTCCCCAATCAGGTCCACCGGAAGTCTGTGAAGAAAGGCTTTGACTTTACCCTTATGGTGGCAGGTAGAGCAGGGGCCGGGCAGAGCTGGGCAAGAGGCGTTTCAGGTGGGGATGGTCTGTGTGTGTGTGTTGGGGGGGTATATGGGTGTTAGTTGCTCAGTCGTGTCCAACTCTTTGTGAACCCATGGACTGTAGCTCGCCAGGCTTCTCTGTCCATGGGATTCTCCGGGCAAGAACATTGGAATGGGTTGCAATTTCCTTCTCCAGGGGTGGAACCCAGATCTTCCCGACCCAGGGGTGGAACCCAGGTCTCCTGCATTGCAGGCAGCTTCTTTACTGTCTGAGCCACTGGGGTATGGCCAGGGCAGGAGAAAGCAGTAAGTGGCTGTGCCTTTTTGCAGAAGAGCCAGAAGCTGTAGGTGGCCCAAAATCCATATCCTATCCAAAGTCTGTATCCTATGTGTTGTGGGGGAGGGGTCATTGACAAGGTCCAGAGAACCCTTAACCCTCAGGTTCCTAACATTTGCCTTTTACTGTGTGACCCTGGGGAATCCCTTATCCTCTCTGGGCCTCACTGGCTGGATGAGCTCTCATCTCTGCTTGCTTCCAGCTCTGCTGTGTTTGGGTTAGTCTCTTCCCAATGAGATAAGCAAGAAGCTCCTCCACACACTCGGCCCAGTGGGGTGGCCTCTTGATGACCGCTGTGACTTGGTGCCTCTGTCCTGTCTCCCCCGTCAGGAGAGTCGGGCCTGGGGAAGTCCACGCTGGTCAACAGCCTCTTCCTCACGGATCTGTACCGGGACCGGAAGCTCCTCAGTGCAGAAGGTGAGGGAAGGAGCGTGAGGACAGGCGGGCAGAGCTGACCTGGGAAATGGAGCTCACTTGGGGTCTGGGGGATACAGGAAGCTTCGGCTTCCTAGAGAGCCTGCCACATCTCTCCAGAGGGCTGTCCAGCCTGGCAGCCCACCAGCAAGCTCCCTAAAGACTTGGGTGCTGAAGCAGGGCAGGGGCCAGAATCCTCTCTGACCCCCCAAAGGATTCCAGGAATCCGAGAAAAGAGGCCGGAGCAGAGAAGAGGCTGGGGCCGGAGCCAACAGCCACCGGCATTTCCTGTGTTGGGAAATGTGCTCTTCGCTGGTTCCCAGAGAACAGACAGGCCCCAGGCAGCCCCAGGGGGCGGGGAAGGGGCAGGGTGGGTGAGGCAGCCTGGGCAGCAGGGCTGGTTGGGATGGGCCATGTCGTCCCAGTGGGCAGGTCCTTGCCCCAGCCCTGGCCTCAGTTTCCCCCTTCTCCAGAGCGTATCATGCAGACGGTGGAGATCACTAAGCACGCTGTGGACATAGAAGAGAAGGGCGTGAAGCTGCGGCTTACCATTGTGGACACACCAGGTTTTGGGGACGCCGTCAACAACACAGAGTGGTAGGTCTGACCAAGCACAGAGCCTGCCCCCAGCCCGCCCATTCCCTACGCTCGCACACAGAGGTGCAGACATATCCCCGATGTCAGGAAGCAGGGCTGTGTGCCCTCGAGCCTGCCCCTGCCCCTTACTGGACAGCTGTCTCCTCTGTCAGGTGAGAGGGACAGCCTTGGGATAGATGACTTCTAGTGTTCCTTTGACTCTGACCTACAGTTCTAGAATAGGGGTGAGGGCACCCCCTCTTTGGAGGGAGGAGCCTCAAGAAGCAAACATGTGAAAACATGTAGCAGAGGACCTGACATAGAGCAGGTGCTCAATAACGGCCCCCTTCCCTCCATCTGCTCCTTTCACCAGCAACGTTTTAGGTGCTACAAGCAAGTTATTAAAGGGGTGAGAGTGCCTGGAGGGGTGGGGGAAGGTGAGAAAGAAGAGGCAAAGGAAAGTGTGGGTGGAACTGCGTTTAAACTCCAAGCACCCTCTGGGCTACCTGCCAAAAGAAAAGTGGCTACTCGCCACTCCCCACCCCTCCGTCAAGCTTCCCTGGTGTCTCAGTGGTAAAGAATCTGCCTGCCAGTTCAGGAGATGCGGGTTCGATCCCTGGGTGGGGAAGATCCCCTGGAGAAGGAAATGGCAACCCACTCCAGTATTCCTGCCTGGGAAATCCCATGGACAGAGGAGCCTGGCAGGCTAGGTCTGCTGCTGCTGCTGCTAAGTCGCTTCAGTCGTGTCCGACTCTACTCGACCCCATGGAGCCCACCAGGCTCCCCCGTCCCTGGGATTCTCCAGGCAAGAACACTGGAGTGGGTTGCCATTTCCTTCTCCAATGCAGGAAAGTGAAAAGTGAAAGTAAAGTCGCTCAGTCATGTCTGACTCTAGCGATCCCATGGACTGCAGCCTACCAGGCTCCTCCGTCCATGGGACTCTCCAGGCAAAAGCACTGGAGTGGGGTGGGGCTAAGTCTATGGGGTCTCAAAACAGTCGAACACGACTTAGTGACTAAACAACAACACCTGCCCACCTCCCCAGTCATCCCTGACATTTTTTTTTTCAAGAACTAGAAAGATGCTTAGATAGTGGTCTGACCTAAGGGAGTAGATGAGAGGAGAATGGGGATAGAAACAGGGGAAAAGGTGGTGGTGCCTTTGTTAAGAACATTAGGTAGGGTGGCGCTGAGACTCCTGGACTGAGAACTCAGATCCTGATTCAGCATTAAGTAACTGCGTGATCTTGAGCGAATGACTGCATTTCCATTTCTTTAGTTGAAAAATGCTGGCTTTACCAGTTGATCTAAAAATCATCCCAGAAAGATGCATGTAAATGTGCATTAAAAACTGTTAAAGGCTGTGTACACAACACTCATGAATTTAAAGACGATAATTGCAGGATTAGTGCAAAAGAAAAGTGTGGGGTCCCTTGTTCAAAATGATAAAGAATTTCAAGATGGCCACAGCAGAGAGTGAACCAGGTGTGGCCCCTCTGAGCTCAGGGCCCACATGTGACTGCACAGGTCACACGCCCAGGAAGCTGGCCCTGGATGGTTGCCTCCCAGACTGATCGGAATCTTACAGATCCTTCTGTGCTCTGAACCCGCCTCACATGCTTTATCATTACAACATGAGACCTTGGCTCAGCACGCTGGTTCACCTTCAGCTTCTTGATCGAAGCCTTGAGGGGAGGGCCACTTCGTACATTCTTGCCATAGCGCTGGGCTAGTACGTAGTGCATGGTCCCCGTAAATACTCCTGCTGGACTGAGGTGGCCTCCATGTCATCACCCTTCCTAATCCAGGAATATGTCTCAGCCAACTGGGCTTGCCTTGAAATTCTAGCCCCAACCAACGCCTGTTTCCTGCTTTAGCAAGTAGCGCTTCCTCCTTCAATCGGTCTACTTACTTCCTCTGACATTCCATACTGTAGTAATAATTCCCCTCGCCCGGCCCCTCCCAGTTTACAGTGTATCCGCACATGTGCCCATTTAGTCAGCGGCAAGAATTTACTGAGCACAGATTAGGTGTCCAGCCCATGCTGTACATTTTAAGGGATACAGAGCAAGTATGAATAATCCTTGTCACTGGGAAGCTTACAGTCTAGTGGCAGTGGGAGAGGAGAGGGGGCAGGTCTCTGGCATGTGTGTCAATCAGGCAAAAACTTAGGTTAGTAAATGGGTCAGGCAGTGTAGTGGCAAACACACTGAACTAGGAGTCAGAGCCCAGGCACTTGGATGGGTAGAGAATTTGCTGGCTAAAATGATCTGCATTAAGTCTCAGCTGCTCTGGATTTGACTTCTTCATGTATAAGATGAGAATAATGATACTTACAATGTCCACCTATCAGGGCATCTATCAGTGAAGACAAAACTCAGGAACAGCAGAGCAAGAGACTTGAAAACTGAGGTTCTTGAATATATATGTTGAATATACATATGGATGATATATACCATAAATGTATATGACCTTCATGTGTGGTGAAGGGAAAGGAGAGCAGTGTGCATTGGTATAGTCACAGGAACCTTTGTGGAAGAGATGGTTCTTGGACATGGCTTTGAAGGACGGAGTGGGCTTGGAGAGGTGCAGGAGAGGCTGGACCCACTCGAATAAAGGCCCTGAGGCTGAACTGTGAACCTGACTTAGGGCTGCCCTGGCCTCCAGTTGGTTTTCACCGCATCTTGCTAGTCTTACTGCTTTGTTTGGTCACCTGGGCTCTCTTCTTCTCATCAAACTAAGGGTTTAATGACCTCTGCCCATGTGCCTAGTCTGATTTTCTATCAGGATGTTTGAGATGTACCATGACCCACCCAGGTACCTCCCTGAAGATGCGGTAAAGCAAGTCGGCGAAGAGCAAAGTCTTGCAAAGACTGCCCAGGGCGTGGACTCCTTGTAGCCCCAGAGCTCACTAGGCAGTCCTCACTTGCACAGTTTCTCTGCTTGTGTCCCTGCCCCAGCTGGAAGCCTGTGGCCGAATACATCGACCAGCAGTTTGAGCAGTATTTCCGAGATGAGAGTGGCCTGAACCGCAAGAACATTCAAGACAACAGGGTGCACTGCTGCCTGTACTTCATCTCGCCCTTCGGCCATGGGTACGGTCTGAGCCTGGTGCTCCTGGCCCCACCAGGCGCTGCCAAGGGGACAGGCCAGGACTACCCAGGGCAGGGCTGCCACTAGCAGGTGGTCACAGGTTCCTGTTCCCCAGGCTCCGGCCATTGGATGTTGAATTTATGAAGGCCCTGCATCAGCGGGTCAACATCGTGCCTATCTTGGCCAAGGCGGACACACTGACACCTCCTGAAGTGGAGCGCAAGAAACGCAAAGTGAGGGCAGCTGGTGGGGGAGGGGAGCAGGTGGGCTTCTGGAAAGGTTGGAGTCCCTCCAGAACCATGGGCCCCTCGTGTGTTTGCCAGATCCGGGAGGAGATTGAGCACTTTGGAATCAAGGTCTACCAGTTCCCAGACTGTGACTCTGATGAGGATGAGGACTTCAAATCACAGGACCTGGCCCTAAAGGTGGAGCCACCCCAGGGATCCCTTTCCCAGCTTGTTTCTTCTGGGCGGAAGAGGGAGTAGAATTCTATGCAACGGGGAGGGGCTCTTGGGGTGGAAGAGGACCCTGGTTTCCTAGAACGAAGCAGAGGAAGATGAAGACGCAGGCACAAAGGAACAGGTGAGAATGGGGGTGTTGAGAAACACCCCTAACTTCTTCCAGGAAAGCATCCCATTTGCTGTCATTGGCAGCAACACTGTGGTAGAGGCCAGAGGGCGTCGAGTTCGGGGCCGGCTCTACCCCTGGGGCATCGTGGAAGGTAAAGCTCTGAGCTTGTGACCAGGGTATCTCCTTGCCCTCCATGGGTCTCCTCTACCCATGCCCCTGGCTGACCCCTAGCCTTGCTGTGCAGTGGAAAACCCAGGGCACTGCGACTTTGTGAAGCTGAGGACAATGCTGGTGCGTACTCACATGCAGGACCTGAAGGACGTGACGCGGGAGACACATTATGAGAACTACCGGGCACAGTGCATCCAGAGCATGACCCGCCTGGTGGTGAAAGAACGGAATCGCAAGTATGGCCAAAGGCCAGGACGGAGCTGGCAGGGGTGGGGTCCCAAGCGCCACCTCGGATGAGACCAAGCCCTTCCTTTGTTCCGCAGGCTCTGGGCTCAGTCCAAGCAGGTACTGGGGTTCCCCTACCCTTACCAACCTCCTTTCCCCCTTCCCTTCAGCAAACTGACTCTAGAGAGTGGTACCGACTTTCCCCTTCCTGCCGTCCCACCAGGGACAGATCCAGAAACTGAGAGGCTGATCCGAGAGAAAGATGAGGAGGTGAGGGTAGTATGGGGTGGTAGGGGTTGCCGGCCTGAGAGGACCCCTGTTTAATCATAAACCTGTCTGTCTTGGTTTGGGAATAGGAATATCCCTGAACCTGGTACATATCTGGACCCTGGATTGGTGGATTAGTGGTTCTACCCAAGGACCCCATCACACCCCAGGGCTACCAAGGGCCTGACTGAAGGGATTAGAGGGGGGCATTTCCCTAAATCTGTAGGACTCTGAGAGGCCCCACTTTGATGCGTGTGCCTGTTCCAGCTGCGGCGGATGCAGGAGATGCTGCACAAAATCCAGAGACAGATGAAGGAGACCCATTAGCTGACTTTCAGCCCTGAATATTTAAACGCCGCTTCTTCGTCCTGCCTATGTCGGCCCCTCCCAGCACCAGCTCTGCTCAGGCCCCTGCAGCTACTGCCACTTCGCCTTACATCCCTGCTGCCTCCCCAGAGACTCAGAGGAAATAAAGTTTAACAAATCTGTAGGTGGCTTCTGGTGTCACTGTCTGTATCTTTCCCATCTCATGGAAGCCAAGATCTTAGGACCCAGTTTTGAAAGGTTGCTGGAGGAGGGTGCTGGTTTCTGGCTTTTAGTAGGGGCAGGAGAACAGGAAAAACTTTCCCCTCCCATGCCAAGAGTTCAGTCCCTGCCTAGAATCCAGCCTGGCCAGTCTATCTTCCTGACGGTATCTGTCCTGCCTCTGTTATCTGGAGCCCATCATCTTTCCCACATATAGTACTGAGAATCCCACAGACGTTTTAGAATTGATATCCGCTCTCAAGAAAACATGGTATTAATTGCATGCAGCCTCCCAACTTCGTATTTCCTCTGTTTTGGGGAAAGGATATGCAGAATTAAACTCTGCACTCTAGGAAGCCTGTGATAGAGCACTGAACACATGTTGAAACCCCTGTAATCACCAAACACTATAGTAAGTGCTGGGAATGGAAAAAGTACAATCGTCGTCCTGTAAGAATTCAGTATTCATTTAACAAATAATTTATTAAGCATCTGCTAGATTGCAGACTCTATTTTAAACCTTGGGAGTTAACAGTGAACAGAGGTATGGTTCCAGTTCTCCTGGGATTTACTAAATATGGAGTAAAAGCGCCAATGCCATTTGCAAAAGAGCAGTGAAGACATTTTGGTCCCAGGACCTGATATTAAAGCATTCAGGTCCACTCTAACTGAAGCTGTCGGTTGAGAATCTGAACCAACTGTTCTCCATTTCTGTCGGGTTGTATCTCGGGGCCAGGGCGACCTCCAGCGGCCATCCTCCGCCCTGCTGCCCGCTCTGGCTCCCCTGGGCAGAGAGGAAGGGAGGCGCCAAGAGCTGGATCTTCAGGGGAGTCCGACTCCCCACACCCTTTACAGACCAGAGAGTCGCAACTAGCTCGTGGCATTCTCAGCCCCATCTCTCAGGTGAGAAAGCTTCTCAAAACGGAAAGCACCATTCATTCAGGTCACGAACAGGGCTTGCGTCGGGCTCGCCGACGCAAAGGGAGGGTTGGAGGAAGACGTCAGGGTGCGGAAAAGGAGACTCTTCACCCCCACCAGTCGAAGACCGAGACGGAGCCTCAGGCCCAGACCGTCCCCCTTCTCTCTCAGCATTCAGAATCTTTCTCTCCCTTCTGGCTTTGCGACGCACGACCGCAGCGAAACCAAGCGGAGAACTGGATAAAGCTTAGGTGCCTCCCGGGATTTCTCTGAGGTGTAGCCCTAAGGCGGGCTGGTCACCGGAAGTGGATGTAAAGCCCGGGCCCCTACGAGGCTCCGCCCCCCCCCCCCCCCCCACTGCTCTACCGGGAGGCCACGGGCCGCCCCCACTTCCGGTCCCTGGAGCCTTCGCCTGCAGCCCCCCTTTTCTGCTCTCCCATTGGCTACCGCAGGGACGCGCTGTGATTTCCCATTGGTCGCGTCTCTACCCCGGCGCCGCACCTCCTCCCTCCAGGCGCAGCCCCGTTTCCCGGAAGCCGATAGGCTAGAGGCTGGGAGGGCGTCTGCTCCACTGGACCAACGAGCGGCGCGAAGAGCGAGGGCGGTGGCTACGTAGTGGGGGCAGGGCGGGACTCGGCGTGGCTATTGGCCAGGGCGGGCACGGGCCGGAGGTAGGATTGGTTGGGCCGAGGGGCGCCGCGGTGGGTCGGAGCTGCGTGGCCTCCGCGGCTGCGGGAGACGGAAGTGGCGAGAGCGCGGCCTCCGGAGGGTCGGGCGGACGCCGGCTGGGTGAGTCACCGTGCCCCGTGCACTGCCGGTCTGGGAACCGCAACCACCGCGTCTTGCCCGGCCCCTCCCCGGCCCCACCGGCTTTCGTGAGCCCCGCCTTCTGTCATTCGGGGCTCCACCTCCGAACCTTTAGGCTCCGCCCCCAAAACCTGGGCACCTGGGTTCCCCTGTCAGCCTGACCCGCCCCCCCCCACCCCGTGACTAGATCCCCGAGGTCCGGACACCCTGGGCCTCCCAGGCCTGTCCTTTTCTCGCTCGCCCTCGCTTTCTCTGAGGCTGCTTGCCAGTGGGCGGTGAGGCAGCAACCCCGGACTTGCCGCCTCCATGGGAAAGGGTGGGCTGTGACCATGGAGGCGGGGAGGGCCACGGATGGAGACATATCCACACAGCCTTCTTCGGGGTACTGCTGGACTGCCCCCTGAGCTCGGACAGCAGGCATGAAGAAAACTGTCAGTGAAACCTGGGCCTGGTTACCTCAGTGGCTCCCTAGGTGGGCCAAGGAGGCCCATCCTGACATTCCTGTTGCTTGGGCCCACTTGACAGGTACTGACTCTGAGGCCTGCACTTGCCTGATTCTGTCCCTGTTGTGTGGCCTCCTCCCACTAACCTGCACCTCATTTGGAGTCAAGTGCCCTCAGAGGGACATGTCCAGCCCTGCTGCCTTCTGATCACAGGTTGTGGTCCCCTCCCTCTTGGCCTCTGCTCTGGACTCTGCCCCCAGTAAACAGGTCAGGTGGGTGCTGCTCCCAGACTCAGAGGCTGGCAGAGTGCTCTTGTGGATTCATGTTTCCACCAGGACCAGAAGTGAGCCCTGGTTGGGCATCCTCCGTCTCTACAGAGCTGGCGGTTCTTTTGCTTTCCCGCAAAGAACGGGGTTCGGAGCATTTTAATTCTCTTTCTGGGATTGGGAATCAGGACTCTTGAGTCCTGCTGCAGGACTTCGTGGCTGCCTTCATGCCCTGCAGAGTCCACTTGTTGCTTTCTCCCCACGTAGGTCCCATTGCCTCTCTCTGGCATGCTGACTTGTGGAGAGGCTGGGTTCTCTGTGAGGGAGGCAGATAAGCGTTGTGGGGAACTTCGGGAGTAGTTGTGTGGCATTTGTTGATACTATGGTGATGTTAACCGTGCTCTTGACTCCTATGTTTCTCTGTCTCCTTACAGTGAGAAGCAGGCAGCCAGGACCCTCACCACGGTAGAATGGTGAGTACTCTTTCCTCAGACTGCAGTGTTTTCTGTAATCCTGGTGTCTTTTTCCATGAAGCTGCCCGCCCCTCCTGGACCTTGAGCTCCAGGCAACTCTGTTCAGCAACTAAACAGGTTCATCTGCCCTGGAGATAAATTAGGGCTTCTTAGGTTGCAAAACATCAGCTGATACACAGCACTGGGAGGGGAGGCCTCTGGAAGTCTTTTCCTGCACGTGCTCTGACGTGCTTTCCCCACTGTCTCTCTTAGTTCTTCATATTGGCCCTTGTCTTGCTCCTCCTGGTCCTTGGGTGAAGCGCTCTGCTTTGGTCTGAAAGTTAGACCTCCTTTATATCAAGACCCTTGTAGTTCCTACTGAGTCCCTGAAGTACTGTGGGTGCTACATCAGGAGTGACCCCTCTAAAACTGTGGGGCTTCTCTAGCTCCAGAGTGCTGCTCTCCATTAAGCTACTATAGGCAGCCACTGACTGAAGCACCCTCAAGGTGCCCAGAATATCACTGGGGGCTGTGTGTGTGTGTTATAATGATCCCATACATTCTCCACTAACTGCCATTCTTTTCACCTCAAATACAAGGAACCCCTTAATCCCTGAGGGCTGGGAGGAGGAAGTAGTGACTTGAGAAGGGAGTGGAGAGCTGCAGGCCCGGGTTCAGACCAGGCCCTGATTCTGGCTGTATCTCTTTAGTTCTTTCATGTGTCCCCAGTGCTTAGGGACAGGTCAGAGCATTCAGGTGAAGAGAAGACTTGCTCTTTTCCCTCCATAGACATGTGGGTGTGTGGTGTGTATAGTATTGTTCTGGTCTCTTCTCAGAAAGCCTGCTGGTCCTGGCCCCCACCCACTGATAGCCCCTGTCCTTTTTCTTCTCAGTGATACCATGAAAGGAGTCAGCCTGATCTAATTTTGAATCCTGGCACCACCACTTAAATACTTGAGGTGAACTGACTTTCTCTGTAAGCCTCAAATCTCACAAAATTCTTTCAGAGTTGAATGGTTTTAGCCAGATAATGTTTGAAACATGTCTGGCTCATAGTAGATGCTTAATAAAGTGTCAGGTTTCTCCTATTCCTCCCTTCCCCCAAGACCAAAACCCAAACAAAAGCCCTGGTTTCTGAAAGCTACCAGGCACTGGGAGTGTAGGGTTTCAAACAGTTCCTCCTGTGACTCTCAGTGACATTTCAAGCGTCTTATCACTGCCCTTATTCTCTGGCCCTCTACGCAACTCCCTCCATTCCCCTACCCTTGGGTTTTGAGTTTTGTGTTTGCATAGCTTCTGTGGTTCATAGTTCCAGCTCCTCTCTTTTAGTCTAAGAAATTTCTTAGGACTTTCTTACCCAGAAGACAGAGGATGTGAAACAAGGGGAGAGATGGAGCTGAAGGAGTAGAGCTGGGCAGGGGCCTTAGGATAAAAACCCCCGAGAATTTCCCTTTCAGGAGTGTGCAGTGACCCAACTGTCATTAGACCTGTGTCCATTCTAAGGGGCAAAAGGGGAGTGGGATTAGTGAGGTCCGGGGATTGGAAGACACTGATGGACAGGGGAATGGTGAGTGGTGGTTTTGGAGGGAAAGGAAGGAAGCCTAGAAACTGGAAAGGGCCCGCGGTGGAGGGAGGTGAGATCCATCTTGGGACTCACAGCAGGATTTTGGGGGGACTCAAGACGGAGGAGCCTGGTAGGCTGCAGTCCATGGGGTCGCTAACAGTCGGACACGGCTGAGCGACTTCACTTTCACTTTCCACTTTCATGCATTGGAGAAGGAAATGGCAACCCACTCCAGTGTTCTTGCCTGGAGAATCCCAGGGACGGGGGAGCCTGCTGGGCTGCCGTCTATGGGGTCGCACAGAGTCAGAAACGACTGAAGCGACTTAGCAGCAGCAGCAGCAAAGAAGGGAGGGCGTGGGGACGGACGTGTGAAAGAGGGGTGTGGGGTGGCTCACTTGAGAAGAAGGGGAATGAAAAGATGTAGGCGGCCTCGCCGTCCCCTCCCACGCCGTCTGGGGGGTGGGGGCGCAGTCGCTCAGCCCCTCCTGAGAGACCCCAGAAACCCCCGAGGACGCGCTCCTAGGCCGCGGAGGGGCGGTGGGGAGGGAGGAGCCGGGGCTGTGGGCGGGGCCCGGGGCGCCCCTTCCGCGCCGCCCCGCCTCCGCCCTCCCCGAGCCGCGCGGTCGGGGCGCTCCCCTCGTCGGGTTCCCCTCCCTTCCGCGCTCGTGAGCGAGGGCGGAGCTGGGCTCGCTCCATTGTGGAGCGGAGGGGAGAGGCGCGCGGGAGCCGCGCCGAGCCCCGCCGCCCGCGCTCGCCTCCTGGCCGCCGCGGCTGCACCTGGCCGGCCCCGCAGCCGGGATGCGGCGGGCGCCCGGGACGGGCGGGCAGCGCAGCGGCTCCGGGGACATGTGCGCTGGCCCAGACCGCCCGCGACCATGAGCCTGACCGCCCGCGTCTCCTGCTCCATGCTCAGCTGCTTCGTAAGTGCCTGCTCCGCCTGCGGGGGGCGGGGGGGGGCCGGACCCCGACGCCGGCTGCACCCGCAGCCCCGCCCAGGGCCGGCCCTCGAGATTCCGAATTTCAACCCATCCCCCTTCCCAAGGGCCCTGGCAGGGAGAGGGGATGTTACCCCTTTTCTTTACTGGACTTGCTTTCATCTTTGGGTGCCGAGAATTGCTGAAGGCCGGGAATGGGAATTCTGTGACCCATCTTGGCCCCAAAGCCGCTGCCCTTGACTGCAGAGCTTGAGGCCCCGCCCTGCGCGAGTACCTCCTCTACCTCCGCCTCTCGGTCTTGGTCCCGTCCGCCGCATCCTTGCTTGGGGGTGTGGGATATGGCCAGTAGGCCTTCTGGGATGTTCGGGGGCTGGTCGGGGAGCACAGGATGTCTGAGCCGTCTCCCTGGCCCCAGTCCCCTCCCCCTTCCACTACTCCACCCCTCACCTGACGCGCCAGTCTTTTCTCCTTGACTGTCCCCCAAACAGCCTCTCTTCTCCATCTTCCCTGCCACTCTGCCTCTGCGGGCCTCCGTGCCTCTGCATCATTCCCCGCCCTCCCCTCCTCCCCCTTTGGCTTAATGCTGCTTCCCAGCTTCTCCCATCTGTCCGCTCAGATGTTCCCACCCCTCCCCTCCTCACCGTCCCCCCCCCCCCCCACGCCCCCCTCCCCCATGACTGCCAGGCTTCCTCTCTCTGTCCTTGGGTCTCCTGGTTCCTCCCAGGCGCCTGATCCCCTCCTCTCCCTGCCCTCCCTAGTGGCTGGGAAAGGAGTTACTTCTGCTTGCTGTGGGATTCCTCAGGAATTCCCCTCAGATCGTCAGGCAGGGCAGGTTGCTTGGCAGGTGGAGGGGGCTTATTAGCAGTGAGGGCCTAACTGGAAAGGAAGCTCCACTCCAAAACACATCCTCCTTTTGAAAGCATCCGTGAAGGCCCTCTAGAGGCATGGGCCTGCATCCCGCGCCTCCCTCCTCTTTGTCTCCTTCACCCACCAGATTGAAGCCTCAGAGGAGTGGCCTGGGCAGCCTGCATCCCCTCCTGTCTCTGTGACCAGCTTGCACACCTGGTTCCTACTCCTCAGGGCAGCACTTCCCATTTCCCACTTCTGTCTTACCTTTCCAGTTCGCCCTTTTTTTGCTTTGTTTCCTCTCCTTTGTTTGGGCAGTTTGGGTTCTACAGGAGATTCCCTCTTTAGGGAGCACAGATTCCCAGTGACTCTGTGGACCTTGCTCTTCTCTTAGGCTTAAGAGGCTTGAGTTCCCCCTCCACTTCACTCCTCACACAGCACGCCGGGCCTCTCTCCCCTCCTCTGGAGACCAGAACCTTTTTAAAGGGTGTATGTGGGGTTATTGTGGGGAGGGGAGCAGAATGAGGCCTGATGGGCCAGGTGGAGCCTGATGACTTAGGGTTGAGGCCTTCCCCACAGGGTGAGGAGGGGCCCCCCAGCCTGGAGTACATCCAAGCCAAGGATCTGTTCCCCCACAAGGAACTAGTGAAAGAGGAGGAGAATCTGCAGGTAAGGAAGAGCTGGGGGCCCGAGGTGGGTAGAGCTCCCTGCCGGGTTCAGAAAACACCCTTCCTTTCCTCCCCCCACCTCCAAATATCTCCAAGGGGATCTGTTATGGGAGCTCTGGCTTCCTGCTCCTGGGTCTCTGGAGGGAGGGGAGTCTGTCTGTTGTGGAGCCTTGGGCCCTAGGGAAGGCAAGAGCTTTTCTGTATGGCTGTTGCCTGGTGCTGTTACCATGGAGAAGACTCTTGTCCTGCCTTGGCCCGGCTTTTCCAGAGGGGGTCTTACAAATCAAGGGTTGTAGAGGGGAGTGAAGGGGTGACTCATTTCTGGACTGAGGTCCCGCTGCCCCCTGGCAGGTGCCCTTCACAGTGCTACAGGGCGAGGGAGTGGAGTTCCTGGGCCGTGCAGCTGATGCACTCATTGCCATCTCCAACTACCGGCTGCATATCAAGTTCAAGGACTCTGTCATCAACGTGAGTTCCCGTCTTGTTCTCCCACACCCAAGCCACAATCCCTGTGAAATTCAGGGTGGGACTGTGTCAGTGCTCCATTTGGTAGTATCTCCAAAGAGTTGGGGTTCCCTTCTTTTTCTTCCTGTCTCCTAGCGGAAGGTCTGTCTTTGTACCTCTTTCACTCTCCTCCCCCTTCTTCTCTCTTCCCTTGATTCTGTTGCTGGCCCTTCTAGGGACACAGTGACTTGGTTGGAAGAGTGCCACTTACCAACTGTGTGACCTTGATCAATCACTCAGCTGAGGTGCAGTTTCCTCCTTAATAATACGGTGTGCAAATACATGCCTTGAGGTTTCTGGTGATTTTTAACTGGGGTCACATATGTGGAGGACCCAGCACAGTTACCAGGCCCTTAGCAGGCCGTCTGTAAATGTCGGTTTCCTTCCTTCTGTTGCTACATCAGCCTCTGGGCAGAGGTGGGTGAGGAGCAGGGGGATCTGAGCACCAGTCTGCCCTTCCTCTACAGGTCCCCCTCCGGATGATTGACAGCGTGGAGAGCCGGGATATGTTCCAGTTGCACATTGCCTGCAAGGACTCCAAAGTGGTGAGGTGAGAATGGCGGGCCCTCGCTCAGGTCCTCTTACCTTAATCTTGTTGAGACCGCCTGCTGCAGGGTTTCTCTGGAGCGAGAAGGGAAAAATACTGCCTCCCCTTTCCCATTTGGAACAAACAGTGAAAACCCTGTGTTAGTTGGCAGAATCAATTTTCTGACGCACAGTGTCTTGACTAAAGAAATAGGGATAATGCCCCCGGGGTTTTCATAAGGGTTAAATGAGATGACACACTCGAGAACACCTAGGGTGTTACCTGGCACAGAGCTCTCACCTTGGGATTTTCCTGGTGGTCCAGTGGTTAAGACTCTGAGCTCTCCCTGCAGGAAGCCTGGGTTTGATCCCTGGTCTGGGAACTAGATCCCAGATGCCACAACTAAGACCCAGCATGACCAAGTAAATAAATAGTTTTTAAAAAGAAAAAAAAGCACTCACATTGTTCTTGACTCATTTATTTATCCATTTAACATGAATTTATTGAGCACTTTATGCCAGGCTGTTCTAAGTTCTAGGGATATAGCAGGGAACAAATAGACATAATTTTCTGCCCTCATAGAGCTTGTATTCCAATGGGGAGATATGAGTGGTAAATATTAAGTGAGTAAAATACATTGCCTTCCCAGGTGGCTCAGTGGTAAAGACCCCACTTGCCAAGGAGATGTGGGTTCTATCTCTGTGTTGGGAACATCCCCTGGAGAAGGAAATGGCAACCCACTCCAGTACTCTTGCCTGGGAAATGCCATGGACAGAGGAGCCTGGTGGGCTACCGTCCACGGAGTCGCAAAAGAGTTGGACACAACTTAGCGACTAAACAGCAGCAGTGGCAGAATATATTAAATGGTAGTGAAAGTCGGTCAGTTGTGTCCAACTCTTTGCAACCCCATAAACTGTACAGTCCATGGAATTCTCCAGGCCAGAATACTGGAGTGGGTAGCCTATACCTTCTCCAGGGGATCTTCCTGACCCAGGAGGTCTCCTGCATTGCAGGCAGATTCTTTACCAACTGAGCTATCAGGGAAGTAATGTAAAGGTAAAAAGTATAGCAGGGAAAGGGGATATTGAGTGTTATGGGGGTGAAGGTTGTAGCTTTAAACAAAATGATCAGAGAATGGATGCAATGAAAAGGTGACGTTTGAGACCTGAAGAAAGTGACCTGTGGGTATTTGGGAGAAGTGTGTGCCAGACAGAAGGACCAGTGCGTGCAAAGGCCCTGAGGCGGGCGGGAACCTGGCACAATGGCAAGGAGGCTAGCATGGCTGGAGTGGAGTGCACGTGGGTTAGGATAGGGGGATACAAGGTCAGAGAGGTTGGGAGGGTGTCAGGCTGTCATAATGATTGGCTTTTACTTGAGGGAAGTGAAAAAACCACTGGAGGGTTTTGCACAAAGGAATGACATGGTCTGATTATGGAATCACTCTGGCTGCTGTATTGAGAGGAGATGGAAGCAGGATGGGGGTGAAAGCTAGGGCAGAAGCTGGGAGACTAATTAAGAATCTGTTGCAGTTACTCCAGGTGGGAGGTCATGATGGCTGGTCCAGGTTGGTAGCAAACAAAATGGTGAGAAGTAGTCAGAATTTTGAAGGTAGAGATGACAGGGTTTGCTGACAGATTGGCTATGAGAGAAAGAGGGATGACTCCAAGGATTATTAAAAGGATAATAAGACTGATAACCTACTCTCCAGCACAGGAAACTCTAGTAAATACTCTGTAATGACCTATACGAGAATAGAATCTAAAAAAGAGTGGATGTATGTATAACTGATTCACTTTGCTATACACCTGAAACTAACAGCATTGTAAATCAATTATACTCCAATAAAAATTAACGTTTTAAGAAGAGGACGCCCAGTTTAGAGCTTGCTGTGCACTTAGGACTGTTGGCATTCAGAACAGGAATTCGCATTGCCCTTCCCTTCAGGGAGATTAAAATCTAGTTGCGAAAGGAAGACTTAATCTGTGGGAGAGGGTCTTCCATCTACTCTCATTATAGTAGCCAGAGTGATTCTATAATCAGACCATGTCACTCTTGTGTGCAAAACCCTCCAGCTCAAGTAGGCTCTGGGAAAACTTACTGTTTAATTCTCCCAGCACATTAAGAATAACAGAGGAAGGGATCTGTGGAATGGGTTAGGCTGGGAAGGCCTCAAGGAAGAGGTGGGCCTGCAGCTATCTTCAGAGTATCTGGAGGACATGGCTAGGCTGAGAGGAGACCATTAAGTGAAGTGAAAACACCAGGAGACAGGACTTCCTCCCTGAGACAGAAGGCTTGTGCTGGGGAGTTGTGGGAGATAATACAAGGGGTAGCAGACATCCAGGGCCAGAGTTTTAAAACTTTTTTTATTTTTAAAGTCTTTGCTGATTTTTGTTACAATATGGTTTCATTTTTATGTTTTGCACTTGGGCCATGAAGCATGTGGGATCTTTGCTCTCTGACCAGGGATCGAACCCACACCTCCTACATTGGGTGGCAGGGAAGTCCCCCAGGGCCAGATTTGATAGCGTTTGGATTTGATATGAGAAACAGTCAGGCTCCACTAGAGGGGATTCTTATGTCTCAGAAACAGGAGTTCTTGGGAAGAGAATTATCACCCTATGACAGTGTCTCTGGGGTGTTGGCCAGTTTCCCTGGTCCTCCCCGGGGTCCTCAGGCCTTAGCTCCCGCTTTGCAGTCTCCTCTCCCCACACCGTCCCGGGGCTGGGTCTTTGGCCCTCCTGGCCCCTGCACACACTCTCCTCTTGCCTCACTTCATGGCTTCTTGCCTGGCAGGTGCCACTTCTCCACGTTCAAGCAGTGCCAAGAGTGGCTGTCGCGGCTCAGCCGGGCCACAGCGAGACCCGCCAAGCCCGAGGACCTCTTTGCCTTTGCCTACCATGCCTGGTGCCTGGGGCTGACTGAGGAGGACCAGCACGCCCACCTGTGTCAGCCAGGTGAGGCCTGCGGCGCTCACTCCTTATCTCCTGCTCCTCCCCCCTCTTGCCCCCGGGCCCTTGATGCTGACAGGCGCGGGGCTGTGTTGCAGGCGAGCACGTACGATGTCGGCAGGAGGCCGAGCTGGCGAGGATGGGCTTTGACCTGCAGAATGTCTGGAGGGTCTCGCACATCAACAGTAACTACAAGTGAGAGGGCTGGGGGGCGGGGAACCCAAACCCCATTCTGGACCCAGACCTTCTCCCTGGGTGGGTAGAGCAGGGTGGGCGCAGCTCCTGGCTCCCTGAGGGCGGGGGGCTCCTGGTCCCTCTCCCCACAGAGCCATCCCCGAGGACCTTGTGATCACAGGTCTCTAATCAAGCTCCATGACCCGCTCTGGTCTTTCCGCAGGTTGTGCCCCAGTTATCCCCAGAAGCTGCTGGTTCCCGTATGGATCACAGATAAAGAGCTGGAGAACGTGGCTTCCTTCCGCTCCTGGAAGCGGATCCCTGTGGTTGTGTATAGGTGAGGCAGTGGGGACCGAGGCGTCAGTGAGACGTTCTTCGTGCAGGAGGAAAGTCAGAGGTGGAGGTCTGCGGTAGTGTGGTTAACTGGGAGCTGACACTCTTCAGGAAGTGGCTGTGGAATAATTTTATAAGAAAAGCTGCTTTAGTTGTTGTTTTCTCCTAAGGATGAGGCTTTTGGGAAATCTATTCACTTTTTTTTTTTCTTTGCTCTTTTTGAGGACGTGTGTGTGTGTGTGTGTGAAATATCGCATTAAAACGGGTTGATAAACCATGGCCTGTGAACCAAACCGGCCTATAGCCTATTATATGTTTAGCCTGTGAGCTATGAATGATTTTTACATTTTTATTTTAAAATTAAAAATTTTATTTTAAAAAAGAAAACATAAGAATACGCAACAGAGACTGGCTATGACTCCCAAAACTGAAACTTTATTGCCTGGTTCTACACCAGAAAACATTTGCGAGGCAGGCTGCAGCCAGGAGGTTTGGAGCTGTTCATGCTCTGGGCTCGGGCTTGTTCCCCTGCTAGAGGTTTCTATCTGGAGCAGGGGCTGTGTAGACGTGATGAGTCAGTGTCACCGTGGGAATACACAGCACATCTGAGAAATGTATGTGACCATGCTTTGTACACTGTAAAGCTCTCAAGAGATGTTAAGGGCTTTTGGTTCCTCTTATTGTGGGCTGGATGATCGGGTGGTCCCCGCTGGCTCTGGAGATCTCGGCTTGGCCCCCTGAGCTCTCAGCAGTAGGCCTCTGGGGGCTGTGAACACCAAGGGCATGATCGTTTGTTCTGTTTTGTCAGACACCTACGCAACGGGGCTGCCATTGCCCGCTGCAGCCAGCCCGAGATCAGCTGGTGGGGCTGGCGCAATGCTGATGACGAGTACTTGGTCACATCCATCGCTAAAGCCTGTGCCCTGGACCCAGGGCCAAGGACCAGTGGGGGCTCCCTCAGCACCGGGAGTAGTGAGGCCAGCGAGGCATGTGACACTGACTTCGGTAAGGTGTGGGTGGTGCTAGCCCCCTGGGGAGTAGGCCCCCATCTTGGCCTCCTCAGCTCCCAGGGAGACCCCAGGGCAAGAGGGAGAAGAAGCAGACAACATACAGGGCGTCTGGGTTCCTGCCTTTCAGGAGGCAGGGGTGGTGGTGTGAGGGATCTTGTGAAAGGCAGTGGCCTGGGCAGGGTGCTCCTGGGCGCTAACTGACCCAGGGTCTTCCCCCTGCCCTGTGTGTATGCAGATTCCTCCCTGACGGCGTGTTCTGGAGTAGAGAGCAGCACGGCTGCCCCCCAGAAGCTGCTGATCCTGGATGCCCGATCGTACACGGCGGCGGTGGCCAACAGGGCCAAGGGTGGCGGTTGTGAGTGCGAAGGTATTGCTGTTACCCACGTCTGAAGCCAGCCTGGGTGCAGGGGCCTCGGGGGCAGCCTGTGCGTGGAAGCAGCCAAACAAGCCCGGCCTGGGATCAGGACCCCACTCACTTGCTGTGACTGTGCCAAAATTGCTTAATCTCTCTGAGTTTTCTTTTCCCATGTGCAAAATGGGGATGGAACATCCCTCACAAAGTTGTCGGACGATTAGAGGTTACACGTATAAAGTTCGTGGCACAGAGCAGCCGCTGTTTGTTGAGGATTTACTGTCCCTTGTCATTAGGAGTCGTACTTACGCATCATCGTCATTTGTGTTGTTGTTCCCACTGTTAGTATATGGCACTTGAGAGAGAAAAAGGTATTTAGATTCCCAGGCTACACTGAGCTCCAGCCTGGAGCGGCCTGCCCTGCCAGGGGAGCTTCACCCGCCGGGACCGCTCCTGTCCTGGAGGCCTGTTTCCAGGATGTCCTCACGCTGCGCTTTCCTTGTGTGTGTGCAGAGTACTACCCCAACTGTGAGGTCGTGTTCATGGGAATGGCCAACATCCACGCCATCCGGAACAGCTTCCAGTACCTCCGTGCTGTGTGTAGCCAGATGCCGGATCCCAGCAAGTAGGTGTGCCCAACTCCGATTCTGTCTGCCCTCGAGCTTCATCCCTTACCCAGTGCTGCTTGTGCTGGGAGGATCCGGTGGGGAGATGGGAGTTGTGACGTACCGGAAACTCCGGGGCCTGTGTGCGATGGGCCAGTTCCAAGAACGCTTCTTCCGTTTCTCAGCCAATGCTTTGGCGCGGCTACAGGACACTGGGTTCCTTTTATTTGAATTAGTTGTCCTCCAAGAACACAGAGAACTGGGAGGCAAAGTGGCTGGAAGCACATGTGATGTTTCCCAGATCCTCTGTTGATCGGCTGGCTAGATGTCTGCCAGCCGACAGACATTCTGTCTTCCCTACCATCTCGCTAGGTGTCTCTTGGCAGGAGGGTCCTGGGCTAGTCCTCTTGGCGTCAGCTCTTGCAGGGGACTTTGTTACGGTGTAGGGGCCGGGGCTGGCAGAGAGACTGCTGCAGCCTCGGCCCCCTTAGTGACAGATGTGACCTCTGCCCTCGCGTAGCTGGTTGTCGGCTCTGGAGAGCACCAAGTGGCTGCAGCACCTGTCGGTGATGCTGAAGGCGGCGGTGCTCGTGGCGAACACGGTGGACCGGGAGGGCCGGCCCGTGCTGGTGCACTGCTCGGACGGCTGGGACCGCACGCCACAGATCGTCGCGCTGGCCAAGATTCTCCTGGACCCGTATTACAGGACGCTGGAGGTATTGAGAGGGGTTGGGCGGGAAAGAGCAGGAGGAGGGGAATTTGGGGAGGTACTGAACCCCCTGCGTCTGCCTGGGGATCTTTCCCTGGAGAACATGGGTGGCTTGGAGTCCTCTTCCAGGTTTGGGCCTGTTCTTCTCTGAAGCTGCCAGCCCCCCTGCTTTGGGCATCCCTGGCGGGGAGCACTGCAGCCTTCCCAGAGAGGCCCTCTACTCGAACCCCTTCTTGGTTGCAGGGTTTCCAGGTGTTGGTGGAATCTGACTGGCTGGATTTCGGGCACAAGTTTGGAGACCGCTGCGGCCACCAGGAGAACGCAGAGGACCAGAACGAGCAGTGCCCCGTGTTCCTGCAGTGGCTTGACTCCGTCCACCAGCTGCTCAAGCAGTTTCCCTGCCTGTTTGAGTTTAACGAGGCCTTCCTGGTAAGTGGCGCACCCGAGGCGGGGGCAGAGGCGGGGGTGGGCGGCCTGGCCCGGTGCCAACTGTCCCGCTGTCTAGGTGAAGCTGGTGCAGCACACGTACTCCTGCCTCTACGGCACCTTCCTGGCCAACAACCCCTGTGAGCGAGAGAAGCGTAACATCTATAAGCGGACCTGCTCCGTGTGGGCCCTCCTGCGAGCCGGCAACAAGAACTTCCACAACTTCCTCTACACGCCTGGCTCAGAAATGGTGAGTCCCGACCCTTATCCCCCAGGTGCATCTCGGGGGCCTGGGGGGCACTGTCCCGAGGCAGCGGGAAGAACAAGGACCCAGAGGCTTGGGAAGGAAGGGGGACCTGAGACATCTCACAGAACCTGAGTATGGGGCTGCTTCCCTAGGTCCTGCATCCCGTGTGTCATGTCCGGGCGCTGCACCTCTGGACAGCCGTGTATCTGCCGGCGTCATCTCCGTGCACACTTGGGGAGGAGAGCATGGATCTCTACCTTTCCCCGGTGACTCAGAGCCAGGAGTTCTCCGGCCGCTCTCTGGACAGGTAAGAGGGGCTTCTCTCCCCTCTCCGCTACGAAGGCATTGGCTGCTTTGTGCCTTGCCTACATGCTGTTTTCTTCCTTTTATGAAATACTTTAAAGTAACTTCTCGAGTCATTTGAAGGCAAAACTTGGCTCAGGGCTGTTGGCTAGCTTGGAGGGCACTCTGTGTGTTCTCAAGGCCCTCTCTTAAGATAAGAGTAGTTACCTTTTTTCCAAGCTGCCATCATCCTTTGTGACACACCCAGGGGAGAGGAGAACAGAACTAAAAGGAGTGTTTCAGGAAGGTTTGTGGGAATGGTCCTGATTTATATTAACTGATAGAAGAGATGCAGAGCATGCTAGCTCCCTAATAACCTTTGCTGTGTCCAGAGCTCCCAGCAGCATCTGGCTCTCAGGGAAATGAGTATCCTAAAGGGGAACGGCCTTCACATCACTCCCTCAGAATTTAAAGGGAGACATAAAAATTAAAGTTACATTCTGGCTGACTATCTGGGGGGAAGTAGAATGGAGATTGGTTGAATTATAAGAGTAATATCTTTTTTTTTAAGCCAAACAATATAAAAGTAGAAAATGACAGTCCCCCCTGCTCCTTGTCCCCCCAGTGTTCACTGTTGCCACTTTGGTGCCTCCCAGATGTTTATCTCTCCTCAGACATATCCACACTTTCATATAAAAACATTTTTTAAAATACAATGACCGTATTTTTCACATTGTTCTGAAAATTGTTTTCCCCACTGTGCATCAGGATGTCAACCATGAAAGCACATATAAAGCTGCTTTATTGTTTTTAGTGGCTGCATAAGTCGAAAAGTAGAGTGTATGGAAATTTACATAATCAATTTTCAATTGATCATTTAAGTGATTTCCATTTTTTAATCATTATAGGGAGTGTTTTACTTAACATATATTTAAAAAGTTTTTTGGTACAATATACACAATATTTGCTTCCCCCGTGGCTCAGCTAGTAAAGAACCTGCGTGCTAGTGCAGGAGATGCAAGAGACATGGGTTCAATCCCTGGGTGGGGAAGATCCCTTGGAGAAGGAAATGGCAACCCACTCCAGTATTCTTGCCTGGAAAATTCTGTGGACAGAGGAGCCTGGTGGGCCACAGTCCATGGGGTCACAGAATCAGATATGATTGAGTGCATGTACACGCGCACACACACACAATATTTACCATCTAAACCATTTTTGTACATGGTAGTGTTACCATATACCTTGCATTTATGCTAGTGTTTCTGCCAGATACGTGCTTAGAAATGAAAATACTGGGTTCAAAGGATATGTGCATTTCAAATTTTGATCTTTGTTTATTGGTGGAAGGTTTTTAAAATTAAAATATAACTTAACATAATTGGTTGAATATTATAAAGGAAAACAAAACCCCCAACCTCCTAAGCTATAAATTTTAGGTCTTTGGAACTGAGTCCATTGTCAAAGGCCTATAGATAGGCTTCAGGAATTCTGTGATATTCCGTGAACTATGCAGAATGGGGTACCAGTTCATAAGTTTCCTTTTCCAGGAGAGGGGCCATAACTTTTTATCAGATTCTCAGCACATTCTGTGACCCATTTAACAACCACTGCCTTAAATCAATATCTAATTTTTCAAATCAATAAATGTTTTTTAAATACCTACAAGCTGCCTAGGACTGTACTAAGTTTTACATGCTGTACGAAAGACATAGCAGATATTCATCCTATTTAAGATACTTTTTAAAAACTGTGAGATAAGGCATAGGACAGCTGGAGGACAGTTCTAAATTAGCATCTAAGTGGATAAATAGAATGTGTCTTGTTCAAAGCCATTAGAGAAATGGGAAGTAAGAAATGGGTCATTTGTGGAGAAGGAAATGGCAACCCACTCCAGTATTCCTGCCTGGAAAAGTCCATGGACAGAGGAGCCTGGCTGGCTGCAGTCCACGGGGTTACATGACTGAGCATGTGTGCATGAGGGTGGAGGGTCACGGGTTGGTAGCAATAAACTGGTAGAACTAAAAAAAAAAAAAAAAAGAAATGGGTCATTTGGTGACTGTTAATGCAGAGGTTTTTGTGGATGACCAAGCAGGAACCATGGCTTTTTTTTTGGTTTAAGTTTATTTTCTTACTTATTTTCATATTTATTTATTTGCCTACATCTGGTCTTAGTTGCAGCATGTGGGATCTAGTTCCTTGACCAGGATTTGAACCCAGGGCCCCAGCATTGGCAGCACAGAGTCTTAGCCCCTGGACCACCAGGGAAGTCCCAGGAACCATGGCTTTTTAGTGTCCCTTGTACCTGGCTCAGGGCCTAGAACATAATAGGTGCTTTAGTAAATGCTTAAATGAACAAGTGAATGGAGTAAAGGGAGTTATAAGCTTGGTAACAAGGTTAGTGGAGAGGGGTCCAAAAGAATAGGATACATAAGAGAGAATTTCTTTTAAAAAGAAGCACCACCGCTTTGGAGCTAGAGCTGGCAGGGATTGGAAAGGGGCATTTTAAAAACAATATTTATTTCTTTACCTCTGGCTGGGTGTTGGGTCTTAGTTTCAGCATGGAGGGGAGGTCTTGGTTGCAGCGTGCAGGCTTCTCTCTGGTGGAGGCGTGGGCTCAGTAGTCGCAGCGCACAGGCCTAGTTGCCCCAAGGCATGTGCGAGCTTATCTTAGTTTCCTGAGCAGGGATCGAACCCGAGTCCCCTGCATTGGAAGGTGGATTCTGAACCACGGGACCAGCAGAGAATCCCTGGGAAAGGGTATTTTGAAGAATAGAAAGAAATAAACAGGATAGTTCCTTGAGGGCTTTTATACTGAGGAATTTATTTTGATTCAGGTGTCAGTAGTAAGTCATTGTGACCTAGTGACAAAAGGATTTTTCAAGAATTAACCAGTGAGCAGGGTAGTTGGAAGCACGGAGGCCAGCCAGGACTGTTGTAATTCAGATAAGAAGGGAAGAGAAAGAATTAAATTCAGATGTTGTTGAGAAGTCATTAGCAGTCTGTGGTGTTGACTGAATGTTGGAAGGTGGAAGTGAAGAGTTAAGAGACCAAAGTCAGGTCCCAAATCTCTGAGCTTAGAAACCAGGAGGATATTTGTACCATCTGTAGAAACTGAGGGGCTTCCCAGGTGGCTCAGTGGTAAAGAATCTGCCTGCAGTGTGGGAGATGTGGGTTTGATCCCTGGGTCAGGAAGATCCTCTGGAGATGGAAATAACAACCCACTCCAGTATTTTTGTCTGGAAAATTCCATGGACAGAGGGGCCTGGCGGGTTACAGTCATGGGATCACAAAGAGTTGGACACGACGGAGCGACTGAGCACGCCTGCACGTAGACACTGTAAAGTTGAGAAGATGAGTCAGTTCGGAGAGATGGAAGAGATACATGCAGGTTGGGACTGAAATATCTTGACAACAAAGAGGAGGTGTGCTGTAGGCAGTTCAAGGTGGAGTTGGATTTCATGGATAAGGGTTTTAAAGGAAATGGTTTCTCTCACAGCTGACCTGACTCACCTTCGGTTCTACCTTCCCCTAGATCAAAAACATCCTGCTCTCTTTCCTCTTCTCCATTAAAGTCCAACACATTCTTCCATCCCCAGCTCAGATTCTGTCCTCTGTGCGTAGCTGTCCTTGACCACATTTGCTGGATAAGTTCTCTCGTGGTTCCAAACTCCTCAGACATCGTTCTTGCTCCCCTCATTGTTAATTAGACCTTTGGTGCACACAGGACTCAGCTGTGGAGGACAGCAGGCTGTTGCTATTGGTGAGTCTGACTAAAGAGTACATTGGAATTCTTCATACTTTCTACTTCTTTTGTGTGTTTGAAAGTTTCATAATAAAAAATAAAACAAAGAAAAAAACTAAAAAGTTGCCAAGCTGAGATTCAAACTTGGACTATGGGACTCCAGAGGCTATGATCATAATGTTGTTATTGCCTTCTTGGAATCTGTTAACCACACTGACACACAGCAATCAAAATCGATCACAGAGTAAAATCAAACACAAGAGTAATTTTATAGAAGTACTAATAATTTTAAAAAACCAAACACTTAAAAAAAAATCAGCTCTATTGTAACTGTGTTTGAAGGATTTTTCAGTGTGGGCTTGGCTGAGTGAGGCCTCTGAAAAAGAAAGTCCAGCAAATTCTCCAGTTTCTTGGCAAAGTTTCCTCAGTTTTGTTGCTCTGAACACTTTATAGAACTGTATTAAAAATTAGGGTGGTCATTCTTTTTTTCTTCAACGTTTTATTTTATATTGGAGTACAGCCGATTAACACTGTTGTGACAGTTTCAGGTGGACAGCATAGGGACCCAGCCATGCATATACATGTATTCGTTCTCCTGCAAACTCCCCTCCTATGCAGGCTGAGGGCAGTCATTCTTGAAAATGTTGGTTGCCCATTTGGTGTACACGGATGTCTCTAGAACTGTATACTGGGGAAGTTTCCATGGTGACTTGGGCCTCAGAGGAGTACGCTGCCGCTAAATGGTTGTAAAAAGCCATGCTGGTCCCTGCTGTGATGGAGGGATAATTTATAATAAGGAAGGTTATAAAAATGAGGTCATGAGTGAGGCCTTAATAAGTTTGTGGTTGGTTGCCTATACTTTGAATCCTCATAGCATCTCGGCAAGGTAATTTATCGTCATTTTATAGAGAAGAGAAACCAAATGTCTGAGAGGTTAAATAGCTCACTTGAGTCATGTATCTATAATCAGTGTCAGAACTGGTATCATCCAACTCCAGGACCTACCATCTTTCTGTCTTGCTGTGTGTAATAGGGGCGGTTGCATGTAAGGTTTGAGGCCGAATTGTATTCCTGGCTGGAAGGGTAGATTGGAAGGCATCAGCTTATAAGGCAGCTGAGGTTATGGGAGTGGTTGAGGATTCAAGGGAGACTGTGAGGAAAGACTGATGAAAACTGAGGACAGACCCTGGGTTGGGTTCCTGAGGAGGGGGTTCAAGTCCTCCACTTTTGCAGAGCAGACTCTTTACTTTTTTGTGGCCATGCTGAGTCTTAGCTCCCAGACCAAGGATTGAACCTACACCTCCGGCAGTGGAAGTATAGCACCTTAACCACTGCCAGGGAGCTCTAGAACAGACTTTTGCAGTGAACATTGGCTATTTGTATCTTTCTTTAAAGATTGATTTATGTATTTTATTTTTTCGGCTGCAGAGGGGCTTCCTATCGCTCCAGTGGCTTGTCTTGTTGCAGAGCACAGGCTCTGGGCAAACGGCATGTGGGCTCTTCCTGGATGAGGGATTCAACCTGTGACCCGTCTCGACAGGCAGATTCTTAACCACCGGACTGCCAGGGAAACTTGAACATTGGTTATTTGTAATCTTAAATGTTATTTCTTGTGAACTCTGGCTTTGATTGCTTTGGTGACCCAATTTTGTCTGTTGGAGGTAGCTCTCAGTTCCTGACCTGGAGGTGGTGTGTTGTCTTTGCAGATTACCTAAAACGAGATCTATGGATGATCTTCTTTCTGCCTGTGACACAAGCAGCCCCCTGACGCGCACATCCAGTGACCCCAACCTGAATAACCACTGTCAGGAGGCCAGAGCAGGCCTGGAGCCCTGGCATGGCAATCCCGAGGCATCGCAGACTGCCTTCGTGGAGTCTGGGGCCGGAGGTCCCCAGCAGGCTATAGGGGAGATGGCGGGTCCTCCCTCGCTGCCCAGCAGCCAGAAAGACTACTTGAGCAATAAACCTTTCAAGAGTCACAGAAACGGTTCTCCAGGTTACAAACCGCTTGGTGCCACAGTGCCCCAGGAAACGAAGAGCAGCACTTCTGAGCCTGAGACCAAAGCCCTCACAGAGACTCAGGCCCCAGCTCCAGGCCCTCCTGCCCAGGACGAGCTGGATAGGACTTCGGATGGCACAGAGGAGCCACCTGAACGCTGTCCTGAAAAAGCAGCTATCCACACACTCTCTAAAGTCGTCTCGGACAAGCGTGAAGGAACCGGTGACTTTCCTGAGTCCTCCCAGAACCCCCTCCCAGGGGCCCTCCAGCAGGCCCAGCTGGACTCTCTGCTGGGCATGCCCTCCAGACGTGCCCCAGATCATGGTCTGGGCACCCTCTGCAACCCACCGAGTGCTACCTACCAAACTCCTCCAAACCCCAGTGCTTACGTTCCCAACCAGGACCCCCCGGGGTGTGCAGCAAGTGTCGCCAACCAGGAACCGCCTAGTTCTGTGCTAGATACGATTCACGGGGAGGAAGACACAGGCAAGAGAGGGAATCATAGGAACGGGCAGTTACTGGAGAACCCCCGCTTGGGAAAAGTGCCATTGGAATTGGCCCGAAAGCCGATTTCTCAGAGCCAGATCAGTGAGTTCTCTTTCTTAGGGTCCAACTGGGACAGCTTTCATGGGATGGTGACTTCACTCCCCAGTGGGGAGACCACCCCTCGACGGCTGCTTTCCTACGGCTGTTGTAGCAAGAGGGCGAGCAGTAAGCAGACGCGGGCACCGGGGCCCTGCTTTGGGGGCCAGTGGGCTCAGAGAGAAGGGGTGAAGTCGCCGGTCTGTTCTAGTCATTCCAATGGACACTGTACTGGTCCAGGTGGAAAAAACAACCGGATGTGGCTGTCCGGTCACCCAAAGCAGGTCCCCAGCATGAAGCCTGTCGCCCTGAGCTGCCCTTCTCCAGTGCCTCCCCTCTACCTGGACGACGATGGACTCCCCTTCCCCACGGATGTGATCCAGCACAGGTTACGGCAGATCGAAGCAGGGTACAAGCAGGAGGTGGAGCAGCTCCGCCGACAGGTGCGTGAGCTTCAGATGAGGCTGGATATCCGCCACTGCTGCGCCCCTCCAGCGGAGCCCCCCATGGACTATGAGGACGATTTTGTAAGTACTCACGGCCTGCCCCCATCCAGCCTTTCACCCGCCCCACAGCCATTCACTGGGTACTTGCTGCGTGCCACTGAGTTAGGGGGTGGGCTGTAGGATGAGAGACCTTGCTCTGCTCTCAGGGAGCTCACAGTCTATTGGGAGAGTCAAGCCCACCATTAGAAGGCTGTTCTTAAGTGACATGATGGTCGGAAGCGTCAGGTATCAGGGGCCATAGGGGAGTCAAAGGTCAGGGAAGGCTCTCCTAAGAAGATAGTGCTTGAGCCGAGTGCTGAAGGATGGGTCACTTTTAGCCACACAGACAGTGAAAAAGGAACCCCATTTCCAGAAGCATGGAGGTATTCCAGGGGGTGTAGCTTGAATAAAGAGGTGTATGTGTTTGCACATGTGCATGCATGTGTGCACACTTGTGCTGGGACTGTGAGGGAGGGAGTTAGTAGTGTGGTGGGAGGTGACATTGGGAAGTGGGAAGGGATTAGAAAGCTCAGCTTGAGAGCTCGTTTTGTGTGGATTCTACCTTCAGGGCAGTAAAAGTTTTGGCTAGTGAGTCGTAGGATCAGAGTACTGCCCCAGAGGGACTTCCCTGGTGGTCCAGTGGTTAAGATTCTGAGTTCCTAGTGCAGGGGGCCTGGATTACATCCCTGGTCAGGAAACTAAGGGCATGGCTTGTCCCCCTCCAAAAAAAAAAAAGAGTGCTGAAAAGAGTACTACCCTAGCACCAGTGTGTCAAGTGGATGAAGCAGTTGAAAACCAGGGAGGCTGGTTAGGACCTCTTGGAATAAGCCAGGTGAGAGATGACGAGGCACAGCAATCCTCAGGGAGCTTCTTGGAAGAAGCTCTAGAACATTCCCAATTGCCTGCTGCATACTTCTCTGCTGGTGGGATGGTCAGGGCTAACAACTTATTTCTTACTGTTTAGAGTGATGGTTTAGAACAGGAGTCAGCGGATTTGTTTGGTAAAGGGCCAGATAGTAAATAATTTAGGCCCTGAGAGACGTATCGTCTCTTTACAGCTACTAGGCTCTTCTGTCAAAGCGCAGAAGCAGCCATAATGACCATATGTTAATGAATTGAGTGTGGCTGTCTTCCAGAGAAACCTGACTTACAGAAGCAGGCAGTGGGCCAGTTTGGCCTGTGGGCCAGAGCTTGCAAACTCCTGGTTTAGAATGTAACAGGAGAAATATTCTTTCCATACTGTGATGCAGCATGTTGGTCAAGAGCATGGGTCTGAAGCCAGAATGCTAGGTCCAAATCCCACATTTACTGCCTATCAGCTCTTAATTCTCTCTGTGGCTTAATTTCCTTGTTTGTAAAAGTGGGGATAATAATAGCATACATTTATAAGATTGTCAGGAAAATAAGTTCCTGCATGTGATCGGAGAAGGCAATGGCACCCCACTCCAGTACTCTTGCCTGGAAAATCCCATGAGCGGCGGAGCCTGGTAGGCTGCAGTCCATGGGGTCGCTAAGAGTCAGACACGGCTGAGCGCCTTCACTTTCACTTTTCACTTTCATGCATTGGAGAAGGAAATGGCAACCCACTCCAGTACTCTTGCCTGGAGAATCCCAGGGATGGGGGAGCCTGGTTGGCTTCCATCTATGGGATTGCACAGAGTTGGACACGACTGAAGTGAGTTAGCAGCCTGCATGTGATGTACTTAGAAACGGTGCTTGACACATAGTGAACAATAAATGTTAGAGATGATGAAGGCGCTGGTGGTAATGCCTTGGCTTTTTCTTTAGACGTGTTTGAAGGAGTCAGATGGCAGTGATACAGAAGATTTTGGCTCTGATCACAGTGACGACTGCCTTTCAGAAGCAAGCTGGGAACCTGTTGATAAGAAAGAGACTGAGGTATGTCCAGGCAAATACGTGGCAGGTCCTTCTGCAACGTAGGGAGTTTTCATAATTTTCAGAGACTAGTCACATGTTCTCCCCCAGTTGACTCTCTGTAGGCAAGTAGTAGCCACCTAGACCTTGTCCTTTTCTTCCAGGATGCTTTCCTTGCTGCAGTGTTGCTGGAATTTTTCCTTTTGCCCTCTGTTAGGTGACTCGCTGGGTTCCAGACCACATGGCATCACATTGCTATAATTGTGACTGTGAATTCTGGTTGGCCAAACGCAGACACCATTGCAGGTAACGTGTTTTGTGTGATTCAGTAGGGCTTGAAAGCCATAGAGAGGGACGTAGATACGAACTAAATTGAGTTAATCTGATAACGGAGATACCTTTATAGGAACTAGTTTTGTTTTTTCCCAACTTTTCTTTTTATTTACTCATGTAAGGCCTTTTAGAGTATGATTCATTCCCAGTATGTCGGCATCTCTGATGAACTCTTCCTTCTTCATGCTTTGGCAGAAATTGTGGAAATGTATTTTGTGCTGGCTGCTGCCACCTGAAGTTGCCCATTCCTGATCAACAACTCTATGACCCAGTTCTCGTCTGTAACTCATGTTACGAACATATCCAAGTATCTCGGGCCAGGGAACTCATGAGCCAACATCTGAAGAAACCCATTGCTACAGCTTCCAGTTGAATGCCAGAGGAGAAGACCTGTCCAGTTTTAGCAGGTTTGAAGGGAGGATGTGCTTCAGGTGTAGTTTTTGAAGGTTCCTTGGTGTGGCTCATGAAATCACAGAGCTCAAAGATACAGTCTTGAGAAATCCTCCTTGGTACCATGAGACTGGAGCAGAGGAATTCCAATCTGGCGGGAGTCCTCTCCTGGTGAGACTCTCACCTTGGGAGTAATGGTCCTGATCCAGACCCAGAGTCTGGAAGCTTAACGTTGAGTTGGTGACTCCAGTTTCTTTCTCCTGGGGTCACAGGATGATGATTTCATAGATACTGCCTGGTGATGTGTGCCCTAAACAGCAATAGAAAGGCATATGTATAACCAAACTCCAAGTGATAACCAGATCCATCTCTCCTCCACCTTGAAAAAAGCAGATTATAGTATATAAGATAGGAATTCCTATCCTATTTGAAATGAACTATACCCTGTACCTCTGTGCTCTGTGTCTGTGCATGAAGGCTCAGTCTTTAGAGGCACTCCCTCTAGTTGCATTAGTTCTGTCTTTCTGTGGAGTTTGGTTTTAAAGACCGGTCCAGCTAGTGGAGGTTTTGCTGTATTTTTCACTTGGCTCATCAGCCAGCATCAGTGAACATTCAGTTTAGGGGGACAGTTTTAGGGAGTGAGACAGACCTTTTCGGGAGCAGAGAAAACTCTGCTGATGTTCAGTTCTGGCAGACATCAGTTATTTGGAGCTGTGAAGGCAGTAGTCTTTGTTACTCAGTGGCAGCTCTGGAGGTAAGCACTGTGAAGAATGAGAAGGGAAAAGCAGAAATTATCCTTGTGAAATATTTGCTGATTGTGCCCTACCCTTTGCGCCTGACTTTTCCTAGTTGTCCTGGTGCTAACACAGGAGCTACACCTTGATCCTCTCCTGGCATGAAAATAAAACAATGGTTTTTTTTTTTTGGGAGGGGGGGTCTTTGTTCCATTGCCCACTTCCCACATGTTGTCTTTCCCTTGGCTGCTGCCTCCTCTGGGTCACACTGCTTCTTATCCTGAACACTTGACATGTTGAGGGTAGAATTTTGCGTTTGGTTTTTACCTCCTAGAATATGCTGTTTGGTATGTGAGGGTTTCAGTACAAATGCTGCTGTCTATTTCTGTGCACTTAACAATGGAACCCAAACAGAAGAGAATAAAGCCTTGATACCAAAATTGGGAGAAAAAATGTGTCCATTTGGACCAAACATTGTTTTTGTTTTGTTTGTTTTCATCTTAGTATGTACCAGTGGCACTTAACCAAAAGATACAGTGATATTAGCCATGTGCAGTGGTTAGGACAGATACAGTCTCCTTGACTTATAATGAAACCACTAGGATTTCCTTATACGTTTTCCTTGATTCATTGGTGTAGAAAAGGTAAATTACACTTAGGCTCAGCCTGTTTTAAAACGATGGTAGCTGTCTAACTGCTACTTGTTCATGTTGCTTCCTGGAAAAAACGTTTTTCCTTTGAAAATACTTAGGATCTGCATTTAGAACAAGAAATGTTATTTGTCCTGACCTTTTCTTCAGCCCTACAGAGAAGCATCTGTGCTTTTTATACTTGCCATGGATGTAACCTAAAAAGTTTTGGTGTATCTAGGTCAGTCTAGCAGAACTTTTTTCGTTTAAATGGAGTTGAATAATGGAGAATTTGTGTCTGGGAAATTCCTGAATTCATTGAAAAAGTAACAAACTATTCCTTGTCTCCAATACGTAAAATAAGCATTTTCTCAGTCATTACAATTTACTGCCAGTTGTGAGTGGCTTTTTAATTAACTCGACTTTCATTGCACTTCGATTGGTGACATTTGAGGAGACTGTATCTGTCTACTTTGAATGGCTGTTTTGAGGGACTGTCCCATCAATGAACATACTGCATGGCCTTGGAGAGAGACTCTGGGCTCTTGGCTCAGATGTATTCATCAAATACTCCTTTCAGAGCTCTTGTGGGTGTAAGTGACATGATGTGGCCAAAAATCCAAACTGTGCAGTTGCGTTGTGACAAACATGCAATGTGCTGTAAAAACTCAATACAATTTAAATAAAATCTCTATATTAGTGCTGCTTTGTTGGGTCTTTTTCTTCATTTTTAACTTCTAAGAAAACTTAACACTCATTTTTTTCTTTTGACCCTGAGAAAGGACTGAAACATTACTCCATCTCCCAGCTATTTCCATGTTTAAAATGGCCCTCTCTTTTTTATCAGCACAGCTCCTGCTGTATTGTCATTTATTGATCAGATAGGCCGTTTTCCTTATGGATACTATTGAATTTGTTTCCGTCTGATGTAAGCTTTATTTCTCTTTGTCTAAAAGTTCACCAGCTGCTTGATCAGTCACACAGGATTATACTTATCTTTGCCCCGTTCCCTCCTCATAGGCTCCTGTTTTCTTTCCACCTTGGGTAAATGGTCTTGAGCAAAGCATTGGCTGAAGAGAGTATATTTCAGAACAGATAAAATGCCACTCTTTTCAATTTGTGCACTCAGGGTATCGCCGTTTTTATTTGGAGAGACAATCAATTCAACTGTTAGGACTAATAAGAGCATAGAATGTGTTTTTGAGAATGCCCGGATTTGTTATCACCCACTTCACACTTCCTGAATTCTAAAGCCCCACAGCCCCGCTGCCGGTAGCGGTGAAGTACACAGGTCTCCGCATTCCGCCGCGGATACCCCAGCGGATCTCTCTGCAGTACGGGACACCGGCCCGCGGGCCCCGGGCCCCAGCGCCTCCGGCTCCCTCGGGAGGCCGCCGAGCGAGCGCAGAGCGAGCGTACCTTCTCCGTGGTGCACGTGGCGCGGGTGTAAGGGGCGGGTCGGCTCGCGCCAAGTGCTGCCGCGCAGCGGCAACTCGAGGCCCCATTGGCCGCGCTGGCAGGCGCCGCGGGGGGGCTCGTGCGCCAACGGTCCCCGGGTCCGCGACGGCGGGGTGCTGGTTGGAGGGGGCAGGGCGGAGCGAAGGCCGCGGAGGGGGGAGGGGGGAGATCGAGAACGGGGTGGGAGAGCCAGGCTCGGCGGGGCGAGGCCCAGGGCCCGGGCGGGGCGATGGAGGAGGCGCTGCTCTCCACCCCCATCAATCCCAACAACTTCCCCGCCAAGCTGTGGCGGCTGGTGAACAGTCCCCGGTACCGCTCGATCCGCTGGGACGGCCGTGGTGAGGGGCTGCTCATCGACCAGCCGCTCTTCGAGGCCGAGCTGCTCAGCCCGCCCGGGGCGGGGGCCGGGGGCGGCGGGGCCGGGGGCGCCGGCGGCGGGGGCGGCGTCGGGGGCGCCGGGGCCGAGCCCGAGCTCTTCAAAACCACCAACTTCACCAGCTTCATCCGCCAGCTCAACCTCTACGGCTTCCGCAAGGTGGTGCTGGGCGGGCCGGGCGCGGCGGGGCCCGGGCCGGGGCCTGGGGGCGGCGGGCCGGCGGGCGACGGGCCGCTCCACCACTTCCACAGCCCGCACTTCCGCCGCGACCAGCCGCAGCTGCTCGTGCACCTCAAGAGGCTCACCAGCGCCAACAAGGCCAAGCTGGCGGCCGGCCTGGAGGTGCCCTGCCGCCCGCCCAACCGCTTCCAGAGGCTCCTCATCACGTCGGCCTCGGCCTCTGCCTCCACCTCCCCGCTGCAGCACCAGGAGCCGCCGCTGCCGCCCTCGGGGCCCCGGCCGGAGCCACAGGGTGAGTCCCGTCCCTCCTGCTCTGTCCTCAGCCAGCGGCGGGGCGCTCGGCCGTGAGGGGGCAACTGCCACGCCCGCGGGCATTTCCTTGGTGGTGTCAGGGAAGCGCCCGGGAGCCGCTGTCAGCCGTGCTTACCGAGAAGTCGGCGCGGCACTGGCATCACCCCCCTTCCCGCCAGCACCTCTCCTGGACGGGGCCCATGGACGATGAGGCCCTTCTGTGTCCACTGGCGGTCACGGGGACCTCCGCGTTAGGCTGGCTTTCTTGAGTCTTCTCGGAACCCTCGTGGGCTCCAAACCTCTATCGCCAGGTATCTTCTCGAGACCCGGTCTTTTCACAGCGAACACCTAAAAATAAGTAGGCCTTTGTTGAAGCCCTGGGTCTGGAAGAAACAGAACTGGCTCCTGCGTTCTGATAGGAAGCAGAACAGAGTTCCTCTACAGGGTGAGGATATGGCAAAGGTCAAGGTGGGAAGGAACAGTCGCAGCCGAGAGAATGTAGAACAGTTATGCTAGCCCAGGGAAAGTGGTGATCAAGGTACCTTGAGTGAGTGTCTGTCCTTGATGAGCCATGCCGTCTTCCACCCATTGACACATCTAAGAAATCTTGGAAGAAGTGTTCTCACAGTGATCATATTTTAGGTTCCGGAGTAATGTGTAGAACCGTAGGCGTTGTTTATATAACTTGAAAGCAAAAATATAATAATATATTTTCCTGTTTTTACCAGGTATTGCTCATAGGTAGAATGAATTGGCTAAACAGTTCTTTCATAGTAGCTGATTAGACCCAATGCTTATTTAAGGTGTAATGGTTAGACACAGGTAAAACCAAATTTGTGTGTGTACAAATGTCCAGTTTTGGTTTAAAATGCTATTATAAAGCTCATGTTTACAACCTTGGAATTTTTCACTGTTGGCTTCAGTCTTTCAGTTTTGAAAGAAGTTTCTATGTGTAAGTCTGTATTTTGTTGCTGTTCAGTTGCTCAGTTGTGTCAGACTCTTTGTGACCCCATGGACTGCAGCCTGCCAGGCTTCTCTGTCCTTCACCATCTCCCAGAGCTTGCTCAAACTCATTGAGTCTGAGATGCCATCCAACCATCTTGTCCTCTGTCATCCTCTTCTCCTGCATTCAGTCTTTTCCAGCATCAGTCTTTTCTAATGAGTCAGCTCTTTGCATCAGGTGGGCCAAAGTATTGGAGCTTCAGCATCAGTCCTTCCCATGAATATTCAGGATTGATTTCCTTTAGGACTGACTGGTTCTTGCAGTCCAAAGGACTCTCAAGAGTCTTCTCCCACACCATAGTTCAAAAGCATCAATTCTTCGGTGCTCAGCCTTCTTCACAGTCCAACTCTCACATCCATACATAACAGCTGGAAAAACCATAGCATTGACTACACAGATCTTGGTTGGCAAAGTAATGTCTCTGCTTTTTAATATGCTGTCTAGGTTGGTCATAGCTTTTCTTCCAAGGAGCAAGCATCTTTTAATTTAATGGCTGCAGTCACCATCTGCAGTGATTTTGGAGCTCAAGAAAAATAAAGTCTGTCACTGTTTACATTGTTTCCTTCTCTATTTGCCAGGAAGTGATGGGACCAGATGCCATGATCTTAGTTTTCTGAATGTTGGGTTTTAAGCCAGCTTTTTCACTCTTTTCTTTCACCTTCATTAAGAGGCCCTTTAGTTCTTCTTCGCTTTCTGCCATGCTGCTAAGTCACTTCAGTTGTGTCCAACTCTGTGTGACCCCGTAGACGGCAGCCCACCAGGCTCCCCCATCCCTGGGATTCTCCAGGCAAGAACACTGGAGTGGGTTGCCATTTCCTTCTCCAATGCATGAAAGTGAACAGTGAAAGTGAAGTCGTTCAGTCATGTCTGACTCTTAGCAACCCCAAGGACTGCAGCCTACCAGGCTCCTCCATCCATGGGATTTTCCAGGCAAGAGTACCGGAGTGGGGTGCCATTGCATAAGTATGATGTAATCTGCATATCTGAAATTATTGATATCTCTCCCAGCAATCTTGATTCCAGCTTGTGCTTCATCCAGCCCAGCATTTCACATGATGTACTCTGCATATAAGTTAAATAAGCAGGGTGACAATATACAGCCTTGACGTACTCCTTTCCCAATTTGGAACCAGTCTCAATTTGTTCCGTGTCTGGTTCTAAACAGTTGCTTCTTGACCTGTATACAGGTTTCTCAGGAGGCAGGTCAGGTCGTCTGGTATTCCCATCTCTTGAAGAATTTCCCACAGTTTGTTGTGATTCACACAGTCAAAGGCTTTAGCATAATCAATGAAGCAGAAGTAGATGTTTTTCTGAAATTCTCTTTCTTTTTCTATGATCCAGTGATTGTTGGCAATTTGATCTCTGGTTCTTCTGCCTTTTCTAAATCCAGCTTGAACATCTAGAAGTTCTCGGTTCATGTATTGTGTTGAAGCCTAGCTTGGAGAATTTTGAGCATTACTTTGCTGGCATGTGAGATGAGTGCAATTGTGCGATAGTTTGTACATTCTCTGGCACTGCCTTTCTTTGGGATTGGAATGAAAACACCTTTTCTGGTCCTGTGGCCACTGCTGAGTTTTCCAAATTTGCTGGCATATTGAGTGCAGCACTTTCACAGCATCATCTTTTAGGATTTGAAATAGCTTAACTGGAATTTCATCACCTCCACTAGCTTTGTTTGTAGCGATGCTTCTTAAGGCTGACTTGACTTTGCACACCACGATGTTTGGCTCTAGGTGAGTGATCACACCATCGTGGTTATCTGTATCATTAAGATCTTTTTTGTATAGTTTTCTGTGTGTGCTTGTCACCTCTTCTTAATATCTTCTGCTCTGTTAGGTCCATACCATTTCTGTCCTTTATTATTGCCCATCTTTGCTTGCAAGTCTATGTTTACTCAAACTTAAAAAACTCTCTGTGATAGAAAAGTACTTTGACTTTTAAAACTATTTTCAACTGGATTTCTAATGCCCTCCCCCTTCTTCCAGGAAGGTGAGGGTGGCAATATTTCCTTTCCTTGTTTAAAGAGTGGGTGATGTGTAGCAGCATACCAAGAAAGCAACAGGATATGATTATGAGAATTCATTCTTTACCTTCAACCAGGAGAGTAATAGAGACGTTTTCATCGTGTTAACAAGAGATTTAACAGAAAAGTGTCTGGCTTACTTTTCACTTATGGGAAAATTTTAAATATACAAATAAAAGTAACACTGTGTTCAGTTTAATGTAAGCCCAGGGTTAGGAATGAGCAATCTTCATTTGGAATTTAGAAGATGGATTAGGTTGTGTATCTATGGAGTTTAGAAGATAAGGGATTAGGTTAGAGTTCTAGGAACTAGTTGGAAAAGTAGCAGTGGCATAGGAATGTTCTAAAGGAATTCTAAAGGAATATTAAGCCACTTACTTCCATGTGATGTCCATTGATTTTTGTGGGGAATCAAATGGAGAAAGGCAGTGGATACAATACCTTGTCATTCATTTAGATACTTGTTTTTTCAGATTGTGTATCTGGTGGGCATAAGGAGAAAAGACTGAAAATGTGTTCTTGGGAAAAACAGGATCACTACTTCAAAGAAAGAAACACACATGCATACATAGAGACCAATTCTTGCTCACTTTTTCCTCTTCTCCGATTTCTTTTTTCCCTGCCCTATCCTACACCTAGTTGTAAGTATAGAGTTCATTTCAGTTGAAGAAGCACAGGGGCTATGTAGAATCTGATTTTTCTCACTTATAATTCAGTTGGTCAGCATTTTAAAGATTACTTGTTGAAAAACATAAATGTAATTCATACTTTTTTGGTATAGCTAATACATAAGTTCATATTACCTCCATTATCATAGTTTTCATACATTTCATACATCCTGCCTGTTGGTATGTATAGAAAATATGTCAGGTGTGGATTGTCCACAACATAGACTTGGTTCATTAGGAAATTGTGTTACTGACTTGGGTGGAATGTAATTCTAAGTTTAAGAATACAGGTCCAACTTTGTTTTGCTTTATCTCCATGTTCTAAGTCCTTGGTTCTCTTTTGGCTCACTAATTTTTATTCTGCTTAATTCTTGATTATATGCCTGACTATACTGCTCCTTCTTCATTTCCTTTTTGTGTTCTGTGTCCTACTGCAGCTTCTGATTTAAATACTTCTCTTTTGCAGTAGAATCCTCTGTGTTAGGACCTGGTTCTTTTACCCAGGTCCATTGAGCCAGTTGTCCTGTTCACCTTCTGAGAATGTTGTTCAGTCGGTAAGGCGCGTCTGACTCTGAGACTCTGGACTGCAACATGCCAGACTTCCCTGTCCTTCACTGTCTCCCAGAGTTTGCTCAAACTCATGTCCATTGAGTCAGTGATGCCATCCAACCGTCTTATCCTCTGTCACCCCTCTGTTGCTGCTGCTGCTGCTAAGTCGCTTTAGTCGTGTCTGACTCTGTGTGACCCCATAGACGGCAGCCCACCAGGCTCCTCTGTCCCTGGGATTCTCCAGGCAAGAATACTGGAGTGGGTTGCCATTTCCTTTCCAATGCATAAAAGTGAAAGTGAAGTCGCTCAGTCGTGTCCGACTCTTAGCAACCCCATGGACTGCAGCCCACCAGGCTCCTCCGCCCATGGAATTTTCCAGGCAAGAGTACTGAAGTGGGGTGCCATCACCTTCTCCGTCACCCCTCTGTACTTGATAAGAAATGTGAGGGTCACATGTTTTTCCTGTTTTTGTTTGCCCGCTATTGTTATCTTGTTTTTATTGGCAGTTTATTTCATAATATTTGTTAAAGCTTTCTAAACTAACTCTCAAGAACCAAGTTTTGGGAAAGAGGCAAGTTCTCTCCTGGGGACTGACTAGCTCAGATTCACTTTTACAGATGGAATAGAAAGAACAACAGAAATTCAGCCTACCTTACATTTTTAGGATCCTGGATTTAAGCTTTGCCAAATATATGTCTTAGATGTCCTAAAGACATGTAGGTGATGTTCTATAAAGTTGGTAGACTAGAACCCTGCGAAGTAACCTCTAACAGAAGAATAAGAGCTGGACGTGTTTTAGTTCTTAATTAAAAATGAAAACAAATGTCCTTCTAATTTGTGTCCTGTGTCCTTACATTAGCAGTATCTAAAATATTTAAATATTTGGGCATCACTCAGAATTTATCATAGTAGAAGTAGAAATGTATTTTAATTCAGATCTAAATTTGAATTTGAGAAATCAGGGTAGAGTATTCTTTAATTATCTATTGTTATTGACAGTCTGAAAATTCATCAACAATTTAACCTTAAAGAGGGTAAAGAAGGGTTAGTGAGCTATTTGACACTCTAGCAATATAAAGTTTTATCATCCAAGAAAGAAAAAAAAAACAAACAAGTGATGGGCAGTTTGGGACCTCACAAACAAAAAATTTTTCTTTAAGTCTTAAAGCAAAGAACTGTCAGTGGTAGTTCAAAGTGTGTATACATGTGTTTGCTAGTCAGCATAAAAACTATTTTGTATTTTAAAAGTAGTTTTTAAAAGGTGTATCATTTAAATACATTTAATCTTCTGAAGGAGAAGTTTTTTTGTCCATTAGATTTTTTTCTCCATTAGCTCTTGATTTCCAGAATTGTTTTTTGTTTTCTTATTTTAACTTTTTACTTTATATTGGAGTATAGCCAATTACCAATGTTGTGACAGTTTCAGCAAATAGCAAAGAGACTCAGTCTACATGTATCCATTTGCCTCTAAACTCCCTTAGCATCCAGATTGCCACCTAACATTGAACAGAGTTCCCTGTGCTACAGAATAGGTCCTTATTGGTTATCCATTTTGTGTGTACACGTCTGCCCCAAACTCCTATATTTGTTTATTTTTGGCATTAATGCTTTATTCTTTTTAAATTTTAAGGGTTTATTTGAGCAAAATCAATTTGAATCAGGCAGCACCAAAACAGAAGTGATTATGAGCACTTCTTAATGCTTCATTCTTTAGAAGAAATCAAACATTATAGGAATACTAGAACAAAAGATGTATAACATTTAAATATTTGGAAAAGTAGGTGAGTGCCATCTTTAGCAGATGAGTAGCACGTAAATTAGACTTTCCCTCTGTTTTATAGATTATAGGTATAGTTTATATATATATTTTATTTATATAGATATAGTTTTATAGATATAGCTTAATACAACAAAAACAAATTGAAAAGCCTTTGTGAACCACAAAATTTAATAGGTAAAATCCTTCCTAGGAATAAATTAGACTAGCTTTATCTTCAAGAACCACAGTCTTTAAAATAAGTTCAGCTTGCAACTTTTATATTTTCCTTTTCTTCATTATGTAGTATTGCTCTTTCTCTCTCTTCCTCATCTCCACTGATTAATTCCTTTCAACCTTGCAAGATAAGAAAAAGCAAATATAGGAATCTCTTGTCTTGAGTGTGTGGATTTTTAACAGACTCTCTAGGTGATTCAAATGTAAATCAATGTTTGAGAGCCATTGATATCTAGGAAGGGACTAGAGATACTCTGAAGAAAAAGAGACCATGGAAAATTTTTGATTCAGGAATGACCAAGTCAGAGTTTCCAAGCTTGACTTTTCTGCAAAGATTGTTACTAAATTTTTTTTAAAAATTGAAAGGGAGCATGAAATTTCTTACATGAAATTTCTTTTTCTGGGATAATTTTTATTTTTTCCATACTTATATCTTTCATGAATATGGTTGAGTGCTTATTTTTGTACCTATTATTAAGATTCCTAAATGATTTAAAAGACCAAATGGAATTTCTAAAACTTCTAGGAAGTACTGATAGTTTATAGATTGGGAAAATCTGGGTCAGTCGGTTGAGGTGACAGGTAAGATGACATTTAACCTTTGATTTAATTTGATTTAATGTTAGAGTTTGGCCACTTTGTCTCTTATCACAATCATATTAACAACCAAACAAAATTTGTTTGATTATTTTTTCAGCATTGTATTTGTAATTTCATGTTGTGTATTCTGAACTTGTTTTTACCAATAAATTTCTGTTGTGTTGAGAATGGCTGGAAACTCAGCATATTCACAAGTGAAGAGTAGTGTATGTTTTGTGACTTTTGGTTTACTACATCTGGTGGTGTAATATAAAATTAGTAAATGTGCTCTTCCTCTTTTATGCAGGACCAGTGGCTGTAGGACAATTTCACCGGTCGTTCCGGCGAGATAGTTTGTCTCCTTACTCCTACGTATCGACTTCATCCCACAACCACAGTACTTTTCCTCTGAAAGGTTTAGATCGGACCCCGATCCCTCCTAGAACATGGCAGAACTCTCTTGGAATGCACCCAGGACAAGTGGAAACGTCTCCTACTTTTTCAGATAAAGGGGTTCCATTTCCTGTACTACAGAGGTTTCCAACTGAGGTTACGTATACCCTGCAGCCCAGTGCCACATCTGTACACGTTCAGCAAGGTCCTCAAACAATGGTCAGCTCCTCCCAAAAATATAGTAACTACACACCCTCAGCGCAGTACTCCCAAGCCTACTATCCAACAGGTATGAGAAATTCAAATTCAGTGGTTTCTTTTAAGGTACTTGATAATGAGAACTTATATTTTTTTAAATGCATTTTTGTATGCCTAAACAAAAATAGGAATGTACACCTAAGAAATGTCAAATATTTCTCATGAATACTCATTTTTTTAACAATATGTGAAATTTCATTATGTTCTTAAAGGCTGTGAAAATTGTTGGAGCATAGAAGTGTATATTTTAGTGAAACTTTGGTATCCTCAAAATATGTTCTGGTAAGACTTAGTACACCAGATCTTGGTATAACACTGTTCTTGGTGTAGTAGTTTTTTTGGGTTTTTTCCTTTTAGAAAAAAACTACTTATATTACATATTGTTTATTTTTTAGTTATGTAGCTGAGACTACCTCATAATGAAATAATCTTAGTATCTCAGTAATGAAGTTTAATATAAGAGCCTACTCACCATCTCTTAAGACTAAATTATATTCTTTTAATAAAAATGTAATGGTGTGGTTTGGCAGTGCAATCCCTGCAGGGTTAATCTCAGCCAGCGAACAGCTGGGAGTAGCTGAGAGAAGAGCCTGACAATGACAGCTGACCTAGAGCTCCGCCAAGGGCGTGGAAGACCTGCCAGTAGAGCTCAGGCCACTCATTGGGAATCCATGTGATAGTGACCATCCATTTAGCTTCTTGGGGCCAGGGGATGTTTTTGCGGGGATACATTTTTGCAGAATGATAATGTTACCATTTAATTAAAAACAATTTATTGTTTTGCAGAAGCACCATAGAGGTGATATGTGTTTTCATTATTGTTTACACAGAGTGATGAAATGGGGCAATAGAAAAAAGTCAAGGGTCAAGGCTTTCAGAAAAGACCAGGAAGAGAAAAAAGGGGGCAGTCCTTTGCCCTTTGAATTAAGAGTGTAGGCATATTAATTAAGTACAGCTGGAAGCAGTCTCCAGAGGTATTTTTGTTAGACCACTTTTCCCAGGCAGGCTGAAATCAAAAACTAAAATGAGTGGGAGGCATGTAAATTAGATAAGGGGGTTAAATGATTGGTTGTCTTTTAAAAGCTATAAATTTGAAAACTGTTCCGTTTATAATAATGCTGGTAATATGCAACCATTTTTATTTATTATTGGCTCATTGCATTCTACCTAAATACAGACAGTAAAAGGGATTGCTTTATTTTCTCAAAGCACTTAAGTTCAATAATATTAAAATAATAAAACCAGAGGTTAAATTAGATTGAATTCTATAGATTTTTGGAGCTGCTACTGTTTTGGTGGATGGAGAAGGATAAGGGGAAGAAATTATATGGAGTAAGATGATATAGCACTTTAATTGTTTGCCTACTAGAAATTTTAAAAATCTTTTTTTTAACCTTATATATAAAAAAAGTGGAGACCTAATTCTCTTTTTTTCAGACTTTCAGCTAATTCTTTGAAGAACAAAAATATCTGGGTGATCTTGAAAGCTAGAAGATGACATTTTATGTTATATATCTTATGTATAGCAACAAATAGTGTCAGATCTTTCCTGAGGGATTTTTAATCAATATTTTGATAAATTAGGCATTTCTATCTAAATTATAATTTGGCTGCATTCCATAAATGCATAGAGTATATATATATGAGAGAGACAGTCTATATTTTTCTTATACTTGCTTTACGTTCTATAGCCCATCAATTGGACAACACCCCCGTCTCTCTTCCTTTTAGCAATGAATGTTTCTCTTTCTTTTCCTAACCTCCCTTAAACGCCCCTCCTCTACACTTCTAAAGACTCAAAAACTGGGGAGTTGAAATTTAGGAGGACTACAAGAGAGAGAGAAATGTGCTTGGCCTTCTAACTTGGAATTTTGGAGAAATTTTCCTATGTACATATTAGATATGGTGCTTAGGTTCCATATTACGATTAGTGCTGCAGTTAAGGTACGGATGGTTATAGTCTGGCTTAGGAGCCAAACTAGCCTGTATGATGATGTTTCTACGGGAAAATGTATTCCAAGTTCCGAACAATCCTCTTAGAAACTCCTAGTTCTAAATTTTATGAGAACTAGTTGTATGATATTAGAAAATACTACAAATTTATTCATTTGTTATAGAAGTACTATTTGTTAAATTATTATAATTTAGGATCTGTGTCATTTCAAAAATATTTTGTGTTAGCTTGGATTTAAATTTATAAATAAACTTATTAATTTTATAATTACATTGAAAATTGTCTCCAGGAGTCCAAGATAAGGACTAGGAAAGAGACACATTAAAAGAAGAAGTGCTGCTGATGTTTTGATAGTATAGAGTGCATATGAAATAGAATCTTGTATTATCTGAATTTTTGTTTTGTCTTCTTTGATATGGATGATTGAAATTACTGTGAAGGTTCTGAGGTTATGAGAAAAAGAAAGAAATCTCATGATTTCATAATGAATTCTAATATATAGAGTAGTTCTATGATGTAATGTAGGAAAATTGCTTTGAACATTCTGAAGTACTATAGAAATAAAAAGTTGTATTGTTAAATATGAAAGACCTTCTATGGAAGGGAAAGAAAATGCCAAAGAAATAAGTGTACAAGTACTTAATTCCTCCAAATCTTAGGTGAAGGAGGCAAGACATAGTGAGCAGTTTAACCAATATTTAGTGAATACCTGTTTGTGAAGGGCTTTACAAATGACTTTACCAAAGTTAAGTAAAATACTACTCTCAGAGGCAGGATAATAATCACTCTCAATCCGGCTTTCCAAATCCTAATAAAGTAACTAATTTTGGAATAATGATCATACTTGAATCCTTTCAAAGTGAATTATATGACTTGAGATTTGGATCAAATTTTAGTAAAAAAACAATACTCAACTTCATTTAAAAATCAGTTATATTGAAAATAAACTTGGATCTGGTCTTCATGTGGTATAACCAGTAAAATTTGTGTTTTGTAATATTTCATAAATTATTTCTCTAGTAAAGCCAAACTTTGAGACTAAAAAACTGCTCTCAAGACTGACTCATAAATGGACTCACATGAGTTGTTTCTCACATTTGCCCTTCCTCTCTTGAGGCATCTGTTTTCTTTGCCCTGCTCGTTTACATTTTTTCCACTCTTAACCCCTTCTTCAAAGGCAAAATGTTATAGGTCCAGCATCAGTGGACTCTTTTTAGTCTTGCCCTATCTTGAATTCAGTTTTCTTCTCTAATGCTGTTTTCAGGGTGCTACTATAATTTAATTTCCCTTTTTTATAAAAAAAACTTTATTTTAGACCTTTTTGTTTTGCTCATTCTGTATGTATTTGAACATACAAAAGAATATTAGTATATTCATATTTATATATAGAATCCTGTATTGAGGAATTGTTTTCCTTTGACTCATGTTGTAATGCTGAACTGATTCAAAGTTAACTTTGACTTTTTGCCCAAGTTAAGTTTTAAGCTCAAAGCAGTGATTGGTGATTTGTAGCTGCCCTTTGTCTCGTATATTTGTGTAGCAGTCACTGTGACCAGGTACTATGCTGAGTGCTTTCCAAATATTAATTCATTTAATCCTCAAAACAACTTTATAAGATAGGGAATGTAGTTATCCTCATTTCATAGATTAGAAGCTGAAGCACAGCTCAGCACAGGCAGGGCTAGGAAACAAATCTAGGCAAATTCTCTCGAGTTCATTCCTTCGGCCATTGTGTTCTGCTTGTTGCTGCCGGCCTGCTTGTAATACAGAGAGGACGTTTTGTTTGTTTTGTTTTTCTTCTGAGAGACTTTTTCCTGGTATACCTCTTCCCCAGAGTTAGTTCCTTCTAGATAGGGTAGGTGACAGATACTGGTCAGGGGGACCTCGCCTTCTGTGCTACCGACGGCAGGGCACTGACCCTGGGCTGTTGACTCTGCTCCAGCAAAGAGACAGACTCCATCCAGCTGCTAGAGTGGGACATTCAGTCTGCAGCTGTGTCTAATTCATTTCTGTATCCCCCTGCACCTGGTGTAGTGCTTGGCCATAATGGGCTCTCAGTAAATATTTATTGAGTAAACGAAGTAATTTTAGCCTCAGCTCTGCAGTTAGTCATATGATGGACATTGTGACATTCTGTGGATTATTTCATGTCACTCGGTTTCAATTTCCCTTTCCAAAAAGTGGCAGTAATAATTTGGGTCTGGGATTAAATGAATTAATGTATAGAATTTGAATAGACTTCAAAATTTAAAACACTTAAAAACTTTATATTTACATATAAAGGATAACATATTTTAAAAGCTGTATTTCAGATGAGCCTAGCTACTAACACTTTAAAGGCTGACTGAAGTGATTTAAAAGAACATATCCTTCTCACGAAGGTGCATGTGTTTTATTATTTTCTGAACTGACTCTTGGGCAAAGAAGGTTGATGATTACTGTTTTGAAGTACATTAAATTTTAAACATTTGATCTTTAGGCTTTTCATTCTACATAATGTACATAAACAAGTATAGAATATGAAGTTATAAGAACTTTCTGATGCTCTGGGAGCCTGTATTGTCAGTTTCTCTGGAAAGGTCTGAGTTTGTTCTTATGGAGAGAGGGACTTGGCGTAGATACATTAGGAGGATTTTTAAGTAAAAGCACAATTATATTTTATTTTCATTGCAGTAAAATACATATAGGATTGACCATTTTAGCCATTTTTAAGTGTATAGCTCTGTGGCATTAAATACATTCACATTGTTGTACTAGCATCACCACCATCCTTTTCTAGAACTTTTTCGTCTTTCCCCAGCTGAAACTCTGTACCCAGTAAACACTAACTTCACATTGCCCTCTCGCCGTCTTGTGGCGACTGCCGTCCTGCTCTGTCTTGAAGAATCTGCTAACTCTAGGAACCTCATGTGAGGGCAGTTGCGTATTTGTCCTTTTGTGATTGGCATCTTTCACTTATTCCGAGTCATTGATATAGTGGGATGAGTCAAATCTCCTTCCGTTAAATGCTGAATGATTTTCTGAAACTTCATATGCATGGACCACATTTTGTCAGTTGGCCTGTTGATAGACGCTGGGTTGCTTCTACCTTTTGGCTATTGGTGCTCTGAACTTGGTTCTACAATAACATGTTCTGCTTTCACTTCTTTTGGTTATAGACTCGAATACCATTTCTTTACCTCACTGTAGATGAGATGTTGGGGTTCTGGTTGCTGTCGTAACTTACCTTGAAATTAACTTTACTATTAGGATATTTTTCCTTTTAAGTATTTCTTTGCTGTTGATACTGTACTATTCCAGAGTAGCTTCAAGTCCAAAACATTTTATTTTTATTTATTTTTAAAAACGTTTAAATTATAAATATGAATTACCTACATTGGATAAAGTATATGAACTTGTTTTCCTAACCTATAGTGGATGTGAAAATTTTTACCTTTAGATAAATTTTTAGTAATCTATTTTTTACCATAAAAGATGTCATCAACTCTTATATATGAAATAGAAATTGTTCACTATTTCCAGCTTTTTATTCATTCAGTGCCTTAAATGAACACTGCCTTCAGAAAGATACTGAAGGATCTTTATGGAGATGAATGTGTCTTCATAGTGATAAACTCAGTTTTAGAAGTGTTAGTACTTTCACAGTGCTTTCCTAATACACACTGGATTAATTTTTCATGTATGAAGCACACAGTTGTATTTTTATAACTAGATTTTCATATCCAGTGAACTTATTAATACTTTACTTTGTTGTGTTTTGTTGGCTGTATGAGGTGGGACTGCTCTGGTAAGGAACTAGCCATTGAGGGGTCTTTGGATTAGCTGTTCACCTCCCTGTCTTCATGCAGGCACCTTTCTACTTCCCATTTGTAACTGGACACTTTAAAGGACAGTCACTGCTTTGCTGTTTCCTTAGATACCAAGTCAGCTATCAACTATATATTAATATATTCTTGACTTGTATGTTATATTTTATTGCTGTATATTCTATGTTATTTTTTCAAGAAACTTATTTTAAGGTACACTTTAACAACTATTCAAAATATGTAAACTGTGGCATCAGATTGATTATAGCACTATCAGAAAAATAAAGCTAATACCTTTCATTGATTTATTTGTAACAAAACACTTTTATGGTGCCCTGATGGGTGAAAAGATCCCTTGGAGGAGGAAATGGCAACTCACTCCAGCATTCTTGCCTGGAAAATTCCATGGACAGAGGAGCCTGAGGAGCTGCTGTCTGTGGATTCACAAAGAGTCCAACATGACTGAGCACACACACACGCGATAGGGGGAAATCTTACTGAGTCCTTTCTGCCACTAGGGGGCTGTTTTTCTTAGCTGTTAAAACTGGAAAAAGATCCCAGTTTTTTTCAGTTTCAGCAATCCCTGCAGACCCCTCCTTAGCTTTTTGGATTTAACTTATTTCCCAGGGTATTTATGCTTTTAAATATTCTGGGAAACCAAATTCCAATCCAAAAATTTTTTATTGTGTATTTGAATAATCTCAAAGGATATGGGAAGTGACAGCTGCTTGAATTTTATATGGCCATCCTAGTAATATCTGGCTTTTTAAACCACTGGAATTGTTAAAATTATGTAATTCAGAAAACATCAACCCTTATGTTCTTACTTGAACTAGAATTCTATCCATTATTTTTTTATTTCCATGTGTAAAATTTAATGCCTTAAAATGCACATGTATAATAAAATATTTCTCTTATACCTTTATGAACTTCTGACATTTTAAAAATCCATAGTCAGTAATGGATAAAAGGGAAGCATTTTGATGAATTTTTGCAATTGTTAGACTAATTTATTTCAAAGATTATAGAATGAGATTATTTAGTAATTTTACTACCGTATTCAGAATATGAGAAATGTGGACCAAAAATGTTGCCACCTATAAATAAAGATACCTTAAAAATATTCCACAAGTGGAGTTCTAGTCAAATTAAAGTATTACATCTTAGGAAGAAAGATTAAGGAAATATCGTGATACATTAAAGAGCATGTACTTTGCAGTTTGATGATTGCCTCTGCCACTATGAGCTTTGTGAACCTTCAGCACATTTTTTAACATCCCTGAGCTTTAATTTCCTGATTTTTGTAATGTTAATATCTCATTCAGTTGTTTGGATTAAATGAGGCAATACATGTTAAAGGACCTTGGCCTGTGCCTGGAATATGTTAGGTGCTCAGTAAATCTCATACTCTCTTTAATCCAAAGGTGTGATGTTATAACTGATTCTCATTCGTTCTGGAGATTCTCTCTCTGGAAAAGAGGAGACTCAACCAATTATTAAGGCTGCATCTGTAAGTATGGGGACTTCCCTGGTAGCTCAGCTGGTAAAGAATTTGCCTGCAATGCAGGAGACCCCAGTTTGATTCCTGAGTTGGGAAGATCTGCTGGAGAAGGGATATGCTACCCACTCCAGTATTCTTGGGCTTCCCTGGTGGCTCAGCTGGTAAAGAATCCTCCTGGAGTGTGGGAGACTTGGGTTTGATCTGTGAGTTGGGAAGATCCCTGAAGATCTCCTGGAGAAGGGAATGGCTACCCACTCCAGTATTCTGGCCTGGAGAATTTTGTGGACTATTCCATGGGGTCACAAAGATTGGGACACGACTGAGCGACTTTTAACTTCACTGTAAGTATGACTATACCAGTACAAAGAATTCAATCTTTTCAAGGTATCCTAACTATAAAGAGGAAGTTTGGAAAATGTATTTCCTTAGCTAAAATCATTAGCTTTTTGTATACTGATTGCTTACTGTACGCCAGTGTTGTTTTTAGTAGGTACTGTTATTATTCCTATTCTATTAATAATAGGATACAGAAATGGAAGCCCAAAGGGATTAACCTTACTCCAGTTTATGTTCTTGTTGTTTAGTCACTGAGTTGTGTCTGACTCTTTTTCAACCCCATGGACTGTAGCCCGCCAGGCTCCGCTGTCCTTGGGATTTCCCAGGCAAGAATACTGGAGTGGGTTGCCGTTTTTTTCTCCAGGGTGTCTTCTTGACCCAGGGATTGAATCTGCATCTCCTGCGTTGGTAGGCAGGTTCTTTACCACTGAGTCACCAGGGAAGCCTCAGGTTTATGTAGCTAGGCTCCAAAGGCAGACAGTCTAGTTTTAGGTCTGAATTCCTAACCACTTGGCTAAATGAATAAAACACTTTTTTCCATAGATTTAACTGGATGCATTGTATATACAGTAGGAGTGTTTGGAGAGTTTTTATACTTATTTTATACTTAAAAGCACACCTTCCTCCAAATGTTTGTTGCTATTAAAATGATTGAAATAATTATTTTAGAATTTTGAATATGTTCTGATATTTTCAATAAAAGGAAATTACTACTTTCAGTAAGAATAGACTTTTGATTAGAAATGTAGCAAAATATTTAGGTGCTGAAGGATTCATTTATAAAAGTAGAAATGACCCTTTCAACTGACTTTTAGTATTGCTTTATTACTGTTTGTTTTCAACAAATAATGGCACCTCATTGGACTAAATATATTGCACCCACAAAGGGAAACTTTGGGAAGTTTTTGCTCCAGGTTGAAAGAGAGGTGCGCCTTGAAGGTCGTGGGGCCGCACGTGGGTTGATAGCTCTCTGTGTCTGTCTGTTGCAGCTGTGCTGCAGTGCTGCTCGCCTCCCACCCGCATGGACGCGCTCAGTAGCTGTGTCACGCCGCCTGCCGCCTCCTACGCACACTGCAGCTACTTTCAGGTAAGAGGCTGGGAGCCATGGACAGTCTCTGCATCAGGAACAGTACGGTTGACCAGTTGACCACGCAGAGTTTCAGCGTGTAGTTTTATCTTAATGAGTAGCCAGAGGTAAGCTGTGGATTATGGCCTCAGTTTTTCTCAATTCTTAAAAAAAAAAAAAAAGAGTTGATGTAACTGTTAGGCACACTAGCCACATGTAGGCTATTTAAATAGAAATTAATTAAAATTAAATAAAATTTAAAAATCGTTCCTCAAGTCACTAGCCACATTTCAGATGCTTAATAGTTTTGTATGGCTAGGGGCTACCGAATTTTATAGCGCACAGAACATTTTCATTATTGCTGACAGTTAGTTGAAACAGTGTTGTTCAACTAACTGTCAACAGTGGTAAAACTGACTACCGTGGTAAAATAATTCATTTTTCCAGGTAAGTGCTAAAAGTATATAAATCACCAAATGACAGATCCTTCCAAGATAGCACAGATAATTACTTTTTTTTTTTAAGGAGAAAGGGAAAATGATGTAAAAAATGAGAAACCCCTGTGTTGTAAACACCACACTTCAATCATTTTCTCATTATTTATTAGGAGCAATTTATTTGATTGAAATGTTGTAGACTACCAGTTTTAGGATAAAATTAAATCCTGTTTGTATTTTTATGTTGCAGTTGCTTAAAGATGGAATTGTTTTCCTTTGATACCATGTAATCATGATAGTTTCCATTCTTAAGAAAATAACTTAGTGGCATTCCAGTACTCAAAAGAACATTCCTTTTTTCCTTTTTTTAATTTAGAAAATATACATTGGAAGTCAAATTATAATCAGATTGTTGTTTGGAGAGCACAGAATCCAATGAAGGGGACTTAGACGGACATATTTAATGGCAGATATCATCAAGCATGTTAGTCTCGCTGTTTCATTTTCACTGGAAGGACATGTCTGTCTCACAAATTAGATGATCTTATCTGTAGATTCAGGGATTCTCTCCCCTGGGTCATACTAGAGATACTCTGTTGGTGTTTTTTGATTATATTTATGTTTTAAATTTGTTAAAAGATAAGAAAACCTTCTTCAGCGATCAATGCAAAGAAATAGAGGAAAACACAGAATGGGAAAGACTAGGGATCTCTTCAAGAAAATCAGAGATACCAAAGGAACATTTCATGCAAAGATGAGCTCGATAAAGGACAGAAATGTTATGGACCTAACAGAAGCAGAAGATATTAAGAAGAGATGGCAAGAATACACAGAAGAACTGTACAAAAAAGATCTTCACGACCCAGATAATCACAATGGTGTGATTACTCACCTAGAGCCAGACATCCTGGAATGTGAAGTCAAGTGGGCTTTAGAAAGCATCACTACGAACAAAGCTAGTGGAGATGATGGAATTCCAGTTGAGCTATTCCAAATCCTGAAAGATGATGCTGTGAAAGTGCCACACTCAATATGCCAGCTAATTTGGAAAACTCAGCAGTGGCCATAGGACTGGAAAAGGTCAGTTTTCATTCCAATCCCAGAGAAAGGCAATGCCAAAGAATGCTCAAACTACAGCACAATTGCACTCATCTCACACGCTAGTAAAGTAATGCTCAAAATTCTCCAAGCCAGGCTTCAGCAATATGTGAACCGTGAACTTCCTGATGTTCAAGCTGGTTTTAGAAAAGGCAGAGGAACCAGAGATCAAATTGCCAACATCTGCTGGATCATCAAAAAAGCAAGAGAGGTCCAGAAAAACATCTATTTCTGCTTTATTGACTATGCCAAAGCCTTTGACTGTGTGGATCACAATAAACTGTGGAAAATTCTTCAAGAGATGGGAATACCAGACCACCTGACCTGCCTCTTGAGAAATTTGTATGCAGGTCAGGAAGCAACAGTTAGAACTGGACATGGAACAACAGACTGGTTCCAAATAGGAAAAGGAGTTCGTCAAGGCTGAATATTGTCACCCTGTTTATTTAACTTCTATGCAGAGTACATCATGAGAAACGCTGGACTGGAAGAAATGCCAGGAGAAATATCAATAACCTCAGATATGCAGATGACACCACCCTTATGGCAGAAAGTGAAGAGGAACTCAAAAGCCTCTTGAGGAAAGTGAAAGTGGAGAGTGAAAAAGTTGGCTTAAAGCTCAACATTCAGAAAACGAAGATCATGGCATCCGGTCCCACCACTTCATGGGAAATAGATGGGGAAACAGTGGAAACAGTGTCAGACTTTATTTTTCTGGGCTCCAAAATCACTGCAGATGGTGACTGCAGCCATGAAATTAAAAGACGCTTACTCCTTGGAAGGAAAGTTATGACCAACCTAGATAGCATATTCAAAAGCAGACATTACTTTTCCAACAAAGGTTCGTCTAGTCAAGGCTATGGTTTTTCCTGTGGTCATGTATGGATGTGAGAGTTGGACTGTGAAGAAGGCTGAGCACCGAAGAATTGATGCTTTTGAACTGTGGTGTTGGAGAAGACTCTTGAGAGTCCCTTGGACTGCAAGGAGATCCAACCAGTCCATTCTGAAGGAGATCAGACCTGGGATTTCTTTTGAAGGAATGATGCTAAAGCTGAAACTCCAGTACTTTGGCCACCTCACGCGAAGAGTTGATTCATTGGAAAAGACCCTGATGCTGGGAGGGATTGGGGGCAGAAGGAGAAGGGGACGACAGAGGATGAGATGGCTGGATGGCATCACTGACTCGATGGACATGAGTCTGGGTGAACTCCGGGAGTTGGTGATGGACAGGGAGGCCTGGCGTGCTGCGATTCACGGGGTCGCAAAGAATTGGACACGACTGATCGACTGATCTGATCTGATCTGATGTTTTAAATAAGTCATTTAAAACATCTTTAAAGACTTTTTCTTACTGCAAAGGCAATACATGTTGATTGTAGGAAAACAGAGATAAGTAGACATAAAAGGTTTATTTAAAAAACATTTTTAAATTATGTATTTATTTATTTTTGGGTATGGTGGATCCTCACTGCTTGCTTTGCTCTGACTTTCTCTACTGTGACAAGTGGGGGCTACTCTTCCTTATGGTTCAAGGGCTTCCCATTGCTGTACTCTCTCCTGTTGCGGAGGACAGGCTCTGTGCTCCTGGGCTTCAGGAGTTGCAGCACTCGGGCTCAGTACTCATGCCGTGTGGGCTTTAGTTGCCCTGCAACATGTCGAATCTTCCCGGACCAGGGATAGAACCCATGTCCCCTGCACTGGCAGGTAGATTCTTATCTACTGCATCACCAGGGAAGTCTGACATAAAATTTTTAAATGGAAAAAAGGGAAGTGTTTCAGATGCTGTTCTGGAAATAATTGAGTTAAGTTTTGTTGGATTGTAGATGTGGTGACTGTGCATGAATGATCCGTATATTGTAATGGTTAAGAGCAAGAATTCTGGAGTCAGGCAAACCTAGGTTTGAAAGCTGGCTCTGTTAGTTATTTCATTGTGACTTTGAATAAATTATAAAGTTTCTCTGAACTTCAGTTCCACTATTTGGAAATGGAGATTATCACATTTCATTGACCTCTTATGAGGATTAAATGAAATAATGTACAGAAAGCACTTTGTGTATGCCTGGCACATAGTAAGAACTCAATAAATGGCATACAGCTGTAGTACAGTAGCTAGATGTTTAAGCCATTTAGATTTATGTTATTTTGGCATTAGTGGCCTTCGAATTACTGATACAATCTTTGTAGGGTGTTTGGCGACATTGACTCACTACCTATTTTATTCAATTTTAACTTTTCCGTATCTTGTGTTTATAACCTGATACAGTCAACAAACAATTATTGAATACCTACTCTGTGCAAAGCTCTGCATTTGGCAACAACTCATTACATGTTTTGTTTAATCATTACTTCAGAATTCTGTGTTCATAGCTTGAGGTTGTTTTTCATCAGATGTAATTGTGCATAATACTGTGTATAAGAGAATACATCTTGAAGATACCGGTCTAAAAGTGACAGCTATTTTAATCAATTGTTTTAGTATTAAAATAATCTCAACAAGGGACATTCGATATTCCATCCATTTTTTCCCCAGATTATTTGGAACGGAATATCGGTATCTCCCCCTGAATCTATTGAAGCATTGGCGGTCTTGTGAGCAGCCTGTGTTTATTTCCTTACTACATTCCTAAAACAGTGTATGTTTTTGTCTGTTAACCTTTCCGAAAGACTTTGATACATAGACATTTTATCAGCAAATAGGTATTTGGATACTGTAGCTTTTTTTCGATTTTGTATACTTTAACCCTGAGAAGTTTTGGTCCATTCCAATATTAAAACTTAGCATAGTGGTTGACGTATAGTAGCTCGTGTGCTAATGCTAACAATAGAGTTAAAGGTACCACTGCCAAAAACTTGACTGGCATTCAAGTTTTCTTAGTGAACTTTAAGATTAATTTGTTTATGTTTAGCATTCATCAGTGTAAATGTTTTTGCTTTCCTCCTTAATCTCATATTTGATTTTCTATCCAAAGAATCCTATTTTCTCTTTTCCCAGAATCCTCCAATGCAGTCTTCCTATCCAGTTGAATTTCTGCCTTCTAATTGGCCTTGCAGTGCTACTGATGAAAATAAAAAGACAGAAGTAAACCTAGAGGCTGTTTTTCAGATAGTAGATGAGTTGCATTCCTCCCCTAAATTGGAGATGGTCAAGGTGGAGCCTGTTGAGAATCAGTGCTCAACATCCCAGTCTAATAGAAGCCAACATATCCTAGCTAATTCAAACAACAGCAATCCATCTTCCACAAGTCAGGCTAGCCAGCTGGAGCCACTTACTCCTGTAGGCTCAGATATTACATCTTTTGTGGTCGGAACAGAACAGGCAATTACCAGCTCTCTACCACAGTCACCTGAGTACATCTATACCATCCACCCAGCTCAGCCTGTTGAAAATACTACAATGCAAGAGTCTGCAATCAACCAGCAAGCTCACATCAAACTGAAGGAGCAGCTAAGTCATAATCCATCTGCATCTTCAGTAGTATTTGTTCAGGAAGGGCTACCATTCAGCACACACCAGGTAAGAGGCAAAGAAAAATTCCTAGTAATGTTCAGAGGTACCTGGTGCTTCTTGCTAAGGACCGTTGTAGTGGGGACCCTGTCCCAGTTTTATCTGGGTTTAATACGAGTTCATTATGCTTTCCAGAAGGATCATGTCCCAGTGGTTCTGCACAAAGCATTTCAGAAAGAAGTAACCTTAACTGTCAGGCTTGCTCTCACTATGTTATGGTTTGAATGAGCGTGTGGTATAAGACTTATCAATATTTTCATGTTAAAAACATCCTTTGAGTTTCGCTTCCAAATTTAATTTGAATGGACTAGGTGTGCCTGCCTGATTAAATTCCACTTCTCAGATGGATGGTTTATCTCATAGATAACATCAGGACTTTCCTGGCCATTTGTAGCATGGAGGTAAGGAGATGGTTGGAAGTATTTTCATACTTTGTTACAACATTACTGAATTCTAATTTGATTTGAGAGCATACTGTGTGTGAATTTCCTTGCTAATATTCTCATTCCTAAAGCGGAATTCTGACTCTGGTTTGAGAGATATATTCTGAAGGTAGAGACTAGTCCTTGATCACTGCTAGCTTATGACCAGAAAATGAATAAACTCGCATTCTAAAAAATAAAAGTATATCCAAATTAAAATCACTTTTGTGATTTTTTTTTCTCAGTCCTAGTCTGATATATATATGTTTTTCATTTTGGATTTTTTTCTTTAATGGAGTTGAAAATGTCTTCATTTTTAGAGGTTCACAAGATAATTTTTTGGCAGTTGTGTGTGTATCTTGGTCACACCATGTGGCTCATGGGGTTTTAGTTCCCTAACCAGGGATTGAACCTGGGCCCTCAGGAGTGCGAGCATGGAGTCCTAACCTCTGGACAGTGAGTGAAGTCACCTGGGCAGTTTTTTTTTTAATGCATTCTTTTCTGGCTAACTTAAGGGTCAAATGTCTTAAGGTTTCTATCAACTCATTGTCCTTTTTGAGCCCAAACATTGAGACCCAGAGTACTATGTATTAAAATAATATTATACATTCAGTATACCAAAGATAGGCCCTTTGTGTTTCAAATATGCCTGTGAAAAGACCATGAAATGTGTCTTTATTCCTTCATGGTCACATCCAAAATAGATTTCATATTTTAAAATTGCATTCACACAGTTTCTTTAAAAAAAATTTGGATATCACAGCTTTTGAAAGCTGTATTTTGAACTTCTAGCCCTACTTCATTATATAGTTTTAGTTTAAAATAAATTCATTAATAAATAGAATATTTCAGAAATTGGTCAACTTGACAAAGGGATTAGGTATTCTGAAGAAAACATAGGAACTCCAAGAAAGAAATCTATGTATCATAAGCAAGACAGATCTAGATTTTGAATTTTGAAAGCTTTATTAAGACAAAACAAAATTAGTAGAATAAAGTATTCACAGCCCCTCTGACATCATCCAACAGGATCATACCTAGGGCCATTCCAGTATCACCAAGAGAGGAAATCTGATGGAAGAGATGTTAGAATGGGAAAAGATAGTGATATTAACTAGTTATAAATTGTGTGTGTGAATTTTATTAAAAAAATGAAACTTCATGGTGAATCTTCCTCTGGTCATAAGTAAATATTTTAGCTCCATAGGCATTTCAGTGGTTTCTGTATGGGGAAATATATGTCTTACTACCAAAGATTCAGATTAGCTTAGCAAAATTGGATAGTATCATTCATAAAGATTAAAAAGATCATGTTTGTTGGATCATTATTCTATAATACAACTCCTCTGATAAAGTGTCTTAACTTTTAGTAGCTGTTTGGGGAAAATTTGGAATAATGAGTGGTTTTAATATTTTAGATGGATGCCAGTATAAAATGCCAGACCAGTCCACCTGAGAATATCTTGCCTTCAGAACAAATGGGATTCCTTATTTCAGAAATGGGGCCTGCTAGCAAGCCTAGTAAAGACATGAGTTTATCCACTCCAGCCAGATACAGAGAGCGAAGAAGCAACTCACAGCAAGGAAAGTCCCCTGGTAAGGATTGTTGTGCTCTGGAATGCTCACAGTAGAATCATAGTGTGGAATTAATTTCTGAATGCTCTTCATTTATTATTCATAATTATACTTATCACATTGCTGTTTAATATAACTGTAATTTTAACTGTTTTTTCTTAATCATCCCTGTAAAGTACAAATTATATTTCAGTATTGCATGTAAAAATATGAGCTTTTGAAAAGAGAACATAGTAAGTAAAAGCAAAAGAATTTGGATTACTTAACTAGGAGAATGCAAGGATGAAAGACAATTTAATAACTGCTTCAGATGCCAAAGACTGTAATTACAGAAGTACTTGTTCTTTTATTAGCAAAGTATAGTACAAAAGGGCATGTTCTTAAATTGTGGCAAGAAAAAATTAGATGGACATTAAAGATATTACCCTGAGCATATTATAAAGTATGACTCTCTATCAGTGGGATTTTTCTTGTGGTTTGTAGGAGCCCAGAGTTGGTGATTGTTTTAGTACAGTTGGTGTTACTCTTTCTAGAGGTATAGACAGAATCTTTTTTTTTTTTTTAATATAAATTTATTTATTGTAATTGGAGGTCAGAATCTTTTTTAAGAAAATAGTGACATCTAACAAAACATGTTTCTTACATGATCCAAAACCAAGTCATCAAATTCTTCAGTAGACAATGTGAATATTATTAAATTATATGCACGTCAGAGGTGTGCAATTCAGTGAATTAAGCAATCCGGTCAAACAGTCATTTTAACCTATAAAAATCGGAAGAATCTTGGGAACTTCTGGAGAATTTTCCCCAAAAGTAAGCTAATAGTAATATGATCGAGGTATTGTTTAGACTCACAGGGTTCTTTCTGCAAAGTGCCATTTAGACCATGTCTCCCTGTTCATACTCTATGCTGAATGCAGGGTAGGCAAGGTTTGAGCTAAGAGGTTGGAAGAAAACTGAAGGAGCTGTAGGAACTGCAGCTATTTCTTCTCTCCTGGCTGGTACAGTAGCCATAGCAGCAGACATAACATAACCTCCCTCAAGGGCTTTCCAGGTGGAACTTACATATGCTTACAGAACAAAAGTAGTCCATGGCCAAGCAAGTACCTCATGATACACATGCTCGGTGCTATCCAACTCTTTGCGACCCCATGGACTGTACAGTCCACGGAATTCTCCAGGCCAGAATACTGGAGTGGATAGCCTTTCCCTTCTCCAGGGGATTTTCTCAACCCAGGGACTGAACCCAGGTCTCCCGCATTGCAGGCTGAGCCACAAGAGAAGCCCCATAAATGATCTCAGTTGTTACATAATCATTATTCATGAAACGTGGGGTGAGAGAGAGCGTGAGGAGAGAGAGCATGACCACCACCATCTTGGCTTATTTGCTCTTTCCCTACTGACCAAAAACTATCTGGACCACTCGTCTTATTTGGTAAACTTAACTTGTACAGTTGCTTTTAGTTGAGTATATGATCCAATCTGTAATCAGAGATTAAGATTTCTTACCACTGAAGATGTTCAAAACAATGGCATGGACTTTAAAGGCAATTTCGAAAAGGACAGTAGTGAATATTCACTGCATGCTCATTTTTATGCCATACTACAAACTTGATGAAAGTGGTATTGTCATCTACTTAAAGATCAGGACACTTAAGCTTGAAGAGGATAGGGAACTTGTTCAAGATCACATTAATTTAGCTAATATTCTGCTCACAGTCCTTCTGTTGACTGTGTCCTTTGATGCACAGAAGTTTGTAAGTTTGACATTCTCCCGTGTGTCTAATTTTGCTTTTGTTGCCTGTGTTTTTGGTATCGTATCCAAGAAACCATTGCCAAGCCCAGTATGATACAGTTTTTCCACTGTGTTTTCTTTCAGATGTTTTATAGTTTTAGGTCTCATATTTAGGTCTTTAATCCATTTTGAGTTAATATTTGTAGATGATGTAAGATAAGGTTCCACCTTGGTTCTCTTGCATATGGACATCCAGTTTTCCCAGCACATTTGTTGCAGAGACCTTTCCCCATTGAGTGTTTTTGGCATCCTTGTTCAAGGTGATTGACCATATGTATGAGGATTTATCTCAGGCCTCTATTCCAGTCCATTGGTCTGTTTTTCTGTGTTTATGCCAGTACCATATGATCTCTGTTTAACTATTCAGTTCTGCTGTTGTAGCACTAAAGCAGTCATAAATAATACATAAGTGAATGGTTGTGGCTATATTTCAGTAAAACTTTGTTTACAAAAAACAGATGCTGGGCCCAGTTTGACCTAGAGGTTGTAATTTGCCAAGCCCTGAGTTAGACTAACAGCTTATTTCTGAACAACAGCAATGGAAGCCAGAAGGAGTAGAATCATATTTTAAATAAACTAAAAGAAATCTGGAGTCCTGGAAATCTCTACCCAGCAAAAAGATTCTTCAATGATGAAGGCAAAAATGAAGACATTTTCAGATAAACACAAAATCAAGAGCATGCACCACAGCAGATAAACATTAAAGAAAGTTCTGCAGGGTGTTCTTCAGTAAGAAGAAAACAAGGAGACATATTGTAGTTTCCAGGATAATCACCAACATAATAGAAACAATCCAAAAAAAAAAAAAAGGCAGGAAAGGAGGAAGAAAGAAATGAAAAATAAGGAAAAGAGCAAACAAGTAATACAGTGGTTGACCCAAATTCAACCAATACAACTATTATATACATAAATGGTCTTTGATGTCAAAGGCAGAGATTGCTAGAGTAGATTAAAGGGGAAACTTCTACTGTAGGCTGACTACAGGAGACATGTATTGAAAGTAAGTGGATAGAAAAAGAACATGCAAACAGAAAGTATGAGGTGGCTGGTATGATTATTCTTAAATATCAGATAAAACAGACCTTAAGACCTAGAGTGTTTAAAAGAGGGCCACTTCATAATGATGAACAGTTTATCAGGGAGGTAGGACAAAGAATGTTCAAACTATCACATACTTGTGCTCATTTCACATGCGAGCAAGGTAATGCTCCAAATCCTTCAAGCCAAGGGCCACTTCATAATGATGAAGAGTTTATCAGGGAGGTAGGACAAAGAATGTTCAAACTGCCACATACTTGCATTCATTTCACATGCTACCAAGGTAATGCTCCAAATCCTTCAAGCCAAGGCTTCAACAGTACATGAACCAAGAACTTCCAGATGTTCAAGCTGGATTTAGAAAAGGCAGAGGAACCAGAGATCAAATTGCTAACATCGGCTGGATCGTAGAAAAAGTAAGGGAATTCCAGAAAAACATCTTCTGCTTCATTGACTATGCTAAAGCCTTCAACTGTGTGGATCACAACCAACTGTGGAAAATACTTGGAAGAGATGGGAATATCAGACCACCTTACCTGCCTCCTGAGAAACCTGTATGCAGGTCAAGAAGCAGTAGTTAGAACTGGACTTGGAACAATGGATTGGTTCCAAATTGGAAACAGAGTAAATCAAGGCTGTATATTGTCACCCTGCGTTTTTAACTTACATGCAGAGTGCATCATGTGAAATGCCACCGTGGATGCATCCCAAGCTATAATTACGATTGCTGGGAGAAATATCAGTAACCTTAGATATGCAGATGATTCCTAATAGCAGAAAGTGAAGAGGAAATAAAGAGCCTCTTGATGAAGGTGAAAGAGGAGAGTGAAAAAGCTGGCTTAAATCTCAACATTCAAAAAACTAAGATCATGGCATCTGGTCCCATCACTTCATGTCAAATAGATGGGGAAAAAATGGAAACAGTGACAGACTTTTCTTGGGCTCCAAAATCACTATGGACAGTGACTGCAGCCATGAAATTAAAAGACGCTTGCTCCTTGGAAGAAAAGCTGTGACAAACTAGATAGTATATTAAAAAGCAGAGGCATCACTTTGCCGGCAAATGTCCATATTGTCAGAACTATAGTTTTTCCAGTAGTCATATACAGATGTGAGCGTTGGACTATAAAGAAGGCTGATTGTCGAAGAATTGATATTTTCGAACTGTGGTGCCGGAGAAGACTCTTGAGAGTCCCTTGGACTGCAAGGAGATCAAACCAGTTGATCCTAAAGGAAATGAACCCTGAATATTCCCTGGAAGGACTGATGCTCCTTACTCCTACACTTTGATGCAAAGAGCCAACTCAGTGGAAAAGACCCTGCTGCTGGGAAAGATTGAGGGCATGAGGACAAGGGGATGACAGAGGATGAGATGGTTGGATGGCATCATCGACTCAATGGACATGGGTTTGAACAGACTCTGGGAGATAGTGAAGGACAGAGAAGCCTGGTGTGCTGCAGTCCATGGGGTCACAAAGAGTCGGATTTGACTAAGGGACTGAAAAACAGCAACACACCAATTATAAATGTGTTTTGTGTAATAATGGAGCTTCAAAATACATGAAACAAAATAACAAAATTTAAAGAGAGAAACAGACAATTCCTCAATGTACTAGGATATTTTAATACTTTTATATGAGCAGTTGATAGAATAACCAGACAAAATATCAGTTAAAGACAAAGAAGATATGAACAAGGTAACCACCTTGATCTAATTGGCATGTTTGGACACTGAGCGTCCAGTGCTTGCAGAGTATATACATTGTTCTCAAGAGCATACAGTACATTTACCAGATAGGTCATTCACTGGGCCGTAAGACAAGTCTCAATACATTGAAAAGAATTGAAGTCATACAAAGTGTATTTTCTGAATATAACAGATTAAATTAGAAATTAATAACAAATTAGGAAAAGATCAAATATCTGGAAATAAAGTAGCATACTTCTAAATAATTTGTGAGTCAAAGACAAAATCACAAGAAAAATTAGAAAATATTTTTAATTGAGTGACAATCAAAATACAATATCCGAGTTTGTGGGATGCAGCTAAAGCAGTGTTAGAATGAAACATACAGCTTTAAAGGCTAATAGAAAATAAGTAAGACCTAAAATCAATGACCTGAGGTTTTACCATATGAAACTAGAAAAAGAAGAGGAAAATAAACCCAAAGTAAATGTTAAAAATAAAAGCAGAGGGAATTCCCTGGTGGTCCAGTGGTTAGTACTCAGAACTTTGGACTTTCCAAAGGACACTCCAAGGGTGTGGGTTCTATCCCTAGTCCAGGATCCCTAGAACTAAGATCCCACAAGCCACACAACACAGCCAAAAATAAATAAAAGTAGAAGTCAGTGATATAGAAGACAGACAATTGAGAAGACTAACAAATGTAAAACTAGCTCTTTGAAAAGGTCGAAAATTTTGACAAACTCTTAGCTAGACTGATCCCCTGAGATTACAAACAGAACACAAATCATAACTATTAAGAATGAAAAAGAGACTAATACCTCAGAATCTATGAATGGTAAAATGATAATAAGAGAATACCACGGACAGCCTTATGTCAATGAACACAGCTACATAAATGGAATAGACACGTTTCTTAAAAAATACAACTTGACAGAATTCACACAAGAAGACCCGATGAATAGCCCTACATCTTTCTTTTAAAGAAGTTGGTTATCAAATATTTTCCTCACAAGAAGAAAGGAAATTACAGACTAATAATCTGCATGAATATATGTGCAAAAATAATTAACAAAATATTATTAGTAAATTGACTCCAACAATGTGTAAAAATAATGATGGACAAACCAAATAGAATTTGTCTCAAGAATGCAAGACTTGATTGTATTTCAAATGTTAAATGATGTTATTCATCATATTAACAGAATAAAGGAGAAAAACTGTGACAGTTTCAGTAGATGCAAGGAACACACTTGACAGACTTCAGCACACTTTAGTAATAAAAATCTCTCAACAACATAGGGATAGTGGAAACTTTTTCAAACTGATAGAGAAACATCTATAAAATCTGTATAGAAAGGATCATGATCAATAGTGAAAGACTAAGCTGTTTACCCCTGAGATTGGGGACAAGGCAAGGATGCCCACTTTTATGACTTGTGTTCAATATTGTACCCGTGGACCTAGCCATTGCAATAGGCAATAAAAAGAAGTAAAAGATGTATAGATGGGAAAGGGAGAAGTGAAACCGTATTTGCAGATGATATGGTTACTTACGTTAAAAATCTGAGGAATGTAGCAAAACTACTAGAACAAATAAATGAATTAGCAAGGTTATGTCTTACTTAGCAGGCCATATAGTTAATATGCAGACACAATTCCTTCTTTATAAATTAGCACACAACTGGAAAATGAAATTTTAAAAAATCAAACAGTTACAATAGGACCAAAATCAAAAGATACCTAGGTATATACTGAACAAAAGATGTCTAAGACCTCGACACTGAAAGCTACAAATTTTGCTGAAAGGAATTAATAAAAATTAATTAAAGAAATACAAAGATGTGCCATGTTCATGAATTTAAGAACAGCCAGTATTGTTAAAGTGACAGTTCTCCCCAAATTGATCTGTAAACTCAATGCAATCCTAATCAGAATTCTAGTAGACATTTTTTCTTTAATGACAAGCTGATTCTAAAATTTAAAAGAAAATTCTAAGGACACAGATTAACCAAAGCAAGTTTTAAAAATAAAAAGTTGGAGGAGGCTTTACCAGACTTACCATCCTGAATCATTAGGATGATCAAAAAAGCAAGAGAGTTCCAGAAAAACATCTACTTCTGCTTTATTGACTACGCCAAAGCCTTTGACTGTGTGGATCGCATCAAACTGTGGAAAATTCTTAAAAGAGATGGGAATACCAGCCCATCTTACCTGCCTCATGAGAAATCTGTATGCAGGTCAAGAAGCAACAGTTAGAACCGGACACAGAACAACAGACAGGTTCCAGATAGTACATCTAGGCTGTATATTGTCACCCTGATTATTTAACTTATATGCAGAATACATCATGCGAGATGCCTGGCTGGATGAAAGCACAAGCTGGAATCAAGATTGCCGGAAGAAATAACAATAACCTCAGATACGCAAATGACAGCACATTTATGGCAGAAAGAGAAGAAGAACTAAAGAGCCTCTTGATGAAAGTGAAAGAGGAGAGTGAAAACATGGACTTAAAACTTAACGTTCAGAAAACTAAGATCATGGCATCTGGTCCCATCATTTCATGGCAAGTAGATGGGGAAACAGCGAGAGACTTTATTCTTTTGGGCTTCAAAATCACTGCAGGTTTTGACTGCAGCCATGAAATTAAAAGACGCTTACTCCTTGGAAGAAAAGCTATGGCCAACCTAGACAGCATGTTAAAAAGCAGAGACATTACTTTGCCGACAAAGGTCCATCTAGTCAAAGCTATGGTTTTTCCAGTAGTCATGTATGGATGTGAGAGTTGGACTATAAAGCTGAGTGCCAAAGAACTGATGCTTTTGAACTGTGGTGTTGGAGAAGACTCTTGAGAGACCCTTGGACTGCAAGGAGGTCCAACCAGTCCATCCTAAAGGAGATCAGTCCTGGGTATTCATTGGAAGGATTGATGTTGAAGCTGAAACTCCAATACTTTGGCCACCTGATGTGAAGAACTGACTCATTAGAAAAGACCCTGATGCTGGGAAGGATTGAAGGCAGGAGGACAAGGGGACAATAGAGGATGAGACGGTTGGATGACATCTCTGACTCAATAGACATGAGTTTGAGCAAGCTCTGGGAGTTGGTGATGGACGGGGAAACCTGGTGTGTTGCAGTCCATGGGGTTGCAAAGAGTCAGACACAACTGAGTGATTGAACTGAACTGAACTGAAGACTTGCCATAAAGCAATAATAATCAAAATAGTTTGGTATTGGTGAAAAGGGAGGCAATCAGATGAATGAAACAAAATAGGAAGTCCAGAAATAGATCCACACCTGTGTGGTCAATTGAGTTTCAACAAAGGTGCTAAGGCAGTGCAATGGGGAAAGGAAAGTGTTTCCAACAAAATTAACGTTGACGCATACCTCACACCTCACACAAAAATTAACTAACTTAAAAAAAAAAAGAATAAAAAAAGAAACATGCTTTACAGACCTAAATTTAAAACCTACAGCTATAAAACATCTTGGGAAAAAAGAAAGACAAACTTTGCTCCTTTGGGCAAAAATTTCTTAGGACACAAAATATATGATCAATAAAGAAAAAATTGGTAAATTGGATTTCATCAAAATTTAAAACTTTTGCTCTTTGAAAGATATCTTTCAGAAAATGAAAAGGCAGGCCAAAAACTAGCAGAAAATATTGACGACACATAATCAAAACAAAGATAGTATCTCGAATGTGAAAAGAACTCTTAAGGTGAGGCGACAACAGGAGGAGACATTTTTCAAAAGAAGATATACAGATGACCAGTAAGCACATGAATAGATGTTTAATCATCAGGGAAGTCAGATTAAAACTCCAATGAGAGAGACTTCCTTGGTGTCTAATGACTAAGACTCCAAGCTCCTACTGCGGGGGGCCCAGGTTTGATCCCTGGTCAAGGAACTAGATCTCATATACCACAACTAAGAGTTTGAATGCCACACCTAAAGATCCAGCATGCCGCAGTGAAAACTGAAGATCCATTTTGCAGCAACTAAGACCAGGTGCAGTCAAATATTACAACCCAGGGATCCCCTGGAGAAGGGAATGGCAACCCACTGCACTGTTCTTGCCTGGAGAATTCCATGGACAGAGGAGCCTGGCGGACTCCAGTCCATAGAGTTGCAGAGTCAGACAGGACTGAGCAACTAAGCGCACATACACAGAGAGCCCTAGAAACTACTGCAGATGTCCATTAAAAAGTGAACAGATAGATTATAGTATATCCATGCTATCGAGTACTTTTCAGCAATCAAAAGGAACACATTATTGATACACACAAATCATTATGTTGCAGTGGTGGTGGGGAATATGCATGTCTTTGAAGCAATCCAGTTTTTGTTGCCTGCTTCTGCTAGAGTGGACCTAAAGGGTCTGAGGATTACTTCAGAGGCTGAACAATCACACATTTTAACAGGCCAGGCTTTTTATACCTCTGGCATTTTAATTCTTTCGAAAGAACTTGGAAGACTTTTGTTTCTCTTTGGTCATTCCAAGTGTGTGTTAGACTTCTCATCTAGGTAGTTTTTAAGCCTGAAAAGTCTGGTATTTGATTTACTGTTTGCACTTTGCCCATCCTCTTCCCTCAACCTAATGGCACTTTATATTGAGATATCTGAAAAGATGGGTTTGATTGGAAAGATAACACTTTTTTTTTAAGATAAGACTCTTAATCTGATTTTCGTCATAGTCAGAAGTACTTGAGAAAAGCTTAGAGGTACCTCTTACTACTGTTTCAAGTTGGGATATTACAGCAAACCTCACATTACTGAACGCTAGTCAGTTGGTGACCAACCACAGGCAGAGGAATATTTTCTTGCGTCTCTACTTGCATGCCAGCTACCTCTAGCTAGAGTTTATCTTTTTGGGCTTTGCTGAATGTGTCAGGAAACAGCCAACACATTGTGAATGTTTTCAGCCTTTCCCCTTCTGGTTACATACCCATTGGCATGTGGTCTGCTTTCCAGGGTGTCACAGGCAGTGATTTTACCAAGTGTTTTGATGTGGATTACAGAGATCACCAACATTCTAGCCCACTGTGTCTCAACCACCTGCCGTCTGACTGCTGAGCTAGAATCACATATTTTTATTTGAATTACAAGCAGCACCTCACTGTAGATTCCAAATTCCATATTAGTCCACGTATGAATTAGGCTACTGTAAAAAGCAAAACACCAGTGTCTTAAACAATTTAGAAGTTGATTTTCTTGCTCATGTTACAGTCTGAGAGTAAGCTGTCCAGAGGTGCTGTGGCAGCTTGACTTCCCTGCTGGCCCTCAGGTGTTACATGGTTAAAGACGGCTCATCACTTTGCCCTCGTCAGCCAGCAGATTGCTATAAACATCCCTTTCTTTTATGAGCATAATCATGGCTACACCACATCAGTTTGACTAGAACTTGGTCACCTGGTTGAACAGGCTGCAAGGGAGCTTGGAAATATGATCTTTAGCTGGGGGTTATTTGCCTTTTTAAAAGAAGAATAAATATTAGGAGACAACCAGAAGTCTCTGTTTTATGGACTTTGAGAAAATATTTACAACACGAAATATAGAACATTGTATTCATAATACATAAAAGCTTCTACAACTAGAAGAATGCAATCCAATAAAAAGAAATAAAGTTATATTAATGTGTAATTCAGTTGAAGAGATACAAATGACCAGTAAGTGTATAGAAGGATGTTGAACCAATTCAGCAAAATCAGTAATGAGAGAAATGCAAGTACTAAATCAACCAAAAACATTTATTTTTCAATCTGACTGACAAAACTTGAACTATTGATAATATCCAGGTTTGACAAAGATGTAGGATACACTGTTTGATAATTGGAATGTAAATTTGTAGAGCCTTTTGGAGGGCAGTTTGGCATGGTCTGTAAATAACTAAAGTCCTCATATGCTTTGACTTAGAAACTCTACTCCTAGGAATCTTTCTTATAAAGTTCAGTATAGTGTGTTATTTATAGTAACAAACATTTGGAAAAAAGCATAAATGCCTGACAATGGAGAACTAGACAAACTGTGATAAATTCATGTAATGAAATACTATGTAATCATTTAACAAAATAAAGTAGGTTGATATGTTTTTACTTGGAAAGATAGTGTTCACAGTATGTTAAGTGAATGAAGGAAGTTACAGTACAACGTGTCTAGTACAACTTGCTTTCTAGAAGGGAAAAAGAAAAATACTTACTGTAAAATTATATTAAAAAGTCTGAAATGAATAAAACTGATACATGGAACAGTGGTTACCTCTGAGGAAGTAAAATTGGAGGTGTAGAAAGGTTTTTTTTACTTTTTAATTTGTGTATGAGTATACATAATGGTGGGATTATGGGAAAATCTATCTTTTTGTATTTTTCTAGTTTTTTAAAATTGAAAAAAATTTAATATAGTTTAAATACTGTAAAGAGTTTCTTTATACTTTATAGTATGAATTTAAAAAGCCTCAAAATGATAGAAGAGGTCAATTTAAAAAGTGTTTTGAAAAAAATTTTTATATGCCAAATATTAATGTGACTTTTGAGATTTAGATATGATTGACTCAAGCTAACCTTATCCCACACCAAAAATTCTTTTTCAGGATTTCTGAGAACTTCCAGGGCTTACAATGGCTTTTAGTTTTGAGTTTCTGCTTTTGTTTAATTCTCAGTTCATCAGTTTCTCACCGCTTGCTCCTTGCCGGACCACGTGTGGAGTCAGCCCCCTAGCTTTGATTGCCCCCTCCACCCGCCACCCCGCCCACCACTGCTCTGCCCGAAACCCCCAGCAGTTACGTAAGGTATTCATATGTGTTGCACACTGTTGTGATTTGATGGAGTAGAAAGGGTTTGCATTTAAAATATTGCAAATAATTTAAAATGGAACGTTAACTATTCTTTTTAAAAGACCTTCAGTTACTTTACCAGTCTTTCATCTTTGCTTGTTACTAGTCGATGTGGACTCCTGCCATATTATCCTCTTTCCTTGTACTGGGACCATAGCTTCTCTTCTCTGATATCCTTTTTTTTTTTTTTTTTCTGTTCTATCAGTTCAGTTCAGTTCAGTCACTCAGTTGTGTCCAACTCTTTGCGACCGCATGAATTGCAGCATGCCAGGCCTCCCTATCTATCACCAACTCCCAGAGTTCGCTCAAATTCATGTCCATTGAGTCGGTGATGCCATCCAGACATCTCATCCTCTGTCGTCCCTTCTCCTCCTGCTCCCAATCCCTCCCAGCATCAGAGTCTTTTCCAATGAGTCAACTCTTCACATGAGGTGGCCAAAGTATTTGAGTTTCAGCTTCAGCATCAGTCCTTCCAAAGAACAGCCAGGACTGATCTCCTTTTGAATGGACTGGCTGGATCTCCTTGCAGTCCAAGGGACTCTCAAGAGTCTTCTCCAACACCACAGTTCAGAAGCATCAATTCTTCGGTGCTCAGCTTTCTTTACAGTCCAACTCTCACATCCGTACATGACCACAGGAAAAACCATAGCCTTGACTAGACGGACCTTTGTTGGCAAAGTAATGTCTCTGCTTTTAAATATGCTATCTAGGTTGGTCATAACTTTCCTTCCAAGGAGTAAGCGTCTTTTAATTTCATGGCTGCAGTCACCATCTGCAGTGATTTTGGAGCCCCAAAAAATAAAGTCTGACATTGTTTCCACTGTTTCCCCATCTATTTCCCATGAAGTGATGAGACCAGATGCCATGATCTTCGTTTTCTGAATGTTGAGCTTTAAGCCAACTTTTTCACTCTCCTCTTTAACTTTCATCAAGAGGCTTTTGAGTTCCTCTTCACTTTCTGCCATAAGGGTGGTGTCATCTGCATATCTGAGGTTATTGATATTTCTCCCGGCAATCTTGATTCCAGCTTGTGCTTCTTCCAGCCCAGCGTTTCTCATGATGTACGCTGCATATAAGTTAAATAAGCAGGGTGACAATATACAGCCTTGACGTACTCCTTTTCCTATTTGGAACCAGTCTGTTGTTCCATGTCCAGTTCTAACTGTTGCTTCCTGACAGGTGGTCTGGTATTCCCATCTCTTGAAGAATTTTCCGCAGTTTATTGTGATCCACACAGTCAAAGGCTTTGGCATAGTCAATAAAGCAGAAATAGATGTTTTTCTGGACCTCTCTTGCTTTTTCGATGATCCAGCGGATGTTGGCAATTTGATCTCTGGTTCCTCTGCCTTTTCTAAAACCAGCTTGAACATCTGAAAGTTCATGGTTCACGTATTGGTGAAGCCTGGCTTGGATAATTTTGAGCATTACTTTACTAGCGTGTGAGATGAGTAGGCCCTTAATTCTGTGTCATAGGCAGAGAAGGTTAGGTGTCCGTTTCCTAATGAGGCCTCGAGACCTCATCTTGCCCAGCGAAAACAGGATATATTGTCAAGATATATTCTTCAACAGACAGTTACCTCCCCAGGAGGGACTCTGGTACGTGCTGTTAAAATAATAATTTCCTCTCTTTCCCTCCATAATATGGTTGTAACTGATAAGGTAGTTAGCATATTATTTGTTTTAACTCTTAAGTCCTCACCCCCTCACCCCACCCCCCACCCCACCCCAACCCTGCCTCCATTCCTCAGTAAAGCCTAATTCTTTGGTCAGTGGTGTTGATAGGTGAGTGTTAATTGACCTTGGCTTCCTGCCGTGAAACAGAGGAGTTGTGAAATGTTGATATTATTATGACATCTAATGACACTTTCATGTTATTAGGGGCAGGGAGCAAATTACATGCTTCAACTAGAACATCCATGATAAAACGTTGGCTTTTAGAAAAAATATTTATTTTTAAAAATGTATTTATTGGCTGTTGGGTCTTAGTTGCTACCTACAGGACCCTCAGTCTTCATTGTGTCACGTGGGATCTTTAGTTGCAGCACATGGGACCTAGTTCCCTGACCAGGGATAAAACCCAGGCCCCCTGCATTGGTAACATGGAGTCTTAGCCACTGGACCACCAGGGAAGTTCCCAGGAATTAGCTTTTGTAATGCAAATATAAGGAGAAATAGTTGCAAATTATTCTTCCTTGATAGAGCTTAGTCTAACAAACAGTTGGGCTATAAGAACATTGGTACATATAAGGTCCTATGGCATTAAAAGATTTTAACCACATTCAGTGTAAGATTTACATATTGTTAGAGGCTGTACAATACAGTCAACAGGAAGAAAGCTTCTGGTACTAGAAAAAACTAAATTAAAATCCGGACTGTTTACTGAGCCTCAGTTTCATCTGTAAAATGAGGATAATAAGAAGACATATGTTTATATAAAACATATAACTGGCTTAGTATGGTGCCTGATATATAGAAAATACATGGTAGCAATAGAATTTTAGCAAAATTGTTATTTTCATAATAGTTATTACTTTGATGTTTATTACTGTCAAATATTTTTCAAAATGAATGGTCTCATTTTAAATTCATGAGAGCTCTTAGTGTTCTTGGCAGCCCGGTAATATTTCCCTAGTCAGTACACTCCCCATTTTCCAAAGCCACTGTATCATATCATCTCTGCTCCAACTTCCAACACAACTCCTCTCTTTTCATTCTCAGCTTTGACCTTGTTTCTTGTTTTACTGAGAAAATAGAAGCAGCTAGAAGAGAACTTTCATATCTCTCCACCAACAAATCTGTCAGTCTACCACTGTGTAACTCTACACTTTGCCTTTCTTCCTTTTATAATGGGAAAAGGCCAATCCTTCCATTTGTGTACAAAATCCCCTTCTGTGTCTCACAGACTTAGCCCTGAACAGTTGTCCTCCCCTTACTCTTCAATAATCACGTTTTACCTTTTATATTAGATAATTCCCGTTAGCATACACCATGCCATCACACAGGTTCTGTGTTAAAAGTAATTCCTCTCACTTTCCCTTCATTCATATTTTCATCTAGCTACTACATTTTTTCCTCTACCCCCTAGAGAAAAGCTCCTTGAAAGCATATCCTTATCTCAACCAGATTTTCTAATCGGGTTTTCATTCCTGCTACTCAGCTGAAACTGCTCTTATCAAAGTTTTCTATTACTGCCATGGTGCCAAATCCAGTGGTCTGTTCTCAGTCCCCTGCACCTCGGCAGCATTGAACCGACAACCTCAGCCTTCGGTTGGCTTCTGGAATATCACCCTTTCCTGGATTTTCTTCAGCTTCACTGGCCACTCTGTAGTTTATTTTACTAAATCTTCTTTGTCTGCCCTCACTTCTAAATATTGATGAATCCCAGAGCTCAATTCTTGGACCTCTTTTCTCTCTCTAGTCAGTTCCTAGGTTATATCAACAAGTCTCATTGCTTTTATCGTCTTCATAGTGCTGACTCCTAAATTTATATCTTAAGTCTCAATCTTCTCTGAACTCCAAATGTGCATACCTTTTTTTCCCATGCTACCTCTTCATTTGTATGTCCAGTAGTGTCCCAAATACATTGTAACTCCTTTCCCCAGTTTTACTTATTTCAGGAAATAGTACTTCTAGCTACCTCTAGTCAACCAAAAGTCTTGAAGTCTTCCTTGACTCTCTTTGTTCACATCCCATGCATCAGCAAATTCTATCAGCTCTATCTCAGTGCAGATCCAGAATCTGACCACTTACCACCTTTACATGCTGTCACCATGGTCCAAGCCGCTGCATCTCTTGCCTAATCTTTCTTCTTCCACTGTGTGCTCCTACAGTTTTTGTTTTTGTTTTTTTTTCTCCACACAGCAATCAGAGTGATCCTCTTAAAATTATTTCCCTGCTTCAATTTTTCCAGTGGTTTTCTTTCACATTTAGAGGAAAATGTAAAAATTCATACTATGATTTTGGCAACTGCTCTGACTTTATCTCCTACCACCTTCTATCTCCCTCATCTGTTCCAGCCACAGCAGCCTCTTCACTATTCTCTGAACACACCAAGCATGGTCCTGCCTTCCTATTTGGTCTTATCCCTCCCCAAAATTTTTCTTTACCCAGGTAGTCACATGGCTTTCTCATTACATTCAGTTCTCTACTCAAATGCCAGCTCATCGTGGGAACCTTCTTGACTATCCTGTCTGTAATAGGTACCCTATTCCCCGTGGCCTGCCCTCCCTCAGTCCCTATTCTTTATTTATCTTCGTTTGTCTTCTATAGTGCTCATCACTACGTGACATTTTATATTATTTTTCTCTCCCTCTGAAGGTAAGCTCCATGAGGACAAGAATTCTGTTGTGTTCATCTCCAGCCCCTGCAGGATTGCCTGTGGCACTCAGCGTTTATGCACCATTTGATCTTACTCATATGCTTAAAAGATCCTGGGAAAAAATGATCTTTAAAAAAATCGTGGTAAAATACACAAAACAAAGTTCAGCGTCTTAACTATTTTTTAAGTGTGTAGTTCAGTGGCCTGCAGTCCATTCATACTGTTCTGTATCATCTCCACTCTCCAGAACTCTTTTCATTTTGTAAAACCGAAACTCTGATTATTAAACAATTCTTGTTTTTCTTCTCACCTGCCAGCACCTGGAAGACCTATCTTACTTTCTGTCTCTATGAACAGTCTTTAATTAGCCACCAAAAGATAAGTTTTGAACATCTGAGGAGTCAGTCACCCCATAGGTTGCTTTTAATGAGTGCTTTTTAATAACTTCCCTAGGGTCAGTCCAGTGCTAGGGACTCTAGGGATACGGAAGTAGTGTCCTCTGCAGTTCTATTCTGCTGGAACTAAGAACTGCACGTGTCTTACTAAAGGTAAACGTTCTGCATCTCGTTATTGTGCTCTGACAGTGAAAACTGAGATATGTGTGGTTATAAGTTAGTTTTTATAGCCATTTCCTGCTTTCCTCTCCTTTCTGTCCCATCATTTCAAACTGATAGGAAAGTATACATTTTTAGGGGAAATTCACATAACATAAAGTAACCACTTTAAAGTGAAAGGTTCTGTCATTTAGGATGTTCACAGTGTCGGTGCACTGTCTGTCTGGATCCAAGACTTGGCATCACTCCAAAAGAAAACCCCGTTCCTTAAGCAGCCGCCCTCTGTTCCCTCCTCTCCGAAGCCCTTGGCAACCACCAGTCTGTGTTCTGTCTCTATGGATTTACCTATTCTGGATATTTTGTATAAACGAAATCATAGGATATATGACCTTTTGTGTCTGTTAGGTTGGGACAAAAGTTATTGCGGTTTTGGACTATGAATTTTAAATCATTATAACTAGGCTCAGACACATCTTTGTTAATCAAAACAGGAGCCATTATAATCAACACATTTTGGCCAATGAAGAATAAAACTGTTTATTCCTGGAGTGTAAAAATCCATGCTTCAGGATTTGACGAACTCTTGGAAAATATTTTCTACCTCCTGCTGATTGTGGAAGCATTATACCTGCAAATGTTGTTGAGATGGTTGAAGTGGTAGTTGGCTGGCAAGAGGTCAGGTGAATATGGTGGTTGAGGCAAAACTTTGTAGCCCCATTAATTTAACTGGGGAAGTGTTGGTTGTGCAACATGTGGTTGGGCATTGTTGTGGAGAAGAATTGGGCCCTTTCTGTTGACCAGTGCCAGCTGCAGGTGTTGCAGTTTTCAGTGCGTCTCATCGATTTGCTGAGCATACTTCTCAGATGTAATGATTTCACTGGGATTCAGGAAGCTGTATGGAGCAGACCAGCAGCAGACCACCAAACAGTGACTCTGACCCTTTTTTTTGGTGCAAGCTTGGCTTTGGGAAGTGCTTTGGAGCTTCTTGGTCCAGACATTGACCTGATCATTGCTGGTTGTTGTATAAAATCCACTTTGCATCACACGTCATAATTCAATTGAAAAATGGTTCACTGTTGTTGGGTAGAATAAGAGAAGACGGCACTTCAAAATGACAGTATTTTTTATTTTTGGTTAGCTTATGAGGCACCTACTTAGTGAACTTTTTCAACTTTCCAATTTGCTTCAAATGCCAGATGACTGTAGAATGGTTGACATCCATTTCTTTGGCAACTTCTCACATAGTTGTAAGAGCATCCGCTTTGATGAAGGCTCTCAGTTGGTCGTTGTCAACTTCCGATGGCCTGTCCACTGTGCTCCTCAGCTTCGAGGCACTCATCTCCTCTGCAGAACTTCTTGAACCACCACTGCACTGTATGTGTGTGAGCAGTTTCTGAGCCAAATGCACTGTTGAGATTGCAAGTTGTCTCTGCTGCTTTACTACCCATTTTGGATTCAAACAAAAAATGCTCAAATTTGCTTTTTGTCTAACATCATTTCTCTAATCTGAAATGAGTATAAAATAAACAGCAAGTAATGTCATAAGCAAAAAAACATAAAGTGAGAAATGTGCATTTAAATGATGTGTAATATAACCACATTTATTTAGGAATGTATCCCAATATCAAAAGGCACAGTTCAGCAGTGCAAAACGACAATTATTTTTTCACCAACCTAATAGTTTATTTTACTTAGCATGATGTTTTCAAGGTTCATCCACAAGGTAATGTGTATCAGATCTTCATTCCTTCTTATGGCTAAACAATATTATTAATACATTATATGTATATATATGACAGTTTTTTATCCATTCATCTCCCGATGGGCATTTGGGCTTTTTCTACTTTTTGCTTATTGTGAATAGTGCTGCTGTAAACATTGTGCATATATTTAAATATCTTCTTTCAATCCTTTTGGGAGTATACCTAGGAGTGAAATTGCTGGGTCATATGGTATTTCTGTGATCATATGGAATCAAGATTGCCGGGAGAAATATCAGTAACCTAACCCTTATGGCAGAAAGCGAAGAAGAATCAAAGAGCCTCTTGATGAAGTGAAAGAAGAGAATAAAAAAGCTGGCTTAAAACTCAACATTCAAAAAATGAAGATCATGGCATCTGGTCCTGTCACTTCTTGGCAAATAGATGGGGAAACAATGGAAGCAGTGACAGACTTTATTTTCTTGGGCTCCAAAATCACTGCAGATGGTGATTGCAGCCATGAAATTAAAAGACGCTTGCTCCTTGGAAGAAAAGCTATGACCAACCTAGACAGCATATTAAAAAGCAGAGACCTTACTTTGCCAACAAAGGTCCATCTAGTCAAAGCTATGGTTTTTCCAGTGGTCGTGTATGGATGTGAGAATTGGACCATAAAGAAAGCTGAGTGCCAAAAAATTGATGCTTTTGAACTGTGGTGTTGGAGAAGACTCTTGAGAGTCCCTTGGACTGCAAGGAGATCAAACCAGTCAATCCTACAGGAAATCAATCCTGAATATACATTGGAAGGACTGATGCTGAAACTGAAACTCTAGTATTTTGGCCACCTGATGCGAAGAACTGGCTCATTGGAAAAGACCCTGATGCTGGGAAAGATTGAAGGCAAGAGGAGAAGGGGACACAGAAGGATGAGATGGTTGGATGACATCTCCAACTCAATGGACATGAGTTTGAGTAAACTCTGGGAGTTGGTGATAGACAGGGAAGCCTGGTTTGTTGCAGTCCATGGGGGCACAAAGAGTCGGACACAGCTGAGCGACTGAACTGAACTGAATTGATGGTATTTCTATGTTTAACTATTGAGGAATTGCCAAACTATTTTTAATAATGGCTGAACCATTTTACATCCCCACCAGCAATGTACCAGAGTCCTCATTTCTCCACATCTTCCCTAACACTTGTTATTTTTCACTTTTTATCATCACTATAGTCATCCTAAGTAGATTTATCTATCTATTGTAGTTTTAATTCCATTTCCCTCATGATTGATGATGTTAAGCATCTTTTCATGTGCTTGTTGGCCATTTGTAGATCTTCTTTGGAGAAAAAGATATTTTTGACAACTGAATAATAATACTCCATTTGATGAAATATTCTCCTGTTTTGGTTAAATTTCTCTGGATTAAAGCCCTAGTGTGTGCTGTTAGGGCAGTAGTCAGTAAACTAGCCAGTGGACCAAATCTAGCTCACTACTTGTTTTTATATGGCCTGCAAGCTAAGCATGTAGCCTACTCTGTGTCTTACTCCATTCTGCTGCTATAATAAAAATACCATAGACTAGATGGCTTATAAGGGATTCCCAGGTGGCTCAGTGGAAAAGAGTCTACCTGTTGATGCAGGAGATGCAAGTTCAATCCCTGGATTGGGAAGATCCCCCTGGAGTAGGAAAAGGCAACCGAGTCCAGAATTCTTGCCAGGGAAGTCCCATGAATAGAAGAACCTGGCAGGCTACAGGCCATGGGGTCGCAAAGAGTTGGACACAACTGAGCACACACACACCAGGTGGCTTATAAATAACAGTCTCTGTGTGTGTGTGTGTGTGTGTGTGTGTGTTTCCTCACAGCCTCAGAGGCTGGGAAGTCCAAGATCAAGGTGCCAACAGATTCAGTGTCTGCTGAGAGTCTGCTTCCTGGCTCATAGCCTGCCTTCTTGCTGTGTCCTGACGTGGCAGAAGGGGCAGAGGAGCTCTCTGGGTCTCTTTTATAAAGGACTCGAATATCATTCATAAGAGCTCTACCATCAGAACTTAATCACCTCCCCAAAGTCCTGTTTTCTAACACCATCCTATTGGGGGTTAGGTTTTAATATCAATACAAGAATTTTGAGGAGATACAAACATTCAGTCTTTTGCACCCTGCATTAGAAAGTCCTAATTCTTAGCTTCTAATTTTTTCACAGCCCTGATCACTGATGGCCAGAGAAGCCCTTACGAATCAAGAGGGGTCCTTGGTTTGTTCCTGGGTTTCAGCATCCTCCAAAAAAAAAAAGTCAGTAGATACTTGTGGGGAACACTCAAAATGAACTATAGTATTCAGTGTAGTTCTCATAGATGACTAAGTATTTTTTATTTCAGTAGATATTAAATTCCAAGTTTAAAGTATTATTGATAGGAACTAAAAGTAAAATTTCTAAAGTATCACTTGAATTTCAATTGTATCATTAAGAGTATCTTCCCTCAGTGAAGTTCCAGCTTTCACATTATTTATGGTAAAAATAAGAAAGTTTATTAAAATCATCTCTGAAGACTTTTTTGGCCCCAAATTCTGAAGTACTGTGATGCCAACATTAACTGTTAGGATGTCATTATGTTGCTTAGTAGCCCACTGAACTGTGGCATCCTGTATCTCAGAACTTAATCTGAGACTGAACTGAGACTGAATCTGAGACCCTTCTGTAACTGAACTGTTTTGAAAATGTATCTTCTCACACTTTTTCTTTGACTTTTTTTTTCCAAGTAACAGGCTTCAAGTTGATGAGGTGTCCCAATTGTACTGATTTCAGTAGATGTGCGTTTTATTAGGAGGAGGCTGATGAGGTGTCCCAATTGTACTGATTTCAGTAGATGTGCGTTTTATTAGGAGGAGGCTGTTAGCGACAGTCATTGCCATGCCTTGTGTAGGCCGTTTGAACACGTGTTGACTTAAGAAAATACCATTCAGATTAAAAAAAAAATCAAGTACTGAAAATTAGACTCAATAATGCTCGTCCAGTTTCTACACTGATTCTGTGCGACCCCATAGATGGCAGCCCACTGGGCTCCCCCGTCCCTGGGATTCTCCAGGCAAGAACACTGGAGTGGGTTGCCATTTCCTTCTCCAGTGCATGAAAGTGAAGTCGCTCAGTCCTGTCGGACTCTTCGAGACCCCATGGACTGCAGCCTTCCAGGCTCCTCCATCCATGGGATTTTCCAGGCACGAGTACTGGAGTAGGGTGCCATTTCCTTCTCCAACAATCAAATTACCCTAAACCAAATACACCCAGATATTAGTCTTGTTGTAGAAGCTACACTGTCTTATGTTTTGATAGGTTACTTTATAGTTAAGGGAAATTGAATGTTTAAGAGCAACGTTCAGTCCATTCCTGAAGAAAGGACTTCTCATTTTTCTATAGCTATTGCAGGATTCTGGATGAGATTTCATTAAGGTAATAGCCCCCAAGCCCTAGAGAGTGCTCTTAGTAGGAATTTGCATTTCCAGGGAATTCCCTGGCAGTCCAGTGGTTAGGACTCTGTGCTTTCATTGCTGAGAACCTGGGTACCATCCCTGATGGGGGAAGTAAAATCCTGTGAGATGCAGTCAAAAAAAATTCCCAAATGAGTAGATGCAATACTCCTGTCCCTGGAGACCTCTTGGCTCTCAGATCAACTCAGCTGCTTTGATTCTCAAATATTTACTTCTCTGATGAGTATAGAAGATTCTTGAATAAAGTCCTAGAAACCTCTAGTAGCATCAGACTAGTTTCTGTCTTTTTGCATTTTTATTGGTCTCTATGCTCTTCATTCCTTGATTGGCAGCTTTGTTAATGAAGGAAGCTCACCTTAATAATAAAATTATCAGGTTTAGATACTTGTTATTAGAAGCTATGTGCCAAATTGGAGACTTGGGCAGCCCCAAATTGGGGACTGTGTGCCAGCAAATTTGAAAAACTCTGCAGTGGCCACAGGACTGGAAAAGGTCAGTTTTCATTCCAGTCCCAAAGAAAGGCAATGCCAAAGAATATTCAGACTACCGCACAATTGCGCTAATTTCACATGCTAGCAAAGTAATGCTCAAAATTCTCCAAGCTAGGCTTCAATAGTATGTGACTGAAAACTTCCAGATGTTCAAGCTGGATTTAGAAAAAGCAGAGGAACCAGAGATCAAATTGCCAACATCCGCTGGATCATGAAAAAGCAAGAGAGTTCCAGAAAAACATCTGCTTCATTGACTACACTAAAGCTTTCGACTGTGTGGATCACAACCAGCTGTGGAAAATTCTTGAAGAGATGGGAATACCAGACCACCTGACCTGCCTCCTGAAAAACCTGCATGCAGGTCAAGAAGCAACAGTTAGAACTGGACATGGAACAATGGACTGGTTCCAAACTGGGAAGGGAATACATCAAGGCTATATATTGTCACCCTGCTTATTTAACTTACATGCAGAGTACATCATGCTAAATGCTGGGCTGGATGAAGCAGAGCTGGAATCAAAGATTGCCGGGAGAAATATCAGTAACCTCAGGTATGCAGATAACACCACCCTTATGGCAGAAAGCGAAGAAGAGCTAAAGAGCCCTTGGTGAAGGTGAAAGAGGAGAGTGAAAAACTGGCTTAAAACTCAACATTCAGAAAGCGAAGATCATGGCATCCAGTCCCATCACTTCATGGCAAAAGGATGAGGAAACAATGGAAACAGTGAGAGACTTTATTTTTTTGAGCTTCAAAATCACTGCAGATGGTGATGCAGTCATGAAATTAAAAGATATTTGCTCCTTGAAGGAAAAGCTATGACAGACCTAGACAGCATATTAAGAAGCAGAGACCTTACTTTGCCAACAAAGGTCCGTCTAGTCAAAGCTGTGGTTTTTCCAGTAGTCATGTATGGATGTGAGAGTCGGACCATAAAGAAGGCTGAGCATTGAAGAATTGATACTTTTGAACTATGATGTTGGAGAAGACTCTTGAGAATCCCTTGGACTGCAGGGAGATCAAACTGGTCAATCCTAAAGGAAATCAGTCCTGAATATTCATTGGTAGGACTGATGCTGAAGCTGAAGCTCCATTACTTTTGCCACCTGATGCAAAGAGCTGACTCATTAGAAAAGACCCTGATGCTGGGAAAGACTGAAGGCGGAAGGAGAAGGGGATGACAGAGGATGAGATGGTTGGATGGCAACACTGACTCAAGGGACGTGAGTTTGAGCAAGCTCTGGGAGGTGGTGAAGGACAGGGAAGCCTGGCGTGATGCAGTCCATGGGGTTGCAGAGTCAGACATGACTGAGCAACTGAACAACAACAAATCCCAGTCATTAAGGCTAAGAGGGTTTGTTGCTCACACTACATAACTCATTCTGAGGCTGTTATAGAGCCATACCGGCTATTGTTACTTTATTTTTTTAAAACTTATTTTGGGATATTGCCAATTAACAATGTTGTGATAGTTTTAGGTGGGCAACGAAGGGACTCGGCCATACCTATACCATACATGTATCTGTTCTCCCCCAAACTCCCCTCCCATCCAGGCTGACGTATAACATTGAGCACAGTTCCCTGGGCTACACAGTAGGACCTTGTTGGTTATCCACTGAGCTATTGTTACTTTAAACATGCCTATCTGTGATGTGCTCTTGTTCATTATTTGAACCTATCAGTAGGATAAAGTTTTTAATAAATGACAGTTGTCTACTGAAAAAAAGAGGATTTGTTGTTGTTCTTCAGTCTACCTCCCCATAAGAGGTCTGTAGTTGTTTTATAGTCTTAAGCCTTGTTTTATAGTCTTTCCCTTTGTCACCGATTCAGTGGACATGAACTTGGGCAAACTCCGGGAGATGGTGAGGGAGAGGGAGGCCTGGCCTGCTGCAGTCCATGGGGTCACAAAGAGTTGAACACAACTTGGCACCTGAACAACAACAACAGCCTTTGTCATTATCGAGAATTCCTGCTCTGCTTTCAGAAGAGGGCTGCGGTTAGGTCGGTTCATATTCCAAAATCTTGTTTTAGTATTTTCTATTACTACATGCCCTGTCCTCCTTATTCTGATGTGGAGTTGAAGTGTTTAGAGAATGATCATACTTACATATTACTCATTCTGTATCCTTTGATCAGCTTTTTAAAATTCTGATGCCTAGGTTGCACTCTGTACCAATTAAATCAGAATGTATGGGGTAGAAGCCCTAAATCGCAATTTTTTTTTTTTTAAAGATCCCCGGGTGATTCCAGTTTGCAGCAAGATTTAGAAACCATTGGCTTTAGGAATCATCTAGTGTAGAGGTTCTTTCAGTCATCTCTCTGTTACTCAGGATTAATTAGATGACCATATAACTGCATTTCAGTTACTTGAAAAAAAGATGTTCTATAAATTAAGATATAACTGTAGTCATTATCCCTGTTACTTAGACTGTAAAGAAGCCATTTTTGAAAAAAAAAAAGCCATTTTTGTGGTAAAATATATATAACATAAAATTTACCTTTTTAACTGTTTTAAGTGTACAGTTGAGGGGCGTTAAGTACATTCACATTATATACCACCACCACCACCATCCATCTCCAGAACTTTTCTTGTCTTCCCAAACTGAAACTCCATATCCATTACATCCTTCCCTGAAGCCCCTGGCAACCACCATTCTACTTTTATTTCTATGAATTTGACTACTTCATATGAGTAGAATTGTACAATATTTGTCGTTTTGTGACTATTTCATGTTGTAGATCATTCATGTTGAAGACTCATTCATGGAGCATGTGTCATAATTTCCTTCCTTTTTAAGGCTAAATAATACCCCTTTGTATATATCTACCACACTTGTTTTCCCATTCATCCATCGATGGACTCCTGGATTACTTTCACCTTTTGGCTATTGTAAATAATGCTGCCATGGTCATAGATATACAAGAAGCCCATTTTAAGTGATAACTTGATGTCTGTTCTTCTGCAAGATGCTTATCTGGATAAATTGCATGTTCTTAATGCAGGAGACCTGGGTTCGATCCCTGGGTTGGGAAAATCCCCTGGAGAAAGGAAAGGCTACCCACTCCAGTATTCTGGCCTGGAGAATTCCATGGAATGTAAAGTCCATGGGGTCACAAAGAGTCGGACACAACCAAGCAACTTGCACTTACACTTTCTTTTTTTAACTAATTTTTTTTTTTGGCTGCAAGGCACAGCATGCAGGATCTTAGTTCCCCAACCAGGGATCGAACCGATGCCCCCTGCAGTGGAAGCGTGGAGCTCTTAACCACCAGATTGCCAGTGAATTTCGAAATTGCTTGTTCTTCATGGATAGGTTGTACTCGTGTTCACCAGATGAGCTAGTACTTTTCTTTAGTAATTGATCTTCCTTTTACAAAAGAGGGCAAAAATTAAGTACTGTTCCAAGTGCTCTCTAGATTTTCTCAAAGGTGGTGATAGAATTATTGTCTCTCATCTCTCCTGCTCAGGCTGTTGATCAGTCCCACAGAAGTTGTGTTTTACAAATATTGTAACAGAAGTCTCTGTATGTCTAGTAGGAAATTAAGGATTCATTCTGTGTAGTTTAGTTTAACTCCAGAATGCTACTAGGACAAGATTGTAAGCTTAAAAATCAACCTTAAAAAGGCTCGCAGGTCATGTTATTCTGAGTGAGAGAGTGAGTGAGTGAAAGTCACTCAGTCGTGTCCAACTCTTTGCGACTCCATGGACTACAGTCCATGGAATTCTCCAGGTCAGAATACTGGAGTGGGTAGTCTTTCCTTTCTCCTGGGGATCTTCCCAACCCAGGGATGGAACCCAGGTTTCCCTCATTGCAGGTGGATTCTTTTCCAGCTGAGCCACAAGGGAAGCCATGCTATTCTACAAGTTGTGAACTAATTAGATTGAATCTAGAAGCCACGTTTGTTCAGTTGCTTAGTCTTGTCCAACTCTTTGTGACCCCATGGACTGTAGCCCGCCAGGCTCCTCTGTCCATGGGATTCTCCAGGCATGAGTACTGGAGTGGGTTGCTATTCGTTTTTTCAAGGGATCTTCCTGACCCAGGGATGGAACCCACATCTCCTGCTGCTGCTGCATTGGCAGGCGGCTTTTTTTTTTTTTTTTTACCACTGAGCCACCTGGGAAGCCCGGAAGTCACATTGGTTACTGAGGCTGTTTAACTCTGTTTCTATACAAAGCCTTAGCTTTTTTTGTTATAGAACCTAGTACCTGAGCTGAGAGCTCACTTCTTTACTTCTTCCCATTCTTAATGAACCCAATTTTTGTCTCTTGACCTCCTTGAAGGTTATTTTTTTTTTTACAGACAGTTCAGATAGACACTTTTATAAGCAAATCAGCTGCATTAGTCAATAGGTAGAAATTTTATGGAGGCAATCAACTTTGGAAAGGTAGTGTTTACTTAATTTAACATTGTTTTTCGTAAGGCATTACTTCATAATCCTGGAACCTATTTTTATAACATTGAAGAAATGGATTTTCATATGTGTGTTTGTTGTACTTTGATCTTTTTTACACTTTTTCTTAATTTTATACTTACAATAAAAGTCAGTTGAAATGAAAAAAGGCTTAGTGACATCACTAAAAGGAGAGACATTTTAAACTTTGTTAGTCTCTTTGGGTTAATGACTGAGCTGCATCTGTGCTTTAGAGGTACAGAAATGCCCTAAAAATTGAGAATCTGATGAGATAATGTAATTTTAGAGCCCATTTTACAAGTGAAACATGGCAGCTTATTCTTCTTGTTGAAAGCCTTGTCTGTCGAACTCTACAGTTTGAGAAACAGCGTAAACAAACCTTTTTTTTCTTTCTAGATCTTCATCTGCTGGTGGATGTTGCCTGCAAGCAGGAACACTTTCCAAAGGAGGAAGAATTAAGAGAGTGAGGAATGGATGACAAATGTGACATTGTGCACTAGCTGTGGCTGGAGGCAGACTAGCCTTGCACGTGACACACTGTTGGGATTTTTTTCAGTTCTGTTAAGGAAAAAAAAGTATTTTTGTTTTGTTAATTGAGAATTTTGTTATTTGAGAATTGGAATTTGATATTTACTACAGCTGTTCCGTTCAGATTGTTCACCTTGACAAACTACACGACATCTAGCAGTCTTTTGTTTGTTTGTTTGCTGCCCAGATCCCTTTCAAATGAAAAGTCCTGGCCTTCTGTTACAGTCAAGAAGCACCTAAAAACAGCTGCGTGTACGGTCCCGGAGAGTAGTCTGTGTGTGGGTGTGCTGATTTGTCGTCTTGCCACTTTCAAACAGTAGTCAGTGCAGCTCCACTGGGGAGTTCAGTCTATCTGTTTCAAATCGCAGTGTGATCCTTTTAGAGAAGAGTGTGAGAAGCAAAGGTGTGTGAGGTCACCAAGATCACAGGTCTAAATGGGTCAGGAATTCGAGGGAAGAAACTCTGGGGAAGAGTTAATTTTCTAAATGATTAACCAGGAAATGCTCTCACTTCCTCACCCGGCGTTCTGTTTCAAGAGCAAGGCATCTGGACTTGGACCATCCATCACACTTAACAGCCCCTTATTCTTTTCTATTAATGGGAACTTTCTTCTATTTTCATATCTTTCTTTAATTTTAATGATACAGTATCATAAATGGTAAGGTTTTGTTAATGTATCACTTGTTTAATATATCTTCTAAAGGAAAGTATTTTAACTTGTTTAATATAATTGTATTTATAAATGCTGGTAGATTTCAAGTTTTAAAGCTTTATATTTTTATTTATATTGTGGGTAGAAGGATAAAGGATGCCTGTGTAATATTTTTATTTTTAAAGGGGAATGTACAATGTGTGAGCAAAACCATTAAGAGATTTAACACAGTGTTTATACTTACATTCAGTAAGTATAAATTCTCAGCTGTAAAAGATACTGTGTGCAAATTTTGGGACTAACTGATTAGTAGTTACCTAACAGAAGCTATACCTTTAACAGTTTATGTATGGTTTAAGCTTCTGAGAGAAGTTTGGATAGTGGGATAGACTTAACATTTTTATCTCATCCCCTCTTTAGGATCCTAAATTCGAATAGTAGAATTGTGGAACTGGTTTTTAGGAGAGGTATCTTGGATATCCAGTTTCTGTGGTTGATCCCTCACTTGCTCATCCAATGACAGCAAGAAGCTTTCTGATTTTAAAGTTTTCAGTTGACTAGAACTTTCTTATTGGATTCTGCCTCAGTTTTCCTTATAAGCACTGCAGAAACAAAAGGGAAGCCTAGGAATGTGAAACTAGTGAGAAAGGAAAGGCACATAGTGATATGTGACGTAAATACTCTTTCAGCCATGGTGGGTGTAACAGTACATTTTTTAAATTGCGTTGTGCCTTCCCATTGATGTCAAACCCTGGAAGTATTACAGAGATAGTAGTATTTTAGAAAAGGATGAGCTCTGTTTTGGTCTGCAGTGACTCACTTTAGATATGAAAATAGGTTCTGAAAAGTGACCTCTTTGGTCTATCTGATTAGACTAGTCCATGTCGATGTGATGAACATTTATTTATCTTTATCAGCAAGGTTTAAAAGATGAATGGATTATCAAGACTCCTACATCTTTTGGTCAGACTCTGTATTTTGGTAGAGTATGTGAAGAGGAGACCCAGTTTCTAAATGAAGGAACTTTGCCTTTTCTCTGTGATGTTGAAAAAGCTGATAAGTAAAATATCACTAAGTAAGTGATATTCCTTCCCTCAACTATGCCTTTCTTGGCTTCATATATGTTGAAAGAGATAATATCTTTTGAGGAACATGTGTCAAGCAGGAACCTTGACATGGATTTGGTTTCAGTTGTTTTAAGGCTTACTTAATGAAATGCCTTTATCAGCTTTCCAAACTGTTTTTTTATATATTGATACAACAGATTGGGGAGCTGGATCTCCTGCTATACTCACATGCCTGCTACTCATCAGCTAAAGCTGTCATTACTGTCTTGGAAAAGTGGCAAAAGATAACATAAAATCTCTGTGTAAATTAGTCAGTAGGGTCTGATACAGGCTAACAAGGTTCCTGACTAGCACCTCAGTATTTCAGCACCTTATACACAAAAAATTTCAATCAGTCAACAATAAAGTGAGTGTTTCAACTAGACTTGTTGTCTTGCTTGTTTTTACTATTGAATTGGTGATCAATAGAAACCTCATTCATTATGACTAGTCATCATATTAGTAAAGTTCAAAAGGAAATGCGCTCTGTTTTTCAAAGAATCCGACTTAAAAAGTCCTGAGTTTTCTTCATTCACACTTGAATAGAGATTGAATCATTAAAATGCCATTGAGGATAAGGACAGTTCTTAGACATGCTTTTAGAAACCTAGGTTTGGGGAAAGAACCAAAGTCTTCAGTAACTTTAGTCAGTGCAGATGTGAAGGTAGGTCGTGAAGGGTGATCTGTCTCCTGTGGAAGGTTGGTGGTAGGTGTCAGTGTGGGCACTTCATTACTGCAGTGATGCCATCTTTATGGAAGTTAAAACTGCTCAGGGAAGACTCCAAAACTTTGAAGCCAGAGAATAATTTCTCTTGTTTATCAATTCTGCTGACTTTTCTTGTCAATACTGTGTATTTAATAAGCACAATATATCAGTGAACTAAGCCCTGTAGAGCTGTTTGGTTTGATCCTGAGTAACTCGAGGTACCCAGCCTCATGATATCTATTATCGTTCTCAGATCTCAGGGTTTCCTCAAGAGAGAGCAACCACATCTGTATTTTTTTCCTTTCAACTAAGTATCCGTATTAGGCCTTTTAGGTTGGGTATCTTAATTCCTTTGCAGGTTTCAAGCAGGAATAGGCGAGACAAAAACAATCAGTAGGTTACTGTTTGTTTAAAGTTTAAAGATGTTTTTGCATATATCAGATATGTAATAAAATATATTTAAAAGTTTTTGTTATACTTTTATATGGAATACATAAAAACATAAAACCATAGCAGACTTTAAAAAAATTATCTCCAGAAGAATTAGACCTATTTCTATTTTTTAGGAAAGGAGCTATAAAAGGTCTATATTTGTATTATGTTCTTATGGTCCAACCAATAAAGAAAAAGTGCTAAATTAAGAATTTACTTTAGAATTTATCTCTCAGCTCTAGGTGTTATTAGGCCTAAAATGCCAAAACTATACCCATAAACTCTCTTTAAAAATTTATTAAATTTTTAATTGAAATATAATTGAATTACAATGTGTTAGTTTCAGTGTGCAACAAAGTGACTCAGATACACACATATATATATACACACACACATTTTTTTTCAGATTCTTTTCTATTATCGTTTATTCCAAGATACTGAAAATAGTTCCCTGTACTATATAATAGGTGTTTGTTATATAGTAGTTTGTATCTGCTAAGCCCAACCTCCTAATTTACTCCCTTCCAGCACTTTCCCCTTTGGTAACCGTAGGTTTGTTTCCATGTCTGTGAGTCTCTCTCTGTTTTGCAGATAAGTTCATCTGTGTCATTGTAGATTCCAGATACAAGTGATAGCGTATGATGTTTGTCTTTGGCTTGCCTCACTTAGTATGATAATCTCTAGGTCCATCTTTGTTGCTGTAAATGGCATTATTTCATTCTTTTTTATTGGCTGAGTAATATTCCATTGTATAAATGTACCACATCTTTATCCATTTATCTGTTGATGGACATTCAGGTTGCTTCCATGTCTTGGCTATTGCAAATGGTACTGCTGTGAACACTGGGGTAAATGTATCTTTTCAAATTAGACTGTAAACCCTCTTTAGGGATAAAATTCTCAAGGTGACTAGGTCACTCATACCTTTTGCCTTCAGAGGCATTGTCATTTAATCTTGACAACCAAGCTACAATGCAGTTGTTATTCTCCACATTTTCCAGGTGATCAATTTGCACAATTCTTTTGTGCATGTTAGAAATTGTTTTAAATTTTATGTGCTTCTTACCACAATTTAAAATGTACTTTTTACCACAATAAGCATGTAGCATAAATCTTAGCCTTTTTTAAGTGTAATGTTAATCATATTCACATCATTGTTCATTTGTACAGTTTGGAAAGATTATTGGCATCAGGTTAAAAATAAAATGTCTGGCCACAGTCAAATACAATCTGGTCATTTTGAAAATTCAAATTTTAGAAACATACATCAGAAACGTTTGCATTCTTTCTAAAGATAATGTTACTAGAAGGGTTATGGTTCACAAATGTGGTAAAAGTTACTTGTTGCTATTGTTGTTGCTAAGTCACTTCAGTCGTGTCCGACTCTGTGTGACCCCATAGATGGCAGCCCACCAGGCTCCCCCGTCCCTGGGATTCTCCAGGCAAGAACACTGGAGTGGGTTGCCATTTCCTTCTCCAATGCATGAAAGTGAAAAGTGAAAGGGAAGTTGCTCAGTTGTGTTCGACTCTTCGTGACCCCATGGACTGCAGCCTACCAGGCTCCTCCATCCATGGGATTTTCCAGGTAAGAGTACTGGAGTGGGGTGCCATCGCCTTCTCTGGGTAAAAGTTACCAGAAGGATTATTTTTCACAAATGTGGTAAGTAACCAAAAATTAGTTTTCTTTTTGTCTACACCCTTCTTATTAAGCATATATATTTACCCCTTTACTTGTATTTATGATATAGACTTATTTTCAGTTTCACATTGAAGGCCCAGGTCTGATCCATAGTATTATTTCACATCCCAGGGATGTAAGAAGAAAATAACAGATTCCAGCCCTCTGACATCACCTAATGTAAAAGCCTGGTACAGGCACAGTTTAGAAAAGAGCTACTGAATTTAAATTTGCAGGAGCTGAAGCAAAACTTCATAAAATGGACAGAATTCTTGCCAGGGTAGCTGACTTAAAACAGCAATAAATCAGTGAGTGAGAACTACAGCACAGGATCACATTATTCTGGCTTTGTGGCCTTTATAGACACTAAAACCCGGAAGAGCAGACATCACTTTGAACTTATATTTGCAAAACGTTGTGTCCATTATTTTATCTTATGGGTTTCCTTTTTTTTTTTTTTTGGTCTTTATTTCCTCATCCCGCCATCTCTGTCTCTTGGGTGCAGAATCTGCTTACCTATCTGTTCAAGTGGCCTTGATTTACGTGTGGGAACTTGCTTACTCAGAGAAAGGTATTGAGGACTGAACTGGGTGCAGTTTGGCCGTGGCTCAATAGAGGGAGTTGGGGAGCCGAGAGAAGAGCGAGCTCAGGAACGTGTCTGGCGAAGTGTGCGCGCACCGTGCCCCAGGCAGCCAGGAGGAGGGGGCGGGACGGGGCGGCTGCCTCTGGCTGCTCCACCCTCACTGTGTCAGCAGGTAGAGAGCGTGATTGCAGTCCCAGGGGAGGGAGTCCGAGCTAGAACACCAATTACAAACCACAGGCTTCCTGCTCTAGGGAGTTGATCCAGAATTGTCTTTCTGGAAGGGAAGCACTTGAATCCTTCCGAACTTTCCAAGTCTATCCATGATTCAGAGACCTTGCCTTCTCCCTTTGGGATTGTCTGTGTTCCTGGTAGTGAATTGTTGCTGATGTATTTGCTTTGCTCTTTCAAGATCTCATCATTTTTATATGCTGTTTGGGGAGAAAAAGGACTTTTGTTAGAAAGGAGATTTCAGAAATGGTTTTGGATCCTCTCTAAGTGTTTTTAGAATTCTTTGGGGACAGTAGCTCTAACCTTGGAGTAAGTTTCTGCCTTTGACCTGCATGGATTATTTTTTCAGGCTGCGGAATTTCTCGGCTCCTACCTGCAGTGTGGGGCACTTGGTTTGGTTGCAGAGTAAGAAGGTGGAAGAATGAACTGTACTTGGTTAAGCAGTTGAAACCTTTTCTTGAGCAGGATCTATAAAAGCATAATTGAATTTGTTTCACCCCCGTGGATTCCAGTGGGCCCGACAGCACAACAGGTTTGCAGATTTCTTTTGAAATTCTTTTTTTTTCTCCCTCTGCCTCAGCGAAAGAAAGGAATCTATATAACAGGTTCATATTCAATTGCTTGGCTTTTCAGCACTTATTCTGAAGACTTAATAAGATTTTTTAACTTGACCTCTGAACACAGTGGGCTTTGTGGTTGAAGTGCATTTATATTTACTTAAGGGTGCACATTTTGAAATCTTAGAATAAGATTTTGTTTGTACAAAGACCCAAATTCTCAAGTGCGCCTAGAAATAGCACAGATCTACTCTACTCAGGATTATTTTTACTTTTTCAGGGCATTCTACTTAGAGCCTGTAGACTAATCACCTCCTCACTCCCCCTATCTTTTATTCCCTACCCCCTCAAGGAATTTGAAAACGTGTTAGGAATAGTCCTTTGTTTTACTATGAACCCAGAAAATTACAGATTATAAGATCTGGATAATAAAGTAGTTTCCAAAAGCATCTCATGGGAAATCACAGTGCTTGGCATTCTCAAGTAGGAGAATAAAAGGAGGAATCCCTAAGATAGAAAGGAAAATAAAGATAGAAATATGAATTTCAACCGGAAAAGATAATTGGAAAGCCAACCTTTTCAAATATTCTTCGAATTATGAAAATTGGAAAAGATTGTGATGCTCAGATTTATCCTGTGAATATGTGAAGACATAAATTAGCACCTAACTTACTGGCAAATCTAGGTAGAAAATTTAAAACTCATAGTATATTTAAGTTCATGAAAAGTGTTATAGGTTCAGTGGGCCTGGAACTTTGGCTACACTGAAATACAGTTTAATGTTGAAACTTTTATGAATACATGTAGCATCTTTGGCCATCTCTCAAAGTGTGGTCTGAAATATTGTTCCCTCTCCTTCCCCTTAAAAAAGAAGCTCTGTGATCTTTAGTCTTTTACCATTGACAAGTTTTGTAACTTAAAGGGGCCACCTCTTCATTTTCTGAGCTGGAGTTTTTCACTCTCACCTTTGATGCATGGCCTTGGTCGTTTACTTTGCCTTGTTTTGTTCATTAACATTGGGTTTAGTGGCTCGAGGACTTGTTGCATATGGAAGACCAGCACCAGGTGATCTGACATAATAAAAATTCAGGATGTGACATTCAACCTCAAGCAACACTGAAAATTCCAAAGAGAAGTGCGGTATCTTTACTAATCGTAGTGAAGATGGGAGAAAACGACATACCTGAAGCAGAAGTAGGCTGACAATAACCTTCTTGCCTGCTTGAGCAGGAATACCACCTGTCCTTGGGAATATACTTTAGAGAAAGGAAGGGCCAAAACTACGACTCGGCTTTCTGAAACGGACGCAGAAGTTTCTTTTCCTCCATTTGTCTGGATTTGAGAACCTGCGTTTGGTCTTAGCTACTGGAAGCAGTATGTATGGCCGAAGTGCATCGCTGCAGCTGGTAGCATGAGTGGTGGCCACCAGCTACAGCTGGCTGCCCTCTGGCCCTGGCTGCTGATGGCTACCCTGCAGGCAGGCTTTGGACGCACGGGACTGGTACTGGCGGCAGCGGTGGAGTCTGAAAGATCAGCTGAGCAGAAGGCTATTATCAGAGTGATCCCCTTGAAAATGGACCCCACAGGAAAACTGAATCTCACTTTGGAAGGCGTGTTTGCTGGTGTTGCTGAAATAACTCCAGCAGAAGGAAAATTAATGCAGGTAAGGATGACTTTTATTATTTTTCACTTTCCATCTGTTTGAAATATACCTTCCTTGTTTTGTCTTCCAAATCGAATTCCACAGAAGGGCTCTGCTGCCTGGCTTTCTATTTGTTTCATCTTGTTAAACATGTTACTTATTGACATTCTAAAGCAAATTCTGAGTTTATACTCTAGAAGAAACGTAAATGCTGTATTTTATAAGATCATCTGCTTATTTTTAACTCTGGTATTACACTATATTACATAATAAGACCTTTCTTTGCAAGTGATATATTCTGGACACTTTTTTTTTTTTTTAATAGATGATATATATGGGCTTGTATTTAATTAACTCAAAGAGTGTACTTATATCCTGTTTTAGATTTGAGGTGAGCACTAAGGTTGATTTTGATGGTCAGCAGCACCCTGATGTTCTAGAATGCCTTTGGAGCATATTTGATCACTGTGTCACTTTTAAAAATCAGTCAAGCTTGAATGCTACGGTTGGCCTTATACCATGTGTGGCCCCCTATTGCTAAGCCCCAAATGGAGAGGATTGGATTACAAAATGGACACAAGCTGTAAACCTGCCTCCTGACCACTTTAGACTTGTCTACACTTAATTTTATTATTTTCAAAAATTTTAAATTTAACATCTGTGTTTTATTGACCCACGGAGTTTTTCAGACAGTTTCTTAGGCTTTGCAGTTGTGAATTTTGCCTATAACTCATTCATAGCCTGCTCTATATGTGTTTAATTTATGAACTGACTGAGGCCATAGCATTTCATAGATGAATTGCTCATACCCCCTACCCCCACCCTCCAAATGTAGAGCCTGGAGGGCTCTGCCTTTTTAATGTGGCATTTTAGTATCTTATTCTATAAAATTATATTACTTATTGATTAAAATTCATTTTATCAAAGGACATTTCTTGCTGTAGCTCTCGGTCACAGGTGAAAATGTTGTTAAATCAAGCTCAGATTTTTATTGCGTGATATGAACAGAACCAAAATATAGTATAAATTTAAATTTTGGTCCACCCAAAGGGAAAAGCTGAGAAAATTTAACAAATTTTATAGAACTCTCTTTGCCCAACACAGAGTTTTATGTATATCTTAGTGGCTTTTCACGATCACTTCTTGGGCAATGTTTTGAAGCTGGGATAAGTGAAGTGGAAGAAGAATTGGGTGAAAAGGAAGGCTCTGCTATTTAGATAAATAGACAGGCAAAAAGAATATATCTGGAAAAAATAGTGTAAGAATTTTTGGAAAAGAGTCTATTTAATTTGAACTTTAGGACAGACTTAGGAATATCTAAACGTTGAAACCATAAATCATTTTGAATACAAACTTCCTTCCTGACTTTGCCTGGTTAATACCCTGAAGCATGAGGTATGTATTCCATTTTCATTTCTTGCCCTAAGTAATTTCAGGATGGAATCATATTCTGGTAGCTCTGAGGCGTTGGAAGCTGTACTAAACTTTGTGCCTTATTAATATCCTGTGGCAGCATGTTCAATGGGTTAATTATATGCTGCGTTAAATAGTGTCCTCTTTTATTTTAAATTTTTTGTCTTCTATTATAATACGTCTCTACGTAAAGTTTCTGTATATTCATAAAGGAAACGGTATGTAAGAGATATTAGCTGGCATTCTCTTTGCGATTTATTACTTTGTCAATCTTTATCATGTCTTCTCCTATTTTGCCCTTTTTCTCATACTGGTAAGTGTTGCTTAATCCTTTTTTTCCACATATTAACTTTGAGTCTACCATTGTCCTTTAAGTATTGCTTCTTCACTTTGTGAAGAACGAATTTCATTGTTATTTAGCAGGACCTTTCCAGGCTTTCCAGTAGATAGTTGGCATCATTGGCAATTTTCAGTCTTTTCTTTGCCTTTTCTCTCCGTGCAAGCTTCTTCTATGTCAGGGTCAATAATAAATTTGTATACTAGCTTAGTATTAATCTTTGGAGATTTTCAGTATTGGTCCTGGTTTATTGTCTATTAATCAAGTTTTAATCCACAATAATTACTAAATTTTCTTAATAATCTCTAATGAGAGACTTAAAAACTTTTGAATGAGATGCATCAGTTCTTTTTTATCCACTATTTGATTAACTCTTTCAAAGAAGTCTAGCGTGTTAGGGACACATGGTGTACACTTCTAGAATCCATGCTGTTTGTTCCTTATCAGATTACACTGCAACACAGGTTTACTCAACTGTGGTTAACCAAGCCTTCCACTCAGCTCAAGTTCTGTTTAAATGTCCTAGAGCTGTGCTTTGCTGCACTTTAGCTTTCTTGGTGGATATCTGTCCCCTGGTGTCACAAATCCAAAGACAGTTTTCTCTGTTGGCGTTGCAGAATTTTGGATAATTCTATATATCCTTCTACCTATGAATTATTCTAGCTGCCTGTTAAGCTTGATTATCTTCAAAGATACAGTTAAGGCTTTGTAAAATTGGGCATGCAGTGCATTGGGAAATGTGAAATTATGAGGACAATGATTTAAAAAAATAATGATGACTGCGTTATTGTGGTTTCTGTAATTTCCAGAAGTTTCCTAATATCTGACATGTCTTTACATTTTGTTCAGTTATTTCAGTGTATGTACTGTTTCATAAGGACCAAATTAACTGGATTTTCATTTGTATTACAATTTGGATTTTCCTTAAAGAGAAACATCTGTGACAGCGTGCCCCAGATATTATTATTCTGTTTAATAATAAAATAGACCACAGAACTTTTTCCTAAAATTATTTTGTCTGTCTCAGCTTCATCTGATGACTATATATACAAGACCAGGTCTTGGTGAATTTTTGTCCTGATTCTTATTCCTCAGTTTTCTCTTTACCAAGAGTTATATCCATTGTACAGTATATGTTCAGAGTCTTAAATGATAATATTCTCTTTAAAGTACTATAAGAAAGTCAAAATAAAAGAGGAAATGTTGCCTTGCCATATTTCTTTCATTTCTCAAATCGTCTCTTGTCCGTTTGAAAACTCCCATCTGAGTCTTGACCAAATTATATTGTTTTCCTTCCTATTTGGCCCAAGAGCTGCTTCTCTGCACAACCGTATTATTTCAAATCCCTGTGCGGGTTTGCCATTGTCTTTAAAGTGTCTACTTCTTAGCTTTCCTCTATATTTGCCAAAATCGTGTCTCTCCCTCTTCTGATTTCCTGCTCCTTTTTAAATCTGTTTCCCATTTAATGTTTATATTTAGGATAACCTTCTACCATTCTTCCATCTCAGTATTTCCCTAACTAGCCATCAAAAATCCAGGTCCAAAAAAATATTTTTTTTATAATTACAAGTAATGATGGATGTTAACTAAACTTATTGTGGGGATCATTTCACAATATATATGTATGTCAAATCTTATTATACACCTGAAAATAATACAGTGTTATATATCAATTATATCTCAAAGAAAAAGCAGAATGTGGGGGACACACACACACACAAATTCATGTCAAGGAAACTAATTACTTGGCAGTGTGATAAAGACACTGGGAGTGATTACACTATTATTGTTATTGTTTCGACCATTCTTTCGAATATACTCTTTTTTTCTCCTGGTTTATACAACTGTAGAAGGAAAATGAGCTGGAGTTTACGCGCTGTCCCATTGTCCAGCTTTCTGGTTTGTTAACCTCTTATCAACATTTGTTTATATTATTTCTTAGTGATATTGTTGCTACCACTTCTAAAAATGATTACAGTCCTGTTTTCTTTCTCCATTCTTGCTCTTTATTAATAAACGTGACTTAGAGGGACACCCCAAAATTCATTTTCCTTCTCCTCAAAGCAGAAGCCCAAGAGGATCTTAGTGTAGTGCAGGAGAGGTCACTGATTCTTTCACCATCACATTCTTCCTGCTCAGCTGGTTGTCCTGGATTTTCTTAGACTCCAGGTTAAAGTTATGATCAAGATTAGAATGTGCTGCCCTGAGGCTTCAGACCTACAATGGAAGCTGTGGTAGTGCAGCATTTGGCCAGCAGCAGTGAACACCTCCTGCACAAATTCCCCCTTGCGTGGTGTCTCTGCTTGCCCCTCCATTTACCTATTAGTCAACACATAGTTATCCTATCTTTGCATTCTCGCTTTATTTATAGTCAGGGCCTGAAGTGAACGTTTTGGGGAGGAAGAGGAAACTTCATAGTTTAAGTTTTGGCCAAAGCCAGAGAGACAATGCTGTATAGCAAACTTGCAGTTGACAAAGTGATTAAACTGTAACTAAAGGGACTTGACTTTTAGCTCCAATCCTGCCACTAAGTAGTTGGGTGACAAGATAGTTTTTTACCTTTCTAGGCTTTAGATTTGCGTCTGCATAACTGAACTTTAACGTGCCATGCACTTTACATGTATTAGCTCACTGAATCTTCATTATACCTTCAAGAGAGAAATACAGTCCTTTTTTTTTTTTAAGACTAGGGCAGATGTTTTTTAATTGTGTTTTTAACTGAAGTAGAGTTAATGTACAATATTGTATAAGTCACAGGGCTTCCCTCGTAGCTCAGTCGGTAAAGAGTCTACCTGCAATGCAGGAGACCCGGGTTCGATTCCTGGGTCGGGAAGATGCCCTAGAGAAGGAAATGGCAACCCACCCCAGTATTCTGGCCTGAAGAACCCCATGAACAGAGGAGCCTGGCAGGCTACAGTCTATGGGGTTGCAAGAGTCAGACACGACTAAGCGCACACTGGACAGCATATAAGTTACGAATATACAATATAGTGATTCACAATTATTGAAGGTATGACTCCATTTATAGTTATTATAAAATATTGGCTATATTCCCTGTGTTGTACAATATGTCCTTGTAGCTTATTTTATACGTAATACTGGTACCTCCTACTCTTCCAGCCCTGTATTGCCGCTCCTCCTCCCTGCCCCCACTGGGAGAGCCACTAGTTCGTTCTCTGTGAGTCTGCTTCTTTTTTTGTTGTTGTTATATTCACTAGTTGTTGTATTTTTTAGATTCCACATATAAGTGATATCATACAGTAGACATACAGTACTTTTATTTTCACATATTATAGGTAAAGAAACAGAGGATCAAAGTGAGTCTCAAGCTATTTGCCAAAGTCTAAAAGTAAGTGGCACAGCTGGAGCTTGAACCCCAGAGCTCATGCTTTCCTCACTCTAAAATTTTGTACATCTAAAATGCTGCAGATGAACACCAGGGTAGGCCTTATATAAATGATGAATTTATTTCCAGAACAGAAGAGAATGCAGATGATGAGTACTGTTCTCTGCAGTTAATCCAAACTGTATGTATTTCTTCTATTTCTCTTCATTTGTGCTTAATTTACAAAGACATTTGTAAATCAGAATGTTATTTACTTGGTATATCTGTTTTAGTGTAACAATTATCATTACCTTTCTCTTCATTTTATAACAGTAAGTTATCTCACATAGGAACATGAAATAATAAACTTTGACGTAGCATGCATCCAACTGTCATTGCTCAAGTCAGAGCTTCTTGGAAGCAGAGATTTCAAAGATTTTGTAGCTTTGAGGCCAGCCTTTAAAAGAAGTATAACTATTTGAAGTACAGTCAACTCTCAGTTATTTATGTTAGTGGGGGGTGCAGAAAATTCAGTTAATTTATAGTTGACTTTGGAATGTAGTCAGAAGTATACCATCGGATGTAAACCCTCTGTGCACACAAGCAGGCTGAGGTGCTTGCCTCCTGGGATCCCAGCTTGACTTGGCTTTGTTGTCAGAAGTGTGGCACCCGGAAGAGAGAAGGAAGCTGCAGATATTTTTATTGATAGTTTTTCAGGTTAAGGAGATATCTCATGTAAAAGTACCCATCAGACAGATTTGTATAAATAATCGTTCTGTACTTCATGTGGAAATCCCGCAGAGTTGTTGTAAGTTCAAATTCATTAATCTGTCTGGTTGTAGGAAGCAATGACTGAGCTGTGCCCTTGGTTATTGCCCCTGTCAGGCTATTGAGTGTCCTTTGAGCGGATTCCAGGGGTAGGCATTTCCTTGGTTATTGTGGTAAACGGTGTGTGTGTGTGTGTGTTGTAATTTTCTTTATCTACAAATTAGTCATAGTTAACTTTTTACACAGTTTTAAAGATATCCCTGAGGCTCAAGGTTTTGTTTTTGTTTTCAATAAAAAAAAGCCTTTACATTTTATCCACCGAGAAGTATTTATTGGAACTTTTATGTGCTTCCCCCTCTCCCTTGCTGCTGCTGCTGCTGCTAAGTCGCTTCAGTCGTGCCCGACTCTGTGCAACCCCACAGATGGCAGCCCACCAGGCTCGCCCGTCCCTGGGATTCTCCAGGCAAGAACACTGGAGTGGGCTGCCATTTCCTTCTCCAACAGAGGAAAAGGTGTTATAAATGAGCAATGTACTATTATAAATGTTCTGTCAGGAACCAGAATTGATAGCAGGGTATTGTTGTTAGAGAAGTGTATGATGATGTTCCATCAAATTTCTGTAGTGATTTTCTTCCAAGGAGCTTAAAATGATTCACAAATACTTGCAAACCAAATACAGGTGATACTCCATTTTGTAGAAAAGGAAACTTAATGACAGAGAAAGCAAGTTAATTATCTTAGAACAAAGTCACACAGAAATAAATGGACCCTGTGTACTTTGCAGGAGATAGATGAATAGTCCACTTTTTAAGTTATCCAAGGATGTGCTTTTCTCAGGGAAATCCTCAAAAGCTAAAATTCTGTCAATGGTTGAGATGTGGGATATGGTCCCAATATCCTCTATTGGGACCTGTGTTGCTCGATTTGGTGATTCAGCTATTGGTGAAGCAGGGTGCCAACTTTATGTCTCAGAAGCCCTCTGAGCTGACTCTGTGACCTGCATTCATTGTTTCATTGAGAATTGTTGGAGTTGGAGCCAGAGTTTTTACAATGAGCTGTTGAGGACCTGCAGGATCTGGCCTGGCACCTGCACCTCTTGCCTCCTCACCCCTCACTCTGCTCCAGTCGCTGTGACCTTGTTGTCCTTCAGCTAAGCCAGGCCTGCTCCCACCTCAGGGCCTTTCCACTTCCTCATCCCACTTACATCCCAAACACTTTCTTCTCTTAGTCCCTCAAATGTCCGCCCCAAGTGTCAAATACACCTTCTTGGTGAGGCCTTCCTGGGCCTGTTCTGAGGGAGTCTTCCTGTTCCCCCAGGGCTCCTCTTCTCCGCCCCTGCTTTGCTTTGCTTTGTAAACTTCCTGCAGTGTGGCACACTTTTATGCTGTCTCCCCTCAGGAGGCTGTGAGCTCTGTGAAAGCAGGGCTTTCATCTCTCAGTTCAGAGCTGTGTTTTGGGGAACAGGGCTTTAGTGTACTTGGTGCTTTTCCCATAGGAGTAACTCAATAAATATTTATTGAATGAATATAAGGAACATTATGGTGGTGCCGAGTGGCTGTGATTGGTCAGAGATCACTCTAGGATGAAACAGACTTATTTATCTCATCACATTTTTTAAGTACATTTTTTGAAGTCGATTATTGTGAGTGCTTTGGGCTTGATAGAGCATGCTGCACTCTGTTCTCTCTCTGACTTATCACTGACAGCATACTGTCTCCTTGATGGTCATTTTCAAACTGTAAACATGACTTTAAACGATTTGTTTGGTATAATCAATATCCTTTACACAGCACTTACTTAGTTTTAATAACTAGCCCAATCCCTACTTTTTAGGAAATTGTCATTTTCCAAGAAAAATGTCTTGGGGTACTGATGTAAAATCTGTGATTATAAGATGGTGTGTGCATGTGTGCTGTGCTCAGTCATGTCTGATTCTTTGTGACCCCCCTGGGGTGTAGCCCACCAGGCTCCTCTGTCCATGGAATTTTCCAGGCAAGAAGAATACTGGAGTGGGCTATTATTTCCTCCTCCAGGGCATCTTCCCAACCCAAGGATCTTGAACCCATGTCTTCTGCATTAGCAGGCAGATTCTTTACCACTGAACCACCTGGGAAACCCAATTATAAGATATTAGCATGCATCCGAAGGACCTTACCTTCTTAGTCCTTGGGGCTTGTGAATCCCAATTCTGATCTTGAGATACCCTAACACAGTGGCTTTCAATCTTTTTTTTTGGAGGGGGGGGTCACTGGCCCCTTTGAAAATGTGATGGAAGTTATTGACCATATGTACTTAATGTACAATTTTGCATAAAATCCCAGTGGAGAGAATCTCTGAGACACATGTAAGAATCTAAAGATTCTAGGTCAAGAGCTGTTATCCTAGAATAATCCCAGTTATTTCAGAAATGAAACCAAATTCTCAAAACTAACTTACCTTGAGTTTAGTTAATTTGAAAAGTCTTTGTCTACATTAATAGAAGTCAGACAGACAACAGTATTACGGTGCAGTTATAAGAAGGTTGGCCTGACCTAAGATGACCTTAGATACAAAAATTGGTATCTGACAAAGACTGCTTGTGTGTAGTTAAGGAATTGTGCTCTCCAAATATTAAGTGAAACTGCATCAAGAAATGCCTGTGTGTGTATGTATGTGTGTGCTAAGTCCCTTCAGTCAGGTCCGACTCTTTGCGACCCCATGGACTGTAGCCTGCCAGGCTCCCCCCGGTCTGTGGGAATTTCCAGGCAAGAGTGCTGGAGTGGGGTGCCATTTCCTTACAACCCTTCATCATGGTGGTTTCACTCAAAGACACATAAGAATAAAAGATATCTTACTAATTTGTTTTGATATAAGCAGAACAGTTGTGGCCCTGGGTGCCTGTTTGGTCCCTGAAGTCAGAGAACAGAGGCTGTAAAACCAGCCAACTTTGGTGACTTTTCCACACCTGTTTGTCTTCTGTCCTTTAAGCCCCATTGCTTTTCCTGAGGTAGGAGGCCTTGGGCCCTTCAGTTTCTGTTTGCTATAACGGAAAACTTTGAATCTCTTTAAAAAACATTCATTATTTCTTGCATGTTTGTTTTTAAATAACAGATAAGCTACTTTACATACTCTTCTTTTTATCTGGCTTCTAAACATTACAGTTCATTTTCTTTTGATATTTTTAAATATATTTAATGTATTAGAGTTTGTATTTAATTTCAAATTCAGAAACACCAAAATAATCAAAGTGATTTAAATTAGGGTTTTTAAAATGGTAAACACAAAGTCTCACATTTTTCCTGGAGATAGGAAATTATCTTATTTAGATATTATGATCCTGAATCTGAAGCAGTGATCTTTCTTTGGGATGGCGATATAACTATCTTCAAGACCCCTGTTTGTTTTTTAAAAATCTAGAGCACTTCTATTATGATGGAAATCAACCATATATTACTGTAATTTTAAATAGCATAGTCAGTTACCATTACCTATCAATTTTGTGCATGCTAATATATCAAAAGGGTACTATTATGCATAACTAACTGATGATAATTGATAATTGAGAAACTCTGTTGCTTTATTTCTGTAAAATAATTTGGAGAAGACTGAAGACCTTATGTTTTGTGCCTACTAATCTTGCTGTTTCCTAAAAAATGATCATAGATTTCCATTCTTTTTTCTCCTGCTTTCTACAGTATTACAAGTTATCCATTCTTAAAAAGAAATCTTTCACATGCTTCCAGTTTTGAGTTCTTTCGCTGTTATATCTTCTGCTTAGAATCATATTGGCTAATCTAACTTTAAAAATCTTGTGGCCAAATTCTTTTTAAATTTTGTGAAGGACTTTATTGGCCTTTTACTGAAATTAGTTCCTATTCAGTTTTCCTTACCTGGGATAAAATACAGTTCTGGGTGGGAGGGCAGAGGAATAGCCCCCATTTGAAATTAAAATATAATCATCAGATTTCAAGTTAGAAAAAAACCTAATGCAATCATTTCATTTTACAGAGGAAGAAATAAACTCAGATTAGTGCTTTGCCAGTCAAAGGACTGCCAATCTACTGCCATATCTTACTGGCCAGCATTTTTAGCACACCTTATTTATGTATTTTAAACTTCTTTGGGTCATTGTGGGAAGATTAAAAAGCAGATGTTGGCAGAGATTTTCTCCCTGAACATTCCATGAAGAAGATATTATGGAGTGCCGTAGGGTCTCTTTCGTCTTTGATCCCTAGTCAACTCGAAGGCATACTTAAAAACAAGTGGACAGAAAAACCCCTTGCTGCACTCAGCATTGCTTTACCCGTGCCTGTGCGTACAGGAAGTTATGCCAGGGAGTCACTGCGCCAGGCGGCCTTTTGTCCTGGGTTGTGTTTTCAAAGCAACAGAGGCTCTTTATGAACTCCAGGCCAAGATCCTTATTGAGAGTGGGGACTGCTCTGGAGTCTCTCCATGTCTTATACTTGGGGTCTCTACTGTGGGGTCTTCCCTTCCATACTCTGTGGCAGGTCCTATGGGAATACCAAGGCCAGCCCCGTTGCCTAGACCGACTGAGGAGATACAGCTTTAACAGTGGAAAGCAGTGTGTGATGAACGCCAAACAAGAAGTGCAGGCATAAATGCCATGATAGTGCCAGTTTTCATCTTCTCAGGAGGCATTCAAATGACTGTGGTGATTCTGTCTCGAGGTCCTCTATGATTGAAGAAAAAGTAAACAAAAAACGTAAAATTTTAATCCAGGCAACTTCAAGTAGTTGAAATCTAGAGGACAGTTACAGCCCAAACAGTCATACCTTCTAATTTTCACTTTTATCAGTTAAGTATAGGTTATAATATTGCCTGTATAAATATTCCTGTATGTATAATACTCATCAGTAACATTTTCTTTAGAGGTCCAAATAACTAAACACAATGGCTTTCTTTTCAAATCGCAAACTGGCTTTCTAAAATGAGAAGTTTCTGTTAAATTGTAGTAAAATTAAATAAAAAATTTTAGCTTTAAACAGAGTTCAACACATTGGGAATTCTGTTTGAATTGATGATCTCATTGGCTCATTTTAAATCTTCATAAACTGCACAAAAGAAAAAATAAACACTAGGACTATATAGAAGGTGAGAAATATTTTTAAAATTAATTGGAGGAAAAATATTTGAATATCATCTATATTTAGAAAACTTAGAAAAAAGCCTTTAATGCCAAGGCTTTTATTATCATCATTGACTTTAGTCAATATTAACTGTTATTCTCATTCTCTTGGTTTTAGTGTAATTTACCTGTCCGCTATGACAAAAACATTAGGTTATTCTCTACTGTGAACTTAGTAAACTGTATTGTATACATCATATATTTTTATTGTTGTCAGAGATTATTTGAAATTTAGTTGTCTCCCTTAGGACATAGGTTCACAGGTGCCTTGTGACCATTTAAAAGATAAAGGCAAGTCATTTAACCTTTCATCTGTTGGGTTCGGGTTGGTGGGGTAAGTAAATAACCTTTAAGTTTCTTTCTAGCTCTAGACATTTAGAGGTTATACTTATTTCAGAAGTAGACTTATTAAACAAAAGGGCATGTAATTTGCTTATTTTTTTCCCCTTGAGATAAGATTTATTTGGTAGGTGGTCACAGATTTTTTTGGTCCCCAAAAATTCTGACCAAATTCCTTAGAGTCACACAACCAATTAGCAGCCAAACTAAGGTCTAGGCTCAGTTGCACTTTAGTCCTTCGGCCGTATCCTGTGTTTGCACTCAGTTAACACACAGAGAAAGGATGTTTTTGGGGGGAGTTTTAAAATACGTGTAGTAGATTGAGGACCCCTATTCTAAATCTTTCATCAAGGCTCTCCCAGTGACCAAACCACACTGACATCAATGACTGGCTTATGTCTAAGTGAATGTGACCAAACCTTTGGAAAGGCTTGAAAAGGCCAGAGAGAGCCCAGAACCATGGTAGTAAAAGGAAGATTATGAACCTGCTCCTAAAATAATTTGTAAAGTTGAATTATTATAAGTAAGCTGACTAGTTAGACTAATTTCAGAATAGCTGATGGGTGTTCCTGTGTGGAGTTGGGGGTTAGAGCGTTAGTGTGTGAGCATATGGAGGCATTTGGAAGGAGTGGAAGTGGGGCCATCTGATTAGTAACTGTGCCTTGTTATTAAACCGTGACTTTCTGCATTGTGTGTCCCCAGAGTTGGAAAACTTCCGCTGGCAAAAATAAAGAGAAGGGCTGCCGTGCTGTTGCGAGGGCCCTACAGTAGACACAAAAGCGCCTTCTCAGAGGCCAGCAGCGGAGGCGGCTTGTACAGGCAGGCCCGTTCCTCTCAAAGACTGGGAATCAGATTCTTTCCCCAGGGGGTTTCCAACTAGTTTGCACTTCAGAAAAATCTTTTCTTTCTCCTGCTGTTCACGCCCTGCAAAGAATTTTCTTCCAACCAAAGAAATTGTTTTCTAATCAAAGATTCTTGTCCTTAGTTGTTGGACATCAAAGAAAGTTTGGAGGAGACTGGGGGATTATGTGAGTGCCTAGAGTTTATTTTGAATGCAAACTTGCAACATTAGCAAGTTTCCCAAAGAATATACTCATTTAAGGGCTGGGAGAGAGCCTAATATAACCGAGGCTCTGTTTTCCCTTGGTTGGATGTAAGGTACCCCGGTAAGATACAAATGAGCTGAGCAGCTCTGTCAGGACTTAACTCCTGTATGTTTGGTTTTTGACGTTCTTAGCAAGGGGAAAGGTACCTTTATTCCACCTACCCTTTTAAAATCTGGTATTAGGGAACATCAGAAACTACTGATAAACTCGAAACAAAACCCCCTCTTTTTTAACCTTCAGTACTTCAACTCTTAACTTCTCCCAGGACGGTTGATGATATCACCAGTGTTGGGAGCCGCATTCCCTGCATTCCCCCACTGCCTCCGAGGTGTTGATGATGTCATTTTCTCCCACAAAGGAAACCCTCAGCACCCCAGGGCCTGAACTCAGGTCTTGGCAGGTAAATGAAGGAGGAACTTAAACTGTTGGGTTGAGTCAGGCGTAAAAAGGCACGACCATGTTAAGCACCAGCTTCGTAGTCTCATCTCTGGGGCCTGACTAGGGAGAATTTATCATTTAGGGAAAATTAAGACTGTAACTTTAAGAAATTATTTTCTGGGTAAGAACAATGATTCACTTGATATTTTGGTTCTTGCGCTTAGGGACATTTACAGGGTATTGTTCTCAGATTATGGCTCCTTAAATATCCTTCTCTCGAATCCACGAATTTTTTCCAGTTTTTCTGGAACCCATTTGCAGATTATCTTAACTTTTCTTCTAACAACAACAAAAACAAGAATTAGGAAAAATAAAGTGGTGGATCAAGCAGATTTAGGCAGAATTATGCCCTGGGTAAAGTACATTCTTGTTATTTTACTCTTGGCTCTGTGGATATGAACAGAAAAGAATATTGCTCTAGAAGATTTCCAATCTCTTTCTATTCCTTCCTTGCAACCACAAAGTAGTGGTTGGAAATAGAATTCCAGGAACACCAAAAATGCTCTCAGTTTCAGTAGTGGCAGCTACAGTGCCCCCACAGGGTTCTCTGGGCATTCCTCCTTGGGGCCTTCTTGTGGCCTCCTCGTGGTTAGGAGCCTACATCATCAATCACAAAGGCTTGCCCTGAAGACAGACCTGCTAAAAATGTCAGTTATCTGTCCTTGCCATCAGAAACAGTTCTTTATATTTTACTCTGTTCTGAACTAACATGCTATAGTTTTCTTTCTTTTTTTTTTTTTTAAGAGAGAAATACAGCCTCTTTGATGGACTCATTAACTGACCATTCTCACAAAACTTTAAGTACACTAGTTTATAGTACTAGGAAACTCAGTCAGAATGGGTGGGGTAAGCAGGATTTACCAAAGGTTTTTATTCTACTCGGTAGTGCTAACTTGCCTGTGTTACTCCTATGCAGATATTAGATTGTAATTTTGAGGGGTTTTATTTCATTTACTTATTTTTGATTGTTGTAAGACTTTTTTAAATGCTTATGTATTTGGCTGCAGCACATGGGATCTTGAGTTGCAGTATGTGAACGACCAGGGATTGAACTCTAGCACCTGCCACGCTGGGAGCGTGGAGTCCCAGCTAGCGGACCACTGGGAGGTCCCAAGACTTTATTTAATTAGGAGCTTTAGGTTTGGTCTTCTCTGGTGGCTCAGGCCTAAAGAATCCATCTACAATGCAGGAGACCTGGGTTCAATCACTGGGTTGGGAAGATCCCCTGGAGGAGGGCATGACCACCCACTTCACGATTCCAGAAGAGCCTGGTGGGCTACAGTCCATGGGGTTGCGAAGAGTCAGACATGACTGAGCAGCTAAGCACGGCACGGCCCAGGAGTTTTAGGTCACAGCGAAACTGAGAGGAAGGTGTCTATCAACCATACACCCCTGCTTTCCATGCTCGCAGAGCCTCCTCCATTATCAGCATCCTCCGTGAGAGCGGCACGTTTCTCACAGTCGATGAACCCACACATCGGTGTCACCTGCAGTCCATGGTTTATATAGGGTTCACACTATATTGGTTTGAGGTTTTTTAAACACTAAGAATATATGGGGAAAATTCACTGAAATGTGTGTCCCTTTAGCTTATATACAGAAATAACTTGAAATATAAGGGAAGCACCCAACCTGCAGCAGACCCTTCATTTTCGTCATGTCATTTCTTCCCGAGTTGATGTATGATTGAACCACATTAATGTTATTATAGAAAATGCCGTTTTTCAGGCAGTATCAGTCTTCAAGGTATGGAACAGGATTTGGTGTTTTGTTTCCATTTTTATTGTTTTGTTTTCTAAAGGGATGTTTGAATTGGAGCCTGTCTGGCAGGATTCCATACGTCTACCAAAGCACCTGTCCTGGCAGAGACAATGGAATCAAAAGTCAAGTTCTTTATGACTGCACCTGCCTTGTAAATGCTGCCAGAAGTTCTGATTTTCTCCTGTTGCCAACCTCTACCCAGAAACTACAGTAGCTGACACCCAAACAGTGGGTGCATACACCCCAACTTGGGACTTGGATGTTCCGGTTCAGGAAGACTAATGCTAGTTCTCCTATTGACCTCTAAGGTAGTCTTTGCACAGCATTCAGTGGTTACTGTTACAAATGGAGGAGATGTAACTCCCTGGTCCACTTGGTTTTCAAGATTTTTGTGAGGGTTGATTAATGATGATGAATCACTTGGTAATTTATCATTTGGAAGTTCTCTTGTGCAGTTATACACCTAGTAAGCATGAAGGAAGGTATGATCTACCCGAAAGGTAGCAGGCGCATGTCTCTGAAGTCAGAACGCCAGGCAGCATTTCCAGGAGTGAGGAGTCGCCATTGTCCCTGCTGCTTTTTCTTTTTCCCAGAAATGTAAATTACCCCGTGGGCCACCTGTTGAATGCTCCCTGATTAGGCAGTTGTTGTGGAAGCAATCCAACTCCCTTGATGAGGACTTTTCTCCTTTTGAATTATCAGAGCATTTCTTGGGTTCCCTTAGGGTAGAGTTACTTCATTATCTTCTAACTTTATGTATAACTGGAGACCTTCTGGCCTAAGTGCATAATTTCTATCACCAATCAGGTAATTGAAGTTAATTATGCCCACCAAATAGTGCTCTTTGCACAGTATCCACATATGATGATATAATATGATAATAAGGCATAAAGTACATTCTAAAATGAGTGGCAGCATCCTAGAGTGAAAAGGGCTCTCAGTAATCCTGTGTTCAGTCTCAGCTCTGGTCCTTCTAAGCTTTGTGACCTTAAGGAAACTTGCTTAACCTCTTTGAGTCTGTGTCTTCATGAGTAAAATGGGGATAATAGTAATAAATAGCCTGCCTACTTGAAATGAAATAATATATGAGAATTGTCTTTGAAGATTGCAAATGTAAGGTACTATTATCAATAGTAATTTGACGTGAACTATTTCTTATTCACCTAATTACTGTAAGAAATATTAAGTTTGAGGGTTATTGATTTGGGCTCATTTGACCTGTTTGAATTCAATTGGCATTATCCCGAAGTAACTAAGCAAGACCATTTGTGTTTTTTATGCAGCTAAGAAGACTAAGCTTTAGATTAAAAATTTTGTGGGCCAAAGAGCTGATTAAATTAACCATAATAGTAACAGATAGCCATGGTGACTTAGAGAGTGACTGATAATGTGGAGGTTCTAGGGTGGGAACCGAAGTTCTGTAACTGCCTTCCTTGTGCCCTGGTGAATCACGTGTCCTCCCTGGACCTTTGCACACTGCTAAGCCCATTACCATCCCGTGGTCAGTGAGGTGATAATCACGGACACGGCGTACAGCAGCTACTGTCTTACATTTTTACTTCTCAGAGTCAGAGGATCCTAGAACCGTATTACACATCACTTTTACATTTTCATTTTTGAACTTTTTAGAGTATTGTTTTAATGACTGCTACCCTGGAACGGCTGCTCAGATTGCTGGAGGTTCAGCTGTCCAGCTTTGCAGCAGTTTCCCAAGGGCTGGAAGAAAAGGAGTTCAGATTATCAAGGGAACCAATTCACCCAGATCTTCATACGTGCGCTGTGCTGGTCTCAACATGCAGGTCTCTGAAGCTCAGCAGATGAGGTTCTATAGCCTGCTTGGAAGTTATCCCACAAGTCCCTGTGACTCCCAGCCCCCCATCTGAGAAGTACTGGATCAAAATGAGAGTAAGCAGTTTCAGACGTAGCAACTGTCAAGTACTTGTGGTCTAGAAATCATTTTCAGGTAAAGATCATCGTTGAGCCATCTCAGGGACTAATATTATGCAGTATGGAAAATCTGTATTCCATCCTGTAACTTTACCAATTTGAAACCTCCCCCACAAATAGGTAAATAATGGGATAAGTGTAATTATGGGTTTTCTCATCTTTTCTACTTACCTGTTCGCTGTTATGGTTAAATACACATAGCTTCTAACTCTTTTAGAAACAAACTCACTTACCATTATTATCCTTTCAACACTTGCATGGTATTATAATCCCTTTCAATTGCAGTGTGACATAGTGGGAGTCCGGAGGCCAGTGTGTTTGGGGGATGATGGAAAGAGGCAAATGTTTTCTCTTCTATTGGTTTTGGGAAGCATCCTTCTCTGAAGGTACTTCTTGGGGAAAACTTTTCTTCTCAAGGCCTAGTAAAGATTAGTGAGAGATGTCTACAAAGCGTTTGAAGCTCTTTGAAATAAAGTCATGGATAAACACTCAGTATCACTGTTATTATCATTAAAAAGGAGAGCCCAGCATGTGATGTTTTGGGTCAGTTCCAGCGGTCTTGTTTGATGTTCTTAGTTCCTTTTTTGACCTTTACCTCTTGATATCTTTATACATTTATTGAGGCTGTTGGACAAAGTCTTGAGATCCTAAGCAATATGGTGTGTTAAGAATGAATGAACTGCTAGCCTCCATTTTTTAAAATGTGTTTAAAATGAACAGTAGAGATTTCTATTTTGGACACCTGTTATTCAAGTTTGACAATCTTGGTAGCAAACTTAATACCTCATACTTTGATTTTTTTTTTTTTTAATTTCCAATTCTATTCTTTACCTTAGAACCAGAGTTTTAAAGGAAATTTTTCATTAAATAGAATAAACACCAAATTAACTAGGTTTTTTTTCTATTCTTTGCTTATGAATTAGAGATAAAAGAATGAATCAGATATAAAAGATCTAAAAAACAAATACTATAAGAACTTCTGGAAATAATATAAATACTTTCTAGGGATCATGTACATTCCAATGTCCTGTACATCAGAATGTAAATTATTTCATGCTAAAAATGACCATAATGATATCCTTCTAGTGTTACAAGATATCAAAGATACTAAATAAAGGCTAAATTATGCTCAGGATAGTGTACTTAAATGGGAAAGTGTACCATTAGACTTCATTTCATTTATTTAGGCTGCACCATGGCTTAAGGATCTTAGTTCCCCAACCAGGGATTGAACCTGGGCCCTGACAGGGAAGTCCCAGTACCCACACATTTGAGAAAAGGTTTCAGAATTTCTCTGGTGGCTCAAGTGGTAAAGAATCCACCTGCCAGTGCAGGAGACAGGTTTGATCCCTGGTCTGGGAAGATACCCACATGCCATGGAGCAAGGAAGCCTGTGCACCACAACGGCTGCGCTCACACCTAGAGCCAGGAACTGCAGCACTGAGCCCACGTGCTCTAGGACCTGAGCTCCGCTGCAGGCGAAGCCCACGCACCGCAGCTGGAGAGCGGCCCCCGCTCGCGGCAGCTGGAGAAAAACCTGTGCAGCAACCAAGACCCAGCACAGCCCCAGAGAAATAAATTTTGTAAAAATTTAAATTAAAAAAAAAAAAAAACATGAAAGGGTTTCATTAGTATGAATTGAATTTAAAAGGACTTCCTTCAGGTCTTCGGAGGGTTGAATAAATCACAAACTTTTATTTTGTGCCTTCTATCTTCAAGAACTTGTGCTAGTCAGAATATCCTGTTTCCTGATTGACAGTTCTTTTTGAGAACTGAGTAGAATTATCAATTATTATCTCTTTCTTTTTTTAAAATGCTGCTAATCCTTTTTTATTTTTTGAGTTTGTGGGGTTTGTATGTTTTGTAAAGTGGACACATTCTTCATAACTCTAGTTAATTAGTTAATGAATTATTTTTTAAAATACTTATTCTACAGTCAAGTTTGCTTATACACGCATATATTTTTCCCCCTCTAGTTTTTCAGTTGAGTTGTTTTTTTCTTTTTTAGTCCCCACCCTAATTTCAGCATCTCTGCATAGACAGGTTTTTTTTTTTCCCTAAGCTTAGATGTCACCAAATAAATGTAAAGATGGAAAAAGAATTGAGATTTCCATCAGAACCAAAGGAACTCAACAGAAATTGAAGATGAGGATGGTGTTTGTTAACCACTAATAGAAAATTATGTGAAATTAACATCACCTTTAGCTGTATGTAAAAACAACCACCCTGAATCTACTATGCTAATATATGTGTTTGTATGATACACTGAAAATGACTGTGTATTTTCAGTCCTTTAGGGAAAACTCCTTCCTTTAAGCAAACCTAGGATCAGTGTCTGAAAACAGCTGCCTTTGGAGACCCTGCAGCCAAATTAATCACCTGGCCTTTGAGAAATTTTGCATATTGAGAAGATGGTCACATCTGAATGGATACATTTAGTACACTCCCCCCCCCCCCACCCCTTTCTCTTTCCTGAAATCCCTTCTTCCACTTAAGATTTTAGTTAATATCACTTAGCAGCAAACAATCAGGTCTAATCTCTCCACAAATAGACCTCCTTCTCTGTTTCAGCCTTGTCTCAGATTCAGTGTGTGGGAGCTAAGTTTCTAAGTCTTGCTCCCTCATCTCACCCAGGTTGCATTGGCTGTCTTGCTCCTTAAAAATTTTAACCTACATGATGGTCCTTCTGTTTCCTTTCCCTCATTTGCATCTCATAGCCACTAAAAAAAAAAATCTGTGCCCACTGTCAGATCAAATGTCTCTTCTCACTATGGAAAGTTGTCACTTCTGTTTCCTCCATATTACGTTGGTCTTACTCAGTTGGCATTCCGATGAGCAGGTCTGCTCCCTCCCGTGTCATGTGCTGCACGAGGTTCACTGTATGTGCTCAGGGGATGTCAGCAAACACCCACCGCTTTGTTGAACACATCAGCGTGCTGCTGCCGTGGTTCACCTGGAGACTGCTTTCTGCAGGCTGCATCAACAGGCGACAGCATCCCAGATGGCATGCTGACAGCTGTGCCTTCCCATCAGAAAAGGACCCTTTTTCCCTCCCTATCAAATGAAAGCTTAGATTTTAGAGAAAATTACAAAATACAGAAAATGAGAGAAAAGAACTGAAATCACAGCATCTGCGGTTTTCTCTATCCTTAATGGTTAGGCAGCTTCCTGGAGGATTTTATTGTAATAGGTTGAGGAAATGTTTATAGTCATCCCTTTGCAGTTGTTTAGAACGTAATTTCTAAGCAGAAGTTCCTGTATCATCTAGAAAACTTTTAGCGAGGGAAACCACATTTCTTTTCTTTCTCAAGCTGCAAAACCAGTCTGTTTTTTTTTTTTTTTTTGAGTATAACACTTGATCTTTATGGTGAAAGACTTAAGTTATATGATCTTCCTTGCAAAAGGATGTTTCTCAGATTTTTGTGTTTTATGGCTTTCTAATTTCACTGCCATGGTCGATTTGCTTATCAGGGAACTGTGACTATAGGAGTTCAAGGGTACATGGCAATAAACTGTCCCTCGAAATAAGGAATAATTTCACAGCTATTGCTATGATAGTGGGTTTGGATGCATCTTACCATGGGTCCAGATCTCTGGAATAATTGAGTCATGTGTATATTTAAAGTTAGGGAACTTACCATAACATCCTGTTTAATATTTGCCAGTTTTGCTAGGTACCAAGGCAAAGAGGTTGTAGTAGTATTCTCATGAAGAAGGAAATCAGTATTTCTTATCTATTTTCCATATATTGTTAATCTGTCCAAACAAACCTACTATATGGAAACCTGATACGGAACATTGTTTTCCTCTTGATATACTTGCCTACTCAGCGCCAGGCCCCACTTTGGAGAACCCTATGGCAAAGTTTCAGCTCTCTAGATAAGGCAGAATATCTGTAAAAGAGCTGAACCATTGAGCCTCCATAGATATTTCGAAACCCTGAAGGTGAGAGGATTTGGAAGATGAACAGGTGCCATTTCCTTAAAGAGCCCTAAAGTTCAAAGATGCAGCTGGCATTGTGGAGCCAGTGTATCAGCAGCGGCCCAGTCGCTGGAACGGTAACTGTCGCCCCATGGTCTTCCGTTGTTATCCTCGAAGGTATTCATCTAGGTGGCCCTTGCCCTTCCCTGTGAATCACTTCCTCAAGTTCTTCTATCCTTTCGCAGCCCTGCTTTGAACTTCCTGTGTATTAATCTCCCTTACAAAGTAAGTGCCCTAAGCCGGGGGTAGTAAATGCTCCAGATAGACTCTCAGCCACAACTCTGTGAAGAGGATTGCCCAACTGTCGTTTTCTGCATTTAAAAACTGTGAAAGAAAAGTTCTTTCTCACTTGATTTCTTCTGTTTCCCTAATAATTTTCTAATGATGTCTCTCCATTTGTATAATATCCAGTGCATTACTTTTTTTTCCTTCTAACTGATGTCAAGTCATTTTTAACCACCAGTATAGGGAAAGACTGGAGACGTGTTCTGTTCCCTTTTTGAGGCTGTTTTTCTCAAAGTGTTTGGGGCTAGATTCTTTGGGATCGTCTGGAATTTCTTCATAAAATTCACCATCAATGGAGAGGTTTTATTTTTGTAGTTTTACTCAAACTTACTCCTGATGCATTTTTTCCCTACAGTTTCAGTGCAACCAAGATTAAAATTTGTATTTTAAAACTTAACATGAACTCTAATCTTTCCCTAGGAGAAAAGGGTACCCTCACTAGGTAGGAGTTCAGAGAATGTTGGAAACACTACAACAACACCCGCTTGTGTTTCTTCTCAAGGGACGGTGTGAGTAAATGCTCGTTTCTGTTGCAGAAAGTATAAAACATTAGAATGAATCTCAAAAATCAGTCAGTTTCCTGACCTACACTGTAATCAAAATAGCAATGTCAAGTTCATCTCCACCTCAAAGTAGATAGTCTGAAGAACTGTCTTTGAACATGAAGGGCTATCTCCCACTACACAGTGTGGGTCACTCACTGTTCCGTAACAGCAGCATCACCAGCAAGTTAGGACGGGAGAAGAAAACAACCATGGCCAACGGAAGCAGCAAAGGAATTCAAGGAAGCACCATGTAATACTGATCTCATACGTTATTATCGTACACACACGGATAGAAGAGCATGAATTGCATCCACTGTCCCCAGGGTTTTTTGTGAAAGCATTTTGTGATATTATACAGTATCTGTTCCCTCGACATCAGACCAGGTATGGAAATTAAAAAGCCATAAATCTAACCCTGCCTTAGAGTTTGAAAATAGGTATTCCCCTTTGAGAGACTTGTAGTAATAATTTTGGAGTAAATATGCAACTATCTTACATATTGGCTTATATTCAGACTTATAGGTCTCCGTTTCCTCTGCTTGCAAATGTATTCAGAGGCCAATAGGTACTTAATAAAGAAATAGTCAAAGTTTCTACTCTTCTCCTTTGAAGTCTATAAGTTAGCATATAATCAAAGATAATTAGACTCAATGTTCCCTCAATAGTTCCTTTTACTATTTTCTGACCCCAGAAAGCTTTTTTGGCGTTATTGGTGCTAGGTCTGTTTCCCCATCATAAGCTGGCTGGTTTCCCGTTTAAGTCACGATTAATACTCATACTGAAACTCATTTGTATCTGTGTAAAAAACATTTTCACAGTGTTCAAACAGATGCCAGTCTCTTGGGAGTTACCCTAATGAAGAGGGTCACCTTTAGCTTCCAAGTTTATTTACTATCATTTTTGAAGTCTCTCATCCTATCTTATTCTCAAGGTGATATTCTTTTTCAACTTATACATTGCTCTCAGAAAAAAGAAAAAGAAAATACAACATACTGTCCCCCCTCCTGCGTCTGCTACCCCCCAATAATAAACCCAGCCTTGCAGGGCTGCCGTCCCCCAGGTTTCTGTGCGTGTGGCAGTAGCCTTGCAGGGCTGCCGTCCCCCAGGTTTCTGTGCGTGTGGCAGTGCGGATTTCTGCTTCACTCCAGGTCTAGGTGACCCACCCCCATCATCCTCTAGCTGTCAGCCGTGAAGACTCCTGCCTACACCTCCTGAACTGCTTCGAAAAGAATCTGGTTCTTCTGACCCCAGAGCTGACCTTGACCCTTCCCCAGCCCCGCGCCATCCTGGAGCTTGGGCCCTCAGTGCCTGCTTCATGCTCGGTACTCTGATTTTCTTACTCAGGCCCCAAGAGAGAGAGCACATTCTGAACACTCCTCCTTTTGTGTCGGCATCCCTGTGAGGTGATTTGGAAGGACTCCAGTCAGGCATGCAAGGGCTCTTTTGATACTATCTGATGGGTGGGTAACAAATTCGGGCGCCTGGCCAAGGTACACATTGCCTGTAATCGTTAACTCAGTCTGTAAACAGTTCAAACGGCACCGAGAGGCCGTCAGTTATTATATTAGAAGAAGCCTTTCATCTCTCTTGCTCAGAAGCCAGGCGTCCAGCGTTGGCCCTACAGTGGCCACTGGAGCCCGGAATTCTCTGCACAGCCACCAAGGCCAAAGCCACTGGGGATGGACACTGGAGACTGCTCCAGTGACCACCTTTCAAGCTTTCAGCACTAGAGCAGCAACTAAACCATTCATTTCCTTTTGTTCTACACCTGAATGATGCTGGAAGGACAAAAGAAAAAAAGAGGCCAAAAAACCCCGCAGAAAACCCTTCACCGGGAATAAAATAGTGAGGAAGGAATTATATTATCTGGGATCAGAAATTTATTTTTCAGCTCAATTTTTTAAATCCACATTCATGTTTTGAAAGCTTTATAACTAACTAACCATTGACCTTTTTATTACCCCTTTACTCCAAACTGATTTTTTTTAAAAATATATTTATTCATTTGGCTGCACTGGGTCTTAGTTGAAGCTTGCGGGATCTCCCTGACCAGAGATTGAACCTGGGCCCCTGCACTGGGAGTGTGGAGTCTTAGCCACTGGACCACCAAGGAAGTCCCTCCAGACAGATTCGCAGTTTGGTCTTCAGTGGACCTCATGCCTCCAGTTAAGTTTTAAAGTTATTCAGTGTTACTAGATCCCAAGTGCAAGCCACAGTGCTGAGCCCAAAGGAGCATGAAAATTACAAGCATTCCTGCCCTCAAGGTGCTTACTGACTGAGACTTGAAGATGATACCAGACATATACTAGAGGTAAATACCAGTGCTGAGCGTGGTGTACACCGAGTCTCTACTGGTGTTCATAGCAGTGTGAACAAGGCTGATCTGGGAAACTCCTTTCCAATTCTGTGAGGAAACTGTTTTCAGTGCTTAAAAAAAATTAACCTCTTTCCCTTCATCTTCTCATCCATTGACTTTTTTGCCGTTTTCATTAAATTGCATATTTATGCTAGGCACACACTGAGTGCTTTAGGTATTTAGTGAATGAAATCACTAAGCCTCTTTTAGAATTATTCTGATAAGTAGAATTTTACAGAGGTGGAAATACGGACTTGTCTTCCTATTGAGCATTCTGGTACTAGAAGACAGCTGGAAAACCGAAAACCAAGCGCAGCTTATTCTAAGCATCTTCATTACAGAGGCACCTTTATTGATGAGTGTATTTTAAGTTTTTCAGATTAGTTGTGAGGTTGCTATTGCTGAAGCAGTTTGTTCGTATGTGTGCATCCTCTCCAGCCTAGCAGTTCTCTTTCTAGATATGGATCAAGAATGTGTGTGCTCAATTGCTCCAGTCCTGTCCAACTCTTTGCAACCTCATGGCCTGTAGATGGCCAGGCTCTTCTGTCCATAGGGTTCTCCAGGCAAGAATACTGGAGTGGGTTGCCATGCCCTCCTCCAGGGGATCTTGCTGACCCAGGGATGGAACCCGAGTCTCTTAAATCTCCAGCATTGGCATGCAGGTTCTTTACCACTAATGCCACCTGGGAAGCCCATGTTCCACAAAGCATAGGAGCAAAATTTAGATTAGGCCACAGATGTTAAGTAAACATGTGAAATAAAATCCTACACTCCTCGTAATCATGGGTGAGCATCAAAGCCACAGGTTATGCCCCTTACACCAGAATCCCAACTATAAAGCAGCTGTATTCTTTTCCTCTACAAAGCAATGTCTTAACACTTGCCCTGCTTAACTTCAACTGAAGGAAAGTGATAGAGCCCAAGATATTCTTCCAGAGGAAAAAGGTATTCAGGGGTGGAGGGGGCGGCCTTATATAATTAACTTGACTGGGGTCCTCATGATTTGTTAGTTAGAAAGTTCTCATCTCATGCCTCTTACTTTCTTTGTTTCGTTTTCCATTTTGCTCAGCTTTCTGGGTCACCTTCTTATCCCCTTTTCATATTTTGGACTTGGGGTTTGCCTCTGTCCTACCACCCAAGTTTTTGATTCTGAATGCAGCTTTAGAAGAGCGTGGATGAAAGAAAAGAGAGGGCATGCCTTGAGGATGTGCACGCTTGTACTCCATCCTGGGCTCAGCTTCTGATCCACCAGCCTGCCGAGGACGAATTCCAGTAAATCCTTTCTTTTACCTAGGTCGACAGTATTTTCAAAGACGCTCTGTCTTAAAGAAATTAAGTCCTTTAGAAGAAAAAAGGCACTAGAGCAAACAAAATCAAGTTTCTTTACCATTTGCTCAGCATTGTTATTTGTTCATGGTAAACAGTGGTTATTTGAAAGGGTGTGTTAAATCACATTTGTACAGTAGAATTGTAGAAATACAAAATGTATAAGGCACTTCTACGAGGAAGCGTTGAGGCACACTATCTGATCCACTCAGTTCAATGCCTTGGTGAGTTCTGAGGTCATTTACAGGTTTAATATGATGGAGAATCATAGAGGAAGCCCCTGCTCTCTCCACCTGACTAGAGCCTGTCTTTTGGGAAATGACCTTAAATTCTGGCTCCCCAGCCTCCTTCCTTTCCTTGGACCTGTTAGTAAAGAAACTTCCTCAAGTTATTTGGCCCCTTGAGGTCAGTGGTTCACAAAATTTAATAAGTAGCAGAATCAGTTTTAGAGAGCTTCCTAAAACTCAGATGGCTGGGCTCTATCCCTGAGTTTCTTATACAGTGTGTCGGAGGTGAGCCCTGAAAATTTGCACTTTTTGAACAAATTCCCGGCTGATAGTGATGTTGCTAGGTCTTAGGGACCACATTTTGAGATCAAGTGTGCTGAGGTTACTGCCTGTTTTATAACCATGATGACTTTAACAGAGATTGACCATCTTCACAGGGCCAGAACATCCAGCTTGTGTTGAAGTGACTGAGGCTTTACTCTCTGAAAGCGAACACTTAGTTATGAGAGATTTTGTCCTCCTTGCAGAGATTAAGAGTGGCCTGAAGGCTGGGTCACTTACCTGCAGGCATCAGGCAGATGGCTTACCACCTCTTCTAAGCAGCAGGTTGCAGATACCAGGTGGGGAGTGTGCTTTTGGAAAATCTACTAGCTGGACTGCAGAACTAATAATATGACATAAGGGGAATAAAACCTATGCTTTTTTTTTAGGTCCATGGATTTTTATAACACTTTAATTTTTATAACTTTTTATTTTGTATTGGGGTATAGCTGATGAACAGTGTCATGATAGTTTCAGATGAACAGTGAAGGGACTCAGCCATATGTATACATGTATCCATTCTCCCCCAAACTCCCCTCCCATCCAGGCTGCCACATAACATTGAGCAGAGTTTCACGTGCTAATATAGTAGGTTAAAACCAATGCTTTTGATTAGTTTCTTTGTCATCCTCAATGAAAAGATTCCAAGGTTGCCTTGCCTTTCGGAACTCTCATTTTTCTTCTTTCCACTTCCCTGATCTACAGGACCCCTCAGGTTTTACATTTGATCATCTTAGAAGCTAAGTCATTCAAGTTTCACTGTAGCATAGCAGCCTACACAGCGTCTGCCCTTGTGGATTTTTTGTGGGTGGACCTACTCAAGGGAACCAACAACCACAAGCTCTACTTTTAATAGGATTCATTTATGCAGTCATTTTAACCTTAAGTGTTTTCATGCATTAAATTTAACATTTAATATGTTACATCAATACTACTATATCTGAAGATACAAACAGTGTTTGGCAAGTTTGTATTAATAGCTCCGGGCCTGTCTTTTCACTCAGACTCCAGGTTTTATTTCAAATTGCTATATAGGATTTGAATGTTCATCTCAGATTTGTCATTCACAAGACCAAATTAAATTTTCCCTGCTCAAAATTAACTTCTTTCCCCAATATGCCTCTTCTGGTTGATGCAACATTTTGCCCCAGTTCTCTAGGCTTAGGAACTTTTAACTCCTTCACCTCTATAGTTCAATCTGTCAGCAAGTACTCTCAACACTTCGGTCATAATCTCTGTGATTCATCCCTTTGCCTTTTAACCATTACCACCAGAGTTCAGGCTCTCATCATGCCAATAATAGGTTACTGGAACAGATCTTATTGGTTTTCCCACCACTGGTTTTCTTTTCATTCCACTGAAGTTTTTACTCTGATACTAAATTGTTGTGCTTAGAGTATTCTTTTGATCGCGAGCCCCCCTTGCTTCAGGATTGAGCATGATTCCTTTTTCACAGATGGCCAGCAGGGTCTAATTCTTGCCTTGTCAGTTGTGGCCTTTGCAAGCAGACCTTACCTCAGCTATCCAAACTGTCTCTGCAGACCTCTTTTTTTTTCAAGTCATCACATCATGTACCTTGAAGACCTGAGAAAAACTGGTCAAGAACCCTACTTTTCCTCTCACTTGGGCCTTGTTTTTCTCTCAAGGTCATAGATGGGAAATTTCCCAAATCCATTTGACAGATGCCTATAGACGTGTCTTTTTGTTGTTGGTATGTCTTTGTTTTTGGCCATGCAGCTTGCAGGATCTTAGTTCCCCAACCAGGGATCGAACCCATGCCCCCTGCAGTGAAAACACAGAGTCTTCACCACTGTACTGCCAGGGAGGTCCCTGACAGATGCCTGTGGACCAGATGCCGCTTGTTTTACTCTTGCAGTTATTTCTCTCCTATTTAAATCCTGTCAACCTTAATAGTACGGAGAAGGCAATGACACCCTACTCCAGTACTTTTGCCTAGAAAATCCCATGGATGGAGGAGCCTGGTAGGCTGCAGTCCATGGGGTCGCGAAGAGTGGGACACGACTGAGCGACTTCACTTTCACTTTTCACTTTCATGCATTGGAGAAGGAAATGGCAACTTACTCCAGTGTTCTTGCCTGGAGAATCCCAGGGATGGGGAAGCCTGGTGGACTGCCGTCTATGGGGTCACACAGAGTCAGACATGACTGAAGCAACTTAGCAGCAGCAGTAGCAGCAACCTTAAGAGTTAGCTTAAGATCTGTCTCCTCCATAAAACTCATAGGACTTACTGGCTGTACTGTGCCATGTCTGCAATGCAGGAGACCTGAGTTCAGTCCCTGGGTTGGGAAGATCCCCTGGAGAAGGAAATGACAACCCACTCTAGTGTTCTTTGCCCGGAGAATCCCATGGACAGAGGAGCCTGGGAGGCTACAATCCATGGGGTTGCAAAGAGTCAGGCATGACTGGGCAACTAACACTTACCTAGCATACCATGTGTCACTTGCTAATAAATCATTTTGTACCACTGTTTAGTTTGTGTGTTATCTCCCGATAAAACTGTAACTCCTGGGAAGGACCTCACACAATTTTAAGAGGGAGATACTTGCCAAGTAAGAGGCCATATTATAGCCCCTTCCTGAAGTATCCATGGGGAGAATCTCCACACATCCCCGTTTAGCATCCTACTCAATAGTAACATCATGTGACTCTGTATCTTGACAAGGAACACTGAGGAGCTGTTTATCTTCCCTGTTATAAATGGTTTGGGGGGAAATTGTAGCAGTTGCTATTTTAGGCAGAAAGATGTCTCCAGAAACAGGCTTGATAAAGTCCAGGCTAAGGATAAATTTAGTGACAGACAGCAACTCTGTGAGTTAAGAATTTGGCTAGGAAGGGAGTTCAGCCTCTGAAGCATCTCAGGTAGGTGTGGGCTTAGCAATGAGATATGCTGCCACTTTCTGAGGTACGCCTACCTAAAGCAAAAGCGTGGCCTGGTGCCTGGGTGCCTGATGACTCCTGCACCGTAAGAACTCATTTATAGTCATCCGCACAGAGGTACCCACCCGAACAAACACTAAGAAGAAGCTAAGGAAAGTGCCCAAGATCTCAGTATAGTCACTGAGTCAACAGCGATATCAGATAAGGTGCTTTTTTTATGGGGGGAGGTGTGGTGGGGGAAGAGCACCGATGCACCTGTGGTTGGTGATTCAGAAACTTGGTGCCACATTATATGGCACCATGAAGCCACCTTATGTTCCCGCCACCCCATGGTGGCTGATGTCGTATAATTACCCATTTGTAACCAAGCCAAGAGGAAATGGACTGGATGAAAGCCAGAGTGAGGCATAGTTACGTCTTAGCTGAGCCACACTCGGAACCTATGAAGCTGGATGGCTTTTCAGGACTCCTTTCTGTACCAGTGAAGTGATTGTCATTGTCAACCTAGTAATGGTTGATTTTTAGAGGTATTATGCATTTTTGCTTGACTCTGAAGATAAATATATGTTCGCATTTGGGGCTTCCCTGGTAGGTCAGCTGGTGAAGAATCCGCCTGCAATGTAGGAGACCCTGGTTCGATTCCTGGGTTGGGAAGATCCTCTGGAGAAGGGATAGGCTACCTACTCCAGTATTCATGGGCTTCCCTGGTGGCTCAGATGGTAAACAGTCCGCCTACAATGGAGGAGTCCTGGGTTGGGAAGATCCCCTGGAGGAGGGCATGGCAACCCACTCCAGTATTCTTGCCTGGAGAATCCCATGGACAGAGGAGCCTGGTGGGCTACACAGTCCATGGGGTCACAAAGAGTTAGACATGACTGAGCTACTAAATACACACATGTTCTCATTTAAATATATTCAAATGAGGGATTTCCCTGGTGATCCAGTGGTTAAGATTCTGTGCTTCCAATGCAGGAGGTGCAGATTCAATCCGCAGTTGGAGAACTAAGATCCCACGTGCTGCATGGCCAAAAAATTAAAAATGAATAAATGCGTTCAAATGGGCCCCCATGGCTCACACAAGTTGCCAAATTATGATATCTCAAGCAGGAACAGGGTCTAGACAATTCCTGTTGGCTGAACTAGGACTGAACTTAATCCTAGCCTGACTCAGCCTCTCTGTTAGAGTTGTTTGAAATTTTGATATCCCGCCAGAGACTGTTTCTAAAGAGTTCTCAGTGTGAAGTATGAATCACAAATGAATGGAGTCTCGGGAGACCAAAAGCTCAAGCTTTCAGTTTTAATTCAGCACACATTTATTGATTGCCTGTTAGGGCACTGTGTTATATATGGGGATATAAAGAAACCCCTGACCTCAATGTGGTAGATGAGAATACAAATTTATGCTGAAGATGTAAAGTGCCTCAATAAATACAAACAAGTCAATTGGGACATTTCAGATGAAGAAGAGAGTCTTCATGAAAGAGGTGGCATGTACATTTGTCCTTGAAGGATAAGTAGGATGTTTGAAAGTGACAGGATAGAAGCAAGAGGCATTCCAAGAGGATATAAGAGGTGAGTGAGTAACACGATTTGGTTTGGACAAGTGGTATAGTATGTTTAGAAGGGAAGTGGAGATAAAGCTGAAAAGGAAGAGGCAAAGAGGAAGGAATTAGTACTTTTTGAGTACCTACTGTGTGCAGAAATGGTTGCTACTTTAATTACATTCATTTCATTTAATCTCTGCAATGATCTTGGGTAGGTGGTGGTACCCACATTTTTTTTTACCCGCAAGGAAACCAAGACTCAAGAGATTAGGCCACCCTTCAAAGTCACACACATCTTGTATGTGACTGAGTTGAGATATGAAACCAAGTTGTCCGATTGCAGAGCCAGTGTACAGCCCTGATTTAATAGGCTGAGTTTAAGTTTAATTCAGAAGGCAGAGAAGAATCATTATGGTATTTGAATAGGACAGTGATACGATCAGGGCTATCTTTAGGAGACTGTATAGTGACTTAGAATAGGGAGACATTGGAGACTAGTGAGAAGTTTATTGTAATTGTTCAGACTCCAGAGACATAGAGAAGGTAGGTTTCCAACTATGAGTTTGAGTGATTGGATACAGTGACTCTGAGGTGCTCAGGCTGGATCTCTAGGAAAATGATGGTGCCATTAACAAAAATGGGTAAATTAAGAGGGCTTACTGGTTTAGGGTGGAGTAGAGGGTACCAGTAAGATGATTAAGAAATAATGTCAAACAGGCCTTTGGAAGTGCCTGAGAATTTGACTTTGGAAGCAAATTTTGGAATTATCATTGAAGATATTGGAATGATAAGAACGCTATAGAGCTGTAATAGAAATCAGAGAATATATCCTTATATTTAAACGAGCAGAAGAAGAGAAGAAAAAGAGGCAACAAATGAGGGGCCCTAGGAGAAGTCGCGTTATATCACGAACAGCAAGTGAAGAAGGGTGCCAAGAACGGGCATCCAACAAATGAGAAGGAATTTAGAGATATCTGTCTCCCTCCAGCCTCAGTCCTTTTCCTTAGGAACCAACTGGCACCACTGGGCTCAGACACGTCCACGCCCACCACCCCACATTCAGTCAAGAGAATTGTCTGTTAAAGACGTGTTTGCTAGTCACAGTTTTGATTGAAGCTAGTGAAAGCTCTCAGTTTTTGTGCTACCAAAATAAAGTAAAAAAATTCAAGTCTTGCCCTAAATCATTGGAGGTTTAGTTCCCAAGAAAGTTCTTACAATTTTGGTGCTTCTGTTCTTTTACTCTGTGATGCTTCCTGTGGTCAATCCAGTCTCCTTTCATTATACATGAAATTCAGGATTCCTGCTTGCAAGCCCAATATGCATTGCGTTGTGTCTTCAACCTAATTTGTTGAAATGGGTGGTAGTAATAAAGGAGAATAAAATAGCTAATTGAAGGATTATAAAGCACTTTGCTAATATAAAATGTAACATCAAAGCTGAATAATAGTCTTAATTTAGGTTGAAGGGTTTGATTAGCAGAGTAAAAATAAAAAGGACAAAGGGTAGTGTTGCTTTGTACCTTGGTAATCAGTGTACAAATCAGAAGTGCTCCTATTGATCCTTACTGCCCTATGAACTCTCAACCCAGGAATCTGGCTCACCTCCCTAACTAAGAACTTCCCTCACCCACTCAGTCTGATGATGGTACCTCCCCGCATCTCCTGACAAATGCAAACAGGACTTGTGTTCAGCAGAGCTAACTTGATAACTGAGAGGGTTCCTCTTCCGTTTATCAGCACTTTGATTATATTTTGGTATCTCTTACCATTTGCACTTAGCAAGAAAAATAAAGAGGTTTGGGCAATTATGAGGTAACAAAGAACTTATAGTTCTCAAAGAGCAAGTCAGGAGATGTTGGAATATTTGAATACACAGTCACATTTGGTGTGAGGCAGCCTCATGCCGTGTCTTCAGGGCCAGCATAGACTGGACAGCTGATCGGGCTCCCGGGAACCTGAAACGAAGGCAAGGGGGCGGTGAAAGCAAATGGCCCCTCAACTACAGTCTTTACGTTTTGGGCTTCAGATACATCAACTTTGTAGGGTATAAAGAAAAGAGAGGGACTTCCCTGGTGGTCCAGTGGTTACGATTTCGCCTTCCAAAGCAGACGGCACAGGTTCAATCCCTGGTCTGGGAGCTCAGATCCCACACGCCTTGTGGCCAAAAAACTAAAAACATAGAACAGTAGCAGTATTGTAACAAATTCAGTAAAGACTTTAAAAATGGTCCACATTTTAAAATGTCTTTAAGAAAATAGAGAAAAAAATATAATTCATCCCTCATTCCACTAAAGGTAAGATAAAAGAAACCACTCAGAAAAAACATGGAATTCTGTTGAGAGTAAGTCAACTCTGAATTTTCCATGCAGATCACTGGTCCAAGTTCTTGTAAAATCTTAGTAGAGATTAAAGCCACCAGAGATACTCAGCCAACACTGTGGGCTAAAGCCAATGGGAGGCAAAACTTTGAGTCATTTCTGGAGGGGTGATAAATAATAGAATTGTTTTTAATAGTCTCTAAACGGCTCCTGCCCTGAAACAGCTTCCGGTCAGATCTAGGGCACAGACCAAAGGACCCGAAGTGACGGGATCACCTAAAGTGACATAGTGAGAGTAACAGTCTCCACGTTCATGTCACGCGCTCCCTGCATGTATGTGCTGTGCTCTGTGGATTTACTTTCCCTGTGTATTGCTTCACAGATGGCCTTGGGATTCCTGTACATGAGTGAGTGTATACATGGCTATAGATCTACTGTCAGATTTTAGTCTTTTGAGAGCAGAATCTAGTCCCTTTTTTGGGGTAAGGCAATGCATTAAGGACCATGCTCATTTCTGCACATTGATACTGAAGAAAGACAATAAATAAGAGTACCTGGGGATGGGTTATTAGCAGAAAGTTCTTCCTAAAATAAGTGATTTTGTTCAGGGTTATAGAGATTTAAGCATCATATAAAAGGGAAAGAAGAGAACTATCCCCTGCTTAGAGGTCAAAATACAATAAAACTGGCTTTAAAATGTAAACTTACAGGGAATATACAGAAGGTTTCTAAAGAGAAAGCAGAAATATGAAAATAATCATATCCTGATCAAATGACAAGGCAACCACCAAACTTATTTATCTCAAATATGGTAATTAGAACAGATAATTCAACATGCATTTTTCTTAACATCTAGCATGTACAAGTCCTTCTTACTTGAAGGAGCTCAGGGTTGACTTTACAGGAAGTGAAGTAGTTTCGTCAAACATCTCTTAAGAACCAGGTGTTCTCCTGGAGGAAAATTGGAGAGAGGGCGGGTCACAGGGGAACACTGATACAACTAATTGTAAGAGGTAACTGTCATTTAAGAATTTTGAATATATCACTTCAGGACACTCCACGTGTGTGTTAGTCACTCAGTCACGTCCCACTCTTTGTGACCCCCTGGATGGCCCACCAGGCTCCTCTGTCCTTGGAACTCTCCAGGAAAGAATACTGGAGTGGGTAGCAAGGCCCTTCTTCAGGGGATCTTCCCAACCCAGGCCTCCCGCATTGCAGGCAGATTCTTTACTATCTGAGACAGCAGGGAAGCCCAGGAGACTCTACGGGAGAAAGTAATTGGGGGGACTGAAGGCTGGTGAGAGCGTTAGAGAAGGGCCCCGTTGGGCTGGGCTGCAAGGTCAAGGATAAAAAGGGTGGGGAGCTGTAGGACTTAGATCTCGGAGCCTCTGGCTCACAGGAGAATGGGAGGTGCCACTTGGGTTTTTTTTGTAGAGCCAAGGAGATAGGGGAAAGGTTCACGGGAAGAGAAAGTAAAAGGAATTTATTAGCGAACCAAACTGCTTTCCCATATTATACACTTCCTGTAAAAGATTTCTTAAAGCAAAGACAGTGTTTTTCTGGTCTCATTCTCTTTCATGTCTAGAACTCTGCTATAAGAAGCCATTTCGATATCTTACTTTATAGTTCCTAGGAGCTCAAGAGATGCTATTAGGAATTACTGAAGTATTCAGAGAATGGAAATACCAACTGGCACCAATGCCAAGATGTTCAGGCTCCATCCATAGAAATGCCGAGCCCAAGTGAAATGCCAGTGAAATGCCGAGCCCAAAATGGTAGTCTCTCCTAGGCGCTCATGATACCCTCTCTCACTTTTTCTTTTATCCCCTGCCTAGAAGGCTGCACTGTGGGTGGGAATAAAAATCGACTCTCCCATTGCATCCAGGCAGCTGCCAGCAGTCTGTTTGCCTTGTTCTTTGCTGGCAAATCATTAAACAGCGCCCCCAGAGCAGGCCTCTTCCCCAGGGCCACCCTGTGGACGGGGGTTCAGAGCTGTGGCCAAAGGACGGTCAGCAGGCAGGCTGGAGCGCTCGGGCTGTCTCCAACACAAGCCTCCCCCGGCTGCTGCCTCTTCTGAACAGAAGCCTCTTTGGCCTGATCTCAAACCCCAGTGGCTTTCGAGGAGAGACTCTGGGCATCTGTGTTGGCTGTGGCCTGAACCATTGTGTCCTCCTCCTCCTGATGTAATTTCTCAAGGCAGCTACCCCTGTATTTCCTCTGCTGTTTCTTTATATTGAAGCACAGGGCCCATAATCCATATTTTTTTCCACTTTGCAATGTAAATGGAACAGGCTGTGACTGCCCAGGATCTGGGGATTGGGATCAGCCAAGCATACTCCCTAGCTTCACTTCATCCCCACTCACAGTATGGCCATTAAAACTGGGCAGAGGGACTTCCCTGGTGGCCCACTGCCTTCCAACGCAAGGGGTTGTTCAGTCCCTGCTCTGAGAGCTAAGATCCCACCTGCCGCTTGGCCAAAACACCGAAACATAAAACAGAAGCAGTGTTGTGACAGATTCAATAAAGACAAAAAAAAACAATACGAAAACAAACAACAACCACAATAAAACAACCTGGGCATGGATTTGGTGACCTGGCCCACTTGAATACAATTTTTTGTTGAGTCACTCAGTTGTGTCCGACTCTTTGCCACCCCATGGACTGCAGCACACCAGGCTTCCCTGTCCTTCACTATCTCCCGGGGTTTGCTCAAACTCGTATCTGTTGAGTTGATGATGCCATCCAACCGTTTCATCCTCTGATGCCCCCTTCTCCTCCTGCCTTCAATCTTTCCCAGCATCAGGACCTTTTCCAATGAGTCAGCTCTTTATATCAGGTAGCCAAAGTATTGGAACAATATAGTATTGAATACAATATCCACCCTCAGAGGGCCTCCAAGCCAGTCGTGGAAGACAGCAGTGTGAAGCAGAGTTTGCAGGGCAGCTGGAAGTCCCTACAACCTCTGAGCAGAAAAACACGAAAAGTGTGTGTGAAACGGCCAGATTTATGTAGCCATTTCACACACTTGCACTGAAATCACTGAACTTAGCAATGCTTGAGTAGCCCTGCTGATATTCCTGATACACCGATGGCATATTTAAGTGAGTAATCTGACTTCCTCAAATTTCATGTCTTTGGTCTTTTTTAAAAATTTTTTCCACAGGGACTGTTTGGTTTTAGTCTTTGGCCTTTGCAGCATTAAAATCTGAATCTAAATAATTACTTAAACACTGCCTGCTTCCAGCAGGTTTCTAAATTCCTTCCATCTCTGGCATGCATTTGGCTAGAACAGAAAAGCAAAGTAATAAAGCAGACTGTGTCAAGGCTGTTTGCAGACAGCACATTGGGTTAAGTGTGAGAGTTCAGTGAACTTTCACGTGTGGGAAGAGTGAAGGCCGGGCCTGGGAAGGGCCCTGACCAAAGCCTCTTTAGACCCTTATCCGGGAAGTATGCGGAGCAGGTATTAAACCCTTGTGATGCTGCCACCCATGTCCAGACCTCAGCCGTCCTGCAGGGACTCTTTGAACAAGACCTGGCTAAATGAGGGGTCTCGGTGCCTCCTACAGGATGGAGGTCAGTGTGGGCATCAAAATCTCCCACGACAGTGGTCATTAGCTGAGCAGCAAAATGCAGCTGACATGTCAGATCTCTTGGTAGGATTGTTAGCATTTGAGGCCAGGTAAATTCGTCCCCTGGTGGAGGGAGAGACTCCAAACCACATGACCAAGGTGTCTTCTAAGGTCTTGACATTCGTGGGCCTCAGAGCTTTAGTATTCTATTTCCGAGCCTTCCTTCCAAAACACACTAAAATGATGTAACTAAAATGACATTTGATGGGCTCCTCCCTCTCATTTGCTCCCAACATCATGCGTAGCTTCTTGGTGCCCCTGTAACTAGAGGTCCTTCTGGACTGAGTCAGGACAAACTGTTTCTCTATGGGAATATGATGGACAAACACTCTACCTCTTGAGGGGCTTCCCTGGTGGTCCAGGGTTAGGACCCCACCTTCCAGTGCAGGGGGCATGGGTTTGATCCCTAGTCAGGGAACTAAGCCCCGCACATCATGGGGTACAGCCAAAAATTTTTAAAAACCTCTACCTTATGGTGGTTGCGGTTTTTCTCCTTTCTGATTTCCACCAAATAAGGTTTCTTCTCTGATATCAGCTTATTTCAAAATCAACTCAGATAGTCCTTTCTTCTTTCTCCGCCCTTTCTTCTTCCTTCCTTCCTGCTTAATCTGTAAGATATATTTTAGAAATTACAGTTTGGGGAGTTCCCTGGTGGTCCAGTGGCTAAGACTGTGCACTCCCAATTTAGGGGACCTGGGTTCGATCCCCGATCAGGAAACTAGGTCCCACATGCCACAACTAAGACTTGGTGCAGTCAAAATAAATAAATAGATTTTTTTAAAAATTACACTTCGTATCTATGTAATACGTGTAACTTTTTAAAATGTGTGCACGTGTCATTTTAAAATTCCAGAAAGATAGAGCAACACTTAATATTATACCTCCTCCTTGTATGTATTTTATTAAAAGAAATTACAGATAGGTGGTGATAACCTTGGCTTTTCAGGTGATGCAGTGGTAAAGAATCTGGCTGCTCATGCAAGAGATGCAGGTTTGATCCCTGGGTTGGGGAGATCATGTGGAGAAAGGAATGGCTATCCACTCCTGTATTCTTGCCTGGAAAATTCCATGGACGGAGGAGCCTGGTGGGCTACAGTCCATGGGGTTGCAAAAGTGGGACACGACTGAGCAACTGAGCATGAGCGTGCATGACCCTGTGAACCACAAGGATGCCAGGCAGAGGGTGGGGTCAGGAAATGCCCACCATAGGACCATCGTAGGGTAAAGGAGTCCAGTCACATCATGGAGCTTGGACACGATCTGAGACAAGGGGAGGTAACTTTTTTACTTGAAGAATGAAGACTGTAATGTGGGAGGAGAGAGTGAGAGAGGTGGCAGTCTGCCTGAATGTCCATTATCTGGGTCTGAGCTTGTGTGACCTCTAATTTCAGGACACACCTTTCTCATCCTAGACAAACATGGACGATTCATTGGGAAAGCATCTCTGAGCAGCGTCTGGGTCTGACTTTCTTGTTGTGGCTAGGAGAGATGAGATAAGCCCTAGAGGGGAAGAAGAAAGCTAAGACTGCTGGGCAGAGAGAGCCTAGGCCCAGAGGGAAAAGGAGCAGACGGCTCCTGTCTTGTTGTTAAGAATGATTCAAGTTGGAAAATTCTAGAAATGTAGATCCTGAAGCCTTCCGTCCACGCATTCTAGTACTCAGTTGATGTTTGTTATACCACACAGAATACTTCCCAACACATAGACCTGGAGGCGAAATGGTATAATATTCAGGGAACTGGGGTTGAATTTAGGAGACTTCAGCCTCCTTTAACTCCCTTATGTAACCATGGGCCGTCTGGAGCATGAGGCTCACATTCCTTGTCTGTGTAAAGCAACTTTTAAAGGCACCGTACAGGTCTGAACCAGGCTCAACTGTTAGCAATTCACATCTCTTTTATAAACTGTATGGCAACTGGATTCAAGTTTAGTTTTATTCATTCTTTCGCCAAATATGAAGGGCCTGTTTTTCTTGCTGTTCAGTTGCTAAGTCGTGTCTGACTCTTGCATGGACTGCAACACACCAGGCCCCCCTGTCCTTCACGATCTCCCGGAGTTTGCTCAAACTCATGTCCATTGATTAGGTGACTGCCAGGCTCCTCTGTCCATGGAATTCTCCAGGCAAGAATACTGGAGTGGGTAGCCATTCTTTTCTCCAGCAGATCTTCCTGACCCAGGGAACAGACCTGGGTCTCCTGCATTGCAGGTGAATTCTTTACCATCTGAGCCACCAGGGAAGCCCACCAAGAGCTACCAGATGCAGAGCCCCAGACTGGACCCTCAGCGAGCTCAGCTCCTCACTTCAGACTGCCCCTGCCTTCTGCTGGAAGCTGGCAGGTCCTTTCGTCTCTTCTCTTATCAGCCCTCTTACTCACCAGCACCCCTGCCCCCAGGAAGTTTTCTCTGGATCAAGCAAGAGATACTGGAGGCCTCTATCATCCCTCCTGTCTCTGCTAGTCCCTTTCCATCAAGGGTATGCTTCTGTTTCTCTCCTCCCACCAACGTTATTTTCTTTCATACCTTTAAAAAAAAATCACACAATCAAGTAGGAATACATTTTCCTTGTAAAAGCATTTTAACAAATAGATAAAAGGAAACTCCTCTTGACAATCCTCCAGCCTCCCAAGTTAACTGATTAGGAAACTCAGCCACCCCAAAGAGGCAGAGATGTAGTCTAAGGATGGATGGAAATGCAGTCTAGAAGTTTCCAAATCCTAAACAATTCCCGTTAGGATCTACCCTGTAGAGGTGAGCATTGCCCTCTTTAAATAACGGGCAAGATGCCCACACTGGCCCTCAGAGACTACAGCAGCAGCAGCAGCAACTCCAGGCCAGTCTGCTTTTCCCAACGCCCAGCTCCAGGGGCGTGACTTTATGATGCTCCTGGGTCCTGTCGCCAGAGATAAAAGTCAGGTAGTTCCAAGTTCAGGTAATGGAGGTTGCACGGGAGACAATGATTATAAAATCTGAAAAGAGGAAATGGGGAGAAGGTGCCTTTGATGCCTGGCCAATGTTCCTGATTACAAAGGCAAAATTGTAGCAGGCAGTAAAGTTACCCGTCCAAGGCCTGGGTGAAGGTCTGTGAGTGGACTCAGAGAATAAGAGATGATTGCGGCTGAGCTGGGCGGGGACGAGGGCGGCTGGGGAACAGGAGACAGCAGAGAATTGCTTGCAAGAGCACACACCCTGAGAGGAGGAGATGCCGCGGATTAAATAAGACCCGCGTCAAGTTCGGGGCTCAGTTGAGCCCTGGAATGCCCTTTGTGAGGAGGTAATGAGATCACATGAGAAGGAGGCGGGCTGAGAACTGGAAGAGCTTGTTCAGTGGGGTTGGAGGGCTGAGCCCAGGAGGGAAGTGACCGTGGATAACGAGCTGTCCCAGACTGGGCTGAGGGGAACACTGGCATTCAGAGCTGCTGTGACGACCGCCAGGGAGAAGCTGTCAGAACAGGCTTTGTCCCTTCCAAGAATAAGAAGGCATTTTACTAGTGCGGATGCAACGGTGTCAATAAAAATAACGACCATTTAATGAGCACTTATTGGAACAAGCCTGATAATCCAGGCGCTAAGACTTGGTACTTGCAATGCAGGGGAACTAAACCCCGCATGCCACAACTAAGAGTTTGTATACTTCAACTATAGATCCTGCAGGCTGCAAATAAGACATGGTGCAGCCAAATAAATACATACATACAAGTAAATATTTTAAAAAATAGTAATGAGCACTTAGTGAGTGTTGGGAGGCTCCGTGCTAGGCACTTAGGGCCATTGTCTCCAGACTTCATGATAATCAGGAGGCAGTTTTTATTCCATTCTGAACGTGAAGAATGGGAAGTTCAAGAAAGCTAAGAGACAACCTACCCCAGGTCACACAGCTAAATGATGAAGTCAGAAAATGAACCTAAAGGCTGGGAAGGGAATGGAAAAATCAGAACAAATAAGGTGGTGGAAGACAGAAACATACAGACCAGAGCAGGAAATACAGCACACACCAGCAAAGACCTACGCCCTTACCTCGGTGCTTAAAGTGTGTGTGCAGAGTTGAGTTCTCAGCCGGAGTGGCCTGGACCCTATGGAAGAAGTCCTTGTAATTTGCTCCTCTCATAGCAGTGTCTGGAATTGGGCATTGGGTCTCCCGGCCTTTCAGCAAGTAGTCCTTAAGCTGGCTTGGGTTCTAGGAGCCCTCCCAGCCACACCATCCCCAGGTCCTGCAAGCCCATTTCTCTTGGTCCTCTCCTGATATCACTGACCAGACGGGGGGGCCAATGTGGAAATCGTGTTTACATCTGCGTTATTAGGAGACATTGCTTCCCAAGGAGGCGGATGCATTTAGACCTGCTTTTTTCTCAGGCGCCCTCTTCCCAGCTGAAGATTCCCTGGAGGAGAGGGTAAAAACAGCCCCAGTGTTATACCCCGGGGTGTAAGACCAACCCTGCCTTGCTAGGGAGTTGAATGACCTTTTCTTGGCTTTTGTTTTTAAACTGAGAATGCGCACTTGAGAAACTCTCATTGTAAAGGACTCCATACATAAGCACAGTCAGCATGATTTTCATGCCGCAGATATGACTCTGCAAGAAATACCATGGTACTTTATTTTTTTCAAATGGAATTCCTGATTTAAAGGTCCTATCCCATTTTGCAGGAGACCCAGGTTCGAACCCTGGGTTGGGAAGATCCCCTGGAGATGGGTATGTCAACCCTCTCCAGTATCCTTGCCTGGAAAATCCCATGGACAGAGGAGCTTGGGGGGCTACAGTCCATGGGGTCGCAAAGAGTCAGACATGACTGAAGCGACTGAGCATCCCCCTCACAGAGCAGCCAAAACTGAGATAACTAATACTTTTTAGTTGTCCACACTGGTCGCCACCAATGTGACCACTGTCTGAGCACAAGTGTTCCCTTGGAGTCCAGGTGGGCACAGCATCTTTGCCAGGGTTGAGCCTCCAGGGTCCCTCCTTCTGGGGCACAGGCTGTGGATTCCCAGCACGTGGCACTCTCCAGGCCCCTCCCCATCCTCCAGATTCTGGGGACTCTGACTACCCGCTACCCCCACCCAGCTCCGCAGACAGACTCCTTTCTGCCCTCAGGATACTTCCTTGTCCTCAGTGACTTCTGTCCACAGTCTTTCTCCAAAGTCAGGACGAGAGACCTTTAGCAACTTTTGCTTTTGGTAAATGCCCCCCAAGGCAAGGAAATAGAACACAAGGCTCTCTTCTTGGAATGAGGGGAGAGAAAAGACAGGAACAGTATATAAATAGCTCTCATTCTTTATTCTTCCACAACAACACAAAATAAAACTCAATATCTTTTGCACATTGTCCTATGATTGAAGTACTCAGAGAAAAACACCAAAATCTCTTCTCCATCTCCTCTCTAATTCCTCTCCTAAAGCCATGGTTATCAGGATTTTGGTACATCGTGCTGTCTTCATAGGTTACTGTCAGTTATCTGATTGTAGGCATTCAATATTTAATTTTAAAACCTATGTAGCAGGGACTTCCCTGCTGGTTCAGTGGCTAAGACTCTGAGCTCCCAATACAGGGGACCTGGGTTTGATCCCTGGTCAAGGAACTAGATCCCACATGCCATAATGAAAAGATCCCGAATGCCGATACTAAGACCCGGCGCAGCCAAATAAATACTTTCTGAAAAGAAATAAATAAAACCTATGTAGCAGGCACTGGAGGGGCAGTGGAGGTCTGTCACAGGCTGTGGGAGGGAGGGAGGGAGGGAAGTGAGTAGATAACTAAAATACCCTGGGGTAAGTCTCTGTGTGTGTGCTTAGACACTCAGTTGTGTCTGACTCTTTGTGACCCCATGGACTATAGCCTGCCAGGCTCCTCTGTCCATGGGATTCTCCAGACAAGAATACTGGAGTGGGTTGCCATGCTCTCCTGCAAGGGATCATCCCCACCCTGGGATAGAACTTGCATCTCCTGCATTGGCAGGCCAGGGTAAGCCTAGGCCTGGGGAATTACAGTACTCTTAAGGGCCTATGGACAGAGGAGCCTGGCAGGCTGCAGTCCGTAGGATCGCAAAGAGTCGGACACCACTGAAGTGACTTAGCACACACATAAGGGCTCCGAGGAGGGTCTCCAACCTACCTTGACAAAACAGCAACACCAAAGTTTTTGAAGACATGAAACAAGTTCTTTCTGGAGCATGGGCTGCCAGTGCAGAGAGGTGTTGGAAGGGTGGTAAGCCATGAGGAGGCATGAAGGCTTGAAGTGGAGTGGGCAGAGCCTTTTAAGCTGTGTTTATAAGTGCAGACTTTATTCTAAGAGCTATGAGGAGCCTTTTTAGCTCCTAGAGAGAAAGAGTGAGTGAAAGTGAAAGTCGCTCAGTCATGTCTGACTCTTTGCAACTCCATGGACTATACAGTCCGTGGAATTCTCCAGGCAAGAATACTGGAGTGGATAGCCTTTCCCTTCTCCAGGGGATCTTCCCAACCCAGGGATCGAACCCAGGTCTCCCGCATTGCAGGCAGATTCTTTACCAGCCACAACGGAAGCCCAGGAATACTGGAGTGGGTAGCCTATCCCTTCGCCAGAGAATCTTCCTGATCCAGGAATCAAACCAGGGTCTTCTGCATTGCAGGTGGGTTCTTTACCAACTGAGGTGTCAGGGAAGCCCAGAGAGGAAGAGAGATGCCCACATTAGACTACTTTGGCTTCAGTATAGGGAACTAACTGAGTGGGGTGGGTTGACCCCAGTTAAGTGGTTAAATTGGATGGTGGCTTGTGTTAGAATTAGTATGGGAATGGCAGAAAGAGGACAAAGAATAGAAATGTTTAGGAGATAGAATTACTAGAATTTGATGACTGGGGACTTCCTTGGTGGTCCAGAGGTTAAGAATCTGCCTTGCAACGCAGGGCACAGCTTCAGTCCCTGGTCCAGGAACTAAGATCTGCATGCCTCATGTGCCCCAGTGAAGAGACAATGCGCTGCAACTAAGTCCTGACACAGCCAAATAAATCAACATTAAGAAAAGAGTTTGGTGATCAGTTGTTGGAGGTGGTGGTAGGAGATGAAGGAGCTCAGAGGAGACTAGGAAGTCATCTAACTTGAGTAATAGGTGGATGGTGGTTCCAGTCCCTCAAATAGGGAACACTGGAGGGGTAGTTTTGAGGCATAAAATGATTAGTTTAATGGTGAAATGCTGAGTTTGAGGTGTCTCATTTAAGGTTCTTCCAGAGAAGGCAATGGCACCCCACTCCAGTACTCTTGCCTGGAAAATCCCATGGACGGAGGAGCCCGGTAGGCTGCATTCTATGGGATTGCTAAGAGTCGGACACGACTGAGCGACTTCAGTTTCACTTTTCACTTTCATGCATTGGAGAAGGAAATGGCAACCCACTCCAGTGTTCTTGCCTGGAGAATCCCAGGGACGGGGGAGCCTGGTAGGCTGCCGTCTATGGGATCACACAGAGTTGGACAAGACTGAAGTGACTTAGCATAGCACAGCATAGCATTTAAGGTTCTTCAGGGCAGAAATGCCCAGGCCCCTCTTGAGGGTCTGGAACTCAAGAGAGGTCTGGGCTGCACTTATGTAATTAACCACCTCATTGTGGAAATCAAAGTCGAGGGTTTGGCTGGGGTCACCCAGGGGGACCATAGAGCACTCTTCACTAAAAGAGAGCCTGGAATATTCCTGGAAGTCACCACAAGTATTTCAGGGACTTGTGTTTGGGTCGTATGCTTTAGCAATGTATAATTAGGAAGGCAGATTTTCTTGGTTATGAATTAGGGGAAGGTACCATGTTTTCAAAGTCAAATGAAGACTGTTCTTTTTTTTAAACTTCATCTTACTTCTTTCTATCTCTCTAATGGTCTGCTCTCAGCTATGTAATCCTGGGCATGTTCCTTAACTGTTCTGTGCTTCTGTTTCCTCATTTTTAAAATGGAGATGATTTTAGGGTTGTTAGGAGGATAAAAAGAATACACAAAAGTGCTTAGGACACGGGTCCACCGTGCTTGCTCAACACACGTGAACTCTCATCGTCATCCTCATCGTTGGATGGACAACGGCAGACTCACTGTGTGTTTCCTTTCTTTTTTCTTTTTACTTTGTTTACGGCCTCGCTGGGTCTTCGTTGCCGCGGGCTGGCTCTCTCTAGTTGCGGCAAGCAGGCCTACTCTGTAGGAGCCTTGTGCCGCGCTGGCTGCTCACTGCAGTGGCTTCTCTTGTTGCAGAGCGTGGGCTCAGTAGTTGCGGCACATGGCTTAGTTGCCCTGTGGCATGTGGAATCTCCCAGGACTAGGGATAGAAGCCTTGTCCCCTGGATTCCTAATGCCTGGACCAGCCCGAAGTCCAACTATGTGTCTCATTTGGAGTGGAGTCAGGCAGAGCTGGGTTCTAATCTAATCAGGATTTCACTGAGCCTCAAGCTTCTTCCTCCAAGTGGGGGTGAGCACACCTACCTGGTAGTGAGATAACATCTGCAGGCTCTGGCAAGCCAAAGGCGTTTACTGATGGCTCATTTCCTCTGTCTCCTCCTTCTGTAGCTGTTAGTTCAGGACCAGGGAAGCCTGGTGACACTGTACCATATTTCCCCTCCATCTCAGCACCTTCTGTTGAGCACTCTAGGCGAGGGCATGTTGGTTCCCACCCCTGCAAGAAGACCTGGGGGCAGTGTGGTGGTTACATTTTCGCAAATCCTTCTCCAAAGACTGCTCCTCTCCAAAGTGACTTTCTCCTGTCCCCCTTGACCTCTGGTCAGGGAGAAGCATCTTGGAGTCATCTTGAGAAAGTTGGACTAGCCATACCACCTACGTGGTAGGTAAGATCCTACGTGCATGCCCTGCGTGCTTGCTCAGTCGCTTCAGTCATGTCCAACTCTTCCCATCCCCATGGACTGCAGCCCGCCAGGCTCCTCAGCCCATGGTTTCTTCGGTTTGCAGTCCCTCCCAACCCTCAGCACAGGCTGCTTCCTCTGCCACGAAGCCACCCTCCCCCTTGTTGTAGGTCCACTGGGTGAACACACATCATTTAAGTCCCCAAAGGAGCACAAGTCACTCTGCCCTCCCCCGTGGGATTGTAGGTCCCCATCCCCAGGCCCTCCAGGGGGCCCTTGAAGGAACCTGCATCATTACAGCACAGTACTCTTGTATTCTGAGCTTCTTTGAGGCAAAGAGCCTACCGTATTCATTGTTGACTCCTCCTCCATTCATTGAACAGTGCCTGGCACCAGGAGGGCCTTCGGTGTTGGTAAAATGAAGAAATGAATGAGCAGATGGACAGACTAGCAGAGCTTGTTGAGATGGGGCTACAGCTTCACTACAGCCCCCAACTTTATGCCCCAGACCATTTCTGGGGGCTGGGGGATATAGAAACTTTCTCACACACTAAATCTTGATCACCACCGGCCTGATAGTCCTTAATTTCTGGCAGCAAGAATGGAACTCACTCCTCTCTCAACATCCCCTGCTCAGAGATTTTTATTCACAGGGATATAATTCAAAGTGAGCTAGTGCATACTTACTGAGAACCTACTATGTTCAGGCGGCTGCAGTGACACAGTATGAGTGCTTTCAAAAAGTGATTGTGCTTTTAAATCCAGATTGGCATTATCATGTTCATAAACATCTTCATAAATTCAAATTTGTCTCTGGTTCCTGTGACCAGATTCTCTCTGGCTCTTCCTGGAAGTCCTTTAGACTTCAACAGCAGGAGCCAGGGAATCATGGGCAACTCCCTAGAAAGAAGTCCCATTCTTGACAGGATACGTTGGGTTTCTACCATGTGGGAATCCCTGGTCCATAGCATTATGCTTTGCTCTCACAGTACTCTGGGAAAATTAGGTTTGAGTGGGTATTAGAATCACCCTGAAGGAGGGACTTCCCTGGAAGTCCAGGGAAGTTTGGTTAAGACTCACACTTCCAAGGCAGAGGTAGCAGGTTCAATCACTGGCTGAGGAACCTGCATGCCATGTGTGCGTGCTCAAGCGCTTCAGTCGTGGCTGACTCTTTGTGGCCCCATGGACTGTAGCCCGCCAGGCTCCTCCGTCCGTGAGATTCTCCAGCCAAGACTACTGGAGTGGGTTGCCCTGCCTTCCTCCAGGGAATCTTCCCAACCCAGGGATTAAACCTGCGTCTCCTGCATTGCAGGCGGCTGAGCCACCGGAAAAGCCCTGCGTGCCATGAGGTGTGGCAAAAAAAAAAAAAAAAAAAAGTCACCCTGAAGAAGAAGAGAGTGTGCAGATGGGCAGTTTCATCCCTTTGGCGCGGGGACCTGTAGTCTCTGTTCGGCCTGTTGGCCTGCTTCCTCTGAGTCACTGCTCTGCACCAGCCAGGCTGGAGGCCCCAGGTCTTGGCTGGACCTGCCATACCCTCAGAACAGGTGGGCAGAGCAGGCTGCATCCTCCTATCCACTCTTCCAGGTTACAGGATGAGCTCCTAGGAATTGTGCTTCCAGGAATTTGGCTAAGAGACTTAACTCTTAGCCAAACCTTATCCCCAAACAGTTCTCCTCTCTATCAGCAACCTGCTTACTCCCAGGATAGGCAAAGGGGGATGTTGAGGGGAGCAAGATAGCACCCAGTGAGAAGACCCAAACCACAGGAGCGATGGGCATCTCCATGGCAACAGCTGCCGTAGGGACAGGAGGCACCAGCGGTGCCCAGCACTGCCCTTGGAGAGCAAGGGAGGAAGGCAAGATTCTGAGTGCACTGAGAGAGGCTCTGCACCTGGGGTCTTGGAGCAGAATTAGGAGGTGGGAGAGGCTAGGGCCAGGAGGGCCCTTTGCAGCTGACCCATTTGGAAAAGCAGGGCTTGAGGGTTGCTGGAGCAGCTTTGCAACAGGCTTTTCACTTAGGTGCCCGTTTTGGACAGCCCTCACTCGTGTGCCCCCACCTCCGAGCATCCTTGGTCCAGGGGCTCCTAGCTTGCTGTGAGACCATCTGATAGGAAGCCTCCTCTATTGTGGCACCAAGAGGCCTGCCAGGCCCCTGTGAGAACAGTGAGGAAGTGCCCGGCTCTCCCAGCTGTGCCTTCTGCTCCCTAGAACCTCCTAACCTGTCTCTCTCCTTCTCCCTGCAGTCTCACCCCCTATACCTGTGCAACGCCAGTGATGACGACAATCTGGAGCCTGGGTTCATCAGCATCGTCAAGCTGGAGAGTCCCCAACGGGCCCCCCGCCCCTGCCTGTCACTGGCCAGCAAGGTAGAGTCACCCTTGACTCCCACACACTCTTCACCCAGCTCTGGGCTGTGAGAGGTCCTGTGCTTGTTGTCTACTCGTTTCTCGAGAGTGATATGCTCAGCTGAGGTTTTTATAGCCCATGACGGGTCTAAGAGACGTGGAAATGCAGCCCCCCGTCCTTTCCCCACCAACCATGTAGCAGCAGAACCTCCTGGAGTCACCTAGGGCTTGGACCCTATCCTGCCTCCTCCCTGGCATGTGGACGTTCCGACACCCTGCCCCCTGCCCAGCATCAGTGCCAAGAAGGGGTCAGCCAGAGGGCTCTTCCATCTTTCGGATATACTCACTGAGCACCATGCAAAGAGAGCAGAAACAGAAGCCAGTGCCCCTTAAAATACTGTTCCTCTGAGATTGCAGAGTGGTGGGATGCACTTCCATGGGGCGCCCCTGGCTGGAGCTGGCAGCCGCTGCCACCTGTCCACTGTCACGGGCTCTCTGGCTGGCACGCTGCCCACCGGCCTGCCACCTCATGGACCCGCACACATCTGCGGTCACAACCCCTGCTTTCACATCAGTGACTGTTTTCTTTGTGCTGATATGAGGGTGGGACCCAGCATAGATACTTCTTGCATATTAATTCTCATTTACGTTCCACAACAATCAGGAAAACTAGACATTGTTATCCTCTATTTGATGTAGAAGACAAGTGAGGGTCAGAAAACTTGAGTAACTTGCCAGAGGACGTAGTGAGCAAGGGGCGGAGCTGAGATTTGAACCAAGCCTCGTCCAGTTCTCAGCCCCGCGTTTTTAATCCCTGGCACAGGGATTATTGCCTCCTGTTCTGGATGGGAAAACGGAAGCTCTGTGGCACAATTCTCATGCTGACACAAGCCAGAGTGTAGCTAGGTTGTGGGCAGCTCGGTCAGGCAGACTTCGGGGCGGGGGTCCTGCTCCCAGGGTGGAGGTGAGAGAGGAGGGTGACAGCCCCACCCTGTGGGCCTTCTCCTTGTGCTCAAGCCCGGGCCCTCCCGGGGGGGTTCGTGGTCCTCCTGAGGGCTGTTTCCTGGGCCAGGAGTCTCAAGGGAAGAGCCTGGGTTCTTTGCTGATTCCCCAGGGGAATCAGTGGGCAGAGTGTGGTGCCCATGGATGGGTGAAGATATTCTCTGGTTATGCTGATGCCGAAGGGGCTCCCGGGGAGGGGGAGATGGGGGTCAGGACCCACCAGAGGCACTGGAGAGTGTGGTGTGTCTGCAGGACGGTGCAGGGCCTTGCTGGCAGCAGCGTTTTGTTAGGCTGAAGCTGCCCTGCTTCTGGCTATTTCATTTCCATCGCTTGACAAAGTATGCCAAATATCACTCACTGTTCATTTGGTAAATGACTGCCTGCTGTCAGGTAGGGGAATGTGAGCAGGGGGTCGGGGGATGGACGGATGGGGAGGACGGGTTCTGAGACGCCCTGCTGTCCCTTTGAAGCAGAGAGTGACTTCACATGCACGTGGACACTCAGCAATCCGTCAGGATGCGCCCACGTAGGACAGGGGGCTTCCTGTCGCCCTTAGAGGACTAAGTTTCTGTAGGAGACATGAGCCATGTGCAGAGACACTGGGTCATGAGGGACATCGGTTAGTGCTCTCTGAAGTACTTAAGTAACCTGGTTGGGCCTTTGTTTCCACTCCCATAAAATGGGACTTTGATTTCCTACCCCGGTGACCAAGGTGAGGTTGAAAGTAGTGTCTGTCAAGTGCCAAGTAGTGCCTAAGCTAAATCAAATGCCAAACCAACAGCTCAGGAGAAGCACCTTGACCTCCCAATATTTTAAACATCACACAGGCTTAACTGAACTCTTCAGTGTGTTGTTTTTTTTTTTTTTTGCTTTTGGTTGGAATTCTATCAGTTCCATATGTTAATACAAGTTTTCTCATAGGAAAATGAATTGTGCCTAAGAAATGCAGTGTGCGACCCCATAGACGGCAGCCCACCAGGCTCCGCCGTCCCTGGGATTCTCCAGGCAAGAACACTGGAGTGGGTTGCCATTTCCTTCTCCAATGCATGAAAGTGAAAAGTGAAAGTGAAGTCACTTAGTCGTCTGACTCTTAGCGACCCCATGGACTGCGGCCCACCAGGCTCCTCCGTCCATGGGATTTTCCAGGCAAGAGTACTGGAGTGGGGTGCCATCGCCTTCTCTGTAGCTTGGTTAAACATATTTAAAACTAGGGTCATGGGAGGAATAGGGGAAAGGTGGCTCTTTGGTGAGGAAATTTGAAAACCACTGACCTCCATCAGCTCTGCATTGGTGTATCAGTTAGTGTCGGGGGTGCCGTCACAATCCCCAGAACTGGGGCTCGGGAGCCAGGCAGCCCTGTGCCTGGAGCCCGGTGTCTCCACTGCCCTCAGTGTGACTTGAACATTTCAGCTCTTGGAGCCTCCGTTTCCCGTCTGTAAAAGGGGAATAATGATGGGGCTGATGTCATGTAGTAGTTAGGAGGGGTGGAAGAGACAGTGCAGATGGAAGCTCTTGCCCTGTGCCTAGCACACAGCGATCACCCAACAAATGATTGCAGCAGTCACTGTGGCCCTGGTCATCGGCGTCTTTCTCCTGTGCTGGTTATCAAGGTTGGTCTTTCTCTCTCACTGTCCTCGCTCTGTCTCTGAAACCCTCACTGTAGTTCTTCTGGACTTTCATTCTTGTCAGCACCACCACCTTCCTCCTCCTGCCCAGTCACCGAGATTGGTTTCTTCTTATTTAATGTTTTTTTGGCCATGCCTCACGGCATGTGTGATCTTAGTTCCCCAGCCAGGGATCAGTTTGGAGCCCCCTGCGCTGGAAGTGTGGGGTCTTCACTACTGGACCACCGGGGAAGTCCCCGTCTCTGTTTCTCTGTTAGCACCCTTGTGATTCCCCAGGCCCTTACCACCCTGTGCCTGGACCGGAACAGTGGCTTTTGGCCTGGTGGAAGGAGCTGGCTCTAGAGACAAAAAGATGGATATAAGCCCCGCTTCTTTTACGATAGAGACCACCCCCTGGTAACCAGGTACTCAGAAGGCTGAAATCCTGGGTGGGAATTCTGCTTCCACTGCTTATCAGCTGTGTGACCCTGGACAAGTTGTTCAGTCTCTCTGAGCCTCAGTTTCCTCAATTCAGAAGTGGGGCTGGTGACTGTCTTATAGAGTTGTTGTGAGGAGCAAATGAAATCACGCACGCAAAGCACATGATAATAGCTAATACGATAATAACACTTACAGAACACTTACTCTGTGCCAGGCACTTATTATAAGGCTTTACATGGATTAAATTATATAGCCCTCAAAACAACCCTATGAAGTAGGTTCAATTATTACCCCTAGTTTATAGAAAGGAAAACTGTGGCACAGAGCAGTTAAATGACTTGCCCAAAGTTTCACAGCTAATAACTGATAGCAGATTCAGTCTGGGCAGAGTGGATCTCAATAAAGGTGTTATCCCTTCTACTTCCTCCTACTCTCACTTTCAAGCCAAGATGAAGCCCACCTCTTCTACTGAATCTGTTCTGGCTGACTCAGCCCAGCTAGGCCACTGAGAGCAGAAGCCCTCACCTCCAGGCATGCTCCCAGGGTCTCTGGCCATGCTTTCACACCAGACTTCATGAAAGGGCCTTGTCCAGGGCTGGGGTGGGAGCGGGGAAGCCAAGGGTCCTTCTTACCCCCAGTCCCACCCTCAACCTCAACTCACTTTTATCTCTTTTGTGTTGAAGATTTGTCAATGTGTGCGTGCATGCGTGTGTGTGAGTGTGTGTGTGTGTGTGTGTGTGTGTGTGTGTGTGTGTGTGGTGGTGGGGAAGATGGAGCAAAGGGCTTTCTGCAGTGAAAAAAGGTTTGGAAATGACTGGTCTGTTTCATTTATTTGTACTCTAGAATGTTATCAGCATTATAATTTTACATATATGCCTTGTCTCCACAGCTAGATTATGAGTTGTTCTGGAGGGCTTGGCCTTCCCCGGCTTGGTGTCCTGGGCACAGTGGGTGCTCAGTCAGTGATGAGGGGGAGATCCACAGTGATGTTTCTGGAGAGGAAGATCTAAGGTGCGGGGCAGTGCAGAGCGTAGACGTGCCCGAGTCCTGGGACACACTGGCCTCCCTGCTCTAGGCAATGGGCAGCCTGCTTGCTGCTCTTAGAAGGCCGGCTGCCTCTGCAGCTCCCAGAGAGGCCTCTGGGATGTCTTTCTAAAGCTTATCTATCTTGAGGGCCTGCCCATCCTCTCTCTTCCAGGTTCTCGTCTCTGAAGAAGTGCTTCTCTTCCTCCCTCCCTCTTGCTCGGGTGCAGCAGGGCAGCATGGGTAGTCCCCCGAGGGGACAGCCATCTGGCCCTATATGTTGCTTTTTGATTCCTAGAATTCTGGACATGGACACCCACTGCCTGAAAGTCCTGTTTGTTTTCCCTGTTGGCCAACCCTCTCTCTTTGATCACTTTTACAACTTTGTAATTATGGGCTGTATTCGGCTGGGGTGTTTGAACATCAGGGTAATTACCTTCCACTGTTCCTACCCCAACCCTTCAAAGAGAGAGGGGTGGGGAAGTCAGAACATCTCTAGAGGAAGAAGTCTGTGCCCTTCCCTCCTGCTCTTCCCGGCTCGGCTGGGTTCAAGGTCTCACCCTGGGGATGAGAAGCAGAAGGCCTTGGTGGCACTGAGGATCCAGGAGTCTCAGTTCTGTGACTGCTGGGGTGACCCCCACCCCACCTCTTGGCCCGTTTATGGACTAGGAGATTAGCAGGAGTCCTTCTCCTATTCCCCTGGGGTAGCTCCCATGCTGTGGTTTGGAGGCCTCTGAAGATTGGACAACTTTTTTTTTTTTAATTTGGTTGGCCACCTTCACAGCATGTGGGATCTTAGTCCCTTAACCAGGGATGGAATCCACGCCCCTTGCATTAAAAGAGCAGAGTCTTAACCACTGGACCACAAGGGAAGTCCCTGGACCACTTTTATTTTTTTTCCCTGGGGTCACCTAGATGGCCTAGGGGGTCTCCTAGGGGAGACTTCCAGCGCATAAGCAGGCTAGAGGAGGATGAAAGCTGTGAGCTCTCCGCCTCTTTAGCAGTTCGCACAGGGACAGCCTGGCGAGCCTGGGCCTGGGCGCTGGTGGAGGGCCCGGCCCAGCTCCGCAGGGAAGGAGTAAGGGAAGGGGGAAGTTGTCCTCCAGACCGAAAAAGCCCCGCTTGAGTGTCTCCACCAGCCTCCCGGGGCGTCCCTGCCTGTTCTGAGGGGCCCCTACGGCTGCCCGGGGAGTGGGGAGCAGGGAGCAGCAGCCGTGCCCCCGGCCGGCCCTGCGGGAGACCTGTTCGGAGACCTGCCCTGACAGGCTCTCCCGGGAAGGGAAGCCGAGATCAAAGCGCTGGGGGTGTGAGCGAGTGAGTAAGCCCGGCGCGGGCTCCTCTTCCTGCCTCCACCGTGTGTGGAGCGGTTAACTCCTTCAGCGCCTGCAGGAAGGCCCCGGCCCCAAGGCCCCAGCCCCAGGCCCTCAGCAGGCCCCGGGCCCCCGAGGCCCCAGGCCTGCGGCCTGGAGGGCGTGTGCGCCCGAGGGAGGCCGCAGAGGGCTCCGTCTGCCGGTCCTCTGCCCGCGCGCCCCAACCGCAGCCTCAGCTCTCAGCTCTCGCGTCTTCCTGCACCCCCAGAGCCCCTCGACTCCCGCTTCTGGTTCTCTCTCTGGCTTCTGGTTCTCTCTCTGGCTCTGCCGTCTGCTTGTCTGCTCGCCCGCTTGGCTCGACTCTGGGAGCTTGGCGAGCGCGCCTGTGGCGTCCTTGTGGGAACAGCCCCTTGGGTGCCTCCCCAGCCCAGGCTCTGTCGCCCCCTTCAGGGAGGGGTGAAGGGCAGAAAGCACCGGCCGGGGGCCTCCAGTAAGGCCCTGAACTGGAGCCGAGGGGTAGTTGGCCAACTGGACAGCGGCGGGGAGACAGAGATGGGCTGAGCCCGGGGCTGTCCTTGACGCCGGGGGAGAGCAGCGCCCCGGGCTCCTGGATCGGCCTGCGGAGGCGAGGGGATGCCCTGCACCCTCCTCTTCTCGGGCAAGGCTGGACCCTGGAAAGCCCAGTTCTGTTCGGAAGGAGCTCTCCGCCTTTCTGAACAGGGGACCGGTCACCCCCAACGCCCCGGGTTGGGGGACTGCGATCACTCCCTGCTCTCGGTTCTGACCCTTCTTAGCAAAGGCAGACTAGAGGTACCTCCATGGCAGGGCCATCTTACTTGTCCCCAGGCCTGGAGCCTAGTCCACCCCCTAGCACCTACTAACACCTGTTAAGGGTTTGCTCCCTTACAAAAGGAAGGACTGAATGTGATCCTTGAAGGCAGTGGCCCTGGGTGAGCTCAGGGCGGGGCAGGGAGACCCTAACCACACTGACCCCTTGCATGTGTTAGAGGTGAGCGTGCAGAGGTGTGGGGCACGCCTTAGGCAGGGGTGGATGTGTGAGGGGGTGAGGCTGGGGTGTGGACGGGCTGTGTCTGACCCTCGCCAGACCTCTGCTGTGTGTCTCTGCAGGCCCGGATGGCGGGGGAGCGGGGCGCCAGCGCCGTCCTCTTTGACATCACGGAGGATCGCGCTGCTGCTGAGCAGGTACCCTGGATGAGGGGTGCTTGAGGAGGGGGCTGGAGGGAGGAAGAGAGAGGTGCTGCAGGAGCAGAAGTCAGGACACAGCCGCCCTCGTGGGCACTTCCTCTCCTGCAGCTGCAGCAGCCTTTGGGGCTGACGTGGCCTGTGGTGTTGATCTGGGGTCACGATGCCGAGAAGCTGATGGAGTTTGTGTACAAGAACCGAAAGGCCCACGTGAGGATTGAGCTGAAGGAGCCCCCGACCTGGGTAAGCGGGCCAGGTCTCCAGCCCTGGCCCCAGCACCTGCAATCACTACCCCCTTTCCCTGTGTGACTGTCACCGAAAGCCCTCAGACTCCTGGAGCGCAAGAGACCTTAGAAGCCCCCCAGGCCAACTCTATCCCCTTTCTTCCCCACTCTGGGCTGCATCTTCAGGATGAACAGATTGGGCCGGCTGAGTTCTGAAGTGGTTTTTCAGCATCTTGGTTTCATGGAACACAGTAGCAGAGCCAGAATGAACCCCTGGGCCCCCTGACGCCTGGCTGGTATTTCTCCACCCACTGGGAAGTTCCCACCTTGCAGAGGGGTTGCTGTCCCCTTTTCCCCAAGCATACAGACCTTGAGATCGTACCTCTCACAATTGGCATCTGGAGGACCCTCCCCAGTGAGTGTCTGTGGGCAGAAAGGGACCACCTAACCCCACCTGCGACCTTACCCCCTCTTGGAGACTCAAGGGGCCCCCCTGTTCTCTGTGTGTCTCCTGTGTTTCTCCCGAGTTGGCCTCTCTCCTTCTACAGGTGTGACCCTTTCTCTCTCTGCTCACTCCCCCAGCCAGATTACGATGTATGGATCCTCCTGACGGTGGTGGGCATCATCTTTGTGGTCATCCTGGCCTTGGTGCTGCGTATCCGGTGCCGCCCTCGCCACAGCAGGCCGGTGAGCAGGGTGGGCTTCCTGGTGGAGGTGGGCAAGCGCATGTGTCGGGGAGGGTGGGGAGCAGGAAGGGAAAAAGTAAGGAAAGAAGGTGCCCTTATGCCCATGAAACAGTTTACATCAACCCCCCTTCTGTCCCCTCCCCCACTCCCTGCTTGCAAATGACTTCGTTAATTTCCAGCAGTCTCTCCGCACAGGTGTCCTCATTTGTTCATTCATTCAACAACACATTCAACAAATAGAGAGCTCCTGTTATGTGTCAGGCACGTTCCAGGTGTTGGGGCTCCTGCAGTGAGCAAAAGACAAAAGCTCTCTCCCCTCAGGGAGCTTTCATTCTAGTGGAAATAGACAACAAAATAAGTAAAATATAGAATACCTTAGATGGTGGTAAGTCCAGGGAGAAAAATAAAAAAGGGGAAGGAATGCAAAGGGAGCAGTATTAGTTTTTAAAAGCAAGGCCAAGGAAGGCCTCATTGAGAGGATGACTTTACAGGAAAGACCCTCAGTGGGTGAGGGGGTGATGCGTGCAGATGCCTGGAGAGAACGTGATTGAGGTGAGAAATCAGGACACTGCAAGCCCTTGAGACAGAAGTGTACCTGGTATGTCTGAGGATCAGCACGAAGGCATGCGGTGGAATACAGTGGGTAAGAGGGCAGGGCAGGAGGTGAGGACAGAGTTCATGGGGGCCCAGTGGTATTGGACTGTCTAGGCTGTTGTCATGAGTTTTTTTTTTTTTCCACTCTGGATGAAATGGGAACCATGGGATGGTTTTGAGCAGAACTAGAGCCATGATCTGACTTAACTTTTAACACGATCACTCATGCCACTGAGGTGAGACCAGATTACAGGGCAGCAAGGCTGGAGACAGAGCAACCAGCACAGAGGCTATTACCAGATTCCAGGTGACAGTAATCGTAGCTTGGCTCAGGGAGGAGTCAAAGTGATGAGAATTAGATTCTCCCTATACTTTGAAGGCAAAGCCAACAGGTTTTCTTTTTCTTTCTTTCTTTGAAATAAGAGAGTTAGTAGTACTACTTTAGTAAACTAAAAAGGAAAATGCAAAACCTATAACTTTGGAAGAAAAGTTATGACCAACCTAGATAGCATATTCAAAAGCAGAGACATTACTTTGCCAATAAAGGTCCATCTAGTCAAGGCTATGGTTTTTCCAGTGGTCATGTATGGATGTGAGAGTTGGACTGTGAAGAAAGCTGAGTGCCGAAGAATTGATGCTTTTGAACTGTGGTGTTGGAGAAGACTCTTGAGAGTCCCTCGGACTGCAAGGAGATCCAACCAGTCCATCCTAAAGGAGATCAGTCCTGGGTGTTCATTGGAAGGACTGGTGCTGAAGCTGAAACAGCAATACTTTGGCCACCTCATGCAAAGAGTTGACTCATTGGAAAAGACCCTGATGCTGGGAAGGATTGGGGGCAGGAGGAGAAGGGGACAATAGAGGATGAGATGGCTGGATGGCATCACCGACTCGAAGGACATGAGTTTGGGTGAACTCTGGGAGTTGATGGACAGGGAGGCCTGGCGTGCTGGGATTCATGGGGTCGCAAAGAGTTGGACATGACTGAGCGACTGAACTGAACTGATAACCCATTCAAGAATCGGAGACTCTTATTGTAGTTAATGAATCTATTTGATAAAAAGATTAACTGAGTGTATTTGGTGCCAGGATTAGGAAGACTCCATCCACCCTAATGGATCATAACATTGTACAACACAGCCTTCCCTTCTATAGATTTCCATAAAACGGGTCCACCACACCCACAGTTACTCCCCTGGTGTTCAAAAACACAAGATCCCAAGTGCCCATCAGATGGCAGCATTCCAGCCAATCCAGATCCCCCTTAGCATTCCTTAACAAGTGATCAAAACCATCAAAGTCTTACCACCAGCTATTACCCATGCCCAAAGCATCCTTACTCCACGGTATGAATGGATCTTCCTCCATAGGGATTTTCTTCCACTCTAACAGTAAAGTTCTAAATTGGCAAAATATTATTAGGAGAAACAGTTAACTCCTGGAACCATCACTTCTATAGAACCTCAGGGCCAACAGGTCTTCTAATGGATTGATCGTGGAGGAATCAGTTGAGAATAGTAAAGAATGACACCATTATTTTTGGCCTGAGCGGTTAAAAGAACAATTGCCATTTACTGAGGGGAGGAGGACTGGGGAAGGACAAGTGTGTGGTTGAGGTGATTCATGGCATTAGGGGTGTGGGGCTTGTGAAGTTGGACGTGCCTATTAGATATTCAAGATGCCATGTCAAGGCGGGGCAGTTGGGAGAAAAGTTCCTCTCCTGGGTCATCAAGGGAAGGAAAGGTAATAGTATGCATGGGGGAATGGGATGAAATGCTTACAGGGCCGTGGAAGGACTCCGAGAGTACAAACTCCCTGGGTGGTCCAGTGGTCGTGTGATCTAACTGCGTGACAGGGAACTGAGCACAGGCCAGGGTGCAGGGGGAGGAGCCCTGGTCCCATTCTGGCCCACTGTTCTCCTCAGGACCCCCTTCAGCAGCGAACAGCCTGGGCCATCAGCCAGCTGGCCACCAGGAGTTACCGGGCCGGCTGCCGGGGCGCCCGGAAGGAGTGGCCAGACTCTGGGAGCAGCTGCAGCTCCGCCCCGGTGTGCGCCATCTGCCTGGAGGAGTTCTCCGAGGGCCAGGTGAGGCCAGGCTGGAGAGGGAGGTGGGTGAGGCTAGTGTGGGCATCCGGTCTGCATCTGTGTCCTGTGTATCCTTCACGGACAACCCTGAAGTTTGGTCATTTTCCTGGTTTTCCAGGGAAAGAGAACTTCTGTTTGTTGAGTGTGTACCACATGCCAAGCTCTGCAGTGAGTGCTCTAGAGGCATCTGTCACCCTCTTGACAGTGAGGGGTCGGGGTGGATTAGTTTTTTAGCCTCATTTTACAGCAGAAAACTGTTCAGAAACTTGCCCAAGGTCATATGCAGTGGCAAAAGTCTAGATTCTCTTGATACCAAAGCCCATACTTTTTCTGTTGTGCTAGGAGGTCTTTGAAAGCAGGTGTTGGCAATAAAGGAGAGGCCAAGAACTTCTCTGGTGGTCCAGTGGTTAAGAAACCTCCTGCCAATGCAGGGGACATGGGTTCAATCCCTAGTCTGGGAAGATTCCACATGCCACGGGTTCAACTAAGCCCACTCCACAGCTTCTAAAGCTTGTATGCCCTAAGGGCCAGTGCTCTGCAACAAGAGAAGCCACTGCGAGAAGCCAGTGTACCGCAACAGGGGAGTAGCCCCTGCTCACCATGACTAGAGAAAGCCCGAAAGCAGCAACGAAGACCTGCTGCTGCTGCTAAGTCGCTTCAGTCCTGTCCGACTCTGTGCGACCCCATGGACTGCAGCCCACCAGGCTCCTCCATCCATGGGATTTTCCGGGCAACAGTACTGGAGTGGGGTGCCACTGCCTTCTCCGAACGAAGACCTAGTGCAGCCCAAATTAAACAAATGAATTTTTAAAAGGGGAGGGCTGAGGGAGTCAGGGATGCCCTGCTTCCTAGCCACTGCTGTAGCTGCCGTCAACTTTGGCTCTGACCCTTTGTTTTCTCCAGGAGCTCCGGGTCATTTCCTGCCTCCATGAGTTCCATCGTACCTGTGTGGACCCCTGGCTGCATCAGCATCGCACTTGCCCCCTCTGCATGTTCAACATCGTAGGTAGGAGGTGGGCCAAGGGCTCCCCTGTGTGCAGGCAGATGGGTAGAGAAGGGGCTTCCTTCTGGGCAAATGTTTTGCCTTGAAGTGGAGCAGAAGGCAGGACTGACTCAGACGTTCTCTAAGCTGTGCCCTTGGGACTTCCGTCGTGGTCCAGTAGTTAAAAATCTACCTTGTAATGCAGGGGATGTGGGTTTGATCCCTGGTCAGGGAACTAAGATCGTACACGCTTCAGGGCAACTAAGAAACATAAACCCAAGCACTGCAATGAAGATCCAGTGCAGCCAAAACAACAACAGCAGTTAATAAAATTTTTAAAAATAGAAGTTGTGCACTGGTTGAGGGTACCTCCCCTGAGCCGGGCAGACAGCTTTTCTGTGTATTTTCATGACAGCTTTGTTGATTCTAAATCAGGCCGGTGGGTATATTTACTACTCCACTTTTCTGGCAATAAAGTATCCTATTCTAACAAAACCAGGATATTATGACCATAGTCTAAAAGATGAAAGGGAAGTATCTGGAGGAAAGAGAGCCTTTTTATAATTCACCCAAAAGTGCAGTGTGGGCTCCGGTGGACCTGGGTGAAAGTCCCCAAAGGACCGTTGATGGGAGGAGCCGTGCTCAGCGGAACCCCCTAGGGGACAGCTGATGGGACGGGGCAAGGGCGTCCCGGGGTGCAGGCAGGTTAGGAGCATCCTGGGTGCTGCAGACTCTGACGGAGCTTGTGGGCGACTGCAGGCCGAAGATGTGCAATAGAGCCCCATTTTCCTGAATGCACCCTCCTTCGGCCGGTGGAGTCAAACACCTATGCTCTTGGTTCTTTCTTCCAGAGGGAGATTCGCTTTCACAGTCCCTGGGACCCTCTCGAGCTTACCAGGAACCGGGCCGGAGGCTACACCTCATTCGCCAGCACCCCGGCCACGCGCACTACCACTTGCCCGCCGCCTACCTGTTGGGCCCTTCCCGGAGCGCCGTGGCTCGGCCCACCCGGCCCGGCCCCTTCCTCCCGTCCCAGGAGCCAGGCGTGGGCGCGCGGCACCACCGCCAACCCAGAACCACACACCCCCGGGCTCCGGGCGAGCCCCAGCGCCTGGCGGTGGCCCCGCGCCCCTACGCGCCGGGCTGGGGCCTGAGCCACCTCCGCTGCACCTCCCAGCACCCTGCCACCTGCCCCGCGCCCCCTCGCCGGACCAGGCCCCACGACAGCAGCGGGTCCGGAGAGAGCTACCGCACAGAACGCAGCGGCTACCTGGCGGATGGGCCAGCCAGCGACTCCAGTTCGGGGCCCTGCCACGGCTCTTCGAGCGACTCGGTGGTTAACTGCACGGACGTCAGCCTGCAGGGCATCCACGGCAGCAGCTCCACCTTCCGCAGCTCCCTGAGCAGTGACTTCGACCCCCTGGTCTACTGCAGCCCCGAAGGGGAGCCCCCGGGGAAGGCGGCTCAGCCTAGCATGGCCTCCCGGCCCCGTTCTCTGGACTCAGTGGTGCCCGTGGGGGAAACGCAGGTTTCCAGCCACATCCACTACCACCGCCACCGGCACCACCACTACAGAAGACGCTTCCGGTGGCACGGCAGGAAGGCTGATCCCGAAACTGCAGTCCCCCCATCCAGGCCCGCCGTTCCTCGGACACAGCTCCAGCCGGAGCCGCCTTCGCCCGATCTGCACGCGACCAGGTGCAGCCCAGCAGCCCTTTCAGGGCAGCCCCCCGCCCCGCAGCGGCCCCGGGCCCTCACGGAGCCAGCCCCCGGGCCACCCGACGCCTCCAGCTCCAGCCCCGCAGCCAGCAGCCTCTTCCACTTGCAGAAATCCAGCCTTTCTGTCCGACACCCACAGAGGAGACGGCGAGGGGGACCCCTGGAGCCCACCCCAGCCTCTCGATCCCAGGACTTGACTACCCACCCAACTTGCCAGATTTTCCCCCATTATGGCCCAAGCCTGGCACACCCTTGGTCCCCAGAGGCCCACCCACTGTTCTTCGGCCATCCAGGCCTGGAGAGGAGGCTGCTACCAGAAGCCCCAGGTCCTACATACCCGAGTTCCCAGCCAGTGTGGTTGTGTCTGACTCCACGCCAGGCCCTCGGACCACACCCATCTGGGGAGGGGCCTTCCGCATGGAGTTCTGGCAACCCGGAGGGCAGGCCATGCCCTTATCCACACTGCCAGGTGCTACCAGCCCAGCCTGGTGAGTTCTCAGGGGAAGTGGGCCTGGTGGGGAGAGGAGACTGGAGCTGGATATGGAGTTATCCAAGGGGCTGATGGAAGCTGAGAAGGGCCCCACGGGGTGACATTTCAAATACTGGACAAATACTGGCGTAGGGTGGGATGCTGGCTTGAATGGTCTGGCTCTGCCAGGTGTTAATCCTTCAGTTGCCAGATTGTAGGGAGGTCTAGGTGAGGTCCGAGTGTGGCTGAGACACCACAAAACACTTGGGGTGGTTTGCGGCAGCAACTCAAACACAAGTGTTTCTTTTTGTTCATTTGTTTTAATAATTTATCTATTTTGGCTGTACTGGGACTCTGTTGCTGCATGTGGGCTCTCTCGACTTGCTGCAAGCAGGGGCTGCTCTTCATTGCCGTGCGGGCTGCTCTCGTTGTGGAGCACCGACTTAGCTGCCCCCTGGCATGTGGGATCTTCCCAGACCAGGGATCGAACCCGTGTTCTAAACCACTAGTCCACAAGGGAAATCCAAACACAAGTGTTTCAATATTTTAAAAATTGGTACAGCTATACCAATGCATACAGCTCAATATTAGTTGTAAATACAAAGGAAGCCAAGAAGAGTATGGACAGATAGTTACTGAAAAACATAATTCCAGGCTATATGAGATCTTATAGGAGATATAACTAGAGATAACCACATTTCTGGGCTTCCCTGGTGGCTCAGATGGTAAAGAATCTGCCTGCATTGTGGGAGACCTGGATACGATTCCTGGGTTGAGAAGATCCCTTGGAGACGGGAAGGGCAACCCACTCCAGTACTCTTGCCTGGAGAATTCCATAGACAGAGGAGGCTGGTGGACTACAGTCCATGGGGTTGCAAAGAGTCAGACACGACTGACTAACACACACACACACACACACACACACACACACATATTTCTGGGCTATATGAGAAGAGTTATGTGAATGATAGGGGAAAAGTGGAGAGAGATCACAGGTGGTTTCCAGCAGCCCTGTGATTTTTTCCTTTCCCCTGGGTTAAAGGAACTAAAGGAACTAGGGCTTCCCTTCTGTGTACCTTTGTTGATAAGACCAACATTATTCTCTTGGGGACTCCATGCATCCCTGTTACTGTATTGCAGCCAGTGGTGAGAATGTAGATCCTCAATTTTAACTTGGTGTTTATTTGCTCAAATCCTCCCCTTCCTCTTCCCGGTCCCCCAACTCCAGTTCTTCTCCATCTTTTCCTATTGTGTGGATGACAGTATTCTTTGCCATTGCTAGGAGGATGCCTCCGCCCCTAAAGGGGCCCCGAAAGTCCTGAACTGTAAGATTTCAGGGTCTAGGAATTCCACAGGCAGGACCTGGGAGCTGCTGTCATCCATTCATTCATTTCTTCCTCCCATTTTTCTTTCTGCATTATACGCATGCTATGTGCTAGGTCCCAGACTCTCAGGACATGGAACTTGTCAACCAGGAGACCCAGGTCTGTGGAGAGACGGGCATGCAAACCGTTATCATATAGAAAAGGGTTGTCCCCATAGGGCCACGTGACGTAGACTTTGACCCTGTGTTTGATGGCGCCAATGTGGATCCTGTCACGTGTATACTTTCGCTGCTGCCACTGCCAGACCCACCAGCTCCTCTCTCCCCTAAACTCATAACTGGTTTCAGTGCCTCTCTTTCCCCTGCCTTTGAGATCCAGTCCACCCCAGGGTCTGTTAACCGTATCTCTACCAGCTTTACCATATTCTTTTCCAGTACTGCTGATCCCTGCCCATATCTTAGGTGCAGCCTAAAGATCAAGGTGGGAGCCTCCTGGGTCCTTCCTTCCCTCTCACAGGGCCATGGAGAACAGCCACAGAGCATCAGTGTCCTGTGCTGTCGAGCCATGCAGCACAGTGACCCTGCTCACCTCCCCTCCCTTCTGTGGCCAGCATCCTCCTCAAATACACTGTCCAGAAATCTTCAAGTGTTCTGTTTTGCTCAGGGTAAAGAAAAATCCGAACTGGTTTGACCTTCAAGGCTCTAGTACCAGCTAGCCCCCATCTGCCTTCCCAACCTTATTTTCCACTCTTCGCCTTTCCTTCCCCTGCTCCAAGCTTTAGCCAAACTAGGTAAACACTTCCTGCAGTTTCTGCAGCCCAGAATATTCTGCTGCCTTCCTGTTCCCATAGATGGAATTCTTCCCTACTCCTGCAGGACCAGCTCGTGTATCTCCACTTTCAGGAAGCCCTTCCTGACGCTCCACTTAAGACATGGTCTCTCTCCTTCCTTGATTCATCTCTTATAAGCCCAGTCTGGCCCCACTGGCATAATTACTAAACGCACAGCTCTCCTACAAGGTTGCCAGGGCCCTGCTTAGTCTTTTTGTCTTCTATTTGGCACACGGTTGCAGGCCAGATCCACTAGTGCTTAATAAATATTCATTGGGTGAATGAATGAATAGTAAGTGTTGGTAACACACTGGTTGCTATATATGTATCTTACTCTGGATTTGTTTTTCTCTCCCCTGTGTCCCAACGGGAGTCGCTTTCAGTTTTCAATCTAATCACCCCTTCTGGACCCATTCCCTGCTCTTGCCTCTCTCTTACAGGTAGAACAAGCAAGAGGCTGGCCTGGCCCTCAGTGACCTGTCTTCTCCCCTCTCTCTAAACGCAGGCACAGAAGAGGAGCTGGAGGAGCTGTGTGAACAGGCCGTGTGAGATGTTCAGTCCTGGCTCCAACCAAGAGAGCTCGCCGGATGACTCGGGGCCCTACCTGGCACAGAGTCCTGCTCCTCAGAAAAGAAAGGACTTCAGAAAACAACCCCCCCTTTTCTGGGCCATATTCCTGGAGCCAGTGGCAGAAGGTGGTGATGGTGGGTGGCAGGTGTCCTCTCCTGCTCCCAGCTCCAGACCTTGTTGGCAGAACCACCTGTGTCCAGCCAGGCAACCAGCTCCCACTGGTGTAGGTGGGCTCCCTTGCAGGCTGCACTTTTCTGAGAGCAGGAAGCTAGGCATGGGTAGACAGGTGTGATAAAGGTGGTGCTCCTTCCCCAGCCTGAGCACTTCTCCTTCATCCCAGGCCTCATGTTCATACCAGCAAATGGGTTCAGCCAAATGAATGAACCCTGCTCACCTCCTTCCTGAAGACAGTCTTGCACACCAGCTTTGGCTTCCCTTCGTAAGGCTGCTGCATCAATGGCAACCCTGGTTCTTATCGTTTTCCTTCTTTGCAAAGAGATGATGGGCTTTGCAGCTTCACCAGGCAGGGCCTGCCCTGGTGCACAAGGAGTTTTCCCTCCTTGTCCATATTTGTCAGCTTCTCTATATTCAGTCAGAGGAGAAGCCAGGGTGTGCAGTCCCTGAGGTGGTGCAGCACCTTGAAGAACCTGGGTTGAAGCCTCTGATCTTCAGGCTCCCTTGTTGTTCCAGCAGCTCCAGTCCCTCTGGGGGAGCGTGGTGGGGGTAGTGGGAAGGGGCTCACTCTTCCTTGGAGATCGCTTAGCTGAAAATCCCAAAGGACATGGAAGATGAGGATTTCTGCGGGACTTTATTTAGGAAGAGGGAGGAGGAGATGAAGGTAGAAAAGGCTGAATTCCAGCTGAACAAGGAATCTTCCTCTGGGTGCTTCCTCTCAGAGCAGGGAGAGGGAACGGGGGAGAACACGGGAGAAGCAGTCTGGGGCCCTTGAGATTAGATGGCCCAGAGGCCCAGCTTCCCAGTATAAGCCACGCAGGTCAGATACACAGTGCGGAGTAGGGTCAGAGAAGGAAGTCTGGCCCGGGGCAGCTGGTCCCAAGTGGGCAAGAGCTGAGGGGCCTCCTCGGGGCGATGTTCGCCCTAGAGCAGCTGGACCACCGCTGGCCCCCTCAGGCGTTATCCCATTTGGAATGTGAATGCGGGAACAGAGTGGGCACAGCACCCACCTGGAGATCCTCTTCCCTCAGAGTCAGTGGGGAACTAGCACCTAGGCAACCCACGTGGGTATTTATATCTGAACAGGCAGAAAGACGCTTGAATCAGGCACTATGATGAGAAATGTATTTATTTGCTAATATATTTATCCATAAACTTGATCTGGTCTCATGGTTTTCTTCTGTCATGACTGTCACTCGGGGTAACAACTTCATCTACGTGGGCAAAAATATTCCTGATATCAGAGGCTAGGCTCTGATTTATGAAAGGACAGAGTAGCATGGTGGTCTCGGCAACAAGAACTGGCTGGTAAGCCCCTAAAAGCATTGTTCAGTGAGATCAGGGAGAGAGAAAGTGTGACTGGATTCTCCTTGTGGTTCAGTGTGCCATTTGTACTATTACTGTATGTTTACTTCATACTCTATAATGCTTCAGGGACTTTCTTTGTGACCCTGCAAAACACTGTTGCCTCACTTTTCCACTCATGAAATGGGCCCACTTCACAGAGTTGTTGGAGAGCTCCCCTGGGACAAACAGGGTGAAGTGTGTTTCAAAGTAGAGAGTATGCAGTGATAAAGAACATCCTAACCCCAGTCCCAGCGCCCATCTGAACACAACACGGGACGGGCCCCAGGCACAGACCAGCCTTGAAGAAGCTCCGTTTCCATTCAGGAGGCCTGGTTGGGAACATAGAGCAGCGAGGCCTGAAACCATCTATATCCCACAGTTCCAGTCTAGATAAACACAGATGAACGTCCTCTGCCTACTCGTGGGACTACCGTGAAGCTCAAGGGAGCTGGTGCTACGTGGGTATGGAGATTTCCATAGAGCCTGCAGGGGCTTATCCTCTTCTCACAAAAAGCGTTTTCCCTTCCTGCTTCATCGGGAAAGGTTTGGTAGAGGTGGGGGTTGTCTGGTGCCAGTTTTGAACCAGACAGCAAGGCATTTGTGCACCCTATAGGAAAGAACACGATCTGAAGTAGAGGAACTGGATCTAAACGCTAAAAGCTGCACAAAGCGTAAATTATCAGTTGGAACGAGGAAACTTACATAAAGAGTTCTTAGAAATAAATACGCATTTTTTTTTTCGGAAGTCGGCTCACAAAACAGCATTCCTGTGGACGCAAAGGGAAACCCAATCACTCGCTGGCAGGAAACCCGATCACTTGCCGTTAGGAAACTCGATCACTCGCAGGTAGGAAACCCAATCACGCTCTGGCCTTTAGGAAACCCAATCACGCTCTCGCTGCTAGGAAGGAGGGGGGCGGTCCCTGAACTTCTCATCTCCGCTGAGATAATCCAGAGGGAGACAGTGGACTCTCTGGCCCTCCACTCTTAAGACAGGAAGACAAAAAAACACCTCAGCTGTCATCCGGGACGCTCCAGGGGACCAGCGGTCCAGGTCAGACCTTCCGGCCCGCGGCGTGCTCCCGCGCAGGCGCCAACCGTGCCGCCCCGCCCCTCGGGCCCCGCCCACACGCTCGATGGCTGCGCACTCTCGCCCCCGCGCCTGCCCAGGTGCCTCTCGGCCGGCCCCGCCTCCTGGCGGGAGAAACCATATCAAAGGCGGGGGACGGGGCGGGGCCGCCGCGCCGGAAGGGGAAGTCTGAGGCAGAGGAAGTGCAGGTATTCTGGGTAATTTTTACTATTTATCCGCAGGGAGAGGTGATTGTGGCTCATTCCTTCGTTGGTCTTCGTTGCGAGAGGATGGCCCTGGAGACGGTGCCGAAGGATCTGCGGCATCTGCGGGCGTGTCTGCTGTGTTCGCTGGTCAAGGTGTCTGTCGGGGACCTGGTTGTACTGGCTGACGGGAGACCAATCTGGGGGAAAGAGGGCGGAACAGATGTGAGGGAACAGTGAAAAAGAAAGTCGGATCCAGGGCCCGGAGGGTGGCAGAGTGTGGGAAGGAGCAGGAGGCCATCGTTTACTTCAGCAGGGACATTGCTAGGTTGTGCAGCCGTGGGCAGGGGCCTCTCACATGCCTTTGCAACTTCAGCTTTCAGCAGAGGCGTAACTATAACAAAAGGGGTGTGAGAATGGAACTTAGGCAAGGGGCTGTAGGAATGGTGGGTGCGGGGCATGATGAGACGGCCAACATAGGGAGCTTTGTGCTTCAGCAGGCAGAAGTATGGAAAAGTGTTTTTTCTTTTGGCTCAGCTTTCTTTTTTTTTTCCCTCTCCCAAGACTATAGACCAGTTTGAATATGATGGCTGTGACAATTGTGATGCATACCTTCAGATGAAGGGTAACCGAGAGATGGTTTATGACTGCACCAGCTCTTCTTTTGATGGGTAAGCCCTTTGGATTGCTACATTCATTCTTTATATTACCCCCACCCCACAAAGTAAATTTGGACAGACTGTTGAGACTCTTAATATGAGTTGGTCTCAGTTATTTTGAGACATACTAGTGCTGTGCTGTCCAGTACATTTTGAACATACTGGTTTAAAGGAACTATATTACTGAAGTTAATTTAGTTTTTGTCGTTACTCCTTTAACATGGCTATAGAAACTTTAAAAACGAATTGTGTGGCTTTCATTATATTTCCACTGGACAGTTCTTCACTAGACTATTAGGGAATTTCTGGTAGGAATTGTATTTGTCTCGTGCACTGTCAACCTGGCATAGGGCCTTAATACATGTTTATTAAATGCAGGAGGATCTTTTTTGAAAATGAAGGGTAAATTTTGGCCCCAAAGCTGATACTTTTAGATATGTCTAAGAGGACCTATGAGAAAAAGTTTTCACTTAGTGAGATTATCCAGTGGGGGCAGGGGAATGAGAGAAACCTAAGTTGGATGGGTCTCAGTTTTCCTTCCCTAAGGGAGGAGCCAGGAGGCAGTATTCTTTGGGGTTAAGGAGGGCCTGTTAAGTTTCTTTTGGTCTCTAGGCCAATGAAGGGTTTATACATGAACTGGGCCCAAACCCGTGCTTGCTAAAACTACTTCAAGGTGGGCCCACTTCATTCTTCTTTGTTTTCCTTTAAGGGAGAGTAAAGGATTGGGCAGAAAAGATGTTTCATGGAACCTTTACTTTGTACATGTATAGACATGCAGGTACACGCTCAGATACTCCAGTTCTTTCGTTTGTTTGTTAGCACATCTCATTTCTTCTCCTCCCAGCCCCTGGCAATCACCATTTAACTTTCCTGTGAATTTGATTACTCTAGGTACCTCATATAAGTGGAATCATACAACATTTGTCTTTTTGTGATTCACTTATTTCACGTAGCATGATGTCTTCAAGGTTTATCCATGTTCTAGCATGTGTCAGGATTTCCTTTTTAAGTGTAATGCTATCCCCTTTTAGGTATATACCAAATTTTAATTATCTGTGTATCTATCGATGGACGCTTGGATTGCTTCTACCTTTTGGCTGTTAGGAATAATGCTGCCATGAATATGGGTTTACAAATACCTGTTTGAGTCCCTGCTTTCTTCCACTTCTTTGGGGGTATATGTCCAGAAGTAGAATTGCTGGGTTATTCTGTTGAACATTTTGAGACGCTGCTGTACTGTTTTCTGTAGCAGCAGTTTTACGTTGCCACCAGCAGAGTACAAGGGTTCCAGTTTCTCCACATCTTTGTCCTCACTTGTTGCTTTGTTTTTGTTTTGGTTTTGGTAATAGGAATCCTGTTGGGTGTAATGTGGTTATCTTATTGTGGTTTTGATTTGCATTTCCTTAATGGTTAGTGAGGTTGAGCATCTTTTCGTATCTTTATTGGCCATTTATATATCTTCTTTGGTAAAATGTCTCTTCAAGTTTTTTACCCATTTTTGATCTTTTGTTATTGAGTTGTAGGAGTTATTTATGTATTTTGGTGCATATTAAGATTTGAAGAATAAGTATATCCAAGGCTAAAGAAGATTAGAGGAGGGCTTGATAAAGTCAGCCAGAAGTGGAGGAGATAAGCATATGAATCAGGCTCTTAATAAAGAAAAGAAGTGTAGGATTTTTGAGGAGGTCAAGGTGATAAAAAAGAAAGGGATTGACTTGGGCAAAGGAATGGAGTCAGTAAAGCAGGGTATGTTTGGAGAGTGGTGGGGATTCTGATTAGATTAAATCATCAGATTGGATTAACAGGCACTGTGAGGCTGGAAGGATAGATTTTGAAGGACAGAAGGACAGAGGAAAATACACATTTGGTCATGAGAACAGCCTGTGTACATGCCTACCCCAGGTTGGTCTGCCAGGCCAGAGTGGGCCTTACCCTACTTGCCACCTCTAGAGATGAGGTCAGTTCCACTCAAAGCATATGACTGCGAATATAGGATTTGGATGGGGAGGGAGGCTTCCTAAGTAAGAATCCAAGATTGTTAGCAAGAGAAGGAGAAGTGGCTACTGAGGAGGCAGTCAACAAACATCAGTGCAGGTCTGTCCCAGGAGGCAGTCAGTAAATAACCTGATTGAATGAGGGGGGTGACAGAAATGACCTCTGTAGCTTCTGAAAGCACCTGAAGCTTACCTGTCATGCTCAGTAGCAGGCTTCTGGCCCTTTCTGTGGCCTGTGCTCTGGGTTTACAGCTACCCTGGGAGGAATGATTAGGATAGTAAGGAGAGCTAATGTTTATTTAGCATCTACTCTGTGCTAGGGCTCTTTGGTGTATTAGCTCACCCTTTTAATTTCATCTTAAGTTCTGAGGGAGCTCTTCATATGCAGGTCAGGCTGGACAGCTCATTAGAGGCAGAGCTTGATTAAATCTAACTTGTTTCTACTAAGGGGACCTACTGTTTAGACTCAGCCTCCCCTTTGCCCTGGGCCCCAGCCTTCAGTGGTCGTGCTGGTTGTAATCAGCCATCTACCTCGAAAGCTGTCCTACCCCCTGGGGCATCAGTCTTTTCAGGGGGGCGACTGATGACTGACCTGTGACTGGGAGCCAGGGACTTAAGCCCAAGCACTCTCAGTACTAGCTCTTGAGTCAGTCCCTTCCCGGGGCGAGTGATGACTGACCTGTGACTGGGGGCAGGGACTTAAGCCCAAGCACTCTCAGTACTCATCTACCTCGAAAGCTGTGCCACTCCCTGGGGCATCAGTCTTTTCAGGGGGGCGAGTGATGACTGACCTGTGACTGGGGGCAGGGACTTAAGCCCAAGCACTCTCAGTACTAGCTCTTGAGTCAGTCCCTTCCCAGCACTAGAACTGTGCAGAGTCTTCCTTGCTTCCTGGTAGAAGCTCATTTCTGGGCTTTTCCTGAGGTTTCCTCTCCCAGAACTGCTGTGCTAGCTGGGAACGAGGTGAAGGTGGGCATGGGGCCCGGGGTGGGCTGGGCAGTGCCCTCAGCCTCGCTTTCTCCAGTGGAGGCGGCTCAGGCTGACTCTGTTTCTTTCCCTTTCCTAGAATCATCGCGATGATGAGTCCAGAGGACAGCTGGGTCTCCAAGTGGCAGCGAGTCAGTAAGTGTCTCCCTTTGTCTTTATCCTGGCCTAGATGTATTGTCTGGGCTGGGTTGGGGGAGTCTTCAATCAACGGGTAAGTGGCCCCAGAGTGAGAAAGATGGGGTCGGAGGAAAGCCACGAAAAGTGTCCTGTGCCCTGTCATTTAAAGCTTGTAGCCAAAAGAAGCAACTGCTGTTCTCTTAGAGTTGCAGCATTTCTTTGATTTTTAGCTTAAGGTTGTGTGTGGTCTTTTGTCGTAACTGACTCTTAACCGCAGTTTCTTCTTCTCTTTCAGGTAACTTTAAGCCAGGCGTGTATGCAGTGTCCGTCACTGGTCGCCTGCCCCAAGGTAATAATAATTATAGTAACAGCCCTTGTTCATTTATTGTGCCAGGCTTTATGGAAGTTTCTCATGTGAATTAATGCCAGTGCTCATGACTCTCTGAGGGAACCAAAGCTTCAGAGAGGTTAAATAACTTGTCCAAGATCCCCCAGTTGGTAAGGAGCCAGAATTTCCACCCAGGCATTCTGGCTCCAGAACCCTTGCTTTTGACAGCTACAGTGTGTCTCCCGTTGTCTTCCTGTTCTTACTAAGTCATTGACAAGCATGTGCCTGGGTCATCAAGGGGGTGACACTCCAGCCATGCAGTTCTGATGAGCAGTCCAGAAATTCAAGTTTGCCTAGATCGTACCACTCCATCCCCTCACCATGTGGGAGCCAGGGGACCCTCCTTGTCTTCTGACTCTTCTCCCCTCACAGAGCTGTTTCTCTTCCCACTGCAGGAATCGTACGGGAGCTGAAGAGTCGAGGCGTGGCCTACAAGTCCAGAGACACGGCCATAAAGACCTAGGAAGGCGCATGGCTGCCAGCATCTTGCCTCCTCATCTCTGCCGCCGTTTGTTTTCTGTCATGGAGCTAAATGGGCAGAACTTGAAACACATCCCGCCCTCCGATATTAAGACTCGGCTGACTCAACAGATCAGCCCAATGTGTCCTTGGGCCATTTTTACCCTCTTTGGACTACTGTGGGGGGTGGGTAGAGACTGAGTTCCGTGGGGAGTAGGATGCTAGTTTTCCTACCTACAGCCCAGGGCTGCACCCTTGCTCATAGGCAGGACTCTGGGTCAGATGGCAATAAACATGAACCCCTAGAAATGTTCTCAAGCCCACAGCAGAAGCCTTCTTGCCCTCTTTCCCTTAGCTAGGCGCAGTAAGAACGCACTGCCCAGTAGGCATCTTCCCAGAGCAGCAGAGCCCTTCTGCTCTTCGCGATCCGTCTCTGAGCCTCCAGGGTTGTAGCCTTTCAAACGTGCTTCCCTGGGTCTCGGAAGGTCTGCTGTCCTGAGTCTAGGCAACCGTATCAGCCTGGTATCCTGGTGTCTGTGGTTGCCGCCTTCTGCCCTCTAGACCTGGCACAGCAGGTATCCCTTAAAATCCTGAGGGCAAATAGTACTTGTGCAAGTACTATTTGCCCTTGACCATGTTTAATACCTTTTTTCTCTTCTTTGTTCATTTCTTCCTATACTTCAGGCGCACCAGTGGCACCCGTGACCTCCCCCTGCCCACCTTCCCAATGTTCCCCTAATTGGAGACCCTCAGGTTACTGTTGGGTCCTGCTCTGGTTAGTTCGGGCCTCCCCAGGAGGTGGGCCTCTCCTTTTGTCTCTGGCCTAGTAGGGGTTCTTGAGTCACGTCATGCTACTGGCCAAGGTGAATTATTTGTTTTAGAATTAAATATTTATCATAAATTCTCATCTATTTAAATTTCTGTAATAAATCCTGTTAGTGTCCCCATTTTTGTTGTTACTGTTGTCATTTATTTGGCTTCTCCAGGTCTTAATTGTGACATGTGGGATCTAGTTCCCTGACCAGGGTTTGAACCCAGGCCCACTGCATTGAGAGCATGAAGTCGTAGCCACACGACCACCCGGGAAGTCCCAGGGTCCTCATTTTTATTTCCCTAAGTTTCTTGCTCCCCATCTGTTCAGAACGAAAGTGATTACATTTCATTTACTTCACGATTTTTGTGATTATGAAAATAAAGTGATGTGAAAATTCTGTAACTTCAGTTTTATAAAAGGTAACATTCACTCTTTTATTAGCCATTCTTAAATATATATCCACAACATGTGTGAAAGTCACTCAGTTATGTCAACTCGGCAACCCCATGGACTGTAGCCTGCCAGGATCCTCTGTCCATGGAATTCTCCGGACAAGAATACTGGAGTGGGTAGCCTTTCCCTTCTCCAGGGGATCTTCCCAACCCAGGGATCGAACCCAGGTCTGCATTGCGGGCGGATTCTTGACCATCTGAGCTGTATACAGTCAACCAAAGTAGCGGGGAGTACTGTGTGAGGGCTGGCACGGAGGCTGAGCTCTGACTCAGGAGCCGAGGGGCCTGCACTGGGGCTGTGTCTCTTAGCCACCTGGTGTTGCTAGTGAGTCAGTGTCTCTCTCTTACCTGTGACCTGGAGTGTGTGGGAGGGCGGGGAGGCGCTGCCTCACCAGTGACCCTCCGCATCCCTTGTGCTCTCTCAGGCCCAGGGAAGGAAGCTGGGCGCGACCCGGCTGCTCACGTCGTCCGCCCCAGGTCCTCTTCCATCTGGAACCATTTTCTCTGATGCCTTCGAGCTCAGGGAGTGTTCCGTTAACTCCAATCCCAGCTGAGTTTTTCTAGGACTTCCCCAGCCCAGCAAGCTGACGGAGCTCCAGGGGTAGTGGTTTCTGTTCTTCGGTTTCAGTCTGAAAGGGGCCTTGGGAAGCAGCCCCACCAGGCCGGAGCTGACATGTCCTGCAGGGAAGAAGTGGGTTTTACCAAGAGTGCCCGGGCCGTGCAGCCAACGCCCCACTTTCACTGGCGTTCTCAGAAAGTCCCTTGGAAATCCCCCGGCAGCCGTCCTGCGTGTCTGACCCGGACGTAGCTGTTCTGTGAGAATGGAAACAGTTGGGCGGGGGGTGGGGCAAGGGGAGCTGTGCACAAATAACCGCACTCACGCTGCCTCAGCTCCACACCAGAGGGGCCCTAACTGTCAGCTCCGCAGGAAGCCAGAGACACAGGCGCTGGCGGTTGTGGGGGAGGGCCGGCCCATCACGGTGACCGGATTTCACAGACTGGGGTGCCAGCAGCCTCTTCCTGGGAGCTGCCTCTGAATCCACCTTCTGGCTTTCTCTGGTCCTGGAACCCACTCAGGAGCCCAGACAGGCGAGGAGGCGCTGGAGGCTCATCCCCTGTCAGGAACCTAACAAAGCTGGAATCCTGACCCAGGGATGGAACCCGGGTCTCCTGCACTGCAGGTGATTTAGTCTTCCCTGTGGGCTCAGACGGTAAAGAATCCGCCTGCAGTGCAGGAGACCTGCGTTTGATTTCTGGGTCGAGAAGATCCCCTGGAGAAGGGAATGGCTACCCACTCCAGTATTCTTGCCTGGAGAATTCCACAGACAGAGGGGCCTGGTGTGCTACAGTTCACAGGGTAGCGAAGACTGGGTCTCCCCAAAATGGAGGGGTTGACTGACGGTGCATGCAGGCTTCCAGCCCAAAGCAGGGATAGGTAGCTGATAGAACAAGGGTCAGAAGACTCTGGTCTTGGAGGGAGCAGTTTCCCTAAGAGTAGTGGGATGGGCTGGTGAGGGCCTAAATTCAAACCATTCTCTTCAGGTTTGGGCACCGAGGCCTCACTCCTCTGGCCTGGTCGTTACCTTCATATTCCCAGCCTGTCCGTGACCTGCCATTCGGTCCTCAAGTCCCTTCCATGACACCTGGTTCGTGTGTGTGTGTGTGTGTGTGTGTGTGTGTGTGTGTGTAAAAGAGTCAGGTAGAAAATGTTTAAGAACAGCTTAACATCTCACTGTCTGGCACTCTGGTTCATATTTAGAATCAGTAAAGTCTTTCATTTAAACAGCCTTTTAGGGACTTCCCTGCTGGGGCAGTGCTTAAGAATTCACCTGCCAATGCAGGGCACATGGGTTTGATCCCTGGTCCAAGAAAATCCCACCGGCCTCGGGGCAACTAAGCGCGTGCACCACGACTGCTGAGGCCGGGCGCCTAGAGCCAGTGCAACGGGAGACGCCACCACAGTGAGAAGCCTGAGCGCCTCAATGCAGAGTAGCCCCCCACTCACCACTCCTAGAGAAAGCTTGCACATGGCAACGAAGACCAAGAACAGCCAAGAAAAAAAAAATACCCAGTCCTCCCAAAATACCCCCCAAAACAAAAAAAATGGCATTTTACAAGCTGACAAAAGGGCTTTCACATCCATTATCTTATTTAATCCCCGACAAAGCCCCCTGTGTCATGGTTAACATCCCGAGGGAACGATGAGGAGACGGAGGCTCTAAGAAGTAAAGGGACTGGGCCACGATTAAGCGGTGGAGCCTTAGCTCAGGAAATGCATTGCCTACACCCAGTTTAGGGCTGTGTTCTGACACGGTTCTCCCCAAACGCAGCAGCTTTGCTCCCCTTGTGATTTTTCCACAAACCAGCAAGTTACATGTCCCTGCACATGGAGCCGCCGCAACCACCCTACTCTCACTACCTACCTCTCTAGTCTTCAAATCTAAAATTGGCCAGGGACGGGGAGGAAGTATGGGGAGGATGGCCCAGGGAGGAGATGCTTGGGGGTTACAGAAGGATCCCCGTGTGGAGCATTGGGAAACTGGTCCAGGCCTGCCGATCCCGCCTGGCCGCAAACTCTGTTCTGTCCATCCGCTCTCAGGGATCCGCTGCCCTCTGCCAGACCCTCTCCAGCCTCCCCTGCCTTTTTTCTGCTGGCTGCCACCCTCCATCTGCGCAGGGTTATGGCAGCTTCACCCTCCACTGGAACCAGGGGCGATGTCGCTGCCTCCCAGCCCTGCTGCCTCCACCGCCCACTAGCCCTGACCTTTCTAAGTCACTTGACTTCTCCAAAAGTAAGTTTCCTCTTTATAAAACGCAGTTGACAAAACCCTGGTCTCAGGTGACAGGACAGCGGTTCCTTGTGAAAGGCGGGGTTGGAAGAGGGCACAGGGGCCCCTGAGGCGCTGGTTATCGTCTGTGTTTGGATCTGGATGCTAGTAACACAGGTCGATTCTCTTTCTGGAAATTTCCCGAGTTACACACTCACCATTTGTTCACTTTTCTGTTTGTAAGTTATAATCAAAATACTGAAAGATGAATCGGCAATTCTTATCTTAGGATAGTCTTAAAAATCAAATGTAAGCATTCAGGTAAGAGCAATTTGAGAGCTGTGACTTCTAAGGCTGTACATGGGACTTCCATGTAAAGTCATCCCCCTCTAGATAAGTTCTAAGTAAGAATGTCATCACTCTAACCTTCTTGGGCAATAGATCTTCAAGTGTATCTATCATTCACAAATTTATCAAAACTGCAACATTTTCCTTCAAGTACCATGGCTTTTTATCTTAATCTCTTTGTTCTTTCAATTTTTATGACCTACTTTGTATTTTTTTTAAACATATGTACTTCCTTTCTATTTGGATCTGAGATTGTGAATGTCATTTAACCTCTACTTGGCTTTGATCATTTGTTATAAGACCTCCATTTTTGTATAATGTGATGAAATGACTCTGGGACTAATTAGTTTTCTCCTCTTGGATCCATGTCAGCCTGTCAGATGTAACTTTTGCTGCTCATGAGTGGCTGGCCCCTTCAGTTTGTTTTTTTTTTTTAATTGTTTATTTATTGGCTGCTCTGGATCTTCATTGCTGTGTGCGGGCTTTGTCTAGTTGCAGTGAGCAGAGGCTCCTCTTGGCTGTGGGGGGCGCAGGCTTCTCATTGTGGTGGCTTCTCTTGTAGCAAGGGCTCTACAGCACGGGCTCAATACTTGTGGTGCTTGGGCTTAGTTGCTCCAGGGCAGGTAGGATCCTCCTGGACCAGGGATTGAACCAATGTCTCCTGCGTTGGCAGGCGGATTCTTAACCACCGGATCACTCGGGAAGTCCTTAGTTCAGTTCAGTTCAGTCCCTCAGTCGTGTCCGACTCTTGGCGACCCCATGAATCGCAGCACACCAGGCCTCCCTGTCCATCACCAGCTCCCGGAGTTCACTCACATTCAGTCTTGTTTGAACTAGGAGAACAGATAGCCTCACTGATAAAAACTGCTGCTGTGTGAGCCAGTAAGACTTGGACTGAGGAAGACAGCACATGGCCCTTGGGGCTCAGAGGCCTTCACCACTGGGAGGTGGAGGTCCAGGGCATTGTGGCAGGGGAAAGAGTGAAGGCAGGTCACGCAGAGAATGCGCGGGCTGGGAGAGTCATGACAGGCCTCACTGTATGGACACAGAGACCGAGCCCCGGAGTCAGGGCTCAGCCTGCCCTCAAGAGGGGCCACTGCGACTTTGTATGTCCTCCACTGCCCGATTCAGCACCTTTCACCTATAGATACCGCTGTTTTTCTTTGCTTTAAGATTTCAGGAAGCAGGAACTGAGTGCAGAGAAAACGCTACCCCGGGCTGCTGGTACCTCGATGCTAGAACCTCTGAGCATACGATAGAAACCATCTCCCCTGTAGACCTGGGCATTCCTAGTCTCAGCACTGCCCACCCCTGAGTGGAGCGCAGGCCTTACAGGAGCATGGACACAGGACTTGAAGCCCTGGCTTTCCTTGGGTGGCCATCCCACAGCAGAGGGAGGCCTGTTAGAAGTCAGGGAGCCAAAAGGCTGCTTCGAGTCCTTGTGCGGCTTCCTGACTGCTTCCTCTCCCTCCTCTGCACTAAGTCTTGTGCTCCAGAGAGAACTGGGTCGGGGGGAGATAAGGAACAGCTTTGGACACCAGGGTGGGGAGACCCCAGCTCCTCTCCAAAATGGAGGCCCTATCCCTTCTTCCCCAAACCCAGCCGCTGCCGCCCTTTCAACCCCTCCCCCGAGCCCGGAAAATACCTGAAAGGAAGTGGGTGCTCTGGGCCAGTAGCCGGAAGAGGGGGTTTAACTGTCACCTGGTCCCTGGGGGGCTTGAGTGGCAGAGGGCAGAGGGGAAAATGCAAATCTATGCTTGGGAGAGAGAAGAAGTCCACGGGGAGGTTGAGGCTGGCCGCCGAGGCCCAGCCTTCCTCCTGGGCTTGTGGTCCCCCTCTGGGGCCTGATCACAGGCCCGGGAGAAGCCAGCAGCTGCCTCCACCCACCCTGGGCAGGCACTTTCTCTGGGCATCTGAGTAGACTCACTTCCTCAGCCCTGCACCCTGGGGGAGCAGGAGGAGGGAGTGGGGTCTGGAGCTCCTAGAGCCAGGCAGACGGTGAGGAGCTGGAAGGGGTCCAGGTGGGCACTGACTCACCTGCTGACAACCTGGGAGAGCGCCTACTGCGTCTGCAGCAGGGGGCCAAAGCTCAGACTGGAAGACCCCTCCACCCTGCAGCAGGGGGGCCTAAGCTCAGACTGGAAGACCCCCCGCCCCGCCCCGCCCCTGCAGCAGGGGGGCCTAAGCTCAGACTGGAAAGACCCCCCCACCTGCCCGCCCCGGCCTCCGCACTTCTCCTCCCCCTACCAGAGGCCAGAACTGGGGACCACGTGGTGTCCCAGGCCAGGGATCTTCACAGCCACTGGGAGGCAGAATAAAAGGAAGAAGCGGCCCTCGGGCTAGAACTTCCACAGTCATAATTGGTTCTGTAGGGATGACAATTACTCGGTTCAAAAACTTGGCCACCTGCATGATCGCATTTGCTCCTCAGTACCATCCTGTGGGGCATTATCTCCCTCTCACAGATGGGAAAACTTGAGTTTCAGGGAACATGGTTTGCCCAAGGTCCGTGGCCAGGCAAGGCTGTACGGGGGGTTGGTTTTCAGCCCAGCTGTCCTCAAGGCGCCTCTTCGGTTCCTCTGCGGCAGATGGGGACCCAGGCACAAAACTGGGGCAGGGGTGAGAGCTAGTTCTTCCTTTCGCCCCCTCGAGCCCCAGTCTGCAGGTGCGGGTCTGCCGACTGCAGTACCAAGGTCTTTGGGGACAAGGCGTCCACTTCACTCCTGGGCTCACTGGCCCATGGACCCCTCCTGGAGGGCCTGGGCCCCTGGCCCTGTCCCCACTCCCCGTTTGGCCCCAGGACTCTCCCCAGCGCCCCTTCCCCCTCCCTGCAGCCGCAACCCCAGGACACAGCGGCCTGCGCCCCATTGGCCGGCCTGGGAGCATTTGCCCTTATTTGGCCAGGCTGCTCCAGGCGGCCTCCACCCCCAGGCCAGCCCCCGCAGGCCCGTCTCTCTCACTTCGTCTTTTTGAGGTTTGGCTCTGGGGCCCTGGCGGGCGTCGCTTCAAACGCACTTTCTGGTTGAGTCACTTTTTTAACGGCTCCAGGGCTGTGAGCTGCCGCAGCGGCCACTGCAGAAGCAGCTTCCAGCCCTGGTGGTCACCACCCCCCACCCGACAATTTTAACGGGTTCTGAGGGAAGAAGCTGGGGTGGCCCCTCGCTGTTGACCACTTGGGGACCCACTTAGACCCCTCTGTACCTCCCCACTCCCGAGCCTGGGGCCCAGGAAGTCTGCCCTGGGTTCCTCTCCCTGCTTCTTTTCCAACCCTCTTCTCTGACTGGGCTGGTGGGGAGGGAGGCAGGCTGCCTCTCACTGTCCTGTTGAGTGTCCACACTGAAGTCCGTGTGGTCCCCTGGGGGACACTTGAACGGAGTTCCTTAGGGAAACAGAAATGGGTTGCTGGCTCTTGGCTGATTTTCAGGAAGGTGAAACTTAACCTCGCTAAGTTTCCGGTTCCTCATCTCTGAGATGAGGATACTCTCATTTACATCACTGGGTCAGCATGATGATCAAATGAGGTTTTATAAAGTTCTTGGCTGCTGTCCTTCCCCACCCCCCGCCCCTCAGCTCTGTGCACACCGTGGAGGTGAATGAAGAAACAGCCCAGAGCAGCTCACAGAGCAGTCCTCACGAAGCTCTCTGTTCTTTCCACCCGTTCACCTTCTGCTTCTCCAGCTGCCCCTGGGATGTGAGGTCGGCCCCAGAGGGCAGGATGCAGGCAGGAGGGAACAAATAGGCAGAGGAGACCCCCAGCCCCCTGCCCCTGTTCTCAGCCACCAGGAGGGGTGGATTCAGCTCGAGCTCCTTTCCCAGCCACGGCCGTCTCTGAGCTATGGGAGGTCTGCCTGTGAACTCAGTGGGGAAATCCACGGGCAGGTCCTGGGACACAGGCCTGCTGTTTCTTCCTCCAAGGGCCTTGGGGCCCCTTGCTCTTGGGGACTTCCTAGAGTACACACAGGTCCTTGGGTCAATCTCTTCTTCAATTTTATAGATGAAGAAACAAAGGCTGGGGGTTGGGGGTCAGATTCAGGGATGGGTCCAAAGTCACACTGTGAATAGCCCCAGGGTGGGGACTGGACTCCTGGTCTCCCACTTCCTGGGGTTACCCTCACTTTCGTGGTCCTGATGTTGGGGGTAGGCAATTAGCCCAATGAGAGACCATAGTGGGTTCCAGGCAGGGATGAGCTGACCAGCCCCACTCTTGGGACACACACACACACACACACACACACACACAGAGTTTATTTGTAGCAATTAAAACTGGAGCAGGTGCAGATCTGCACTGAAACCAGGCACCTTCGTACCTTTGTGTGGAGGCAGCCGGGAAGGTGTTTTTTCCAGTCCTTCCTGTGTCCCTAGGGGATCTGGTGGAGGACGTGTCTGGTTCCATGGGCACTCCCACGGCAGTGGTCAGGGTGGTCTTCCTCCTCACACCCACACCCTCTTTCCTACCCAGCCCACCCTGCCTCTTCCTGGATGATGGGGACAAAACCCTGAACCTGGCCCTATGTTGCTTTGTGACCTCGGGCCGCCTTTGGCCTGTCTCTGGTCTTGCAGCTCCATTTCCTCACTCAGGTCAGTTTGCTGCCTGATCCTGACCTCCTCCCTGAGTGTAGCTGGCCTCCCAGGGTTCACCGCACCTGCCTCTCACAGAGCAGCACAGGAGAGCATGAGGTTAAACTTGGAGGATGTCCGGGCTGTGCAGGCAAGGCCAAGGGCAGAGGGTGCCCACCCTCCTTGTCTGGAGGCCGCTCAGCTCTCCTGGTGCCCCTTCCCCTGTCCCCCCAGGCTCTGGGCTGAGACACCAGCCTTCTTAGGTGCTGCAGCGTCCTTGGGGACCTGGCCTGTCAAAGGGCTTTCTTCTTTCAGCCCCTGCTTCCCTTGGCAGCCCCCCCGCCTCAGGGAGCGTGACATCCTAACATTTGGGGCTGCCGACTCCAATCGCCCTTAGCCCCACTGTGCAGCACCGGGGGCTCCATCTCCCTCCTTTGTGGCCAGGCCCGCCCCCCAGCCTCGCCCGAGGGAGGGCGGGCCGCTCTCCCCTGACTTCCTGTTTGTGCAGCGGGCCCGTGGCTTCTCTCTTGTTGTCTCCGCACCAGGCAGGTTATCTGGGCTGCCATCTTTGCCTGTCTGCTGAGTGAGGGCCCTGGGCCTGTGCAGCTGGAGGGGAGGCTTGGTTTTCTTCTCTACTTACCTGTGCAGACAAGACCCTTGAATTTCTCCCACCCTTGGGGTCCATTCTCCCTTGCAGGTGTTATGCCTTCAAAAGGCTGTTTGCTCCCCGTTTCTCCTTGCCCAGTCAACTGCTCCTTTCTCTATCTCCTCACCTTCCAATCCTCTTCCATCTGTGCTCACTTCCTCCAGGAAGCCTTCTCTGATGGGCCCCAGCCACTTAAGCATCTGTCAGTCCAGCCCCATGGGCCCCTCAGCGCCACTCAGAACTGACATGGTCTCGTTGCTACCATTTTATAAGATGTCGGCGTATGTGAAGGCACGTGGTGTGTCTCCTCTCACCCCGCAGATTCAGCTCCTGCTCAAGCAAGAGTCCTGTGTCCCCATTAGGCCTGAAGCCTTGCTTCAGGTACAAGCCACTCACTCACAGTGACACGTGATGCTCCCATGCCCTGCATGTGTATGTGTCCTGGCTTTCAGACTGGGGAGCCCTGAAGACAGGGCTGTGTCCTTTTCTCCTCGGGGACACCTTTACCTGCCCGCAGCCTCAGCCTGGCACACAAAACAGGCTGTCCCCAAGGTCAGCGAGGTCGGGTGGGGCTGGAGATTGTGAGCCTGGCGCCCTCCAGGAGGCCGGTCCTGGACCCAACAACCTCAGGGCCCTGCCCTGGTGGAAAGGTTGGTCTCGCTTTGTTTCTGATGTCAGCGGCCCCATCCCTCCTCCTTCTTAGCTTGGTCCTGACTCCTTTTCCCCTCTTGCTGCCTCTGAGCGAGTTCCAGGAGTGTCAGAACTGGGAAGGACCGTGGAGGACACTCTATAGCAGAGTCTTAGTGAGCCCAGGCTGCCCACTGAGTGCCTGGCTGAGCCCAGACCTGCCAGCCACCACGGGGTGGAGTTGGAAGAATCGACTCAAACTCCTCTCTCCTTCACAAAGAGAGGCCTCCTGTCTCGGCCACCTCCTCAGTCAGCCACTGGCCATCAGCAAGGCTGTTTTCTCTCATCCCGGGGAGCTCTGGAGGCAGGAGTGGGAGTTGCTCCTCTCTTAAGGGCGCCGGTGTCCTGAAGCTACCCCCACCTCCGCACAGTCACCCTCCTAAGCACAGGCCTCAGATTCCCAAGTGAGCTTCCTCGGGGTTTTTCTAAGGAGGAGCAGGTTGTGTCCGGGGGTGTGCAAGGGGCCTTCCTCAGAGTGTAGGCCTGAGCTGGGGTGTCACTTGCAGGGCGTCTGTGTGGGTCTGAGCTAGCTGTGCCTCTCTAGACTGGGGACTGTGAGCCTTCTGGACTCTCCAGGCCCTGTGTGTATATGTGCATGCTTGTGTGTGTGTGTGTATTTGTATATGTATGTGTGTGTATGTGTATATGTGCATGCATGTGTGTGTTTGTATATGTATGTGTATATGTGTGTGTGCCCATGCATGTGTTTGTATATTTGTGTGTGTATGTATGTGTCTATCCGTGTGTGTACATGTACGTGTGTGTATGAGAGTGTGCATGCGTGTACATGCGTGTGTGCAGGCCTGCGCTCAGTCATTCACTCAGGCCACACCTATGGGCTGTGCAGCACAGAGCAGCCCAGCACTCCTGTTCGACTCACCTGGGTGGTTCTTACTGTCTCAGTGTTCTTATCTCAGACCCTGACCCTTCCTTGTCTTTGACTTTGTGTCTGGTGTCCACGTTCTCTTCCTTTGAGGCCCAGCAGGGCTGGGGGAGAAGTCCAGGGTATGGAGGTCCTGACCACCCCCGCACCAGTTCCATGCGTCCTCAACCCCAGCCTCAGGATGGAATTAGGGAAAGGCCCAACCCGTCCAGAAACCGCCAGACCCTAGAAGCTCTGTGGTTGGAGAGGCTGAGCCTCCAGCTCTCTCCTTAAAAAAAAAAAAAAAAATCAGTGGTCCTTGGCCTAGAGCATTGAGGTCAGACAGGGAAAGCAGCCTCTGTTGTCACAGAGGGGCAGGCATAAGGGGTGCCCCCCACCCAGCTCGGGTCAGGAGAGAGGCCAGGCTGGGGTTGGGGTCTGTTGAGGGACAAGCGTGTCTCTCAGAAGGAAGCTCAGGTCTGACTTGCCGCAGGTCACACGCTGAGGGAGCCTGCGGCAGAGCTGGGCCCCAAAGCCAGGCCCCCTGGCCTCCAGCCTGTGACTCGTTTGCTGGGACGAAACACCTCTAAGGTGATGACTCTAGTGATACTTTAGACAGAAGCGGGGTGGCAAGATGCTCATGGAGGAGGAACCCTGAAGGGTGGGAGTCTAGGAACCCAGGTTACTGCACGACTCTGATATTCTTATCCTCTTATCGCCTGGGGCAGCCACTTCCCCTCCACCCAGGGTCTGCTGCAGTGGTCTGTTAAAGGAGCACTGTCCCATTTCTGGCCAGCTCATCTTCCTCGCCACTGTCCCTTCAGGCCTGCAGGTGAAGAACCGTGTTTGCCCTTCTCTGTCCTATTTATGGGCCTGGAGGTGGGTAACTATTTTCCAGGTTGAGGGTTGCCAAGCCTGAAGGAAAAGATGCAAGAGAGTTTTCTCCCTTGCTGCCTCCCCAGCAGGCCAGTCCTCTTCTGGGCCTTTGAATCAGGGAGTTCCCGCAGTCTGTGCGTGCCTGGCCTGGAATGGGGGACCCAGAGAAGATGCCCATGGGAAGGAGTCCCTGGGTGATTCTCGTCCATCCTACCTGCTCCCTCACCTCCTTGGCCCTGGCCCAATCCACCCCTCTTGATGCCAGAGCCAAGCTCACTGAGAGGTTTGGAGAATCACTCACCCTAGCCCCCCACCCAGCCCCACACCCCGTTTCCCGCTCCCCCCACCCCCAGCCAGGGGCCCTGGGATGGGCAGCTTCCTGCCTTCCCCATGGGGAAAGCGGGGGTGGCATGCAGGTGGGCGGGCCCTGTGCCCACATCCGGTAGCAGCTTAGAACCTCTGCTCTCCGAGGCTCTCTCCCTCCAGCCCTCCAAGCCCAATGATGCCCAGGCCCTGCCTGAGACCCCAGACCTCATCACTGCCCTGCCCTGCCCTCTTATCCTGACAGGCCCTGCGGGGCATGGGAACAGCAAGTCTAGGGCCAACAGGCCCGGTGCGACCCCCACAGCGTGCTGAGGGGGTCTGGTCTCCTGCAGGCGGTGCAGGGGGAGGGGTGCTTTGTGGGGTGCTGGGGGCAACCTGGAGGTTATCGTAATGTGCTGCTCTAGACCCCCATTGGACACCTGTTCCTCAGTGGCCTCTCTGGGCAGCACGTACAGGAGCCGTGGCCCGGTCTGAGTTCCACTGCTGTCCCAAAGGGAGGGGAGTTTTCTGGGCTAGGGTCGGTGGGGGTGGAGCTCAGAGAAAAGGTTCTTCTCTTGTGCTAGAATTTAGGCCCTGAGAGGCAGCCCTTACGTCCTGGAGTCACTCCCATGGCAGCCCCCGGACTTCTGAACTGCCCCCCATGGCTGGTGTCAGGGGGGAAGGGCAGGCCTGGGGTCCCGGAAGCCACCTGCCAGGGTGTGTGCCATGGTCTCTTCAGCCCCCTCCCGCCAATACCCAGCCTTGTCTCTGGTTTCCTGTCAGTCTGTCCTCCCCAGGGAGGGGAGGGGCAGCTAATCGGCACCGCAGTGTGGGGGCGGGCTCCAAGACCGTTGGGCGCCCTGAGATCTGACCCACGTGGCCTCGGGGTTATAAGCCCTGCCCGCCCTGAAGGGAACCCCACTTGGGAGCCTGGAGCACAGGGCTTGCGCCCTTCAGCCCTGCAGCATTAGGTAAGGATCTGAACCTTCACTTCAGCCCCAGCTGGGGATCCTGGACTTTGGGCCTCAAGGGGCGAAGAGGGGCTTGGGCTGCAGGCTTTGGGTGGAGGCGCTGGGGAGGGGCTTGGGAGGCTCTGGTGCCAAGGCTTCCAAGCGGAGCGCTGGGCAAAGAAGGGCAAGACCCCTCAGGTCTACAGCTTCTGTGGTAGGCCAGCACCTCAAAATCCTTGACTTCTCTCTAGACAAGGGAAATGAAAATGGCTCCTAGCCCTCAGTGAAGAAAGAGGGGTCCACGGCTTCAACGGACAAGGGCGGGAGAATAGGGTGGGGATGGCAGAGGGTGAGGAGAGGCTGGAAAGGGGGACTTGGTGTCACGGAGAGGTGCTCAGGTCTCCCTCCACCCAACATGGCCACCATCTCTGTCAAGACAGCCTTGGGCTCCTACATGGGGAGCCACAGCGGTGGGTGGTGAGGGATTCCGGCCTTGGGCTGGAGAGGAGGCCGGGGACCCAGGCCTCTGGTCTGGCTCTGGAGGGCATCACGCCAGGGGTCAGAACCGGGGACTAGGGTGAGGCCTCCTGAGTGGCCACGGTCTCCACCTGAGTGCCCCCGAATGTGGGGGCGATGGGGTGGAGCCGGGTTCGTGGTGGGGGGGGAAGGGAAGAGGGAACCAAAGAGGAAGTGGGGGGAGGGAGGCCCGGTCTGGCGCCATGCTGAGTCACCGCCCACAGGGCCCGGGCAGGCAGGGTGCCGGGCCAGCGGGCAGGGAGCCGGGGTCTCGGGGCGCAGGGGGAGGGCTGGGGGGCCATCGGGCTGGAGCCTGGAGGAAGAGCCGGCGGCCTGAAGAGCACCGCAGACGGACAGACAGACAGTGCAGTCACCCATAAAGTAGAAAGCACTACTAACAGCACTGGAGGGTGTAGTGTTTCCTACTTTATGGATGAGTGTACTGTGGGCTTCGGAGACCACGCCGCCGCCGCCTGCCGTCGCCGAATCCCCCGCCATCGGGACCGCGTGGGACAGGTGAGCCCCGCGGGCGCCCCCCGCACGCCGCCCGGACCCCTGAACGGCCGCCCCTGCCCGCCGTGGCCCGCGCGGAAACGCGGCCTGGGCTCCTCGGCTGCCCCGAGGGCCGGCAGGTGGACGTCTGGACCCGATGCAGCCGGAGAGGTGCCCCTCGAGCGGCCCGGGCGTCGGCGGACGGATGCCGGATGAGCAAGAGGCGGGAAAGGGGGGGAGACGGCATGGAGGCGGGAGCGGTGCCCGGGAACCCGACGCTAATAAAGAGTGGACTCCTTCTCTCTTGTCTGAGACTCTTTTGCTGGGTGCGGTGGAGCGCATGGGCTTAGCAGGCACATGGATGCGCAGAAAGGCCGGAGGGAAAGTCACTCTCTCCTGAGAGAAATAGGTTTGGCTCTGCCTAAGAGACCAGAAGGGGGCTCTGGGCTTGGTCGGCTGGTGGCCTGCGGAGGGCCATCCCCGAGGGAGGACCTCCCTGCAAAGGAGGAAAGTGGGCAGGACGTCAAGGGCAGGGCTCTGAGGACCTCCTGCCCTTTACCCGAGCTCCGACCTTGCGCTGCCCTCCACCTGCTTTTCACACCCGCAGACGAAGGCTGCCTACCTTTAAGCTGTAATCTCAGAAAGTCTAGGGGCTCCTTGGTAGTCTAAGAATTGGGAACAAACTCACTGTGGCTCACACACAAAAAGCATCTTATACATAAGACAAGGGCACAGATGCTAATATACAAAGCACACACCAGCACATGAGTGCAATCACACACATGGCCCCATATACATAAGCTATCAGTACAAACTGTATAGGGATTTCCCTGGTGGTCTAGTGGTTAGGACCCTGCGCTTCCACTATGAGGGTGGGGCAGGGTTTGATCCCTGGTTGGGAAACCAAGATCCTACAAGTTGTAAGGTGCAGCCAAAAGAAAAAAAAAAATTGAAATGGTACCTATACATGGCAGCATGCCACACAGTGACACACAGGGATATACCCACACTCAGGACACACATATATTCAATAGTAAACACACATGCAATGATACAAATACATATAATATGTGTCACAGAAGAGCATACAAATACACATATGGTGACATTCACATAAACACATTGCTTCTGTACACATGAACATACAGTGACACGTTCCTACACAACGAATATACAAGAGAGACGTGGTGATGTATATAACTACACATATAGATATAAATAAAACCACGCCATTGTATGTCATTACAGATCCGTGACTGTATGAGAGGGTGCTATATCCATATACATTTAAGATGACTCACATGTTGTAATTTATACACTCACACAACATAGCCTCACATACATATCACACACGTGGATGACGTGACAAGTATATATGCAGTGGCACATACACAGAAACATGCATGCGTGTATACCCAGGGAGGCCCACAGACCCATAATAGCATACACGCATGCATACTTGTATGCGTGTGCCTATGTATATAAAGCAACACAATGCCCACATACACAAAGTTATGTCCTATATATGTGTACTACACATACGCATGCACATGATGGCATCTGCATACACCCTGCACGTATGGATCTGTATACTGATTTAGGGAAGTGAGGATGACACGTCTTCTTCATGCTTCCCCACCACCAAGAGTTCCATCAGCTCTGGCCTAGGTAGAGCCCACTGTCAGGGGCTCTGTGGCTTAGCACTGCTGGTGCTATCCCCTGGGGCTGCCACACGGGGGCCCCCTCCCTTAGGAGAGACTGGCTTGAGCCTCAGGTTTGGAGGGACTGAGTCTCCGGTCCTGAGGCCTCTCTGAGGTCCTTCCCAACATCCGTGTTCCTGGGGACTCCATCTAGGTCTCTGCGGCCACATAGAGGCTGGTTTAAGAGTGGAGGAGTTCCACATCCTTGTCCCCAAAATGCCATTTTACCATAACAAAAAGGCTTAGGATGAGACAGAAGGTGAGCTTCCTGACAGTTTGGGGCTAAGCCAGCCTAACGAGCCACGTGGCCTTCCCCGCTGGCCTGAGATGGCCAGGTTGCCCCCAGGAGGAAGCAAAAGCAATTATCTCAGCCTATTTCCACCTCTGTCTCCTTGTTTCTCTCCTCTTGTTTTCATTATCTCGATTTCCCTGTCCCTCTTTGTTTCATCTTAAATTCCGTCTTTTCTATTCCTGCCATTCTCCGTGGCTGGATCTCTGTCATGCCAACACCCTGTCTCTGTCTCTACCCGGCTTGGACTGGGGCAGCTATGGAGACAGCCCCCCTGTCTGCAGCCCCCCGCCCCCCATCTCCGTATCCCGGAAGACGTGGGTGTGTGTGTGGGAAGGGTGGGCGCTCACACGTTGGGGGCACTGGGTCGACATCCTAAAGAACCTGTTCTTCCCTCTGTCCCAGCCCTGCCTGCCGGTCCAGCCCACCAGTCCAGCGCCATCCCCATGGAAACCAGCAGCCGAGTTCCTATTGGTGGGCGGGAAAGGAGGGGGAGGGGGAGGGAAGGGCTGGCTCTCCCTCGCTCACCCCCCTAGTTCTGAGGCTCGGCCCTCCTCCGTGCCCACCATCTCGGGGCTCTGGGACTACAGGGAACCCCTTCAGTCCCCAGAGCTGAGGCCAGCAGGGAGAGAGACTATGAGGCAAGCAGCCCACCGACCCAGGCCTCCTTAGGACCAGCCCAACCGCCCAGCAAGCTGGCCAGCAGCGGCAGAGAGAGGAGCGGGAGATAAAGGACTCCAGGGGACCTTTGGGGATCACCCCCAGCAGCTCCTGTGGACCCTAGCCGGCTAAGGGATCGTGATGGATGGTCAGACTCACAGATGCTGAAACGGACACACAATGACAGCCATGCACACAGCAGCACAGCACTGAGACACTCAGATACAACCAGTGACAGCATCACACACTGCCACAGCCCTGCAGCAGACACCCACACACGCAGAAACAACTGGCAACTCTGAAACAGGCACAGGCAGTGACACACAAAACCACAGCCCCCAGAACACACAAGTAGGATCATCCATCCTCCAGATACACACACACACACACACACACACACACACACACACACTCACACACACACAGCAGTGCTGACCAGCACAGGCCGACCTGGAGACACGCGCAGACCCTCAGCCGGAGCTGCTGTCGGTGGCCTCAGCACGCTCTCCCCATCCCTGCGGGGACACCCTTGCTCCTCCACAGGCTCGTGCACACGAGCAAACACAGCTTGCACACCCCTGGCTCCAGCTCCTCCGGCAGCCCCGGCTCCCGCAGCCTCCTTTGTGGGGAGGAAGCACTCGGCTAACCTTGGATGGAATTTCAGTGAAGCCAAGAGCTCAGAGAGGAGAGGGTCTGGCCTGGCACGACCCTCATCGGCCCCTCCAGCTGGCTGGGTGATGTCCCCCGGCTGGGGTCCTAGGGACCCTTGGCAGAACCATGGAGCAACTGACATCCCTTCCATCGCTGGGGGACCCCGGAAACATGGAGCGGTGGGCACTGCCCGCCTGGCAGAGCTGGACTCCAGGCCGGGGGGGTGATGCTGGAGGTGCATCCCCAAGCATGGCTGGTACCCCCACAGATCTGCGTGTTGGAGAACTGAGGCCTGAGGAGAGTTCCGAGCCTGAGGGAGCCCGAAGCCCGGGGCCTGTGGGGGGCATGGAGCCTGGAAGAACAGGAACTGGGCTGCCCAGCCCTGCGCGGGGAGCCTTGAGCTCCGGACCCGGCTGTCAGAGGCTGGAGGACCCGGAGGCAGAGGCTTTCTCTAAGGTAAGGGAGCTGAGGTCGGCCGGGGTCTGCGAGACTAGGGCTCTCACCCTGCCTGCCGGCCTGGGCATGGTCAGGGACTTCACTGCCCCCTGTCTTCTCCGGGCCTATCTCTGTCTGCAGGTCCATCTCAGTGACTGTCTGTCCTCCCTTCTTTGGGCATAAATCTCAGTGGTTCCGTTTTTCACCATCTGTCTGTCCTTCTGACTTGGCCTGTCTGTCTGCCTTGAACCCTCCCCTTCCCCCTCCCTTTGTGAGTCTCTCTGACAGTCTGTCTGTGTCTGTCTCTCTTCTCTGCACCTCTCTGTCCTTGGGGGCTGGGGGATACTGGGGGAGTGTGTGGGGGTGTGTGTAATGGAATCAGAGTCTGGAGGAAGTGACTCAGTAGAGGGGGGCTCAGTGCTGGGCCAAGCCAGGGAGGATAAGGTTTGGGGTGGGTGTGAGCCGTCTCCTGTAGATGATGAAGGGACCTGGACTTTGGGGGACTCAGGACTTGGGGGAGCCTGGAGGAGTGGGGGTGGGAGTTCAGGCTGGTCTTTCCCGAAAGGCGACGCTGGGCAGAGGTGGGAAGAGCTGGGGACGAGCAGAGAGGGTTCCAGGGTTGGGAGATGTTCGCATATTAAGCAGCCCCTCCTGTACTCCACCCTGAAGGCCTGGGGCATGGGGAAGAACCTTCTTGTCTCCATGTCTCCTTGGACTGTGGAGGGGGAACGCGTCCATACGGAGGGCTCTGATTTCCATAGGTAGGGTGATTCCTGAGGGGCTGCACCCTATCCTTTCCCATGCCAGGGCAAGCTGAAAATGGGCTTCGGGGACAGGCCCAATCTGGAGCTGCTGAGGGCCATGGGGGAGCTGCAGCAGCGCTGTGCCATCCTTAAGGAGGAGAACCAGATGCTGGTGAGGCTTGGAAACCAAGTCCTGGGTCCTGGGGGGGAGGCAGACTCAGACACCCCGGCTCTCTGCTTCAGCATCCTTCTCATCCCATGAACATCCCTCCAAGTGGGAGTTACATGGAGCTGACATCACCCCAAGACCCAGAGAGGGTGAACCCCTACCTAGAGTTGCCAAGGAGCCCCACTGTGAGCCCAAGAGTCCAGCCCAAGGCCCAGGCTGTTACGATTGGGTCTGGGGCAGGGGCCGGGCTTCTCCCCACATGCCCCAATTCTGGCTGACCCCTTGTCAGAGGAAGAGCAGCTTCCCAGAGACGGAGGAGAAGGTGCGGAGGCTGAAGCGGAAGAATGCCGAGCTGGCGGTCATTGCCAAGCGCCTGGAGGAGAGGGCCCGAAAGCTGCAGGAGACTAACCTAAGGGTGGTGAGGATTGGAGGCCACTGGATGGAGGCTGGGCGACCAGGGCAGAGGGGTGCCAGGGCAGTGGGGCTTGGGCATTGTGGACTCTTAGTACCCAGGGACGCAGGAACCCAGCGGCTGAGGTGTAGGAAGGGCCAATGCCAGCCAGGCTAGGGGGCTGGGGGCTTCTGGAACCACAGGAGGGAGAGAAGGGCTGGGTGGGGGGGTGGGGTGGGGTCCCGGGCAGGGAGAGCAGAATTCTGGATTGCCAGTGCTGGCACTCATCTCTGGGTGCAGAGCTGGTTGGGGCAGGGACAAGACCCATCACACTGGCAGCCCTCAATTAGCAGCATCCTTTGGGCCTAAGCTAGGAGGTGGAGTTAACCCTTTCACTCCCTCTTGAGGATTGCAGGGAAGGGGTCAAGCGAGGCTGAGGGTAGATCCGGACTCAGGGTGGAAGCAGGTGAAGGCCACATTTCAAAGGTGTTCATCCTAACCCTTCCTTTGGGAGGAGCTGAGAAGTGGGAGAAGTGCCCCAGCCCTCAGATGACCAGTGGCCTTACCCCTCCCCCGGCCAGGTGAGTGCTCCCATGCCCAGTCCAGGGGCCAGCTTGGAGTTGTGCCGGAAGACCCTGGCGCGCCAACGAGCCCGGGACCTCAGTGAGACAGCCAGCGCCCTGTTGGCCAAGGACAAGCAGATTGCTGCCTTGCAGCGGGAGTGCAGGGAGCTGCAGGCCAGGCTCACCCTGGCAGGCAAGGTGCGAGGAGGCCCTGGTCACCCCTTCCGGCTCAGCCCTACCTAGGGTCGCCGGCCTGGCGGTGTGGGATGCAGACTGAGATGTTAATGAGATGCAAATGAAGCGAGCAGGTGGAGGCTGCTGGGAGTAGGTTCCCCTGGCAACGGCCCAGGTGGGAGCGGGGACCCGGCGCCTGAACCGAAGGGGGTGGAGCCGTGAGTCCCAGACCTGGCAATTTCTGGGCTCCAGGTTTCAGGCTGCAAGCCAGTGGGCTTGGCTGTATGAACTCAAGCATAACCTCACACTGGGTGCAGAGATGTTCGCAAGGCATTGAGCACAGTGCCGAGGACACCGCGAGTGTCCAGTAAACGAGCTCCCGGGAGTGTTTGCACACGGGCGAGCGGAAGCATGGGGCTGTGTAGGCATGCATCTGCGACCGGGCATAGATGCATGGGGAGGGTGCGCACCTGCCCGCGCCCGAGGGCCCCTGCAGTCCGGCGGAGGGCGGGCTCAGCTGGGGACGGCGCGGGTCGGGTCGGGGTTAGGCCCGACTCGGCTCCCGGTCCCCCGACTCCAGGAGGGCCCCCAGTGGCTCCACGTGCGGGACTTCGACCGGCTGCTGCGCGAGTCCCAGCGGGAGGTGCTGCGGCTGCAGAGGCAGATCGCTCTGCGCAACCAGAGGGAGCCGCCCTCGCCGCCCCGGCCCCCGGGCCCCTCTGTCCCGGCCAGAGCAGGGGCGCCCGCCCCGGGGGCCCCGGGAGAGGTGAGCGCCGACGCCAGGGCAGGTGTGTAGGTCTGCGGAGAATGGGGTGGGAGCGGCTCCGGGATCTCCCTCCTCCCCGTACACCGCGCTCAGAGCCCCGACGAGGAGGTGGAGGCGCGCGCACGGCCCGGGCCGGGTCCTCGGCCCGGCCTCCCAGGGCTCGTACCTGAGCCGCGCGCGCCCCCGGGGGCTCGGGCCCCCCTCTCCGCAGGCCTGAGGCCCGCGGCCCGCCCCGCCGCCCCTGCCGCGCCGCCAGTGGTACGGCCCGGCCGCAAATCCCCGGTTGCCCTGGCAGCCGCCCGGGGCCCAGCCCGCGCCGCTGCCTCCCGCCGCAGCAGCAGCGCGGGGACGCCCCCATCAGCGCCTGCCCGGTCCGTCAGACCCGGCTCGGCTCCCCGGGGGCGGCGCGGTGTCCTCCCCGGCTCCAGGTACGGGCGACCCTCACTGGGCGTCGGGCTTAGGCGGCCCCTGGCCCGAAAGCTGGGGACCCCGCTCCGGACCTCCATAACTTAGAGTTCTGGCTCCTCTCCATCCTCTGTCCTGGGCGGCACCTGGGTCCCCCCTCCTTCCGGGAAGAGGATAGGGAGAAGGGATTTGGCCCCTCTGCCTGGTCCAGGGAGGGAGCATTACTCATCAAGACCTGTCCTCCAGAGTTTGCACGGATGGATAACCGGGGCGTGCCCGTAGGGTGGGCTTGGGGAAGCTGGGAGGAGGGTCTGAACAGGTCTGTAGGCCCTAGGCCAAGACTATGGATCCATGACCCCTAGCTCTGGGGACACCACCTCCCTGGGGGCCCAGGCAGCCTCCTAGTTCTCTGCCAGTCGCTGAAGGACACCCAGGACAGTTATTGAGTGCAGAGCAGGGCTGCAAGCTAAAAAGGGAAAGCTTTGGCCTGGATAGAGGACCCATCTCCCAGGGCAATCATGGGTCTCTGGATCTCAAAGCACTCAGGATCAACTGGAGATGGGGGAGAGGGGGCACACAGCACCCCTTCCCCTTCCTGAGCAGGGATCTCTTTGCTGACTGTGAGGTCGGGTGGGAACCCCCTTCGGACAGGCTGGGCCAGGGGCAGGCTGCCCTGAGGCCTTGCCCTCAGGTGCCAGCCCACTGCCCCTGGCCATTTTCAGGCCACACCCCAGGAGGATGTGGAAAACCCTGCTGTGGTCCTAGGGGAGCCAGAGAAACAGCAGAGGGTGCAGCAACTGGTAAGACCCGGGTTAAGGCGCTGGAGGAGACCCTTTATGGGTGGATCTGCCTTCCTGTGTGAGGAGCTCCTTTCTGATCCCGCAGGAATCAGAGCTCAGCAAGAAGAGGAAGAAATGCGAGAGTCTGGAGCAGGAAGCCCGGAAAAAGCAGAGGCGATGTGAGGAGCTGGTGAGCTCTGTGGGGCCTTGGAAGGCCGGCTCCTTGGGTCCATCAGGCCCACCAGGTGGAGGGCTCCCCCAGAACGCCAGTTTCTTCTCTCCTGCCCCGAAAGCACACTTTCCCTCCTGCTTGGTGGGGCTTCCCTTTCCTGGCTGATGCAGGAAGGGGCCGACAGGGTCCCACGTGTGCCTGTGTGGGGAGAGGAGGAGGTGGGCGCTGGGAGCCTCCCTGGAGCTCCCCTCTGGTCTCACAGGAACTGCAGCTCAAGGCAGCCCAGAACGAGAATGCCCGCCTCGTGGAGGAGAACTCTCGGCTCAGTGGGAGAGCCACGGAGAAGGAGAAGGTAGAGGCTCTGCCCAGGTCCTGCCAGGGCCCCGTCCCCGGGCAAGGCACTGCCTCTGCCAGCTCCCCAGTTGGGGAGAGCACGGAGCATCCTGTGGCCCCTGGGAGCGAGGGTGCTGGGGGGGTGAGGCTCACGCTCTCAGCTCCCTGCACTCCCCCCTGTCCAGGTGGAGTGGGAGAATGCAGAGCTGAGGGGCCAGCTCCTGGGGGTGACACAGGAGAGGGACTCGGCCCTTCTCAAGAGCCAAGGCCTGCAGAGCAAGCTGGAGAGCTTGGAGCAGGTGCTGAAGGTGAGGACACCGGGCGGCACGGGGCGAAAGTGGGCTGGCGAAGCACGTGCCCTGCGAGGGGCGCGGGGGTGTAGGCTGAGTCCGGGCGCCCGCGGCCCTTTCCTTCTCTAGCCGCAGTTTCCTTTTTAACAGAGTGTCTGGAACACATGGTGTCTGAGGCGCCCTCATCTTAGATCTTCCGTAGAGACAGTAGAGCAGGGCTCGGGCCTTGACGCAGGCTCTTGCGTTTCAGCACATGCGGGAGGTGACCCAGCGGCGGCAGCAGCTGGAGGTGGAACATGAGCAGGCTCGGCTCAGCCTGCAGGAGAAGCGGGAGGAGGTCCGGAGGCTGCAGCAGGTGGGGGCGGCGTCCGGGGAGGGGTGGGTGGAAAGGGGGGGGCTGCCAGACCCCAGCTGTAGATTCTGGACCCTCATCCAATGTGGGCATTTATAGAGAACCCCTGGTGATTCAGACGGTCAAGAATCCACCTGCAATGCAGAGACCCAGATTCCATCCCTGGGTGGGGAAGATACCCTGGAGGAGGGTATGGCAACCCTCTCCGGTATCCTTGCCTGGAGAATCCCATGGGCAGAAGAGCCTAGGGGGCTACAGTCGGTGGAATCACAGAGTCGGACTCGACTGGGCAACTAACACTTATCTAACCAACACACTGTGTGCCAGGCACTGTGCCAGGCCCTGGAGGGACTGTGAGGGGCAAAGGCCAGGTCCCTGACCGAGCAGCACATAAACAGATTCATGCGTGAGCTGATCGCAGGCATTGACAAGTACAGTGGGGAAAGTTACCAGGGTGATGTAACACAGGGTGGTGGGGATGGGGTGAGGGGCCTCTTCAGCGAGCTTGGCAAGGAAGGCCTTTAATACTTCGAGGGTCACAGGGAGTCAGCTGATGAGCATTCTGAAGAGGGGGCACACTCATGCCGAGGCCCTGTGGTAGGGAGAAGCTTGAGGGGTACAGACCAGTGTGGCTAGCCTGTGGTAGGATGGACGGGATGGCAGGAAGGCAAGAGCCAGATAGCATCAGACCTTCAAAGTCAGGGGAGAAGTTTGGGTATTCTGCTGTCTGAGTCGTTTGAAGCCGTCCAAAGGTCCCGAGCAGGGGAGTGGCATGGTCTGATTCGTCATTTAGAGAGTCGCTTCGGCAGCACTCCAGACGATGGACAGGGGCGTGGGCAAAGAAGCAAAGCATTCAGGTGTCGGGTGGCCACAGGGGTCCAGGTGGGAGATGATGTCTGCCTGGGTGAGAGTATAATCCATGGCAGGGAACAAGTGGGCAGATCCGAAGTACATTGTGAACAGAGAATCGACAGGACTCACTGTGGGCTTCCTACTGAGTGCCCCACGCCTTCACCCAAGTGCTGACTACATGGATGGTTGGGCCTTTCACCCGCCAGGAGTGAGGGATGACGGGCAGCAGGTTTGCGAGGTCGGGCATCCTGAGTTCTGAGTTCCATTTCGGCCAAGTTTGGGCTGTGTGTTAACCACTTGAGTGGAGAGCCCCATAGACAGCTGGACTTGTGAGTCTTGGGTCCTGGGGAGGTCGTTCTTGGGGACAGGTTTTGGAGTATTCAGTGCATCTGGTCCTGCGACTAGATGGGAGTCTAGAGAGAGTGACTGCGGGCCCAGCACTGTGCCCTGTGGGGCCCTCACACACGCAAGGGGAAAAAGATGAGCAGGCAGAGGGCATCGAGAGAGACAGGAGGAGAAAAAAACCCCAAGGGGGAGGGTCTGGGAAGCAGGAAGCAGTCCCAAGCCCCTCTTCTCGGCCCCTTCGCCTTCGAACTCGAGGTGCGGTTCAGAATGGGAGCCGGAGGGAGGCACCCACAGCCGCTTCCCAGCCCCCTTCCCTCTCCTCTCTCCTCCTTCATCCTGCCTGCCCTCCTCCCTTGATCCCACCCCAGTCCTCACCCCTCTCCTCCAGCATTTGCCTCCTCCCACCTGTAGGCCCAGGCGGAAGCCCAGAGGGAGCATGAAGGCGCTGTGCAGCTGCTGGAGGTAGGGTCCCTGGAGGTGGCCGCCGTGCTTCCAGCCGGGGGGAAGTCTGGGGCAGTTCAGAGAGTGCTGCAGGGGGTTCCCGGGGTGTGGGTGGGGATGTGGGCTTGCAGGAAGAGCCCCTAAATGCTCTGGGGGCTGGGGCGATCCCCTCCACCTTTGGCCCTGAAATATCTTTCCAGTTAGCACTTGCTTAGTCAGTCCAGGGAGCTGACTGAGCTGTGTCCACTTGGGCCCCTCTCTCCCTCTCTGGGTAATGCCCCCTGGGTAAGAGTTCTAACCTCTCCTCTGGGCTTTCTTTTCCCGCCACAGTCTACCCTGGATTCCATGCAGGTACAGCCTCCTGATCCCCCACCTCCCTGGGGAGCAGGGGCGGGGGGCTCTCCTCAACACCCCTGCAGGCTGGCTGAGCTGAGTCTCCTCCCTCAGGCCTAAGCGGTTCCAGCCCTCCTGTCCGACGACAGGGGTGTGACCCGTCACAGGCTGAGACTCTGTAGATGGGCTGGGATTCTCACTGCCCTGGCCCCAGACCTGCCACTGTGCCTGGCACATACAGGCCCTGCCCATCTCTGAGACCAGGAGGAGGTTCCAAAGCCAGCCAATTAGACCCACGAGCCCCTTGATGGGGACTCTCCTGATCTTTGAGAAAAACTCCTGGGATTTGGCTCACTCCTGTCCCAACGATGTCCCGAGCTCTGGGGTCTCTGGGGACATTTCTGTGGGCAGGGATGTGGGTCACTGGCTGTGGGAGGGTGATGAGCCATGGAGCGGAGAGAACCCCTGAAGTGATACGGTGGTGGTGATGGGGTGGGGTGACCCCTTTTGGCCCAGAAAGTGCTACCGCCTGGGGCATGAAGCTGAGCTGGAGAGGGGGTTGGGAGTGACGGTGTCTCGACCCTCAGCCACCCTATGTTGGGGCAGCCGGGCGGCCAGGCTGAGGGTTCGTGCCCGGCCCTCGGGCCTGGGCGAGTGTGATCTGAAGCGGGCCGGCCCAGACAGCTCCGCGGCCCGGCGGCTCACCCTGCCTCTCGGCCCAGGTCCGGGTCCGGGAGCTGGAGGAGCAGTGTCGCAGCCAGACTGAGCGCTTCAGCCTGCTGGCGCGGGAGCTCCAGGCCTTCCGCCTGCACCCTGGCCCCCTGGACCTGCTCACCTCCGCCCTGGGCTGCGGTGCCCCGGGGGACAGCCCGCCACACCCCTGTTGCTGCTCCACCCCGCAGCCCTGCCGCGGATCCGGCCCCAAAGGTGAGGTAGACCCCCAGCGCCGTCAGCCTGGTGCTTTTGTCCCGAGCGGAGTTCAGGGTCAGAGAAGGCTAGCAGCTCACCCAAAGTCACACAGCAAGTTAGAGCCCGTTCTAGCTTGACCCAGGCTCTGGGTGGGGGAAGGTGGGGAGGGAAACAGCTGAGCCCACTGGAGAATCTCAGGTAGCTGCTCCTCCCCCTCCTCTGTGGTCCTGGCTGGGAGGTGGGCACCAGGAGTCAGTGGCAGGCAGTGTGGGCTGGCGAAGAGCCAGCTGGGCATCGGTCAGATCAGGTGGTTCCGGCTCCACTCACTCAGGGAGTGATGCTGCTAAAGCTGTGGGCCGTGTGTCCTAGGCTCTGAGACAGGGGCGTCCACTACACCTCATCGAGTTGCTCTGAGGATGCTGTGATATAATACATGTAAGTCACCTCCATCTCCACTCAGTAAGCTCCCCCAGGATTTCCCTTCTCGTAAGGGAACTTGGCCACGGAGGGCCTGATCGCTAGCTCCAAGAGGACACGTGGTCACTGGTCACTCCTTGGGACACCGACCCCCAAGGCCACGTGTCATCTTTCCCGTAGACCTCGACCTCCCACCAGCCTCCCCGGGACGCTGCACCCCGAAGTCTTCCGAGACTGCCTCTGCCACCCTTGCTGGGGTCTCCCGAAGGACGCCAGCCAAGAGGGCAGAGTCTCTGTCCAACTCCTCTCGCTCTGAGTCTATCCACAACAGCCCCAAGTCCTGCCCGACCCCCGAGGTCAGTGCTGGGGAGGGGCATGGGCTCCAGCTCTGCCTTGGTGGGGGCGGGTGGAGGGAGGGGGTGGCCCAGGAGCTGGGGGGCTGCTGGCCCGTGTCGGGGGTCTAGCCAGGCCCCGGAGGAGAGGGTCCCGTGGATTCCTCCTGGCAGGCGGGGAGCTCCGATGGGGCCTGCCCTGCCTGCCGGTCCTGCCTGCTGTTCCTACTCAGGGGCTGCCCAGCCCGCCCCTCTGGGGCCCAGCGAGGCCCAAGAGTCTTGGGCTGCAGGGAGGGAGACCCTTTGGGGCCAGGACCCACATCATGAGGTTGGTGGCGAGTGTGTCCATGGCAGAAGCCGGTGGCGCTGTGAGGAGGGGCACCGGTTCTGGGATTGAGGTCCCAGCTGTGTCTCAGGCAGGTCGCTGACCCTCTCTGGGCTTGGGTTTCGCTGTCATCTGAGTTTTGAACTAACAAACCTGCCCGGTGAGGTTGTGGGGAGGATGACGGGAAAACAAAACAAGGACGGAACCTCCCGCCATGTGGGGCACGCAGTAGATGCTTAACATATGGCAGCTGGTATTACTGCCAAGTTCTTTGGTATCACTCACAACCGCAGCCCTCTCTCTCTCTCCCTCCCAAACCCGAGAAAGTGCGAGGGGCGGGGGTGGGGGGGTGTGGTGCAGGATGGGGATGTCTGGAGCAGCCCTGCAGCCTTGGGTGTGGGAAGCGGTGGAGCCCAGCTGCGGCCTCTACCGTCCCCTTGTGGGCATGAGTGGAGGTGCTGGCTTTGGGTGCCCCCGCTTATCCTGGCAGTACCTCTGTCCCAGGGACTTCTCAGCCCCTTCTGCCCCTTTGCTTCCAGCTAGAGTGCTTTATTGCAGTTTTTTAACCTTAAAGACACAGACTGTCATTGGGTGCCCCCTTGCCCCTCGCCACCAGAGTGGCTGCCCCCTCTGCGCTGGGCACGGTGGTCTCATTTACTGAGCTGGTGCAGCAGAGGCCGGGGCTCAGGGAGGGGTCACTGTTGACCCCTGTCCCTTGACCCAGGACCTCTGGGCTCCACCAGGCCCCGAGGGCTGATGTTCTGGTTTAGAAAGCGTTGGCGGAACTCACCGCTGCTGGCCTCGTCCAGCATCTGCTCTGTTTCTCGTCTCAGGACAGCGGGGCCTCCCCTGACGAGTTTGCGGTCGGCCCCAGAGTCCTGGAGAGGACTGGCCCTTTTCTGCTTGCCCCTAGGTGGACACAGCCAGTGAGGTGGAGGAACTGGAGGCAGACAGCGTCTCGCTGCTCCCGGCAGTGGCAGAGGGTGGCCGGGGCGGAGCCAGGGTTCAGGTCTTCCTAGCTCGCTACAGGTGGGCCCTGACCTCTGTGCCCCGGCCCTCCGGTATTTGGGGTGTGTGGGGGGAACGAGACGGAGGGGGCGTGGTGGGGGTCACGGCGGGAGAAGTCATCTTCGCCTCCTTGGGCTGGGGTGGGTACAGCGGGCGCTCCCTGTGGTTAACGGTGGACAACAAAGTGTCCCCAAGGCCAAGTGACGGTGGGGAGGAGACAGGATGTTGGTCACCATCCCCCTCCTCCTCCGGGCCTCCCCGCAGCTACAACCCCTTCGAGGGCCCCAACGAGAACCCAGAGGCTGAGCTGCCGCTGACCGCCGGCGAGTACATCTACATCTACGGCAGCATGGACGAGGATGGCTTCTTTGAAGGTAGGAGGTAGCGGGGACCGTCACATCCATACGTTTACTTTGAAGCTCCTCTTCCCAAAGCCCTCCACCCATATGCACCCTTTGAGCCCACCATCACTTTTCAGACTCGGGGGAAAGGCATAGAGAGACCCGATGGCCTGTGGGGAAAGGGTTCTGCGGGCAGCTGGTCTGACTCCACGTCTGTCCCGTGCAGGACAGGACAGGGCCCAGCACAGTCCAGAGGGCGGACAGAGCGTCACAGGGAATTTCAGCTACATTCGCTTTTCTGTTGGCAGACAGGGCATTGCAGCGCTGAGCACTAGTGACCTCGAGGTTGGGCACGTGGTGTATAGATCTGATGCTGAACCCAGTGAGTGTGGGGAGGAGGCGTCGGGGTCCAGGGCCTGGGAGAGGATGTCAGCAAGTGGTCAGCAGTTGCCAGGGCCCAGGCAGGGCTGCGCTCCAGGGTGGTTCTACAGTGCCCAGGGCAGTTCTGTGGTGCCCGTGGGGTGATCAGGTCACTGAGGCAGACACCGCGTTAGTGACTGGGCAATAGGGCAGGGTCTGGCAGACTCTGCAGGGTGCCCTGGCTGGGCACCAGGCTGCGTCCTTTCACAGCATGGAGGGCAGTGTGGTATGGAGACTAGCATGAGGGGTGGACAGGGCAGGGCGAGAGCTGCAGTGGTGTGTGCAGATTCAGCAAAGTGCTCGGGTCTGGGTCTGTATCACCCAAAGCTTTGGTTTGTGGGGCCTGCTCAGTCTCTCCTCCTGGGGCCCCATGCCTGTTATCTGAGCAGGTGCTGGGAATGATGGAAAACAACTAAACTCTCTCTAGGGATGGACGATGGAGAGAAGTAAATAGCTCCCAGAAAAATGGCTTTTTTAATAAGAAAAAAAAAATCTAAACACCAACTTTGTCCAATCCCACGGACAGAGGGGCATGGCAGGCTACAGTCCATGGGGTCGTAAGAGTCGAACACGACTTAGTGACTAAACCACCACCATCAGCACCAGCAACAACATAAATATTAACTAACCCCAAGTTACTAGAATTTGAACTATGCGATCTAGGATGGCTGGAAAGGCATGCAGGCAAGTGGGTGTCAGATACCCTATTCCTCTTCTTAACTTTGGTTGCTTCATCAGTATCTGATCCCACAGCTGTGCCGCTCTCAGCGACAGGGGCTTCCAGACCGTGAGCCTGACTGTGGCCCCGGCTCCCGCACCAGCCTTGCAGGGCAGCGGACCTGCTTAGTGTGATGTTTCCTCCCATTAGCATCACACCCCGCAGTGTTAGTGCCTGGATGAATTTCTTAGTGCTGCCGTAAAAAGTTTCCACCAACTCGGTGGTGGCTTAAAGCAACAGAAATGTGTCCTTTCACAGCGTCAGAGGCCAGAAGCCTGAAAGCAAGGTGTTGGCAGGGCCACTGTGCCTCTGGAGGCCCTAGAGGAGATTCTGCTCCTTGTTCCGTGCAGTTTCTGGTGGGGTCCAGTTGTTCCTTGCTTGCGGCTGCATCACTCCAGTCCCTGCACCTGCAGTCACGTCGCCTCCTCCTCTTCTCTCAGTGCCTCTCCTGTGTGTCCTCTTATGAGGACACTTGTCATTGAGTTTAGGGCCCACCCAGATAATCCAGGACAGTCTTTATCTCAAGCTCCTTAAAATTGCGTCTGGGAAGACACTTTTGCTGTATTTACAGGGTTCAGGGTTTAGGATGTGGACGTATTTTGGGAAGGCCACCTTTCAACCCACTACTTACACTGTTACCTAACTTATTGAAAGTCTCTTGTTTCTCTTCATTTTCTTACTCCCCCCACCCCCAACTCCTAGCCTAAGTAGAGAGAGATGATGTTGGGGAAGCTTCCACGTTCTCCTGCTGCTCAGGACCGCCTACACCCACCCATGGCCCTAAACCTGGCCCTTGTTCCCTTTTCTTCCCAAGAAGGCCCAGCAGCCGCCAGCTCCTCTGTGCCCTGGGACTCTTTTTCCTTTTCCCAAATTAGCTGTGATATGATAGGCCGTTTGTCCAGGTTCTTTGATCCTTGACATCCCACAAACAATCTAAGAAATGTTTTATAATGTTCTATTACCAAGTGTTCAGGGGAGCTGGTCCATTTCCTGCAAGCGCTGTCAGAACTGACTGACAGGCACCTCCCTGGTGGTCCAGTGGTTAAGAATCTGCCTTGCAGTGCAGCGGATGTGGGTTTGATCCCTGGGTGGGGAACTAAAATCCCACATGCTTCGGATCAGCTAAGCCTGCACACTATAGCTAGGGAGTCTGTGTGACACAAATCCCTACCCTGCCTGCTTTAACTAAGACCGATGCAGACAAATAAATGTTAAAAGAAGAAGTGACTGCTGGTCACGCTCCTAGACCCAGGCCTGTGGATCTCAGTGCCTTCTAGAACCCACAGGGGGCTCTTTCCTCTGGCATGTATGTCTTTTGTCTCTAAAGATTCCTGCCTTTCTTCTAGCCAGACGGGACCTCACTCTCCCTTTGAGGATGTCTGCTTTCCACACAGGAAGGCTGAGGGGTGCCCTTGCCCTCACTCCTCAGACCCATGTAATATGACAGGTTTCAAACAGACAGAAAAGTTAAATCGTAAAATGAATATCTAGGTACTCACCTCCTGGATTCAACAATTATTAATATTTGGTCATAATTGCCTTTTCCCCACCTGGGTTAAAAATAGGATTGAAAAGCAAGTTGTTGACAGATGATATTTTATTTATTTTTAATTGAATGGATTAATTTTGGCTGCACTGGGTCTCTGTTGCAGTGCATGGGCTTTCTCAAGTTGAGGCGAGAGGGTAGCGCTTGTCTTGTTGCAGAGCGCAGGCTCTAGGCATTTGGGCTTCAGTAGCTGTGCTGCACGGGATTGGTTGTTCCGAGGCAGGTGGAATCTTTCTGGCCCAGGGATCGGACCCGTGTTCCCTGCGTTGGCAGGCAGACTCTTAACCACTGTGCTCCCAGGGAACTCCGACACACGATATCTCACCTAGATACACCTGCATGTGCCTCTCCGTAGAACCTGGACATCCTTCATCCCTGCAGCATCGCCTGGGAGCTTGTTCAAAGTGCAGAATCTCAGCCCTGTTCAGGCCCAGCTGAGTCACAATCTGTATTTTAACAAATCTCCAGGTGATTCATCTGCCCGTTAAAAATTAAGACGTCTGTCCTGTAGAACTACAGTACTGTTATCACACCAGTGAAAATTAACAATAATTTCCCAGTCCACATCTTGACTGCTCTTTTAAAAGTGCCAGCAGGTGAATCACATGCTTCGGATCACTCACCAAGCCTTGCTACAATGCATTGATCGGGCTGTGTTTTTCTCTGTCTCCTCTCTTGTCTTCCTCTCCCCAGGGGAGCTCATGGATGGCCGGCGGGGCCTGGTCCCTTCCAATTTTGTTGAGCGCGTGTCCGACGACGACCTGCTGGCCTCCCTGCCTCCGGAGCTGGCTGACTTGTCCCACAGCTCAGGCCCCGAGCTCAGTTTTCTGAGCGGTGGCGGAGGCGGCAGCAGTAGTGGGGGCCAGAGCAGCGGGGGACGCAGCCAGCCCCGACCAGAGGACGAGGCGGCCGGGGAGGTGCCCAGCCCGAGCCCCCCGCCAGAGGGCCTGGGGGAGCCCCCTGCCGTGCCTTACCCCCGCCGCCTGGCCGTCCTGAAGCAGCTGGCCCACAGCGTGGTGCTGGCCTGGGAGCCGCCTCCTGAGCGTGTGGAGCTGTGTGGCTACCATGTCTGTGTGAATGGGGAGCTGCGGCAGGCCCTGGGGTCCGGGGCGCCCCCCACGGCTGTGCTGGAGAACTTGGACCTGCAGGCGGGGCCCCTGCGGGTCTCTGTGCAGGCCCTGACCAGCCGGGGTGGCTCCGACCCTCTGCGCTGCTGCTTGCTGCTGGGGGCCCGGGCCCGCGTGGCTCCTAGCCAGCTGCGGGTCCATCGGCTGACCGCCACATCTGCCGAGATCGCCTGGGTGCCCAGCAACAGCAGCTTGGCCCACGCCGTCTACCTCAACGGGGAAGAATGTCTCCCTGCCCGCCCCAGCACCTACTGGGCCACCTTCTGCCACCTGCGGCCTGGTACCCTCTATCAGGCCCGAGTGGAGGCTCAGCTCCCTCCTCGAGGGTCCTGGGAACCAGGCGGGGAGAGGCCAGAGCCACGGGCTGCCACCCTGCAGTTCACCACGCTGCCAGCAGGTAGGCGGGCACAGGCGCCAGGTGTGTGTAAGCCCTGGGGAGGTCAGGCCCGGGAGGGTAGCCCCAGGGGCACACTGGCTGCTACTTGCATCTTTAGGGAAGTGGCAGAGCGGGCTGTCCTCTCTGGCGGGAGTGCTCCAATCCTGGGTCTTGTGCCCCCTCCCCTAGGCCCACCTGACGCCCCCCTGGATGTGCAGGTTGAGCCAGGGCCCTCCCCTGGGATCCTGATCATCAGCTGGCTCCCAGTGACGATTGATGCGGCCGGCACCTCCAACGGTGTCCGGGTCACAGGCTATGCCGTTTATGCTGATGGGCAGAAGGTACAGCCCGGGGGTGCCCACCTGTACCCTGGGAGCAGGGCGTGGGTCTCTGCCTTCTCCCATACCCTGGGAGTGGGGTATGGGTCTCTGCCCTCTCCCGTACCCTGGGAGCGGGGCATGGGTCTCTTTCCTTTCCACACTGAGAGGCCTTGTCTCCCTGGCCTGGCGTGGAGCTGCCCGCCCCAGGCATCTGGGCACTGGGTAGCAGACTGGTTAAGAGCCTGGGCTTTGGTTGCCCACGGACTAGGACTCTAGCCCTGAGACCCCGTGGCCAGGAGGCTCAGATGAGACCAGGCACCCGAGGATGCAGCTCTCGGCACAGTGCCAGCAGCCAGTGGGGGCGTCACTGCAGCCCCCCTTTCCCTTGCTCTGTCCCTACCCCCCCCCGCAGATCATGGAGGTGGCCTCGCCCACGGCGGGCAGCGTGCTGGTGGAGCTGGCGCAGCTGCAGCTGCTGCAGGCATGCCGTGCAGTGGCTGTGCGCACCATGTCGCCCCACGGCGAGTCGGCGGACTCCCTCCCAGCTCCCGTCCCCCCCGCCCTGCCTGAGGCCTCCTGGCCGGCCAGGGTCCCCTGTGCCTGCCCACGACCGGGCCCAGAGGCCAGACCGCCCCTTGCTCCAGCCTCCCCGGGGCTGGGGGATCCCAGCTCTCATCTCCGGTACCCCAACCCCCGTGGAGCTCAAGAGCCCCCGGGCGCCCCTCCAGCCAGCCCTCCCAGAGAAATGGCAGGAGGATCCTCAGAGGAGCCCCCAGCGCCTGTCTCGCAGGTACCCGGCCAGGGAGGAGGGCGGCTGGCGGAGGCTGGGAGGAGGGTCTGGGCTCGGAGTGGGGGACCCTTCCTCAATGCCTGCCGTTCCAGGAGCAGGCTGGGGCGGCTGTGCTGGGTGCCTCTGGGGATGGGAAGGCCAGTGAGCCCGTCTTGGGAGAGTGCGTTCCTGGCCCTGCCACCTCCTCCGTGGCCAAGGAGGACACTGAGCAGACCGCGGGAGAGGCCTGCCTGGCACCCGGCACCACCCAGGGAGCGTTGGCCCAGAGGCTGCCCTGTGCCCAGGCCTGCCGTGGAGGAGACGCAGGGTCCGGGCTGAGGCCCAGGGCTGAGGTACGGAGCAGGGGCACCCCGGGCCACCACAAGGAGTTGAGGGCCTCCTCCCTGCCTCTGCCAGCCCAGAGCTGGTTGCCCACTCTGCCCGTTCTCCACCCCACTCTCGCTCTGCTCTGCGCTGTGTGTCTGGCTGTTTGTGTTTGCCGCTTTGTCTTCCAGGTTTCTTTTCCCACCCCGCACAGTGCCTGTGCCCCAATTTGGGGGCATGCCCCTCTCTCCTTCTGCAGGGGGACCCCCCATTCATCCTGGCTGGGGCTGACCCTGTTGGAAGGTCCCCATGTGCCCTTGCTCACCTCCCCGCTGTCCTCCCACGTCTGGCCTCTTGCAGGAGGATGCAGCTGAGCTGGGGGTCCGTCCGGGGAACTCCCTTGTGGACCAGGGCCGCAACTCGGATCTGTCAGACATCCAAGAAGAGGAGGAGGAGGAGGAAGAAGAGCTGGGTGTCATCACCCGCTCCTTCCCGAAGCAGGTGGCTGGCCACAGCATCGGGGGGCAGGGGGCCAAGGTATCGGGGTGAGGAGGGGCTGGGGGGCCCCTCAGGTTCCCGTGGCCTCCGCCCCCAGAGTCAGCAGCTGCTTCGGTGTGCCAGCAGCATTCTTGGTGTGCGGCCTGGGCCCTCTGCCGGGCGGCAGCTAGGAAGTAGCTCAGGCCCAGCCTCGACCCTCCTGAAAAGGAAGGGGGGACCGAGGCGCCCCGTTCTGTAACTTCTCCCACTCAAGCCCGCTTGATGCAGCGCCCTCTGAGACCCTCGCGGTGCTGGGAGCTTCCGAGGAGGGGCTGGGAGGCCCCCCATCATCTCAGGCCTGGCCTGCTCCCTACACTCAGCCCCTCTGCGCACCCAGTTCTTGGGCGGGCTCCTTAGTGCTCCCCGTGGCCCTGCCCTGGACACGCTGTGTGACTCTGGGCCAGACTCTCTCTGGTCTTGCTTCTTGGAGGGAGGCGACTGGGGTTGGGGGGCCGGGCTTTGGGTTACCTGAAACCCCTGCCCTCCTTTGAGGGCAAAGGTCACAGCTCTGTCCTTTCCCCACGGACCTCTCTTCCCTGCGCCCGCCCCCGGACCCCCAGCCCCAGCCCCAGCCCGACCCCTTCTGTGAGACCGACAGCGACGAGGAGATCTTGGAACAGATCCTGGAGCCGCCCCTCCAGCACTTCCGCAGCAAGAAGCTGTTTAGCATCCCCGAGGAAGAGGAGGAGGAGGAGGAGGCGGAGGAGGAGGAGGAGGAGGAGGAGGAGGCCGAGGCCGGAGAGGCCGTGAAGGAGGAGAAAGGGCCAGGAGCAGGGTCTGCGTCCAGAGACCCCGGCCCGCCTGCACCCCTGCCTCCGGGTCTGGGCTGCGACGGCGCGCGGCCCCGCGGACCTGGCCTCTGCGCTTCGTCCCCCCAACCCTGTAGGGCTGGGGACCGCCCAGAGGACCCGCTGGGACTGGTCGGTGGCAGCAGCTGGAGGAAAGGAAGTGGCTCCCCCGAAAAGCCCCCTGGCCGCAGGCGGTCCCCGGATCTCCGGGAACACTGCAGCCGGCTTCTCAGCAACGGCGGCGGCGGGTCCCAGGCCCCCGGCCGAGCACCGGGCCCTGCACGCGAGAGGGGCGGCCCCGCTGCGGCCGAGGGCCCCAGGGCTCCGCCAGACGCCGGCGGGAGGGCGCGGCCCGCCCCCTCGAGGAAGTGCCCCCGGGGACGGGCCCCGGAACCGGAACCGGGCCTGGCCAGCTGCCTCTCCCCCAAGTGCTTGGAAATCAGCATCGAATATGACTCTGAGGATGAGCAAGAGACGGGCGGCGGGGACATGAGCATCGCCAACTCCGGCTGCCTCGGAGATGGGGAGGCCTGGGGTGCAGCCCCCGTGGGAAGGCCCAGGGCACCTCCGAAGGCCGGTTCAGGCCCCCACCCCTATCCGTACTCCCCGGCCTGGGAGAAAGGGGAGCCGGAACGGAGAGGCCGCAGTGCGACCGGCAGAGCCAAGGAGCCGCCCCCCCGGGTCCGTGCCTTCTCCCTGCCTGGGCAGCCCCCTGCCTACCGCCGCCTGGTGGCCCTGCTTGCTGCCCACCGGCCGCTCCCATTCCACGCTGCCGCCTCCATCAGCAGAGGTGGGGTGGGGCCTCGGGGCTCCCTCACCTGCCTCCTCCCACCCACATTCCACTGCTTTGCTGCTTCTGCCGATCGATCGGAACTGGGATGCGCCGATGTTCTGTGGCCATAAGTCGCCCATTGCTGCCAGCAGGCCCCCTGCCTTTGGGGCACGTGACCCTTTCCTCCGCTTAGCTAGTGACAGCTTCAGGACCCAGCCTGCGATGTCCAGCATCGCCCAACCCTGACACCGAGAAGAGGCCCTCCTCTCACACGCTCCTCGGCCAGCTCTCAGATCTAAACCTTAGTCCCTCTACTGCACTCATCTGCTAAGGTGGTCGGAGCCGGGGCCTCCCCTCCTGCCCTTCCTCCACCCGTGGGGGTGTCCGATGGCTCCAGTGAGCTTGGGCCCGGCTCCAGGAGAGGAATGTGTCCCTGCTCTGCTGTGCCGCTTCCGCCGACGGGGCAGAGCTGGGGGGAGCGCTCCTGGGGCCCTGCCCCTAATGAGGCGCCCATCAGAGGGGTGGTGCATCACTCCTGCTGTCTGTTGCCCTCTCTTTGCAGGCAGCAGAGTCTGGGGAGCCCAGAGGGCTGGAAAGCCCAGGGCAGAGCGGCTCCCAGCGGAGAAGGGGCTGGGCCCCCAGGCCAGGCTCCACAGAGCTGGGTGAGCCTCTGCGGGGGCTGGGCCAGGCCAAGGGGTCCTCTCCCGCTTCCTTGGCCAGAGTTGATTGTTGTTTCTCCCGCGCAGCTCCCCCGAGGAGCCCTCCAGAAGCATCCCTGGCCCTCCGGGACCTCCCTGTCAGGGTCTTTGTGGCTCTGTTTGACTACGACCCCGTGTCAATGTCACCCAACCCTGATGCTGGGGAAGAGGAGCTCCCGTTCCGGGAGGGCCAGATCCTGAAGGTGACTGACTTGCTGTCTGGTCCTGCTTCCTCCCTCCTTTCCTGCCTTGTCCTGGAGGGATCATAGCCACACCCGGGTGGGAACGCAGCTTCTAGAGCCAGGTGATGTGGAGTGGGGTCGCGACAGTGCCACTTCGAGCTGTGAAACCCGAAGCAGATTCTTTCCTTTGGGCCTCATGGGTAAAGTGAGGATCACGTGAGTGTCTGCCTCACAGGCTTGTTTGAGGATTAGAGGATTCAGTACCCACAGGGCGCTGAAACTGCCTGGCACGTGGCACAGCGTGATACTGCTGCTGTTAGCATGACGACCTCTACTGAGCCTCCAAGGATTTCCTGAAGGCTTTGGGCTAAAACTCTGAGGTCAGGGAGATCCAGTCTGGGGTGGACTGGGGGAATGAATGTGAGGATCGTGAGTGATGATCATACGGATAGAGCTGTTTTCTGTCATCCCTCTGATCCTTCTTCTTGGCTATTTCCCCCTATTTCCGGTTCCATGAAAGGTAGAGCATTCTTCTGCAGTCCCGGGTTGGGGGGCGCTGTGGGCTCGGGGTGCAGGGAGCATGCAGAACTGGCCTGCTGACACAGCTGGTCTCTTCTGCTTCCAGGTGTTTGGAGACAAAGATGCAGATGGCTTCTACCAGGGTGAGGGTGGGGGCCGGTGGGGCTACATCCCCTGCAACATGGTGGCTGAGGTGGCCGTGGACAGCCCTGCGGGGACACAGCAGCTGCTCCAGCGGGGCCATCTGTCCCCAGAGGTTCTCGCCGAGGGCTCAGGTATGACTAGCTCTGGCCCCTCGCCCACTGTCCCCCACCCCAGTTCCGACTCAACACCCCCTAACCCCAAGTAATTGGGACGTCAGGAGCATCCAGGGTATCTGGTTGATCCAGAGACTGGCAGAGTCACTGGGGCCCTCAGAGACTTGGGCCCGCGTGGCCGCAGTAGTGAGCTTGCCACGCGGCACGGGGGCCGCTGCAGGGGGACTGGCCATGTATTTTGGATCCTGGAGGTCAGGGATGGGAAGGGAAGAGTGGTCTTAGAGGCTTGAGCGCAGGAACCCCAGCACAGCCCCAAGAGGAGACCAGAGTCACTGTCCATCTCGCTCCCTCACCTCAGTTTCCCTCTAACGTCTGCTTACCTGTCTGGATCAGGGAACGGCCTCTTCGTCTACTCTGCAGCCCATACTGCCGGGCCTCCCCCCAAGCCCCGCCGCTCCAAGAAAGGTGGGTGTGATACTCTTCTTCTTCAGGGCCCCTGAGGATGAGGAGGGAGGCAGCGGGGGCACTGCCTGGCTCTCGGGAAACACATGCGAGGTCTGTCTTGAGCAGGTGGAGGGAACCAGCCCCACCTTCACCCACAGCCATGCGTCCCATAGGGAGCTTCATTCTAATGGGGACGGGCAGTGTTTTACCAGAACCTCTGTTCTAGAAAGCGTCCTTGTCTTTATGTCTCCTGCATTGGCAAGCGGGCTCTTAACCCCTAGCACTGCCTGGGAAGCCCCATTCCAGAAAGTACCTGGCTATACGTTCTGTGCAACCTGGAGCAAGTCACCGACCCTGTCTGGCCCTTAGTTCACTGTGAAGACCACAGGGCGGGTCTGCTCTCGGGCTGATGGTCCTTCTCCTGCATCTCTCCCTGTGTGAGGCTGAGCATCCTGCCTGCCCAGTACCAGCCCCCCGCCTTCTCCTGCCCCCCAAGGGGAGGGACAGAGGGGCAGGGCTCACAGGCCCCTTCTCTCCGCAGCTGAGTGGGAAGGGCCCGCCCAGCCCTGTGCAGGTGAGGGGCTTCCCTGCGCCTCCAGCCTCCCCTGGAGCCACAGCTGCTGTGGAGGTGGTGACTCGGGTCGGCAGGTCTCCAGCGCCGAGGACAGGAGAGGGGTGGGAGTGCCTAGAAAGAGTCCCGAGTCGTCTTCTCCTCCCCCTCCAGGGCCCCCTGCGCTGGCCTCTTCTGCTGGCCTGAAAGCTCCCCATTCCATGGTGGCCGCGTTTGACTACAACCCCCGGGAGAGCTCTCCCAACGTGGATGTGGAGGTGAGCCCCTTCAGAGCCCAGCCAAGGCGAGGTGGTGACCGCGCCTGCCCCGGCCTGACTCCTGCCTCGTGGTCTCTCCGTAGGCAGAGCTGCCCTTCCGGGCAGGGGATGTCATCACTGTGTTCGGGGCCATGGACGATGACGGTTTCTACTATGTGAGGATGTGGTGGGGGGTGTGCCCAAGGGGGCTCTCCTGGAGCCATGGTGGGGAGCCAGGTTCCTGATGGAAGCCCAGAGGGACAGGCCAGTCGCCTCCCACGATGGGAACGTCAACCCCAGGCCGTCCCCCCCGGGGCTTCAGGGTCCAGGGGGTGCTGTTGAGGCCCTTCCTGGTCTTGTCTCACCCGCATCTCCTCCCCAGGGGGAGCTGAATGGACAGCGGGGCCTGGTTCCATCCAACTTCCTGGAGGGCCCTGGGCCTGAGGCAGGCGGCTCAGACAGGGAGCCTGGGGCAGCCCCATCCGAGGGCCAGGTCAGTGAGGACCTGGGCTCCAGGCTCAGCAGTTGGGTCTCTATGCTGCGTCGTGGGAGGGGTGCAGCTGCGTGCAGCGGTCCAGGTGCCCATGGTGCCCAGGAGGGGGTTGTGCCCACGGCCAGAGGGAACCAGCCAGGGTGACTCTCCCTGCCCCCCTCCCCCTAGCGTGTGCCCCTTTGCACAGTGGGGCAAGGCTGAGACCTTGATCCCCATCTCATCTGACCCGGCTGTCCACACCCCTGGCCAGAGCAGGGGAGGGCCCCTGGAAAAGGGACCTCAAGCTTCCCACACCTCTCGCCATCACAGCCCCCATCACAGGGACCCTCCCTGATCCCCTGCTGCAGCTCCCCGGCTCCCAGGAGCTTTTTAAAGCCAGATGCCCAGCAAGGCTCCAATTCCTGGGTGGGTGGAGTACACTTACAGGCTCCCAGGGCACGAAGAGGATGAGGGGGCCGGGCCCCCACCAGAAAGCCCTGGGCCTCCATCTGCGCTAGTTCCAGAGTCAGGGGCTGTGCAAGCAGGACCTAGTGACCTGGGTGACCTGGAGACTGGGTGGAGAGCTCGTGGTCTGCCGGTAACCCGTCTCCTGTCTTTGTTCCCTGTTCTTCAGAGAACGAGGAGGAGAAGAGTCCAGTGCTAGATGGAGATAGATATATGTAGAGAGAGCGACATGTAAGTGGGGACTGACCCCCTGGGTCCACGTCACCCTGTTCCTCATCGCACACGATCAGATAGTGCTCCTTGTCTCAGACACGGGCTTGTCCACCTTCTTCTAGGAACAGGGGAGGGAGCTCTTGCCGTGAGCCCGCTTGGGCACTCGGATCCTGCCCCTCCCCTTACCTTATTCAGGGCAGTGCCAGCTGCCTTAGGAGCACATGTCATCCTAGTGTGTACTGTCCCACGTTAGCTGACTCTCCGTATTCTATAGCACATGCGGCTCATAGAATTTTGTGTGACATCCACATTGTGGCTCATCAGTGTATTATGATACTATATGACTATGGTATTATAATATTGTGATTATTATTGGTGACAGAAGAGTGATCCTAACGCCACCAGTAATAATAGTCTCCATCTCCCCACCCTTGTCCTCTGTGTCATGACCTCTTAGGGGCATCAGAGGCATGATTTTATGTCCAACTTTCCATTTTCTTGCTGGGGGCGGGTATAAAAGAGGAGGTTTAAACAGTCGGAGTCCATGGATAACCTCAAACCATTCATTTCTGGGGCCCCTCCGTGTGTCTCCCCAGCAAGCCTTCCCTCCCGGGAGCCCTGGGCGGGAGTGGTAAGGGTCTCTGATCTTCTCCCCACCCTGGCCAGCCATCAGCCCTGGCTAGTTGGAAAGAGATTCTTTGACCTCTGGGTGCTACCTTCCTCCAAGGGATCTTCCCGACTCCAGGGGTTGAACTCACGTCTCTTATATCTCCTGCGTTGGCAGGCGGATTCTTTACCACTTGCGCCACCTGGGAAGCCCCCTCTGGGTGCCAGCAGACCTCTTTGCGGGCAGCTCTGCCAGATCACCAGGGTCTTAGGTGGAGGCGGGCCCCAGGCTGGGCACCCAGCACCTGGGCTCTGTGATTGGTTGTGCTGGTAGACTGCCAGGCCCTGGTGGGAAGGGAGTAGGGGGCGGGGGTGGAGAACACATAGGCTGGTAGGACCTGACGGGGCTGTACCAGGCACAGGAGGTCACAGAGGGGACGTTGGAATTCAGCGGGTGGGGGGACACTTCCTCGTGGCTCTCTCGTTTGTCCAGTCCCAGTTTTTAGGCCACTTACAGCATAGTCTGGGTAGGCGGGTGGCAGAGGGAGCCACTCATGGTGGCTCATAGAACGAGGAGATTCTGCAGAGGGGGCATGCTAAGGGCAGGGAGGGGCGGGCGGGGAGCAGCTCTCTCTGGAGAGAGCTCGTGGTGAGTGTGAGTGCCTCTGGCCCTGCCTCCCTGCAGCCCTCTCCGGGGCCATTCAAGGAAAAGTCTCCACCTTCCCCCCGTGGAGTGGGCACTCCTCCCCTCCCTGAAGGCCCTCAGACACCATGTGGGCCTGCTCCTTGTCTGTGCGGTGGTGCAGGAGCCACCTTCCCTGGAGTGTCTGGCTCCTTCCAGCATTCCTGTCCTTGCTCTCCCTTTGGCTGGGAGGGGATGATGGGGTGGGGGGGAGTGTTGGAGCACCCATTCCAAGGGTCAAGTCCAAGGGCTCTTGAACTCCATCAGCCCAGCATCCTGCAGAGAGACCCAGAGGAGGGAAGGGATTCGCCCCCGTCCAAGAGAACTGAAGCAGAACTGAGCCTCCTTGTCTATCCCTTCTGACTGCCTGCTCTGTGCTCCCCCATCTTCATGCCCACTTGGTGCTCTGCATGGGGTGGCGGCTGGACCATGGGTTCTGGTTCACGCCTGTGCTTCTGTGATGACCTGGGGCCTGCGGGCTCCTGAGGTCGTGGGGTAAAGGAGGCAGGGTGGGGTGGGGGTCAGTCCTTGACCTTGCCCTTTTCTCTCACTTTCTAGGACTGGGTTAGCTCAACCCAGGGGCCCCCAGCGCCCCCAGGCTGGCCCTGTGCTCCTGGCCCTCGCCACTTCCCCAAGGTTGAACCGGAGTTGCCACAGGGCCCAAGCAGGAAGGTGTGGGTTCTCCTCTCCAAGGGGAAGCAGCTCCTCAGGAAACTGGGCTCGGGGAAGAAGGAGTGATGCTGTGGCCCAACCGAGGCCCCAGCTGCGCGGGGAAGACCCTGGACTCTGGTTCTCCCCAGTTAGCGCCGTGGCGCTGGGACAGGACGCAGACTCAGTGAAGGTCAGAGCTAGAGGAGGGGCTGGTCCTCTGGATGGGCATCGTCTTCTTACAGGCGGGGACCCTGAGCCCCGGCGCGGGAGTGAGTCCAGGGGCTGAGCACCTGGTGCCTGAGCTGGCCGGGGACACGGACTTGTCACTCCTGGTTCACCCGTCTGCGCCTGCTGTCCACCGCGCTATGCCAGTCCCCTCTCGGCCTCCACATGCTTGGCTCTGGGAGATCCTGTTCCCTCCGACGGCGCTGGCCGTCCTCTTCATGTCTTCCCTTCCTGAAGGAAAGTTTGCACTGGATTCTGCCGAGCCCCCCACTCCGGGGGTGGAGCTGTGTATATAGATGTACATACTCAGTGCCTCAGCCCAGCTTCCTCCCTCTTGCTTCCACCGCACAGGCCCGGGAAGGAGAACGGCCAAGCCAAAGCGGGCCTGACCCCGCCCCACAGCGCCCCTCCGCACCCCACTGCGAGACCTGAGACCCTAGACCCTGGGCCAGTGGGCAGAAAGCAGGAGTTGGGTTTGCCTTATTTTGCTCATCGGATTCAACTTCTCTTTTGCATCGTTTTCCTCTGGCCCCTGTTGGAGTCTGGGGGCTGGGGGAGAGGACAGATTTATGCAACTATTTTCATACATTCCCTGTTCAGAGTGGGGTGGGGGTTTGTCCCCCTCCTCCCCTTTGCCTCACTCTCTGGCTGGGTGAGTGTCTCTGCATGTTTCCATTGCTGTGGTGGGAGACTGTTTGAACTCCCACCCCCACCTTGGTCTCCAGGGGTGTGGAATGGTGGGGGCATTTGTTTAAAAAGACATTTTATTATAATAAAGTCTATTTTCACAAAACCCATGCTGGGCTCTACCTGGGATGAAGGACCCCTGAGGGGTGGGTCATGGTGGGCTTTGGACTCCACTTTAGAATCCAGAAGTTAACATCTGAGGGTGACCAGGGGTAAAACTAATGAGCACCAAGAAGACCAAGCAGCTCTGGAATTGTTTTCTCAAGAAGGTTTGGGGCTTCTTGACTTCCTGATCACCGGGTCAGGTGTTGAGAGTTGGGTCAGGATCCTGGAGGAAGAAAGAGACCTGGGAAGGGGGTGCGGAGACAGGAGGAGAGAAGGTACCAGTTTCAAGGTGGTGGACTGAACTGATTACATACTACAATCTTGGTTCTCCTGGACCAAATTCGTAGGAATGATAGAGGTAATAAAAACCAGCCAAACACCCAAATAAACAACATACATAGCTCCATTTGAAGAAGGGGGACTCCCACTAGATGAGAAACAGCAGGATTTCAGAAAAGACAGAAAACAGATGGGAAGGCTTCCCTGGTGGTCCGGTGGCTAAGACGCCAAGCTCCCAATGCAGGGGGCCTGGCTTTGATCCCTGGTCAGGGAACAAGATTCTGTATGCCACAACTAAGACTGGGCACAGCTAAATCAATCACTCAGTTTACAAGAAAAAAAGAAAACAGATGAGAAATCACATTCAGAAACCTCAAAGCAGAGCTCGGGAGACTTCTGCACAGCTCTGCGCCTAGAGGAGGCACCAACAGCTGAAGGACCACAGGGGCTGTGACGGCATGATTAGTTGGGATTCCACGTGGGGAGCCTCCAGGCCGATGGCTGCACATTCTCCTCTCCATGGGCCAAGGGGCAAAGGTGAGGATGGCTGCCTTTAATGAAAACAGTGGGAGTGGCAGCTTGGACCAGAGACCAGATGGTAAATGGCTGGCAGAACCCTGGCAGGAACCAGAAGCATCACTGCCCAGGGAAGGCGCCACCAATGTGAGCACAGTGTTCCCACCTCCCTCTCTCACTGAAACCCTCCAAGTCACCAACAGTACCCACCCAGGTGTTTTACAGGGACTCTCAACTACTAAGGCAAGGAAATAAGAAACACACGGATCAATTTGGGAAGAACTGACATTTGAATGATGTGAACCTATGAACAAAGTCTATCTCTCTGTTTACGTATGTTTTTAATGTCTCTTAGCCATGTTTTGTAGTTTTCAGTATAGATTGTGTACATCTTGTCAGATTTATCCTTGATTATTTGATATTTTTGATACAATTATAAATGGTACTATTACTTTAAGTTCCAGTTTCTGATGCTTTGTTGTTAGAAAACAGAAACACAAGTGGTTTTTGTGTTTTGGGCTTGCACGCTGCAACCTTACTAAACCCACTTATTAGTTCTAACAGTTGTTTTATAGATTCCTTAGAATCCTCTACACATGTGATCATACTGTGTATAAACAAAGACAGTTTCACTTCTCCCTTTCAAATTTTGATGCATTTAATTTCTTTTGCTTGCCTCACTGCACTGATAGAACTTCCAGTACAACGCTTAATAGAAACACAAGAAAAGGACACACTTGCTTTGTTTCTGGTCTTACAGAGAAAGCCTTCAGTCTTTTACCATTATGATGTTAGTGATAGGGTTTTTTGGTAGATGCCCTTTGTCTGGTTTGAGGAAGTTCTCTTCTATTCCTCATTTGCAGAGAAGTGTTTTTTGTTTTGTTTTATTTTAAAGAGAATCTACATTAAATCACAACTGCAATGAAGTATCACCCCACACCCATCAGAATGGCCGTCATCAGAAAATCTACAAATGATCAATGCTGGAGAGGGTATGGAGAAAAAGGAACCCTCCTACATTGTTGATGGAAATGTAAATTGGTGCAGTCACTATGGAGAACAGTATGGAGGAGGTTCCTTAAAAAACTAAAAATAGGATTACCCTGGTGGTCCAGTGGTTAAGAATCCGCCTGCCAGTGCAGGGGACACGGATTCGATCCTTGGCCCTGGAAGATTCCCCACGACACGGAGCAACTAAGCCTATGCACCACAACTCCTGAAGCCTGCATGCTCCAGAGCTCAGGCCCCACCACAAGGAAAGCCACTGAAGTGGGAAGCCCACACACCACAACAAAGAGTAGACCCACTCACCGTAAATAGAGAAAGCCCCAGCGCAACAATGAAGACACAGTGCATCCATAAAAATAAAGAAACAAATTACATAAAAAAACGAAAATAGAGTTATCATATAATTCTGCAATCCCACTCCTGGGGCATAGATCCAAAGAAAACCATAATTCAAAAAGATACATGTACCCCAATGTTCATTTTAGCACTATTTACAATATCCAAGACATAGAAGCATCCTAAATGCCTATCGACAGAGAAAAGTATAAAGAAAATGTGTGTAAAGTTTTAAAATAAAATAAAATTAAAAAAAAAATAAAGAAAATGTGGTATACACACACACACACACACACACACACAATGGAATATTACTCAGCCGTAAAAAAGAATGAAATAATACCATTTGCAGCAACATAGATTGCTGCAACAGGACCTAGAGATTATCATATTAAGTGAAGTAAGCCAGCCAGGAAAAGGCAAATACATATTAAATCACTTATATATGGAATTTTAAAAATGATACAAATGAACTTACTTACAAAACAGAAACAGACTCAAACAGAAAAAAAATTTATGGTCACCAAACGGGAAGTCGGTGGTGGTGGTTTAGTCACTAAGTTGCATCTGACTCTTGAGACCCCATGGACTTTAGCCTGTGAGGCTCCTCTGTCCATGGGATTCTCCAGGCAAGAATACTAGAGTGAGTAGCCATTTCCTTCTTCAGGGGATCTTCCCGACCCAGGGATCAAACCCGGGTCTCCTGCATTGCAGGCAGATTCTTTACAAACTGAGATAGGAGGCATAAAGTAGGAATTTGGGATTAACATATACATACTATTACATATGAAATAGATAACCAATAATGACCTACTGTATAGCAAAGGAAGCTACACCCAATATTTTGTAATAACCTATAAGGGAAGAGAATCTTTAAAAAAGATATATAACTGAATCACTTTGCTGTGCACCAGAAACTAACACAGCATTGTAAATCAACTATACTTCAAAAAATTGACTAATTAATTAAAAAGAGAATCAGTCTTAATTTATTTTTATTTTTAAATATATATATTCTTTTTCAAGTTCTTTTTCATAATGGCTTGTTAGAAGATATTGAATACAGTTCCCTGTCCTATACAGTAAGAGCTGGATGTTAATCTATTTTATATATAGTAGCTTGCATTTGCTAATCCCAAACTCCTAATTTTTCCCTCCTCAGATTTCCCCTCTGGTAACCATGAGTTTGTTTTCTACGTCTGTAAGTCTGTTTCTGTTTTGCAAATAAATTCATTTGTATCACATTTTACATTCCACATGCAAGTGATATCATATATTTGTCTCTGTCTGACTTACTTCAAGCTTAGCCTAATAATCTCTAGGTCTACCCAGGTTGCTGCAAATGGCATTATTTCATTCTGTTTTCTTATGGCTGAGTAATATTCCATTGTGTATACATATTATATCTTTATCCATTCACTTGCCTATGGACATTTAGGTTGTCTTTTTCTCTTGACTATTGTAAAAAGTGCTGCTATGAACATTGGGGTGCACATATCTTTTTAAAAATTATTTTATTTTTTCCAATTTTTTATTATTCTACTTTTCTTTTTTTAAAATTATTTATTTTTGGTTGTGCTGGGTCTTTGTGGCTGCACTTGGGCTTTCTCTAGTTGTGGCGAGCAAGGGGTTATTCTTCATTTTAGCGCACAGGCTTCTCATTGCCGTGGCGTCTCTTGTGGAGCACAGGCTCTAGAGAGTGTGGGCTTCAGTAATTGTGGTGCCTGGACTGAGTTGGTCCATGACTGTGGAATCTTCCTTCGGCAGGGATTGAACCCCACTGGCAGGCAGATTCTTAACCACTGGACCACCAGGGAAGTCCTGCATGTATCTTTTTGAATTATAGTTTTCTCTGGATATATGCCTAGGTATTACTAGATCATATGGCAACTGTATGTTTAGGTTTCTTTTGGCCAGGCCATGCAGCTTGCTGGACTCAGTTCCCCGACCAGGGACTGAACCAGGCCAGACAGTGAAAACACCGAGTCCTAACTGCTGGATGGCCAGGGGATTCCCTATTTATTTTAGTTTCTTAAGGAACCTCCATGCTGTTTTCTATCGTGGCGGCACCAGAGTACATTCACCCTCCCTCCCACTCCCCAGCAGTGTGTAGGACAGTTCTCTTTTCTCTCATCTGCAGAGAAGCTTTGTTTTTGAACAATCACTAATGGATGTTGGATTTTGTCAGATGCTCTTTTGGCATCTGATGAGAGATCGCCCCAGTTTTCTTAGTTGTGGCGAATCTCACTGATTGATTTTGGAATGTTAAACCAACTTTACTTTTCCTGGGATAAATTCTACATGGTCATGAGCTGGGAGGACGATGAAAGCCTACTCTCTAGGCTGAACCCCTTATGCTGAATTGAGGAGTGTGTACTGGGTAAAGAGCAGTGGCGACGGTGGGAGACTCAACGTGCAAGAGAGATTCTGGGGTTAACATCTGGGCTTATCCATTCTCCGTTTCCTACCTGCCCTCAGCCATGGGTCCTTACCCATTAGGGAGTCTCCATTCTCTGTTAAAGTAAGAACCTCCCCTTGGGTCATGGAACTCTGGTCCTCAGAGCAGGGGAAAGGACCTCTTGTTTCTGAATGTGACCAGGATCCAGCACCACTGTGTAACGCCCTCTCTCACACACTTCTGTTGGTCGCAAGGGGCTTTTTCCTGCCTGCAGTCCCTGCAGAGAGGAGGGCATAACTAGAAAGTTCTCCTTAGCACCACCACCTCTGGAGATGCCTGGTCCTGGCCTTATCCGCTCTCTGCCTTCCCCACCAGGTTCCAGGATCCTTCTGTCTCCCTGGGGGTTTCCCACAGCTCTTGTTATTTTCTTGCTCTACAACAATTTCACTTCCATGTCTCACTTCCATGATATCTCCACGGTCAAGTTTGGCTAATAGATCCTGTAACCCACATTAATTCTGCTTTGTCTGAAATCAGGGTTAGCAGAATTTCAGGAGCTGGAAGTCTACTTGTGACAGAGAACTTGACTGCAATATTAGATGCATAAAGATAATAGAGCAATATCTTCCAAGTTTTGGTGTACTGCAGTCCATGGGATTGCAAAGAGTTGGCCACAGCATACTGACTGAACAACAACAACAAATCTTCCAAGTATTGAAGACAAAGAAATTTGGACTTGAATGCTATACTTAAATTATCATTTATGATACTGAAGTCTCCCACACGGGAGGCCCTTAATCCTAAATGCCATGTGTGCCAAGGTTATCATTTCAATCTTTGATAACATTTGACTTTATTTTAAGAAATCAAAGTAAAAGTAATCCAAAAGCACAGATTATGTACAACAAATCAAAGTTTGCTACTTTGAGGGGAGGTTGAGGAGGAGGGAGAGATTATTAATCTTTTGTGGTAAAATTATATTTTTCCTGGTAAAACTCTCAGAGGGGTATTGACTTTAAAGTAAAGCCTCCACTGCTTCAGCCTTTTCAGTTCCATTCTCCAAAGGTAACCACTGCTAATAGGCTTCTGCGTCTGCTTCTAGAATGTTCTATACATATTTAAAATATGTGTGTTGCCTATACATGTCATGTGAATGTGTGTGCTTTGTATGAATGGCATTATGCATAATGTTTTATAGGGATTCCCTTGTAACTCAGTTGGTAAAGAACCTGCCTACAATTCAGGAGACCCAGGTTTGATTTCTGGTTTGGGAAGATCACCTGGAGGAGGAAATGGCAACCCAGTCCAGTGCTCTTGCCTGGAGAATCCCATGGACAGAAGAGCCTGGTGGGCTACAGTCCATGGGGTTGCAAGAGTCGGACACGACTTAGCAAGTCAACCAATGTTTTATGATTAGTTCTTTCCTTTCAGCAACATCTCTTTCTTTTTTAAACTATCTTTTAAAAAAATTAGTTATTTGGCTGTGTTGGGTCTTAGCAGCAGCAAACTGGATCTTTCGTTGCAGTGCACAGAGTCTCTAGTTGTGCTGCGGGCTCCAGACGTCAAGGGCTTCAGTGTCACAGCAGGTGGGCTTAGTTGCTTCAAGGCAAGTGGGACCTTAGTTTCCGGACCAGGGATCAAACCCCCATCCTCTGAACTGCAAGATGGACTCTCAACCACAGGACCAGCAGGGAAGTCCCAAGGTAGCTTTATTGCTACATATAGACCTCCCTTGTTAGGCTTAAAGTGAAAGTGAAAGTGAAGTCGCTCAGTCCTGCCAACTCTTTGTGACCCCATGGACAGTAGCCTGCACCAAGCTCCTCCGTCCATGGGATTTTCCAGGCAAGAGTACTGGAGTGGGTTGCCATTTCCTTCTCCAGGGAATCTTCCCGACCCAGGGATCGAACCCAGGTCTCCTGCATTGTAGACAGATGCTTTACTGTCTGAGCCACCAGGGAACACAAGCCTTGTTAGGGTTAAAGGGCTGCATAAAAGACTATTATGTAGATGTGCCACAATATGGCAAAAATTTGTTGAGGACATTTGGCTTGTTTATAGTCTTCTTGGTTGTTGCAAATGAGGCTGAAATGAACACTCTTGTGTAGGTATCTTTCTGTTTTCCTGAGAATGCATCTGAAAAGTAAATTCCTTTCTGGAAGTAGAATGTTGAGTCAGAGCAAGTGTACATTTTAGATTTTGACTGATAGTGCCAGAGTGCCATCCCATGGCACAGAGCCAATCTACACTTATTTTTTCACACATTGTCTGGCACTGGCTTTATCCATCCTTTTAAATTTTAGCTAGTCTGTCTGATTGATAAAGATGATGTTGAATTATTTTACTTTGAATTTTGTGCTTCTTATTTTTAGTGTCATTTTGTAGAACTTTGTCTCATGGAAGCTTACCACCTATCCCAGCCCTCTGTCCTCCTCCCCTAACCCCCACCAAAAATCACAAGTATAAAAGGAATTAACTAAATAACCATTAAATATTTATGTAGTCATGTAACTTAACCTATCTTTACTTTTATCATACTATCCTAAACAAATTTGAAAGTCGTTATTTGAAACTAACAAAAGTCTGAATGCTCACTCTTTAAAAATTTTTAATCTTGTTCATAAAGTAGGAAGCGCAACCTTTCTAGAATAGAGGGTTAAAAATGTCCAGTGCTTTTCAACTCTATGAATCTACCGTCTAAAGAAAACCAAAAGAAGTATGCTAAATTCTTTTGTTTAAAAATACTTACACTGAAAGCTTTTAAGGGAAAGAGAATATTTATTATTATAGATTTTATAGGTTCTGTGTGGAAACTCAATGACCAAATTTATATACATTTTTCAAAAAGAAAGCATTTAGGAATAAACCTAGCAAGAGGGTAAAACAATAACACTTCAATGAAGACTATAAAAGTAGACTTAAATAAAATGGTATACGATATTTCTCAAGAATGTAAACTCCACGAGAGCAAGTAATTTGTTAATTGCTATATCCCCAGCGCCAAGAACAGGGCTGGCACAGACATGCTAAGTAAATACATGTTAAATGGATGAATGTGCATGGATGGAAAGATTTACTATCATAAGATGCCAACTGTCACCAAATTTATGCATACATTGAAAATAATATTAATAAAATTCCATTGTCTTTCTCATGGAACTAGACACTCAAAAATTCACAAGAGACCACAATGTTAAGAATGTTGAGGATTCTTTTGAAAAAGAAGAATAAGAAAGGAGAATTTATCTTATAAGAAATCAAAACATATTAGAAAGCTATGGCAACTGCAATGATTAGGTATTGACATAGAAACGGATAAATAGACTAGTATATCAATAGAACAGAATAATCTAGAAACACACACATTTATGGTAAATGATAAAAGTAGCATCTCAGTTCAGTGGAGAAACAACAGATTATTCAGTTAAAGGCATTGGGACAACTGGTTTTCCATTTGGAAAGAAATGAAGATAGCTCTCTCCCTTACACTATTCACTCACAAAAATTCCAGATGATTTAGCAATCTAAGCTCCAATATTTTCGTCACCTGATGCGAAGAACTGACTCATTGGAAAAGACTCTGATGCTGGGAAAGATTGAGGGCAGGAGGAGAAGGGGGTGACAGAGGATGCGATGATTGGATAGCATCACTAATGGACATGAGTTTGAGTAAACTCCAGGAGATAGCGAAGGACAGGGAAGACTGGTGTGGTGCGGTCCACGGGGTCACGAAGAGTCAGACACAACTTAGAGACTGAACAACAACAACAAAGCTTTCAGAAAAATATATAGGAGGATATATAAGTTTATGATTTTTGAAAAAGGGTAGATCCTCTTAAGTCTGAAAAGAAAAATCCATAGAGGAAAAGATTGATAAATCAGACCACCTTAAAATTGAGACCCTACAAAACATTAATGAAAAGTGACAAGACTGTAAAAAAATATTAGCAACACACATGACAGGTGACAGATTACTGTTTATCCAGAGCAGATAATAACTTTGCACTTCAATAAAAAGAGTGATAATCAGTAGGAAAATGGAGAAAACCAAACAGGAAATTTACAGAACTAAATAGAACTAAAATGATGCACAAACTATTAACCAAAGAAGTAAAACCTGAATCCATAGTGTGATTCTGATCTTCGCCTACAAGAATTTTACTTTTTTGGAAATACCTATTAAACATTTAAAATGCATAAAACCTATGCCCTACTTCTCAGTCTTTACTCTGGAGAACACACGTGTGCACACAAAGAGGCTCTTGCTGCATTGTTTTTAATAGTGAAAAATGGAAAAGTGTCAGCCTCCAACAATGATGAAGAGTTGCCTAGCGGTGGTATATCATCCAAAGAACACCGAGTGTGCGTGCTCCGTCGCTCAGTCTGATTCTGTGACCCCATACAGCTCCTCTGTGCATGGGATTTTCCAGGCAAGAATACTGGGGCAGGTTGCCATTTCCTACTCCAGGGGATCTTCCCAGATCAGGGATCAAACCTGTGTCTCTCGGGTCTAAAGTGAGACAGTTTTGTAAGTAACACATGATTACAGATCTGCAAGAGGTCTTGTTGAGTGAGACAAGCACGCTGCTGAACAGTGTGTATAATGTGATATCATTTATGGAAAAACAAACAAACAAGAATATTTCCCACAGATCTACCCGCATAAATGAATGTAAGGTAAAAAGATTCGGAAGGACAAACACAGAAATGACAACAGTATTTATGTCTCAAGAGTAGGGGGGAAGGGACTATAATTGAAAATGATGCAATAATCTAATCCAGAAACTGACCTGCAACATTTTAATTTTATTCAAAACATATCCAGGTATGAATTACTTGCATACTTCTATATTAATTTTAAAACTTGAAGGAGAGAGAAAGCAAAGACTTTGGACTGGGTGCAGTTCGGGTGTTTGAGGGGTCACTGTCCCTACCCCCTCCCCATCTTCCATAACCTCCTTCACTCCAGCCACACACGCACTGTAATCCCAACTGAACTGTTTCCTAAATAGCATTAAGAAAGAATAAACTGTTTTGCAAGCAGTAGCAGAGAGAGCCCGTTACCCCACAGATAGATAAAACTTTTTTTGCAAGCAGTAGCAGAGAGAGCCCGTTACCCCACAGACGTTGGACTTCACCTTAGGAGTGGGGATGTTTGGGAAGGTAAAGTGCGGAGAAGGGCAGTGTGTGTGGGTGGAGGGGGTCTCCCACAAAGGACTGTAGTCAAAATGTAGCAGTCTCAGCAGCACCTTCCAGAGGCTACCCCAGGATGGGAAGCTAGGGGTAATTTGCACCATGAGGCTTGTCAGAAGTCTCTCTTCTGGCAGACACATTCTCCTTCTGATTACTCTGCATGCTGAGAAGCCCTCTGAGCCTCAGTTACACCTGGGCTTCCAGGTGGCACCAGTGGTAAAGAACCTGCCTGCCAAGGCACGAGACGTAAGAGATGAGGGTTCCATCCCCGGCTCGGGAAGAACCCCTGGAGGAGGGCTTGGCAACCCACTCCAGTATTCTTGCCTGGAGAATCCCATGGACAGAGGAACCTGCCGGGTTACAGTCCATAGGGTCGCAAAGGGTTGGACATGACTGAAGCAACTTAGCCTGCATGCATTCAGACAAACAGGGCAGAGAAGAGGAATCAACAATGATACAGACTGGTCAGCCTTCAACGATGTCACTTGGCCCGTTATTAATTGGTTGCAAACATCATAAAGAGCATCGCACATCATCGTAGAGCATCTCAAACCTCTGCACACAAATGCAGGCCCACAGCCCCCATCGTGGGCCAAAGGCAGGCGGTTTGGGATGGTCCATCTTGAGAATCCTCCCCCATCCACACAGGGAATTTAGGGCATTTTAGTATCATTCTTTGAAAATGCTTCAGTTTTTCAAAATTCACTGCCTCATCGCCACGTGTGTGTGAGAAATCAGGGCAGGTCTCTTGATGCCTATGAATCACTGCCTCATGCCTGGCACTGGGCCTCTGGGCTGGTCCCTGAAGTGCCCACGTGAGCTTTCTAAAATGAACTCTGCCCACGCACTTCAGGGCCTCCATGGCTCCCTGGAGCCTTCAGAACAAGGACTTCTCAGGAGGTCAGCAAGAGTGTTGTGTCCTGGACCTCAGCCTGCTTCATCAGCCTCAGCCTGCCCCAGCCTCTCCCCCATGTTGGGACCGCCCAGATGAAGCCCACCAGTGTCAGAGCTGTGCTGTGCCATCCTCAGGGGCCAGAGCACTCTTCCTTCCTATGTCCAACTTCTAAGCGTTCTTCAAGGCAATCTCAAATACTAATTCCTCAAAAAGGCCTTCTCCGGTGCTCCTGAAGACTTCTGCCCAGGGTTGTTGGGGTGCTGTCTGTCCGCATCCTCCTGTGCTCGTTGAGGTCAGGGTCTTTGCTCACTAGAGGGCAGGGTACCTGACATTTGCAACGGCTTGGTAACTGCTCGTTGAACAGTGCTGGGTGAAAGGTCAGGAGTAAGCCTTCAGAGGCCATTGGGTAAAGAGCGCTTGTTTGTAAGTCAAGAGATCTGACCAGTAGATTATTCCGAGCTGTCACATCACTGCTATCAGCAAAGTCATTTCCTTCCCAGACCTCCGTCTTCCTCATCTGTGCTAAGAGGAGCTTGTATTTTTTTTTTAATTTTATTTTTTAACTTTACAATATTGTATTGATTTTGCCATATATCGAAATGAATCCGCCACAGGTATACATGTGTTCCCCATCCTGAACCCTCTTCCCTCCTCCCTCCCCATACCATCCCTCTGAGTCGTCCCATTGCACCAGCCCCAAGCATCCAGTATCGCGCATTGAACCTGGACTGGCGACTCGTTTCATATATGATATTATACATATTTCAATGCCATTCTCCCAAATCATCCCACCCTTTCCCTCTCCCAGAGTCCAAAACACTGTTTTATACATCAGTGTCTCTTAAAAAATATGGAACGCTTCACGAATTTGCGTGTCATCCTTGCGCAGGGCCCATGCTAATCTCTGTATCGTTGCAATATTAGTATATGTGCTGCCGAAGCGAGCATGAGGAGCTTGTATCAAATGTCTCTCCCCTCTTGGGCTCTGACCATTCCCTTAAAAGAGTAAAAGGACACTAACTGTCAGAGCTAACAAGGGTGATGGGGTGCTTCCAAGCACGGCTGGGAGGGTGAACGCTTTAAAAATGTGGATACCCAGGTATGCAGCAATTTTCCTTCAGGACTTTTTACCTAAGGAAATAATTGAAGAGGTGACTGGAGATTTACATGGATCACGATCCCAGCACTGCTTCTAACAGTGAAAATAGGAAATGACCCACGTATCTTAACAAGAGAGGATTAGTGAATAAAACATAGCATCTCATACAAAATATTATGCAGACATAAGAATGAAATAAATCTGTTTATTGACACAGAAGTCAGATTATAAAATAATATTTAAAGTATGGTTGTTTTTTTTTTTGATCATACCTTGCATCTTGCAGAATCTTAGTTCTCTGACCAGGGGTTGAACCCAGGGCATGGCAGTGAAAATACCAAGTGCTAACCGCTGGACCATCAGGGATAAATATGTTCTTATCACAGTTTGAAATACATATTGGACTTCCCTGTGGTCCAGTGGTTAAGAATCCACCTGCCAATGCAGAAGACATGGGCTCCACCCCTGGTTTGGGAAGATTTTATATGCCAAGGGGCAACAAAGCCCAAAAGCCACAATTACTAAGCCTGAGCTCTACAGCCTGTGTTCTACAAGTACTAAGCCCGCGTGCTGCAACTACTCAAGCCTAGAACCCACGCGCTACGACAAGAGAAGCCACTGCAATGAGAAGCCTGTGCAACGCAACTGGAGAGTAGCCCCTGTTTGCCCCAAGCAGAGAAAGCCCACAAGCAGCAACAAAGACCCAGTGCAGCCAAAATGAAGTAATAAATAAATAAAATACATATTATACCTACATCTACATATGAAATTATGAAATGGGAGGATTAGTCAGTGCTAGGAATATGGGAAATTATTTTCCTTCTTTTTTTTTATTTTGTGAAAGATGACAAAGCTGGAAAGAAAAAAAATTACCCATAATCTCACCTGTTTGTAAATAGTTTATTTATTTATTCTATAACATTTCATGAATGGAAATACATTACAGGGTTAAAAAAAAAAAGTATTTTTCAAAAGCCTATAAAATTCTAGAACCTGATTCATGAAGAGCCACTTGTCCAGGTTCACACATAGCAAGCCCTGGAAGAATGGCCCCTTTCTCGTGGGTCTTCCTAGCAGGTGGGAAGGTACACCGGGAAGGTGTTTGCTGTCCCTTGTTTCTAGGCCAAGAAGTGGTCTGGCGATAGATGGCAAGAGTGAGTGCAGGAGGGTGTCTGGAGGTAGGAGGTGTGGGTAGACCGAACAGGACATGGGGGCCATGGTTGGCATGTGCCCAGCCTGACGAGGGCACAGGAAGGCGGATGAACACTGTCATGAGTTGTAGGGCACCTTTCCCACCGGCACTCCCTTTGCCAGCCTTCCTCTGGGTCTGGGCTGCGTCACCCAGCTGACCACTAACCACAGCCAGCTCTGTTCTCTCCTGGTTCCTGAAATCTGGGAGCAGATGGAGTGGTTGTTGGAGGCAGTCCGCTACCAAGAGCCAAGAGGAAAGGCGATGAGGAGAGGGATAGAGGAAGTTACCTTGGTCCTCAGACCGTAGTCCCCACGTTCCTCTTTCCTGTAAAGCTCAACGATCTCCAGTCAGATTTCCTGTCCCCTTAGGGGACAGGAATGAGGGGCTGCCCACCATGGTTGGCCCCAGGGGCCTGGTTACTATTGAGCGTGGGGGAACGGTGTCCGGAGGCAGATCGGGCCATCATCACTCCAATTTCTGTTTCCCATGATTCCCTGGGCTGTCGGTTCCTAACTTTCATCCCTTGCAAAGGAACGCTGGATACTCAGTTGAACCAGAATTTTGGAGGGGGGGGTAAATTTTTCACGCTTTGGGGACAGCACTGGTCTAGCACACATGGGAGCCAAGGTTCTCTGGAGGAGTGCCAAGTTCACGGGCTGGAGCCGGTTTTGGTCCCTCCTCCACTGCCTGTTGCTCCCACGTGAGGGGGCTCTTTCTGTGCTCCCTGGCCCCAGTGGGGTTGGAGAGACACTTGAGTTTCCAGGGGCGGGACCCACCTGCCCCAGCCCTCCCCCAGCCTGGAGAACATAAAAGCCCAGGTTCAGCTAAGAGGTGATGCCAATGCCAGGTGGAGCCCTGGAACTTCAGAGGTAGGGTCCTAGACTCTGTCTGTAGGCAGAACCCACTGCGGGGGCACTGGGTGAGAAGGAGGGGGTGAGGGGCCTGGGAGGAGGCGGCTCTGGGGCGCTTGTCTCCCCAGCGCACTGTGGGCTTTGCACACTTCGTGGGCACGGGGTCTTGTTGCAGAGATGAGGCTGCTCCTGGGCTTGGCGGGACTCCTGGCAGTTCTGATCATGCTCCAGCCCTCGGAGGGTGTCCCTCCAGGTAACAGTTCAGAAAGAAGGGAAAAGGTGGCGTGTTAAGGGTAGTTCCGAGTCCCCGGGATTCCTTTCTTCCTTGTAAGCCAGCCGGGCTCTGGGGCCCCATGGGGACTTTGGGTCCATTCCTGACCTCCTGACCTCTGTTCTGGGCAGCTGTCCCAGGGGAAGTGGATACCTCGGTGGTGCTGACCTGCATGGAGGAGGCCAAGCGGCTAGTGGACAAAGTCTACAAGGAGCGGCGGGAAAGGTGGGGCTTCTGGGTGAGGCTGGCCCCGGCCTTTTAGAGAAGGAACAGGCAGCGGGGAACGTGCGGCTGGAGGCGGGGCCCTCTGCCGGGCAGTCTTTCTGTCTTTGGGTGTGAAGATGTCTTCAAGACCATGCCTCCCATGGCCTCATCTTTGGACTCCCAGGTCCAAACCATGTTTACAAAGACAAACCTGCTTCCCAGCTCTGGGTCTTTCGAGCCCACAGCTCTGGGCTGGGGCCCTGCTGAGTGTCTCCCCGTCCTTTCTCTGGGCTCACCCCTCCTTCCCTCAAGCAGCATCAAGCAGCGGCTTCACAGTGGCTTGGCCAGCCCCATGGAACTCCTGTCCTACTTCAAGCAGCCAGTGGCGGCCACCAGGACCGCTGTGAGGGCGGCTGACTACCTGCACGTGGCCCTCAGCCTGCTGGAGAGGAAGCTGAGGGCCCTGTGGCCAGGCCGCTTCAACGTCACAGGTACAGTTCCCGCTACTATTCCAGCGCCTCACTCAACCCCTGTGGGTCTCCCAATCCCTCCTTCCGGGGGGTATCCTAGCATCCCCCTACTATGTCCTCAGACCACATCTCCCAAGCAAGGCTCCCTAGCAGTGGGTAGAAAACAGGGGCACAGCTCCCACTTTCCTCCTACTTTGCCCGGTCCACAGACGTGCTGACCCCAGCCCAGCTGAACCTGCTGTCCAAGACTAGCGGCTGCGCCCACCAGGACCTGGGGGTGAGCTGCCCAGAGAAGGACGAGTACCGAACCATCACCGGGCAGTGCAACAACAGGTGCGGCCGCTGGGGGCCGGCCCTCGATGGGCGGGCGGTGGCTGGAGGCTGGAGACCCTACCAAGGGGTGTCAGCACCGTGTTCCTGCCCTCCAGGCGCAGCCCCACTCTGGGGGCTTCCAACCGCCCCTTTGTACGCTGGCTGCCGGCGGAGTACGAGGATGGCTTCTCGCTGCCCTTCGGCTGGACGCCCCGGGTCAAGCGCAACGGCTTCCCAGTTCCCCTGGTGAGTCCCAGCCGGGTGGAGGGAGAGCAGCCCGGCCGAGACAGCGGCCCCTGACGCCCGGTGTCCCACAGGCTCGCGCCGTGTCCAATGAGATCGTGCGCTTCCCCACGGAGAAGCTGACTCCGGACCAGCAGCGCTCACTCATGTTCATGCAGTGGGGCCAGCTGCTCGACCACGACCTCGACTTCTCCCCCGAACCGGCCGCCCGCGTCTCCTTCCTCACCGGCATCAACTGCGAGACCAGCTGCCTGCAGCAGCCGCCTTGCTTCCCGCTCAAGGTGCTTCCTCCCGGCCCCACCCTGCAGCCCGCTGAGCCGGGGGAGGGGGGCATCGTTCCCCGAAGGGGCCATCTCCCTTCCTGCTCAGCTTTCCTTCCCTGGGTCCCAGCAAGCCTGCCCCTGACCGCCCTCTCCCCTCCACCCCCCACCATCTCCCACCCTCTCTGTGCTGAGGACCTTCCCACTGCCCCTCAGACTTCTGTGTGCAAGCGCCAGGGGCTCAGTCGTCTTCCCTCCCGACTCGGGGGGGCCCCCAGCCCACATCACACAGAGCTTGGTAGTGGGGTTGCGGCGGGGCTGAGAGTGGACACGTACAGAGTAGGTAGCAGGGGAGAGAAGGAAAGAAGGAGGGTCCCAGAGAGAGGCGGACAGAGGCAGACAGGGCCGGAGTGAGAGCCAGAGAGACGAAAGGGGGAAGGGAAAGAAGAGGAGGCCGCCGGAGAGGACAGAGAGAGAGCCAGAGACTCGAGGAGAGAGGAACAGAGTCAGAGGAGAGGAGAGAAAGGAGGTTGAGGGGGAGGGTCGGAGGACTGGCTAGCGCACCTCCAGAAGTGCCCAGGTCCCCCATGCCGGCCCTCCAGTCACCGCCCCTCCAGCTCAGAGACACTCTGCCGGTGGAACCTAAGGCTCATCCCTAGGGGGCCTTGAGAAGCCTTCCTGCCAGCTAAGGGGCCCGAGGGGCTCTGTTTACTGTCTGGGTTGCCCGCTCTGGTCCTGGGTTCCAGACGGCTTCCCTGGCGGGAATTCAGGGCCTAAAAAGGCGGGTGGACCAGAGAGAGCCACTCCTGACCTCTGTCTCTGGCCGCGGCGAGCCTGCGGGGCCTCTCTCTCTGCACCTCAGATCCCGCCCAATGACCCCCGCATCAAGAACCAGCAGGACTGCATCCCTTTCTTCCGCTCCAGTCCTGCCTGCACCCAGAGCAACATCACCATCCGCAACCAGATCAACGCGCTCACCTCCTTCGTGGACGCCAGCATGGTCTACGGCAGCGAGGACCCCTTGGCCATGAGGCTGCGCAACCTGACCAACCAGCTGGGGCTGCTGGCCGTCAACACCCGCTTCCAGGACAACGGCCGGGCCCTGCTGCCCTTCGACACCCTGCGCCATGACCCCTGCCGCCTCACCAACCGCTCTGCGAACATCCCCTGCTTCCTGGCAGGTCAGTCATGGGCAGGGACCTGGACTGATGCAGGGCGCCCCCTACTGGAGCCACGGCGAGCCTATTGCAGAGCCCCATGTGGGGTTAGCATTCAGAGACTTCCCTCACCAACTTACAGGATGTGAATAGGCTGTTGCCTTGGTAACAAGTTGGATGGAGCCAGAAAGGCAAAACAAAAGCAAACCCCCAAAACGACAAGAACAAACCCCCCAAATTTAAGAAGGAGACTCAGGGATGGCCAAGGCGCCTGGCTCCATCTATCTAGCCCTTCCTCTGTTGCTCCCTTTCCATTTGGGCTCTGTGAGAGAGGAAAGCTGAATCCTCCAGGGACAGGAAACCAAAGAGACAGAGAGCAACATGGCTCCCTCAACCCTCTAGAACAACAGTATCCAATATGGCAGACACTAGGCACACATGGCTATTTTCATTTATATGTAATTTAGCTTAAATTAAAAACAAGCTTGCTCCACTGTGCTAGCTACCTTTCAAGTGCTCATTTCAAGTGTTCAGTAGCCCCAGAGGCTAATGGCTTCTATACAGGACAGCTCAAATGTAGAACGTGTTCATCAGTGCAGAATTTCTGTGGGACAGAGCTGCTCCAGAACATCACCACCTTACCCACCTTGATTCCTGTAATGAAAGAGGGTAGGAGTTTTGATTTAGACAACTGGCAGTCCTGGGGATAAGGTTGGGGCAGTGATGGTGGCCATGCCCAGAAATTTTACTTGATACAGTGTTTTTAACTATGAACCCAGCAGTGGGTCTGAGGCCCTTCTCTCTGCCCTCTCAACCTCTCCTCATGATGGCTTTGCTGGCTGGGCCCTGGGGAGGAGAATCAAGGTCAGCCCCACTGTGGACTTTTCTGGGCAAGAGGAGAAAGAGCAGCAGTCCTCTGCCTCCACATGGTGTTGAGTCACGTGTCCCCGGCCCAGATGATCTTGACCTCTTGTAAAGTAATGAGAAGGAAAAGCTACTCTCAGGGAATTTCCTTGCCACCGACTTTTAGAGCTGGGGAGGACTGAACCCAGTGTCTAGTCCTCCCCTAACCCCTCCCCAGGGTTAGGGGAGGACTAGAGGGATCAGAGGGTCACTCTTGGTTCTTTTGAACAGGTGTGGCCTTCAAACTTCCTGTGCCCTGACTCTCTCTCCCAAGCAGGCTGCAGAGTTAGCGTGTAGTAAGGTGGGCATGGCAGCTCTGAGCAGGTGGTAGTGGATTTCTAGAGTCCTGTGTTAAGAAGGATTCTGAGGTTGCATCCAATTTCTTTTTTTATATTAATTTTAATTAATTTTTATTTTCGGCTGCGCTGGGTCTTCAGTGCGTCACTGCTATGTGCAGGCTTTCTCTAGTTGTGGCAAGTGGGAACTCCTCTAGTCACAGTGTGTGGGCTTCTGACTGTGGTGGCTTCTTTTGTTGTGAAGCACAGGCTCTAGGGCACGCAGACTTCGGTAGTTGTGGCACACGGGCTTAGTTGCTCCATGGCATGTGGGATCTTCCCAGACCGGGGGTCACACCCATGTCCCCTGCATTGGCAGGCAGATTCTTAACCACTGGACCGCCAGGGAAGTCTGCATCTAATTTTATCAGGAGTAAAGGCTGTGATCATTTGCTGTGTCTGACATGGGCAGGAAGACAGGGACAGCCAACATGCATGCTACTTTTTTTGGCCTTCCCTGAATCAAGAAAATGTCAATCAAGCAGTGCTCATGGATCTCCTATTTTGTCCCAGGCAGTGTGTTAAACCCCATGTGTTTGTGTGTATGTTGGGTGGGAGGGTCAGATACAAAAAGGCACAAGCCATGGTCCTTGTCCTCCAGGTGCCAGCAGTCTCAGGTATGGGGAGGTGGCAAGTCTTGTGTCAGATCTGATGCTTAGTAGATGAGCATCCCCGGCCAGCACTGAAGAGCTGCTATGGTGGACCAGGGAATCAACGGAGGCCTCCTAGATGGGGTGCAGACTGAGCATGGCGTGAAATGTTGAGTGGAGATAAGCAGCATTTGAGGCCTTGGCCCCAGAGGGAGTTTCAGTGGAGCAAGTCCTTTCTGGGAGGGAGGTCTTAGGAATGACAGTAGCTTTTGCTTCCCCAAGGGGACTCCCGTGCGAGTGAGATGCCTGAGCTCACCTCCATGCACACACTCTTTGTGCGGGAGCACAACCGGCTGGCCAAAGAGCTCAAGCGCCTGAACGCCCACTGGAATGGAGAGAGGCTCTATCAGGAAGCCCGAAAGATCGTGGGAGCCATGGTCCAGGTAGGCAGTCCTGGGCATCTGTGATGCCAGGGGTCAGCAGACTTGGGATGCCAAAGTGCCTCTGCCGCATCTTAGCTGTGCAAATTAACCCGTATGAGCTATGTGAAAACACCTGGCAGATACTACGTGCCTGACAAGGGTCACTTGCCTTTCATCCCCTCATTCCCAGGCTTGCTCTCCTTTTTACTTTCCTGTCTACCAGGAATAATACTGACAGGTTTAAACAGGTGGGTCTAAAATGCTTGGCACACAGTGAAAGTGGAAGTCGCTCAGTCGTGTCTGGTTCTTTGTGACCCCACAGACTACACAGTCCATGGAATTCTCCAGGCCAGAATACTGGGGTGGGTAGCCTTTCCCTTCTCCAGGAGATCTTCCCAACCCAGGGATCGAACCCAGGTTTCCCGCACTGCAGGTGGATTCTTTAGCAGCTGAGCCACCAGGCGTACAGTAGGCGTTCCGTAAATTCTCCTTTCCTTCATCACCTTGTCACTCTTGGGTCCTTTACACACTCCCTCTTCTTTACGGCTCTATCCCAGCTCACCCACTCTCCTTATCCTCGCTTATCCCTGAGGGGTGTTCTCCCAATTTGGGGGGAAATATTTAAATGCTTTATTTATTTACTGGCTGTGCTACTTAGCTTTTGGAATCTTAGTCACCCAACAAGGGATTGAACCTGAACCCCCTGCAGTGGAAATGCAGAGTCCAAACCACTGGACTGCCAAGGGATTTCCTTTCTCCCAAGTTTTGATGCTCCAGCATCCTCATCCTCTCCCAGGTCATGAACATGCACTCGAGTGCACACACCACACACATACACACACACATAGACACACACACACACCGCTTGTTAATACTCCTCAACTTTGGACTGGAGAGAGTTGCTGCTGCTGAGGGTGACCAGGGTGACCAGTTTTCCATTGGCACAAAGAATTTAAATAAGATTTGTTTAACTCTGAGATTCCAGAGTCTAGAATCTAGAGTGTGTCTGTTCCCTCTCCTCCCTTTTCACTGCGAGAAATCACCTAGGGTGGCCCTTTTCCATTTTGCCTCCCCTCCTTCTGCAGACACTAGATTGAACCCTACTGTGGGCCAGGCACTTTGTTGCCTACTGAGTAATTTCAAGAGAAATGAGATCCAACCCTTGCCCTCAAGGAGCTAGTATGCTGCTGCTGCTGCTAAGTCATGTCAGTTGTGTCCGACTCTGTGTAACTCCATAGACAGCGGCCCACCAGGCTCCCGTCCCTGGGATTCTCCAGGCAAGAATACTGGAGTGGGTTGCCATTTCCTTCTCCAGTGCAGGAAAGTGAAAAGTGAAAGTGAAGTCGCTCAGTCGTGTCCGACTCTTAGCGACCCCATGGACTGCAGCCTACCAGGCCCTCGGTCCATGGGATTCTCCAGGCAAGAGCACTGGAGTGGGTTGCCATTGCCTTCTCCAGCTAGTATGCTAGTTAAGAGAAATGAGACAGGAATAACTCAAGGGCAAGGGAGCTATGAAAGGACTCACAGAACCTTTTATTATTTAATCCTCTAAGGCACAGTGCAGCATAATTACCCGTAATTTACATTTGAGGAACTGAGGCTCAGAGAGGTTAATAACTGGCCTAAGGTCACACAGCAGGCAAGCACTTGAGCCCTGTTTATGCCACTTGGTCCCACTCTGTGGGACCCAGGTCCAGTACTGTGGGGGGCAAATCCTTGGCCTTAGACGAGGGAGGGATCCCGCCGAGTCAGGAGCAGGTGAAGAATCCGCAGGGAGGGGTGAGTGGAGAGGCCACTCTGAGTGACTTTCCTTTAGATCATCACTTACCGGGATTACCTGCCGCTGGTGCTGGGGCGGGAGGCCATGCGGAAGTACCTGCGCCCCTACTGCTCCTACAACGACTCGGTGGACCCGCGCATCTCCAACGTCTTCACCAACGCCTTCCGCTACGGCCACACCCTCATCCAACCCTTCATGTTCCGCCTGAACAGTCGATACCAACCTATGCAGCCCAACCCCCGCGTGCCGCTCAGCAGAGTCTTTTTTGCCAGCTGGAGGGTTGTGCTCGAAGGTGAGCAAGACGCTGTCAGGGAGTGAGGGAGTGAACTGGCAGCCGGTGGGGTGGGCGTGGACTTGGTCACAGGGAGCTAGGGCGGAATGAATTGTCTTTCCTTCTGTCTTCTGGGCATCTGATTTCCGGTCTAGTTCACTTGACTCTGCTTGCACATCGAACAACAGAGAGTGGGGTGAGACAGCTTATAGGGAGCTGGCTCCTTCCTGTGCGTTGGGATCCTCAGGGACCCAGGAGGGCTGGGAGCATCTGAGCCTGACGAGTTTGAATGGCTTTATCCCCGAGGCCGCAGAGCCTCAGTGAGGATCTGCCCACCGGGGACCTTGGTGCCAGGAGCCACATGTGCTCAGCGCTCTCCGCCACTGCCCCCGGGTCCGGCTCCTTGCAGTCTGAGCTCCGATACCGAGCCGGACCTTCCCGCAGCGTGCTCCCCTTGCTCCAGGTGGCATCGACCCCATCCTGCGGGGCCTCATGGCCACCCCTGCGAAGCTGAACCGCCAGAACCAAATCGCGGTGGACGAGATCCGGGAGCGGCTGTTTGAGCAGGTCATGAGGATCGGGCTGGACCTGCCTGCGCTCAACATGCAGCGCAGCCGCGACCACGGCCTCCCTGGTAAGGGGGCTGCCCTGGCCTCACGGGCCCACCCACCTCCCAATCCAGCGCCTGTCCTCTCCAGTGCCCCCAGCTACCGGGGCACCCCACCCCCACCGCCAACCCTCAGAACCTTGCTCTTAGGATGCGGCCTGAAGTCAGGCCCCTGGGCCCCTCTGCCCCATTTCCAGCAGCTTCCACCTACTTTGTGTTGCTGCTGCTAAGTCGCGTCAGTTGTGTCCGACTCTGTGCGACCCCGTAGATGGCAGCCCACCAGGCTTCCCCGTCCCTGGGATTCTCCAGGCAAGAACACTGGAGTGGGTTGCCATTTCCTTCTCCAATGCATGAAAGGGAAAAGTGAAAGTGAAGTCCCTCAGTCGTGTCCGACTCTTAGCGACCCCACGGACTGCAGCCCACCAGGCTCCTCAGTCCATGGGATTTCCCAGGCAAGAGTACTGGAGTGGGGTGCCATTGCCTTCTCTGTTGTGTTGCTGGAACCCCCCCAATAGTCTCTTCCTCTCAGAATCCACATAAAATGAAGCAAAATAGATGGAGGTAGGTTTTCAGGGCAGTAGGGGCTTGATATTATTACGGTGATGCCCTAAATTGTGTTGCTGAAACCCCCCAATTTAGGGCATCGCCATAATAACAATGAGCCCCTACTACCCTGAAAACCTACCTCCATCTATTTTGCTTCATTTTGTGTGGATTCTGAGGGAAGAGATTATTATCACTTCCATTTGACTGATGTGGAGAAAGAAATGGCAACCCACTCCAGTATTCTCACCTGGAGAATCCCATGGATTCAGTCCATGGGGTCGCAAGAGTTGGACACAACTTAGCAATTAAACCACCACCATTTTACTGATGAGGAAACTGAGGCTTGGAGAAATTCAGAACCTGCCCGGGTTCTCTAGTCAAGTAAGAGACAGAGCTGGAATGGGAGCCCAGATCAGCCTACCATCCTGCTGATGCCTGTGCTGTGGGACAGCTGGTATGGGGCTGATCCTTCCAGACACACTGCACCCATCGCGGGTCTGAGATCTCCACAGGGGCAAGGAGATGCTCCTGTTCTTGGACCCAGCGGGAGTGATGACAATTTAGGATTTACCTTAGAGTGGGAAGGGTAGGGGAAGACAGAGAGGCTCCTGGAGAGACCCAGCTGCGCCCAGGCTCCCGGGGAGGCCAGAGGATTCCCTGGGGGGTTTGTAGACGGGAAGCAGCCCCTTTGTGCCCTCCTTTCCTGCATGGACCTCTGTATGTGGCCTCACTGTGTTGGGAGGGTGGCCTTTCTGCGGCCCACCCACAACCACTCTCCACTCCTCCCATACAGGGTACAACGCCTGGAGGCGCTTCTGTGGGCTCCCAGTGCCCAACACGGTGGGTGAGCTGGGCACAGTCCTGAGGAACCTGGACCTGGCGAGGAGGCTGATGAAACTGTACCAGACGCCCAACAACATTGACATCTGGATAGGCGGCGTAGCTGAGCCCTTGAACAAAAATGGCCGCGTGGGCCCGCTGCTCGCCTGCCTCATTGGGACCCAGTTCAGGAAGCTCCGTGATGGTGACCGGTGAGGGCGGAGGCCCCGCAGCTCTGCCCCGGCCCCTGCCCCTGCCCCTGCCCCTCGGGGGACCCCTTGCTTCCTCCTGCTAGAAGGAGTCCGTGATTCTCCAGTGTGTTCTGGGGAGCCTCAAGGTCGTCACTGATGTACCCTGAAGCTGTTGAGGGTGCAAAAAGAAGGGATCTGTGGTTGTCAAGGAGCGGGACGAGAGAAAATGCCACCCTTAGTCACTGCTTCTCCAGGTCCCAGGCGTGGTCACGGGGCCACCAGTCTCCATTGGAAGGTCCCATCCTTGCTTCCCCTCGGCCGCCGCTCCTGTTTTCATTCCACTGTGGGCCTAACCTCTGTCACACCCAGTTCTCACCTGGCATGAACTGTGCCTTGGGGAAACTCTTAACAAGGTGCCCCTCTCTGGGTGGACAAATGAGACACACTCCGTAGATCCCGTCTCCCCGCCTGGACGTAGCCCTGTCCAGGGCCCGGGGTCTCATGGGAGAGTGGGCCCGTCTGTCATTAGTGATGCTTGGAGGCTGCTGGGGTGGGATCGGGTTGGGGGGGGGCGGACCTGGGCAGCTGTGAGTGGGGCTCTATTTGTTTGAATCCCCTCTTGGGCTGCCTGAGGGCCTGGAGCTCTCCTGTGCTGTGGGGCCGCTGTCCACTGTGGTCCTCTGTCAACCAGGAACAGCTCCAGCCAGTGGGTGCCCTCCCAGCCCAGGAGGGCCTCAGGCACAGTGGCTGTGGGTGTTCCCGTGCAGGTTCTGGTGGCAGAACAAGGGCGTGTTCAGCAAGAAGCAGCAGCAGGCCCTCGCCAAGATCTCCTTGCCCCGCATCATCTGTGACAACACAGGCATCACCTTCGTGTCCAAGAACAACATCTTCATGTCCAACAGATTCCCTCGGGACTTTGTCCGCTGCAGTAGGGTGCCGGCATTGAACCTGGCTCCCTGGAGGGAAAGGCGCTAGAGGCAGGGTAAGGAGGGCAGCGGGGAAGTGAGGCTGGGCATCTCTCGGCTGGCTGGTTGGGTCCACAGAGCTCTCCCTTTTCTAGGTGAGCCCCTCCCTGTTCTGGGTGCCAGTCAAAGACACCACTAACAACTGGACATTCGTGTGTGTGTGTGTGTGCGTGCGCACAGTGAATCGAAATTGCATTTTGTGCGTGTTGCATGTGAACGTGGGTAGTGTTTTGTGTGCTGTGTATACATGAGTGTGTATTTGCTGATACTAGGTGTGTGGAAGGCAGCAGAGTGGATTGGTGAAACGTACAGGCTAAGGAGCCAGACTGCTTGGGTTCAGATCCTGCAGCCTACCAGCTGTGTGACCTTTAACAAGTTCCTCGACCTTGCTAAGCCTGAATTTCGTTTGTAAATAACTGCTGACATGGCTTCTTAGAGGGTCCATTGCATCCTCTAGTATTGGGTTTATTGAGCACCCATTACTTGCCAGGCAGTGTGGCCCGCATGGGAAACACACAGAAAAAGTCAGACACCATTTCTGCCCTTGTGGAGCTTATACCTTGACTGTGTCCTGTTATCAGAGGTGAAGCAGCGACCCTGGAGGAGTGACGACCTCGGAGGAGTGGCTATTAGCAGTGGGCTGCGCGTGGGTTGAGTTACGGGCCCAGGCTCGCCAGGCTCAGTCCATGGCTCCCCTTTTTCTTCCTTACCCTGTTGTCTTGCTTATTCACAGGAGCTGCCTGGAGAGGAACTTGGCCCTTTTATACCATTTGTTTATACCTGATGATTATGATAATAAAGCACCATAGATGGAGATCTTTGCTCTGTGTCTGCAGTGGGGCTGGACCCTCAGCAAGAGGCTTGCTCTGGGCTCTGAACTTGAAGAGTGGTCTGTGCTTCAGGGCCCTTTCTAAACTGGAGGTCAGGACGTCCAGGCGTTCTCCTTGGGCTGATTCATACATAGAAGGCCGTCAGTCCTTGGATGCCTAGGGACCAGGCCAAACTGAGCAGACCCTCTTCCCTCACCGGTTCCCTCTTCCCACCAGAGAGCAGGAACCATGGGCACCAAGCCCTTCTGTTGGTGCCCTGCCCCGGGAAGTATTATGCTTGCTACGTGCTCGCTCTGCATCGGGCCTGTGCCAAGTGTTGGGAAACAGAGGGCGCTCAGGAGAGGAAAGAGCAGGAGGTTGATGGGAATGTGGTTCCCTTCCCAGGTGACAAGACACCTGGGGATCCCGTCAGCCGGCCCGGTGGGTCAGAGGCCCCAGGACGGTAGATGCCTCCTTAGTCTTGCCTTCGCCAGGGGTCCAGACCAGGACAGCAGGTGAGGCTGAGGGAGGGGAAGGAGCAGACTCCCCTGATGAACGTGCCTGGAACTTGATCCCTCTGCCTGCGTGGTGGATTCCCTCCTGTTCTCTCCCTTCTTCCCACATTTGGGGAGGGGGACACCCACAGCTGGGGCCTGAAAGGATGAGAGGCTTGTGTACCCACGGGAGCCCCGGATATTAGCACTTCCCCGAAGAGGGAGAAACCTTGCTGAACCCCCTCTCTCTGAGGACAGGAAGGGGTCCTGGGGGGTTAAGGGACTCATCTGAGGCCTCCAAGAAGGGGGTCCCAGAGCCAGGGCCACCTAGGTCTTCCGGCTCCCAGGCTTTCCTGTAGGATGGCTGCAGGCCTCCTGCCCCTGCCGTGCCAGTCAGGGGGCCTGGGGGTCCCCCTGGGCTGACCTGACCCAGGAGGGTCTTTGAGAAAGAACTCATGAGTGTGTATTGGGTGGCAAACTAGGAATATTCTGGATCTGCGGTCAGAGGCCTCACAGGCCCCCAGGACTAACCTAGAATAAGGGGGTATTTCCCTGAAGGACCCCTAGAAAAGAAATTAACTTTTTTTTTTTTAACTGCACATCATGGTATGCGGGAATCTTAGTTTCCTGACCAGGGATTGAATCTGTGTCCCCTGCAGTGGAAGTGTGGAGTCCTAATCACTGGACCACCAGGGAATTCCCCCAAAGGAGCTCTGGCTTGGATTTCTCTACCCCTGTGGCGATGCCCTGAAAGTTCTCCTGCCACCCCACAGCCATACCTTCTTTGCGCAGGAGCCCCTTCCCTCCTTTTCTTTGAGAGCGCTTTGAAGCTGAGAGCACCAAACCGGGCCCTCTCACTGCCTAGACTCACGCACGTGACCCCTTTGTGGTGAGACATGTCCAAGCTGTAAACACTGTTGCTCATTTGGCAGTGATTCCAAGGCCTGCCTTCCAGAGGGGAACAAGGTCATCGCCAGCATCTGTGTTCAATCATCAGGTGTTTACTGAGCACTCACTGTGTGCCAAGGACTACGCTGGGGGCCCCAGGGCACACTTGGAAGCAGGTTGAAGGCCAAGCTCAAGAAGTTTACAATCTAGTTCAAGGGGAGGAGAGATACAGGTGTCAAGGCCACAGCCTCAGCCAAGACTTTTTTGGGGAAAGGATGGGTGACATCTGGCAAGCAAGATCAGAAGGCATTTTGGAGGGTGTAAGTCTTGACAGAAGGAGGGTTTCCGAAGACGGAGAGGATGTGGGATTCAATGGGAAGAGCTGGAGCGGCAAGGCGGCTGCCTTGGGCTTGAGCTAGGTGTGCTTGGGGGGCGTGCAGAGAGACTCGGCTGGACAGAAGGCCTGGGGCGGGGTAGGGAGCCCGAAGGGGCCAGGTCACTGAGTCTACTTGAAATGGCATCGTGGCCAAGGGGAGCTCTACTGCACAGTGTGGGAGGCTGTGGAGTCCGGGCCCCTAATTCTCCCTGGAGGCCCAGGGTGAGAGATCCAGCTTATCAACGGTTGAGCAATCCACAAAGTCATGTGGGTAGTTGTTGGCCTGGAAGGCATGCAGCGGGACCTTCGTGATGTGGGTGTTGTCACAGATGAGGCGTGAGAAGGACACTTTCTGTAGAGAGTCCCGCTGCTTCTCAGTGAAGACCCCAGGGTTCTCCCACCAGAACCTGCAGAGACACAAGCAGGGTCTCCATGCAGCCCAGCTGCTGGCCCTTTCCCACTCTGCCAAAGGGGAAGGGAGGAGGTCCCCGGGAACATGCCGAGGTCTGGCATCGGTCCTGCAGGACGCCCACCCCAATGCCCACCTCCAAGAAGGGCCTCCCCACCCGCCCTCCCCGCTGAGGTCTCACTCACCTGTCCCCATCACGTATCTGCTGGAATTGCCTCCCTAGGAGGCAGGCCAGGAGTGGCCCCACCCGGCCCCTTTCTACCATGGGCTCAGCGTTGCCTCCAATCCAGATGTCAATGTTGTCGGGGGTCTTATAGAGATCCATTAACTTCTTAGCCAGTATCTTGTTCTTCAGCACAGTCTGCAGCCCCTTCAGTGTCTTGGGCTGTGAGAGGCCACAGAAGCCCCTCCAGGAGTTGTACCCTAGGGCAGAGAGGTGGAAGCTGTCTAATGCCCTTTGAGGACATGCCCACTCCAGCTCCATCAGCCCCAGACAGTCTGTGTTCCCAGCCTCTGGGAACAGGGAGGCAGTGAGCCACTGTTCCACCTTGCAGCACTTGGGCTTCAAGGGAGCTAGCAGGATACGTGGTGCTTACTGTGGGTCCAGGCATTGCTCTAAGCCCTGTACACATATATAAACTGAAGAACAGGGATGTTAAGTCACTTGTCTAAGGTCACACAACTAGAATTTGAACCCAGACAGTCTGGCTGTTAAACTTCTACATTTAGGAAGGTCCAGTAGTCATCGCTTTCCCTCTATTCTCCTTTTCTTAATATTTTCTGGACTTTTAGACTGCTTTCACAAATCAGTGGTTGATCGCTTTCATTTGAGGAGCCTAGTACCAGGCATAGTACCAGATATGTTCTCTGGTCTCTGTTTTAGGGAGACTGGAAGATGCCATTTCACAGGTGTGTTTTTAAAACAGGCATCTCTGCCTTCTGTTTTAGAATTGATCAGCTCCTCAGGGATATAGAGGAGAGTCCCTGGGAACCCCAGAAAGTAGCAAAACATTCCCCAGGCCTGGCTGGACCCTGGGCCCACTCACCAGGCATCCCATGGTCTCGGCAACGCTGTAAGTTGATAGCAGCCAGGTCAAAGCCGTGGATCTTGTGAGTGGGCTGGAAAAGCTTGTTGCGCAGCTCACTCGTCACCATTTTATCCTGATTCATCAGTTTGGACTTCTTGGCCAGCAGACCCCGCACCAGAGGGTCAATTCCACCTGCAAGGGAGACCTAGAGGTCATGCTGGGGGTGGGGCAGCTGGGGACATCTTCCATTCCCGGGCACGCCCTCCTCCTGACAGTTTCTCTTTCTCAGATGAAAGACGGGCCAACTGCCCCTCTGGGGCTGGAACTGAGGAAAGAACACAGCTCGGCCCACAGGGTGTGCTGGGGGCTGGAGGCCCATCCACACTGCCTGCCATCCTGTGGTGATGCGTGAGCATAAGATTCAGGGTTTCTTCCAAGCTCCAGTTCAGAGAACTGGCTCCTTCTCCTCCATATGGTCCCCCAAGGAACTGTACACCATGAGAAGAGATGGCAGAAATCTCTAGAAAAATGCCCTGACTTGTCAGGCCTTAAGTAAAAGCCAGTTTCAACACAGCCCAGCCCAGGATAAAGGAGAGCTCGGTCCAACCTTTGGCACTTAATGGAGGTGGAAAGCTGTAGAGAAGAGCAGAAAAGAGCAATTTATTTACTGTGCGTGTGTGTCAGCTGCTCAGTCACGTCTGACTCTTTGTGACCCCGTGGACTGTAGCCCGGCAGGCTCCTCTGTCCATGGAATTCTCCAGGAAAGAATACTGGAGTGGGTTGCCATTGCCCTTCTCCAGGGGATCTTCCCGACTCAGGGATCAAACCCAGGTCTCCTGCGTAGCAGGCAGATTGTTTACCATCTGAGCTATCCGGGGAAGCCCTATTTATTTATTAGACACAGGAATTCTTTCTGCAAGGGTCAGGGAAGCCTGAGGGAGGGAAAGGAAGCAGGGAAAACTCATAACCTTAAAGGACAGTGCAGGAAAGAAAGAATAATAACTAATATTTAGTGATCACCTCCTGTGTGTCAGGAACCACTGTAGGGCACTTTATGTATATATTTCATTTTTAATATCCTAGTGAGATAGATATTATTAGTGTCCCCATTTTACAAACGAAGAAACTGAGGCTCAGTGAGGTGCAGTCACTTGCCCAAGGTTGCACAGGAAGTGGTGGAAGCCTGACTTCCATGCCAGGTTTTTCTAGAAGCAGGCTGCAGAGTGAGACAGCCAGGTGATAGTGCATCCCCGAAAGGGCATACCGTCTTTGATTATCCTCCAGGTGTTGAAGAAGAGGGTGTGTAGGGGGAGCTCTGCTTCCGGACCCCATGGCTGGTAATTCTCATCCAGGCGGGACACAGTGGAGGGAACCTCCATGTGGCCAAAGCGGAAGGCAAAGGTGAAGACATTGGAAATTCGGGGATCCACAGAGTTATTATAGCCTTGGTAGGGCGGGATCCACTTCTGCATCTCACTACCTAGCACAATGGGTAGGTAGTCCCTAAAGGTGATGATCTGCAAGGAAAAACAAGTCATGAAAAAAAGGATGTGAGAAGACTCAAACCTTTGAGGAGTGAAGTTGGAGCCAAGGATGAGTGGTCAAAAATCAAGGATGGCAAATGGATTGCATATGTGTCTTATGTGTTGCATGTGTCCAATTCTCCTTCCCATAGCCCTAGCTGCTGCTGCGCTGCTGCGTCACTTCAGTCGTGTCTGACTCTGTGCAACCCCATAGATGGCAGCCCACCAGGCTCCCCTGTACCTGGGATTCTCCAGGCAAGAACACTGGAGTGGATTGCCATTTCCTTCTCCATTGCATGAAAGTGAAAAGTGAAAGTGAAGTCGCTCAGTCGTGTCCGACTCTTAGCGACCCCATGGACTGCAGCCTACCAGGCTCCTCCGTCCATGGGATTTTCTAGGCAAAAGTACTGGAGTGGGGTGCCATTGCCTTCTCCGTAGCCCTAGCAGACATTAGTAATTGATCATGACATACTTTCTGCTGATCTTCCATGATCTGTCTCAATATAGGCTCTACTGATCAGTCACTTGAATTTGACATTTGAAATGTACTCTCTTGGCCATCTTTGCTCTAAATTTATGATGAAGCTAACATCACAGTCTCTGTGTATCACTTTAACATAAAATTATATTATTAAACTTTTTCCCACAGGCCAGGGCAAGAGGAATGGAGAACCACAGGAATGAGTCACAGGGTAACCAAGGGGAGTTCATTCAATCCCCCATTCTGAAAGAAGTGCTGCTCCATGGAGAGGTCAGTGTCTTGTTTTATTTTGCTCATAAGAGTGAACTAACATAAACTGAGAAATTTTTGAAAAAATAAAAAGTCATGCCATCCCACAACACGATAATTATGTTAATTGTTTATTCTTTCTAATCTTTATGGTATGCATATTTTAACTTGGTCGTAATCCTAGAAAACATTTATGTGAAATGCATTCTGCTTTTCCACCTAACATCTCTCACGTTTCTATCTAGCTCACGATTATTATCCACTGAACGTGTATAATATTCTCTTGTCCTCACGGGTCCTTCCCATCCCTTCAGCAGCACACACTCTGGGGACACCATCCTTGGAGCAGGCCGCCTGCTCCTCAGGCTCTGGGAGGCAGCAGGAGACGGAACCCTGCCCCTGGTCACAGTGGACTGGCCTGACTGGGGCCCCAGACTAAGCTGGTTAGTCAGATTCTCTTGCTCAGGAATTTAGATTTCAGATGCAGCTATCTTGGACTGTTTCTGATGGTGCTCGATCGGAGGGGACAGACGGATTGTCATTTTCTACCATGAGCAGAAACGCAGAGAAAACCCATCTGCCGAGAAAGAGAGATGTGAGGAGAGAAGAGGCGAGGGAGAGACAGTGAGAATGACTTGCCTTAATTCCAAATGATTTCTAGTCTCTGGCTCTCACCCTTGCTGAGGCCCGACTACACTACACTCATTTCCCTGGGGTTCCAGGAGAAACCTTTAGGAGCTTCCATCTGATTCATGAGTAGGGTGAACCAATACTGAACATCTCAATTATCCCGAGTGGGTTTCTTTTTCTTGTAATCCAAGAAACCCTATGCTGAAGCTCTAACTCTCTCCTGTGACTGTATTTGGAGACAGGGCCTGTAAAGAGGTAATTAAGGTTAAATGACGTCATAAGGGTGGAGCCCTAATCCAATAAGACTAGTGTCCTTACAAGAGAGATGCACACAGGGGGGAAAATCACATGAGAAAAACATACAGTGAAGGTGGCCAAGCCAAGGAGAAAGGCTTCAGGAGAAATCAAATCTGCTAACTCCTTAATCTTGGATTTCCAGTCTCCAGAACTGTGAGAAAATACCTTTCTGTTGTGTAAGCCACCCGGTCTGCATTACTCTGTTATGGCAGCCCAAGCAAACTAATAAAAGCCTCAACTCAGATAGCCTTCAGGTAGGTAAGTTTTATCCTTTGATTTCCTATACATATCTCCAGCAGCAAGATTTATGGGTCTAAATTTTAAAAAAAAATAAGTGTTGAACTGTGGAGATTTTGCTAAGAAATGAATGGAAATAGTTTTCTTGGATGGTTAAAAATATGTGCATGGGGCTTCTGGTTCCAAAACAAGGTGGAGTTCACTCAGTTTTCCTTACTGACTGTAACTAAATAAACCTAAATGTGTCCTCCACTAAATAGAACTAAACGCCCTGGAAATTATCCAACAGACAGCACTAAATAGACTCCGAAAGCTGGTAAGATGGACTAGCTAAAGACCTTGTCAAGGAATGACACAATGGTGAGTTCCTGCATACCCCAGATTAGGTCCATAGGAGGATGGCCATCTTCAACCTCCAATAGAAATAGACAAGAGCAGTTAAGAAAAACCTTCTCTCTCCTTCTCCAGAGGACCTGCCTAGGGGGAAGTTCAGCAAAAACCTAGTAAAGAGTCCCCAAATCTGCTTCACAATTCAAGCCATTAGCCATCTCAACTGTTGATTCACAACCCACCCCACGATCTGCCTGCAGCAGTGAAGCCCCGTGTCTCTGTTCTTCACCCAGTGGCATAGAGACTCAGGCACAGTAGCTTCCATAATTCTAGAAGGTTAACCCATAACGCTAGAAAGTTACTCAGCAACAGAAGGCAGCCAGGAAAGTACCTTCCTGCCCTGCAGACAGAGTCAGCAGGGATTGGGTGGGGACCCCAGAAGAATGAAGAAGAATGAAGCAGACCAGAATAGCATTGTAAGGGCTTAGAAAGCTAAACTCTCATTGGAAGTAAAGCTTGCAAAAGCTTGCCAGAACCTACAACCAAACCTACATGGGGTAACTTATTATTAAATAATATGTGCCTAAATAGAAGATTTAAATAGGATCAGGAGTCTCCTAACATAATAACTGAACTGTCCAGGGTAAAATTGAAAATCACCCATAATACCAAGAACCAGGAAAGCCAAAGTTGAATGAGAAAAGATAATAAACTGACGCCAATACTGGCATGAATCAGATGTTGGAATCATCTGATAAAGATTTTAAAGCAGCTGTCATTAAAATGCCTCAATAATCAATTTTAAGTTATCTTAAATGAAAAAACAGAACATTCCATAAAAGAAGTGCTAAGTCACTTCAGTCGTGTTCAACTCTTTGCAACCCCATGGACTGTAGCCTGCCAGGCTGCTCTATCGATGGGATTCTCCAGGCAAGAATACTGGAATGGGTTGCCATTTCTTTCTCCAATGAAAGAAGTAGAATTTATATAAAAAAGGAACAAACTGAAACTATATAACTGAGAATGCTGCTGCTGCTAAGTCGCGTCAGTTGTGTCTGACTCTGTGCGACCCCATAGACGGCAGCCCACCAGGCTCCCCCGTCCCTGGGATTCTCCAGGCAAGAACACTGGAGTGGGTTGCCATTTCCTTCTCCAATGCATGAAAGTGAAAAGTGAAAGTGGAGTCGCTCAGTTGTGTCCGACTCTTCGGGCCCCATGGACTGCAGCCTACCAGGCTCCTCCGCCCATGGGATTTTCCAGGCAAGAGTACTGGAGTGGGTTGCCATTGCCTTCTCCAATAAGGCGAATCAGTCAGTTCAGTTCAGTTCAGTTCAGTCGCTCAGTCGTGTCCAACTCTTTTCGACCCCATGAATTGCAGCACGCCAGGCCTCCCTGTCCATCACCAACTCCTGGAGTTCACGCAAACTAACGTGAACTAAGAATAGGATATAAGTGAGATATAACTAACTCAAATAAAAACTTGTTGACTAGACCCAGTAGTAAGGTGGACATGGCAGGATAGAATTGAAGACAGATCAATAGAAATTAGTCAATCTGAAAAACAGAAAGAAAATAGACTAAAAAAAAAAAGCAAAAACAAACAAAAAGTCAAACAAACCAGAGCCTCCCTGTTCTGTGGCACAATAACAAAAAATCCAATGTTCACATTAATGGAATTAGAAGAGAAATTGGATGGGACTGAAATAGTATTTGAAGAAATAATGTCTGAACCACCCCCCCCCCCAAAATTAGTGACAGACATACATTAACATATATAAGAAGTTGAATTTCAAACAGAATAAACCCAAAGAAATCTACTGTAAGACACATCATAATTAAGTTTGTGAAAACTAAACACAAAAATTCTTAAAAACAGCCAAGGAGAAATGATATATTACCTACAAAGGAACACCAACTTGAATAGCTTCCCTCATAGCTCAGTTGGTAAAGAATCCGCCTGCAATACAGGAGACCCTGGTTCCATTCCTGGGTCGGGAAGATCCCCTGGAGGGGATAGGCTACCTACTCCAGTTTTCTTGGGCTTCCCTGGTGGCTCAGCTGGTAAAGAATCCGCCTGGAAAGTGGGACGCCTGGGTTCGATCCCTGGGTTGGAAGATCCCCTGGAGGAGGGAAAGGCTACCCATTCCAGTATTCTGGCCCAGAGAATTCCATGGACTGTATAGTTCATGGGGTCACAAAAAGTAGGACACGACTGAGCGACCTTCACTTTCAATTTGAATAGCAGTGAATTTCTCATTTGAAACCATGGAGGCAAGAGGGAAGTGGCACAACATTTTTCAAGTGCTGAAAGAAAAGAACTGTCAACCTTGAATCTAGTATCTGGTAACACTATTCCTCTGGAATAAAAGGGAAATAAAGACATTCTCAGATGAAGGAAAGGAAGGGCATTTACTGTGAGCAGACCTATCCTCAGAGAATGGCTAAAAGAAACTCTTTAAATATAAAGAAATGATAACAGAAGGAGGCTAGGACCTCAGAAAGGAAGGAACAATGTAATAGGTAACATTCCACCCAATAGCAGAATGCGCAAGCTCTTCTTAAGGATCTGTGGAACATTCAACAAGATAACTGTACCAGAGTTACAAAGTAAACCTTAACAAATTTGAAAGAATTGAGATAGTATAGAGTATATTATCTGACAATGATGGAATCAAACTAGAAATCAGTAACAGAAAGGCAGCAGTGAAATCTCTGAACACTTGGAAATAAAATAATATACTTCTAAATAACCTACAGGTCAAAGAGAAAGGAAGTAACAACAAAACATACATATTGAATTAAAATGAAAACACAGTGTATTGACATTTGTGGGATACAATTAACAGTGCCAAGAGACATTTATATCACTTCTAATCCTTATATTAGAAAAGAAGAAAGCTCTCAGATCAATAATCTAAGTTCTCACCTCAATAAACAAGCAGTAAGAACAAAATGAACCTAAAGCAACCAGAATAGACTAAAGAAGAAAAGTCATATAATTATATAAATCTATGCAGAAAAACCACTTGACAAAACCCCACATCTGTTCATTTAAAAACTTTCAGTACACTAGGGAAGAGCAGAACTCCCTCAACTTCATATACAGCACTTACAAAAACTTCACAATTAACATACTTAATGGTAAACCTTGAATGCTTTTCTTTTACTGTTGGGAAGATGAGACTGTCTGCTGTCACCACTCTTACTCAGTATAGTACTGGAAGTTATACTTTCCTTGCCTGTAATAAGGCAAGATAAAGAAATGAAAAACACACAAATTAGAAAAGAAGGAATATAACTAATTATTTATAGATGACACAACTATCTGTAGAAAATCCCAAGGAATCTACAGATTCCTAGAACTGAGCTTAGCAAGGTCATAGGATACAGAATCAACACGTAAAAATCAATTACATTGTTACACACTGATAATGAATATGTGGAAACTGAAATAAGAGATGTAATACCATTTACAATTCTTCCAAAGGAAGTTAATAGTCAGGTATGTAACAAGCATGTATAGGATCTGTATGATTAAAATTATAAAATGCTGATGAAATAAATCAAGGAAAATCTAAACATTTGGAGAGACATACTATGTTTATGGGCTTCCCTGATGGTAAAGAATCTGCCTGCAATGCGGGAGACCTGGGTTTGATCCCTGGGTTGGGAAGATTCCCCTGGAGGAGGGCATGTCAACCCACTCCAGTATTCTTGCCTGGAGAATCCCCATGAACAGAGGAGCCTGGTGGGCTACAGTCCATGGGGTCACAGAGTCAGACATGACTGAGCGACTAACACACACACACACACACACACTGTTTATGTATTGGAAAACTCAACATAGTAAGGATTTCAATTGTCCCTAAATTGATCTAAGGTTTAATACAATTCTTATCAAAATCTCAGCAAGACTTCCTTGTAGATATGGATAAGCATGTTTTAAAATGTATATGGAAAGGTGAAGACACTAACGATAGCCAAAATAATTTTGAAAAAGAAGAGTAAAGTGAGAAGAGTCATTTTTCCTAATGTTAAGTCTTATCATATAACTACAGTTATTGAACACTGGTACTGGTATAGGCATAGACATATAGATTAGTGGAATAGAAAGGGCAATCTAGAAATAGATTGATATAAATATGCCCAAATATTAATAATTTTTGACAAAAGAGCAAAAGCAATTCAAAAGGAGAAAGATAGCCTTTCTATAAGTTGTGCTGGAGCAATAGAAATTCATAGTCACCCTGCCCCTCAATAAACCCTGACCTAAACCTTATGCTTTATACAAAAATTAACCTCAAATGGATCATGAACTTAAATGTAAATGATAAAACCATAGAACGTCTAGAAAAATAAAACCAGGAGATAAATCTTTGGGACCTAAGACTCAGGGAAAGAACTGGGACTTGACACCAAAAGCACAATACGTGAAAGGAAAAAATGGATAAATTTGACTTCATTAAAATGAAAACCCTTACTCTGCAAAGAACTCTATTAAGAGAATGAAAAGACAAAGTACAGACCGGGAGAAAATATTTACAGTCACATATCTGACAAAAGACTCATAGCTAGAATGTAAAAAGAACTGGCTTCCCTGATGGTTCAGATAGTAAAGAATCTTCATGCAATGCAAGAGACCCAGGTTTGATCCCTGGGTCAGGAAGATCCCCTGGAGAAGGGAATGGTAACCCACTCCAGTATTCTTGCCTGGGGAAGTCCATGGACAGAGGAGCCTGGCAGGTTATAGTCCATGGGGTTGCAAAGAGTCAGACACGACGGAGTGACTAATACACACTGAAAACTCAACATCAAAATACAAACTCTAATTTGAAAATGGGCAAAATAGGGACTTCCCCGGTGGTCCGGTGGTTAAGAATCCACCTTCCAATGCTTCCAGTGCAGGTGCCTCGGGTTCCAGTCCTGGTCTGTGCACTAAGCTCCCACTGCGGACAACTACCCTGGTGCACCGAAACTGCTGAGCTCACAGATCTTTCACAGTGAAAGATCTCACGTGCCGCAACTAAGACCCAAGGCAGCCAAAAAACAAACAAAATAAAAGCAAACAAAAAAAAGGAAACGGGCAAAATACATGAACCAAAGTTTTACTGAAGAGGATATCCAGATGGCAAAAAAAAAAAAAAAAGCATGTGAAAAGATGTTCAGTGTGATCAGCCATCAGGTAAATGCAAAGGAAAATCACAATGCAGTATCATTACATACCTATCAGAAAGGGCGAGTGAAGTGAAAGTCGTTCAGTCGTGTTTGACTCTGCCATCCCATGGACTATACAGTCCATGGAATTCTCCAGGCCAGAATACTGGAGTGGGTAACCTTTCCTTTCCCCAGGGGATCTTTCCAACCCAGGGATCGAACCCAGGTCTCCTGAACTGCAGGCAGATTCTTTACCAGCTGAGCTACAGCTGGTAAAAAAGTAGCACAAGGGAGTAGTGTGGTGACGGAAGAGCTAAGTGTCTTTATTGTGGTGGTGGTTACATGAAATTACACATTTTTCATGATACAATTGCATGAAGCTACACACACACACATATACACACCACACACGAATTGACTGCATTTATTATTGGTGAAATCTATTAAACTTTATGATTCATATCAATGTTAACTTCAGGCTTTTGCAATTGTACCATAGCTATGCAAAATGTTAGCATTGGGGGAGACTAGGTGCATGTACATTTTGGGGGCTACAACTCCCTAAGCATCTACAAGTATTTTTAAATAAAATGTTTTTTAAAAAAATGTGTATGGTTAATGTCAACATATCCACCTTTCTAAGTCTATTCTAGTCAATCAGTTGATCAACAATAGCAATTGACTCGTGTCTGTGACCTGTGGCTTAGGTGTGGGATTAAAAGATAATGGTGATGGAAAATAATGGTGATGGAACCATCCCAGGAGTGATGGAACCAGTGGTCCCAGTGACGGCACCTGAGGGGGCACACTGAGTGACCAACATATGAATGACCTGCTGACACCCCAAATCCAGGGATTCATTTTGGGGCAGAGAAGCTGAAGAAACAGAAGGGAGGGTTTACAAGAGTGAGACAGTGGGAAAGAAGCAGGAGAGCAGAGGAAGCGGGGATGGAGGTCTGGCAGCAGGCAGAAGGCAGAGCCGGGTGAGTGAGCGAGTCTGGTGTACAGGCAGTGCTCCCGGGCTTCTCACCTGTATGAAGGCTCCCAGGATTTTCCGGGCTTCCTGGTAGAGCTTCTCTCCATTCCAGTGAGGGTTGAGTTTCTTTAGTTCTCTGGCCAGCCGGTTGTGCTCCCGGAGAAGGAGGGTGTGGGCAGTGGCCAGCAGAATCTGCTCTGAGGCTCGAAAATCTCCTGAAAGCCCAGAAGGCAGGAAGGTGGGTTCACCCCGAGCAGCCCCTGAACCCAGTAACCTACGCAAAGAAATACATGATGGTGCTCCAGCGGGAAGCTCTCTTAAGTCCCTCCTTATATTTAATTTAAGCTGGAAAGAGAGCTGAGTTGTGATTTACAGATTTGAATCCCAGCTCTGCACACACACCTTTTAGTTCTGTGACTTTGGACAAGTTACTTAATGTTTCTAAACCTCAGTCTTCATATCTGTGAAAATGGGGATAATAAGGTTGACCCCCCAACTAGACTGTGGTAAAGACTACAAATGACATTAAGAAGTAAAATTTTGCTAATTAAATCCAAATTGCCTTCTAAGACAGGACCTACAAATGATTGAGGGGCTTTTTATTGTTCAGAGCAACTCTGACGGTTTTAGGAATGCAAGTTTGAGGGCAGGAACCTGAGAAGGGTTAAATTATTCCGTGTAATAAGGAGACGAATCTAGAGATGGGGGCTGTTGGGAGGAGAGGGTCGTGTAGATGGTGAAAGACCAGGTGCTTTACAGGGGGCTTCTTTTTGTGTCCTCTAATCGTCAGAAAGTCTGTGAAATTCACAAATGCTTGGTCTTAGTGGATATTTTTATGGAAAGCAGGAAGGGCTTGGTTTTGTGTCTGGACTGATGTGAGATGTGTGTGGACACAGAATCCCAGGGATCTAGCAAGAGACCTGGGCCTTCTGCCATGTCTGAGTGGGCTTCATCCTAGAAGACTGGATTTTTGGAAGAGATAAGACCTCTGGAAGCCAAAGGCAGAGAGGACCAGGAATGAGCCCCTAGAATGAGAATTGGAGGCTTCAGTTGCATAGGCTGCATGGAGTGGGGCCTCTGTGCCAAGATTATAAAAAGCCTTAAAAATATACATTCCTTTTGATTTATATAGAACTTCCTCCTCTAGGAAGTTATCTTAGTAAACTTATTGAAAATCAGCACAAGGATTCATCAACAAGGATGCTCACGACCTTAAAAACAGCAACAAAATCACAGAAAAGCTAAAAATGACTTAAACGTCTCCAAATAGGGTTGGTAAAATAAATTATGATAAACATATGCCATGGAATGCCAGGTAACCGTTAAAGATCATGATGTAGAAGAAAAAATATTTAAAGACATGATAGGTGAAGAGAAAACATCGGATTACAGAGCCGCACTCTAGTATGACCCCAATTGTGTAAAACAATGTAGAGCAAGATCTATGATAGGAAAAAAGCTGGAAAGATAGGCCTTAAAATGTCAACGATGATTATCTGTGAGTAGTGGGATTTTGTGGATTTTCTTATTTTCTTTGTGCTTTTCTGGATTTTCATAATTCTTTTTTTTTTTTTTTACATACACTGAACACATGTTCCTAGATCCTGTATTTGTCTGGGCCCTTCTGCCAGTCCTGGACCAGTGCCTGCGGCAGTGGTGGCTTTCAGTGTGTATTTTTCCAGAAGACAATGAGAAGAAGCCTCCAGTGCTTGGAAGCCACCCAGCACCCTTGAGAAGCTCTTCCAGCCTCTCTCTGCTCTCAGTCCCCAGGATAATCCCTTTGTCCTTGGGCCCCTCTATTCCCAGCCTAGACTCACCCGCCAGGAAACAGGGCACGCGGGCGGTGGTGTTGATGAACTCACAGGGGCTCGGCTTCTTGTTGTTAAAGGGCAGGTAGGCCAGCCCGTGGTCCCAGGCTTCTTGGTTGACAGCCATGAGGCCCAGCGGGCTGCTGAGGTTCCGGAGACGGCTGGCCAGACTGGGCTCAGAGCCGTACACTAAGCTGGCGTCCAGGAAGGAGGTCACAGCATTGATCTGTTCTCGGGCCAACGACTGGTAAGGTGGAGTGGGGCAGACAAACCCGGCTCGGAAGAAAGGCATGCATTTCCCTTGAGTCTTCAACTTGGGATCATTTTTCGGGAACTGCAGAGAGATGGGGGTGGGTGACTGCAGAGGTGGTACAGCCGGCAGCCTCTCCCCAGGGTAGGTCTGGATGCAGCTGGCAAAGATGCTGATGGTGCCCTCCTGGGACCCTGGTGCCAGACACTGGCTCCAGAGGCCTCGTGCTGACGCTACATCCTGGGCCCCCAGGACCCTGAAGTTCACTACCTCCTGCTGTGTAAAAGGGCCAAGAGGAAAAGCTCCAAATTTTTGGTTGCGAGGGAGTCCTGAGATCTGGGCACAGGGAAGCAGGACATGAGGCAGGAAAGAGTTTGTTAATAATTGCTACTAACAACAGCTACCATTTATTTATTTTGGACCTACCATGTGCTTGGTATCGTGCATACTTTATCTCACTTTGGTCCTCATAAAATCCTGTAAGGTAGGTAATTCTGTCCCACTTGATGAGAAAACTGAGGCTCCAAAAGGTTAAGTAATTTGCCCAAGAACTTACAAACTGAAAGGGAAAGATGTGGGACTCAGATCTAGGTTGACCTTACTCTACAGCTTATGTTCTTCACGTGCTGTGCTGCGCTAAGTCGCTTCAGTTGTGTCCGCCTCTTTTCGACCCTATGGACAGTAGCCTTCGGGCTTCTCTGTTCATGGGATTCTCCAGATAAGAAAACTGGAGTGGGTTGCCATGCCCTTCTTCAGGAGATCTTCCCAATCCAGGGATCGACTCCATGTCTCTTATGTCTCCTGCATTGGCATAAGTGCCACCTGGGAAGCCCGTGTTCTTTATAACACAACACATATTCTTGATATGCTTGAGTGAATAAATCACGCTCTCACTGTAAAACCCACGAATAAGACGAAAGGTGCGCCACTGCAAATTCCTTTCCCTTCCTGTTGGAAATTCCCATAAGTCCCTGCTGCTCGTTCTGACTCATCCATCACTCAGCTCTTTCTGAGAGTAGCCTTCCTGGACGCCATGATGACTCACGGTGGCATTCCACAAATTTACTGGGTATACAATGACTCTCCTGGGGATCTGGATAAAATGTAGATCCTGCTTCCCAATGTTTGGGGTGCGGTTTGAGATTTTACATTTCTAATAAGACCCCCGGTGACATCAGGGCTGCTGGGCCAGGGATGAAGAAAACCCTCTCCAGAGCTTCCCAGTTTTGCCACTAGTGATTACTTGTCCATTTCCCACACAGGTCCTCTGTCCTGGAGGGAAGGGATGCTGTCTCGTTCACCTTTGAATCTCAAGTGCTTAGTGTGTTGCCTGATGATGGCAGATGATGGATGTCTACTTACTAAATAAGTGGGCGAATGAATGAATAGAATGTGAGAGGCTTGGGAAGCTGTCAGATCAGCATTCACGATCTCCAGGAGGTCCTGGCTGATGGGCTGGGAACACCTGCTACACCAGGGAGGCAAGCAGTTTGCCAGGGGCCCCCCCGCTGCAGGGGCCTACCATGATGGGGAAGCAGTTGTCTCCCTGGATACAGTACTCCTCACACTGGGTTTTAGAGTGCTCGTTGCTCCCCAGTTCCGTTTCCGGGGCGAAGTCCAGGTCGTGGTCCACAATCTGACCCCACTGCATGAAGAGCAGGGACCTGTTTTGGTCCAGAACACCCTCTTCGTCCAGGTAGCCTACAATTTTGTTGGATACCTCCCGGGCCTACAGATGGAGACAGAAGGAGAGGGAAGAAAAGGTGCTTTGAAGATTCAGATTGAACGCAGTACACTGAGTACCCATGACGTAACAGGTACACTTCCTCTTCAGGACAAGCTCTGAAGTGGGTGGCATTACTCCCGTTCTGAGTCCAAGAGGGGTGAGAGCAATCACCCACTTCCTGCAGCTACAAAGGGCCAGGTCTGTATGACTTGATGGTTTCAAGGCCAATGCCCTTTTCACTCAAAGAGGGTAAACAAAGACAGGCTGTCCCTTAAGTAAATGCCACGGAGGAGGTGCCAGGTGTCTGGAACCAGGAACAGAGGGGCTCTAGGGAGGGCCTGCCAACTCAGATGAGGCCAGTAGATGGGACCTCCAGGCAAACAACAGCTGATGCACTCCAGGGGCTGCGGCAGGACAAGCGCCAGCAGGATGGCGCAGGGAGGCCATCTGCTTGAGAGACCCCGGGGTACTTGGCTTGATGGTGGCTGGGCCATGACCACCACGTGGCTGGGCTCGGGACGCGGGATCTGCAGCCCTCTAGTGGCGTTTTCCGGAACACGACGAGGGAGCGAGTCCCCATCTCCGTGTCTCCCCCGGTGTGGTTCTCCCGCGCGTCCGTCTCTCCTCGCGCCCGTGTCTGCGTCCTCTGCTTGGGTACTTAGCGGGGCGCCTCCCTTCCCCTCTGACTCCATGTGCCCGCGCCAGCTCGGGGTTCGCCCCCTCCCCGCGGCCGCGCTCACCAGCGGGACGCGGAAGCCGTTGCGCGTCTTCCTCTGCGTCCAGCCGAAGGGCAGGGCGAGCCCGTCCTCGTACTCCGCCGGCAGCCAGCGCGCCAGCGCCCTGTTGGCGGCGCCCAGTGCGGGGCTCCTCCTGAAACGGCAAGGCTGGCCCTCAGCCTCGTTCGGCTGGCTCCCGGGTCTGCTTCTCCGCACATCCTACGGGGATCCCCCGGGGAAGGACTGGAGCCTCTGCCCCAGGGAGACTGGATGCGGAGGAGGTGCCTCTCCTGTGTGAGGTGGTCTGGACCACTCCCATCCCCGAAGGCTCCGGGCTCCTCCGCCCCCGGGAAAGGCGCTCCTTCCAGCCGGATATACGGTGGTTTCTTTAGACAAGTTGGGAAAGTGAGGCGGGTTCCAACAGAACGGATTCCAGAGGGACGCTGGCCTGGGAGGGTGAGGTCGTGGGAGTCCTGCCTGTAGTGCCCAAGGAGCCAAGCCTCTGGCTGGGCTGGGCGGGGCAGGTGGGCCACCCTGCCCACTACACACCCCCATGGCCGCTCACCTGTTATTACAGTCTCCCGTGATGGTGCGGTAAGGGCTGTTTTCATCACATTTCACCAGAGGAACCGGGGCACCGCAGCCCACCTCCCAGGAGAGTGCAGTCAAGTCCAGGCTAGGGTCTGAAAGAGAAGAGATGCCACAGGGCAAGGTGGTGTCAGAAAACCCTCTATCCTTCCTGTGCCTGGGTTCTTCCTCCATTCCGAGGCCCTGAGGGGAGGTTCATCTTTTGGACCTGATTTTTGGGAGAATACATTTTACATTCTAAGCAAGCGTTTCTCAAGGGGTTTCACCTTTAATCCTGACAACTCATTAAGGTAAAACTTTTAATTCTCATTTTACAGAGAAGAAACTGAGATCACAGGGTTCCCAAGACTTGTCCAAGGCAGCACAGATTAGTAGTATCTCCAGAACTGTTAGTAATTCTTGGTCTATCAGATTATTTGAATCAATGGACTTTTCTTTTAGAATAAAAGTACCCCCTGAGAGGTTAGGTGCATGTTAGTATGAGTTAGTTTGATAAGATTGCTTTTCTTCTAAAGCTCCACTGATGGGTATGTCCCTGGTGGTTCAGTGGTTTAGACTCCACACTTCCACCATAGGGGTTAAGAGTTCACCCCCTGGTTGGGGAACTAAGATCTCAAATGCCACATGGCATTGCAAAAAAAAAAAAAAAAAGTAAAAAAGTAAAAAAGTTCCACTGACCTCTAAAGTACTAAGCACACAAGAATCTAAATGGAAAGATATTGGGAAGGGACTGGCCATTTTTAAGTGAGGAGCCCTGTGGTCTTGGGCGGGGGTGGGGGGAGGTAACAGTGGGTTGTTTTAGGTATCAGAGGCCTTCATGAGTGCACAGAAGAGAGAGCCGCCCAAATCCTAGAGCAGCCTGTACTCCATTCTGGTACCTGCAGGGAAAAGGAGTCAGGGGGATCCAGCCCTGGGGGGCTTCTTCAGGGGGCTCATCTGCAGAAATGGGCAGGGGCCAAGGTTCAAGCCCCAGCACCTTTTGAGTCTCATCGAGTTCAAAGCGCTCCCTCCTTCTCCCTACCTTGTCCTGGTTTCCTCCTTCCTTTGGGAACTTTGGAATTTTCCCATGTCCTAGGCCAGGTATCTTCCCTCACTTGAAGTTTTCCCAGCAAGAACCTGCAGTCTCTTCCTTCCGTCAAGATCAATCCCCTTCCTCCATGACCGTCCATGAACTGTGACATTTGGCCAGGGGTGGGGTGGAGGGGTCGAGGAGCTCATGATCAATTGGCAAGCTCATTGTTTCAGCTCCACAGTATCCAGAACAAGAGGGACAGTTCCTCATCCGTGACATAATCCCAGTAAATCTCCCTTGACACAGGTGGATTAAATATCCTTTTTACAGGAGGAAGTGGTGGCACTGTGGTTTGAGACAGGGATCCCATGTTTATTGACTTTAGTTTTTCCTCTGGACAGAGGCCTTACAGCTGGTATTATGCCAAAGGGCACGAATGTCGCCTCATTTGGAGTTGGCAATGTGACCTTGCTGGGCCCGAGTTCCTTTCTCTGCCGAAAGAGCACTGACCTGACTGTCCTCCCAGCCCCTCTTTGCTCTGAGGGAGAGAGAAGAGGGCTCCCAATAGGAGCTGCAGTCTTGATGGCTTCTGCTCTTTCCCCCAGGGAGACGAGCCCTTCCTGCCACTGGGGGGCTGGTGGGATTTCCATACCTGTGACGTTGGTCAGGGTTGTGTCCCGCCTCAGCCTCTTTAAGGACTCCTCCCACACCTGCCCGTTGCGAATGGCCGTGCGGGTCCGGCCCTTTGCGTGCTTGAAGTACTCTGAGAGCTGTTGGGTGGTGGGTGCCTCAGAGCTCAAGGTCGTCTTCAGCCTACAGTGGAGAGCAGTGGGGGAGCCATGGGGGTGTGGGCAGCAAGCAGGAGCCCCCCACGTCTGTGCTCTCAGGACTTTTACTCAGCTGTCCTCGGATGCCTCTGGAAAACCGCCTCTGGGAGGAGGAAGCTGCAGTGTGTCTTTAAGCTTGGTGAAGTCTGTTTCTGAGGGAAGGCAGGCAGATGGACCTGAGAGCTTCCTGAATTAGAATCAGAGGGTTGCCGCTGCATTGGCGGCTTGCGGCTCAGTTGGGGAAACCAAATACGCCTAAGTCCCCGGATGTACGATTCCGACTGAGGAGCCCTTGACTGTGGAACCCCCTCTCACGGAGCCTTGGGGGCAACCAATTGATGCCAATACTGGCGTGAACCAGATGCTGGAGACATCTGATAAAGATTTTAAAATGATTTAAAATCCGCTGTCATAAAATGGTTTAATAATCAATTTTAAGTTTTTCTTAAATGGAAAAATAAAACCCAGACCATTCCACAAAAGTAGAATTTATTATGTAGGGCTGAGTCCCTTCGCGGTTCATCTGAAACGACCACAACATGGTTAATCGGCTATACTCCAGTACAAAATAAAAAGTTAAAGTTTGAAAAAAAGAGTAGAATTTATTAAAAAAAGAAAACAACAAGTCGAAATTATAGACCTGGAAATACCTTAACTGAAATAAAAAGCTTGTTGGCTAGACCCAGCAGTCAGGTGGACATAAGAAGACAGAATTGAAGACAGGTCAATAGAATGAGGTCAGTCTGGAAAAACAGAGAGGAAATAGACTTCTACTACTAAGCAAGGTGAGGTGGGTGAAGTCCTGCATGAGAACCCTCTCCCCACTCCTGTGTGAGATGAGGGGTCCTGTCAGATGATCTGAAATTTTGGAAGTGGCTTAAACTCTCAGGAAGACAACCTTGCTTTTGGGATACACTTCACAGGACGTGACTATTGGCCTGTCCCTGTGGATCAAGTCATTAACTCTACTTCTAGCATGCAGGGGCCTGGTGTCTCAGCCGGAGGGGTGACTTGGACAAGCAGGCCGACCTGGGCTCCGGGGGAGCAGGCAGGGCTGTGGAGGAACTCTTTTTCCATCTCCAGGCCTCTGGCCTCCTCCTAGTCCTCACCCTCCCCCACCTGGATGGTTGCAGCAGACTACGGCCTCCCCTCCTGTCCTCCTCCCATCCATTCTCCACCTGGCTGCAGGAGGGAGATTTTTCGAATGAAAAGCAGACCAGGCTACTCTGATTTAAGCACTTTCTTGGCTCACCCTGTGGCGTTCCTGAATCCATGGTCTTATAGTGTACATGCTCATAGCATTATGTGAGCTTTGCCTCTGTCTAGCTCCCAAACATTTTCATCACCTGCAAAGGAGACCCCACACCCATGAACTGTCATGCCTGAGACCTCCCCTTCTCCCCCAGCCCCTCCAAGCCACTGCTCTGCCTCTGACCCTCTGACTCTCAGGCTCCACCTGTGTGTCCTCTTTTCCTACCGCCACCACCAGCATGGCCTTCTTTCCGTGTCCTAAGCACCCGAAACTCTTTCCTGCCTCAGAACCTTTGCCTACACTGCCCCCAGGCCCTGTAATGCTAGCCCCTGGCTCGCTACATGGCCTGTTCCTTCTCATCCTCCATCAGGCTTCCCTGCTTTCTGCAACTAGAGTAGCAGCCACTGCTCTGTTTATTTCCTTCATTGTCCTCATCACAGTTTGTGGGGCACTGGAGTGTTTATTTGCTTGTGAAAAAAATGTTTAAATGTGATTATGTCTCCACGAGGTCCCTGAATCCAGGAACTAACCAGTGGGGATGAGTTCCAAGGCAGAGCTGCTCATCCTGGGCAGCATGACTCAAAAAGGAGGTGCTGAACATGGATTTTGTGGCTTTTAGTCTCCCCCCACCTTGGGCTATAAAAGGGTTGACATTAGGAGGGAGAGAGAAGGTTCATTGGGAGACAGTGGCTGAAAAACCGGACATTTCCCTCCCACCACTGTGGGGCTTCCTCTTTGCTCTCAGTCCCGTGACAAGGTCCTTACAAGGAGGACAGGTGCTCACTTTGGCAGCACATATCCTAAAATTGGGACTATACAGAAAGGATTAGCATGGCCCCTGCACAAGGACGACAAGCAAATTTGTGAAAGGTTCCATATTTTTACCTAGAGACAGATTTTTACCTTTGTCATACAGGGTGAAGTAAGTCAGAAAGAGGAAAAATATTGTATAATATCACTTAAATGTGGAATCTAGAAAAACGATACAGATGAGCTTATTGGCAAAGCAGAAACAGAGTCACAGATATAGAGAACAAACTTACGGATACCAAGGGGAGGATATTACAAATTGGGAGACTGGGACTGACATATATACACTCTTATGTACAAAATAGGTTACTAATGAGAACTGAGGGTATAGCACAGGGAACTCTACTCAATGACCTGTGCTGACCTAATTGGGAAGGAAATCCAGAAAGGAGTGGATATATGATACATGTAGCTGATTCACTGTGCTGTACTAACACAACATTGTACAGCAACTATACGCCAATAAAAATTAATTTAAAAAAAAGTGAAAAAGAAGAGGGTGCTGCTGTGTGTCCTGGAGTTGTGGCTGGTGGTTAACACCTGCCCAAAGAGCCTAAAGAAAACAAGAAAAGAGGAGGTGGCTGACACTGCGCCCCTAACAGCAGAGTAAGCCAGACAGGCCGGCGCAGGGCCCTGATCCACACATCCTCCAGCGGCAGGGCAAAGCTTTTAGTTCTCTAACCCGTGTGTGCATGCTCAGTCATGTCTGACTCTTTGGGACCCATGGACTGTAGCCCACCAGGCTCTGTTTGTTTTGTTTTGTTTTGGTCCAGGGGATTCTCCAGGGAAGAATACTGGAGTGGGTTGCCATTTCCTTCTTCAGGGGATCTTCCTGACCCAGGGATGGAACCAGCGTCTCCTGCATTGGCAGGTAGAATCTTTACCATTGAGCCACCTGGGAAGCCCCTCTTTGTACCGTGGTCCCAAATCAAATCCCAGAGACAGTTTTGGGTAAAGTAGAAAAGGATAGATAACTTTATTGCTTTGCCAAGCAAAGGGAGACACACCAGGGTCCTGCCTTGAAAAACTGTTTGGTCTTCTGGAGCCTCTTTAAAGGGGACCTGGGTCAAGATGATATACGGAAGGACTAGGGAGGGAGCCACAAGCTCCCGGGCTGCGGCTTGGAGCTGTGAGCTACTGGTCAGATACTTCTCTGGGTCAGAGACTTGGCAGCAGAGTGTGTGAGAGCCGAAAGTGCCCAAGGAGGGAAGGACTTCTGATCTCCCCATCCCACCTCCAGGCACTATATTATCCAAGTGATTTAGGCTTTGTCATTCTATATCTCTCCTTCTTTCCCTCAGCTTAACCCCTAAGAGTCAGAAACCTGGGCTGGGGGATGGCAAGAAGCCCGGGAAAGAGGGACGACAGACTGTGGACCCTTCCTTCTCTCTGAAGTCTACAGCAGCTCTGAGCAGAGGAAAGTGAGAGGCTCGGGGCTTCATCTTCCTCTGCTGATATTTGAGTTCCTGAAAGGATGCTGTTCTTGGGACTAGAAGAGATTAGAGCACATCTTGTCCTCTAAAAGTCAGCCAAGAAGTTGGGGGACCTCTTGAGAGTTTATGAAAGGGCCAAGGGGGAGTGAAACCCCAAGATCAGTAAAAAGACAGCAAGAGGAATGAGCAATGTGGTTTTCAGCTCCATGAAGTGATTACTCTGGTTTGTCTGCCTCTCTGGCTAAAGCATGTGCTTTCTGAGGGCAGGGACACAGTCTGCACTGCTTATTCTGGGAAGCCCAGCCCCTCCCCGGGTTGGGAGGTAGCTGACTCTGCCGGTGTCCTGTATGTTCCCCGAGTGGCCTTTGGGCCCCTCCCCTGGCTACTGCGGGTGCAGCTGCAGTTGATGGCTCATGCCTCTAACTTTCTTGGGCAATGGCTTCTGAGTCAGGGGAGCTGCCTGTCTGAATGCCTGGGAGTCACACAGTGGGATATACGCTCTACCCGCCCCCGCACCCCACCCCAGCCCCAGTACCGAGCTTGCAGCACATCTGGCTGAGTCAAGGACACCTTTGGCAGGTGAACGCTCTGCTGCCTTGCTCAAGGTAGGACAGGCTCTGAGATGCAGCCCACACTCTGGATCTCCCTGCAGGGTCAGCTGGGGCTGGGCCTTAAACCACATCCCTGCTTGTCGGCCTTCTTTTTACCCATCTGGCCTCACTCCTTGGCTCCACTAGAGCTTCCTGAGAGTGCTCCCCGGTAAGTCACCTGTATGTGATGCAGATCTTAGCTTCTGTTTCTAAGGGCTTGATCTAAGTCATGCTGAACGAACGAAAAACTACTGACCGGTTTTCTGAGACTCTGGAAGGCACGACCCAAGGAATCACTTAACTATAGGAAAGAAAGTGCTCATGAGATCAGATGAGACATCCCCTTTGAGGAAACTTCGAGGCTGAGGATTTTAGGAGCCACGGGCTCTTACTCCTGCTTGGCCCCTGCTCGCAGGCGAGGGGTGGGAGGGCAGGCTGTATAATTGCTTTGGCTTACTGGCCTGTCAGGACTGGTTTAGACCCACTTGTCCTTAACAGGAAGCCCAGGAAGGAATGTGCATGGTGTGTGTGTCTCACCCACCTGGTCCGGGAATCCAGGAAGGCCTTGTTGACCTGGATCTTGACCTTACTCACAGCATCAGAGATGGTGGTGGTGCTGGCGGCCTGTGCTTGGAGAGGGAAACAAGGAACAAGGTATCAGACGCCACTCTTTGGAGAAGCCCTTTGCTCTGTCCCCCTCTTTCTCTGCTATTATCCCCACTCTTCAAATCTGAGCAGGAAGAGGTCAAGATTAGGAAACATTCCTCCGGAGGAAAAGCCAAGAATGAGAAGAATATTCTCTGATCCTCAATAGGTTATCAATGTCGCTCTTTAGGAGTCCACTAGAATACAGTCATCCCTCAGTATCCGCAGGGGATTTGTTCCAGGAACCCCCAGAATGCTCATGTCCTTTATATAAAATGTATTTGTAAATCTATCACATCATCCTATATACTTTAAATCATAAGTTATCATTTCTAGATAACTTATAATACTTAATGCAATGTAAATTTCATGTAAATAGCTGCCAGAGTGCATTTTTTTTTTGAGGGTGTGTTTTCTGGAATCTTAAAAAAATATATATATATTTATTTATTTGGCTGTGCTGGTTGCAACATGTAGCATCTTTAGTTGAGGCATTTGAACTTCTAGCTGCAGCATGTGGGATCTAGTTCCTTGAGCAGGGATCAAACCCAGATCCCCAGCACTGGGAGCATGGAATCTTAGCCACTGGATCACCAGGGAAGTCCTTGGAATCTTAAAAATAAAATACTTTCAATCTACTGATGATTGAATCTGCTGATGCATAACCTGCGGATAGAGGGCTGGCTGGATCCAGTGATGGGATTAAGATGTGTGACCACTCAGACTGGATCTGGATACTGGACTGTGGGATTTGTTTGCTTCTTGGTGAGGTGGACCCATACACAAGTCCCTCAAAGGGCTTAGCTAATCATCAGGATCCCGAGATAGGGAAGGAGATGGCTTAGAGTAGAGGTGGGTTTCCTTCTTTGCATTCCTATTAGGGTCTGGAGTGGTGGGGAATCAGGATGAAGTCTTTGAACAAGGGGAGTGTAGTGGCTTAAATAGTGTCCCTCCAAGATACATGTCCATCTAAAACCTTAGAATGTGACTTTAAGAAGAAGTCATAAGGGCCCGGGATTAGAGGGTGCTCTATATCTGTTGACTAGTGGCTTTATCACAAGGGGCAAGGACACGCAAGAGGACCCCCCCAGAGAAGCAGGCTGTGTTGGAGTGATGCAGCTGTAAGTCAAGGATGGCTGGGAGCCACCAGGAAGAGGGAAGGAAGTATTCTCCCCTTGAGCCTTTAGAGCAGCATGGGCCACTAACCCCTTGATTTTGGACTTCTAGCCTCCTGAACTGGAGGAGACGAAATCTCTTGTCTTAAACCACCCAGACTGTGGTCCTCTGTAACCGCAGCCCCAGGAAACCAGTGCAGGGTGGCACTTACCAATTGTGTCAGATGCTGCAACCTCGAATAAGGTCACGGAAGCCAAAAAGACTGGAAGTTGGAGACAGACCCACATCGCTGAAACAAGACCCCGGATGAGGGTGTGAGCCTTGCAGGATCCCTGTGGGTAGGACTGACTCAGAGAAAGAGGATGAGAAAGCAGGGAAAGCCCAGAGAACACCAGACACCCTAACATGAGAGCAAAGGAGGGGAAACCATAGTAACTAACTAAGCACTGGACCATGCTGGTGGTGGTTTAGTCATTAGTCATGTCCAACTCTTGTGACCCCACGGATTGTAGCCGGCGAGGCTTCTCTGTTGATGGGATTTCCCAGGCAAGAATACTGGCGTGAGTTCCCATTTCCTTCTCCAGGGGATCTTCCCAAGCCAGAGAACAAACCCTCACCTCTTGCATCTTCTTCACTGGCAGGCAGTTTTTTTACAATATGTGCAGACCCATGCTTGGGCTGCCCTGGTGGCTCAGACGGTAAAGAACCTGCCTGAAATGTGGGAGACCTGGGTTCAATCCCTTGGTTGGGAAGATCCCCTGGAGAAGGGCATGGTAACCCACTCCAGTATTTTTGCCTGGAGAATCCCCATGGACAGAGAAGCCTGGCGGGCTATAGTCCATAGGGTCACAAACAGTCGGACACAACTGAGTGACTAAGCACAGCCCAGCACATGCTAAGTACTGGGAGATAAAAGGGGCCATAGTAGAAGGAAAAGGACTTAGGCTTTGGGGTCAGAAGGGCCTGAGTTGTACTTATGCATTGCCCTAACTAGCTCTGTGATATTGGGCAGGTTACTTAACATCTCTGGGCCCCTGGCCCGATTGAGTGAGAGGGTTGGACCAGGTGATCCAGGATGTCTGATTCTGACCCAAGATCCTGAACCCGTCTTGTGACAAGTAACACATGCTGTTACCAAACCTGAAACATATCTTTGGAGTCCCCTTCCTCTGTCCCCTCAGGATGTATTGCTCCCTGGAAGCCATCCTGCTCTGGCCCAGCCCCAGGGGAGTGAGCCTCAGAGGAGGACACCCAGTTCCTTCCTTCAGGGCCTGGCAGGGCTTCACCCTCCCTCAAGAACTGACTTGATGGAGCATGAGAATGAAAGTTGTGGCAGAGCTCACAGCTGTGTCCCAGGTTGCCTGGAGAGATTCCTGCTCTTAGATGAACTTTAACTCATGATTTAAACTAAGTCATCAGATTAAAATCAGGCAGCTTTGTTTGCTGATAAGGGGCTTTGGGGCTCAGAGTGTTTGTTAGGTTTTGTGGAACAGACCCAGAGTATCATTTGAGGAGATTCTAGCTCCAGCCTGGGAGGCACCCATGGTGTCCAGATGGAATGATCATGTATCTAGACTCTGTTCTTCTTAAGAGTGCACAAGTTCTCCCTGTAGTCTGCATTCAACAGACAGACTCCAGAAACGACCTCAGATTGGCTGCCCACTCCGTGTCTACTCAAAGCTCCCCAAGAGAAATTGTGGTTCTGGGGCTTTGCCTGAAAGACCACCCAGGCACCGCCTCCAGATAATCTCCAGAAAAGATGAACCATGTATCTGTACAGGTAAGTTTCAGCCTCCATTACACTCTGTCGCTCTTTCTCTCTGACCTTGGATGATCCCCTGGATGATTTTCATCTTGGATGTGCTTTCTGTAAGCTAACTGTAGGAAAAGAAAGGGCAAAGTATGACTAAATACCTCTCTGGCCAGGATTCTCCCTGGCACAGTTTTCTTCCCAAGAGAAAAACAGTTAGACTCCTCAGGGGGCTCCTGTCCTTACACCTCTGGGGCCTTGAGAAGAAACGCAGTCCTCCTCTTTGTGATTCAGGGACACCACTGAGCCAGCAGAAATCTGCCTTTTCAGGCAAACACAGGTGATGATTTGGAGTAAAAGCATCATCGATATTATTTTAAGTTGTGGTAAAAACACATAGCATAAAATTTACCACCTTAATCATTTTAACCAGAGAGTATAGTAATGATAAATGTATTTACATTATCGTACAACTGATCTTTAGAACTATTTCATCTTGCAAAACTGAATCTCTGTACCCACTAAACACCAACTCTCCCATCCCCCTTTCTCCCAGGCCCTGGCAGCCACCATATCATTGATTTTTAAAGAGAGCTGAGGCACATACAAGTATTCATTATATTATTCTTTCAATGACTAATGTGTGTCATGATATCAAATACAAAAAGTGAAAGGTTAGCCTGTGGAAAAGGGCATCAGCTGAAATAGACTGAGGAAGAAAAATATCATAGGCCAAGAAATAAAAGTTGAGAAATCTGAACAGGGAAAAGTTCTCAGAGACTCATTTCTCCTCTCCTTTCCTTGAAACCCCCTTCATACTCCCCCCACTGAAAAGTGATGGGAAGTGAAGTGAAGTGAAGTCACTCAGTCGTGTCAGACTCTTTGCGACCCCATGGACTGTAGCCTACCAGGTTCCCATAGATGGAAAATCCCATCTATGGGATTTTCCAGGCAAAAATACTGGAGTGGGTTGCCATTTCCTTCTCCAGGGATCTTCCTGACCCAGGGATTGAACCCGGGTCTCCCACATTGTAGGTAGACGCTTTTACCGTCTGAGCCACCAAGGAAGCCAGCAAAAGTGATGGGAAGGAACCTCAAAGCCAAAGCTAAGTTATTTTTCATCTCTGAATCATCTTTCCTGGTAGGTGTGAAGGAAGCACAAGGGAGAGAACACCGAGCCCAGCAAACACAAGGTCATGCCGTTGGGAAACGGGTGTGCAGAAAGGTCCCAGAGGAACACTGTCTGCAGCCAGAGCCAAGAGGCTTCTGGGACATCTGGATTTTTACCCACGTTCTTATCATCATGCTCAAGGAAGAAATCATTTTCCAGGCCCTTTGGGTTGCATCAAAGCTTAAAGCTTTTCCTGAGACATGAAGCATTATCTGGAGACAAAACCACAACCTCTGCCTCTAAAATGCCAGGCGCTTCCACAGTCCCCTGCTTCTTACTCACACTCTTTCCTATGCAAAGTCTGCTTGGCCAAATAAACTATTCATCCTTCAAAACCCAGGCCAAAAGCCACGTTCTCTGTGAAGTGTACCAGATTTCTCCAGGCAAAGTGAGGTCATTTTTTCTGTCTTCCCAGAGTACTTTATTCACATTTGGTATCACTGTTTTCATGTGTCTCCCCTACCAGACCTTGGGCTCCTCAAGAACTGTCTTCTGTTTTTTCAGTGCCCAAGCCTAACGTTGGCATGTAATAGGTGTTGCGTACACACTGAATGAATGAAATTCCCAGGGCAGAGGAGTTCAACATCTGGATGGTACAGAGAGAGAGGATGGTGGTGGTCCCTTAATAGGCTTCTCCCACCTTAATGTGGCTACCAATCACCGGGGGACCTTGTTAAATGCAGATTCTAACTCAGAAGGGGCCTGAAAGCCTGCACTTCCAACAAGCATGGAGGTGATATCAATGCTGCTGGTCTACAGACCACACTGAGTACCATGACCTCCCAGAGTCGGGCTCTCAGACTTTGCTGGGAAGTCACCAAAAGGGCTGCAGGAAGCCCTGAGAAAGGAATGGTGAGTGCTCTGTTGAGGGTGGTGGGATGAGCCAGAAGGAAAACCAACAGACTCCCCATCACCCCCAGGAATACTCTATTTGATCTTTTGAGCGGCTCCAGTATCAAGAGGAAAATGGAAAAGAGAGAGCTCTGTCAAGCTCTCTACAGCAGGAAAAAATCCCCCTAAGCCATAGGGTTATGTGCCTGCCTTCTCAGTCACTCTTTTGTGTCTGACTCTTTGCAACCCCATGGACTGTAGCCCACCAGGCGCCTCTGTCCTTGGAATTTCCCAGGCAAGAAAACTGCAGTGGGTGGCCATTTCCTACTCCAGGGGAGCTTTCTTATCCAGGGATCGAACCTCCATCTCCTGCATTGGCAGGTGGATTCTATACCACTGAGCCACCTGGGAAGTCCAGGGTTACCCAATTCCATAAAAAAAAAAATATGATTCAACCACTCTGTATTCTCCCCAGATGAAACACATTTAAATACTGCTGCAATTCATAAATCTGATTAACAACCAAGTGTCTACAGGACATTGGAGACACTTAAGCAGACATTCAGGGTTAACTAGATGTTCAGGTCTTCTGTAGATAGCATGAGATAATACCGATTAAAAATAAGATAAAGATATGATATGCCTGGCTATGATAGACAATACTTTATACACCACAAAATTTTCACTATGGATCATATTGTATTGCATCAGTCTCAAGAATACCATATGGAGCATCATTCTGTATTTTTTTCCCCCAACTTTCTGAGTGTCTGGGACACATGGTCTCTCTTAGGCTTTATTTCCCAAACAGGATGGATGAGAGTAATATGGTACCTTCAAGCCCTAAAAGTTTACAATTCTATGACTCTGTTTTTAGACTCAGAAAGGCCTCTTCTCCCCACAATGAATTCAATAATATTCTCCCTTACACTGAACAGGGATGACCTTTCAGGGTGGCAGCTGAATCTGGCACTAGAAAATGCTGGATGACGACAAGTCCAAATCCAGTACTATAAGCCCGCTGTACACGAATGAGTTCCATTCTGAGAGCATATTTGTAAGTCCAATTTGTTCATAAGTCCCACAAAGTTAGCCTAGGTACCCAACTAACACAATCGGCTACATGACACTGTACTCTAATAGGTTTATAACACTGTTCACACAAATAACATAAAAAGCAAACACAATAGAACATCCGAAACCTTACAGTACAGTACCTTGAAAAGCACAGCGGGACAGTACAACAGCTGGCATGCAATGACTGGCACCGAGTGAACAGGCAAGAAGAGTTACTCACCGGAGGAGGGCGAGGAGGTGGGAGATGGCAGAGCTGAAGGACTGCCAACATAGAGGAGATTGAGGGCAAGGGGCAAGTTCACTAACACCTGCCATTGATAACACGCACCTTCCCATCTCTGAAAGTTCAGAACTTGAAGGTTCCTATGCAGGAGACTTACTGTACCAAGCTTTCTGAGAAGCCTTTAGGAAATTTCATCATCGACTTTGCAGACACCAGGAAAAATTGAAGTCAATGAGTCTTACCTATTGAGTGCCTTGGCCTCCTGTGGCAGCCAGAGGGAGTTTCTCTGCTTGGAGGAGCCGGCCTTTTATACCGTCTATCAAGAGTTAATCTCAGAGAAAAGCCCAGAAGGAAAGATTCTGAGGGGCTGATGCGGCTTGCAGGAGACTCAGGTTCAGCAGGAAACTCCCTGTGACTCTAGACAGATGCACGAGGAAGCTGCCAAATGGCAGGGTTTGGTTGTCTTTTATACCATCTATCAGGAATTAGTTTCAGGGAAAGGCCCAGAAAGAGAGATTTTGAGGGGCTGGCATGTGGCTTGGAGGAGATTCAGGTTCAGCAGGAAACACCCTGGGACTCCGGGCTCACGCAGGAGGAAACTGCTGAGTGGCAGGGATTGGCTGGTACACTGTCACTGACCCTGGATGAGACAAACCCTCTTCTCATTTTCCAGTTTAACTATGTGGTCCTGCTGCAGTCGTGGAAGGCAAAACTCCAGTCTCTGAGCAGGCTTGTCACTTTAGCTCTGAAAATTAGGAACAGTTAAATGGCTTATTCCCCATTCCTTTATCCACTGTCCTTTTGATTTCTCTTTTACTTTTCATCCTATCATTGTGGAAGCCAATAGATTCATCTCTGAGGTTTACAATAGTTTTCAAATGTTCACTTTTTGGATGGTCGAAATTTCAAAATACAGTCCCATTTTGGCCACCAGAGAAGTGACAAGAGCCCTGGACTTGTTGTCAGGGGTAGATTAAATCCCTGTCTCTGTCACTGTGTGGCTCTGGATTAGTCACTTCACCTTCTGTTTCCTTGTATACTCTAGTTGCAAAACCAGTGGTTGGCTTAGATGATTCCTAGGATTCTATGACTTCATACCTTCTACAGGCTGAGCCATTAAAAATCACCAATATTCAAGGCATTATTGATTTAAAGCCCGATTATAATGTTATACACCATCCAGTTCATTAGATCATTATAGGAATGAAACAGGAGGGTTTAAAGAATACAAAACTTCATGAAAATGGATTTTACAGACAGACAAATTAAAATATAAACTTCTTTATAAAATTATACTTAGCATTGGAAATACTCTGGGGGACTGTCAGGAATTCATCACCCCAAAACCAGTCCCTTGAATTTACCTTCCAAAAAGTGATATTCCTTTTCTCTGGCTGATGCAAGGTAGTTAGAAGCTGCTTCTCTTGTGATGAATCTAGACAAATGAGCTGGGCATCTCAAAAGAAGGCAGCTGTCCAGGAAAGGCAAGTGAGGGCCTGCAGGCTCTTCTTGTTTTCTTTGAAAGACATTTCTGCTTTTCAGCCAAGTTTTTCTTTGTCTGACCATTCCCTGAACTTTGGTGCATGATTCTCAAGGCTCTGACCTTTGGGTTTCATGCTTTACGAATTAATGAAGCTGTATCTGTAGGTGAATCTTGACGTAGTTGGTTCTGAACAATTACAAGACGGAAATTCCTTCTGGAAGACTGTGTAGGATAACACTATCTTCCTATGTGCATATAGTGAGCTACTGGAGTCAGGGTTACAGGTCTGACTGTCCCTGGCTCTTGGTCAAGTTATGATGCGATATGTCTTAGGTTTGAATTTTTTTGGAATGGGCAGAGATGGGACATTGTCAGCTCTAGACTGAGCTGGTCCTCCTTTTGCTCTGGGTGTGAAGCAGACCTGGAGGCATCACAGTGGACATTTAACTGTCCTGAGACTAATTAGCATTTTCAGAGCTTTGCTGACATGTGATGACATGTGTTCATGGACTTATCTCAGTCTAGTTATATTGGTTTAGCACAGTTAGATGCCTCCCCATCAGGGAACTGGCCTGAGAAATAGAGACAGGAAGACAAGTAGTCCAGTCTAAAAAGGCCAACAGTTTCTTATACGTCAGCACAGAGAGTTCAAGACATTTTAGTAATAGCAGCATCAGGAAATACCTGATGCCAAACGCTCAGCTTCTCTGTACAGCTGTGGCAAATCAAATCTCAGAGATGGAGTTTGGGGTGAAGTATAAAAGGATAGCTTTACTGTTTTGTCAAGCAAAGGGGGCCACAGTGGGCTAATGCTCTCAAAACCACGTGTCCCCACTTGGGGAAGATAGTGAGAAGTTTTATAGTAATTGTTCAAAGAGGGCGTGATCAGCTCATGGGCATTCTTCCGATGGATTGGTAGTGAGGGAAGCAGCAGTCCACATTGTCATTCTTTAGGTTCAACTGGTCTGGGGTCTACATGCCTATGGCAGCATACTGTTTTTAACCATTACCCGGAGAGGGTTTCAGTATTGCAGAATAGGTCAAAGATGTTGTGTGTATCCAGTGATGGGGAACCAGGGCTTTGCCCCAAGGCTGCTCTTGACTGTTTATTTCTCTCATCCCCTTTCACGGTGCTAAGAATGCTTATTCCCAGGTCTGGCAAAGATTTCCCTGATAGGCCACTCAATATGCTGCTAATATTAGACTAGGCCTCATTAACACTGTCAAAAGGCTCCAGACCACCTGTCTCACTAGCCTCTTGTGGTCCAGGAAAATATTCCCTCTTGTTCCTTCTTCCCATGGCCAGAGTTACACTATTACAATCATTGATCTCATATGGAACTATATGTCATCATTCTATCAAAAGCTCAGTCACACGTGTGGTTATGCAATAAGCAGTAATTTTGTAAAACAGGCAAAACAGAGACTGAGCCAGGCCTGTCTTTGTGTGTTTGAGGATCTCCTGCGGAGGCACAGGTCAGAGGTGGCCTACTGCAGGGACTGGGGCTCCGGCAGCAGCAGCCCTGGGAGACACAGTGAGTGGCATGAGTCCTCTACAGTGACCCAATCGGTCCCTGGCCATATGACTGAATCTGCTGAGCTCATGTGATTTGCTATTATTGCTTGATTACATAAAGACTTTGGTAAGAATCCTAAAGGTTTAATACTGTCAGGATATAACTTGGTATGATTATTTTGTCCCCAGCAAATGGGAGCTGTTTTATCGTCCCTTTTCTGGAGTTATCCACATATCCTGGTGCCAAATTTGGTATATTTGTTGGGCAATATATCGTGTAGTTTTAATTTCTCTGTGGGCATGGCTAGTATTGGTTGTTTCTTTTATATAATAGCTATAAGTATCTCTTTCTGTTTGACCATAATCAAAATGAAAATTGTGTCCCAGTCCATTCATATTATTATACCAAGTCAATAAAGTCATGTTAAGGACCTTTATATTTTTGGCTTGATCTTCTTGAATAGAATGACATACCTTTTGAAAATTAGGTCCATCTAAGGGTGACACTAACCAAGGCAGTCCGTGAATGGAGGATAATGGTAGGGCTCTACAGACCCAACAGTCTGACCAGTTTTGGAACATTGCATAATAATGTGCCCATGAAATGAAAACATTATCCTGTGTCCAATCTAAAGGCACTTGAGAGGTCATTATTACATTAAGAAGAACAAAATAGGGTAGTATGTGTCTGAGCATCTTGCGTTAAAAGAGATACTTATCTGGGCCCTTTGGACACGATCTTGGTTCCACTATAACTACCTAGCTGTAATATTTGTGCCATCACTTGGCACCACTGACATAAGGCTCAGTGTAGAAGCCTTGACTAATTTTACAAGACAAGCTTTAAATGATAGTACGATGGCGATTGCTGCCTTAAATTCAGAACAAGCTTTACTGCGCAAAGCTGTACTCCAAAATAGAATGGCATAAGATATATTAATGGCTGCACAGGGAGGAATCCGTACCATAATTCATACAGAATGTTGTGTACATATACATGATTACTCACAAAATGTGTCTGATTCTCTTCAAGATACGAAAAGTCAAGTCCAGGAGATGGCTGATTCCACTCCTCCTTTTGGGACTGGCTTACGGAGCTGGAAATCAGCCTCCATCTTGTGGAAACCCCTGGTCCTCATTGGAAGCCTTATTTTACTCTTATTGCTTTTTGACCCTTATATTCTAAATCGTCTCTCTTGCTTTGTAATGTCCTGCATCAGTTCAGTTCAGTTCAGCTCAGTCGCTCAGTCATGTCCGACTCTTTGTGACCCCATGAATCACAGCATGCCAGGCCTCCCTGTCCATCACCAACTCCCGGAGTTCACTCAAACTCACGTCCATCGAGTTGGTGATGCCATTCAGCCATCTCATCCTCTGTCGTCCCCTTCTCCTCCTGCCTCCAATCCCTCCCAGCATCAGTGTCTTTTCCAATGAGTTAACTCTTTGCATCAGGTGGCCAAAGTACTGGAGTTTCAGCTTCAGCATCAGTCCTTCCAATGAACACCCAGGACTAATCTCCTTTAGGATGGACTGGTTGGATCTCCTTGCAGTCCAAGGGACTCTCAACAGTCTTCTCCAACACCACAGTTCAAAAGCATCAGTTTTTCAGTGCTCAACTTTCTTCACAGTCCAACTCTCACATCCATACATGACCACTGGAAAAACCATAGCCTTGACTAGACGGACCTTTGTTGGCAAAGTAATGTCTCTGCTTTTGAATATGCTATCTAGGTTGGTCATAACTTTCCTTCCAAGGAGTAAGCATCTTTTAATTTCATGGCTGCAGTCACCATCTGCAGTGATTTTGGAGCCCCCAAAAATAAAGTCTGACACTGTTTCCACTGTTTCCCCATCTATTTCCCATGAAGTGATGGGACCAGATGCCATGATCTTCGTTTTCTGAATGTTGAGCTTTAAGCCGACTTTTTCACTCTCCTCTTTCACTTTCATCAAGAGGCTTTTTAGTTCCTCTTCACTTTCTGCCATAAGGGTGGTGTCATCTGCATATCTGAGGTTATTGATATTTCTCCCGGCAATCTTGATTCCAGCTTGTGCTTCCTCCAGCCCAGCGTTTCTCATGATGTACTCTGCATAGAAGTTAAATAAGCAGGGTGACAATATACAGCCTTGACATACTTCTTTTCCTATTTGGAACCAGTCTGTTGTTCCATGTCCAGTTCTTTTTTTTTTTTTCAAATCCCTTTCCATTTATTTTTTTTTTTAAACTTTACATAATTGTATTAGTTTTGACAAATATCAAAATGAATCCACCACAGGTATACATGTGTTCCCCATCCTGAACCCTCCTCCCTCCTCCCTCCCCATACCATCCCTCTGGGTCGTCCCAGTGCACTAGCCCCAAGCATCCAGTATCGTGGATCGAACCTGGACTGGCGACTCGTTTCTTACATGATATTTTACATGTTACAATGTCATTCTCCCAAATCTTCCCACCCTCTCCCTCTCCCACAGAGTCCATAAGACTGTTCTATACATCAGTGTCTCTTTTGCTGTCTCGTACACAGGGTTATTGTTACCATCTTTCTAAATTCCATATATATGCGTTAGAATACTGTATTTATGTTTTTCCTTCTGGCTTACTTCGCTCTGTATAATAGGCTCCAGTTTCATCCACCTCATTAGAACTGATTCAAATGTATTCTTTTTAATGGCTGAGTAATACTCCATTGTGTATATGTACCACAGCTTTCTTATCCATTCATCTGCTGATGGACATCTAGGTTGCTTCCATGTCTTGGCTATTATAAACAGTGCTGCGATGAACATTGGGGTACACGTGTCTCTTTCCCTTCTGGTTTCCTCAGTGTGTATGCCCAGCAGTGGGGTTGCTGGATCATAAGGCAGTTCTATTTCCAGTTTTTTAAGGAATCTCCACACTGTTCTCCATAGTGGCTGTACTAGTTTGCATTCCCACCAACAGTGTAAGAGGGTTCCCTTTTCTCCACACCCTCTCCAGCATTTATTATTTGTAGACTTTTGGATCACAGCCATTCTGACTGGTGTGAAATGGTACCTCATAGTGGTTTTGATTTGCATTTCTCTGATAATGAGTGATGTTGAGCATCTTTTCATGTGTTTGTTAGCCATCTGTATGTCTTTTTTGGAGAAATGTCTATTTAGTTCTTTGGCCCATTTTTTGATTGGGTCGTTTATTTTTCTGGAGTTGAGCTGTAGGAGTTGCTTGTATATTTTTGAGATTAGTTGTTTGTCGGTTGCTTCATTTGCTATTATTTTCTCCCATTCTGAAGGCTGTCTTTTCACCTTGCTAATAGTTTCCTTTGATGTGCAGAAGCTTTTAAGGTTAATTAGGTCCCATTTGTTTATTTTTGTTTTTATTTCCAATATTCTGGGAGGTGGGTCATAGAGGATCCTGCTGTGATGTATGTCGGAGAGTGTTTTGCCTATGTTCTCCTCTAGGAGTTTTATAGTTTCTGGTCTTACGTTTAGATCTTTAATCCATTTTGAGTTTATTTTTGTGTATGGTGTTAGAAAGTGGTCCAGTTTCATTCTTTTACAAGTGGTTGACCAGATTTCCCAGCACCACTTGTTAAAGAGATTGTCTTTAATCCATTGTATATTCTTGCCTCCTTTGTCAAAGATAAGGTGTCCATATGTGCGTGGATTTATCTCTGGGCTTTCTATTTTATTCCATTGATCTATATTTCTGTCTTTGTGCCAGTACCATACTGTCTTGATAACTGTGGCTTTGTAGTAGAGCCTGAAGTCAGGTAGGTTGATTCCTCCAGTTCCATTCTTCTTTCTCAAGATCGCTTTGGCTATTCGAGGTTTTTTGTATTTCCATACAAATTGTGAAATTATTTGTTCTAGCTCTGTGAAGAATACTGTTGGTAGCTTGATAGGGATTGCGTTGAATCTATAAATTGCTTTGGGTAGTATACTCATTTTCACTATATTGATTCTTCCAATCCATGAACATGGTATATTTCTCCATCTATTAGTGTCCTCTTTGATTTCTTTCACCAGTGTTTTATAGTTTTCTATATATAGGTCTTTAGTTTCTTTAGGTAGATATATTCCTAAGTATTTTATTCTTTCCGTTGCAATGGTGAATGGAATTGTTTCCTTAATTTCTCTTTCTGTTTTCTCATTATTAGTGTATAGGAATGCAAGGGATTTCTGTGTGTTGATTTTATATCCTGCAACTTTACTGTAGTCATTGATTATTTCTAGTAATTTTCTGGTGGACTCTTTAGGGTTTTCTATGTAGAGGATCATGTCATCTGCAAATAGTGAGAGTTTTACTTCTTCTTTTCCAATTTGGATTCCTTTGATTTCTTTTTCTGCTCTGATTGCTGTGGCCAAAACTTCCAAAACTATGTTGAATAGTAATGGTGAAAGTGGGCACCCTTGTCTTGTTCCTGACTTTAGAGGAAATGCTTTCAATTTTTCACCATTGAGGATAATGTTTGCAGTGGGTTTGTCATATATAGCTTTTATTATGTTGAGGTATGTTCCTTCTATTCTTGCTTTCTGGAGAGTTTTTATCATAAATGGATGTTGAATTTTGTCAAAGGCTTTCTCTGCATCTATTGAGATAATCATATGGTTTTTATTTTTCAATTTGTTAATGTGGTGTATTACATTGACTGATTTGCGGATATTGAAGAATCCTTGCATCCCTGGGATAAAGCCCACTTGATCATGGTGTATGATCTTTTTAATGTGTTGTTGGATTCTGATTGCTAGAATTTTGTTAAGGATTTTTGCATCTATGTTCATCAGTGATATTGGCCTGTAGTTTTCTTTTTTTGTGGCATCTTTGTCAGGTTTTGGTATTAGGGTGATGGTGGCCTCATAGAATGAGTTTGGAAGTTTACCTTCCTCTGCAATTTTCTGGAAGAGTTTGAGCAGGATAGGTGTTAGCTCTTCTCTAAATTTTTGGTAGAATTCAGCTGTGAAGCCGTCTGGACCGGGGCTTTTGTTTGCTGGAAGATTTTTGATTACAGTTTCAATTTCCATGCTTGTGATGGGTCTGTTAAGATTTTCTATTTCTTCCTGGTCCAGTTTTGGAAAGTTGTACTTTTCTAAGAATTTGTCCATTTCTTCCACGTTGTCCATTTTATTGGCATATAATTGTTGATAGTAGTCTCTTATGATCCTTTGTATTTCTGTGTTGTCTGTTGTGATCTCTCCATTTTCGTTTCTAATTTTGTTGATTTGATTTTTCTCCCTTTGTTTCTTGATGAGTCTGGCTAATGGTTTGTCAATTTTATTTATCCTTTCAAAGAACCAGCTTTTGGTTTTGTTGATTTTTGCTATGGTCTCTTTTGTTTCTTTTGCATTTATTTCTGCTCTAATTTTTAAGATTTCTTTCCTTCTACTAACCCTGGGGTTCTTCATTTCTTCGTTTTCTAGTTGCTTTAGGTGTAGAGTTAGGTTATTTATTTGACTTTTTTCTTGTTTCTTGAGGTGTGCCTGTATTGCTATGAACTTTCCCCTTAGGACTGCTTTTACCGTGTCCCACAGGTTTTGGGTTGTTGTGTTTTCATTTTCATTCGTTTCTATGCAAATTTTGATTTCTTTTTTGATTTCTTCTGTGAATTGTTGGTTATTCAGCAGCGTGTTGTTCAGCCTCCATATGTTGGAATTTTTAATAGTTTTTCTCCTGTAATTGAGATCTAATCTTACTGCATTGTGGTCAGAAAAAATGCTTGGAATGATTTCTATCTTTTTGAATTTACCAAGGCTAGCTTTATGGCCCAGGATGTGATCTATCCTGGAGAAGGTTCCATGTGCACTTGAGAAAAAGGTGAAATTCATTGTTTTGGGATGAAATGACCTATAGATATCAATTAGGTCTAACTGGTCTATTGTATCATTTAAAGTTTGTGTTTCCTTGTTAATTTTCTGTTTAGTTGATCTATCCATAGGTGTAAGTGGGGTATTAAGGTCTCCCACTATTATTGTGTTATTGTTAATTTCTCCTTTCATACTTGTTAGCAGTTGTCTTACGTACTGTGGTGCTCCCGTGTTGGGTGCATATATATTTATAATTGTTATATCTTCTTCTTGGATTGATCCTTTGATCATTATGTAGTGACCTTCTTTGTCTCTTTTCACAGCCTTTGTTTTAAAGTCTATTTTATCTGATATGAGTATTGCTACTCCTGCTTTCTTTTGGTCCCTATTTGCATGGAAAATCTTTTTCCAGCCCTTCACTTTCAGTCTGTATGTGTCCCCTGTTTTGAGGTGGGTCTCTTGTAGACAACATATGTAGGGGTCTTGTTTTTGTATCCATTCAGCCAGTCTTTGTCTTTTGGTTGGGGCATTCAACCCATTTACGTTTAAGGTAATTACTGATAAGTATGTTCCCGTTGCCATTTACTTTATTGTTTTGGGTTCGAGTTTATACACCGTTTTTGTGTTTCCTGTCTAGAGAATATCCTTTAGTATTTGTTGGAGAGCTGGTTTGGTGGTGCAGAATTCTCTCAGCTTTTGCTTGTCTGAAAAGCTTTTGATTTCTCCTTCATACTTGAATGAGATCCTTGCTGGGTACAATAATCTGGGCTGTAGGTTATTTTCTTTCATCATTTTAAGTATGTCTTGCCATTCCCTCCTGGCTTGAAGAGTTTCTATTGAAAGATCAGCTGTTATCCTTATGGGAATTCCCTTGTGTGTTATTTGTTGTTTTTCCCTTGCTGCATTTAATATTTGTTCTTTGTGTTTGATCTTTGTTAATTTGATTAATATGTGTCTTGGGGTGTTTCGCCTTGGGTTTATCCTGTTTGGTACTCTCTGGGTTTCTTGGACTTGGGTGATTATTTCCTTCCCCATTTTAGGGAAGTTTTCCACTATTATCTCCTCAAGTATTTTCTCATGGTCTTTCTTTTTGTCTTCTTCTTCTGGAACCCCTATGATTCGAATGTTGTAGCGTTTAATATTGTCCTGGAGGTCTCTGAGATTGTCCTCATTTCTTTTAATTCGTTTTTCTTTTATCCTCTCTGATTCATTTATTTCTACCATTCTATCTTCTAATTCACTAATCCTGTCTTCTGCCTCTGTTATTCTACTATTTGTTGCCTCCAGAGTGTTTTTAATTTCACTTATTGCATTATTCATTATATATTGACTCTTTTTTATTTCTTCTAGGTCCTTGTTAAACCTTTCTTGCATCTTCTCAATCCTTGTCTCCAGGCTATTTATCTGTGATTCCATTTTAGTTTCAAGATTTTGGATCAATTTCACTATCATTATTTGGAATTCTTTATCAGGTAGATTCCCTATCTCTTCCTCTTTTGTTTGGTTTGGTGGGCATTTATCCTGTTCCTTTATCTGCTGAGTATTCCTCTGTCTCTTCATCTTGTTTAAATTGCTGAGTTTGGGGTGTCCTTTCTGTATTCTGGCAGTTTGTGGAGTTCTCTTTATTGTGGTGTTTCCTCGCTGTGTGTGGGTTTGTACAGGTGGCTTGTCAAGGTTTCCTGGTTAGGGAAGCTTGTGTCGGTGTTCTGGTGGGTGGAGCTGTATTTCTTCTCTCTGGAGTGCAATGAAATGTCCAGTAATGAGTTATGAGATGTCTATAGTTTTGGGGTGACTTTGGGCAGCCTGTATCTTGAAGCTCAGGGCTGTGTTCCTTTGTTGCTGGAGAATTTGCTTGGTATGTCTTGCCCTGGAACTTATTGGCCCTTGTGTGGTGCTTGGTTTCAGTGTCGGTATGGAGGCATTTGATGAGCTCCTGTGAATGAATGTTCCTTGGAGTCAGGAGTTCCCTGGAGTCAGGGTTTGGACTTAAGTCTCCTGCTTCTGATTATCGGTCTTATTTTTACAGTAGTTTCAAAACTTCTCCTTCTATACAGCACCATTGATAAAACATCTACATTAAAGATGATAAGTTTCTCTACAGTGAGGGTCACTCAGAGAGGTTCACAGGGTTACATGGAGAAGAGAAGAGGGAGGAGGGAGTTAGAGGTGACCCAAATGAGATGAGGTGAATCAATAGTGGAGAGAGTGGGCTAGCCAGTAGTCACTTCCTTATGTGCACTCCACAACTGGACCACTCAGAGATGTTCACGGGGTTATACAGAGAAGAGAAGAAGGAGGAAGGTAACAGAGGTGGCCAGAAGGATAAACGGGTGGAATGAAAAGGAGGGAGACAGATCCAGCCAGTAATCAGTTCCCTAAGTGTTCTCCACCGTCTGGAACACACAGAAATTCACAGAGTTGGGTAGAGTAGAGAGGGGTTAGGGAGGAGACACAGGCGACCTGGTGGAGAAAAAGGAGGGTCCAAAGGGAGAGAGAGCAGTCAAGCCAGTAATCTCACTCCCTAGTGAAAAATGGGTCCTGAAGATTGGGTCCTTAAAGGTACAAAATTGGTAACAAATACATAAAAGCAAAAATTAAAAATCTAGAGTAGAGTTTGGAATTTCAAAAATACGATGTTAAAGAAAAGAAGAAGGAAAAGAAAGAGAGAAAGAACGAACAAACGAAAACAAACAAGGTCGCGAAAATTATAAAGAAAGTACAGGTACAAAATTGATAACTAATACCAGAAAGCGAAAATTAAAAATCTAGAGTAGAGTTTGGAATTTCAAAAATACGATGTTAAAGAAAAGAAGAAGGAAAAGAAAGAGAGAAAAAACGAACAAACAAAAACAAACAAGGTCGCGAAAATTATAAAGAAAGTACAGGTACAAAATTAATAACTAATACCAGAAAGCAAAAATTAAAAATCTAGAGTAGAGTTTGGAATTTCAAAAATACAATGTTAAAAAAAAAAAAAAGAAGAAGAAAAATAAAGAGAGAAAACAAACAAACAAATACGAACAATGTCACAAAAATTATAAAGAAAATACAGGTACAAAATTGATATCAAATACCAAAAAGCATAAATTAAAAATCTAGAGTAAAGTTTGGAATTTCAGATATACAATGTTATATAAAAGAGGAAGAGAAAGAAACAGAGAAGAAGAAAAAAAAAAAAAAAGTCACAGAAATTATATAAAAAAAACTATAGGTACAAAATTGATAACATATACCAAAAAGCGAAAATTAAAAATCTAGAGTAGAGTTTGGGATTTCAAAAATACAATGTTAAAGAAAAGAAGAAAAAAACAAAAACAAACAAACAAAAAAACAAGGTCAAAAAATTATAAAATATATATATATGAAGTTTGCTGAAGAAGAAAAAAATAGGGTCTTTTTTTTTTTTTTTTTGCAAAGTAATAGGTTATAAAAGTGAAAATTAAAGGAACAATAGAGGACTTAAAATTTTTTTTTTTAATTAAAAAAAAAAGAAAGAATGATCGTAAAAATAATAAAAATATATCTAGGACTTTTTTGTTTTTTTTTTGTTTTTTTTTTTGGGTGTTGTGGGTTCAGTTCATTTTTGGCTAGTTCCTTGGTCAGATTTATATTTCTCAAGATCTATAGGCCCCTTCCTATGTAGTCCGTAGTAACCACAGGGTTTTGATATATTGCCTGTAGCTTCCAAGGCGTTTCCCTCTGTTATATCTTCTTCTGTTTGCTAGTCTCTTCAGTATCTGGTTTCCGCCCTGACTCAAAGGGCACGGTGGAGGACACTTTTTTTTTTTTTTTTTAGGCTTACTTGTTCAGTCGCGCTGTGGGGAGGGAGGGAGGGATGCTGCAAACAAATAACACTGGCGTGGGCTCGCAGTGCCTCAGCCACCCTGGGTCTGCCCCTGCTCACGGCGCGTGTAGCCTCCCTGTCCACACTGCTCGGACTCTAGGTTGTTCCGCCGGGAACAATCCGAGGCTGGCCCTGGGCTGCATGCACCTCCCAGGTCCAAGCCGCTCAGGTTCAGGCACTCGGGTAGTCCCCAGAGGCGCAGACTCAGTTGGGCCTGCGTTTTGTGCTCTTCCCAGGTCCGAGCGCCAATTTGCTCTTCCCAGGCGAGCGCCAATGCTGCGACTTATCGCCTCCCCGCCACTCGGTTATCTGGATGTAAAACCGGCGCACCTTCTCAGGCAGATGTTGACCGTCCAGACCCCCAAGAAGTTTTAGTTAGCAAAGAAGCCTGCTTACAATTTTATAGATAATGTCTCTCTGGGGCTGCGATTGCCCCCTTCCGGCTCTGGCTGCCTGTCACCGGAGGGGGAAGGTCTGCAGCCGGCTATCTCTGTTCAGTCCTTTGTTCCGTGCGCGGGCCTGGCGGTCTTAGGTTAGGGCTGGCTTTTCGCGTGGTAGGTATCCCACAGTCTGGTTTGCTAGCCCAAATTATTTCGCTCAGATAGCGCTCAGGGTATTCAGGCCAGATTCTTACTCTCAGCGATGCAGCCCACGCCGCGCCTCCCTGCCCAGCCCCGGTTTGCTAATGGCGGATGCAGGCGTCTGTGCTGCTTCTCTGCTGGGGGAGTTACTGTAGGGCTCGCAATCTGCGAGTTTTAAATTGTTTATTTATTTTTTCTCCCTGTTATGTTGCCCTCTGTGCTTCCAAAGCTCGGCACAGATTCGGCAGTGAGAAGGTTTCCTGATGTTTGGAAACGTCTCTCTTTTTAAGATTCCCTTCCCGGGACGGAACTCCGTCCCTCCCTCTTTTGTCTCTTTTTTTTTTGTTTTTAATATTTTCTCCTACCTCCTTTCGAAGAGTTGGGTTGCTTTTCTGGGTGCCTGATGTCCTCTGCCGGCATTCAGAAGTTGTTTTGTGGAATTTACTCGACGTTTAAATGCTCTTTTGATGAATTTGTGGGGGAGAAAGTGTTCTCCCCGTCCTACTCCTCCGCCATCTTGGCTCCTCCCCCCATGTCCAGTTCTAACTGTTGCTTCCTGACCTGCATACAAATTTCTCAAGAGGCAGATCAGGTGGCCTGGGATTCCCATCTCTTTCAGAATTGTCCACAGTTTATTGTGATCCACACAGTCAAAGGCTTTGGCATAGTCAATAAAGCAGAAATAGATGTTTTTCTGCAACTCTCTTGCTTTTTCCATGATCCAGTGGATGTTGGCAATTTGATCTTTGGTTCCTCTGCCTTTTCTAAAACCAGCTTCAACATCAGGAGGTTCACAGTTCACATATTGCTGAAGCCTGGCTTGGAGAATTTTGAGCATTACTTTACTAGCGTGTGAGATGAGTGCAATTGTGCGGCAGTTTGAGCATTCTTTGGCATTGCCTTTCTTTGGGACTGGAATGAAAACTGACCTTTTCCAGTCCTGTGGCCACTGCTCAGTTTTCCAAATTTGCTGGCATATTGAGTGCACTTTCACAGCATCATCTTTCAGGATTTGAAATAGCTCAACTGGAATTCCATCACCTCCACTAGCTTTGTTCGTAGTGATGCTTCCTAAGGCCCACTTGACTTCACATTCCAGGATGTCTGGCTCTAGGTGAGTGATCACACCATCATGATTATCTGGGTCGTGAAGATCTTTTTTGTACAGTTCTGTGTATTCTTGCCACCTCTTCTTAATATCTTCTGCTTCTGTTAGGTCCATACCATTTCTGTCCTTTATCGAGCCCATCTTTGCATGAAATATTCCCTTGGTATCTCTAATTTTCTTGACGAGATCCCTAGTCTTTCCCATTCTGTTGTTTTCCTCTATTTCTTTGCATTGATCGCTGAAGAAGGCTTTCTTATCTCTCCTTGCTATTCTTTGGAACTCTGCATTCAGATGCTTATATCTTTTCTTTTCTCCTTTGCTTTTCACTTCTCTTCTTTTCACAGCTATTTGTAAGGCCTCCCCAGACAGCCATTTTGCTTTTTTGCATTTCTTTTCCATGGGGATGGTCTTGATCCCTGTCTCCTGTACAATGTCACGAACCTCATTCCATAATTCATCAGGCACTCTATCTATCAGATCTAGGCCCTTAAATCTATTTCTCACTTCCACTGTATAATCATAAGGGATTTGATTTAGGTCATACCTGAATGGTCTAGTGGTTTTCCCTACTTTCTTCAATTTAAGTCTGAATTTGGCAATAAGGAGTTCATGATCTGAGCCACAGTCAGCTCCTGGTCTTGTTTTTGCTGACTGTATAGAGTTTCTCCATCTTTGCCTGCAAATAATATAATCAATCTGATTTCGGTGATGTCCATGTGTAGAGTCTTCTCTTGTGTTGTTGGAAGAGGGTGTTTGTTATGACCAGTGCATTTTCTTGGCAAAACTCTATTAGTCTTTGCCCTGCTTCATTCCGTATTCCAAGGTCAAATTTGCCTGTTACTCCAGGTGTTTCTTGACTTCCTACTTTTGCATTCCAGTCCCCTATAATGAAAAGGACATCTTTTGGGGTGTTATTTCATTAATCTTAATCCTATACATTTGGCCCATTGTAAAATGGCCAGGGGGCATGAAAAAGGGTGGTGACTTAATCTGAGTATCAAGAGAAGCCACAGAGACTTAAGTTAAGCATCTTGACCTTTAAGCTGATTGGTTAAAAATAACATGATTTAAGGACAGGAGCCAACCAAAAATCTACAGATTGAAGCTATAAAAACTGTTGTAAGTTCCACCTTTGGGGGACTTTTTACCCCCTCTTAGTGTCTTTGCCAAGATCTTTGTGCTTTCCTCCCCTCTAATAAACCCTTTTCACTTGCTACAGTGAGTGTTTGAGTGTTTGTGGATTCCATTCTTCAGCGCTGCCAAGAACTGGGATTCCTGTTTCACTCTTGGAGGAGGTTGCCATTAGCCCCTATATAGCGCTACCAAACAGGTGACCCACAAACTGGAGAACAATTATACCAAAGAAGTTCTGTCACTGTTGTGAAAGTTCCAGGGCCCACACCAGATTTCCCAACCTGGGCATCCAAAGGGGACTGAGAACCCCCAGGGAATCTGACTTTCAAATCCAGTGGGATTTGATTACAGAACTTCCATAGGACTGGGGAAACAGACTTGGAGGGCACACACAAAGCCTTGTGCATACCAGGACCCAGGAGAAAGGAGCGGTGACCCCACAAGGGACAGAGCCAGACTTGCCTGTGAGTGTTTGGGATTCTCCAGTGGAGGCATGGGTCACCAGTGGCCTGCTATGGGGTCAGGGACGCTGACTGCAGTACTGGGAGGTGCAGCATGCTGGCATAAATCCTTTTGGAGGAGGTCACCATTATCCTTACCACAGTTTGGCCTTAGGCCAAACAACAGGGAGGGAACACAGTCCCACTCATCAGCAGAAAATGGGATTAAAGAGTTACTGAGCATGGCCTGATGCTGGGAGGGATTGGGGGCAGGAGGAGAAGGGGACAACAGAGGATGAGATGGCTGGATGGCATCACCAACTCGATGGACGTGAGTCTGAGTGAACTCCAGGAGTTGGTGATGGACAGGGAGGCCTGGCGTGCTGCGATTCATGGGGTCGCAAAGAGTCGGACACGACTGAGCGACTGAGCTGAACTGAACTGAGCATGGCCTTGCCCACTAGACCAAAATCTAGTTTTCCCCACAGCCAGTCCCTCCCATCAGGAAGCTTCCATAAGTCTCTTATCCTCATCTATCATAGGGCAGACAGAATGAAAACCACCATCACAGAAAACTAACCAAACTGATTACATGGACCACAGCCTTTATGAAAATATGAGCCATGCTATGTAGGGCCACCCAAGACAGACAGGTCATGGTGGAGAGTTCTGACAAAACGTGGTCCACTGAAGAAGGGAATGGTAAACCACTTCAGCATTCTTGTCCTAAGAACCACATGAACAGTGTGAAAAGGCAAAAAAGATATGATACTGAAACATGAACTCCCCAGGTTGGTAGGTGCCCAATATGATACTGGAGAAGAAGGGAGAAATTGCTCCAGAATGAATGAAGAGGCTGAGTCAAAGTGGAAAGAATGCCCAGTTGTGGATGTGTCCAGTGGTGAAAGTAAAGTCCGACGCTTTAAAGAACAACATTGCATAGGAATCTGGAATGTTAGGTCTATGAATCAAGGTCAAACAGGAGATGGCAAGAGTGAACATCAACATTTTAGGAATCAGTGAACCAAAATGGATGGGAATGGGCGAATTTAATTCATATGACCATTATATCTATGACTGTGGTTAAGAATCCCTTTGAAAAAATGGAGTGACTTCATCGAAAACAGAGTCCAAAATGCAGTACTTGGGTTCAATCTCAAAAACAACAGAATGATTTTTTTCTGTCAGTTCATTTCCAAGGAAAACCATTCAATATCACAGAAATCTAAATCTATGCCCCAACTACTAATGCCAAAGAAGCTGAAGTTGAATGATTCTGTGAATACAAGACCTTCTAGAACTAACACCAAAAAAAGATGTCCTTTTCATTATAGGGGACTGGAATGCAAAAGTAGGAAGTCAAGAGATACCTGGAGTAACAGGCAAGGTTAGCCTTGGAGTACGAAATGAAGCAGAGCAAAGGCTAATAGAGTTTTGCCAAGAGAATGCACTGGTCATAGCAAACACCCTCTTCCAACAACACAAGAGAAGACTCTATACATGAACATCACCAGATGGTCAATGTCAAAATCAGATTGATTACATTCTCTCTAGCCGAAGATGGAAAAGCTCTATATAGTCAGCAAAAACAAGACCAGGAGCTGACTGTGACTCAGATCAAGAACTCCTTATTGCAAAATTCAGATTTAAGTTGAAGGAAGTAGGGAAAACCACTAGCCCATTCAGGTATGATGTAAATCAAATCCTTTGCAATTATACAGTGAAATTGATAAACAGATTCAAGGGATTAGATCTGATAGACAGAGTTCCTAATGAACTATGGATGGAGGCTTGTAACATTGCACAGGAGGCTGTGATCAAAACCATCCCTAAGAAAAAGAAAGGGAAAACAGTTGTTTGATGAGGCTTTACAAACAGCTGAGAAAAGAAGAGAAGTGAGAGCCAAAGGAAAGATATATCCATCTGAATGCAGAGTTCCAAAGGTTAGCAAGGAGAGATAAGAACACCTTCCTAAGTGAACAATGCAAAAAAATAGAGGAAAACTGTAGAATGGGAAAGATTAGAGATGGCTTCAAGAAAATTAGAGATACCAAGGGAACATTTCATGCAAAGATGGGCACAATAAAGGACAGAAATTGTATGAACCTATCAGAAGAAGAGATTAAGAAGAAGTGGCCAGAATACACAGAAGAGCTATACAAAAAAAGGTCTTAATGACCCAGATAACCACGATGGTGTGATCAATAGACATTCTGGAGTGTGAAGTAGAGTAGGACGCATCACTACAAACAAAGCTAGTGGAGGTGATGAAATTCCAGTTGAGCTATTTCAAATCCTAGAAGATGATGCTATTAAAATGCTACATTTAATATGCCAGGAAATTTGGAAAACTCAGCAGTGGCCACAGGATTGGAAAAGGTCAGTCTTCATTCCAATTCCAAAGAAAGGCAATGCCAAAGAATGCTCAAACTACCGCACAATTGCACTCATTTCGCATGCGGCATCACTGACTTGATGGACGTGAGTCTGAGTGAACTCCGGGAGTTGGTGATGGACAGGGAGGCCTGGCATGCTGCGATTCATGAGGTCGCAAAGAGTTGGACACGACTGAGCAACTGAACTGAACTGAACACATGCTAGCAAAGTAATGCTCAAAATTCTTCAAGCTAGGCTTCAGCAGTACGTGAACTGAGAACTTCCAGATGTACAACCTGGGTTTGGAAAATGCAGAGGAACCAGAAATCAAATTGCCAACATCTCTTGGATCATAGAAAAAAAAAAAGAATTCCAGAAAAATCTGCTTCATTGACTATGTTAAAGCCTTTGACTGTGTTGACCACAACCAACTGGAAAATTCTGAAAGATATGGAAATATCAGACCACCTTCCCTGCCTCCTGAGAAAACTGTCTGCAGGTCAAGAAGCAATAGTTAGTACCTGAATGAAACAATAGACTTGTTCCAAACTGGGAAAGGAGTACATCAAGGCTGTATGTTATCACTCTGCTTTTCTGTGCAGAGTATATCATGCGAAATGCTGGGCTGGATGAAGCACAAGCTGAAGTCAAGATTGCTGGGAGAAATATCAGTATCCTCTTATAAGCAGATGACATCACCCTTATGGCAGAAAGCAACGAGGAATTTTAAAAAATCTCTTGGTGAAGGTTAAAAAGGCAACTGAAAAGACGGCTTAAAAACTCTACATTCAAAAAATGAAGATTATGGTATCCGGTCACATCACTTCATGGCAAATAGGTGGAGAAACAATGGAAACAGTGACAGACTTTCTTTTCTTTTTGAAATTTATTTATTTTAATTGGAGGCTAATTACTTTACAATATTGTATTGGTTTTGCCATACATCAACATGAATCTGCCACGGGTGTACATGTGTTCCCCATCCCGAACCACCCTCCCACCTCCTTCCCTGTACCATGCCTCTGGGTCATCCCAGTGCACCAGCCCCAAGCATCCAGTATCATGCATCGAACCTGGACTGGCGATTCGTTTCATATGTGATATTATACATGTTTCAATGCCATTCTCCCAAATCATCCCACCCTTTCCTTCTCCCACAGAGTCCAAACGACTGTTCTACACATCCATGTCTCTTTTGCTGTCTCGCATACAGGGTTATCATTACCATCTTTCTAAATTCCATATATATGCATTAGTATACTGTATTGGTGTTTTTCTTTATGGCTTACTTCACTCTGTATAATAGGCTTCAGTTTCATCCACCTCATTAGAACTGATTCAAATGTATTCTTTTTAATGGCTGAGTAATACTCCATTGTGTATATGTACCACAGCTTTCTTATCCATTCATCTGCTGATGGACATCTAGGTTGCTTCCATGTCCTGGCTATTACAAACAGTGCTGCGATGAACATTGGGGTACACGTGTCTCTTTCAGTTCTGGTTTCCTAGGTTTGTACGCCCAGTAGTGGGATTGCTGGGTCGTATGGCAGTTCTATTTCCAGTTTTTTAAGGAATCTCCACACTGTTCTCCATAGTGGCTGTACTAGTTTGCATTCCCACCAACAGTGTAAGAGGGTTCCCTTTTCTCCACACCCTCTCCAGCATTTATTGCTTGTAGACTTTTGGATCACAGCCATTCTGACTGGCGTGAAGTGGTACCTCATTGTGGTTTTGATTTGCATTTCTCTGATAATGAATGATGTTGAGCATCTTTTCATGTGTTTAAATGAACATAGTAAAGTTGCAGGATATAAAATCAACACAGAGACTTTATTTTCTTAAGAGGGCTCCAAAATCACTGTGGACAGCGCCTGCAGCCATGAAATTAAAAGATGCTTGCTCCTGGAAAGAAAAGCAATGACAAAACTAGACAGTGTATTAAAAAGCAGAGAGATTACTTTGCTAACAGAGGTCCATATAGTCAAAGCTATGGTTTTTTTCCCTAGTAGTCATGCATTAATGTGACAGTTGGACCATAAAGAAGGGTGAGCACTGATGAATTGATGCTTTTGAACTGTGGTGTTAGAGAAGACTCTTGAGAGTCCCTTGGACTGCAAGGAGATCAAATCAGTCAATCCTGAAGGAAGCCAATCCTGAATATTCACTGGGAGGACTGATGCTGAACTTGAAGCTCTAATACTTTGGCCACCTGATGAGAAGAGTCAACTCATTGGAAAAGACCCTGATGCTGGGAAAGATTGAAGGCAGGAGGAGAAGGGGATGACAGAGGAGGAGATGGTTGGATGGCATCACTGACTCAATGGACATGAGTTTGAGCAAGCTCTGGGAGATGGCTAAGGACAGGGAAGCCTGGCATGCTGCAGTCCATGGGCTTGCAAAGAGTTGGTCATGACTGAGTGACTGAACAGTAACAATGATTTAATTGTCCCCAGCATAAGGGAGCCTTTAAATTTAGATGATCGTAATTTGGTGTTAATCTCCTGCAGCATCTGATCTTTATCCAAAGATTGGTTACAAAGTTAGGTTTCAGAAACAAACTTGGAGTGTTCTTCTGACAATTTAATAAAATCTTGTAACAGCATAACATAACAGCAAGGAACTATCTGGAAAGTGGGTCTTGGTAAACACAGAACTTTATTAACAAAACTAGAATTTAAAATTGTGAAACCTAGTTTTCCTAAAGTTACCCACATTTTCATCAAATACATGTGGGTGTGCTAAGTTGCTTCAGCTGTGTCTGACTCTTTGCAACCTTACGGACAGAGTCTATAAGACTCATGGACAGAGGAGAATCCATGGGATTCTCCAGGCAAGAATACTGGAGTGGGTTGCCAGGATCTCCCCCAGAGGATCTTCTGGACCCAGGAATCTAACTCGCATCTCTTAAGTCTCTTGGAATTGGCAGGCAGGTTCTTTACTATTAGCGCCACCCGGGAAGCCATTCATCAAGTACAGCCAAGACTAATTTGCTTTTAAAATAAGTTTGGTCCATTGACTCTGTATGTTCTTCCACATGGACTCCAGTGTAATTCCTCTGAAGGAGTCTCAGACTAAATTTCCAAAAGGCATGCCATCAGATTTTGCCTAGGTGGATTTCTTTAGTCAGAAGTCCCCCAAACACACGCCAGGAGATAGTCTTTCTCATTCTCCTTTTAAGGCTGCTCAGAACCCACAAATCTCTAATTTTTGAAGGGAACAGATAGAAAAGAAAAATATCTCAATTTTACTCACAGAGTCCTAGCTTACCAAATTGTTGTAAATCATAACCAACTTGAGGGGAAGGGCTTCCCTATATTTGAAAAACATAGATCAAAACCAGTAATGCTTCAGGCAAAATCCATAAAATTATAACCATATTCACCAGTCCATTTAGTAACCAGTCCTCTTAATCCTTCTGTTAACTTGTTTTAAATGAAATTATCACATTTTTCCTTAAGATTTTTTTTCTTCCTTACCTGTTCCCCAGCATAACCTGAGATTTTTAATAATACAACAATAGCTGTCTATAAATCATAGAAAGACTTAAAATGTCACAGTTAAGCATTTGGTCACAATTTGACAGAAGAAAATGAGTTATTGTTGTTATGTGCAACATTTAAAAATAACTAGAATTATGACTGATAGCAATTTACTAGAGCATAGGTCACAGCCTTGTCATGGTGAAGAAGAGGCGTGCATAACTCAATGAAGCTATGAACCATGCTGTGTAAGGCCACCAAGATGGACAGCTCATAGTGAAGAGTTCTAACAAAACATGGTCCACTGTAAGAGGGAATAGCAAACCACTCCAGTATTCTTCCATGAAAACCTCATGAACAATATGAAAAAACAAAAAGATATGACACCAGAAGCTGAGCCCCGCTAGGTGGAGGTGTCCAACATGCTACTGGAGAAGAGTGGAGGGCAATTACTAATTGTTCCTGAAAGAAGGAAGCAGTTGGGCTGAAGAGGAAATGACTCTCATTTGTGGATGTGTCTGGTGGTGAAAGTAAACTATGAAAGCTAAGAAAGCTATGAAAAACAATATTCCATTGGAACCTGGAATGTTAGGTCCATGAGTCAAAATAAATTGGAAGTGGTCAAACCGTAGATGGCAAAAATGAACATCAACATCTTAGGATTCTGTGAACTAAAAAGGAAGGGAATGGGTGAATTAAATTCAGATGATCATTATATCTACTACTGTGGGCAAGAATCCCTTAAAAAAATGGAGTTGCCTTCATGGTCAACAAAAGTGTGCAAAATGCAGTACTTAGTTACAATCTCAAAAACGAGAGAATGATCTTGGTTCATTTCCAAGGAAAACCATTCAACCTCACAGTAATCCAAATATATGTCCCAATCACTAATGCAGAAGAAGCTGAAGTTGACTGGTTCGATGCATCAAGACCTTCTAGAATTAACACCAAAAAAAGAGATGTCCTTTTCATCACAGGGGATTGGAATGCAAAAGTAGGAAGTCAAGAGATATCTGGAGTAACAGGCAAGTTTGACCTTGAAATACAATATGAAACAGGCCAAAGGCTAACAGAGTTTTGTCAAGAGAACACATGGTTCATAGCAAACACCCTCTTCCAATAAAACAAGAGTCAGCTCTACACATGGACATCACTAGATGCTCAATGCCAAAATCAGATTGATTATATTCTTTATAACAGAAGATGGAGAAGCTCTATACAGTCAGTGAAAAGAAGACCTGGAGCTACCTGTGGCTCAGATCAAGAACTTATTGCAAAATTCAGACTTAAATTGAAGAAAGTCAGGAAAACCACTAGCCCATTCAGGTATGACCTAAATCAAATCCATTATGATTATACAGTGGAAGTAATGAATAGATTCAAGGGATTAGACCTGATAGAGTGTCTGAAGAACCATGGATGGATGTTCATAACATCGTATAGCAGGCAGTGACCAAAACCATCCCAAAGAGAAAGAAATGCAAGAAGGCAAAGTGATTGTCTGAGGAGGTCTTACAAAGGGCTGGGAAAAGAAGAGAAGTGAAAGGCAAGGGAGAAAGGGAATACAGAGTTCCAGAGAATAGCAGGGAGAGATAGAAAGACCTTTATAAACGAACAATGCAAAGAAATAGAGGAAAATGATAGAATGTTAAAGACTAGAGATCTCTTCAAGAAAACTGGAGATACCAAGGGAACATTTCATGCAAAGATGGGCACCTAAAGGACAGAAACGGTGAGAACCTAACAGTAGCAGAAGAGATTAAGAAGAGGTGACAAGAATACACAGAAAGGGAACGTGAAAGTGAAGGTTGCTCAGTTGTGTCTGACTCTTTGTGACCCTATGGACTATACTATACAGGCCATGGAATTCTCCAGGCCAGAATACTGGAGTGTGTAGCCGTTCTCTTCTCCAGGGGATCTTCCCAATGGATCAAACCCAGGTCTCCTGCATTGAAGGCGGATTCTTTACCAGCTGAGCCAAAAGGGAAGCCCAGAATACACAGAAGATCTATACAAAAAAGGTCTTAATGACCCAGAAAACCATGGTAGTATGATCATTCACCTAGAGCCAGACATCCTGGAGTGTGAAGTTAATTGGGCCTTAGGAAGCATTACTACAAACAAAGCTAGTGGAGATAATGAAATTCCAGATGAGTTATTTAAAATCCTAAAAGATGATGCTATTAAAGTGCTGCACTCAATATGTTATCAGATTTCGAAAACCCAGGAGTGGCCACAGGACTGGAAAAGGTCATTTTTCATCCCAATTCCAAAGAAGGGCAGTGGTAAAGAATGTTTCAAACTATCTGACAATTGCCCTCACTTCCATGCTAGTATGCTGCTACTGCTGCTAAGTCGCTTCAGTCGTGTCCGACTCTGTGCAACCCCATAGATGGCAGCCCACCAGGCTCCCCCATCCCTGGGATTCTCCAGGCAAGAACACTGGAGTGGGTTGCCATTTCCTTCTCCAATGCATGAAAGTGAAAAGTGAAAGTGAAGTCGCTCAGTCGTGTCCGACCCTTAGTGACCCCATGGACTGCAGCCCACCAGGCTCCTCCATCCATGGGATTTTCCAGGCAAGAGTACTGGAGTGGGGTGCCATTGCCTTCTCCTCCATGCTAGTATGGTTACTCTCAAAATCCTTCAAGCTTCTGCTGCTGCTAAGCTGCTAAGTCACATCAGTCGTGTCCGACTCTGTGTGACCCCATAGACGGCAGCCCACAAGGCTCCCCCATCCCTGGGATTCTCCTGGCAAGAACACTGGAGTGGGTTGCCATTTCCTTCTCCAGTGCATGAAAGTGAAAAGTGAAAGTGAAGTCGCTCAGTCGTGTCCGACCCTCAGCGACCCCATGGACTGCAGTCTTCCAGGCTCCTCCGTCCATGGGATTTTCCAGGCAAGAGTACTAGAGTGGGGTGCCATTGCCTTCTCCGTCCTTCAAGCTAGGTGTCAGTAATATTTGAATTGAAAACTTCCAGATGTACAAGCTGGGTTTAGAAAAGGCAGAGGAATAGAGATCAAATTGCCAATAGTCAATGGATCATAGAGAAAGCAAGGGAATTCCAGATAAACATCTACTTCTGTTTCATTGACTTTGCCAAGGCCTTTGACTGTGTGGATCACAACAAAGTGTGGAAAATTCTTAAAGAGATGGGAATACCAGATCATCTTACCTGACTCCTCAGAAACCTGTATGTGGGTCAAGAAGCAAGAAGTAGAACCTTACATGGAACAATGGATTGGTTCCAAATTAGGAAGGAGTACGACAAGGCTGTATATTGTCACCCTGATTATTTAACTTATATGCAGAGTTCAATTCAGTTCAGTCACTCAATTGTGTCCGACTCTTTGCAACCCCATGGACTGCAGCACGCCGGGCTTCCCTATCCATCACCAACTCCTGGAGCTTGCTCAAACTCATATGTGCATATGTACTCATATATGCAGAGTACATCCTGCAAAATGCTGGTCTGGATGAAGCACAAGCTGGAATGAAGATTGCTGGGAGAAATATCAATAATCTCAGATATGCAGATGATACCACTCTAATGGCAGAAAGTGAAGCTGAAGCAGAGGCTCCAATACTTTGGTCACCTGATGGAAAAAGCTGACCCATTGGAAAAGACCCTGATGCTGGGAAAGACTGAGGGCAGGAGGAGAAGAGGGAGGCAGAGGATGAGATTGTTGGATATCATCACCGATTCAATGGACATGAACTTGAGCAAACTCTGGGAATTGTGAGGGACAAGAAGGTGTGCCTTCTTGGGATCACAAAGAGTCAGACACAACTTAGCGACTGAACAACAACAACAAGAAAATTCTGATCGTGCACAACTCTAAAAACACAGGCTTTCTTATGGAGAATAGCTCAGTATGGCACCAAACTCTTTGTTTCCTAAATACAATACTTCAGTCTCTCTCTGCCAAGGGCCGGTGCACTGGGATGACCCAGAGGGATGGGATGGGGAGGGAGGTGGGAGGGGGGTTCAGGAAGGACAACAAATGTACACCCATGGCTGATTCATGTCAATGTATGGCAAAAACCACTACAGTATTGTAAAGTAATTAGCCTCCAATTAAAATAAATAAATTAAAATTTTTTTCAAAGAATAAAAAAGTCAGATTTAAAAAAAGAGGTGGGGGGGGGGGGGAGCCAATATTCACAAATGACTGTTTCAGCACCTTATTTGACTTGGAAATGACTCACTGATTCAATAAACCTCCACCATTTATCTTTAATTATTAAGCTACCAAGTAGCTAAAGAGATTATTCTTCAGTACACATTTGCTTGCTCCTTGGAAGAAAAGCAATGACAAACATAGACAATGTATTAGAAAGCAGAGACATTACTTTGCCTATAAATGTATGTATACTCAAACCTATGGTTTTTCCAGTAGTCATGTATGAATGTGAGAGTTGGGCCATAAAGAAGGCTGAGCATTGAAGAATTGATGCTTTTGAACTGTGGTGTTGGAGAAGACTCTTGAGAGTCCCTTGGACTATAAGGAGATCCAACTGGTCAGTCCTAAAGGAAATCAGTCCTGAATATTCATTGGAAGGACTGATGCTGAAACTGAATCTCCAATACTTTGGCCACCTGATGCAAAGTGCCAACTTATTGGAAAAAACCCTGATGCTGGGAAAGATTGAAGGTGGGAGGAGAAAGCCTGGCAGGCTACAGTCCATGGGACCACAAAGAGTTGGACATGACTGAGCACATCTAGAGAATAGGCCGAGTTCAATTTTAGGAGTACATGATCTGGGAAATATTCAGTACTGAATTGATATGTGTTATTGAAGGTGGTTTAAGATTGTTGGTTTGATTAATATAGCCATTTTTAGAGTCATCAGTGTTAAGTAATGCAAGTGAGTTAAGAGCTTTTGGGTAAACACTTTAGGAATAATTGTTTTAGGAATGTGTTGTTGTTGTTCAGTCCTTCCCTGAATATTCCTTCCAATGAATATTCAGGGTTGATTTCCTTTAGGATTGACTGGTTTGATCTCCTTGAAGTCCCAGGGACTCTCAAGAGTCTTCTTCAGCACCACAGTTCAAAAGCATAAATTCTTCAGCGCTCAGCCTTTTTTATTGTCCAGCTCCCACATCTGTACATGACTACTGGAAAAACCGCAGCTTTGACTATACGGATATTTGTAGGCAAAATAATGTCTCTGCTTTTTAATATGTTGTCTAGGTTGGTCATTGCTTTTCTTCCAAGGAGCAAGTGTCTTTTAATTTCATGGTTGCAGTCACATTCCACAGTGATTTTGGAGCCCAAGAAAATAAAGTCTGTCACTGTTTCCACTGTTTCCCCATCTATTTGCCATGAAGTTATGGGACCAGATGCCATGATCTTCGTTTTTTGAATGTTGGGTTTTAAGCCAGTTTTTTCTCTCTCCTCTTTCACCTTCATCAAGAGGCTCTTTAGTTCCTCTTTGTTTTATGCCATAAGGGTGGTGTCATCTGCATATCTGAGGTTTTTGATATTTCTTCCAGCAATCTTGATTCCAGCTTGTGCTTCATCCAGCCTGGCATTTTGCATGATGTACCCTGTATAGAAGTTAAATAAGCAGGGTGGCAATATATAGCCTTGACATACTCCTTTCCCAATGTTCAACCAGGCCATTGTTCCATGTCTGGTACTAACTGTTACTTCTTGACCTGCATACAGATTTCTCAGGAGACATGTAAGGTATTCCCATCTCTGGAAGAATTTTCCCCAGTTTCTTATGATCTACACAGTCAAAGGCTTTAGCGCAGTCAATGAAGCAGAAGTAGATGTTTTTCTGGAATTCTCTAGCTTTTTCTGTGATCCAATGGATGTTGGCAATTAGATATCTGGTTCCTCTGCCTTTTCTAAATCCAGCTTGTATATCTGGAAGTTCTTGGTTCATGTACTGTTGAAGCCTAGCTTGAAGGATTTTGAGCATTACTTTGCTAGCATGTGAAATGAGCATTATTTTGCTAGCATGTAAAACGTATTTTAAACTTAGTCAATCCTGACTGACTATGTACAAAACCCTTTTTGGGTCCATTTTCCACAAACTTTTCATCATTTAACTAAGAGTTGGATTTGGCTTTTCTTTTCCTGTTCAGAGAAAAATTTTCTTGGACTGCCATTTTTGATAACAGATTTTGTGAGCTTCTTTGCCTTTAAGTAGTTTGTATTTGCTTTTGAGATGTCTGGTTTTTTTTTTTTTTTGGTTGAGGAATAATTATTGTCCAAGTTTCTTTATCAATTAATCAGATATTTAACATGATTCTTTTGTCATTTATAGATACTTTTGTACTCTGATCCTGTTACAAAAAGGTCTTAGTTATCAAGGAGATTCATAGGAAGAATATGGAAGCAGTTACAATAGTTCAACATCAAAATGATGTTGGGTGAAGATTTTCAAAATTCGTTTTTGAAAATTAATTTTCAAATTCAAGATTCATTTTCAAAATGCGAATAGGTGAGGACTCCAGCCCATACAGATTAAAACAAGGAGCTGTCCTGCCCCTGGGGCCCCTAGACCAGGTATCTAGAGATTTTTACTCCCTGACAGGCAGGGTCTATGGCCCTACTCGGCCTTGAAGCAGTTACAGAAGATAGACCATCACTCCTCTGCTTCCCAGAAGAATATGGGAGTAAAACCTCTGAGGGTGGAAATGAAATAGGAGTGTAGTGGGCAGGGTACAACCTTTGAAAGGATGACATAATCCAGGGATATTACAAAGGCTGTTTATAAGCAACTAGATCCAAGATGGTGGACTAGTCTACTTCCACTAGATCTGGAGCCTCTGTATATGCTCTTTGTAACACATGAGTAAAGTAAGTGATGCACCCACAGGTGAGTGGTGGCCCAACTCAAGGTAAAGAAACTTTTAAAGAAGTGAAAATGAAATAAGAGTTTTTTAGATAAAGAAATTTAAGGGAAGAAAATACAAATGAGAAAAAAGTTTTGAGTGAACTTTTAGAAATATATGTTCTAAGATCTCTCCAGATATTCTACAACAAGCTAAAATTGTGCTGCTGCTGCTGCTGCTAAGTCGCTTCAGTCGTGTCCAACTCTGTGCGACCCCATAGATGGCAGCCCACCAGGCTCCCCCGTCCCTGGGATTCTCCAGGCAAGAACACTGGAGTGGGTTGCCATTTCCTTCTGCAATGCATGAAAGTGAAAAGTGAAAGTGAAGTCGCTCAGTCGTGTCTGACTCTTAGCGACCCCAAGGACCGAAGCCTACCAGGCTCCTCCATCCGTGGGATTTTCCAGGCAAGAGTACTAGAGTGGGGTGCCATTGCCTTCTCCGAAATTGTGCTAAAATAAGTTAAATGATGAAAGGTTTGTGGAAAATGGACCCCATGATCAGTCAGGATTGACTAACTTTAAAATAAGTTTGGTTGAGTAAATGAACTTTAAAAGTAAGCTAGTGCAAAATACAAATTTGGCTTTTCTTTCTGTTAAAATGGCCAAGTTTTCTGAAGATGCTAAACTGCCTTTGATAACAGATTTTAAGTTTCTTTACCATTTAAGTGCTCTGTATTTGCCTTTGAACTCCTTTATTGTTACTTTGGCTAAATAAATAACTATTTCACAGTGACTTATGATTCCATTATGTTTATAAAAACTTCTTTTAAGTTCTTCTGACAAAACTTCTCAAGCCAAATTACCTGTATCTAACTTTGGGATGCTTCAAACAGCCTGTGAAACACCCCAAAAGAAGATATTAACCTAATGAAGTTCACTTGGTATGTTAAATTACGTGGGAGGCTGACCCTTCCAGGAGATGTTTTGCAAGACTGAAGACCCTTTTTACTTTACTTCCTCTCTACCTCTTCTTCTGTATACTACCTTTTGACTATATTTCCTCATTGCTTCTCTCTGTCTCTACTCTATAAAAGAACTTTCCTGACAAGATGGTTACTATGAGACATTAGTCTGCCGCCTTCCTGGTCAGTTAGTTTTCTGAATAAAGCTTATTCCTTGCCTCACACCTTGTCTCTCTGATTCACTGGCCTGTTGTGTGGCAAGCAGAGCAAGCTTGGATTTGGAAACAATTTTTTTTCTTTTGGAAAAAAATTTCCAAAAATTTTGGAAACAATTTCTTTTGTTAGTCATAGGTTTATAACTATAGGTCATCCAAGCTGTGAAAAATTTTCCCCTGGGGGCTATCAGATGAAACTGAAGCTCTTTCCATATTGATTGAAGAAACACTTCCCATACTGATCAAAAAACCCTCACTAGTGGACTGAAAACAAAACAAAATTTGCCAGCAGACGGAAGCCTTATTCCAGAAAACAACAGACAGCACAAAGCTCAGAGTGGCTGCTTCCAAGTCCCACTAAGCCTGTGACCTTAGTCCAAGCAGAGCCTTACAGACGGGATCTCCTTTTTGAAATGAACAATCCCAAATGAGAACCAAAATTTCCTCAAAGGGACAAGGTTGAAGGAGCCTGAGAGTGCACTCCTGGGATTTACCAGGTTCTGGTAGAGGTGTCTGGATGTCAGACACTATCTTTTCTGCTTTCTCAAAGTAATTCTGCAGAGTAGGAAGTCCAGGGCTGTTCAAGCTAGAGGAAGAGAGGAATATCCTCAAGGCAAAAGGGCCTTGGCAGCTGGTAGGGTGGTCCCTCCTCCACCCTGGAGTTCCAGCTGCCAGGATAGCAGATCGGTATGACTAGGGCTCAGCCTTTCAAGCAAGAGTCCTAGACAATCTGGCCTCTAGGGATCCCTCCCTGGGACTGTCTCTGAGTCAGCCCCAAGTTGGGTGCCAAATTTGATGCCAAAATCCCAACTTCTCTGTATACTGGTGCCAAATCAAATCTCAGAGACAGAGTTCAGGTGAAGTAGACTAGGATAGCTTTGTTGTCATGCCAGGGAAAGGGAGCCACAGTGGGTGAATGCCCTCAAAACCATGTGTCCACACTTGGGGAAGATAGTGAGTTTTATAGTAATTGTTCAAAGAGGGCATGATCAGCTCCTGGAGGTTCTTCTGATGGGTTGGTGGTGAGGTAAGTAGGAGTCAGCATCATGAACCTTCAGGTCCAACTGCTCTGGAGTCTCCAGGCTTGTGGGCAGCATACTATCATTTATCATTAACTTCTCCCACTTGGAAGCGGTTTCAGTATCTGCAAAATAGGCCAAAGGTTGTTGTGTGTATCCACTGATGGGGAAAGAGAACTTTAGCCCAAGCCTGCTTCTGACTGTTTGTTTCTCCCTGGTATCTCTTCCCCTCCTTTTTCTAATTAACAACTGCTTGTATCTGCCACTTGGAACCCAGGGAAGATCATGAAGGCTGAATGAAGCTGTTTCCTTTAATTAAAGAAATGGGGGACACAGAAACATCTTGTGCCCAGGAGCCCCACAGGGCCCTGCACAATATCATAGCCAATGAAGATGAAGTCCATCACTGGTGCGTGGCAGTGTGTGCATGTATGCACACACACACATGTACACTTTCCACGAATTCACAGTGAGGCTGACCTCAGACATGGTTGGATGTCCTCCTATACTTCCAGAAGTACAATTCCGTGTGCTGTGCATATATTCCATGCTGGTCAAGGGACATTCATGGTCAGTGAGTGACAAAGTGACCGATGTGTATGAGGTGATTGTAACTCTCACACAGGGCTCTGACTTTCCAGTCATTTTCACTGTTTTAAGTGATGCAGGTTCTTGGAAGTCCAGCCAGTCACTTCCTCAGCTGTCTGTTTTCACCCACCTTCTGCTGGCTTGGCTGTCATTCACAGCTGGACATGTTATTTTTTTTTTTTTTCCTTCCCTGGCTAAAATGCATTTCCTCCTGCTGGTTCTCAGAACACCAAACAAACAGACTTCTTGTCCCCAGTATGGTTCCATATGCCAATGTTTCCCCTCTCTGGGATGTACCCTCTGTTCACCCCAGAGAAGGGAGGAACCCAGGTGCTCTGACGTAAGCCATCTTGGCCTTGGGAGAAGTGTAGAGATGATAGCGCTTCTCTGAATGGTGTCCTTGGCAGCACAGGCCCTTGGGAGGGACGGGGACATTGCAAGACAACCCCCTTCAGGAGAAAGAGGGATTTGTGGGAGAGAAAAGTGTCTGGAATGGTTTGTGTGCTTTCCTCAGCAGGTGAGAAGAGGCCTCCTGTCTTCTCTAAGTACTTTTTAGTGGGAAGAGTCGTTGGATGTTTGCTGGCTTCTGAGACTGGCATAACATCCGGGTTCTTAGTGGTAAACCAAGTATCAGTGAGTTTTTCCAATCAGCCATAGAATGTTGGAACCGTGGTTTGGGTCTTGTTCAGAGCCTCCAGGAAGCACTCTGGTTGAACAGGCAGAGGGAATTTCCAAGAACCTCCCTGATGGACTGGGCAGAATGTTCCTTCTTCTCTCCATTAACCTACTCCTTTCCCCTGGGTCCTGGTGCACACAAGGTTTTGTTTGTGTCCTTCAAGAGTAAGAGTCTCCGTTTCCCCCAGTCCTGTGGAAGTCCTGCAATCTAATTCTTCTGGCCTTCAAAGTCAGGTTCCCTGGGGATTTATAATGCCTTTGCTGGATCCTCAGACTTCGAAGCCTGACATGGGACTGTGAACCTCCACAACAGTGGGACAACTTCTTCGATATTATTGTTCTCCAGTCTGTGGGTCAACCACCTGGAGGGTGTGGATTTTGCTTTTATCACGATTATACCCCCCCCTACTGTTTCACTGTGGCTTCTCCTTTGTAGCTGGACGTGGCACGTCTTTTTTTCCCTTGAGTTCCAGCATCTGCCTGTTGATGGTTATTCTATAACTGTTTGTGATTTTGGTGCTCTTGCAAGAGGAGATGAGCACATACATGTCCTTCTACTCTGCCATCTTGAACCAATGAACCCTTCTTTCCATTAATCTAAAATCCTTTTTTGATCAAGGCCAGTCTCCTACTTTCCGTCATTGTTCCATTTCTCTTCCTTTCTTTTTTTCTGCCTCTTTATTTATTTTTTAATTGAGGGATAATTGCTTTACAGAATTTTGTGGTTTTCTGTCAGATATCGACAAGATCTCTTCCTTCCTTACCTCTCCCTCTAAGAGAGCACCTGGTATTATGTGCTTCTTGTTTTGTTTCCTTTTCTTACCCAACCCTCCTTTTTCCTAATTAGTTTACAAATGATGCATTTTGATAAAGTTGGCTTCAGATGAAAAAGGTGTCAGATCTGTTCCTTGCTTTTGCAGAATGGCGTAGGGACAGAACTGGGAAAGGTGACAGACAGATCTTACAGCTCAGCCAAGACCTTTTGACCTGAAATAGACCCAGAGATGGTCAGGGTAGAGAAGAGCAGATAAACCAGCTATCATATAAGTCACACACTCAGGATTTTAAACAAAAGTCAACCTTGAGGTATTATGGCTATTATATGAGGAGTAAGGTGAGGTACATTTTGTGGTAAATCCACAGAGAAAATATCATTCAAATAAAATGCCCTATCACTCAGCAAGCATGTGCACACCACACAGATAAAACACTAAGCAACAAATAGAAATGCAAGCAGCTCTGGATGAAGATTCAGGAGGCCAGGTTCTGGGCTAACCTTGCTACCCACTGCCTGTGTGACCCTGGGGAAGTCACTCTTTATTTGCAGCTTTCAGTTTATCTATAAAGAGAAGTGGGCCCACTAAACACTTGTGTTGGCTCCCCAACGTTCTGGTGTTTAGGATTCTCTTGTGCATCATCAGATCCAGGAGCTCCTAGTACTCACCTCCTTCTGCCCTACCTGTTCAATCTTGTACAAATCATGTATCCTCAGGTCCTCTTTATACAAAAGGGGGATCAGAATCTTATTTTATTCTCTGTTAAAACCAGCTGGGATGGAGTTGCCTTTAGTTCTGAGGGATAAGGAGAATAAAATAATGAGAGGAATCTTGTTGAGAAAGGAGAAGGGAAATGCTGCTGGGAACATGATCATTCCCTCTGCCACTGAAGTCTTTCTGACCAGGGAGTCATCCTGAGTGACTTTCACTCTTTTTTCCCCCTCTGCTTTCCTCCCATCTCACACCTCAGTCACTGATTCCTATCCATTTGTCTTTCATAAGCCTCTTGCACTGGTCAGTTCCTTCCTTTCCCCACATTCTGGTTCTGCCCTGACTCACCCTAGTTTTGCCCCAAGATCATATCCTTCTCACTCGTCTCCCTGCCACCAATCCTCTCCACCCTTTTCTCCTCTATACCAAGGTTTTCCCTCTCGAGCTCCCTATTACCACAGAACAAAGTCTCATGTCTCATCCAAGGTTCTAGCCTGGAAGCTCCCATCTCTTCCGGTCCCTCATACACCATTCCTTTACCCAAGCTCTTCATTGCAGCCAAACTAACCTTCTCCTTTCCCCCACTGTGTCACCCACACTCCTGCTTCTGACTGTCTCTCTGCTGTCCTCCATGGCTGGCTGGCTGGCTCCCTTCTTGCTCAACCAGTATCTCAACTCTGTCTTGTCCATGGAGCCTTCCCTACCTGCCAAGCTCCAGGGAACACCAGATACTGCTTCTCCTTTTCTTTCTTTTGTTTTTCCTATTTATCATGTCTTTATGCATCTTACCTTTTGCCCAGATTAGATAATAAAATCCTCAAGAGCTCTAAATTGTATTGGGCAATCGATGATGTTTATTTTGAGGATAAAGATGATGACATGGGTGTAAGAATGACCTTGGCCTAATTTTGTCATTCAAATCCAAAGTCTCAGCTGTTGGTTCTAAAGCTGTTTTTGGAAGCTGTTTCTGGATTGACTAAAACACTGTGGTTATTCATAGCTAGAGGGCATAATTTCTGGATTTTTCTCTTTTTTCTTTCATTTTCCCCAACTTGAAGCCCCACTAAGTTTATTTGGAGCCCAACCTAGGATGCACAAAAACAAAGAGAGCCAGGAGAGCATGAGCGTCATTTGAATTTTGGTCCTTTTACAGTTGGATGAGCCAGGGCTCAGATGGTAAAGCGTCTGTCTACAATGTGAGAGACCTGGGTTCGATCCCTGGGTTGGGAAGATTCCCTGGAGAAGGAAATGGCAACCCACTCCAGTACTCTTGCCTTGAAAATCCCATGGACAGAGGAGCTTGGTGCAGGCTACTATCCATGGGGTCGCAAAGAGTCGGGCACGACTGAGCGACTTCACTTACAGTTGGATGAAAACAGCAGCTCAAGCCACTTTTCCAGCCTGGAGGTGGAAATTCAACATCTGTTTCCTAAATGACGGAAGAATCTTTCAGAAGCAGCAGGACACACCTGCCCCGGTCTTGTGAAACTTTATCCTTATGTCTCTTGGCCAGATGGAGGCTGGAATTCCACAAGAACGTTCTTGAGAAGGCACCCCGCACAGCGGCTGACTAGCCCTGGCATTTGTGGGTGGTGGCTGCCTGAGACATACCGTAAATGGTTGAGATCTAACTACTTCTTCCTGGGGCTCCACCCAGATAATTTGGGGATATGCAAAGATAATGAGCTCTGAAAGCCTGGGGTGAGGCTGGAATGGGGTGGGGTGCTACAGTAGACTTGCTCTAATAGAATCTGTTCTGCTTTCCTGGGAACCCAGGGAGGCCTAAGTGGTTATTTGCCTATCACTCTTCTCAAAGTCCTAGGAAGCGGGCAGAGGCCAGGGGAAGAGAGAGAAAGAGCCTTTAAGGTCCTGCTTTCTTGTTTTTGTCTTAAGAAATACAAGTTTTTAAGGTGCTATAGAATGTCCCTCTATTCTGTGAACAACAGGGTGTGGGCAATGCTATTTATTTATTTAAACACATTTTTATATTGGAGCATATTTGGTTAACAATTTGTGTTAATTTCAGGTACACAGCAAAGTGATTCAGTTGTACATATATGTGTGTCTATTCTTTTTCAAATTCTTTTCCCATTTAGGTTATTACAGACTATTGAGTAGTGTTGCCTATGCGATACAGTAGGTCTTTGTTGGTTATCTATTTTAAATGTAACAATGTGTATGTATCAGTTCCAAACTCTGAGTCTATCCCTTCGCCACTGCATAACCATAAATTCTCTAAGCCTGTGAGTTTTTTTCTGTTTTGTAAATATGTTCACTTGTATCATTTTTGAAGATTCCACATATAAGCAATACCATACGATATTTGTCTTTCTCTGTCTGACTTCACTTAGTATGATAATCTCTGGTTCCATCCACGTTGTAGCAAACGGCATTATTTCATTCCTTTTTATGGCTGAGTTGTATTCCATTGTATATATGTACCACATCTTCTTTGCGGCTTCCCTTGTGGTTCAGCTGGTAAAGGATCCGCCTGCAACGTGGGAGACCTGGGTTCGATCCCTGGGTCAGGAAGATCCTCTGGAGAAGAGAAAGGCTACCCACTCCAGTATTCTGGCCTGGAGAATTCTATGGACTGTATAGTCCATGGGGTTGCAAAGAATAGGACGTGACTGAGCAAACTTCACTTTCAGTTTCATGTCCACTGAGTCAGTGACGCCATTCAGCCATCTCATCCTGTCCTCTTCTCGTCCTGTCTTCAGTCTTTCCCAGAATCAGGTTCTCTTCTAATGAGTCAGTTCTTCACATTAGGTGGCCAAAGTATTGGAGCTTCAGCTTCATCACCAGTCTTTCCAATGAATATTCAAGGTTGATTTTCTTTAGGATTGACTGGTTTTATCTCCTTGCTGTCTAAGGAACTCTCAAGAGTCTCCTCCAGCATCATATTTCAAAGGCATCAATTCTTCAGTGCTCAGTCTTTTTTATCATCCAGCTCTCACATTCATGCATAACTACTGAAAAAACCATAGCTTTGACTATAGGGACCTTTGTTGGCAAAGTAACATCTCTGCTTTTTAATATGCTGTCTAGGTTTGTCATAGCCCTTCTTCCAAGGAAAGAATCACTAAATAGAGCTATTTTGAGAGTACGAGCAAAGTCTACTCTGCAAAAGGATGGAAAATGCCAAATTCCCAGGACAGGGAATAAGTGTAAAGCTAGGACTCCTAAATAACAGGGACGTGTTCTGACCCTGTGCTATTTACAACATCTATACATGAGGACAAGTTTCTCTGTTAGCTTAGATGGTAAAGAATCCACCTGTGGTGTGGGAAACCTGGGTTCAATCCTTGGGTTGGGAAGATCCCCTGGAGGAAGGCATGGCAGCCCACTCCAGTATTCTTGCCTGGAGAATCCCCATGGACAGAGGAGCCTGGCAGGCTACAGTCTATTGGGTGCCAAAGAGTCAGACACCACTGAGCAATCAGCACACACACACATACAGCGGAAGGATTGCTGTCAGCTTACACTTGCCCCATTCTGATTTATATTTGTCAGATTCTTGAGAAAAGGAAGTGTAGAGTTTGAAATAAATTTAGGAAGCCTCTGGTTCAGAGTTTCCCAAAGATTGTGTCTGAATCAGTGGAAAGGTTGTTAAAAATACAAGGGTCCAGGTTCTGTTCCTCATCTACAGAATTTGAATCTCTGGCATTGGAGCTTAAGAACCTTTATTTCTAGTACATCTCCTGGGTAAGTCTGATGTACAGGCAGGTTTGGAAACTAATAACCTGGTAGAGGGCTTCCCAGGTGGCGCTAGTGGTAAAGAATCCACCTGCCAATGCAGGAGACATAGGAGACATGGATTTGATCACTGGGTCGGGAAAATCTCCTGGAGGAGAGTCTGGCAACCCACTCCAGTATTCTTGCTGAGAGGAGCCTAGTGGGCAACAGTCCATGGGATCATAGAGCTAGACACGACTGAAGCGACTTAGCTTGCACGCAACCTAGTTGACCTTTCTATCTATCTATGAGATCCCCTGCTATATCCTTCCTGTTTAAAGTGTGGTCTGCACTTTGAGTAAAAGAGTCTGCACCTGCAGCATTGGAATTCTCTGGAGCTATCTAGAAATACAAACTCCCAGGGCCCACCCCAGACCTATCAAATCAGAATCTGCATTTCCACAAGATCCCCAGGTAACACTTATTCACATTAAAGCTGGAGAAGTACCGCTCTATCTCATCTTTGACAGATCACCAAGTCTCTGCTTAAAACTCCTGGTTGGAGACCTCATTACATGGCAACGTGCTTCTTTGGCGGGTGGTTCTTATTACTGAGTAGCTGTTTCTTAGAGTAAGTTCAGTTATTCACTCATTCACATGTATTTTCTGTTACTATGGGCACACTCTAAAAAGTTGAACAAGAGAAACAATTATCACATTTCAGCCATTTAAATTAAAAAAATTTTATTGAAGTATAGTTGATTTACAATGTTGTATTGATTTCTGCTGTACAGCAAAGTGAGTCAATTTTATATATATATATACATTCTTTTACATATTCTTTTCCATTATGATTTATCACAGGATATTGAATATAATTCCGTGGGCTATACAGTAGGACCTTGTTGTTTATCTATTCCACATGTAGTACTTTGCATCTACTAATCCCAAACTCCCAATCCAGCCTTCCCTCACCAAGCTCTGTCCTTCAGGCAACCACAAATCTGTTCTTTACATCTGTGAATCTGTGAACCGCAGATTAGTTCATTTGTGTTATACTGCAGATTCCACACGTAAGTGATTTCGTATGGTATTTGTCTTTGTCTGTCTGACTTACTTCACTTAGTATGATCATCTCTAGGCCCATCCATGTTGCTGCTAATGGCATTCCTTCATTCTTTTTTTTATGGCTGAGTAGTATGCCATTTTGTGTGTGTGTATATATGTGATCATCATCATCACCATCTTCATCCATTTATCTGTTGATGAGAATTTAGGTTGTTTCCATATCTTGGCTATTGTGAAAAGTACATTTCAGCCATTTTTAAAAAGTGTAACTCACAGGCAACGAGAACCTCTCTTAACAGAAATATGTTTTGTTCTTTCTCTGTTTTCACACAAGCCAGTGTGAGGCTAAGCATGCCTCTTTTTTTTTGTAGAAAAAAAGAGGCTTATCAAGGGCTACAAGAAGTTGGCCACACAATCCTGCATCCTGACTTTCTTATACCTCCTCCTAATGCAACAGCAAGCACGGCACATGGACCCTCTTCCAGGACACCAGCTTAACACCTTGCTATACAAAGGGTGGTCCATGGATCAGCAGCACTGGGAGCTGTGATGCTAAATCCCAAACAGGATTGTTAACTTTCCAGCCCTATCTTTCCAGGTCAGCCAGTTTCATCAGATTTAAAATCTGTTCATTGCAGCATTCCAAACTGATTGAGATCTTAACTATTTTCTTCTGTTGAAAGAATAAAAATACTTTTCCTTCCACCCTCCCCCAAGAGACCAGTTAAAAGCTTTGTGTCCTAGAAGGCTGGATTTTCCTTGCCTCCCAGGAAATTAATAAGCATTTTTTTAAAAAACAAACAAGCAGATAATCAACCTGCCAACCACCATCACTACCACCAACATAACTGACAAAACCTACGTCACAGTAGCCAGGGAGTTCCACTCAGGTGTTGGGGCTGCAGAGGAGCGGGGAGGAATGGAAGTCTACCTCTGAAATCCCTTTTTTCTTCTTCCTGTACCTGGGCTTTCAACTCTTGCCCTTAACTGAATTGGGAAATTTTGCTTCTTGCCCTGTGTGGCCTTGGCCCCTTTTGTCCTTTGCAGATTTGCTAGCAACTGATAAGGTCTTCATACTCTGATTCTTCAATTTCTGCCTGGTGACCCTGACATTAAGTCCTGGGAGGGGGTGAATTGAGAGAGTAGCTTTGACATTTATATGCTACTATGTGTAAAATAGATAGCCAGTGGGAAGCTGCTATTTAACACAGGAAATCCAGCATGGTGCTCTGTGATGACCTAGAGGGGGGGGATGGGGGGTGGGGGGTGGGGGGTGGGTTGGGAGGGAGACTCAAGAGGGAGAGTGTATATATGTATATATATCAATTCAGTTCAGTAGCTCAGTCATGTCTGACTCTTAGTGATCCCATGTACTGCAGCATGCCAGGCTTCCTTGTCCTTCACCATCTTCCAGAGCTTGCTCAAACTCATGTTGATTGAGTCAGTGATGTCATCCAACCACCTCATCCTCTGTCATCTCCTTCTCCTCCCGCCTTCAATATTTCCCAGCATCAGGGTCTTTTCTAATGAGTCAGCTCTTTGCATCAGGTAGCCAAAGTAATGGAGCTTCAGCTTCAGCATCAGTCCTTCCAATGAATATGCAGGACTGATTTCCTTTAGGACTGGTTTGATTTCCTTGCAGTCCAAGCGACTCTCAGGAGTCTTCTCTAACACCACAGTTCAAAAGCATCAGTTCTTCAGTGCTCAACTTTCTTTATGGTTCAATTCTCACACCCATATATGACTACTGGAAAAACCATAGCTTTGATTATATGGACCTTTGTTGGCAAAGTAATGTCCCTGCTTTTTAATATGCTGTCTAGGTTTGTTGTAACTTTTCTTCCAAGGAGCAAATGTCCTTTAATTTCATGGCTGCAGTCACCATCTGCAGTGATTTGGGAGCCCAAGAAAAGAAAGTCTGTCACTGTTTCCATTGTTTCCCCATCTATTTGCCATGAAGTGATGGGACCAGATGCCATGATCTTCGTTTTTTGAATGCTGAGTTTTAAGCCAGCTTTTTCACTCTCCTCTTTCACCTTCATCAAGAGGCTCTTTAGTCCCTCTTTACTTTCTGCCATAAGGGTAGTGTCATCTGCGTATCTGAGGTTATTGATATTTCTCCCGGCAATTTTGGTTCCAGCTTGTGCTTCATCCAGCCTGGCAGTTTGCATGATGTACTGTTCATAGAAGTTAACTAAGCAGGGTGACAATATACAGCCTTGACATACCCTTTTCCCAATTTGGAACCAGTCTGTTGTACCACGTCTGGTTCTAACTGTTGCTTCTTGACTTGCAGACAGGTTTCTCAGGAGGCACGTAAGGTGGTCTGGTATTCCCATATCTTCAAGAATTTTCCACAGTTTGTTGTGATCCACACAGACAAAGGCTTTAGCTCAGTCATTGAAGCGGAAGTAGATGTTTTTCTGGAATTCTCTTGCTTTTTCTATGATCCAACAGATGTTGGCATATTGTTCTTTTGTTTCTCTGCTTTTTGTACACCCAGCTTGTACATCTGGAAGTTCTCAGTTCATGTACTGTTGAAGCCTAGTTTGAAGTATTTTGAGCATTATCTGGGTAGCATGTGGAACAAGTGCAAATGTACAGTAGTCTGAACATTCTTTGGCATTGCCTTTCTTTGGAATTGGAATGAAAAGTGACCTTCTCCAGTCCTGTGGCCACTGCTGAATTTTCCAAATATGCTGGCATATTGAGTGTAGTACTTTAACAGCATCATCTTTAGGATTTGAAATAACTCAACTGGAATTCTATCACCTTCAACAGCTTAGTTCATAGTAATGCTTCCTAAGGCCCACTTGACTTCACACAGCAGGGTGTCTGGCTCTAGGTGAGTGATCACATCATCAGGGTTATCCGGGTCACTAAAACCTTTCTTGTACAGTTCTGTGTATTCTTCCCACCTCTTCTTAATCTCTTCTGCTTCTGTTAGGTCCTTGCAGTTTCTGTCCTTTATTGTACCTATCTTTGCATGAGATTTTCCCTTGGTATCTCCAGTTTTCTTGAAGAAATCTCTAGTTTTCCCATCCTACTGTTTTCCTCTATTTCTTTGCATTGTTAACTTAAGAACACTTTTTTATCTCTCTTTGCTGTTCTCTGGAACTCTGCATTTAGTTGGGTGTATCTTTCCCTTTTTCTTTTGCCTTTTTACTTCTCTTCTTTTCTCAGCTATTTGTAAGGCATCCTCAGACAACCACTTTGCCTTCTTGCATTTCTTTTTCTTGGGGATGGTTTTGGTCACTGACTCCTGTACAATATTATGAACTGTCATCCATAGTTCTTCAGGCACTCTGTCTATTAGACCTAATCCCTTGAATCTATTTGTCACCTCCACTGTATAGTCATAAGGGATTTGATTTCCCTTAAAAGTATTTTAAGCTCTTCTACTCCCACAATTCTTATTATCCTTCCTTGTTTGATTTTTCTTCATGGAACTGGCCACCCAATATTGTACCGTGTTTTACCTTTTTCTTTGTTTACCGTCTGCATGTCTACTTAGAACGTTCATTTCATGTGGTCAGAGAATGTTTAGTATATCACATATCCGCAGAGCTTACACAGTGGCGTATACACAAAAGACCAACACTAAATATTTGTTGAATCAAGTGAATTAATTAATAAATTGTGGACCAAACTTATAATTATCACATCTTAGGGGCCCAGAGAGGACTGCTAAGAATTCATACTCAAAATAATTTGTATCATCACTTAATTTCAACCTTAGTAGCTATAGCCAAATGATTCTTTTGAGGTAATAGCCGAAAACTTGATTCAAAATTATTGTGTAAATACAGATACGATAATTGGATACAGATTTATCTGGGGGGAGTCAATGGACTTTAATGAAATTAAACTTGAAAGACTCATAGATGGCAGAAAGTTCTGCCATTTATTAGATTTTATTGAAGAGATAAATTTCTTTGTATTTTTGTATTTCCAGGAGAACGCCAAGAAAGGGAGGAGCATGGAAAGAAAATTTTCAAGTCCCTGTGTTTCCAAGAATTGAAATCACTTCTCGGAGGAGGAGGGGCCATAGGAGCCAATGTCATCAGAGTCCTACCGTTGAGAACACTCCTTGTGCTCCAAATCTTGAACGTGTCACTGAAGACCTTGGCCAACTTGTTGGGACACTTTGTAGGGAAAATGGGGCTGCCCAAGATAAAAGCATTTGATTATCAAAAGCCAAGTATGTCTCTTAAGGAAAGGTATTTGAGTTCTGGCTAGGGCACACAAATGAACTGTTTCAGAGCCTGGGTGCTGCTGATCTCCTTTATTTTCCTACTGATTCTGGTAATGTCCATTCGGTAATACCCATGTGGTCCCACCTGTTCCACTGTTGACTCATCGCCTGGAAAGGGCTGGGGAGAGGTGAGGATGCTTCCTCTCTTGGTGCCCTGGGTAAGCTGTCTTGTAAATAGCACACTTGTACCAGTTCCTGGGATCACCAAAACACACTTGCAGCAGATGCTGTTGGCACCCTGCCCAGGTCCCCTTGACCAGCTGCTGAGCATGTTGGCTGTTAACAACTCATACATGCACTCACCTCAGCCCTTGGCTGATGGAAGGCATCTAGCCCAGTGGTTGTTAAGAGGTTCCATTCTATTTCTTCCAGGAAATCAATCAATTCTCCAAGGAGATCTGATCCCTTGTAATGAAGAATGATATATACAACCAAATCTGGATGCTAGGGATGCTCATTTCTACTGGAGAGTGACTGCTTCTGGACTCTCTAGATGGACAGAGCTGGGAACTATATGTATGTATGGAGCTCATGCAAACACACATACATACATACTTACATACCTATTTTCATGTCTGACTCTGTCTTTGTACATATTTTTTTAAACCTCCAGGAGTTTTATTGTTAACTCCAAATCTGATCCAGCACCACAGGCTTCACTGTCTGTTTTACCCCCTCTTCTTATTTGTAACTTTTTTCTCAGACACTGAGAAGCATGATTCTTGTTCTCTACAATATGATTACTTATTTGTTCAACTCTAGCAGACAAAGTACTTTCAGAATTGTGAACCTATAACCTTCTGAGAGATAAATTTACTAACTAGAATACAGTGTTTGTGGACAGCTCTTTTTGTCTTTAGCCTTGTGAATCCATCAAAGCACTACTTTCCAGAGTTATTTCAGGTAGTTCCTTATTTTCTCACTCCCTTCAGTGTGGTTATGTAAGTTGCTTTTAAGACAGTTAGAATTCTTGGTCGTAGTCTGCATTCCATTTTGGATCCCTCTCACAACTCGGTAAATAGATTACAATTTACATACAGTGACACCCACTCATTGTGACACACAGTTCTTTAGATTTTGAGTTGTGTTCCACTCTTTGGATCCCATGGATTGTAGCCCATCAGGCTCCTCTGTCCATGCGGATTCTCTAGGCAAGAATACTGGAGTGGGTTGCCATGCCCTCCTCCGGGGATCTTTCCAACCCAGGCCTCCCGCATCGCAGGTGGATTCTTTACCATCTGAGCCACCAGGGAAGCCCACTAAGCACACTCACAACTTGGTAAATAGTTTACAATTTACATACAAGGACACCCACTCACTGTGCCACACAGTTCTATAGATTGTAAGTTGTATACCACCACCATAGTTCCATATAAGACAGTTTCTTACCCTCCGCCCTAGTTTCTTTATGCTGCCCCTTTATTATTATTTGCTGTGTTAAGTCACTAAGTCATATCTGACTCTTTGCAATCCCCTGAGGAATTCTTTGGCAGGTTCCTCTGTCCTTCTCTGTCTCCCAGAGTTTGCTCAAATTCATGTCCATTGAGTGGTGATGCTATCTAACCATCTCATCCTCTGCCAACCCCTTCTCCTTTTCCCTTCAGTCTTTCCCAGCATCAGGCTTTTGAGTTGGCCCTTCACATCTGGTGGCCAAAGTATTGGAGCTCCTGCTTCAGCATCAGTCCTTCCAATGAATATTCAGAGTTGATTTCCTTTTGGATTGACTGGTTTGATCTCCTTATTGTCCAAGGGACTCTCAAGAGTCTTCTCCAGCCCAATTCAAAAGCATCAATTCTTTGGCACTCAGCTTTCTTTATGGTACAACTCTCACATCCAGACATGACTACTGGAAAAACCAGAACTTTAACTATGTGGACCTTTGTCAGCAACTCCAGAAGGAATGCTTTCAAACACATTCAGTGAGGCCAGCATTTATCCTGATATCAAAACCAGAGACATTACCACCCCTCCCAAAAAAATGCCCAATATCACTGATGGACGTGTTCACAAAAATCCTCAACAAAACATTAGCAAACCAAATTCAATGATACATTAAAAGTATCATACATCATGAGTAAGTGGAATTTATTCTAGGAATATAAGGATCATTCAATATCCATAAATCAATCAATGTGCTACGCCACATTAATACAATGAAGTCACATAATCATCTCAATAGATGCAGAAAAAGCTTATGAAAAAATTCAACATCCATTCATGATAAAAACAATCTCAACAAAGTGGGCATAGAAGGAACACACCTCAACATATAAAAGGTCATTTATGACAAACCTAGAAGCTAACATCATTCTCAATGGTCGAAAGTTGACAGCTTTTCCTTTAAGATCAGGAACAAGACAAGTAAGCCCATTCCTGCTACTTTTATTCAATATAGTACTGGAAGACCTAGCCACTGTAATTAGACAAGAAAAAGAAATAAGAGACTCCTAAGTTAGAAAGGAAGAAATAAAACCATCACTATTTGTAGATGACGTGATATTACATAGAGAAAACCATAAAGCTTCTACCAAAAATATTAGAGCTAATAAATGAATTCAGTTAAGTTGCTTGATACCAAATTGATATACAGAAACATTTTGTATTTCTATACACTTATAATGAACTATCAGAAGGAGAAACCAAGGAAACAATACCATTTACAATAGTATCAAAAATAATAAATATCTAAAAGCAAATTTAACCAAGGGGATAAAAAAATCTGTACTCTGAAAACTATAAGACCTTGATGAAAAAAAGATGACACAAATAAACAGAGAGCTATACCATGATCATGGATCAGAAAAATTAATATTGTTAAGTGTCCATCCTACTCATGGCAATCTACATATTCAATGCAATCCCTATCAAAATATCAATACCAACGACATTTTTCACAGAACTGGAACAAATAACCATAAAATCTGTGTGGAACTACAAAAGACCCTGAATAGCCCAAGCAATCTTGATGAAGAAGAATAAACTTTATCTTTTGTACTCTCCTTAAAAATACTGGAAATACTCTGTTTGACTTCAAGCTATCCTACAAAATTATAGTAATCAAAATAATATGGTGTGGATTTACATAAGATGATGGAGTAGAAGGATGTTCTCTCATCTCCTCCTGCGAGAGCACCAAAATTGCAACTAGCTGTTGAAAAACCATCGACAGGAACATGCTGGAACCCACCAAAAAAAGATACCCCACCATCCAAAGACAAAGGAGAGGCTGCAGAAGATGGTAGGAGGGGTGCAATCATGATAAAATCAAATCCCGTATCTGCCAGCTGAGTGACAAACAAACCAGAGAACAATAATACCAAAGAAGTTCTCCTACTGTTGTGAAGGTTCTGAGCTCCATGTCAGGCTTCTTAGCCTGGGGATCTGGCAAAGAGACTGGAAATCCCCAGGGAATCTGAACTTGAATGCCAGGGGGATTTGATTACAGAACTTCCACAGGACTGGGGGAAAAGAGACTCCACTCTCGGAGGGCACAAACAAAATTTGGCATTCACCAAGACCCAAGGGACAGGGACAATGACCCCACAGGAGACTGAACCAGACCCACCTGCAGGTGTTGGAAGGTCTCCTGTGGAAGGCATCGGTTGGCAGTGGCTCACCCCAGGAACCAGGGCACTGGTAGCAGCCGTCCTGAAAGCTGCTCCCTGGCTTAAGTCCTCTTGGAGCTCACCATTAACTCCTCTGTAGAGCCTGTAGGCCCCAGGGCTGGGTCACCTCAGGCCAAACAACTAAGAGGGAGGGAGTACAATGCCACCCACCAGCAGATAATTAGATTAAAGAAGACTGAAAAACACAGGTGATTGCAGAGAAGAAAGCATTTAAGTGAGAAATTAATATCTGGTCTTATGTCCTGGATATGTCTCCTAGTTTATAGTCTATGGGAACTTGAGTAGAATTTGTATCCTACTGTTGTGTGAAAATTGTATAAATCTTAGTTATGTTGAATTGGTTTGCTGTGTTTTTTGTCTACTATATCCATCTACTTCTCTGTATATTCATTCTATTGATTTAAAAAAAATATTATTTATTTCTTTTACTTTACAATATTGTATTGATTTTGCCATACATTGACTTGAATCCGCCATGGTTGTACATGTGTTCCCCATCCTGAACTCCCCTCCCACCTCTCTCGCCATCCTATCCCTCTGGGTCATCCCAGTGCACCTAAAGGAATCTCCACACTGTTCTCCATAGTGGCTGCACCAGCCCCAAGCACCCTGTATCATGCATCAAACCTGGACTGGTGGTTCATTTCACATATGATAATTTACATGTTTCAACGCCATTCTCCCATATCATCCCACCCTCGCCCTCTCCCACAGAGTCCAAAAGACTGTTCAATACAGCTGTCTCTTTTGCTGTCTTGCATACAGGGTTATCGTTACCATCTTTCTAAATTCCATATAAATGTGTTAGTATACTGTATTGGTGTTTTTCTTTCTGGCTTACTTGACTCTGTATAATAGGCTTCAGTTTCATCCACCTCATTAGAACTGATTCAAATGTATTCTTTTTAATGGCTGAGTAATATTCCGTTGTGTATATGTACCACAGCTTTCTTATCCATTCATCTGCTGATGGACATCTAGGTTGCTTCCATGTCCTGGATACTATAAACAGTGCTGCAACGAACATTGGGGTACACATATCTCTTTCAATTCTGGTTTCCTAGGTGTGTATACCCAGCAGTGGGATTGCTGGGTCATGTGGCAGTTCTATTTCCAGTTTTTTTTTTTTAATTTAAATTTATTTATTCTAATTAGAGGCTAATTACTTTACAATATTGTATTGGTTTTGCCATACATCAACATGAATCCGCCATGGGTGTACACGTGTTCCCAATCCCGAACCGCCCCCCCCCACCTCCCTCCCCATACCATCCCTCTAGGTCATCCCAGTGCACCTAAAGGAATCTCCACACTGTTCTCCATAGTGGCTGTACTAGTTTGCATTTTCACCAACAGTGTAAGAGAGTTCCCTTTTCTCCACACCCTCTCCAGCATTTATTGCTTGTAGACTTTTGGATAGTGGCCATTCTGACTGGCGTGAAATGGTACCTCATTGTGGTTTTGATTTGCATTTCTCTGATAATGAGTGATGTTGAGTGTCTTTTCATGTGTTTGTTAGCCATCTGTATGTCTTTGGAGAAATGTCTGTTTAGTTCTTTGGCCCACTTTTTGATTGGCTCTTTTATTTTTCTGGAATTGAGCTGCAGGAGTTGCTTGTATATTTTTGAGATTAATTCTTTGTCTATTGCTTCGTTTGCTGTTATTTTCTCCCATTCTAAAGGCTGTCTTTTCAACTTGCTTATAGTTTCCTTTGTTGTGCAGAAGTTTTCATTTTAATTAGGTCCTATTTGTTTATTTTTGCTTTTATTTCCAATATTCTGGGAGGTGGGCCATAAAGGATCCTGCTGTGGTTTATGTCAGAGAGTGTTTTGCCTATGTTTTCCTCTAGGAGTTTTATAGTTTCTGGCCTTACGTTTAGATCCTTAATCTATTTTGAGTTAACTTTTATGTATGGTGTTATATAGTTTGATATTGAAACTCCAACTAAAAATCTTAATTTATCTACTTAAAATAATTATAATATATAGTGGAACTGTGTGTAACCTTTTTCTGTATTTTCCAAGTCTCCTGCAAATGTGTTATCTATCATATTTTCATAATTAAGAAATGCTATTACAATCAGCAAAACGCCCTTGAGATTCTGTAATTCTCAAGACATGAATCATTTTAATTTATACTATAAAAAAGCTATTTATAAATAGCATTATTCTACTACTACTTCTTTTAAATGCATCAAGCACTTCTAAATATCTAGAAAGACTAGATATTCATATAAGAACGTAATTGCCCACTATGTACACAGCACTGTTAAATAAAATGCACACATGTAACGATGGTTAAAAAAAAGTAGTATGGTATGGTACGGGCACAAACATACACACACATAGATCAATGGGGCAGAGTAGAGAGCCTAGAAATAAACTCATGCACATATGATCAATTTATTGATGACAAAGGAGGCAAGAATATATATTGGGGAAAAGATAATCTCTCTTTTGGAGAGAAAAATTGTTGGAAAACTGAACAGCTACATGTAAAAGAGTGAAACCAGACCATTTTCTCACCCTCTATACAAAAATAAGCTCAAAATAGATGGATTAAAGACATAAACATCAGACCTGAAACTATAAAACTTCCAGAAGAAAAATCACTCTTAGACACTGATTGTAGCAATAATTTTTGGATCTTATTTCTCAGTACAGAGCAACAAAAGCAAAAAAAAAAAAAAAAAAAAGAGAGAGAGAGAGATCATATCAAACTAAAAATCTTGTGCACAGTGAAGTAAATTGTGGACAAAATGAAAAGGAACATACTGAATGGGAGAATATATTTGCAACTGATATGTCTAATAAGCAGTTAATGTTAAATATCCAAAATATACAAAGAACTCATACAACTCATTAGATAAAAATCTGATTTAAAAGGGACCTGAAACAGGAGTTTTCCAAAGAAAACATATAGTTGGCCAAGAGACATGAAAAGCTGCTAACCATCAGGGAAATGCAAAACCACAATGAGACATTACTTCACACCTTACTGGTGTACTGGGATGACCCTGAGGGACAGGATGGGAAGGAAGCGGGGAAGGGGGTTCAGGGTGCGGGACACGTGTACACCCACGGCTGATTCATGTCAATGTATGGCAAAAACCACTACAATATTGTAATTAGATTCCAATTAAAATAAATACATTAGAAAGAAAGAATTACCAAAAAGAGAACAAATAACAAGTGTTGGTGAAGATGTAGTAAAAAGAGAACCCTCATAAACTCTTGGTAGGAAATGTAAATTGTTGTAGTCAGTGTGGAAAACAATATAGAAAGTCCTCAAAAAATTAAACATATAACTACCATACCATCCAGAAATTCCACCCCTGGGTTTTTATCTGAAGAAAATAAAAACACTAATTGAAAATGATGTATACCCACAGTGTTCACGGTTGCATTATTTATAATAGCCAAGACACGGGAGTAGCCTCAAGTTCATCAGTAGACGAATAAATAGATGTGGCATATATACACAATGGATTATTACCCAGCTATAAGAAGAATGAAATCTTGTCATATGCAACAGCATGCATGTACCAAAAGGGTATTATGCTAAGTGAAATAAGATCGAGAAAAACAAATACTGAATGTTTTCATTTATATCTGGAATCTAAAACACAAAGAAACAAAAAAGTAGAATAAAACAGAAATAGATTTAGAGATACAGAGGACAAACTTGGGGTTGCCAGAAGGGAGGAGGGTTCAGGGATGTGCAAAATGGGTGAAGGGAATTAAGAGGTACAAACTACCAGTTATAAAATAAATAAGTCACAGGGATAAATGTACAGCATAGGTAATATAATCAATAATATTGCAATAACTTTGGTGCATAATCTACAAACATATTGAATTACTGTGTGGTACACCTGAAATTGTAACAAAGCCTTTGACTGTGTGGATCACAATAAACTGTGGAAAATTCTGAAAGAGATGGGAATACCAAACCACCTGACTCGCCTCTTGAGAAACCTGTATGCAGGTCAGGAAGCAACAGTTAGAACTGGACATGGAACAACAGACTGGTTCCAAATAGGAAAAGGAGTATGTCAAGGCTGTATATTGTCATCCTGCTTATTTAACTTCTATGCAGAGAACATCATGAGAAACATTGGGCTGGAAGAAGCAACAAGCTAGAATCAAGATTGACAGGAGAAATATCAATAACCTCAGATATGCAGATGACACCACCCTTATGGCAGAAAGTGAAGAGGAACTAAAAAGCTTCTTGAGGTAAATGGGGAAACAGTGGAAACAGTGTCAGACTTCATTTTTTGGGGCTCCAAAATCACTGCAGATGGTGACAGCAGCCATGAAATTAAAAGACGCTTACTCCTTGGAAGGAAAGTTATGACCAACCTAGATAGCATATTCAAAAGCAGAGACATTGCTTTGCCAACAAAGGTCCGTCTAGTCAAGGCTATGGTTTTTCCTGTGGTCATGTATGGATGTGAGAGTTGGACTGTGAAGAAGGTTGAGAACCGAAGAATTGATGCTTTTGAACTGTGGTGTTGGAGAAGACTCTTGAGAGTCCCTTGGACTGCAAGGAGATCCAACCAGTCCATTCTGAAGGAGATCAGCCCTGGGATTTCTTCGGAGGGAATGATGCTGAAGCTGAAACTCCAGTACTTTGGCCACCTGATGCGAAGAGTTGACTCATTGGAAAAGACCCTGATGCTGGGAGGGATTGGGGCAGGAGGAGAAGGGGACGACAGAAGATGATATAGCTGGATGGCATCACTGACTCGATGGACGTGAGTCTGAGTGAACTCCGGGAGTTGGTGATGGACAGGGAAGCCTGGCGTGCTGCGGTTCATGGGGTTGCAAAGAGTCAGACATGACTGAGCAACTGAGCTGAACTGAACTGAACACCTGAAATTAATACAATATTATAAGTCAATCATACTTCAATTAAAAAAAAGAGTGTTACTATCTCCAACTATAACTGAATTTGCCTATTTCCCCTTTCAAGTCTATCAATTTTTTGCTTCATGTATTTTGAAATTGTTAAGTGCATAAATATTTAGTTTTCTTATGTTCTCTTGATGAATTGGTGCATTTATCATTACAAAATATATTTCCTTATTCCTGGTAATATCCCTTGTTTTGAAATCTATTTTGTCTGTTATTAAGATAGCCTTTCTAGTTTTCTTTGGATTAATGTTTGCTTGGTACATCTTTTTCCATCCTTTAACTTTAAAAAACTAATTTGTTTTTCTTTTTCATTTCTACTTTTGTTTTCATCCAGTTTTATTGAGATCTAACTGACATACAGCACTGTGTAAGTTTTAGGTGTACAGCATAATGATTTGATTTATAAACATCATGAAATGATTATCAGTAAGTTTAGTGAATATCCATAATCTCATCAAAATTACAGAATGCAAAAGTACATATACAAAATTAAAGAAATAGAAAAAATATTTTCCCTTGTGATGAGATTGCTTAGGATTTACCTTCTTAATAACTTTCATATGTAATGTACAGCAATGTTAATTCTATTTATCATGTTGTACTTTACATACACATATTTTTCTTTTAACTGGAAGTTTGCACCTTTTGAGTGTCTGAATCCAATTTCCCCTTTCTCTACCCCCCACTTCTGATAAACACAAATTTGATCTCTTTTTCTATGAGTTTGTTTTTGAAATATAACTGAACTACAATACTATATTAGTTTCTGTTATTCAACAGTGGTTTGATATTTCTATACATTTCAAAATGATCAACATAAGTTTAGTTATGACCTCTCATCATACAATATTACATAATTATCGACTATATTCCCCACCTTGTACATTTCATACTCATGACTAGTTTACCTTGCAAGTAGAAGTTTGTATTTCTTAATCTGCTTCACCTATTTCTTTCCTCCCCTCTTCCTTAAACCTATTTGTTCTTTGTATCTATAATTCTGTTTCTATTTTGTTGTGTTTATTTACTTGTTTTAGTGTTTAGACTCCACATATAAATGAAATGAAAGTATTTATCTTTTCTGACCTTTTTTCACTCAGCATAATAACCTCACTCAGCTTAATACCCTTACAACCATGTTGTCACAAATAGCAAGATTTCCTTATATTTTTTAACTTTTAAATTATGAATGTCTTTATATTTAAAGCCAGTGTCTCAAGGACAGCATACAATCAGAGCTTGCTTTTTATCCAATCTGACAATCTCTGCTTTATGGTACGTTTAAGGCCCACAGCTCCATCTTCAAAGTCAGAGGCAGAGGGAGAAAAGCAAGAGTCAAGTCTATTATTCCTCATAAGATTGTTGCATTCCAGAAGGATCTCTTCTCTGAACCAAGGTCAGTTCAAGGGACAGTTAATAGACACAAAGCACGGACCCTGGGGGACACAGAAGAGTTTTGGAAGAAGCGTATGACATTCTTCCTCCTCTGTGAGAATAAGCACTAACTTTATAACTTCCAAGTAAGTTATAAAGTATCAGCTGGAGAGGGGAAAGAGAGTGATTGGACCGTTATGATGTAGCTCAGATGTGACCAGTTTAAGAAAGAAAAAAATGGGCTTGGGAATGGGAGTAGTTTTAAGGAGACAGTCCACTTCATAGGAGAGCCCATAGGTTTGAGTCAAAACATCTTGAACATTAATCCAGGCTCTACGTTTCCTGGTCATAAGATTGAGAAATACAATTAATGTCTTGGCTTATAAACATGTGAAAAGGAAGCCATTTTTACCCTTCATGATTGTGCAATCCTTTTTTAACCAAAAAGATTATCCAAACAATGGCACTATTTTAGGGAGAGCACAGTAAATATCGACTCTAAACATTCCTGATTAGGGATAGGGGAGGAACAGTCGCTGGTGATGGTACAGGGGATTTTGGCCTTTATGTTATGTAATCCAAACTTTACATTTTTAGCAAGATGTCAGTACACAAACATAGTGGGGATCAGGCTCTTCTTGATATCAGGATACAGACTCCTTCCAGAATCTGATAAAAGCCACAAACTCTTTCCAGAAAAATGGCCCAAGGAGAAAAAAGAAAAAAGCTCAAGGAGGGTTTTTCGTTTGTTTAATTTGTCCGCATCAGGGCTTAGTTGCAGCACGTGGGATCTTTGTTGCATCATGCAGGATCTTTGGTTGTGGTGCATTGATTCTCTAGTTGTGGTGCAAAGGCTCAGTAGTTGTGGCCTGCCGTCTTAGTTGCCCTGTGACATGTGGGATCTTAGTTCCCATACCAAGGACCAAACCCGTGTCCCCTGAATTGCAAGGTTGATTCTTAAGCACTGGACCACGAGGGAAGTCCCTAGGGAGTTTGTTTTTTTTTTTTTTTAGTTGAAGTATAGTTAGTTGATTTGGGCTTCCCTGGTGGCTCAAACAGTAAAGACTACACCTGCAATGCAGGAAAACTGGGTTCAATCCCTGGGTTGGGAAGATTCCCGGGAGGAGGGCCTGGTAACCCTCTCTAGTATTCTTGCCTATAGAATCCCCAAGGACAGAGGAGCATGGCAGGCTACAGTCCATGGGATCAAAGAGTCAGACACGATTGTATGACTAAGCACAGCACAGTCAATTTAGATCGTTAGTTTCAGGTATAAAACCTGAAACAGGGATTCAATAGTTTTATAGATTATATTCCATTTAAAGTTATTACAAAAGAATAGCTATATTTTCCTGTGTTATAAAACATATCTCTATTTCTTATTTATTTTATACATAGTAGTTTGTAATTCCTAATCTCATACCCCTATCTTGCTTTTCTCCCTTCCCTCTCCCCACTGGGTAAGGGAATCAGTAGACCCCTTGAACTCTGCTCATGGATCCCAGTTTTAAGAATCCTGATTTATATCAGTAAATAAAAGGAATAAAAATCTAGTTTACCTGTATAAAGATAATTTAATTATGGTTACTTAGACAAATCACTTATATTTGCATATCATGTGATACAGTACTTTGCTTATACTTATGTCAGGTTGACTTTGCTCTAAGTTAGATTTGGTGTAAAACCAAAGTTGTTTCAGGCTCCAACTTCATCATTTGTGGTTCATATGGCAAAGTGTTGCCTATTCACAATTTTAAAAGAAAAAATTAGAGTGATCTTTTTTCTTAAGAATGATAGTCTGCCTTCACAGTTTCACCTGTTGAAATAATTATTACTATTTCCCAGGTTGGGAATTGTGTGCTCTTACAGAATAAATTGGTAGGTAAGAGGTTGTGAAGCAGAGTGGTAAGGTGTTCAGGCTTTAAAGACAGGCCTGGGCTGGAGTCTCAGCTCCTCTGCCACTTACTCCAGTTCTACCTTCACGTTCTGGCCTTCAATAACTTCACTGACTATGAGAATAACAAATACCTACTTAAGGGAGTTCTAGGAGGATTAGGGACAACATAAACAAGGAGCCCAGGCTGTATTAGATCTTACATAAATAGGGCTATTGTTATAGTGAGTCTTTAGTGTTATACAAGAGCAGCTTTGTTGCTGATGGCTCCCAATGCCATACAATCAAACTGGGTTCAGGGGACAAGCAGCAGCAAATGACAAAGGCTGATAACTGCTGCCATCCCCAAGGTGCCAGAGAGCCGGACTCGAGGTTACAGGTTACAGGTGTGTCCCGCCTTTGGCAGCCCAATGAAGCACGTCTTCAGAATGGCACTTTATTGTGCGGTATCTAAGGTGGCTTAAAAATCGGGAAATAACACATGCAGGGGAAAAACCAGTGCAATAATGACATCTTTTCCTTCCTTACTGCTAGCTTCCTTGTTTCTTTTTCTCTGGTTCAGTGAATGCCAACCCAAAGAGTAATTAATCTTCTGACACTTTCATGTCTGGGTAACTGTCTTCACCTCCGGTCACTCCTCTGGGAAGAATGGGTGCATTCTGTGAGTCCCCGTCAACCAATTCTGAGGCCAAAGTGTCCCATGATTCAGTGTAAGACTGTGTGGTGTGGTGGGAAAAGTAGTAGCTGGGAACTCAGGACACTCGGATTTGGAGCTTACGACCATTTCTGTCCGAATCTACATAATGGGGGCCGATAGCGCGGCTTTAGTTTCCTCATTTGTCAAGCGCACCCAGCCCGGCTTTGGGTGTGAGCGAGCTTTGTTCGCACTAAAGACCAGCGGCAACCCCGCAGGACTACCCCAGCCGGCGTGGGCAGGGACTCAGCCCGGGCGGGGCCCGCGATGGGCAGGGCTTCTCCCGCGCCGCCTAGGGAACCGGGTTCCAGACTCCTGACGGCGTCTCAGTTGCCAGGGGAACCGGGGCGGCGCGCTTTCCGGCGCAGTCGTGCGCGGCGCAGCTGTCATGGCGGAGGCCATCTGGAGCAGTGATACCGGAGAGGCCGTGTACCGCTCTCGGGACCCCGTGCGCAACCTCCGCCTCCGGTAGTCGCATCACCCCAGAGCCCCGTGCTTTTATGCTCTCAGATAATTGGAACCTGAATTACACTTCTCCTTTGCTGGGGCCCTCGCTTCCGTTTGCAGTACTGACCACTGTCATCCCGGTCTCCTCGCGTCTCCCTCACTACCTGGAACCCTCTTCACTCGCAACTTGCTAGACTCACCCTTTCAGGACCCTACGCCCCCCAAATTCCTCAGAGCCCTATGTCTCCCTCCAATACACTCTCGCATCCTCTCCTCCCTGGGGCCCCATGCCCCCCTCCCCTCCTCTCTGTTGCCTGCACCCTGCCACATCTCTTGGTAGCCATAATCTCTTCAGTGGTTCGTTTCCCCATCCTTGCTCTGTGTTCGTCTCCTGCTTGTGTATCTTGTAACAGTATTTTGGGCTTCTCTTTTCCTGGCAGAGTCCACCTGCAAAGAATCACATCAAGCAACTACCTCCATTGCCAGCCTGCTGCCCAACTGGGGAAGGATCTCATAGACTTGGCCACTTTTAGGCCTCACCCAACGGCCAGTGGGTGTATTTTGGTGATGGGCCCCTTGGGGATCTGGGGAAGGGCCTAGGGCTGAGGTTACTTCTTAAGACAGAGTAGACCCAGGTCTATAGTCTGAGAAAAGGTATAGAGAGCTTGGGTTTCTTGTCCAAAGTCACTGGGCTGCTAACTGTTGAAGTCAGAATTTGATCCCAGGCAGTTTTAACTACTACATTATGTTGTGTGAAAATTGAATTCAAGAAGTGATTCCTATCATCAAGAAGCTGATCTGAACTGTGGTCAAACGTAGTGAAATAGCAAATACTGTGCTTTGGGTATATTATAAATTTACCTCTAAACCCAAATGCCATTTCTGACTTTTTTTTTTTTTTCTAAGAGAAAATATGACTCCAAACTTGAAACTTACAATATAAACACTTTTTAAAAACAAGTTAAACATTTGGGTCTGCTTGGAAAATGCACTTTTTTTTTTTTAACCTTGCTGTGTGGCATTCGGGATCTTAGTTTTCCCTGTAGGGATGGAACCCATGCCCCCTGCAATGCAACCACGGGACTACCAGGGAAGTCCCAGAAAATGTGCGTATTAGTATTATCTGTGTTCTAGCCTTTTTCTTTCTCTGAGAAGCCAGAAAAGTGAGAAAGAGAAGACAGTGTGTTTGTGTTAGGTCACTAGTCTCTTTGCTTTTGTTTCTGTTCAGAAATATTCCTGGGCAAAAGTGTAAGCTGGTGGGTTTTGAAGCATATATCTTTGGAAAAGGCATACTCATCTAGGAGTGTACATACTAGATTTGGTTCTTTTTTAAAACAATCTGTTATATGTCTTTCCTTTTCTCTCTTAATACTTGGTCTCTTAAGGTTACAGTGTTTGTGATTCTAGATTTATGGCTTCAGAAATAGTGAAGATAAAAATGCCATGGTTCATAGCAAATGTAGACAATCGGGATTGAGAAAGAGCTGTTCAGCCTATATCTAAATTTCAGCTCTTGACTCTGAATTAGATTAAATAATTCCTGGAGGACGTGATTTCTTTTATTAAAGTTAGTGGGGGTGATTAAAACTTCTTGGGTCTTAACCTTGGCTTCTGCACATATCTACTGCCTCTCTAGAGTGAGTACTTCATAATCAGTGAACTCCAACTGGTTTTGTGGCAAATATAAGAGCACAGACTTTGGTTATAACCCACCAGAGAGCAAGAAGTAGGGCTAGTTGGGCTCAAACATTTGACTCGCTCTGTTTTCTTTGGAGGTGGACACCGCCCAGAGGAAGAAGAAGAGGAGGTTGTGATTGGGTGGCAAGAGAAGCTCTTCAGCCAGGTGGGCTAGTGTCCCTTGTCTGCTCCGTGTCCCTGCACCTGGCCCACGTCCACCTGCCTGGTTGCAGGGAAAGGTTCCTGATACATATCGCCAAACTGACTTCCAGAAAGCTTACAGCAGTGTATACTTCCCACTGCTGTGTGTACGGGCTCAGTGTACGCACAGCACACATAAAACCTGCCACTAGCCAGTTTTATGATTTTGAGTAACACGCTTTTCACCTCTGGGCCACATACCAAAGCAGCACATGGTCTTGGTGTGCCAGTTCTATAGCAGCAGAATTGAGTTAGACTGTCGCTCTGGTTCCTTGTAGCTCTAACCTTTGTTGGCTTTTCTGTCCTCCATCAGTTTAGGTAAAACATCATGACAAATGATATTTGACCAAACAGTTGTAGCGACAAAATTAAAATACTCTCACTGGAACTCTGTTTCTTTGTGACCTCAGTTTGAAGTAGATCTGTACCAAAATGAAGCAGCCTGTCAGAGCCCTTTGGATCATCAATACCGTCAAGAGATTCTAAAGCTGGAAGATGCAGGTGGCAGGAAGAACCGACGGATTTTTACCTACACTGACTCTGATAGATACACCAATTTGGAGGAGGTATCATTCTTTCCCAAGGAGACAGACTCAGGTAGACTTACCCAAGCTCTGTAGCTCCCTTCACCTTGTTTCCCCTGGCTTTCTGGCCTCGTGCTTTAACTCAGAAGCCTGTTAAGTGAGCCTGTCTAGGAATTTCCGTGTGTTTCTGGCAGCCAGGCTGGAGTAGGTAGGTGGGCAGGTCTCTGGGTGGTGTTGCTGCTGCTCCCTGCCCCACCTGCTGGAGGGCCTGGGGGAGCCGGCAGTGTCTCTAATGCTAGGCTTGCAGACTGCACACTGCGGGGAGCAGCCACTAGGTTTGATTTTCCCCGTGCATTATGAGATCAGACAGGTGGATGGAGTCTAGAACCATCTAGATTAAATTCATCATGGGATTCAGCCAAAACCGAACATACAGATTTGAAGAGGAATTCAGTACTGTATAGGGAATGGCTTGTGTCCTCAGTTTGCCGATGACAGCGTACCCTCGTGGCCTCGTTTTAGATTTTCTTCAGTCACTGTATGATATGTTCTATCTTCTCAGTGAGATTATAAACTCCTTGAAGGAGGGGAGAGCCTATATTTTCTGATTTTTGTCTGTGAGTCTATAGATTTCTAAGCCAGGTGTTAAGTGAATGTTTTTGAAAGTTGTGGGTTGGTAGCATGTAAAATTTAGGTTGTCTGTTTTGGTAAAGAAAGGAAAATTACAGAGCGTTTTTCACGGAATACTTGTGTTACATTTGGCATCTTCCAACCACCTAGTGATGTCAGCATCTCCTGGGTAGACCGCCCCCAACTCTGTTGGTACGGGCTTACAGACTGCAGACTCATTTCTCAAGAGTAATGTGCTGCTACAACCTTAGGGCAAATCAGGGCATGGTCGGCTCTTCTCTGAGCTGTTTGTGCCTCTGCACCCTCCATCAGCGTGTGCTGTTGTGAGGTGGCTGCGCTCTCAAGGTCCTGTGAGGTTTCAGAAGGAAGATTTCCCTCCAGGTGCTTGATCCCACGTGGCCCTGAGCTGCTGGCTTATACCAAGCTGCTCTGTTTTCCCAGCACTGTCAGAAAATGACCACTGCAGCCAGCGAGATGCCGTCCTTCTTGGTCGAGCGAATGGCAAATGTCAGGCGGCGACGGCAGGACAGGCGAGGAACGTGAGTGCAAGTGTGTACGGGGCTGGGGAGGTCCTGGTGTTCCTTCTGTGCCAGTGTTCTTGGTGTGCTCACCGACGCGAGTGTCCCACTCTGCAGTGGAGTGCTCCCCTGTACTCCTCCTGGGTGTGCTCCCTTGCATTCTTCCTTCAGGGTCTTCAGGGGGTGCCAGGGAAGTGACCCTTCCTGTGGTGTCTCCCAGGGAAGGTGGCATTCTTAAGTCACGAATCGTCACCTGGGAGCCCTCAGAAGAATTCATCAGGAACAACCATGTCATCAACACCCCTCTTCAGACCATGTACATCATGGCAGACCTGGGGCCCTATGGAAAGTGAGTGAAGCTTCTCACTGCCCAACTCAGACCTTCATCCTCTTCTCCTGTCGCTAACCATCACCCTCCTGTTACGGTCATCCCAGGTATTTTGGAGGGAGGGATTTTGTTTCCTTCTTTTTCTTTGGAAGGAAATGTTTTACTCTGACTGTTCTCACCCCAGCCTCTGTCTTCTCCCCTGATGTGAACTGAATACCTCATCCTCTTTCCCGGAAATGGGACCAGCAATCTTGAACTCTGGTGTTACCTCTGGTTTCTAGGCTTGGCTATAAGAAGCATGAACATGTCCTCTGTACTCTGAAGGTGGACAGCAATGGAGTGATCACAGTAAAACCTGACTTCACTGGCTCCAAAGGACCCTACAGGTGAGAAGAGGAAGAAAGAGGTGGTGGAGACTAGCATTCCTTTGCTGGGCTTCACTTCTTGTCTCGAGTTGAGGAAGTTCTCAGAAAGCCCTTCATCTCTCCTAACGTTTAAATTCCCAGCCGACAGTTTGTTTGTCCCTCGGTTGGGTCTGGAGTGCCTCGTCTCCTGTTTTTCCAGTTAGTCCCTTTGTGGCTTTGACCTTACAGAATCGAGACAGAGGGGGAGAAGCAGGAGCTGTGGAAGTATACAGTCGACAACGTGTCTTCCCTCGCCCAGCCTGAGGAGGAGGAGCGGGAGCAGCGCGTGTTCAAGGACGTGAGTGCTGATTCATCCGAGAACCGGAGAGCTGGGAGCTGAGGCCGCGCCTGATGGTGGGTCAGCAGCGGCCGGGTCTTGCTCTTGATGGCCTCTCCTGACTTGGGAAGCCCTTCTAACCTATCAGACACGAGGCGTTGAGCCTGTTATAAGATCATTATGCTAATGATGATCTATCTGAGCATGGCCTGTGCTCTGTGCTAGGGCCTTCACATGCCTAATTTCATTTAGACTGTACCGCAGCCCTTCGAGGGAATGCTTATTTTATGACCATTTTGTAAGTGAGGCAATGGAGATCAAGAAGCTGAGTCTGCCCCAGGTCGCAGCAGCGTGGGAGCTGGCTTGGCCCCAGGCCAGTGGACTCCAGAGCCTCTGTGTTTCACTGTCCAATGTCGGCGGCAGGAGCACTCAGGCACCTGGCTCTCTGTGGTGTTTCCCATTCCTGCTGCGTTTCTCCCTCCCATTCAGACCTGAACCCTGGTCTGCCTGGGACTGCATCTTGAGTCTCGGTGTGGTTTGTTTCCTCAGCTCTATGGCCGGCACAAGGAGTATCTCAACAGCCTCGTGGGCACTGACTTTGAGATGGTGAGTAGCCCAGCTTCCCGCACCACCATAAGAGCGCTCTGACTCTAGCTGAGTGACCGTCCTCTCTTCAAGGTCCTCAAGACACACTCTTCAGTGTAAAAAGAAAGTAGAAAATAACATACAGAGTATAGTCCTTGCTGTGTTTTCGAAGTATTGCATGTTGATATAGAACTGTCGATGCCTAGGAAGAGGTCTCAAAGGGCACACGCCTTCTGGGGGCTTTCTCTGGGAAGGGGGTGGAATTGGGAGACAGCAGGTGGCTATTGAGGGGTGAGAGGGATATTTCAGGAATGTTTCCTTTTTATTCTCTAAACTTAGATAGTTTTGAATTTTTATCAGTGGTGATGCATTCATGTATTACTTTATAATTAATTTTATTGTTACTATGGAGTTGCTCAGTTGTGTCCAACTCTTTGTGACCCCATGGACTGTGACATGCCAGGCTTCCTGTCTCCTGGAGTTTGCTCAAATTCATGTCCACTGAGTCAGTGATGCTATCTATTAATTTTTTTTGTAAATAAGTATAAAAATGAAAAATGTCTTCCTTACTCTTAATGTAGATATTTTCCCTACATGCCCCATAAAGGAGGGAGGCATCTCATTTCTGTTCGTCAGATAGTTTGGCTTTTAAGACAAAACAGTTTAAGTCCATAATCCCGTGGTCCTGTTCTTTGTCTTCTGTTAATCCAGGAGTTCCATTTCTAGATCTGGAAACAAAGATAGAGTTAGCCTGTGGTCTCCCTCTCTGTTTGTAAAAATTAGCTTTCACTATTTTCATATTGTATTAGCAACAGATGTTCAATGTTAAAAAGTTAGCTAAGATAGAGACACAAATAATTTAAAAGGAAACTGCCTAGCTTCTTGGCCTCAGCCCCCAGAGGGAGCAGGGTCTCCGGCCTCTTGCTGTAGGGCAGTGGCAGCTGTGCCTGCTTCTCTTGACCATTCTCATAAGGTCCCCACACTCCATTGCCCCTTCCACCATTTAAATTAGGTGCTGCCCCTATGTAAAGAGCAATATTGCATAGGAACCTGGAATGTCAGGTCCGTGAATCAAGGCAAATTGGAAGTGGTCAAACGAGATGGCAAGAGTGAATGTTGACATTCTAGGAATCAGCAAACTAAAATGGACTGGAATGGGTGAATTTAACTCAGATGACCCTTATATCTACTACTGCGAACAGGAATCCCTCAGAAGAAATTGAGTAGCCATCATGGTCAACAAAAGAGTCCGTAATGCAGTACTTGGATACAATCTCAAAAACGACAGAATGATCTCTGTTCGTTTCCAAGGCAAACCATTCAATATCACAGTAATCCAAGTCTATGCGCCAACCAGTAACGCTGAAGAAGCTGAAGTTGAACGGTTCTTTGAAGACCTCCAAGACCTTTTATTTATTTATTTTTTCTTTTCTAACTTTTATTTTTTTTTTAATTTAATTTTATTATTTAACTTTACAATATTGTATTGGTTTTGCCATATATCAACATGAATCTGCCACAGGTATACATGTGTTCCCCATCCTGAACCCTCCTCCCTCCTCCCTTCCCATACCATCCCTCTGGGTCGTCCCCGTGCACCAGGACCTTTTAGAACTAACACCCAAAAAAGATGTCCTTTTCATTATAGGGGACTGGAATGCAAAAGTAGGAAGTCAAGAAACACCTGGGGTAACAGGCAAATTTGGCCTTGGAATATGGAATGAAGCAGCACAAAGACTAATAGAGTTTTGCCAAGAAAATGCACTGGTCATAACAAACACCCTCTTCCAACAACACAAGAGAAGACTCTATACATGGACATCACCAGATGGTCAACACTGAAATCAGATTGATTATGTTCTTTGCAGCCAAAGATGGAGAAGCTCTATACAGTCAACAAAAACAAGACCGGGACCTGACTGTGGCTCAGATCATGAACTCCTTATTACTAAATTCAGACTTAAATTGAAGAAAGTAGGGAAAACCACTAGACCATTCAGGTATGACCTAAATCAAATCCCTTATGATTATACAGTGGAAATGAGAAATAGATTTAAGGGCCTAGATCTGATAGATAGAGTGCCTGATGAACTATGGAATGAGATTCATGACATTGTACAGGAGACAGGGATCAAGACCATCCCCATGGAAAAGAAATGCAAAAAACCAAAATGGCTGTCTGGGGAGGCCTTACAAATAGCTGTGAAAAGAAGAGAAGCGAAAAGCAAAGGAGAAAAGAAAAGATATAAGCATCTGAATGCAGAGTGCCAAAGAATAGCAAGAAGGGATAAGAAAGCCTTCCTCAATGATCAATGCAAAGAAATAGAGGAAAACAACAGAATGGGAAAGACCAGAGATCTCTTCAAGAAAATTAGAGATACCAAGGGAACATTTCATGCAAAGATGGGCTCGATAAAGGACAGAAATGGTATGGACCTAACAGAAGCAGAAGATATTAAGAAGAGGTGGCAAGAATACACAGAAGAACTGTACAAAAAAGATCTTCATGACCCAGATAATCATGATGATGTGATCACTGACATAGAGCCAGACATCCTGGAATGTGAAGTCAAGTGGGCCTTAGAAAGCATCACTACGAAGAAAGCTAGTGGAGGTGATGGAATTCCAGTTGAGCTATTTCAAATCCTGAAAGATGATGCTGTGAAAGTGCTGCACTCAATATGCCAGCTAATTTGGAAAACTCAGCAGTGGCCACAGGACTGGAAAAGGTCCATTTTCATTCCAGTCCCAAAGAAAGGCAATGCCAAAGAATGCTCAAACTACCACACAGTTGCACTCATCTCACATGCTAGTAAAGTAATGCTCAAAATTCTCCAAGCCAGGCTTCAGCAATACATGAACCGTGAACTTTCTGATGTTCAAGCTGGTTTTAGAAAAGGCAGAGGAACCAGAGATCAAATTGCCAACATCCGCTGGATCATGGAAAAAGCAAGAGAGTTCCAGAAAAACATCTATTTCTGGCTTATTGACTATGCCAAAGCCTTTGATTGCGTGGATCACAATAAACTGTGGAAAATTCTGAAAGAGATGGGAATACCAGACCACCTGACCTGCCTCTTGAGAAATCTGTATGCAGGTCAGGAAGCAACAGTTAGAACTGGACATGGAGCAACAGACTGGTTCCAAATAGGAAAAGGAGTATGTCAAGGCTGTATACTGTCACCCTGCTTATTTAACTTCTATGCAGAGTACATCATGAGAAATGCTGGGCTGGAAGAAACACAAGCTGGAATCAAGATTGCTGGGAGAAATATCAATAACCTCAGATATGCAGATAACACCACCCTTATGGCAGAAAGTGAAGACGAACTAAAAAGCCTCTTGAGGAAAGTGAAAGAGGAGAGTAAAAAGTTGGCTTAAAGCTCAACATTCAGAAAACGAAGATCATGGCATCCGGTTCCATCACCTCATGGGAAATAGATGGGGAAACAGTGTCAGACTTTATTTTTTGGGGCTCCAAAATCACTGCAGATGGTGACTGCAGCCATGAAATTAAAAGATGCTTACTCCTTGGAAGGAAAGTTGTGACCAACCTAGATAGCATATTCAAAAGCAGAAACATTACTTTGCCAGCAAAGGTCTGTCTAGTCAAGGCTGTGGTTTTTCCAGTAATCATGTATGGATGTGAAAGTTGGACTGTGAAGAAAGCAGAGCGCTGAAGAATTGATGCTTTTGAACTGTGGTGTTGGAGAAGACTCTTGAGAGTCCCTTGGACTGCAAGGAGATCCAACCAGTCCATTCTGAAGGAGATCAGCCCTGGGATTTCTTTGGAAGGAATGATGCTAAAGCTGAAACTCCAGTACTTTGGCCACCTCATGCGAAGAGTTGACTCATTGGAAAAGACTCTGATGGTGGGAGGGATTGGGGGCAGGAGGAGAAGGGGATGACAGAGGATGAGATGGCTGGATGGCATCACTGACTTATGGACGCGAGTCTGAGTGAACTCCGGGAGTTGGTGATGGACAGGGAGGCCTGGCGTGCTGCAATTCATAGGGTCGCAAAGAGTCGGATACGACTGAGCGACTGAACTGAATTGAACTTGCCCCTATGTTAACGCATTTGAGAAATGAAGAAAACAGATCTGTGGAGAAATGGCAGGTGGGGAGGAAGCGTGGGTAGTCGCTCGCCAGAATCGGACATCTTGTGACAGGTCCTGTGGGGTTTATGGACAGGCTCGAGGAGAGGGGTCGCTTCCCTCAGACCTCCTGACCGGTCCCCACTTCTCTCTACCCCAGACCGCACCAGGTGCCCTCCGGCTCTTCGTGAATGGAGAGGTGGGTAAGTGTCTCACCAGATGGAGGTCCCCTGAGGCTTGGCAAGTGCCAGAGAGAGCAGTGTGGAATAGTCCTCCCCACTGCAGTGGTGGCCTTGGGTTGTCCGCAGTGCTCGGGAGACTCAGGCATGAGTCTTTCCTGGAAACACAGAGAGTCCCTGGCCCTCGGGAGCCTTGCTTCCACAAGTGGGTAGGCCCTGCAGGACTGGGTCAGGCGTTAGGGGTGATAGGGCAATACACTGAATCCGTTTCCTGTTTTCTTAGTTTCAGCCCAAGGCTATGAGTATGACAACCTCTACGTCCACTTCTTTGTGGAGTTGCCAACTTCTAGTAAGTAGTATTCACAAGTCTCTCTCTTTACCCCTTCTGACAGTTTTCCAGAAGCATTGGGTCAGGTTTCCTTCCCCACTCCTCCACTGAAATTGTTACCATTCTTATCAAGGTCATAGGTTACTTCCAAGATGTGGAATCCTGTGGGGACGTGTCTGCCTTCGCCCTCCTTGGTCTCCCAGTTGCCACAGCTCACTTTCCTCACTGCCCCTCTCCTCTTGCCTTCAGGCTCCGTGCTCCACTCAGCTCTCTCGTTGGTGGCTCAGCAGCCTCCTTGGCTGTTTCCTCGTCTGCTGTTGACCTAGAACTATTAGAGTATCCAAAGCCGGGCCTGGCCTTCTGTTACTGTCTCTCCACAGTCTTTCTAGGTGGCCCCATCCTTCCTGTGGCTTCAGTGCTGTGTGTGTGTCTCAGACGCCCAGACTTCTCTCTCTACTCTTAGCCTCCCCCTGAATTCCAGACTCATGCCCACTTACCTGTTTGTTGTTTCTGCTTAACGTGACCGAAAGCATCCCTGATCCTCCTCTTGCCGCAAACCTGCCATCACGGTCTTCTCCATCTTAGCAGAACCACAATATCATCTCCTTGGTGTCTAATACCAGGAATATAAGGGACATCCTCGATTCCCCACTTTCTCTAGTCCCTACCACCACTCATGCCATCAGCAATTCCTGTCAGGCTTGTTTCCCGAAGATGTCCTGAATGTCCTGTTCTCTTGAGGACCCTGGACCAAACCACCATCATCTCTTACTTAGGCCAAAGCATTAAATGTCTAATTTATCCTCTTGCTTCCTGTCTCGCTCTTATGTTTCTTTTCTTTTCTTTTTTAAAATAATTTTTATTTATGTATTTTTAGCTGTGCTGGGTCTTCATTGCTGCAGGGGCTCCTCTCTGGTTGTGGTGGTTGGGCTTCTCACGGCAGTGGCCTCTCTCGTTGCAGAGCACGGGCTCTCGGGCACTGAGGCTTCAGTAGCCGCAGCTCCCGGGCTCTGGAGCACAGGCTCAGTAGTTCTGGTGCACAGGCTTAGTTTTTCCTCGGCTTGTGGGAGTCTTCCCGGACCAGGGACTGAACCTGTGTCTCTTGCATTGGCAGGTGGATTCTTTATCATTGAGCCACCAGGGAAGCCGCCTTACATTTCATTTGCCATACATACCACAGCCTAACCGAGCCTATAAAATGTAAACCAGCTGTCTCTCTTCAACTTAAAGCCCCAACAGCTTCCCTTCCCACTTTGAGCAAAGTCCAGACCCCATTCTCTGAATGAGCTGGCCCCGGCCTGTCTTTCCTTTATAACATTCCAGTCATGCTTCCTGTTCCTCAACAGGCCAAGTTCATTCCCACTCTAGGGCCTTTTCAGGACCATTTCCTATGTCCGAAACCTTTTGAATCCTATCTTTGCATGACTGGTTCTGCTTCAGTTTAGGTCTCAGCCTAAGTTTCACCTCCGAGTGGTCCCTCAGCATCCCTAAATGGGCCTCCAGGCCTCTCAGTCTCTTCATGCTGTTTTATATTTAGCTTTTATCACTCCCTGATGGTCTGTCGTTGGTTGGCTTTCTGTGCCCCCTCCCACTGCCAGCTAGAAGGTTAGCTCCCTGAGAGACAGGAAGCTTTTCTATCCGGTCACTGCAGTGTCCCTAGGGGCCAGTCATAGCACACAGTGGGCCCAGTGAACATGGCATGAGTGATTGGTCATGTGCCTGAATGACTGAATGCAGAAAGGAGCTTTGTGTTTCTCTCAACTGCTCGCCTTCCTCCCTGGTTGACTTTGTGTGGTCTTTGGCTTTTAGACTGGTCAAGCCCAGCGTTCCAGCAGCTCTCAGGAATAACACAGACCTGTGCCACCAAGTCCCGGGGGATGGTATGGCAACAAGAGGGGCGCCTGGAGGGAACAGGGCTGCTCGCAGCATGACATCCAAAGATGATCGGGCTAGCAGTGTGGGGAGGACTCCAGAGCTGGGTCTGGTGCTTTGCTGTGGGCCCTACAGGGCCGCCTTGTCCCTGGATTCTCTGCCTTTTTGAGAATGGCAACAGCTTGCGTCTGGGTGTCCCTTCCCCTCTTAGCCTCTTATTTCCTGTGTGGAGTGATAGTTTTTCCTTTTCCATTGGGACTATGACCTTGTCACTGGCCACAGGAAAAATGAGTGCCAGGTGAGGCCTTGCCACTCCGTGGCACTGAGTTTAAAACAACAGCCCTCCTTTTTAGGATAACGTGGCCTACTTCTCCTACCCTTTCACGTTCGAGGCCTCCTTCCTCCACGAGGATGAATCTGTCGGTGAGTGGCCTGGCCGGTCCTCGGCCTTGGGGCTCCTCAGATGCGCCCTCTCCTGTGGGGGCCTCCCAGGACCTGGCCGCTTCTCCCCTCCACAGATGCGCTCCCAGAGTGGCCCGTGCTCTACTGCGAGGTCCTCTCACTGGACTTCTGGCAGCGGTACCGCGTGGAAGGCTACGGGGCTGTGGTGCTGCCCGCCACCCCAGGTGACTTCTCGTCCCTGCCCTGCACGCAGCCCTCTTGCCCCCACTCCTAGATGCAAGGCTGATGCTTCAGAGGACTCGACCACTTCCTGGGAGAAGCGGGGATGGCTGGGAACTAGAAGCACTTAACTTGCAAGATTCTGTGTTCCTTTTGAGGGCATTTTCTGTCTCCATTAGAGACAGCTGAGCAGCTCTGGACTCTGATTCCGGCTCCTCTGATTTGACCTGCAGCCTTGGGGGAGCGACTTCACTTTCATTTTTCACTTTCACGCATTGGAGAAGGAAATGGCAACCCACTCCAGTGTTCTTGCCTGGAGAATCCCAGGGACGGGGGAGCCTGGTGGGCAGGCATCTATGGGGTCGCACAGAGTTGGACACAACTGATGCGACTTAGCAGCAGCAGCAGCTTAGGGGAGCAGCCTGTGTCAAGATGGGCTCTGAACAGACGTGTAGTGAGTGGGTCACCGTTCCTCTAGAAATAATGGCCACTGTCTTCCCTTGTGTGCCAGGCAGTGTGCTGAGTGCTTCTTGTTTAATTCTCCCCACCACTCTTTGAGGCATAGGTGTTGGTATTATTTCCGTTTTACTAGACGAGGAGAATGGGGTTCAGAGAGGCTGAGAAACTTGGGCCAGCGCCCAGGTAGTAACTGGCAGAGCTAAGATCTGAGCTTCTGTCTGATTGATTCCCACGTGGGTCCCCTAAACCTCCGTGGTGACCTTCACCAGAGGTCAGGCCGTCCCCAGACCAGGTGTTTTAGTGGTGGCAAGGCCCGTGTCACTGCTGGGGAGCCCGCGAGGGACCGCAGGCCCTTCCCAGCCCTGGCTGCATCCTCTTCTGCCCAGGCTCTCACACCCTGACGGTCTCCACCTGGAGGCCCCTGGAGCTCAGCCCGGTGGCTGAACTGCGGAGGTTTTTCATTGGTGGCTCTCTGGAGCTGGAGGACCTCTCCTACGTGTGGATACCAGGAACCTTCAAGGTGACTTTTGTCTCTGGGTAGATTTCATCATGGGAAGTTATGTCCCTGTCTTCTGGGAAAGGTGCAGTCTGGGTTAAGTCCCCTTAATCGTTCATTGCTTCATCAGTGCTTAGTCTCTTCCTTTCTGTGGCTCCAGTGGGAAATCTCAGCCATACCTTGAAGCACATACAGACAGCAATGCGCTCCTAGGAGAGCTCTGAGAAGTAGGACGCTTAGAGGTTTCCCCTGGTCCCCATCAGAGTAACTGGCCCCTTCCCCCAGCCCATCCCTGAAACCTCAGGAAGCAGAGGGTCAGCCGGCTTCTTAGAAGACTGCTAATTCTCAAATGAGGCTAGACTGTTCCCTGATTGACAGTCGGGAGGTGATGGCATTTGGGTGTTGGGATGAATTTTCCCCAACAGACCTGTTCTCCCCAAGAATGGGAATAAGAATGGGAGTGAGGCCAGCATGGTGCCTGGGGTCTGGAAACCACCCGAAGCCTGACACTAACCGGATCCACAGGGGGAGCGTCTGAGCCGCTTCGGACTCCGCACCGAGACCACAGGCAGCGTCACCTTCCGCCTGCACTGTCTGCAGCAGTCCCGGTGAGCGGCCCCGGCCCTCTGCCTCAGACCTCCTGGTCCCCAGGGCTGCAGAGCAGCCGTGGTCAGGTGGCTGGCTCCCCCACAGGGCCTTCATGGAGTCAAGTTCCCTCCGAAAGAGGATGCGGAGTGTGTTGGACCGTCTGGAGGGATTCAGCCAGCAGAGTTCCATTCAAAATGTGCTGGGTAGGCTTCTCCCTCCACCCAAGTCCAGCCACCCCACCCCTCCCGACATCCATGTGGGCCCCATCGTCCCCACACCGTGGTCCTGACTCCGTGTCTACTTCCCTCACAGAGGCCTTCCGGCGAGCCCGGCGCCGTATGCAGGAGGCCCGAGAAAGCCTCCCCCAGGACCTTGTGAGTCCCTCAGTAACCTCGGTCTCCTAGCTCACTGCAGCCCTGGCCTCTGTGATGAGTGATACCCACCACGGCCCAGGCCCTGCCACCTCTTCATCTTTCTGGTTAGAGACCCCACTCACCTGCTGAGAACCAGAGGAGCTGAGAATCCTGACCCCCCACCTGCTCTTCAGCTGCCAAATGCCCACAGGTGGTTGCCTCTTGATATGTCAGCCCCTGCACGTGCCCCTCACAAGAGGACAGGTGTTTCGGGGTTGAGACCCGTTTGGGGGTAAGGCCAGAGTCACTTCTGTCCTCAGCTCCGCCTGCTCTCCGGCCTGTCTCTGGGTCTTGGGGGCAGAGTGCTGTGGTTCATCCTGTTCTGCACCTGCTGCACACGTGGGGGCCCGAGAGAGAAGGCAGGCGAGGGAGGTCTTCCATCCCCACCCTGGGAGCCCACCTCCTCTTCCTGCCGAGGGCTGGCTGCCGGAGTAAGTGAAGGCTGAAGGCAGTCCTTTCTGCTAGATGGCTAGTGGCTTTTATTGTGTTTTTTTTGTACATAAAAAGGTTTACTACCATCTGACATTCTGTCGGCTTGTTTTCTGCTCAAGTCTCTGGTATGGCCAAGGTATTCTCCTTAATGTCGGGGCCCCTAACACTGCCGCCCTTCCCTGCCTTTTCCTACTCCAGAGGTTCTTTGGATTCTCCAAACTCAGCCCCTAGGAGGGTCTTCAAGGTTAGTGCCAGCTGGGTCTTAGCAGCATTCCTCTGAAACATCTGGAGTGAAGTGTACGACAAGTTCCACGCCGCCCCATCCCCAGCCCAAAGCAGAAACAGCTTTTGCCCTCAGTGGTGCTTTCTTAGGAGAAGCAGCAAGTGCTGCCCACCCTGCAGGCTTCATAGGAAGATCGTGGGGTGGCTGGAGGCTGGGACTCTGGCCTCCCATTAGGCAGGGGTCAGGAACAGGCTGGGAAGTGGACAAAAATGGCTGGAAACCCTCCTTCTCGCCTGGGCCTCCCAGAACCCCTTGCTTGGCTCTTGAGCCCTTGTACGCAGCGCTGATATGTGACCTGACATGTGAGAGGGTTGCTTGGTGGAAGGGTTCATCGCTGCCGGGTGCCCCGGCCACCACTCCCAGCCAGAGAGCCAGCCATAGCCGGCAAAAGCATGAGCAGGAAACGGTTGCTCCAGGCGAGAAGGTAGCCTTGTGGTCTTCCCCAGGTTTCCTGGTCTCCGAGGTCAGAGGCCTGGGCTGGACTCCTGCGGAAGCAGCACAAGCAGACAAGTGAGGGACTTGCTGGATGTCCAGAAGCAGAGCTCTTTTAGGGTGTTGACGACTCGGCCGAGGCTAGGTGGATGCTTCCTAATTGCCCCCCAAAGCCCTGGGCCCTGGGAGTAGCTGTCGACCCAGAGGCTAGCATACTGGGGAGCCACTGGGAAAGCATGTCCTGTCCCTCGAGACGAGTTCTGTGTTTCCTGCTTAGAGGCCTGAAAGGACAGCCGAGTCCAGGGACGGATGTGAAGTTCTGAGCCAGCTCCGGCTGTTGGAGGAGACCCCCTTACCTGGGGAGGCCTCATCTGCCTCTCCAGGCAGATACATTCAGGCCGGGGATGTAGGAGCAGGGCACAAAGCCCTGGGGGCAGAGCTGGCCCTGAAGATGCCCCTTGGATCGGTGGTGATACCAGGGTTGTCACAGTTCGAGACAAGGAGTTGTGGCTCAGGGCCACGTGCTGTCTCTCGGTGAAAACACCTCAATTCTGCCCCCAGAACCTACCAGGACAGTGGAGAGACATGGGTGAAGGTTGTGGGGGATGAACAGGAGTGAGCGCCTGCTGTGTGTGAGGGAGTTTAACCACAGGGCAACATTATTTCATTCAATTCTCCAAAATCCCTGCAAAATAGATATGGTTCCCATCTTATAAAGGAAGAAACGTGTTCAACAGTCAGATAAATTGCCTTGGTTTTAAGTGCACGGTAATTTTAAGTATCTAGGATTGGATTTGAACCCAGGTCAATGCCAAATCCAAATGAGGAGTCAAGTCTTAAACCACAAAGTTGGTGGGAAATCAGATTTATTAGTAGCTTGTTATGCCTTTGTTTTCTGGGATCCTCAAGCCTGAAAGAGCCAGGCTGAGACATTTGTCTCCTGGGTTAAAGGTGCCTCCAGCTCAAGCAAGTGGCCTCTCTCTCTCTGACCCAGCCTCCTGGTCTCAGATCCTATGAACTTGGAATCGATGAAGCTAAAAAGAATATTCTCTCATCAAGTCTTGAAATTCTAGTGCCTTTCTGCCCTGCCTCCAGGGCTGGTCCTTTTAGGGGAGGGTCATTTACCTGTCTCCATCTTGGGCTCTTCGGAACTCAAAACTTCGGTTCTCAAAAAGACAAGCCAGAAGAGGCCCCACTCGGGCCCCTGGCAAAAGAGGCTCTGTGATGGCCCCGATTCAGATGGCAGTTGTCCGGTGTCCCGTGCAGATCCAGGAACTTCCTTGCCAGACCCTCGTTTTTCAGAACCCGGCTAAGCTGTGCCAGATTCTGAGGCTGAAAGAGCCTGCAGAAGCACCTCCAAGCATTGTACCCTGTAGGGCAAAGGGCAGGAGCAGTTTCGTCTTCCCCCTGCGGATTCCCGTTGGCGTCTGCTCACCACGATTTGTCCTGATTTGTCCCAGGAGAGCTGTGTGGTCAGGCAATATTGGGCAGAACAAAATCCCTGCTGGCAGAAGAGGCCTTGAACTTTCCAAAGACCGAACCACTGCTCTCTGGTTTTCAATTTGAGCAGACAGCTGTGTTTCATGTGTACACTGAGGAGTATGTCCTAATGTAGGAAGCTGTTGTAAACCAACACTCACCACCACCATACGATCAGGGCATTAACTAGGCATAAGTGAGACAGTATCCAGAACATAAAGACTCCCAGATTTGTAGAATGACTGAATAAGTCAATGAACAAACCAAGGGATGAAGAGCATGGGTAAAATTTAGCTGCTTAGAAGATGACCGCCTGCTGCATAATTCCATTTATATGAAAGGTCCAGAATAGGCAAACATGTAAAGCTAGGTTACTAATTGTCAGGGATTGGGGTGGGGATGGGGAGTGACTATTATTACTGTTTCTTTTGTGAGTGATGAAAATGTTCTGATATTACATATGATATACAAGTTTATACTAAAATCACTGAATTATATACTTTATAGGGTAAATTTATGATATATTAATTATATCAATATAATTTAAAATTAAGTTTTAAATTAAAATTTTAATTAAAAAATATTTTTTACCCACTGAGAAACCAAAAAAGATTAGCCATGTTGATTTTTCAGCCATCAGGATCCCACACCAGGACCAAATCACATGATATGATGGGACCATCAAGATAGGAGATAGCTTTGCCATGACCCAAAGAGACGTCAGCCCAGCGCTGTCCACTGAATTACAACTCCGAAACACCATCCCCAAGCTGAACAAAGGAAAACCATATGATGTTTCCCATTAATAGGCACTGCTGTGTGAATATCCTCAGGATCCTCACACTTCTGAAGTGCTTTATAATCCTCATGTTATCAATGGGTATTTGCTGAGCTTGAGCAACTGTGACTTTTCCAAGGTCACCCCCACCATTCCATGGAGCTCAAACCAGGCCTTCCAACTCCAAATTTGGTATTGGACTTGGGGAGGGATTAGTGGAGACTGCAAGAGCTAGGATGAAACAGCTTAAAGGGAACAGGAACTCGCTGTGCGGTTAACTTGGGCAGCTAGCAATCTCAGATCTCCAGCAGGAGGCGCCACCACTCTGTCGGAGCACCAAAGTGGAGGGAAGGAAAGAAAGGTTCTTGAGAGTCTGCTATGTGCCTGCCTGGTCCTGTGTTAGGTGCACTAGGAATTGCCCACCCTTTACTGTATACTGCCAAAGATTAGCAGAGGCAGATGGGGCTTCAGGTTGCATTTATTTTTTATTTTTTTTTTTTTTCAGGTTGCATTTAGACAGGAAATTAGGAGATGGGGAGAGGGAGAGAGAAGCAAGGCTCTGGCCGAAGCCTTCCCCTAACATTAAGTCAACAGAACACACTGGGCATAGCAAACACCCTTCTCCAACAACAAGAGAGACAGCTCTACACACGGATATCACTGATGGTCAACACCAAAATCAGACTGATTATATTCTTTGCAGTCAGAGAAACTCGATGCAGTCAGCAAAAACAAGATCTGGAGCAGACTGTGGCCCAGATCATGAACTCCTTCTTGCAAAATTCAGGCTTAAATTGAAGAAAGTAGGGAAAACCACTAGGCCATTCAGATATGACCTAAATAAAATCCCTTATGATTGTGTAGTGGAAATAATAAACAGATCAAGGCATAAGATCTGGTAGACAGAATGCCTGAAGAACTACAGATGGAGGTTTGTAACATTGTACAGAAGACATGACCAAAACCATCTCACAGAAAAATTCAAGAAGGCAAAAGTTAGTTGTCTGAGGAGGCTTTACAAATAGCTGAGAAAAAAAGAGAAGTGAAAGGCAAGGGAGAAAGGGAAAGACATACCCAACTGAATGCAGTTCCAAAGAATAGCAAGGAGAGATAAGGAGGCCTTCTTAAATGAGCAATGCAAAGAAATAGAGGAAAATAATAGAATGAGAAAGACTAGAGATCTCTTCAAGAAAACTGGAGATACCAAGGGAACATTTCATTCAAGGATGAGCACAATAAAGGACAGAAATGGTAAGGACCTAACAGAAGCAGGAGAGATTAAGAAGAGGCGGCAAGAATACACAGAGGAACTATACAAAAAAAGTTCTTAATGATCAGAAAATCATGATGCTGTGGTCACTCACCTAAAGCCAGACATCCTGGAGTGTGAGGTTCAGTGGGCTTTAGGAAGCGTTACTATGAATAAAGCTAGTGTAGGTGATGAAATTCCAGTTGAGCTATTTAAAATCCTAAAAGATGATGATGTTAAAGTGTTACACTTAATAAGACAGCAAATTTGGAAAACTCAGCAGTGGCCACAGGATAGGACAGAATCCCAAGAAGGGCAATGCCAAAGAATGTTCAAACTACCATACAATTGCACTCATTTCACATGCTAGTAAGGTTATGCTCAAAATCCCTTGGCTTCAGCAGTATGTAAACTTAGAACATCCAGATAAACAAGTTCCATTCAGAAAAGGCAGAGGATTCAGAGACCAATTGTCATCATTAGTTGGATCACAGAGAAAGCAAGGGGTTTCTAGAAAAACATCTAATTTTGCTTCACTGACTATGTTAAAGCCTTTGTGCAGATAACAACAAATTGTGGAAAATTCTTAAAGAGATCGGACTACCAGACCACCTTACCTGTCTCCTGAGAAATCTCTATGCAGGTCAAAATCAACAGTTAGAACTGGACATGGTTCAAAAATGGGAAAGGAGTATGACAAGGCTGTGTATTGTCACTTGCTTATTTAACTTATATGCAGAGTATATCCTGCAAACTGCCAGTCTGGATGAATCACCGGCTGGAATCAAGATTGCCGGGAGAAACATCAAGAACCTCATATGTGCAGATGATACCACTCCTATGGCAGAAAGTAGAGGAACTAAAGAGTCTCTTGATGGGGGTGAAAGAGGAGAGAGAAAAAGCTGTCTTAAAACACAACATTCAAAAAACTAAGATCATGGCATCTGGTCCCATCACTTCATAGCAAATAGAAGGGGGAAAAGTGGAAACAGTGACAGACTTTATTTTCTTGGGCTCCAAAATCACTGCAGATGGTGACTGCAGCCATTAAATTAAAAGATGCTTTCTTCTCAGAAGGAAAGCTATGACCAACCTAGACAGCATATTAAAAAGCAGAGACATCACTTTCCCAACAAAGGCCCATTATAGTCGAGGCTATGGTTTTTCCAGTGGTCATGTGTGGATGCAAGAGTTGAACCATAAGGAAGGCTGAGCACTGAAGAAATGATGCTTTGCAATTGTGGTGCTGGAGAAGACTTTTGAGAGTCCCTTGGACTGCAAGGAGATCCAGCTAGTCACTTCTACAGGAATTCAACCCTGAATATTCAGTGGAAGGACTGATGTTGAAGCTGAAACTCCAATACTTTGGCCACCTGATGTGAAGAGCTGACTCATTGGAAAAGACCCTGAAGTTGGGAAAGATTGAAGGCAAAAGGAGAAGGGGAAGCAGAGGATGAGATGGTTAGATGACATCACTGACTCAATGGCCATGAATTTGAGCAAACTCTGGGAGATGATGAAGGACGGAGAAGCCGGACATGCTGCAGTCCATAGAGTCGCAATGAGTCAGACAGACTTGGTGACTGGACAACAACAATAACATGGTGGACTGAACAGGAGGAAGAAAGGAGAAATTTTGAACCTAATTCGAATTGTACTACTTCCTAGTTATGTGGGCTTGGGCCAATTACTAGATGTCTCTGAATTTGTTTTCTCATCTATAAAAATGGCTGTCACAGCTGCTTTCAAGGTCATTGGGAGGATTGGAAGAGTTAATGTCCATTAAAGATCCTAGCAAAGTGCCTAAGTTTTCTTCTTTCCTGGGATAAAGTCTTTTTGTGTCCTTACCAAACAACTAAGGCAGGCTTACTTTTACTCCACTGGTTCTCTACTTCTCAGGCTCTTTGCCCTTCCCCACTCAGAGCCAAGATCCAGTTTCTGTATCCCTGGGACTTCCTCCTTGGATCTTGCCAGGGTGATGGGCAGGGGCAGTTCTTCCCTGCCTTTTAAAGCTACTGTGTGTTTTTTTTTTTTCCTACTTGGAAAATCCTGATGTGCTTGTTCAGCTCCTGTGTCCAACCTGTTGTGTCCCTAAAGCTAGAGACCCTGGTGAGAATGGAGAAGATGTGGCAGGACAACAAAAAGGAGGTCCCGGGGATGCTTTACTGCATCAGCCTCAGCACATCCTGTAGACAGTCCCAGTCAGAAAGGAGGCACCAGGGATCTTCCCTGACCCACCCTGCTTCCCACCACCATCACCAGCAGCCCAGCTCTGGGGCAGCCTGGGAGGAGGGGCCGGCAGCCCCCTCACCCGGAAGGCTGTGGTACCAGCTGCCGCTGCATGTTGGGCAGCCAGGTCCAGCCCAGTCCTTTTCACTTGCTGAAACAGCCAGTCCTGGAGCTCATCGCTAACCTAGAATCTTGAGGGTTCAGCTTGGCGGGGGTGGTGGCCATGAGGCCTCCAGGGATGGGGTCAATACCACTGGGTGGCAGGGAATATGAGCACAGATTGGACCAGCCTCTTGGAAGCCCCAGAGTCATCACATGATGCCAAGCTAGCTCAGAGCTGGACAAGCCAGTCATTTGCATCTATCAAGTTTGTATCAGGAAACAGGGGCCTGGGTGGACACGTAGGAATCTGGACCTGGCAGGGCAAGAAGTCTCTCATACTTCTTTGAGAAGAAGTGGAAGGCAAGCTCCTTTCAGGACCACAGCCACCCATCTCCTCCCCTTTTAGAAATCGTCTAATCCCGGAGCGGGTGGCAGACTCATGACTGAAGGTCTTGGTGACACCTGCTTTATTTTCACAGTCCTGGCGGGGACGATCAGCAGAGGCCTGGCCTCCTGGCACTAAGCTGGGCTCCACCCCTACTCCCACCTGCCCCTGGGGAACCTGGTCACCATCATACGCGATCTGCCAGCTGGCAAAGAAGGCAGAGCTGAGTGGGACTTGGGAGTTGGGTGCTGAGGCCTGGTACTGGCTGTCCAGGTGGAACATGAAGGGCTGGAGCGTGGTGTGGCTGCAGTGGAAGGCCAGGGTGAAGACACTGGCATGGTATGCCTGGGAGGGCCCCAGGGCTTTCCTGGACCTGTTCTCTCCCAGAAACAGGTGCAGAAAGTCCTGGTAGGTGAAGATCTGAAAGAAAAGATGGAGGAGGAACGTTACTTTAGTGGCTGCCCACCTACTCCATTGTCTTTGGACAGATTTTTTGCTTTTCTGAAGGGCTGCTCAGACACACTGATTCTTTCTTGGCATTATGTTAATTGTGACAGTGTTAATTTCCCATTGTCTGATGAGCGATACTGACGCCCAGAGGGGTTGGGTGACATGAACAGGGTCACAGAGCAAGTTAGTGGCAGAGTTGAGGGTACAGGTCGTAGCTCAGGAACACCCCCAATCACCCAGACCTAGTTGACTTGAGGCACATCTATCTGGTTTGTGCCTTCTCATGGCTCCTAAGGGATGCTGGGGCCCAGGGCCTCCTACCTGGACCATGGCCCCCACAATCTTCCGAGCCTCCTTGTACAGCTTGTCTCTGGTCCACCAGGGATTCGGGCATCTCAGCTCAGTCACCAGCCGAGTGTGCATGACTGCCAGTTTTGGGGTTTCAGTTGACTGGGTATCACCTTGAAAACCCCAAGTTCAGAGTCACCACAGTCCTTCCCAGAGAAATGTCTTTCTAGTCCCCAGACACTAAGTCTGGGGACTAGAAAGAGGCAGTGAGACTTAGTGACCTGCGCCAAATTCCTGGCCCCCACCGGACCTCCATCTCCTCAGTTGTGCTTCGAGGCTCCACTGACCCACACAACAGCCCGGAGGGGGAGGACAGCAGTGCCTAAGTCTCAGCTCCCTATGTTTCTAGAAGGGGTTTGTGTACCGTGGGCAAGCATGGGGCAGCTGCCAGTTTGGGGCAGAAAAACCTTTGCCTGATGATCCTGCTTGGCAGGATGATCAGAGCCACGGCTGGTGGGGATCCTGGGTGATTCTACAAGCCTTGCCTTTGAGACTGAGTCAACCTGTCCGGTGAGTTGCATCCCTCTGCAGGGTCTCTCCTAGGGGCTGGACTTCTTCTTAGCTTTGGGCTTGGTATCATACTGTTCTTCCCAGGGAGCCCCAGGGAAGGAGAAAGAAGGAGAGTTGGGCAGAGCCTGTTTCTGTAGCCAGACCTTCTCCTCGAGGCCAGGAAGGAAAGTGCTGTACTGAAGGTGGCCTTACACACGGTCATTTGCTGTTTTTGAGCTAAGCCCTTGTGTGTGGTCTTAATCAATCTACTCTTAAGCAGAGCAAGGAGCCTGCTGCTCTTAACAGGAACAAAGAAACATACAGTCCTTAGAAAGGGGGCTGGAGCCAACTCCCTATGAAGGAGGTGGTAGTGCAGAGTGGAAAGAGCCCAGACCTGGCCACTGCACTGACTCCAGTCCCCATGTGGACTCTGCCATCAGACACTCTGCTCTGGGGTGCATTAGTTATCTTTGCTGAGCTTCTCGTCTGCAAAACGAGGGTGATGCTAATGCTGCCTTTTCAGGGCTGCTATAAGGATGAGAGATGGCACATTCAAATATCTTAAATAAGCAGAAGTGATGGCCATCATGATGATAGAGAGCGGAGGACGGGGAAAGACCCCCAGGAAATTTTGGATTATGTATCTGGAAGAAGGTACCAAAGAAGGTACCTCCCTAGTGCAGGGAGGAAACTGGCTTCTAAGGAAATTTAACCTACAGTAGAAAAAGTATTAGGTGGAAGTGAAAGCTGCTTTCAGGTAATTAAAGAGGCTATTACTGTGTGAAAGAGAGAGAGCTTCTTCTCTGGGGGTCTAGAAACTCAGTGAAGAGCAAGAGATGGACGCTGGATCAATATGAGGTGGGCTTTTGAAACAATCAGCACCACTCCAGATGGACTGTGTAGGGGATGAGGCCCTTATGGTACAGAGAGTCAAGCAACGATTTCTGGACACACACTTGTTTTGCAAAAGAACTCCTTCCGACATACTGATTCTGGGAACCATGCACAGATCTGTGTACCTAATATTGAGGTATGAAGTCATGTACCCCCTACGGAGTACCCTCTGGGCTTCCCCTCCTGGAACCTGGAACTGGCTCTTTCCTAGGGAGACAAGACTGTCCACTCCCGAGTCTGATGTGCCAGGAAGCAAGGGATGCATGCCAAGTGGTTCAGCGAAGAGGCAGGGTCATTGTGCAGGTTTTCAACGGGCAGCAGGGCCCAGCCATTGTCCTGGAAGCGGGTGCTGAGTGTGAGAAGCCCCAGGAAGTTGGTCTGGTTGCGGAGCTACATGACGAGGGCGACCTCATTGCCATACAACATGCTGGCATCCACGAAGGAGGTGAGTCCACTGATCTGGTCGCGGACTTTGTTTTTGCTTTTGTGCCAAGCGGAAGAAGGAGATGCAGTCTTGCTGACTGGTGATGCCTGGGTCATTGGGCAGGGTCTGAGGTGGAAAAGGAGTCACTTACACGGGGGCCCTTCATGAGCAAGCTCACCCCTCCAGGTCATCCCCCACGTGCTTCAGAGCCTTGCTCAAAACTCCCTTCTTAGCTGCTCTATATATAGCACAGGAGCTCAGCTCCAGCCTCCATGACACCTACAGGAGTGGGATGAAGGCTCAGGAGGGAAAGGGCATATGTATATATATAGATGATTCAAGTTGTTTTACGGCAGAAACTAACACAACATGCAAAGCAGCTATACTCCAATTGAAAACAAAAGCAAAAACTCTCTTATTCCAGGAAATCCTCCTTGACTCATCCAGGCTCAGGCTGCTCATCAGGTTATCTGAGCATCCTTAGCAGTTGGTGCTGCAGAGTCATGAAAGGTTACACATGGATGAGGCCTTAGATCCTGATGTTACAGACAGGGAAACTGAGGCTCAGAGAGAGGAAGGACAACTCCGTGGGAGAGCGGGGAGTGGAAACTAGTTCTCTGACATGAAGGCTCGTGCTGCTTTCACTCTACTCCGCTCAGCAGACATCAGCCCCTTTCTGTGCTGCGTGCCTTGGAGGTCGTGAAGGTCAAGAAAACTCCAGACTGGCTGCAGGAAGCTGGCAGTTCACTGAACACAGACCTGCACATAGAGTAATGTAACTCTAAATTAAGGTGGTGTTTGCTGTGTTAGATTTAAAAGTCAGAAGTGCTAGTCGCTCAGTCAAGTCTGACTCTGTGATCCCATAGACTGTAGCTCGCCAGGCTCCTCTGTCCATGGGATTCTCCAGGCAAGAATGCTGGAGTGGATTGCCATGCCTTTTTCCAGGGGATCGTCCCGATCCAAGGATTGAGCCCAGGTCTCCTGCATTGCAGGCAGATTATTTACCATCTGAGCCAGCAGTGAAGCCAGTAACGGTATACTAGGAAGATAGGGGATGGCCCCCCAGAGAAGCCAGAGGAAGGAGCCAGCCAGGGGCCCTCACATGACACATTGCGAGAACAGTAGGGGTGAGTGAACATGTGCGTACATGTGTGTGGGGTGGTGGCTCAGTGCCCAGCAGAGGCTTTGCTCCTTGGAGTCCATCATTTCTTCCCTAGTGTCCCACAGCATCCTTGCTCTCAGCATGAAGCAGAGCCCTGTCCTCCCAACTGGACCCAGGAATTTGCTGGAACTGCAGGGGCCTTGGCCCACCCCAGAGGGAGGGAAGGACAAGTGCTAAGAGACTTTAAAGGCTTCCAAAGCAGCAGCCCGGAGGCTTCCCCTGTCGGAATGCCACCCACAGCTCGACGCCAGTCTCAATTGCTTCCCCTTTCGTGAAACCTGCACTGAACCTCCGGGCAGGTTGCCCTACCCTCACCCCTCAAACACATACAGAACTAGGTGTATGTGTCAGACTGTGCATCTTGTTATTGTCTGAGACTCCAGCATCTCAGGCAGCTCCCTAAGGCAGGTGCTCTAGGCTTCCAGATGCCCAGCCCCAGCTCTTGGCCAGGGATGGAGCCTGGGAGACCACAGTACCTTGGTGGGGAAGCAGGAGGGCAGGTGGACACAGGTGCTCTCACAGTCGACACCCTCAGTGAAGGCTACTCTGGCTGGGGACTCAGGGGCGAAGTCCAAGTCACAGTCAATGAACTGGCCACACTGCATGAACTTAAGGGACTGGCTGTGGTCGGAGGTCAGCCTCTCACTGCAGAAGTGCATGATATGGTTGGAGACAGCCTGGACCTGGTGGGAGAGCAATCAGTGTGGGGCTGTGACCCCACACATGTCAGAGCCAACCCAGGACTCAGAGGGCGACAGGTTGCCCCCGCTGGAGTTAACACAGTCTCTCCTCCTCTCCCACCCTCCCCTCCCCTTTCCTGCTTTGTCCCACTTCCTATGTGGCTGTCATTCCTACAGAGATGCTCTCCAGCCTGGCTTCTGAGGATTCCAGGAGGAAAGAAAGGGGAACAGACCAGATTGGCTGACTCAGACCCCACCAGCTCCTCCAGAGAGATAAATGATAGATTGATTTATACAGACTAGTGGATAATTAGATAATAGGACTGATTGAGAGATGTAAGGATTGGTTGCTAGGTGATGGATGATAGAGAATTGGATAGATGGAATGAGCAATGGAAGAAAAATTGATAAATAGATGATGATGATGGATAGATGATAGATTGTGATATTGACATATGAATAGAAAATTGATAAATTGTTAAATGAGAAATAGGTCAATACATAGAGCTACATTAAGCTGTATTGCTCTTGAAGGTACTTTGACATGAATTCTTTCAGAAAAAAACAGTACTATAATGGCTACTACTAATATCTTCCCGAGCCAGAGATCAAACTCGGGTCTCCTGCATTGCAGGTAGATTCTTTACTGTCTAGGCCACCAGGGAAACACAAGTGCTAATATATCACATCCTATAATGATGTTTGTATCAAGGGCTTTAATAGTCATAACAGAAATCTGGAGTGGGTTTTACAGCTGAGGAAACTGACTCAGCTGGAGTCCTTGCCCAGAGTTATCCGCCAGCCCATGGGAGAGCCTGGTTCAAGCCCTGTCTGGCCGACTCTGTCTGTGCTTCTGTTCTCCATGTTTAGAAGAGATGAAGTACCCTCCAGCCCCTCAGTCCTGACTCACAATGGGGAGGAGCAAGCTGTTGCCCATCTTGCCGGGGTCCAGCCGAAGGGGAGAGACAGCCTGTTCTCGTTCTCGGCTGGCAGCCAGCACACCAGGGGCTGGTTGGAGACCCCCAGCCAGGGTCTCTTCCTGCAGCAGGGGGTGGGTTGGGGTCAGTAGGGTTGGGAAGGAGCGGCGGGTGGATCTGACCCCCTCCCAGGTCAAGTGCCACTCCAGCACCCACTCGTTGTTGCATCTCCCAGTGATGGTGCGATATTGGTTGCCGCACTTCTCAGCTTCTTCCTGGGGAGCGCAGTCACTGGCCTGGGACAGCAGCCGCAGCTGGGTTTCATTAGCACATCTCGGGGTGGGGTGGTGGGCAGGGTTCCAGCTTCTTCTTGAGCAGGTCTGTTCCATACCTCCCATCCCTTTCCTCTCTCCCCTCCCGACACCCCAAGGAGTGCATCCTGCACCCCACCCCTTTCCCCGCCATCTGGCTTTCTTCCACTCCACAGTACCCATGACAGTGAAGGATCTGGATGCCTGGAGTTGTAACTTTTCTTCAAGCAGCCCCAAGGCCACATGAACGACTGTCCTGGTGGCTGCTACCGGTTGTCTGAAGAAGGACAGGAGGTCCGTGGGGCTGGCCGAGCCACTGAGAAGGTGCTGCTTGATGCTGCCCAGCAGAGGAGGAAGGGGGGCTGGAGGGAGGAAGCACACCACTGAGCAGAGCCCCAGCTGAGCAGTCAGGACAAACGGACAGAGGAGGGATGGAAGGGAAGCTCTCTACCACCATGGCATTGCCCCACACGATTGGTTGTGCTGAAGGCTTGCTGTCCCCTCTTGGACTGGCCATAGCGACCCCAGCCCCTACCCTGTTTGCAGCTGTGGACCCAGTGCCCTGGGCCTGTCAGTGTTTGGAATGTTTGTAAACAGTGTTTGGAACGTAAGTAAACCGTGTCCTGTCCTGTCCTGGCTCAACTCCATGAATTCACACACCCTCTTCCACCCTGGAAAGGAGGACATGTCCCTTTCCCCACCAGATAGGATTTCCACCTTCTCCAGGTGACCATTTGAAGCTCCCAGGGTCTTGACCCCATTTAGGCCAGTTAGGTGAAGTGGCGCAGGGGGTTGGGGGCCACAGGGTGGTGACTTGGAGCCTTTGGGTGGGCACTAGGTGGGCCCCGTGACTATCTCTGGTGCAAGGCCGAGAGGCCAGGAGCTGTGCTGCCCGAGAGATATGAGAATGGGTGGTCCACTGAGCTTGGGGGCCAGGGTGGGACACTCCCCTGGGTGGACTGTTTGGGAAGCTTGGCTCCCTGTGAGGCACGTATGAGCTCCTCCCTCTATATGTGGAGTCCAGAACCCATTGCTGGGAATGGACCAGGTTCCTCACAGGCTCAGGGCCTGGCTATATAACCCAGGTGGGTTAATTTTGACTCTGTATTAAATCTTTTTCTGTGATTTTAACTTTTATTTTGCCACTTTTCTTATTAGAGACATACATAATGGCCTGCCTCAGGGAGCCCTGCCCCTGCCCCCCTTCGCCTGACCCTTGGGCTAGGGTGCCTTTGTTTGGCTCACAGCCAGATAGCCTGACCCTGCCCACCTGTGAAGGACTGTGACATTCTTTGTGAGTTCTCTGTGTGGGAAATAGCTCCACTTATCTGCTGCTTACCAGCTCATAAATTCACTTCTGGGGGGCTAGAATTGCAGATAGCTCTTGAGAAATTTGTATGCAGGTCAAGAAGCAACAGTTAGAACTGGACATGGAACAACAGACTGGTTCCAAATAGGAAAAGGAGTTCGCCAAGGCTGTATGTTGTCACCCTGTTTATTTAACTTATATGCAGAGTACATCATGAGAAATGCTGGACTGGAAGAAACACAAACTGGAATCAAGATTGTCGGGAGAAATATTAATAACCTCAGATATGCAGATGACACCACCCTTATGGCAGAAAGTGAAGAGGAACTCAAAAGCCTCTTGATGAAAGTGAAAGAGGAGAGTTAAAAAGTTGGCTTAAAGCTCAACATTCAGAAAATAAAGATCATGGCATCCGGTCCCACCACTTCATGGGAAATAGATGGGGAAACAGTGGAAACAGTCTCAGACTTTATTTTTCTGGGCTCCAAAATCACTGCAGATGGTGACTGCAGCCATGAAATTAAAAGACGCTTACTCCTTGGAAGGAAAGTTATGACCAACCTAGATAGCATATTCAAAAGCAGAGACATTACTTTGACAACAAAGGTTCGTTCTAGTCAAGGCTATGGTTTTTCCTGTGGTCATGTATGGATGTGAGAGTTGGACTGTGAAGAAAGCTGAGCACTGAAGACTGGATGCTTTTGAACTGTGGTGTTGGAGAAGACTCTTGAGAGTCCCTTGGACTGCAAGGACATCCAACCAGTCCATTCTGAAGGAGATCAGCCCTGGGATTTCTTTGGAAGGAATCATGCTAAAGCTGAAACTCCAGTACTTTGGCCACCTCATGCGAAGAGTTGACTCATTGGAAAAGACTCTGATGCTGGGAGGGATTGGGGGCAGGAGGAGAAGGGGACGACAGAGGATGAGATGGCTGGATGGCATCACTGACTCGATGGATGTGAGTCTGAGTGAACTCCGGGAGTTGGTGATGGACAGGGAGGCCTGGCGTGCTGCGATTCATGGGGTCGCGAAGAGTCAGACACGACTGAGTGACTGAACTGAACTGAACTGATGGCATTTTTGTTTATTGACATGACAGGAGATATTCCATTTCACACCACCCATGAAATGGCTATAAGGCAGTGAAACTAACACATCCCCCTGCCTGAGGTTTGCTAGTCTAGGAAATATTTGCAAGAATTAAATGGTCTTTTCACTTTGTTTCCTCACCGCCCCCCAACCTCTGATCCATAAAAGAACCTGGCATCCAGGCACCCACAAGCTGATTGTTTTGAGACATTAGTCTGCCATCTTCTTGGTCAGCCAGCTCTCTGAACAAAGTCATATTCCTTCCCTCAACACCTCATCTCCCAGACTTATTGGCTTACCCTGCGGCAAGCAGAGCAAGCGTGACTCGGTAACAGCTGGACCTCAGGGGTTAGGGAGTCATGTGGGAGAGCTCTTCTTGGGTAAGAAAAATGAGCAAAATGAGGGTCCAAGATGGAGCCACATGAGAAAAAGATTTGTAGTGAGACTCATCAAAAAGATCACTTGGGGTTGTCAGGCGAGTGTATTTTCCTCGGTTCTGTCTTGTCCGAACAAAAATTTGAAGCGATGGATGTTAGAGAACTCGGCGTGTCATAGCTCTAGGATGCACCGTGTTATAGCTCTCAGGTCTCAGACAGACCGTGTTACAGCTCTTGGACAGATGAGTGTTACAGCTCCATGTTACAGCTCTATTTTATTAAGAAAATAGCAGGAAAATCCATCCCCTGCAAAGACTCAAAGAGAAGAGAGTGGGGGAGCGCACTGGCGCATGGGAGAGGGAGAGAGAGATCCCCGGCCCTTTGGCTTCTCTTTTTATATGTTTTTTTTTTCTCCCCCCGGGCCTGCCGTATGTGAATTGGGCTAGCCAGGAGTGCTGTTTGTTCTACCTGTTCTCCGGTCCCCGACCTTCCTTTGTTTTATTTTTGCGGGCTTTTTCCTTCCTTATCTTTTAGCCACCGCCATTCTGGACTTCTGTTTCCTATTCTAACTACCTAACAGGGTGACAGGGGATGAGGCTGCCTGGACACTAGGAATAAGGGGGCTGTAGGAAGGGTCAGGAACGTCTGGGGACTGTGGCCCAGACCAGCCAGATCCCCACCTGCATTCCCTCCATCCCTCCCTGGTGACCATGGCCATATGAGGCCATGAGGGACTTCACCCCACTGGTCCCAGCATGCTGGCCCCTCTGGGACACCTCCTGGCCCTCCACGCAGTGTCTTCTAAAGAGACGGGCTCTCCCTGGACTTACGCAGTCTGGCTCCTGCCACCTCTCCTCTCCAGAGCCCCATCTCATCTCTTTGTTCCTCTGTCCTCTAACCACTCCTCCCATACCCCTGACTTCAGCTCCAGAGACAGGTCTCCTGCCACGACGGGTCTCAACACAAAGGTCCCTTTCCCTTTGTGCCTGGTGATTCCTGCTGACCTTCCAGTCCCCACCCACTGGCCATGACTTGGGCAGCCAGGTCTTCCTCATCCTAGCTCTTACAGCTCCTTTCCTAGAGCTTAGCATCGTTGTGACTATACTTGTATTTCAGTGCTTGAATCTGATTAGATCTGTGAGAGGCAGGCACACAGAGAAGACACATGCCTCTTGTGTTGCTCACTGTAGCCTCAGCACCTAACCCACTGCCTGGCAGGTCCTGAACAAGTATTTGTGGAAGGGACACATCTGTGACCTTGCCTGTCACAGTTCTCGGGTCAGGGGTGGATTTGTGCTGTATATCTATTAAGACCTGGTGACTCGGGTCAGGGGTGTTGTGGCTCCTGGGCCAGGCCAGCCCTGGGGCAGTAGATGCTGTTGCAGGCCTGGCCCTGCCAGGCTGACCCCCAGATCCTTAACCATGAGGGAGCCTTCCCATCCTGGCATCTTTCAGCTGAGACTCCCAAGATCCTTTCTTCCTGCCCTCCTCTGGCCCTCTTGAAACCTCGAGATTCTACAACCACTTTCACAGGAACCATCTGCCAGGCTTGGTAGAACTGCTGGCCACAGGTCTGATTGGAGCTCTTTATCTGCTCAGCTCCAACGACCCCCGAGGAGACACTGTGGTGGCCAGGACTCAGGACCTGGTTCCAGGGATTCCTGGGAATGAGGCCCTTGGCTCTGTTATTATAACAGGAACACTGAGGTCTGCCGGGGGCCTGAGGGACTGTGGCTGCAGCTGCAGGCTGTGCTTGAGGCTGGGGCAAGCTGGGGTGTGCATGTGTGTGCCTGTGTATACATGTGTGCTCTAGAGCCGAGGACTCCCCTGAGAGAGGCAGCTCTGAATGTTCTGTTTTTAGTGAAACCAGGAAAAACTCACTGCGGGGCCTTGGCGAGCTGGCTTGGGAGCCCACCATGCCACCCCAGCTGCCTGACCTCTCTGATCAGCTGGCAATATCAGCAATGGGCAGGGATATTTAGGAGGCAGGAGCAGTCCTGGTGAGAACTAGAGATGTGCAGGTCCAGGCTAGGGATGAGGGTCAACTGAGGGCCACTGCACCTTCCTTCTCCTCGCTTCTGCCCTGACCTCATGTGAGAGTTGTGCCTCGCCTCCTCCATCAGTCAGGAAACTCCCAAGAGCAGGGCCTGGGGCAGGAGAGGAGGGCCCTGGGCTTTCTCACCAGGCAGACCCTGCTGTGCATGAGCAACGTGAGGAGTGAGAAGGTTTGATCTCAGAGGCAGGCCGCAGTAAGCGGCAGCTTGCAGCAAGCAGCAGCGAGCAGTAGCTGGAAGCAAGGTCTTTGTTTCTGGGATTGGGAGTCCTAACCACTGGACCACAAGGGCCAGCAGTGAGGGCCTGAGTCCTTCATTCTTGCCTGCCTTGTCGAGAATGAATTCAGGCAAGGAGGCAGAAGGTAAAGAGTAAAGCAAAAAGTTTGTTGAAAAGATAAGTACATGTGGAAAGATGCACAGGCGAACTCAGAGAGAGTCGCACTCTTGGGAAGTTTAAGTCCTCTTTAAGGGGCCAGTCTTCCGGGTCTGTCTTCTTTGTGGCCAGTTGTATTGTTTTGACCCCATGACTAATTTGCCTCTGGGCCTCTCCTCTGGGTGCACACGCCCCCCTCAGTGGAGGTAGATCTCACAGAAAAGGCTTATGGGTGAGGGTAGCAAGACTTATTAAGGCCTGGCATCCCCTACCTGTTTGAATCCATGAAGACTTTTGAGCAAGCACAGTGTCTTCCTTGCCCCAAGGATGGGAAGTGTGTGACCTTTAATCTTTTAGAAGGGTTTAGTCCCACTCTTTTCCTGCCATAAAAGTGCCCAGTGTCCAGTTATTTACCCTATTCCTGTTGCTGGTTTTTGTATCAAGGTATAGATCTCAAAATATAGCAGGAGTCTAGTCATGAATTTGTAGTCTTGGAGCCTGTTTGTCTCTTGCTTCCGGAAATGTAAATGGGGGCCTGGAGCTCTCCTCACTCCAGGAGATGTGAACAGGAGGCCCGTTGTAAACACCACGCCTGGAGCCCATTTGTCTTATACCTCAGGTTCTGTGGGGCATAAGAGCCGGAGGGCACTGCCACTGGTAGGGTAACAGGCCCGGAGGTGGGGTTCCAGTAACAGGGACTGCAGCTGGTTCGGGGTGATCCACTGTTCTTGCTGTCCGCCAGCCCATTCTCTGTGAGTTCTCGTTGAGTTCTCGCAACACCACTGCGAGGCAGGTTTGGCCGCCTGAGACCTTAGCTTTATTGTTGGGGGAAAGAGTGGGAACAATCTTGGAGCCAGGAAGGGCTCTCCACCAGTGTCTGACTCTCCCAGCCTTTCTGCTCCCCCTGGCTCCCAAGGGTGTGGGTGAGACCTGATGAGATAGCCTCCTCACACAGGCTGGGAGGGGGCCTCAGGCTTGAGAAGGTCCCCCCAAGAGGGCCTGGAGGGGGCGCTGGCAGGCCGCCCTGGCTGCTCCCATTCCCATCCCCAACCCCCACCTCTAGGGTGGCCACTGTGCGTGGGATGAAAGCCAATCTGGGGCAAAGCGGGCAGGGGAGGCGTCCCGAGCCTGAGAGTGTTGGCTGCACAGCTGCCACCAGAAAGGGCCTGAGGCATCCATTTTTGCCTCCTGGCATCTCAATACTTCCGGAAAGAATGAATGCCTGAAAGCTGTAGGAATTTAGACACCCCATTGAATGCAATAGTCTCTGCCTGGGGCACTTATAATTTAGAAGGCTCAAAAATGCAAACAATGGCTTGAAAGACTGTAGAGGTTTTATCCCTGCCTGTCCTGCCCCACCCCAGTCACAGACTCCTCAGCTTCTGGTGTGGTTATTAGCTTGGGGGTCGGTGGTCCCAGTGTCTTGGCAGCACTGGAGGTGGCAGGTGTCAGCATCCAATGTCAAGGGCAGACAATCCGCTGGCCAGAGCCTTTTGTGCTAAGTGAGGCCTGCTCTCTCTCTCCTCTCTTCCCATCCTACACCCCTAATTCAGTCTTCTGAGATGGGCATGGGGAGAAATGAGACCCTTCTCTGCTCTTCCCTGTCCCTGGAGGGCACAAGTCTCATGAATGCAACATGACTTGACACCAGAGTGGGCTGCCCTGGGTCTGCCCCTTGTACTGGGCTCTGGGCTAGGGCAGCTCTTCACTTCTTTGTGTCCATCTGGGCAGTGATGATGGAATCAGGCCTCACATCCAGCGTGGGCACAGGATTATCCCAGAAGAGATGGAGCCAGGTGCTCCCCCAACGCTTCTCCCAATTACTGAAGGCTGATTGGGCTGATGTATACTGTCTTCCAGGACTAATGAGGGGTTTACAGTACTGTTTATTTGTTTATGTTTTTGACCAAAATTTATGGAGAGTCTTCACAATCCAGGGCCTGCGCTGGTGGTAGGGTTATAGTAGTGAACAAAAACAGCCATCTAACAAAGGAGAACCATGAAACAAACATGCCCTTGCAGGTCTGAGGAAGGAAAAAGCTCTAGGTAAATCCATATAAACGCAAAAGGGTCCTCCTACCCTTCAGTGTTAGGTGATTTGCCCAAGACGACAGAGGATGAGACGGTTGGATGGCATCACTGACTCGATGGACATGAGTTTGAGCAAGCTCCAGGAGTTGGTGACGGACAGGAAGGCCTGGCGTGCTTCAGTCCATGGAATCGCAAAGAGTCGGGCACGACTGGGTGACTGAAATGAACAGCGGATTAGTGTAGGAACTTGAATTTGAATCCAAGTCAAGTTCTTAATCCACTCTACCAGGTTTGACCCTGTCACCATCCTCTGCCCAGAAACCAATATGGCCTATTTAAAATATAAATTTTATAGCGCCACCACCCCTTTCTACACACAAACCTTCCTAATACTTTCACTGCAGTTAGAATAAAATTCAAACTCTTTCATGATCTGGTTCCTACACAAATTCTTTGACATTCCTCATTCAAAAAATGGAGTCTAATTTGCTTGTTCACTTCTGTCTAATAGAATGTATTGGAAGTGATGCTATGTGATTTCTAGGTTAGGTGTAAAAAGAATTGAGCTCCCACCTGGCTCTCTCTCTCTTGGGACACTTGTCCTTTGGAAGCTACCATGCTGTGATGGTAGCCCCAGGCCAACTGAAGAGACGTCAGTAGCCTCACCTATGCATCCAGCCAACACCAACTTCAACAGCTAGACAATGTGAGAGAATGAAACTGCAAGCCATTCCGTCCCTGGCCTTGAGTCTTCCAGTTGAGGTTCAAGACTTCCAGAAGCAGAGATGAGCTGTCTCCACCATGCCCTGTCAGAATTCCTGGCCCACAGACACTATGAGATAAAAACATTACTGTTTTTAGCTGCAGTGGTAGATAACTAACACAACACCTCAGACTTCACCTCCTCCCAAGAGCCTCTCTGTTCATCACACTCCAGTTATGCTGACCTCTTTCTTTCTGCTTTGGGCACCAAGTTCATTCTTACCTCAGGACCTCTGCATTTGCTATTTCTGGAATACGTGCCCATCACATGGACCTTTGTCTGACTGTCTCCTTCTCATTGTCCAGGTCTTTGCTCAAATATCCCCTCCTCAGAGAGTGCTTCCCTGACCACATTTTATAATGCTACCCATCCTACCAGCCACATTACCCCAAAGCATTTCCTTCAAAGCTTTTATTCCATGAAATTATCTTATTTACTTATTTGTCCTTTTATTGCTTATCTGTCCTTCATACTTCTTTCTTCCTCTTTCCAGCCCCTCCTGTCTGGTGTGGATGTGGGGAGGATGAGACAGGGAAACAATACATCCTTTCCTCATGACAGTTCCCAGTGAGAAGGAGCAGGTCTCCTGGTCGTTGTGGCTGCTCTGTCAGTTTGGTCTCAGCAAGGCAGCTGTGGGCAGTGGTGTGAAGTGAGATTAATTCCCAGCCCTGTAACTGGACCTGGGTAACCTGGATGAGGACCAGGAATGCTAGCCACCAGACCAACAACGGCTAGAGGCTAGAAGCTATTTTCCCTGGATCTTTGCCCCCAGGGAAATATGCATTTATCATGAAGGCAGAAACTGTCAATGGAGGTACAAGTTTATTATTAGAGACAGCACAACAACAAGTGGGAGAGCACACAGGGAAATGGTTCATTTAGTTAAGAGAAGCAAGGCAGAGGTGCACACCTAGAGAGAAAGGGTGTGGGCATCACCTCTAGGGAGGAGGAGCACAGTAAAGAGGTGACTAAGTCATTTATACAAGTCAGTTCTTACAGGTGTTTGTATTCCTGGTTCCAAATTGGTAAAGGAGTACGTCAAGGCTGTATATTGTCACCTTACTTATTTAGCTTCTATGCAGAGCATATCATGTAAAATACTGGGCTGGATTAAGAATAGGCTGGAATCAAGATTCCTGGGAGAAATATCAGTAACCTCAGATGTGCAGATGACACCACCCATATGGCATAAAGTGAAGAGGAACTAAAGAGCCTCTTAATGAGTGAAAGAAGAGAGTGAAAAAGCTGGCTAAAAACTCAACATTCAGAAAACGAAGATCATGGCATCTGGTTCCATTACTTCATGGCAAATAGATGGGGAAACAATGAAAACAGTGAGAGACTTTATTTTCTTAGGCTCCAAAATCACTGCAGATGCTGACTACAGCCATGAAATTAAAAGACTCCTGCTCCTTGGAAGAAAAGCAAATACAAACCTAAACAGCATATTAAAAAACAGAGACATTATTTTGCTAAAAAATGTCCATCTAGTCAAAGCTATGGTTTTTCCAGTAGTCACATATGGATGTAAGAGTTGGACCATAAAGAGAGCTGAGTGCTGAAGATTTGATGCTTTTGAACTGTAGTGTTGGAGAAGACTCTCGAGAGTCTCTTGGAACTGCAAGGAGATCCAACTAGTGAATCCTAAAGGAAATCAGTCCTGAATATTCTTTGGTAGGACTGATGCTGAAGCACCTGATGCAAAGAACTGACTCATTTGAAAAGACCCTGATGCTGGGAAAGATTGAAGGCAGGAGAAGGGAACGACAGAGGATGAGGTGGTTGGGTGGTATCATCAACTCAATGGGCATGAGTTTGAGCAAGGTTCAGGAGTTGGTGATGGACAGGGAAGCCTGGTGTGCTGCAGGCTGTGGGGTGGAAAGAGTTGGACTAAGCAGATGAACTGAACTGAATTCAGGCCAATTATCTGGCTTCTTTTCCCATACCCGATCCACTCTGGGACCCTCCCTCAGAGTGGGCATGCACACCTCAGCCGAGGTGGATCTCAAAGTGAAGGCTTCTGGGAGAAGCAAGACTCATCATGGTCTGGTGTTATCCCCTGACTTCTAACCCACAAGGAGTCTTTCTGTGCATGTGTAGTGTCTCCTTTGTCCCAAAAGAGGGAGGAAGCAGATCCCTTAATCGTTCACTCAAACAAGGTTTTCCCCTCTTTGTCCTTGCCACGGCTATTACCTTGACCATTGCCATGATTATTACCTTAAGGTGTATACAAGAGACAAATGCTGCCTATTATACCCTGTTTCTGTTGTTGCTTCCATTTTGGAGGGCAAACAGAAGGCTGATTGTAAATGCCTTAACTGGAGCCCACCTATCTCTTGTCTCAGAAAATGCTAACAGTTTTAAGTATCCAGCCTGAAGCCCACTCCTTTGTACCCCATGAAATGTAAACAGGAGGCCAGTTGTAAATGTCTAACCTGGAGCCCATCTATCTCCTACATGAAGTTCATGCTGCTGGTCAAACCAAAGGCCATGGGCCCATGTTCAGATTCTTGGGAGATCTTGGGGCACATTCTGTGTCATGGGAGACAGGCTGCAACTCAACTTTTTCCCTCACGCAAGGCTTCACCTGCTTTATTGACACTCTAGAAGAGTCCGAAAGTATATGTGATCACCTCTTTCAACCACTTAACACTCCTCGGCATAATACCCTTGGTCTTCCATCTCTAAATCTAATTTACCCCCAGATTCTCAGGACCCCATTTGTTTCTCTCACACACACGTGCGCGTGCGCACACACACACGTGTGCGTGCATGCACACATGCACCCACAAACACACAGGGTTTATGAGGAGTAGGGTGGTAGGAACAACCCATCTGACAGGAAGGACTATTTTAGTGCTGACATTATTTAGAGTTGCATGAACACGGTAATTATAACAAGCACCTTTAGTCAGTTTTATTGTTGTTTTTAAATTCAACAAGAAAACAGAAAACACTTTTGTCTTGCACGGGCACCCTCTGCCCTGTACTTGGTGTGTCCCAGTGTCCATGCAGTTAGAAGACATGGCCAGGGGTGGAGATCCAGGCAGGCAGGTGTCACATCATTGTCCCTGGGTGTCCAGCTGCCTCCTCCTGCCCTTAGCTCTCTCTCCATTCCAGCTCTCTCAGAAATTGCTGATGGCTCCTCCTGGGTCAGCCCCTGCCACTGCCACAGCCGCAGCCACCTGTCCTCTTAGAATGCCCTACTTCCTCAGGCTCCTGTCCTTCCTTTAATTGGTTCAGCCAAAACAAACTCAGGAACTTTCCCCAAAGACCTAGGGGGCAAAGAGAACAAAGTAGAACAGAAGGAGTAATTGTAGACAGTAAATACTTACCTGATGAATGAATAAAAACATGAATGTCTAGACATAACTAATGACACGTTTCTTGGATGGTGCCATGTCAGAGGTGTGTTGCTTGTTCCTTTCATGATAGCCATGCTTTGGGGGAGTTGGCACCCACAAGCTCCTTCTCAGGGGACAACCCTCACCCACAATCCCTGCTCAAGGGGTGGGCTTATGTCACATGACCCCTACATTCCTCAGCCACTTGGGATACATGGTCCAACCTCAACAAAAGACTTTGGAATTTGAATCCAGAGAGACTGAGTTAGCTGATTGTGAAAGCAGAAAGACAAGTTCAGCTTTTTCGGGAGAGGCTCCTGTTTGAGCCATGTACAGGTGACTGCATAGGCAGGGAATGATGAATGGAGGGAGCGGGGAGGAGGACCAGCTGTGTCAGTCTTGACAGTTGTTTATTCCCATAATACCCGCCTTCACCTTATTTCAGTGAGAGCTTTACATCATTACAATAAACGGCTTCTTTTTATTTAAATTTGTTGGGTTCATAGCCCCTTGCAACTCTAACCATAAACTATTTCTTCTCTTCAGCTCTAATAACCTGACCCCAAAGCCCCAGTTTGATAATGGAGGAAAGACATGACAGGTGTGTACTATGAAAGCCCAAGCAAAAAGGAAGCAAGGCACACACACCAGTGAACTGGGGGAAAAGGCTCAGATGGATATAGGAAGGCTAAACTGGCAGAAATCGTGTAGGGAGGGAGAGAGGGAAAAAGGAAGGGGAACAGGAGTGTATAGAGAGATACATAATCAACAAACCTTCATAAAGCACTTTCTATGGATAAAGTAATGCATTAAGTCCCAAATGGATGCTGGAATATTTACAAATACAAATTAATGAATGAGGAAGTGAGTGGATCTTCCCATTCCTGTTGCAAAAAGTGTTGAGTCTGAAGATTGGGGTGGATGGGGTAATAGCTGTAGGTAGTCAGAGTCTTGCAGACATAGCGCTCGGTTGATGTCACTCTCTAATCTCAATATCACCCTTAGGCATGGTGCGTGGCCCCTCTGGAGTCCAGCCCTCACCCTCTCCACACCTCTCTCACTGCACTGAGAATATCTGCCCTACTTCCAAAACACTACTCAACTGATAAAGAATAGTTTCAGAATACTAGCCATAAAAATAATCCTTACATAGGTTCTATGATTTATAAAATATACGTTACACACTTTTTATTTGAATCTTTAACAAAAGTGAGATTAATGAGACAGATATTGTTTTATGCTAGCTTGGTGAGGAAGAATTGGGGACTGCAAGAGAGACCAGGTGGGTCATTCCAGGTTACTAGTGTGTTACATAGTGGGTCACAGACTCCCAGTTTAGGGCTAAGTCTCCAAGTTGTGCCCTGTATCATTCTGAACAAAGAACAAAAGGGTTATTGGGCAAAGAGTTCAAAATGCAGAAAACAGGACTTCTCTTCTGGGGAAATGCTATCATCCTAAGAGGAGACTGTCCAAAAGAGAGAAAGGAGGGTGTGGCTTTCCAAGAGAACATATCTTATTGTCATAGGAATATTCAAATCAACCTTCACACAAAAATAATAAGGATATTATCCTTTTTCCTAAAAATCTGAGTTGCTTAGTTTCAAAATTATAAAGTTCTAAGATGAACTTCACGACATTTCCAAAGCTATGAAGAGGCATACAGCAACTCTCTCTCTACCTTATTAATGGAAAAGAAAGCCAAAGTGACCCACCCGCTGTCACTCCTTTCTAGAAGCCAGCCGGCACCTCCCTAATCTCTTCACTGCTGCCTGCATCTCCTGGTTCCTCAGGGTGTAGATCATGGGGTTGAGCATGGGGGTCATGACAGTTTGGCTAACGGACACAGCCTTGTCCATGGAGAAGGAGGTGAAGGGCCGGGCATAGAGGTAAATGCTTGGAACAAAGACCATAGACACCACGACGATGTGGGTGGTGCAGGTGGAAGCTGCCTTCCTCCTCGCCTTCCCAGAGTAGGATCTCAGCATCACCAGGATGGCTGAGTAGGAGACCAGGAGGAGGAGGAACCAGATGAGGACCAGCACCCCACTGTTGGAAATGATAAGGAACTCCAGGAGGGAGGTGTCAGTGCAGGCGAGTCTCAGCACTTGTGGAACATCACAGTAGAAGTTATCTAGGATGTTGGGGCCACAGAAAGGCAGTGGGAGCATCAGAGCCAGTTGGGAAATGGAATGAATGAAGCCTCCCACCCAGCTAGCCGCCACCAGCCCCACACAGACCTGAGTGTTCATGATGGTGACATAGTGAAGGGGCCGGGAGATGGCAACAAGGCGGTCATAGGCCATCACTGAGAGGAAGAAGACCATGGAACCTCCCAGAAAGTGGAAGAAAAAGATCTGGGCCATGCAGCCCTGGTAGGAGATGGTCTTCTTCTTAGACAGGAAGTCCACCAACATCTTTGGGGCAGTAACTGAGGAGAAACAGAGCTCTAACACAGCCAAGTTTCGGAGCAGAAAATACATGGGTGTTTGGAGCCGGGAATCAAAGGTCACTGTGACCATGATGAGGAGGTTTCCCATGAGAGTGGTGGTGTAGACTAGCAGGAACACCAGAAATAGGAAGAGCTGGAGCTCCTGAGTCTGGGAGAGCCCCAGGAAGACAAATTCTGACACCCATGTGAGGTTCCCTGATGCCATGGTGTCTTCTCCATACACCTAAAGGAAACACACCAGAGAGAGAGATGCATGAAATTGTTCCCTGTCCTTTTAGTGCTTTTATTGTCCAGGTCTAGATAATGGATGTTTATGTGCAGATTGTAATACCAGGTGCTGATTAAATGGCCTTGTCTCTGGAGAGTTCACTAGTTGGTGCTGGAATATACATTCTTGAGATATCTTAGAGCCATCCAGTGGCACATGTCATTTGCTTTTCAAAGATTCAGTGTAATATGCGGGTGGGAAGACACTTGGAGTGCAAAAGACCTGCAGTCAAATTTCACAGCTTCTGTTTCCTTGGGATTTGGCCTTGAGCTTGTTGCTTGATCTCTCTGAATCTCAGTTTCCACTTCTATAGGAAAAACGTTTTCTTAGTAGTAATAGTCTAGGGCAGGGATCCCCAACCTCCAGGCTATGGATCGGTTCCTCCTGTCAGATCAGCAGCAGCATCCAATTAGAAATAGAGAGTACCATGGATGTGATGTGCCTGAGTCATCCAGAAACCATCTCCCTCTTCCCGGTCCGGGGAATTATTGTCTTCCACAATACAGGTCCCTGATGCCAAAGAGATTGGGGACTGCTGGTCTAGGAGATTAAGGAAAGTAACACATGAGGTTCCTAGAACAGTGTCTGGAATATTAAGTGGTAATCACTCTCCTCTGTGTATTCTCCTACTCTAAAGATCTTCCCTTCTTCCAGCCTCTATTTGATTTTTATACCAATCATTTTTCATGCAATAGTTAACACATCATAATGTTAGTGAACTTCTCATGTGTCCCCCTTTTCCTCTCCAATTCATAATGTGCTACAGACATAGGTCTTGGGTCACAATTTATTTGTGCCCTTCTGTGCCCCTCCTTGGGGCTCACTCATAGTTGCTGCTGCTGCTGCTAAGTCGCTTCAGTCGTGTCCAACTCTGTGCGACCACATAGAGGGCAGCCCACCAGGCTCTCCCGTCCCTGGGATTCTCCAGGCAAGAACACTGGAGTGGGTTGCCATTTCCTTCCCCAATGCATGAAAGTGAAAAGAGAAATTGAAGTCGCTCAGTCGTGTCAGACTCTTAGTGACCCCATGGACTGCAGCCTTCCAGGCTCCTCTGTCCATGGATTTTCCAGGCAAGAGTACTGGGGTGGGGTGCCATTGCCTTCTCTGTTGCTCATAGTTAGTACTTGATAAATACCTGATGTTAACTGCTGAGTGGGTGAAAAGCTACTGTGTATGCAGATCCATTCAGAATAGCCTCTGGTCACAGCTGGACACCTGGGACATTCCATTTCTTTCCATCCTCCACAGTAAGTGTCCCCTTACTTGGTGAAGCTCCCCAGGTCATAGATGGAGACAAAGAGGCACAGGGGTAACAACATTAGTGAAGAAATAGATGAATATATTAGACTTAGAGTTCTTCTGAAAGAACAGCAGTTTTAGAAGATAATATTGAATTCAAGGGTACAAGAGGAAGAGAATGTTGGGGAGAAATGAAAATACATAAAGAATTAAAGGGAGGAAGGAAATTACAAGAAAGGAAAATGGAGCACTAGAAGAGGAATGGAGAGGTGATGTGGCAGGGTGTGAATGGGACTTAAGATGAAAAAGGACTCAGGGTTAGAGACAGAGGTGACAGGTGAGGATAAGCGCCCTCCCCACCCCCTGCTTCCACTTAGCTCCCACCCTGACCTCCCCCATTCCATTATCCATTAGAGATCACTGCCTTCTTACTTTTCACTTTCATCTTTTTTTCACTCCAGTCCGCCTTCTACATAGCTGTCCATGAGACCTTTCTAAACACTGATCTGGTCACTTTCCCCTCTCTATCTATTCTTGTAGTGATTCCACCAGAGCCTTTTAGGCTTTGTGGATCCAATACTTTGTGGATCAAGTCAGGGTAGAAACAAATACACACGTGCATGCAACTTAGCATGTCATACATGGCTGTAAAACGTAACCTCCTTCTGTGTTTCAAGTCAGTATCTGTGTCTCTGCTGAGCCACTAGTTCTTTAATGGATTATAGTCTCAAACATGCCACATATTTTTTATTTCCAGGTTTATTTCCTGGAATTCTGTTCATACCTTTGAAACCTTGGAAAAGCCCCACTTAAACATCACCCTCTCTGTCTCTGCTTTCACCATTTCTCCCATGCAGAACAAATTCCCATTTCTCAGGGTTTTTATAATATTTTGAATTTACCTCTGTTATTCAGATCTTATAATAAATCTTATAATATTATATTTTGAATTTACCCCTGTTACCTCCTCTCTGGGAGTTGGTGATGGACAGGGAAGCCTGGTGTGCTGCAGTCCATGGGGTCGGAAAGAGTCAGAGACGACTGAGCGACTGAACTGAACTGAACTGACCGCTGTTATAGGTTTATCATCATTTGTTTTTTTTTTTCCAGCTTCCCTCCTCTATTCCCTACATTGTAATTTGGAACAGCAACTCTGATACAGCACATGCTCTGCAAATATTGTCAAGTTAATGTAGTAAGTGGGCAACTGACTCTGCGGAGATTTTTAAAATGAATTTCCTTATCTTCTGTTTCCTGTCTCACAAGGTCAGATCTATATGCGCTTGTTAAACTTAATGGGTTTTACATGCAAACAGAAGCAATTATTTGGAAAGCATATTCACCCCAGCTCTCCTCCCAAGGCTCTCCTCCACCTTGAAACTTGGTACCATCAAGTCTATCACTTGTTTTTTCTCTCCAGCCTCTCAGATCAGATCAGATCAGATCAGTCGCTCAGTCGTGTCCGACTCTTTGCAACCCCATGAATCGCAGCACGCCAGGCCTCCCTGTCCATCACCAACTCCCGGAGTTCACGCAGACTCACGTCCATCGAGTCAGTGATGCCATCCAGCCATCTCATCCTCTGTTGTCCCCTTCTCCTCCTGCCCCCAATCCCTCCCAGCATCAGAGTCTTTAGCAGGTGTTTAAAGAACCTAATTACCACTGACCTATCGGCAGATGTGGAAACCTTCAGGCTCTCACCTTCCTACAGCCCAAATGCAAAAGAGACTTGAGGTCTTACATCTTTCTGGAAGGTCCTCTCTATGCAGCTTCACAGCTTCCTGATCTCTGCCCATCCCTCACACACACGACTCATGGGCATGACCCTGGGGAAGAGTGTGCATCCTCAGGGAGAAATTGTTGGACTGGGCACAGGAAGCAGAGATGGAATGAGTCCTGCTGGGGACGAGGGAACAATGGGAGTTGTTAAAAATTTTCTAAGTCTTTGAGAATTACTATTTGACCATACCCCCCAAGGCGACCTAGATTCAGTGCAATCCCTATCAAAATGCCATTGGTATTTTTCACAGACCTAGAACAAATAAAAAATTTGTAGGGAGTGAAAAAGACCACTGATAGCCAATACAATCTTGAGAATGAGAATTATGCATCCTGACTTCAGAATATACTACAAAAATATAGAAATGGTAACGGGACAAAAACAGACACATAGATCAATGGAATAGCGTGGATACCCAGAAACAAACCAACGCATTTAAGGTCAATTAATTTCCAATAAAGGAGGCAAGTATACACAATGGAGAAGGACAGACTCTTCAATCATTGGTGCTGGGAAAACTGAACAGCTACATGGAAAAGAATGAAATTAGAATATTCTGTTACACAATACACAAAAATAAACTCAAAATGGATTAAAGACCTAAATGTAAACCATACACTATAACATAGGCAGATACTCTTTCACATAAATGCCACAATATTTTTTTGAATGCGTCTCCTAAAATAAAGGAAATAAAAGCACAAATAAACAAATAGAACCTAAAATGTTGGCTTAAAACTCAACATTCAGAAAACTAAGGTCATGGCATCCAGTCCCACCACTTCATGGCAAACAGATGGGGAAACAATGGAAACAGTGACAGACTTTATTTTCTTGGGCTCCAAAATCACTGCAGATGGTACTGGAGCCATTAAATTAAAAGACGCTTACTCCATGGCAGCAAAGCTATGATCAACCTAGACAGCAACCCATGGCAGATTCATGTTGATGTATGGCAAAACCAATACAAAATTGTAAAGTAATTAGCCTAAATTAAAATAAATAAATTTAAATTAAAAAAAAAAAAAAAAAGCAGAGATATTACTTTTCCAGCAAAGGTCTATCTAGTCAAAGCTGTGGTTTTTCCAGTAGTCATGTATAGACATGAGAGTTGGACTATAAAGAAAGCTGAGCACCGAAGAATTGATGCTTTTGAACTGTGGTGTTGGAGAAGACTCTTGAGGGTCCCTTGGACTGCAAGGAGATCAAACCAGTCCATCATAAAGGAAATCAGTCCTGAATATTCATTGGAAGGACTGATGCTGAAGCTGAAACTCCAATACTTTGGCCATCTGATGAGAGGAACTGACTCCTTGGAAAAGACCCACTGGGAAAGATTGAAATGGGGAATAGAAGGGGATGATGGGTGATGAGATGGTTGTATGGCATCACCGACTCAACGGACCTGAGTTTGAATAAGTTCCAGGAGTTGGTGATGGACAGAGAAGCCTGGCTTGCTGCAGTCTGTGGGTTGCAGAGTTGGACATGACTGAGCAACTGAACTGAACTGAACTGACCGAATTAAACTTAGCAGCTTTGTGCACAGCAAAGAAAATCATTGATAAAATGAAAAGACAACCTATGGAACAGGAGAAAATATTTGGAAATAATAGGACCGATAATGGGTTAATATCAAATGTATGTAAACAGCTCATGCAACTCAATCTCAATAAAACAAACAACCCAATGAAAAAATTTGCAAAACTTAATAGACGTTTTTCCAAAGAGGAAATGTAGATGTCTAATGAGCACGTGAAAAGATGCTCAATGTTGTTAATCATCATGGAAATATAAACCAAAATCACCATGAGACATCACCTCACAGCTGTCAGAATGGCTATCACCCCAAAAGAGCACAAATAACAAATGTTGGCCAGGATTTAGAGAAAAGGGGAACCCTTGTGCACTATTGGTGGGACTATAAATTGGTACAACCACATGGAAAATAGTATGGAGGTTACTCAAAAAACTAAGAATAGAACTATCATGTGTGTGTGTTAATCGCTCAGTCATGTCCAAGTCTTTGTGACCCCATGGACTGTAGCCCACCAAGGCTCCTCTGTCCATGGGATTCTCTAGGCAAGAATACTGGAGTGGGTTGCCATTCCCTTCTCCAGGGGATCTTCCTGACCCAGGAATTGAATCTGGGTCTCTTGCATTGCAGGCAGATTCTTTACCATCTGAGCCCCCAGGGAAGCCCCTAGAACTATGATACAACCAAGCAATTCTACTCCTAGGTTTGTTGTTCAGTACCTCAGTCATGCCCAGCTCTGCAGCTCCATGGACTGCAGTACACCAGGCTCCTCTATCCTCCACTATCTCCCAGAGCTTGCTCAAATTCATGTCCATTGAGTCAGTGATGCTCTCTAATCATCTCATCCTCTGTTGTCCCCTTCTCCTTCTGCCCTCAGTCTTTCCCAGCATCAGGGTCTTTTACAATAAATCAGCTCTTCACATCAGGTGGCCAAAGTATCAGAGCTTCAGCTTCAGGAACAGTCCTTCCAATGAATATTCAGGATTGATTTCCTTCAGGATTGACTGGTTTGATCTCCTGGTAGTCCAAAGGGCTCTCAAGAGTCTTCTCTTTAGCCTAATCCTCCTCTGTCCATGGGATTTTCCAGGCAATAATACTAGAGTGGGTTGCCATTTCCTCCTCCAGGGGATCGTCCCAATATTCATTGAAAGGACTGAAACTGATGCTGAAACTCCAATACTTTGACTACCTGATTCGAAGAGCTGACTTATTGGAAAAGACCCTGATGCTGGGAAAGATTGAAGGCAGGAGGAGAAGGGGATGACAGAGGATGAGATGGTTGAATGGCGTCACCAATTCAATGGACATGAGTTTGAGCAAACTCCGGGAAATAATGGAGGACAGGAAAGCCTGGTGTGCTGCAGTTCATAGTGTCACAAAGAATTGGACATGCCTGAGAGACTGAGTTAGAACTGGACATGGAACAACAGACTGGTTCCAAATAGGAAAAGGAGTACGTCAAGGCTGTATACTGTCACCCTGCTTATTTAACTTCTATGCAGAGTACATCATGAGAAACGCTGGACTGGAAGAAACACAAGCTGGAATCAAGATTGCTGGGAGAAATACCAATCACCTCAGATATGCAGATGACACCACCCTTATGGCAGAAAGTGAAGAGGAACTCAAAAGCCTCTTGAGGAAAGTGAAAGTTGAGAGTGAAAAAGTTGGCTCAAAGCTCAACATTCAGAAAATGAAGATCATGGCATCCAGTCCCATCACTTCATGGGAAATAAATGGGGAAACAGTGGAAACAGTGTCAGACTTTATTTTTGGGGGCTCCAAAATCACTGCAGATGGTGACTGCAGCCATGAAATTAAAAGACGCTTACTCCTTGGAAGGAAAGTTATGACCAACCTAGATAGCATATTCAAAAGCAGAGACATTACTTTGACAACAAAGGTTCATCTAGTCAAGGCTATGGTTTTTCCTGTGGTCATGTATGGATGTGAGAGTTGGACTGTGAAGAAGGCTGAGAACCGAAGAATTGATGCCTTTGAACTGTGGTGTTGGAGAAGACTCTTGAGAGTCCCTTGGACTGCAAGGAGATCCAACCAGTCCATTCTGAAGGAGATCAGCCCTGGGATTTCTTTGGAAGGAATGATGCTAAAGCTGAAACTCCAGTACTTTGGCCACCTCATGCGAAGAGTTGACTCACTGGAAAAGACTCTGATGCTGGGAGGGATTGGGGGCAGGAGGAGTAGGGGACGACAGAGGATGAGATGGCTGGATGGCATCACTGACTCGATGGACGTGAGTCTGGGTGAACTCCGGGAGTTGGTGATGGACAGGGAGGCCTGGCGTGCTGCGATTCATGGGGTTGCAAAGAGTCGGACACAACTGAGTGACTGAACTGAACCTCCAGCCCACAAGAGGTACAGATTTTAAAAACATGAATTCTCCCAAATTTAGAGCTTTATTCCATTTTAAAAATCAACCACTCATTAAAGTAGCATGAGTTGATGTTAGGGAAGAGAATAGGTCTTATCCACCTCCTGGACTGTCAGATGTCACTAACTGTAACATTATTAACAGTGACTAATTAAATTACCTGGATTAATTCATTATTAATTAATTCAATAAGAAACCCTTTATATTTTCTACCTTATATATTTCTCCTCTTACGGCATGTAATTGTTTGTAAACACATTTCAACCCAAAGCTGATTCCTTAGAGCATTATTGTGGATCATAAAATCTGTTGTTTTTTTTTTTTTTTAATTTTATTTTATTTTTAAACTTTACATAATTGTATTAGTTTTGACAAATATCAAAATGAATCCACCACAGGTATACATGTGTTCCCCATCCTGAACCCTCCTCCCTCCTCCCTCCTCCCTCCCCATACCATCCCTCTGGGTCGTCCCAGTGCACTAGCCCCAAGCATCCAGTATCGTGGATCGAACCTGGACTGGCAACTCGTTTCTTACATGATATTTTACATGTTACAATGTCATTCTCCCAAATCTTCCCACCCTCTCCCTCTCCCACAGAGTCCATAAGACTGTTCTACGCATCAGTGTCTCTTTTGCTGTCTCGTACACAGGGTTATTGTTACCATCTTTCTAAATTCCATATATATGCGTTAGAATACTGTATTTATGTTTTTCCTTCTGGTTTACTTCACTCTGTATAAATCTGTTGTATTTTTTAACTTTTTTGTTTTTTTCATTTTGGCTGCACTGGGTATTTGTTGCAGCTATGCAGAGGCTTTTCTAGTTACATTGGGCAGGCTTCTTATCGTAGAGCATGGGCTCTAGAGAGATCAGGCTCAGCAGATGTAGGCTCAGTTGCCCTGTGGCATGTGGGAGCTTAGTTCCCTGACCAGGGATAGAATCCATGTCCCTTGCATTGCCTGGTAGATTCTTAACCATTGGATCACCAGGAAAGTCCCGATAAATCTGTTTTAGAAATTGGCTACTATGTGGCTTATTGTTTTGGACTTACTGTACTTGGCCCATTGTGGATGTTCAATAAATGTTTGTGTAAAAACTGATAAACAGAAACTTCAGTTAAATAGAGTTGAGAGACTAGAAGGGGGAGCTTTCAAACGCTGTGAAAATCACAGAGCCCAATAGGAAGAAGAAAGTCTCCTATTCTTTCTTGGCAAGGTCTCAGCCAATGAAAAGCCATGGCCTCTGTTTACTGCAGATTTCCAGCCTCATTTCTGTCTCTAAATACATTCTTTTCCCTTCCCACAGGGAACATGCATATTGCTAATGGTGGGTGCAGGCACTGAATTGCAATTCTTTGTTGATCCTGAATAAAGCCAGCTTTCCTGGAGAGATATTTGGCTACCTATGTTCAGTTCAGTTCAGTCATTTAGTCGTGTCCAACTCTTTGTGACCCCATGGACTGCAGCACACCAGGCTTCCCTTCCACCACCAAATCCTGGACCTTGCTCAAACTCATACCCATAGAGTTGGTGATGCCATCCAACCATCTCATCCTCTGTCTTCCCCTTCTCCTCCTGCTTTCAATCTTTATAAGCATCAGGGTCTTTTCCAAGGAGTCAGTTCCTCTCATCAGATGGCCAAAGTATTGGAGTTTCAGCCTCAGCATCCATCCTTCCAATATTCCAATCAGAATATTCAGGACTGATTTCCTTTAGGATGGACTGGTTTGATCTTGCAGTCCAAGGGACTCTCAAGAGTCTTCTCCAACACCACAGTTCAAAAGCATCAATTCTTCAGTGCTCTGCTTTCTTTATAGTCCAACTCTCACATCCATACATGACCACTGGAAAAACCATAGCTTTGATCAGATGGACCTTTGTTGGCAAAGTAACATCTCTGCTTTTTAATATGCTGTGTAGCTTGCTCATAGCTTTCCTTCCAAGGAGTGAGCATCTTTTAACTTCATGGCTGCACTCACCATCTGTAGTGATTTTGGAGCCCCCCAAAGTAAAGTCACACAAGAGAAGACTCTACACATGGACATCACCAGATGGTCAGCACTGAAATCAGAAGGATTATATTCTTTGCAGCCAAAGATGAAGAAGCTCTATACAGTCAACAAAAACAAGACTGGGAGCTGACTGTGGCTCAGATCACGAACTCCTTATTGCCAAATTCAGACTTATATTGAAGAAAGTAGGGAAAACCACTAGACCATTCAGGTATGACCTAAATCAAATCCCTTATGATTATACAGTGGAAGTGAGAAATAGATTTAAGGACCTAGATCTGATAGAGTGCCTGATGAACTATGGAATGAGGTTTGTGACATTGTACAGGAGACAGGGATCAAGACCATCCCCATGGAAAAGAAATGCAAAAAAGCAAAATTTGCCTTACAAATAGCTGTGAAAAGAAGAGAAGCGAAAAGCAAAGGAGAAAAGGAAAGATATAAGCATCTGAATGCAGAGTTCCAAAGAATAGCAAGAAGAGATAAGAAAGCCTTCCTCAGCGATCAATGCAAAGAAATAGAGGAAAACAACAGAATGGGAAAGACTAGAGATCTCTTCAAGAAAATTAGCGATCCCAAGGGAACATTTCATGCAAAGATGGGCTCAATAAAAGACAGAAATGGTATGGACCTAACAGAAGCAGAAGATATTAAGAAGAGGTGGCAAGAATACACAGAAGAACTGTACAAAAAAGATCTTCACGACCCAGATAATCATGATGGTGTGATCACTCACCTAGAGCCAGACATCCTGGAATGTGAAGTCAAGTGGGCCTCAGAAAGCATCACTACGAACAAAGCTAGTGGAGGTGATGGAATTCCAGTTGAACTCTTTCAAATCCTGAAAGATGATGCTGTGAAAGTGCTGCACTCAATATGCCAGCTAATTTGGAAAACTCAGCAGTGGCCACAGGACTGGAAAAGGTCCATTTTCATTCCAATCCCAAAGAAAGGCAATGCCAAAGAATGCTCAAACTACCACACAATTGCACTCATCTCACATGCTAGTAAAGTACTGCTCAAAATTCTCCAAGCCAGGCTTCAGCAATATGTGAACCGTGAACTTCCTGATGTTCAAGCTGGTTTTAGAAAAGGCAGAGGAACCAGAGATCAAATTGCCAACATCCGCTGGATCATGGAAAAAGCAAGAGAGTTCCAGAAAAACATCTATTTCTGGCTTATTGACTATGCCAAAGCCTTTGATTGCGTGGATCACAATAAACTGTGGAAAATTCTGAAAGAGATGGGAATACCAGACCACCTGATCTGTCTCTTGAGAAATTTGTATGCAGGTCAGGAAGCAACAGTTCGAACTGGACATGGAACAACAGACTGGTTCCAAATAAGAAAAGGAGTACGTCAAGGCTGTATACTGTCACCGTGCTTATTTAACTTCTATGCAGAGTACATCATGAGAAATGCTGGACTGGAAGAAACACAAGCTGGAATCAAGATTGCTGGGAGAAATATCAATCACCTCAGATATGCAGATGACACCACCCTTAGGCAGAAAGTGAAGAGGAACTCAAAAGCCTCTTGATGAAAGTGAAAGTTGAGAGTGAAAAAGTTGGCTTAAAGCTCAACATTCAGAAAACGAAGATCATGGCATCTGGTCCCATCACTTCATGGGAAATAGATGGGGAAACAGTGGAAAAAGTGTCAGACTTTATTTTTCAGGGCTCCAAAATCACTGCAGATGGTGACGGCAGCCATGAAATTAAAAGACGCTTACTCCTTGGAAGGAAAGTTATGACCAACCTAGATAGCATATTCAAAAGCAGAGACATTACTTTGACAACAAAGGTTCATCTAGTCAAGGCTATGGTTTTTCCTGTGGTCATGTATGGATGTGAGAGTTGGACTGTGAAGAAGGCTGAGAACCGAAGAATTGATGCTTTTGAAGTGTGGTGTTGGAGAAGACTCTTGAGAGTCCCTTGGACTGCAAGGAGATCCAACCAGTCCATTCTGAAGGAGATCAGCCCTGGGATTTCTTTGGAAGGAATCATGCTAAAGCTGAAACTCCAGTGCCTTGGACACCTCATGCAAAGATTTGACTCATTGGAAAAGACTCTGATGCTGGGAGGGATTGGGGGCAGGAGGAGAAGGGGACGACAGAGGATGAGATGGCTGGATGGCATCACTGACTCGATGGACGTGAGTCTGAGTGAACTCCGGGAGTTGGTGATGGACAGGGAGGCCTGGCATGTTTTGGTTCATGGGGTCTCAAAAAGTCGAACACGACTGAGCGACTGAACTGAACTGAACTGAAAGTACAGTCTGTCACTGTTTACATTGTTTCCCTATTTATTTGTCATAAAGTGATGTGACCAGATGCTATGATCTTAAATTTTTTGAATATTGACTTTTAAGCCAACTTTTTCACTTTCCTCTTTCACTTTCATCAAGAAGCTCTTTAGTTCTTCTTCACTTTCTGCCATAAGGGTGGTTGTCAGCTATGTATCTGAGGTTATTGATATTTCTCCCAGCATTCTTGATTCCAGTTTGTGCTTCATCCAGCCCAGCATTTTCATGATGTACTCTGCATATAAATTAAATCAGCAGGATGACAATATACAGCTTTGACATAATCCTTTCCCAATTTGGAACCAGTCTGTTGTTTCATGCCCAGTCCTAACTGTTGCTTCTTGATATGCATACAGGTTTCCCAGGAGGACAGTAAGGTGGTCTTGTATTCCCATCTCTCGAAAAATTTTCCACACTTTGTTGTGATCTACACAAAGTTTTTGGCATAATCAATAAAGCAGAAGTAGATGTTTTTCTGGTATTCTCTTGCTTTTTTGATGATCCAATGGATGTTGGCAATTTGATCTCTGGTTCCTCTGATTTAGAAAAATCCAGCTTGAACATCTGGAAGTTCATGGTTTACATACTGTTGAAGCCTGGTTTGGAGAATTTTGAGCATTACTTTGCTAGCTTGTGAGATGAATGCAATTGTGCGGTAGTTTGGACATTTTTTGGCATTACCTTTCTTTGGGATTGGAATGAAAATGGACCTTTTCCAGTCCTGTGGCCACTGCTGAGCTTTCCAAATTTGCTGGCATATTGAGTGCAGCACTTTAACAGCATCATCTTTTAGGATTTGAAATAGCTCAACTGGAATTCTATTACCTCCACTAGCTTTGTCTATAGAGATGCTTGCTAAGGCCCACAGGACTTTGCATTCCAGGATGTCTGACTCTGGGTGAGAGATCACACCAACATGCTTATCTGGGTGGTGAAGGTCTTTTTTTGTACAGTTCTTCTGTGTATTCTTGCCACCTCTCCTTAATATCTTCTGCTTCTGTTAGGTCGATATCATTTCTATCCTTTATTGTGCCCATCTTTGCATGAAATGTTCCCTTGGGATCTCTAATTTTCTTAAAGAGATCTCTAGTTCTTCCCATTCTATTGTTTTCCTCTATTTCTTTGCAGTGATCACCAAGGAAGGCTTTCTTATCTCTCTTTGCTATTCTTTAGAATTCTGCATTCAAATGGGTATATCTTTCTTTTCTCCTTTGCCTTTAGTGTCTCTTCATTTCATGGCTATTTGTAAGGCCTCCTCAGACAACAATTTTGCCTTTTTGCATTTCTTTTTCTTGGAGATGGTCTTGATCACTGCCTCCTGTACAATGCCACAAACCTCTGTCCTTAGTTCTTCAGGCAGTCTGTCTATCAGATCTAATCCTTTGAATCTATTTGTTACTTTCACTGTGTAATCATAAGGGATTTGATTTAGGTCAAACCTGAATGGTCTAGTGATTTCCCCCACTTTCTTCCATTTAAATCTGAATTTGGCAATAAGGATTTTATGATCTGAGCCACAGTCAGCTTCTGGTCTTCTTTTTGCTGACTGTATAGAGCTTCTCGATCTTTGGCTTCAAAGAATATAATCAATCTGATTTCAGTATTGACCATCTGGTGATGTCCAACACACATTCTTGTGTTGTTGGAAGAGGGTGTTTGCTATGACCAGTATGTTCTCTTGGGAAAACTCTGTTAGGCTTTGCCCTGCTTCATTCTGTACTCCAAGGCCAAACTTGCCTGTTACTCCTGGTATTTCTTGACTTCCTACTTTTGTATTCCGGTCCCCTATGATGAAAAGGACATCTTTTCTGGGTGTTAGTTCTAGAAGGTCTTGTAGGTCTTCATAGAACTGTTCAACTTCGGCTTCTTCAGCATTACTGGTTGGGGCATAGCTTAGATTACTGTGATATTGAATGGTTTGCCTTGGAAACAAACAGAAATCATTCAGTCATTTTTGAGATTGCACCCACTTTGGACTCTTTTGTTGACTATGAGGCTATTCCATTTCTTCTAAGGGATTCTTTTCCACAATAGTAGATATAATGGTCATCTGAATTAAATTCATCCATTCCAGTCCTTTTTAGTTCACTGATTCCTAAAACGTCGATGTTCACTCTTGTCATTTCCTGTTTGACCACTTTTAATTTATCTTGAATGGCTGTGTGGGGCTGGAGTGACTGTGGGGAGATACCCCTCTTCCAAGAGCAGAAAAGCCCCAGCAAGATGGTAGGCTCTGGAGCAAAGGAGTAGGGCAAAGAAGAAGCCTCACAAGATGGTAGGAGGGACGAAATCATGTTTAGAATCAAACTGCATGCTTGCCAGAGACGTTCAGAGGGCTCAAATATACCTTGTGTGCACCAGGACCCAGAGACCCCACAGAGACTGAGACAGAACTGTGTTTGAGTGTCTCCTGTGGAGGTCTGGTTTAGCAGTGGCCTGCTGCAGGGACAGCAGCTCTGGGTGCAGTAGACCTGGGTATGGCATAAGCCCTCTTGGAGGAGGTCTCCATTAACCCCATCATAGAGCTGCCAGAACTTACACAGAGTCTGGGGAAACAGACTCTTGGAGGGCGAAAACAGAACCTTGTGTGCATCAGGATCCAGAAGAAAGGAGCAATGGCCCCACAAGAGACTGACCCAGACTTTCCCATGAGTGTCCAGGAATCTCCAGTGGAGGTGTGAGTTGGCAGTGGCCTGCTGAAGGGTTGGGGGCCCTGACTATAGTAGTGTGTGCATGGGATCTTTTGAAGGAGGTCACCATTATCTTCATTACCTCCACCATAGTTTGGCCTCATGTCCAATAACAGGGAGGGAACATAGCCTCACCCATCAACAGAAAACTGGATTAAAGATTTACTGAGCATGGCCTCACCCATCAGAGTAAGACCCATCTTCCCCCTCAGTCAGTCTCTCCCATCAAGAAGCTTCCATGAGCCTCTTATCCTTCTCCATCAGAAGGCAGACAGACTGAAAACCACAATCACAGAAAACTAACCAATCTGATCAAATGGACCATAGCCTTGTCTAACTCAATGAAGCTATAAGCCATGCTGTGTAGGGCCACCCAAGACAGACGGGTCATGGTGGAGAATTCTGACAAAACATGGTCCACTGGAGAAGGGAATGGCAAACCACTTCAGTATTCTTGCCTTGAGAACCCATGAACAATATGAAAAGGCAAAAGGATAGGACACTGAAAGATGAACCTACCCAGGTTGGTAGGTATCCAATATGCTACTGGAGATCAGTGGAGAAATAACTCCAGAAAGAATGAAGAGACAGAGCCAAAGTAAAACAACACCGAGTTGTGGATGTGACTGGTGGAAGTAAAGTCCAACGCTGTAAAGAACAGTATTGCATAGGAATCAGAAATCTTAATTCCATGAATCAAGGCAAATTATAAGTCGTCAAACAGATGGCAAGAGTGAACATTGACATTTTAGGAATCGGCAAACTAAAATGGACTGGAATGGGTGAATTAAATCAGATGACCATCATATCTACTACTGTGGGAAAGAATCGCTTAGGAGAAATGGAGTAGCCATCATAGTCAACAAAAGAGCCCAAAGTGCAATCTCAAAACAACAGAATGATTTCTGTTCATTTCCAAGGCAAACCATTCAATATCACAGTAATCCAAGCCTATGTCCCAACCAGTAATGCTGAAGAAGCTGAGGCTGAACAGTTCTATGAAGACCTAGAAGACCTTCTAGAACTAACACCCAGAAAAGACTTCCTTTTCATCATAGGGGACTGGAATGCAAAAGTAGGAAGTCAAGAGATACCTGGAATAACAGGCAAATTTGGCCGTGGAGTACAGAACGAAGCAGAGCAAAGCCTAACAGAATTTTATGAAGAGAACACACTGGTCATAGCAAACACCCTCTTCCAACAACACAAGAGAATGTGTGTTGGACATCACTAGATGGTCAATACTGAAATCAGATTGATTATATTCTTTGCAGCCAAAGATGGAGACGTTCTATACAGTCAACAAAAAGAAGACCGGGAGCTGACTGTGGCTCAGATCATGAACTCCTTATTGCTAAATTCAGACTTAAGTTGAAGAAAGTAGGGAAAACCACTAGACCATTCAGGTTTTACCTAAATCAAATCCCTTATGATTACACAGTGAAAGTGACAAATAGATTCAAGGGATTAGATCTGATAGACAGAGTGCCTGAAGAACTACGAATGGAGGTTTGTGACATTGTACAGGAGGCAATGATCAAGACTATTCCCAAGAAAATGAAAGGCAAAATGGTTGTCTGAGGAGGCCTTAAAAATAGCCGTGAAAAGAAGAGACAATAAAGGAAAAAGAGAAACATATACCCATCTGAATGCAGAGTTCCAAAGAATAGCAAGGAGAGATAAAAAAGCCTTCCTCAGTGATCAATAAAAAGAAATAGAGGAAGACAATAGAATGGGAAAGACTAGAGATATCTTCAAGGAAATTAGAGATCCCAAGGGAACATTTCATGCAAAGATGGGCACAATAAAGGATAGAAATGGTATGGACCTAACAGAAGAAGAAGATGTTAAGAAGAGGTGGCAAGAATACACAGAAGAACTGTACAAAAAAGATCTTCATGACCCAGATAATCATGATGTTGTGATCACTCACCTAGAGCCAGACATTCTGGAATGTGAAGTCAAGTGGGCCTTAGGAAGCATCACTATGGACATAGCTAGTGGAGGTGATGGAATTCCAGCTGAGCTATTTCAAATACTAAAAGATGATAACTGTGAAAGTGCTGCACTCAATATGCCAGCAAATTTGGAAAACTCAGCAGTGGCCACAGGACTGGAAAAAGTCAGTTGTCTTTCCAATCCCAAAGAAAGGCAATGCCAAAGAATGCTCAAACTACTGCACAATTGCCCTCATTTCACACACTAGCAAAGCAGTGCTCAAAATTCTTGAAGTCAAGCTTCAACAGTACATGAACTTTGAACTTCCAGATGTTCAGGCTGGTTTTAGAAAAAGGCAGAAGAACCAGAGATCAAATTGCCAACATCTGTTAGATCATCCAAAAAGCAAGAGAGTTCAGAATAACATCTACTTCTGCTCTGTTGACCACACTAAAGCCTTTGACTTTAGCGTGTGGAAAATTCTTCAAGAGATGGTACTACCAGACCACTTGACCTGCCTCCTGAGAAATCTGTATGCAGGTCAAGAAGCAACAGTTAAACCAGACATGGAACACAAGACTGGTTCCAAATCAGGAAAGGAGTATGTTAAGGCTGTATATTGTCACCCTGCTTATTTAATTTATATGCAGAGTACATCATGAGAAATGCTGGACTGGTTAAGCACAAGCTGGAATCAAGATTGCCAGGAGAAATATCAGTAACCTCAGATATGCAGATGAAACCCCACTTATGGCAGAAAGTAAAGAAGGACTAAAGAGCCTCTTCATGAAAGTGAAAGAGGAGAGTGAAAAAATTGATTTAAAACTCAACATTTGGAAAACTAAGATCATGACATCCAATCCCCTCACTTCATGGCAAATAGATGGGGAAACAGTGGAAACAGTGGCAGACTTTATTTTGGGGGGGGGGCCTCCAAAATAACTGCAGATGGTGACTGCAGCCACGTAATTAAAAGACACTTACTCCCTGGAAGAAAAGTTATGACCAACCTAGACTGAAGTGACTTAGCATGCGTGCACGCTTTGGAGAAGGAAATGGCAACCCATTCCAGTATTCTTGCCTGGAGAATCCCAGGATTGGAGGCGCCTTGTGGGCTGCTGTCTATGGGGATGCACAGAGTCAGACACAACTGAAGAAACTTAGCAGCAGCAGCAGACAGCATATTAAAAAGCAGAGACATTATGTTGCCAACAAAGGTCCATCTAGTCAAAGCTATGGTTTTTCCAGTAGTCACATATGGATGTGAGAGTTGGACTATAAAGAAAGCTGAGGACCGAAGAATTGATGCTTTTGAACTGTTGTGTTGGAGAAGACTCTTGAGAGTTCCTTGAACTCAAGGAGATCCAACCAGTCAGTCCTAAAGGAAATTCGTCCTGAATATTCGTTGGAAGGATGGATGTTGAGGCTGAAACTCCAATACTTTGGCCACCTGATGAGAAGAACTGACTCCTTGGAAAAGATCCTAATGCTGGGAAAGACTGAAGGGAGGAGGAGAAGGGGAAGACAGAGGATGAGAGGGTTGGATGGCATCACCAACTCAATGGACATGAGTTTAAGTAATCTCTGGGAGTTGGTGATGGAACATTCAAAAGAGTGTGGTTCCAAGAGTAAAAACTGGAAACAATCCAAATAAACTTATTCCTACAATGGACTATTACACAGCAGTGCATATGAATGAAATATAGCCAAACAAAGCAATGTAGACATTTAGAAAGAATGTTGAGTGAAAAAAGCAAATTCTAGAATATTCTGTGCAATCTTTCATTTGTATAAATCTCAAAAAAGCAAAACAAAGCAATATACTGAATATGTTAATATGTGATAAAATTGTTTTTATAAGCAATGGAATGATAAACACTAAATTCAAGAATGTGGTTTCATCTCCGAAGAAGTGATGGGATGGAAAGCACCTATAGCCAGGTATAAGTTATTAGTACAGGCTGGTTCTTGAACTGTAGCATATTCATGAGTGTTCATATAATATAATACAGTGTTTTATACCTTAGAAGCATTTTATACATAATCTTTCACTTGTTATAATTACTTATACTGTATTAAAATATAGAGAAAACATTTATATAATTTAAAGTTTTCAAATTAAATAAAATATATGGTACAATGTTTTCTCACAGTAGTTTGGGTCAGATATTAATTCTAGCAAGTGTGTTGAGGAAAATGTTACGAGGCTAAGAGACCTCAGGTATCTCATTCAAGGTCATCCTTTGGTAAGTGATGGGTTAGGGTCTTCGATTGAAGGCTTAAGACTCAGAGTGCTGGGCAGTTTCCAACAACCCAGACTCATGCTTAAATGGGGTACTAGGTAAAGGGGTCAAAATACAAAAAACAGAACTGCTCTTCTGGGGAAATTCTGTCATCCTAAGAAGAAACAGTCCACCAAGAAGGCAGAAAGGAGGGTGGGGCTTTCCAGAATGTTTCTGTGACAACACATTCTCTCATTATAGGAGTGTTCAAACAACCATCAGAAACAAAAATGAAGATACTATCCATTTTCCTAAAAATCTGAATATGTTGCTTATGTTCACTGTGCATTTACTTCTATGAGGACCATCACAACACATCCAGGAGATATGAAGAGGGCAGACACAGCAGCTCTGTCTCCACTTTACAAGTGGAAGACAAGGCCAAAGTGATCTACCCACTGTCATTCCCTTGTACAATCCAACTGATGTGAGTGCAATCTCTTCAGTGCTGCCTACATCTCCTGGTCCATCAGGGTGCAGATCATGGGCAAGCTTGGGGTTCTTGACCATGTGGCTGCTGGATACAGACTGGACCATGGAAAAGGAAGAGAAGGGCCTGGAATAGAGGTAGATGCTTGGAATGAAGACCACAGACACCAGGAGAACAGGGGTGGTACAGGTGGAAGCTGCCTTCCTCCTTGCCTGCCCTGAGTGGGACCTCAGCATCACCAGGATGACTGAGTAGGAGACCAGGAGGAGGAGGAAACAGATGACATCAGCATCCCACTGTTGCAGATCATGAGGAACTCCAAGACAGAAGTGTCAGTGCAGGCGAGTCTCTGTACCTGTGGAACATCACAGTAGAAGTTATCTAGGACATTGGGGCCACAAAAAGGCAGGGGGAGCATCAGGACCATTTGGGAGATGGAATGAACAAAACCTACCATCCAGGCTGTCGCCACCAACCCCACACACAGAGCTGAATGCTCATGATGGTGACATAGTAGAGAGGCCGGGAGATGGCTAGGTAATGGTCATAGACCTTCATAGAGAAGAAGGTCATGATACCTCCCAGAAAGTGGAGAAAAAGACCTGAGCCTCGTAGCCCTAATAGGAGATGGTCTTCTTCTCAGCGAGGAAGTCCACCAGCATCTTTGGGGCAGGGACTGAGGAGAAACAGACATCTATGACTGCCCAGTTTCACAGCAGAAAATACATGGGTGTGTGGAGCCTGGAATCAGAGGTCACTGTGAACATGGTGAGGTGGTTTCCCATGACAGTGGTGGTGCAGACCAACAGGAACACCAGAAACAGGAAGAGCTGGAGCTCCTGAGTCTGGGAGAGCTCCAGGATAAATTCTGATTTACATGAGAGATTCCCTGATTCCATGGTATCTTCTCCATACATCTAAAGAAAACACACCAGGAGAGTGATGCCTTATTGCTCAGGGGCTCACTCAAATTGAGTGTCCAGGTCTCGATGATGGATTTTCATGTGCAGATAATAATACCTGGGGCTGACTTAATGGTCTTGTCTCTGGAGAGTTCACTAGTTGGTTCTGAAATATATATTCATCAGGGGCTTCCCAGGAGGCTCAGTGGTAAAGAATCTGCCTGTCATTGCAGGAGACACAGGAGAGGTAGGTTCAATCCCTGTGTTGGGAAGATCCCCAGGAGGAGGAAATGGCCATCCACTCCAGTATTTTTGCCTGAAAAGTCCCATAGACAGAGGAGCCTGGCAGGCCACAGTCCATGAGGTCAAAAACAGTCAGACATGACTGAGCAGCTGAACACAAACACAAGTATATATTCACAAGATAGCTTAATGCTATCCAGAGACACATGCGACCTGCCTTTCAAAGATTCAGTGTTATCTACTGGTGGTAAGACACTTGGAGTTCAACAGATCTGCAGTTAAATTTCTCTTTCCTTGATATTTGACCCTGGAGAAATTACTTAACCTCTCTAAGTTTCCACATTTGTATGGTAGGAATAAAAATGACTTTCTTTATAGAATTGTCTAGAGGATTAAATAAAATAACACACAAGGTCCCTACAAGAGTGTCTGGAATAATAAACGGCAAACACTTTCCTCTGTGTAGTCTCCTACTTTAAACCCTCTTCCCTTCCTTGAAAATCTAATATATTTTGTACCAAAATTTTTTATGCAACAGTTACCACATCATAATGTTAAGGAACTTTTTGTGTTTCTGTATTTTCCATCCATAATTCAACTAAACGTTTGCAGAGGGATAAATATGCATCTTATAATTTATTTGTGCCCTACAGTACCCATCTTTTCTGATAGTCAATACTCAAAATCTTTTGACTGATATCCACAAATCAATCAATGTAATACACCACATTAACAAACTGAAAGATGAAAACCATATGATTATCTCAATAGATGCAGAGAAAGCCTTTGACAAAATTCAACATCCATTTATGATAAAAACTCTCCAGAAAGCAGGAATAGAAGGAACATACCTCAACATAATAAAAGCTATATATGACAAACCCACAGCAAACATTATCCTCAATGGTGAAAAATTGAAAGCATTTCCTCTAAAGTCAGGAATGAGACAAGGGTGCCCACTTTCACCATTACTATTCAACATAGTTTTGGAAGTTTTGGCCACAGCAATCAGAGCAGAAAAAGAAATAAAAGGAATCCAAACTGGAAAAGAAGAAGTAAAACTCTCACTGTTTACAGATGACATGATCCTCTACATAGAAAACCCTAAAGACTCCACCAGAAAATTACTAGAACTAATCAATGAATATAGCAAAGTTGCAGGATATGAAATCAACACACAGAAATCCCTTGCATTCCTATACACTAATAATGAGAAAATAGAAAGAGAAATTAAGGAAACAATTTCATTCACCATTGCAATGAAAAGAATAAAATACTTAGGAATATATCTACCTAAAGAAACTAAAGACCTATATATAGAAAACTATAAAACACTGGTGAAAGAAATCAAAGAGGACACTAATAGATGGAGAAATATACCATGTTCATGGATTTGAAGAATCAATATAGTGAAAATGAGTATACTACCCAAAGCAATCTATAGATTCAATGCAATTCCTATCAAGCTACCAACGGTATTCTTCACAGAGCTAGAACAAATAATTTCACAATTTGTATGGAAATACAAAAAACCTTGAATAGCCAAAGCAATGTTGAGAAAGAAGAATGGAACTGGAGGAATCAACCTGCCTGACTTCAGGCTCTACTACAAAGCCACAGTCATCAAGACAGTATGGTACTGGCACAAAGACAGAAATATAGATCAATGGAACAAAATAGAAAGCCCAGAGATAAATCCACACACATATGGACACCTTATCTTTGACAAAAGAGGCAAGAATATACAATGAATTAAATACAATCTCTTTAACAAGTGGTGCTGGGAAAACTGGTCAGCCACTTGTAAAAGAATGAAACTACAACACTTTCTAACACCATACACAAAAATAAACTCAAAATGGATTAAAGATCTAAACGTAAGACCAGAAACTATAAAACTCCTAGAGGAGAACATAGGCAAAACACTCTCTGACATACATCACAGCAGGATCCTCTGTGACCCACCTCCCAGAATACTAGAAATAAAAGCAAAAATAAACAAATGGGACCTAATTAAACTTAAAAGCTTCTGCACAACAAAGGAAACTATTAGCAAGGTGAAAAGACAGCCTTCAGAATGGGAGAAAATAATAGCAAATGAAGCAATGGACAAAGAATCTCAAAAATATACAAGCAACTCCTACATCTCAATTCCAGAAAAATAAATGACCCAATCAAAAAATGGGCCAAAGAACTAAATAGACACTTCTCCAAAGAAGACATACAGATGGCTAACAAACACATGAAAAGATGCTCAACATCACTCCTTATCAGAGAAATGCAAATCAAAACCACAGTGAGGTACCATTTCACGCCAGTCAGAATGGCTGCGATCCAAAAGTCTACAAGGAATAAATGCTGGAGAGGGTGTGGAGAAAAGGGAACCCTGTTACACTGTTGGTGGGAATGCAAACTAGTACAGCCACTATGGAGAACAGTGTGGAGATTCCTTGAAAAACTGGAAATAGAACTGCCTTATGATCCAGCAATCCCACTGCTGGGCATACACACTGAGGAAACCAGAAGGGAAAGAGACACGTGTATCCCAATGTTCATTGCAGCACTGTGTATAATAGCCAGGACATGGAAGCAACCTAGATGTCCATCAGCAGATGAATGGATAAGAAAGTTGTGGTATATATACACAGTGGAGTATTACTCAGCCATTAAAAAGAATACATTTGAATCAGTTCTAATGAGATGGATGAAACTGGAGCCTATTATACAGAGTGAAGTAAGCCAGAAAGAAAAACACCAATACAGTATACTAACGCATATATATGGAATTTAGAAAAATGGTAATAATAACCCTGTATATGAGACAGCAAAAGAGACACTGATATATAGAACAGTCTTTTGGACTCTGTGGGAGAGGAAGAGGGTGGGATGATTTGGGAGAATGGCATTGAAACATGTATAATATCATATATGAAACAAGTCGCCAGTCCAGGTTCGATGCACGATACTGGATGCTTGGGGCTGGTGCACTGGGACGACCCAGAGGGATGGTATGGTGAGGGAGGAGGGAGGAGGGTTCAGGATGGGGAACACATGTATACCTGTGGTGGATTCATTTTGATATATGGCAAAACCAATGCAATATTGTAAAGTTAAAAAATAAAATAAAATAAAAATCTTTTGACTGCCATGTGGGTGAATATCTATAGGGAATGCCTTCCTTCACTGGTGTAGATGGTCCCTTACTGGGTGAAGTAACAGAATATGTGGTGTGTGTGCTGCAACATGAGACGGGGGCGAGAGATTGTCTGGGTTAAAAAAGGGGTGATAGATCTTGTATGAGGGGGAATGGAAGAACTCTTCTTAGTGAAACTAGAATTTTAGAAGATGTTACTGAATATAAGGATAGAAGAGAAAGGAAGATGTTGATATAAGAGAAATAAAATAGACAAAGCAATAAAGAGGGGAGATTAATAGGAAGGGAGAGGAAGGGAGAGGAAGGAAGGGGAATGTAAAGATGGAGGGGAGGGGAGGACTGGGAATAAAGATGAAGGAGGACATGGAGGGTAAGAGATAGAGGTGACAAGTGAGGGTTAAGTGGCCGCCTCACTCCCCTGCCTTTCCACCCCCTTACCTGACTCCTGCAATCTGTTATCCAATAGGGGTCATTTTAGCCTCATCCTTCCGCTTCCATCTGCATCCACTTCACTCCATCTTCTATGTCACTGTCATAAAGACCTTTCTAACCTGGTATCTGATCACCTTGCTTGCTCATTATAATCTTTTAATGACTGTCAAGGACTCACAGCTTAAAACTCAGAATCTTAGATGTATATTAATATCTACAACTATGCTTCTGGGATTAAAAAAAAATTCTACATTTAATGATGCTGATATTGGCTTTATATATTCACAGGTGATGTTTTAGGTACACACAAATTTAGAATTATTCTATCTTCTCAGTGTATTTCTCATCTAATATTATGAATTATCGCTCTTTATTATTTTAACAAATCTACTTTTCTAATATTAGTCTATCTGCATTGGCTATTTTGTGGTTTTCAAAAATTAATTAATTTTAATTGACGAATAATTACTTTATAATATTGTGGTGGTTTTTTGCCATACATCGACATGAATCAGCCATGGGTGGACATGTGTCCCCCCCATCCTGAACCCTCCCTCCCAACTCCCTCCACACCCCATCCCTCTGGGTTGTCCCAGGGAGCTTTTTTTTTAGTTAGTGTTTGAATGCTATGTATAATATTATTTCACTCTATTAAATTACATGTAAGTTTTGTCTTGTAAGCTGCATAAAATAAGATTTAAAATTTTTATTCAATATAACAATCTTTGTTGTTTTAACTGGGACATTTAGTCTGAATAAATTTAATGTAATTACTGATATACATGTTTATATTTATCATCTTAGTTTTTGTTTTCTATTAGTTCTACAGATTTTAAGTTTATTTTTTTTAAATAAAATAATCTCTATAATTTCTACAGTTCCCCATCCTGAACCCCCCTCCCACCTCCCTCCCCATCCCATCCCTCAGGGTCATCTCAGTGCACCAGCCCTGAGCACCCTGTCTCATGCATCGAACCTGGACTGGCGATCTGTTCCACATATGATAATATACATGTTTCAATTTTTTTGGATCTTTTTTCTTGTTTCTTTTTGGATAAATAAAATAGTTTTGACTATTAAAAACAAACAAACAAACAAACAACTCAGACTCTTAGAAGCTGCCTAACATGCATTGTGGGTTAATTCATGGTTCAAAGACATGCTTACATATGTGCATGAAACTCCCTCTCAGTGGGTCACACCAAGTTCTAAAACCTAGGCTCCATCTACCTTTCTTATCAGTATCTCTGTCACCTGGGAACTGATGGCTAGTCAGGAATCCACGGTGTCTCACATACGCTATATGTTACAAGACCAAGTGTAACTTACTGGTTAAAGCCTGGTTTTCACTTGCCACTTGAGGAATTGGTTTTTAATGCCTTGTATCCTCTGCATTACACTTGAGGTTATCCTCAGACTTTAGACTGACTAGCATGGAGTTCATATCACTTGTTTATTCTCCACACTCTCCAACAAGTTTCTGGATGCTTCTTACAGCTGCTCTATATGCAGGTGAGAAAATCCTAGTTTCACACCTTCCTTCAGCCCAGAATGGGAAAGAGTCTTCAGGTCATCCGTCTTCTTAGAGATCCTTTATCTGCAGGATCAGTTTCCCAGCCAGTGCCCACACATCACCCATACAACAAGGAGAGTGACCCGAGGAGACAAGAGTATATCCTTGGGGAGAAACTACTGGACTCCCTCAGGAAGCAGGACAAGGTCCCTGGCCTCTCTAACCTGGGTTCCCCAACCACCCACAACATTGTCCTTGTAGCCATATCATGCAAAGTATATAAAGATTTGGTCACTAAAGTAGAATATCCTGCAGAATATCCAAGAAGTATTTGGTCAAGAAAGACCCAATCCAAAGTGCAGGTAAATATGTACTTTGATGATGGAAAATATTTAGAAACTTAACAAATGATATCATTTCCAAAATACCACAGTGGAGAATGAGGCAGAGAGCAGGGAGGAGAACAAATGTAATTGTTCCAGATTTGACATAGAAATGTTGACCATTCGTCAGAGATATTCACCCATAGAAGAGGAACTCTGTAAGTTTTCCCTTGTGATGGTGAGATTCTCTGAGTTTCAAATCCCACCCATATCTCCTGCCTCAAAACCTGGAGTCAGAGGAACCATCTTCTGGCCAAGCTCTGCCCCTCACTTGCTGTTCATCAATGAGCAAGTCTTTTCTCTCTGAGTTTTCTCATTTGTAAAACTGTATAATACCACCATACCTTCTGTCAGTTTTGTAAGAATGAGAGAGAAGTCTGAAAGTAACTAACAAAATAGCTGACACAGGAAAATGTCCATAGAAATATTGGTTTAATTTCAACTGTCACACTCCATAAAGACTTTCCTCCACATCTCACATGGAAAACAAAGGTTCAGTGAGAAGATTTGTCATTTAAAATCAACCTATGTTAAGTTCACTCCCTCCTGGAAATCACTAGGCGCTTGCCTAATCTCTTCACTGCTGCCTGCATCTCCTGGTTCCTCAGGGTGTAGATCATTGGGTTGAGCATGGGGGTCATAACTGTTTGGCTGATGGACACAGCTTTGTCCATGGGAAAAGAGGTAAAGGGCCGGGCATAAATATAGATACAGGGAATGAAGACCATAGACACGACAATGATGTGAGTGGTGCAGGTGGAAGCTGCCTTCCTCCTCGCCTGCCCAGAGTGGGACCTCAACATCATCAGGATTTTTGTGTAAGAGATCAAAAGGAGGAGGAACCAGATGAGGACCAGCATCCCACTGTTGGAGATCATAAGGAACTCCAGGAGGGAGGTGTCTGTGCAGGCAAGTCTTAGTACTTGTGGAATGTCACAGTAGAAATTATCTAGGATGTTGGGTCCACAGAAAGGTAATGGGAGCATCAGAATCAGCTGGACAATGGAGTGGACAAAGCCTCCTACCCAGGCAGCCACCACCAGCCCCACACACACTCGAGTGTTCATGATGGTGACGTAGTGGAGGGGCCGGGAGATGGCTATGTAGCGATCATAGGCCATCACTGAGAGGAAGAAGACAGTCCCACCTCCCAGAAAGTGGAAGAAGAAGATCTGGGCCATGCAGCCCTGGTAGGAGATGGTCTTCTTCTCAGCAAGGATGTCCACTAGCATCTTTGGGGCAGTGACTGAGGAGAAGCAGACATCTATAACAGCCATATTTCTCAGCAGGAAATACATGGGTGTGTGGAGCCTGGAATCAGAGGTCACTGTCACCATGATGAGGAGGTTTCCCATGACAGTGGTGGTGTAGACAAGCAGGAAAACCAGAAACAAGAAAAGCTGGAGCTCCTGATACTGTGAGAACCCTAGGAAGGCAAATTCTGATACCCATGAGAGGTTCCCTGAATCCATGGTGTCTTCTCCATACACCTAAGGAAAACACACCAGAGACAGACAGGCATGAAGTTGTTGCTTGTCCTCTTAGTGCTCAAGGGCTCAATTCAGTTGTCCAAGTCAATGTAATGGACATTCTATGTACAGATGACAATACCAAGTGCTGATTGAATGACTTTGTCTCAAACAGTTTACTAGTTTTTGCTGGGATACACATATGTGAGTTATCTTAAAGCCATCCAAAGACACAAGCCATTTGCCTTTCCAAGATTCAGTGTAATCTCATGGTGGGAAGACACTTAGAGTTCAATAGAACCAAAATCATATTTCAGAGCTATTTCCTTGAGATTTGGACTTGAGTAAATTACTTAATCTGAGTCTCAGTTTCCACATCTGAAAGAAATACATTTTCTTTATAGAATTTGGCTAAGGGATTAAATAAAATAACATAAATTTCATAAACAGTATTTGGAATAATAAATGTTAATCACTCTCTTCTGTGCAGTCTCCCAGTCCACAGCAGCCTCGACTACATTTTTATGCTAGTCATTTTTCCTTTTAAAAAATTTCTTATGTTTTATGCACTTTGAAGGTTACTTTCCATTTACAGTTAATAGAAATAATGGTTATGGCATCAATCATTTTTCATGCAACAATGAACACATCAGAACGTGTTAATGGACTTTTCATGTGTCTGTGTTTTTCCTTCACAATGCACCCATAATGTGCTAGACACATAGGTCTTGATTTCTCAGTTTAACTGTGCCCTGCAGTGCCCATAGTCAGTAATTAATAAGTACCTGGTGTTAACTGCTAAGTGGGTGAAAAGCTATTAGGGTTCAGGACATGTGAAGGAGCCTCTGGCCACAGTGGCACACCTGTGACATTCCATTTCTTTCCATCCCCCGGGTAGGTGACCCTTACTGGATGAGGCTCCCCAGATTATAGTGGGAAAGTGGCAAAGGGGTAACTATTTCATTAGTGAAGAAATAGATAAATACATTGTTTGAAGGAGACAGAGCTCTTCTGAAAGGACAGCAATTTCAGATGGTAGTGGTATTGATCCAAGGGTAGAAGAAAAAATTATTGAAGTAAAAGAAATAAACAAAGAATTTAGAGAGAAAGAAAATCATAAGGAAGGAAGATAGGGGAATATAATGGTGAAAGAAGGAGACAGGAAAGGGTGGTGTGGCAGGGGAGGGAGTGGGAACAAAAATGAAGGACTCAGAGGGCAAGAGATAGAGGTGACAGGTGAGGGCTAACTGCCTTCCCCATGCCTTCAGCTTCCTCTCAATCTCCACCCACTCTCACTTGACCTCCTGGAATCCATTCTCTCTCAGGGATCACTCCCTTTTAACTTTTCCCTTTCTCTTTCGTTCCAGTACACCTTCTACACAGCTGTCCATGAGACCTTTCTAAATACTGATGTGATAATGTCCCCCTCTCATGTCTATTCTTTAGTGATTCCACCAGAGCCCCTTAGGAACCACATTTAATATTTTGTGGATCAAGTCAGGGTAGAAACACATACATATGCAAGCAACTCGGCATGTCACACAGGGCTCTAAATGTAAGCACCATCTGCTTTTTAACCAGTAACTCTGCCTCCAATGAACCACTAGCTCTTTAATGAATTACAGTCTTCAACATGCTGCATATTTCTTTCCATGTTTATTTCTTACAATTCTTTCCATCTTCTCAACCCTAGAAAATATTCATGTGAATGTGACCCTTTCCGTCACTCTTCTCACTCTTTCTCCCACTCGGAACAAATTCCCCATTTTTCAAGTTCTTAAGCATTAAAAATCAGTCATCCCTTGTGGCTTAGATAGTAAAGAATCTGTCTGCAATGCAAGAGATCAGGTTTGATCCCTGGGTCAGGAAGATTCCCTGGAGAAGCAAATGGCTACCCAGTCCAGTATTCTTGCCTGGAAAATTCCATGGACAGAGGAGACTGGCAAGCTAAAGTCCATAGTGTCACAAAGAATAGGACATGACTGAGCGACTAACATATACTCGCACGCACGCACACACACACACATATCTGAAACAAACCTCTGTTACAGGTTTATCATCGTTCATTTTTGTCAGCTTCTCTCCTCAACCAACTATATCATAATTTCAATATCTTGGTAATCGCAGAACTTGGGACAACAACTCTGATACAGCACACGCTCAATAAATATTATCAAATTAATGTATTAAGTAGGTGATTAATTATGTGGAGATTTAAAAAGTGATTTTACTTATCCTCCATAGGCTAGATCTATACTTGGTTGGTAAAAGTACTGGGTTTTACATGCAACCTAAAGCAGCTGTTTTAACAGTACATTCCTGCTCCCAAATTTCTTCCCAAGGCTCTTCTCCAACATTAGACTTAGTACCATCAAATCTAGGTCACTTTTTTATTCTCCTCACCCTTCAACAAGTGTTTCTAAGAACCTATCATTGACCTATCTGAGGATGTGGAAACCCTCAGGCTCTCACCTTCCTTCAGTCCCAGATGGGAGAAGAGAGTTCATGTCTTACACTTTCTGGGAGACTCTCTCCATACAGCCTCAAAGTTTCCTGATCTCTGGCATCACTGACACGCATGAGTCATGACCCTGGGGAAGAGCGCGTATTCCCAGGGAGAAATTATTGGACTGATCTAAGTAGGCAGAGCTGAAATGATCCCAATGGGGGCAAGGGAACAATGGGAGCTGTTAAAAAGTTTCTAAGCATCTCAAAAACGCTTACTATTTGAGAGGGCTGCCTTGAGGACAAAAAAGCAAGAAAAACAAAACAGAATCAAACACACCACACATACAAGCAAAAGAAAAGAAAAGCCAACAGAGACACTGAAAATTATAGAGATTCATGACATGTAAGATTAGGAGATCAAAAGTTGAAAAACCAGATTCTCTGAAAGTTTCTGAGATTTTTGGAAGGACCCATTTCAGAGACCAGTGGCTCACACTGTAAACATGTGCCTGAATCATCTGAAGGGGATGTTAAACCTAAGATTCAGTAGCTCTTGGATGGCTGAGATCTACAGAGAATTAGCATTTCTAACAACTTTTCAGGTGATGCTAAATGCTACTTATCTGGGGCCACCATTTGAGAATGACTGAGTTTCACTGCTCTTGTTAGCATGATGGACAGTTTCTTTCTCACATTATCAAGACCATTGGTTTGATAGCTTACTTTAAAAAAATTAATTGATCTTGGACAACAAGATAGGTGGGAAAAGGTTTGTATACTACACTGGAAACAAACCCTATAAATTTGTCATTTATTTTACCAACCATATCCCAAGGTGGACTCCCCATGTATATCCAATTCTATTGCACCATCTATAAAACTTATACATTATGTATAAGGAATTGTATATATATTCCTTATACATTATAATGAACTGTTTAGCTGATTTTTATTATCTTGGTGTAGAATAAAAACTGTGAGTTCTTAGATACAGTTTTCTGTTTTACATGAGATTTCCAGCATGATCTGAATTCTTTTGTTGCAAATATTTATACTTAGCAAACCACAATCCCTCTGGTTTATTTTTTAAAGTATAAGAAATTGTGGCTTTTAAGTAAAAGGGATTCTAAAAACACTAGTTCTTCCAATGTTTAGAGTTTCAGTTCATTTTAAACTCCAGTCTTTCCTTAAAATGGCCTGGATTGATTCTGGAGAAGTCAATAGGTCTTATCAATCTCCTTTACTGTCAGATGTCATTAACTGCAACTTTATAAAAATTGGCTAATTAAATCACCTGGATTAATTAATTATGATTCTGATTTAGTTCTCAATAAAAAAGTCATTGTATCCTCTGTTTATATATTTCTTTTCTCAAGGCACGTAGAATGATAAATTATCTACTAAGCTACATACCAGCCTCAAAGTTGACTCCTCAGAGTGGGACTGTATATAGTTTATCCATTTTAGAAAGATGATTCCAATGTTTTATTGTCTTGGAGTTACTTGGCCCACTGTGAAAATTCAATAAATGTTTAAAAATTAGTAAACAGAAACTTCAGTTAAGTAGAATCGGGGGAACAGGAGTTCCCACACCCTACTACAACCTCAGAAACCAACAGGAAAAAGGAAGACTCCCCTTCTTCCAATGTAGACAAGATTATAGTAAACACTGACAATAGATCAGTAACCAAGTTACGTAAGAACTTCTACATTGAAAAGAAAAAGCCTGGACTTCCCTGGTGGTCCAGAGGCTAACATTCCACCCTCCCATTGCAGGGGCCTGGATTCAATTCCCAGTTAGGGAACTAGACCCTACATGCTGCTACTATAGATTCTGCTCAAGGCAGTGAAGATCAAGGTTGATCCCACATGTATTAACTAAGACTGGTGCAGCCAAATAAATAAATTAAAAAATTTTAAATCTCTCCAGTTTAAAAACAAAGACTATCATGAAATACCATTTTTTATTCACTTAATTGGCAACAATTAAGAAGTCTGACAATATTAATTGTTTATGATGATGTGAATCAAAGGGAACACTTCGGTGCTGCTGATGACTGTGTAATTCAGTATAACTTGGGAAAGCAATTTTGCACTACTTTTTAAAGGTAAATCTTTGAAGAGCTCATGATTCAGCAATTCCATTTCAAGGTATATAACCCAGAACTCTGCAACATGACAGCTGGAGACAAGTAGAAGAATATCCAAAAGAGTGTTGTTTCGAGAGGAAAAACCAGAACAATCCAAATAAGCTTATTCTTACAACGGAATATTACACACAGCAGTGCAGATGAGTGAATTACAGCCAAACAAAACAATATGGACATTTAGAGATAATGTGGAGTGAAAAAAAGCAAATCCCAGAATTTCAGGTACAGTCTTATTTGTATAAAGTACAAACAAAAAATAATATACTGATTATGTTAATATTTGATGAAATTGTTTTTATAAGCAATGGAGTGATAAACACCAAATTCAAGAATGTGGTTTCATCTGGGGAGAAGTGATGTGATGGAAAGTACCTAGAGGAAGGTATAAGTTATTAGTACCATCTGGTTCTTGAACTGAAGAGCATGTTCATATAATATAGCATTTTATAGCTTAGAAGCATTTTACACATAATCTTTTGCTTGTTATAATTCCTTATACTGTATTAAAATATAGAGGAAAAAACTGGTTAAACATATAATTTCAAGTTTGCAAATTTAAATAGAATATAGTTATATGGTTCAACACTTTCTCACAATAAAAAAAAAAGAAAAGACTGGTGAGGACTCAGCCCATGAAGAACTATGGACTCTTTGATACTGCAGTCTCCCACTCTCTTTCCCTCTGTATAAAAGCAGTCTTTTTCTCTTACACTGAAGCACTTGCACATCGCTCACTATGAGTGCAGACCCTGAATTGCAATTCTCTGCTGATCCTGAATAAACCAATCCTAGGTTTTAGGTCAATCTGTTAACAGAACTGAAGGTTATCCTTTTTTAAGAGTAGAAGAGAAGTAAAAGACAGGTTTGGTACACCTCTATGCCCAATTCTGAGGATAGAAAAATAGGACAAACATTCTCCTCTCAAGAACTCACAGGTTGATGGGGGAAAACAGACCTAGAAACATGTAAATACACTTCAGAGAGGAAATAGCTCTACTCCAGAAGAGTGTCTGGAATAATAAATGGAAATCACTCTCCTCTGTGCAGTCTCCTATTCTTAAACCTTCTCCTTTCCTCGAATCTCTAACATATTTTGTACCAAGATTTTTCATGCAACAGTCAGCATATGTAATGAACTTTTTATGTTTCTATGTTTTTCCCTCCATAATTCAACTATAGAATCCAGAGGAATGAATATGCTTCTTATAATTTATTTGTACCCTACAGTACCCATCTTTGCTGATAGTCAATACTCAAAAAGTATTGACTGATGAGTGGGTGAACATCTAGAGGGAATGCCTCCCCTCCCTGGGGTAGGTGGTTCCTTACTGGGTGAGGTAAGAGGATAGATGGTATGTGTTCTGAGATATGAGGGTAGGAGAGAGATTCTTTGGGTTAAGCAAAGGGTGATGATCTTCCATGAATGGCACTGAAAGAGTTCTTCTTAAAGAAATGAATTTTAGAAGATGTTACTGAAACAAGGATAGAAGAGAAAGGAAGATGACGGAATAAGAGAAATAGAATAGAAAAAGGAATAAAGAGGGGTGATTAAGAGGGAGGGAAAGGAAAGAAGGGGAAGGGAAAGGTTGGGGTGGGGGAAGACTTGGAACAAAGATGAAGAAGGACACAGAGGGTCAGAGATAGAGGTGACAGATGAGGGTTAAGTGGCCTCTCCACTCCCCTGCCTTGTCTCTTCTCACCACCCCCACCTGCCTCCTGCAAACTGTTGTCCTTCAGAGATTATTTTAGTGTCACATTTCAGCTTTCATCTGCGTCCACTGAAGTCCATCTTTTATATCACTGTCACAGAGACCTTCATAAACTTGTACCTGACCACTTTCATTCCTCATTATAATCTTTTATATCAAGGACTCACAGCTTAGAACTTAGACTCTTAGAAGAGATCTAACATTTGTTTTGGGTTAATTCAGGATTCAAAAACACGCTTAAATATGTACATGTAACTCTCAGTATGTCACACCAAGATCAAAATGTAGGCCCCATCTACTTTTCTCATCAGTACCCCTGTTACCCAGGAAGTGATTGCTAGTCAGGAATCCATGGTGTCTCACATATGCCCTAAGCTTGGTTATTTCTGTAGCTTTGGGAATGTATTCTGTTTCCTAAAATACCTTCTACTACCTTCTCAACCTTGAAGTCCTCAAATATCCCCTTTTCTGTAACTCCTTCTCCATTAATCACATGCAGAATTAATTCATTTCTCTGGGTTCCAGTAACATTTTGCAAGTACCTTTGTTACAGCCTTTATCATATTTTTCCTGTTGTTTCACTTAACTAGATTATAAATTCAATAATTTAGTAGCCCCAGCACCTATAATAGCAACTCTGATTTAGCACTTGCTCAAATATGTTGCTATCTCAATGTATTAGTAGATAATTATGTGATCTTGTTCAATGTGACCACGTGGAAGATTGTGGGGTGTATCACCTTATCCTTTGTTCTCAGCATCTTCCCTCTAAACCGCAAGACCAAGTGTTTCTTGGTGGTTGAAAGCCTGGTTTTCACTTTCCACTTGAGGAATTGGTTTTTAATGCCTTGTATCCTCTGCATTACACTCGAGGTTATCCTCAGACTTTAGACTGACTAGCATGGAGTCCATATCACTTGTTTATTCTCCACACTCTCCAACAAGTTTCTGGATGCTTCTTACAGCTGCTCTATAGGTGAGAAAAATCCTAGTTTCTAGGTGAGAAAATGCTAGTTTCACACCTTCCTTCAGCCCAGAATGGGAAAGAGTCTTCAGGTCATCCGTCTTCTTAGAGATCCTTTATCTGCAGGATCAGTTTCCCAGCCGGTGCCCACACATCACCCATACAACAAGGAGAGTGACCCGAGGAGACAAGAGTATATCCTTGGGGAGAAACTACTGGACTCCCTCAGGAAGCAGGACAAGGTCCCTGGCCTCTCTAACCTGGGTTCCCCAACCACCCACAACATTGTCCTCATAGCCATATCATCCAAAGTATATAAAGATTTGATCACTAAAGTAGAATATCCTGCAGAATATCCAAGAAGTATTTGGTCAGGAAAGACCCAATCCAAAGTGCAGGTAAATATGTACTTTGATGATGAAAAATAGTTAGAAATTTAACAAATGATATCATTTCTGAAATACCACAGTGGGGAATGAGGCAGAGAACAGGGAGGAGAACAAATGTAATTGTTCCAGATTTGACATAGAAACGTTGACCATTCATCAGAGATATTCACTCATAGAAGAGGAACTCTCTAAGTTTTCCCTTGTGATGGCGAGATACTCTGAGTTTCAAATCCCACCCATATCTCCTGCCTCAAAACCTGGAGTCAGAGGAACCATCTTCTGACCAAGCTCTGCCCCTCACTTGCTGTTTATCACTGAGCAAGTCTTTTTTCTCTGAGTTTTCTCATTTGTAAAACTGTATAACACTACCATACCTTCTGTCAGTTTTGTAAGAATAAGAGATAAGTCTGAAAGTAACTAACAAAATAGCTGACACAGGAAAATGTCCATAGAAATATTACTTTAATTTCAATTGTCACACTCCATATTTTCCACTTCTCACATGGAAAACAAAGGTTCAGTGAGAAGATTTGTCATTTAAAATCAACCTATGTTAAGTTCACTCCCTCCTGGAAATCACTAGGCGCTTGCCTAATCTCTTCACTGCTGCCTGCATCTCCTGGTTCCTCAGGGTGTAGATCATTGGGTTGAGCATGGGGGTGATAACTGTTTGACTGATGGACACAGCTTTGTCTATGGGGAAAGAGGTGAAGGGCCGGGCATAAATATAGATACAAGGAATGAAGACCATAGACACAACAATGATGTGGATGGTGCAGGTGGAAGCTGCCTTCCTCCTCGCCTGCCCAGAGTGGGACCTCAGCATCACCAGAATGACTGTGTAAGAGATCAGAAGGAGGAGAAACCAGATGAGGACCAGCATCCCACTGTTGGAGATCATAAGGAACTCCAGGAGGGAGGTATCTGTGCAGGCAAGCCTCAGTACTTGTGGAACATCACAGTAGAAGTTATCTAGGATGTTGGGTCCACAGAAAGGCAATGGCAGCATCAGAATCAGCTGGGCAACGGAGTGGACAAAGCCTCCTACCCAGGCAGCCACCACCAGCCCCACACACACTCGAGTGTTCATGATGGTGACATAGTGAAGGGGCCGGGAGATGGCTATGTAACGGTCATAGGCCATCACTGAGAGGAAGAGGAGAGTCCCACCTCCCAGAAAGTGGAAGAAGAAGATCTGGGCCATGCAGCCCTGGTAGGAGATGGTCTTCTTCTCAGCAAGGATGTCCACCAGCATCTTTGGGGCAGTGACTGAGGAGAAGCAGACATCTATGACAGCCAGGTTTCTCAGCAGGAAATACATGGGTGTGTGGAGCCTGGAATCAGAGGTCACTGTCACCATGATGAGGAGGTTTCCCACGACAGTGGTGGTGTAGACAAGCAGGAACACCAGAAATAAGAAAAGCTGGAGTTCCTGATACTGTGAGAACCCTAGGAAGACAAATTCTGATACCCACGTGAGGTTCCCTGAATCCATGATGTCTTCTCCATACTCCTAAAGAAAACACACCAGAGATAGGCATGAAGTTGTTGCTTGCCCTCTTAGTGCTCAAGGGCTCAATTCAGTTGTCCAAGACAATAATGGACATTCTTATGTACAGAGCACAATACCAAGTGCTGACTGAATGACCTTGTCTCTGGAAAGTTTACTAGTTGGTGCTGGAAAAAACATATGTGAGATATCTTAAAGCCACCCAGACACATTCCACCTGCCTTTCCAAGATTCAGTGTAATCTAGCTGGGAAGATACTTAGAGTCAAACCAAATGGAATCAAATTTGAGAACTTCTATTTCTTTGAGATTTGGCCTTGAGTAAGTTATTTAATGTGAGCCTCAGTTTCCACATCTGAAAGAAATATGTTTTCTTTATAAAAATTGGCTAAGGGATTAAATACAATGACACATAAACTTCCCAGGATAGTATTTGGAATAGTAAATATTAATCACTCTCCTCTGTGTAGTCTTCTACTCTACTCCAGTCTGTACTACATTTTTACACCAATCATTTTTCCTTTTTAAATATTAATTTATTTTAAAAACCTATTATGTTTTATACAACTTAAAGGTTATTTTTCAATTAGAGTTATTAGAAAGGATGAATATTGTATCAATCATTTTTCATGCAACAGTGAAAGCAACAGAATGTTCATGAAGTTCTCACGTGCCTATGTTTTCCCTTCTGAATTTAATCATAATGTGCTAGACACATAGGCCTTGATTTCCCAATTTATTTGTCCCCTTCAGTACCCATCTTTGCTTATGGTTAGTAATTAAAAAGTGCGTGTGCGTGTGTGCGTGTGCTATGTCACTTCAGTCATGTCCAGCTCTTTGTAACCCCATGGACCGTAGCCCCCCAGGCTCCTCTGTCCATGGGATTTTCCATACAAGAAAACTAGAGTAGGTTGCCATTTTCTACTCCATGGGATGGGATCTTCCCAACCCATGGGGTCTCTTGTGACTCCTGCATTGGCAGGCAGATTCTTTACTAGTGCGCCTCCTGGGAGAGAGAGATCCAGTTTTAGCTGAACTGGTTAAGGATTTTTTGCTGTTTATGGGGCTAATCCTCAAAGCAGAGAATGTCCTAAATATTCCAATTTAGATGGTGTTAACTGGGGTTAACTGCTAGGTGTGTTAAAAGTTATTGGGGTTCAGGACATGTGAGGGAGTCTCTGGGTACAGCTGCACATCTGGGACATTCCATTTCTTTCCAACCTCCAGGGTAGGTGACCCTTACTGAACGAGGCTCCTCAGATTATATGTGGGAAAATGGCAAAGGGGTAAGTATTTCATTAGTTAAGAAATAGATAAATACATTGTTTGAAGGGGACTTAGAACTCTTCTGAAATGAGAGCAATTTCAGAAGGTGGTATTGATCCAAGAGTAGAAGAAAAAAAAAAGTTGAAGTAAAAGAAAGTGAAATAAATGAAGAATTCAAAGGAGAAAATTTATCATAAGGAAGGAAGCTGTGGGAATAGAATGGTGAAGGAAGAAGACATGGAAAGGTGGTGTGGCAGGGGAGGGAGTGAAAACAAAAATGAAGAAGGACTCTGAGGGTGAGATACAGAGGCAAAAGGTGAGGGCTAAGTGCCCTCCCTACTCCTTTGGCTTCCTCTCAATCTCCACCCACTCTCACCTGACTTCCTGAAATCCATTACCTCTCAGGGATCACTCCCTTTTTAATTTTCCCTTTCATCTTTCATTCCAGTACACCTTCTATACAGCTGTCCATGAGACCTTTCAGAAGGTCTCTGATCATGTTCCCCTCTCACATCGATTCTTGTAGTGATTCCATCAGAGCCCCTTAGGAGACACATACAATACTTTGTGGATCAAGTCAGGGTAGAAACATATACATGTGCACACAATTCAGCATGTCACACAGGGCTCTAAATGTAAGTTCCATCTGCCTTTCTAATTAGTACCTCCACCTCTGGTGAACCACTAGCTCTTTAATGGAAAATAGTCTTAAAGATGCTGTGTATTTATTTCCATTTTTGTTTCCTGCAATTCTCTTCATCATCTTCTCAACCATAGAAAAAGTCAATATGAACATCACCTTTTTCATCACTCTTCTCATTATTTCTCCCATGCAGAACAAATTCTTCATTTTTCAATGTTCTTAAACATAAAAAATGGGGCTTCCCTTGTGGCTCAGATGATAAAGAATTTGCCTGCAATGCGGGAAACCGCAGTTCCATCCCTGGGTCAGGAAGATCCCCTGGAGAAGGGAATGGCAACCCACTCCAGTATTTTTGCCTGGAGAATTTCATGGACAGAGGACCTTGGCAGGCTACAATCCATGAGATCATAAAGATTCAGACACAGCTGAGTGGATAACAGACACACACACAAACATACACATACAGACATTGAAAACAAACCTCTGTTACAGGTTTATTATCATTCATTTTTTAAAACTTCTTCCCTCAACCAACCACATCATAATTTCAATATCTTGGTAACCACAGAACTTGGAACAGCAACTCTGATACACCTTATGCTCAGTGAATATTGTCACATTAATGTATTAAGTAGGTAATTAATTATGTGGAGATTTTAAAAGTGATTTTACTTATCTTCTGTTCCCTGTCTCATAAGGCCAGATCTATATTTGGTTGCTAAAAGTACTGGGTTTTACATGCAACCTGAAGCAGCTGTTTTAACAGCATATACCCACCCTCAGATTTCTTCCCAAGGCTCTTCTCCAACATTACACTTAGTACCATCAAGTTTAGGTCACTTGTTTATTCTCCCCACCCTCCAACAAGTGTCTTTAAGAACCTAACTATCATTGACCTATCTGAGGGTGTGGAAACCCTCAGGCTCTCACCTTTCCTCAGTCCTGGATGGGAGAAGAGAGTTCATGTCTTATACTTTCTGGGCGACCATCTCCATACAGCCTCACAGCTTCCTCATCTCTGGCATCACTGACGCACATGAGTCATGACCCTGGGGAAGAGTGCATATTCTCAGGGAGAAATTATTGGACTGAGCTCAGGAAGCAGAGTTGAAACAATTCCCACTAGGGTGAGGGAACAATGGGAGTTGTTAAAAAAAGTCTTTAAGTCTCTCAAAATCACTATTTAAGAGGCTTACCTTGAGGACAAAAAAAAGAAAACAAAACAAGAATCAAATACATACACACACAACCTAAACAAGAGAAAAGTCAACAAAGGACACTGAAAATTATAGAGATTCATGACATGTAAGATTAGGAGTTCAAGATTAGAAAAATCAGATTCGCTGGAAGTTTCCAGGATTTTTGGAAGGACCCATTTCAGAGACTATAAGCATGCACCTGGATCACCTGAAGGGGATGCTAAACCTAAGATTCAGTAGGTCTTGGATGGCTGAGATCTACAGAGAATTAGCATTTCTAACAACTTTTCAGGTAATGCTAATGCTACTTATCTGGGGCCACAGTTTGAGAATGACTGAGTTTCACTGCTCTTGTCAGTATGATGGACAGTTTCTTTCTCACATTATCAAGACCATTGGTTTGATAGCTTACTTAAATTAATTGGCTGTATTCTAGAAGATGACGGAGGAATAGGACGGGGAGACCACTTTCTCCCCCACAAATTCATCAAAAGATCATTTGAACGCTGAGCAAATTCCACAAAACAACTTCTGAATGCTGGCGGAGGACACCAGGCACCCAGAAAGGCAGCCCATTGTCTTCGAAAGGAGGTAGGGCAAAATACAAAAGATAAAAAGAGAGACAAAAGACTTAGGGATGGAGACCCATCCTGGGGAGGGAGTTGTGAAGGAGAAGTTTCCAAACACCAGGGAACCCTCTCACCGGTGGGTCTCTGGGGAGTTTTGCAATCTCGAAAGGCAACATAACCGGGAGCGAAAAAAAAAAAAAAAGGAACCCACAGATTACACACCTAGCCGTGACTTCCAACCAAATCTGTGCCTTTGTGGAGTACCCGAGACCCTGAACCTGAGCAGCTTAGACCTGGGAAGTGCACGCAACCCAGGGCCCACTTTAGACAGTTCCCCTGCAGAACAACCTGGAGCCTGAGCAGTGTAGACTGGCAAAGCACACGTGCCAGGAGTGGGGGCAAACCCAATGTGGCCCAGACACTGTGAGCACTCCCCACACACATCAGTGATATTTCTTTGCAGTGTTTCTCCCTCCCCACAGCACAACTGAACAATTGAGCCTAAATAAGTGACCACCTTTGCTGCCTTGTGTCAGGGCGGAAATTAGACACTGAAGAGACTTGCAAACAGAGGGAGCCAATATAAACAAAGAGGGAACTGCACTGGAAGTGACAGGAGCAACAGATTAAAACCCGTTAGTGACTGCATTGGAAGGGGCCTATTGACCTTGAGAAGAAGTATAAGCTGGAACAAGGAACTGTCTGAAACTGAACTGACCCCACACTGCCCTCAACAGCTCCAGAGAAATTCCTAGATATATTTCACTGTTATCATTTTGTAATTCTAAAATTCTTTATTACTCCTTTAATTTTCATTTTTATAACCTATTATTACCTTGCAAAAAAAGACCCTATTTTTAAACTAAATTTCATATATATATATTTATAATTTTTGTGATTTTGTTTTTTTTTTTAATACTGTATTTTTTGAGAATCTAACCTCTACTCTAGATTTTTAATCTTTGCTTTTTCATATTTGTTATCAATTTTGTACCTTTAAGAACCAAATCTTCAGAACCCATTTTTACTTACGAGTGTGATTACTGTCTTGATTGCTCTTTTGACTCTCCTTTTTCTCCACCACATCGCTTCTCTTTCCTCTCTCCCTCTTTTCTTCTCTACCCAACTCTGTGAATCTCCTTGTGTGTTCCTGGCTATGGAGAACTTAGGTAACTGATTACTGGTTGGATCTGTCTCTCTCCTTTTGATTCCCCCTTTTCTCCTCCTGGTCACCTCTATCTTCCTCCTTTCTCTTCTCTTCTCCATGTAACTCTGTGAACCTCTCCAGGTGTCCCTCACTGTGGAGAAGCTTTTCACCATTAACCTAGATGTTTTATCATCAGTGCTGTATGGATGGGGAAGTCTTGAGGCTACTGTAAGAATAAGACTGAAAGCCAGAGGCAGGAAGCTTAAATCCAAAATTTGAGAACTCCAGAAAACTCCTGAATCCAGAGAACATTAATCGACAAGAGCTCATCCAAAAACTTCCATACCTACAATGAAACCAAGCTCCACCCAAGAGCCAACAAATTTCTGAGCAAGACATACCAAGATTATTCTCCAACAACACAGGAATATAACTCTGAGCATTAAAATACAGGTGACCAAAAGTCATACCAAACCCAGAGACACCTCAAAACTCGCTACCGGACACTTCATTGAACCCCAGAGAGAGGAGATCCAACTCCACCCACCAGAACACCGATGTAAGCTTCCCAAACCAGAAAACCTTGACAAGCCACTCATCCAATCCCACCCACAGCGAGGAACCTCCACAATAAAGAGGAACCACAAACTGCCAGCATACAGAAAGGCCACCCCAAACACAGCAACCTAAACAAGATGAAAAGGCAGAGATATATTCAGCAGGTAAAGGAACATGATAAAAGCCCACCAAACCAAACAAAAGAAGAGGAGATAGGGAGTCTACCTGAAAAACAATTCAGAATAATGACAGTAAAGATGATCCAAAATCTTGAAAACAAAATGGAGTTACAGATAAATAGACTGGAGACAGGATTGAAAAGATGCAAGAAATGTTTAACAAGGACCTAGAAGAAATAAAAAAGAGTCAATCAATAATGAATAACGCAATAACTGAGATCAAAAACATTCTGGAGGGAAACAACAGTAGAATAACCGAGGCAGAAGATAGGATAAGTGAGGTGAAAGATAGAATGGTAGAAATAAACGAAGCAGTGAAGAAAAAAGAAAAAAGAATTAAAAGAAACAAAGACAACCTCAGAGACCTCTGGGACAATGTCAAATGCCCCAACATTTGAATCATAGGAATCCTAGAGAAGAAGACAAAAAGAAAGGCCTTGAGAAAATACTTGAGGAGATAATAGTTGAAAACTTCCCTAAAATGGGGAAGGAAATAGCCACCCAAGTCCAAGAAACCCACAGAGTCCCAAACAGGAATAACCCAAGGCAAAACATCCCAAGACACATATTAATCAAATTAACAAAGATCAAACACAAAGAACAAATATTAAAAGCAGCAAGGGAAAGACAACAAATAACACACAAGGGGATTCCCTTAAGGATAACAGCTGATCTTTCGATAGAAAATCTTCAGGCCAGAAGGGAATGTCAGGACATACTTAGTGTGTCCTGAAGAAAAACCTACAACCCAGATTACCGTACACAGCAAGGATATCATTCAAATATGAAGGAGAAATAAAAAGCTTTACAGACAAGCAAAAGCTGAGAGAATTCAGCACCACGAAAACAGTTCTCCAACAAATGCTAAAGGATCTTCTCTAGACAGGAAACACAGAAAGGTGTATACACTCAAGCCCCAAACAACAAAGTAAATGGCGGTGGGGTCATATTTATCAATAATTACTTCAAATGTAAATGGGTTGAATGCCCCAACAAAAAGACAAAGACTGGCTGAATGGATAAAAAAACAAGACCCCTATATATGCTGTCTACAAGAGACCCACCTCAAAACAAGGGACACATACAGACTGAAAGTGAAGGGCTGGAAAGATATTCCAAGCAAACAAAGATCAAAAGAAAGCAGGAGTAGCAATACTAATATCAGATAAAATAGACTTTATTATTTTATTATTTTTTTTAAATTTTATTTTATTTTTAAACTTTACAATATTGTATTAGTTTTGCCAAATATCGAAATGAATCCGCCACAGGTATACCTGTATTCCCCATCCTGAACCCTCCTCCCTCTTCCCTCCCCATACCCTCCCTCTGGGTCGTCCCAGTGCACCAGCCCCAAGCATCCAGTATCGTGCATCGAACCTGGACTGGCGACTCGTTTCATACATGATATTATACATGTTTCAATGCTATTCTCCCAAATCTCCCCACCCTCTCCCTCTCCCACAGAGTCCATAAGACTGATCTATACATCAGTGTCTCTTGTGCTGTCTCGTATACAGGGTTATTGTTACCATCTTTCTAAATTCCATATATATGCATTAGTATACTGTATTGGTATTTTTCTTTCTGGCTTACTTCACTCTGTATAATAGGTTCCAGTTTCATCCACCTCATTAGAACTGATTCAAATGTATTCTTTTTAATGGCTGAGTAATACTCCATTGTGTATATGTACCACAGCTTTCTTATCCATTCATCTGCTGATGGACATCTAGGTTGCTTCCATGTCCTGGCTATTATACACAGTGCTGCAATGAACATTGGGATACACGTGTCTCTTTCCCTTCTGGTTTCCTCAGTGTGTATGCCCAGCAGTGGGATTGCTGGATCATAAGGCAGTTCTATTTCCAGTTTTTCAAGGAATCTCCACACTGTTCTCCATAGTGGCTGTACTAGTTTGCATTCCCACCAACAGTGTAACAGGGTTCCCTTTTCTCCACACCCTCTCCAGCATTTATTCCTTGTAGACTTTTGGATCGCAGCCATTCTGACTGGCGTGAAATGGTACCTCACTGTGGTTTTGATTTGCATTTCTCTGATAAGGAGTGATGTTGAGCATCTTTTCATGTGTTTGTTAGCCATCTGTATGTCTTCTTTGGAGAAGTGTCTATTTAGTTCTTTGGCCCATTTTTTGATTGGGTCATTTATTTTTCTGGAATTGAGATGTAGGAGTTGCTTGTATATTTTTGAGATTCTTTGTCCATTGCTTCATTTGCTATTATTTTCTCCCATTCTGAAGGCTGTCTTTTCACCTTGCTAATAGTTTTCTTTGATGTGCAGAAGCTTTTAAGGTTAATTAGGTCCCATTTGTTTATTTTTGCTTTTATTTCCAATATTCTGGGAGGTGGGTCATAGAGGATCCTGCTGTGATGTATGTCGGAGAGTGTTTTGCCTATGTTCTCCTCTAGGAGTTTTATAGTTTCTGGTCTTACATTTAGATCTTTAATCCATTTTGAATTTATTTTTGTGTATGGTGTTAGAAAGTGTTGTAGTTTCATTCTTTTACAAGTGGTTGACCAGATTTCCCAGCACCACTTGTTAAAGAGATTGTCTTTAATCCATTGTATATTCTTGCCTCCTTTGTCAAAGATAAGGTGTCCATAGGTGTGTGGATTTATCTCTGGGCTTTCTATTTTGTTCCATTGATCTATATTTCTGTCTTTGTGCCAGTACCATACTGTCTTGATAACTGTGGCTTTGTAGTAGAGCCTGAAGTCAGGTAGGTTGATTCCTCCAGTTCCATTCTTCTTTCTCAGGATCGCTTTGGCTATTCGAGGTTTTTTGTATTTCCATACAAATTGTGAAATTATTTGTTCTAGCTCTGTGAAGAATACTGTTGGTAGCTTGATAGGGATTGCATTGAATCTATAAATTGCTTTGGGTAGTATACTCATTTTCACTATATTGATTCTTCCAATCCATGAACATGGTATATTTCTCCATCTATTAGTGTCCTCTTTGATTTCTTTCACCAGTGTTTTATAGTTTTCTATATATAGGTCTTTAGTTTCTTTAGGTAGATATATTCCTAAGTATTTTATTCTTTCCGTTGCAATGGTGAATGGAATTGTTTCCTTAATTTCTCCTTCTGTTTTCTCATTGTTAGTGTATAGGAATGCAAGGGATTTCTGTGTGTTGATTTTATATCCTGCAACTTTACTATAATCATTGATTAGTTCTAGGAATTTTCTGGTGGAGTCTTTAGGGTTTTCTATGTAGAGGATCAAGTCATCTGCAAACAGTGAGAGTTTTACTTCTTCTTTTCCAATTTGGATTCCTTTTATTTCGTTTTCTGCTCTGATTGCTGTGGCCAACACTTCCAAAACTATGTTGAATAGGAATGGTGAAAGTGGGCACCCTTGTCTTGTTCCTGACTTTAGAGGAAATGCTTTCAATTTTTCACCATTGAGGATAATGTTTGCTGTGGGTTTGTCATATATAGCTTTTATTATGTTGAGGTATGTTCCTTCTATTCTTGCTTTCTGGAGAGTTTTTATCATAAATGGGTGTTGAATTTTGTCAAAGGCTTTCTCTGCATCTATTGAGATAATCATATGGTTTTTATTTTTCAATTTGTTAATGTGGTGTATTACATTGATTGATTTGCGGATATTGAAGAATCCTTGCATCCCTGGGATAAAGCCCACTTGGTCATGGTATATGATCTTTTTAATGTGTTGTTGGATTCTGATTGCTAGAATTTTGTTAAGGATTTTTGCATCTATGTTCATCAGTGATATTGGCCTGTAGTTTTCTTTTTTTGTGGCATCTTTGTCAGGTTTTGGTATTAGGGTGATGGTGGCCTCATAGAATGAGTTTGGAAGTTTACCTTCCTCTGCAATTTTCTGGAAGAGTTTGAGCAGGATAGGTGTTAGCTCTTCTCTAAATTTTTGGTAGAATTCAGCTGTGAAGCCGTCTGGACCTGGGCTTTTGTTTGCTGGAAGATTTTTGATTACAGTTTCAATTTCCATGCTTGTGATGGGTCTGTTAAGATTTTCTATTTCTTCCTGGTTCAGTTTTGGAAAGTTGTACTTTTCTAAGAATTTGTCCATTTCTTCCACGTTGTCCATTTTATTGGCATATAATTGTTGATAGTAGTCTCTTATGATCCTTTGTATTTCTGTGTTGTCTGTTGTGATCTCTCCATTTTCATTTCTAATTTTATTGATTTTATTTTTCTCCCTTTGTTTCTTGATGAGTCTGGCTAATGGTTTGTAAATTTTATTTATCCTTTCAAAGAACCAGCTTTTGGCTTTGTTGATTTTTGCTATGGTCTCTTTTGTTTCTTTTGCATTTATTTCTGCCCTAATTTTTAAGATTTATTGCACTACAATATTTTAAAGTAATTCAGTTCAGTTCAGTCACTCAGTCGTGTCCGACTGTTTGTGACCCCATGAATCACAGCACACCAGGCCTCCCTGTCCATCACCAACTCCCGGAGTTCACTCAGACTCACGTCCATCGAGTCAGTGATGCCATCCAGCCATCTCACCCTCTGTCATCCCCTTCTCCTTCTGCCCCCAATCCCTCCCAGCATCAGAGTCTTTTCCAATGAGTCAACTCTGCATCAGGTGGCCAAAGTACTGGAGTTTCAGTTTTAGCATCATTCCTTCCAGAGAAATCCCAGGGCTGACCTCCTTCAGAATGGACTGGTTGGATGTCCTTGCAGTCCAAGGGACTCTCAAGAGTCTTCTCCAACACCACACTTCAAAAGCATCAATTCTTCGGTGCTCAGCCTTCTTCACAGTCCAACTCTCACATCCATACATGACCACAGGAAAAACCATAGCCTGGACTAGACAGACCTTTGTTGGCAAAGTAATGTCTCTGCTTTTGAATATGCTATCTAGGTTGGTCATAACTTTCCTTCCAAGGAGTAAGCATCTTTTAATTTCATGGCTGCAGTCACCATCTGCAGTGATTTTGGAGCCCAGAAAAATTAAGTCTGACACTGTTTCCCCGTCTATTTCCCATGAAGTGAAATGAAGATGCCATGATCTTCGTTTTCTGGATGTTGAGCTTTAAGCCAACTTTTTCACTCTCCACTTTCACTTTCATCAAGAGGCTTTTGAGTTCCTCTTCACTTTCTGCCATAAGGGTGGTGTCATCTGCATATCTGAGGTGATTGATATTTCTCCCGGCAATCTTGATTCCAGCCTGTGGCGGCTGCGACCGGGGCACTAAGCGCAGATGAGAGGAGCTACCCCACGTCCAAGGTCACAGGCAGAAGCCGGGAGGACCCCATGCCCCAAGGGTGACGGCCAAGAGGAATTAACCCACTTCCGAGGTCAGGGGCAGCGGCCAAGAGTGCCAGGCTGTGATGGCGCAGGAACGGCAGAGAGGAGCTACCCTGGGTTCAAAGTCAGGGGCGGCGGCCACCAGGAGCTACCCCATGCCCCGAACCCGAGGCCAGGGGTGGCGGCTGGGAGGAGCTGCCCCCCATGCCCAACGCCAGGGGTGGCGGCCAGGAGGAGCAACCCCACGTCCAAGGAGCAGTGGCTGCGCAGGCCCAGGAGGACCTAGAGGAGCTATCCCACGTTGAAGGTCAGGAAGGGTGGTGGTGAGGAGATACCCCTCATCCAAGGTAAGGAGCAGCGGCTGCACTTTCCTGGAGCAGCTGTGAAGAGATACCCCACGCTCAAGGTAAGAGAAATCCAAGTAAGACGGTAAGTGTTGCAAGAGGGCATCAGAGGGCAGACACACTGAAACCACACTCACAGAAAACTAGTCGATCTAATCACACTAGGACCACAGCCTTGTCTAACTCAATGAAACTAAGCCATGCCCGTGGTGCAACCCAAGACGGGAGGGTCATGGTGGAGAGATCTGACAGAATGTGGTCCACTGGAGAAGGGAATGGCAAACCACTTCAGTATTCTTGCCTTGAGAACCCCATGAACAGTATGAAAAGGCAAAATGATAGGATACTGAAAGAGGAACTCCCCAGGTCAGTAGGTACCCAATATGCTACTGGAGATCAGTGGAGAAATAACTCCAGAAAGAATGAAGGGATGGAGCCAAAGCAAAAAGAATACCCAGCTGTGGATGTGACTGGTGATAGAAACAAGGTCTGATGCTGTAAAGAGCAATATTGCATAGGAACCTGGAATGTCAGGTCCACGAATCAAGGCAAATTGGAAGTGGTCAAACAAGAGATGGCAAGAGTGAATGTCGACATTCTAGGAATCAGCGAACTAAAATGGACTGGAATGGGTGAATTTAACTCAGATGGCCATTATATCTCCTACTGCGGGCAGGAATCCCTCAGAAGAAATGGAGTAGCCATCATGGTCAAAAAAAGAGTCCGAAATGCAGTACTTGGATGCAATCTCAAAAACGACAGAATGATCTCTGTTCGTTTCCAAGGCAAACCATTCAATATCACAGTAATCCAAGTCTATGCCCCAACCAGTAATGCTGAAGAAGCTGAAGTTGAACGGTTCTATGAAGACCTATAAGACCTTTTAGAACTAACACCCAAAAAAGATGTCCTTTCCATAATAGGGGACTGGAATGCAAAAGTAGGAAGTCAAGAAACACCTGGAGTAACAGGCAAATTTGGCCTTGGAATATGGAATGAAGCAGGGCAAAGACTAATAGAGGTTTGCCAAGAAAATGCACTGGTTATACCAAACACTCTCTTCCAACAACACAAGAAAAGACTCTATACATGGACATCACCAGATGGTCAACACTGAAAAATCAGATTGATTATATTGTTTGCAGCCAAAGATGGAGAAGCACTATACAGTCAGCAAAAACAAGACCGGGAGCTGACTGTGGCTCAGATCATGAACTCCTTATTACCAAATTCAGACTTAAATTGAAGAAAGTAGGGAAAACCACTAGACCATTCAGGTATGACCTAAATCAAATCCCTTATGATTATACAGTGGAAGTGAGAAATAGATTTAAGGGCCTAGATCTGATAGAGTGCCTGAGGAACTATGGACTGAGGTTCATGACACTGTACAGGAGACAGGGATCAAGACCATCCCCATGGAAAAGAAATGCAAAAAAGCAAAATTGCTGTCTGGGGAGGCCTTACAAATAGCTGTGAAGAGAAGCGAAAAGCAAAGGAGAAAAGGAAAGATATAAGCATCTGAATGCAGAGTTCCAAAGAATAGCAAGGAAAGGTAAGAAAGCCTTCCTCAGCGATCAATGCAAAGAAATAAAGGAAAACAACAGAATGGGAAAGACTAGAGATCTCTTAAACATAATTAGAGATACCAAGGGAACATTTTATGCAAAGATGGGCTCGATAAAGGACAGAAATGGTATGGACCTAACAGAAGCAGAAGATATTAAGAAGAGGTGGCAAAAATACACAGAAGAACTGTACAAAAAAGATCTTCACGACCCAGATAAGCACGATGGTGTGATCACTCACCTAGAGCCAGACATCCTAGAATGTGAAGTCAAGTGGGCCTTAGAAAGCATCACTACGAAGAAAGCTAGTGGAGGTGATGGAATTCCAGTTGAGCTATTTCAAATCCTGAAAGATGATGCTGTGAAAGTGCTGCACTCAATATGCCAGCAAATTTGGAAAACTCAGCAGTGGCCACAGGACTGGAAAAGGTCCATTTTCATTCCAATCCCAAAGAAAGGCGATGCCAAAGAATGCTCAAACTACCGCACAATTGCACTCATCTCACATGCTAGTAAAGTACTGCTCAAAATTCTCCAAGCCAGGCTTCAGCAATATGTGAACCGTGAACTTCCTGATGTTCAAGCTGGTTTTAGAAAAGGCAGAGGAACCAGAGATCAAATTGCCAACATCTGCTGGATCATGGAATAGGCAAGAGAGTTCCAGAAAAACATCTATTTCTGCTTTATTGCCTATGCCAAAGCCTTTGACTGTGTGGATCACAATAAACTCTAAAGTAATTAGTCCCCAACTAAAATTAATAAATTTTAAAAATAAATAAATTTAAAATATAAATAAATAAAATAAAGAATCCTCCATCAAAATAAATAAATTTTTAAAAAATTAATTGATCTTGGACAATATGATAGGTGGGAAAAGTTTGTACATGAAAACAAACCCTATAAATTTATCATTTATTTTACCCACCAGAACCCAAGGTCGACTCCCCATGTATATCCAATTCTATTGCACCATCTATAAAACTCTAGTACCCTTTACATATGAATTACTACTCAATAAAGTCTTTCCTTTTATACAAGGACATGAATTGTATATACATTCCTATTATGATGAACTGTTTAGATAATTTTTATTATCTTGGTGTAGAATAAAAACTGTGAGTTCTTGGATACAGTTTTGTTTTACATGAGATTTCCAGGATGATCTGAACTCTTTTGTTACAAATATTTATACTTAGCAAAGCACAATCCCTCTGGTTTATTTTTAAAAGTATGTGAAACTGTAGTTTAAGTACAAGAGATTCTAAAAACTCTAGTTGTTCCATTATTTAGAGTTTCAGTTCATTTTAAACTCCAGTCTTTTCTTAAAATAGCCTGGGTTGATTCTGGAGAAGTAAATAGGTCTTATTAATCTCCTTTACAGTAGACCTGGAGAAGGAAATGGCAACCCACTCCAGTATTCTTGCCTGGAGAATCTCTAGGACAGAAGAGCCTGGAGGGTTACAGTCCATAGGCTGGCAAAGAGTCAGACACGATTGAAGTGACAGCACATTACCATCAGAGGCCATTAACTGTAACTATCAAAAGTAACTAATTAAATTACCTGGGTTAATTTATTATGATTCTGATTTAGTTCTCAATAATAATAAGAAGAAAAGAAAAAAAAAAGCAGGAGCGAGAACAAGATGGCATAGAAGTAGGAGAATATGGAGTATGTCTCTCTCCACAGATACATCAGGAATACACCTTCAGACACAGAAGTGCATGGAGAACACCAGCTAAGAGCAGAAAGGAGTACCCAACCAGCGGAAAAGAATATATCGAACCATACAAAACTCGATAGGAGGAAGGCACTAGAGGGGAAAACAGGAGTGTTCGTAAGACTGGACCTGCCCTCGGTGGGTGGGGGAATGGGGGAACTGAAGTAGGGGTTCCATCCCCACATCGAGGCAATTGTCTGAGTGAGAGGAGAAACATTTAAGACTGAAAGTGAAACAGCTGATCTGCAGCAAACTAAAGGGAATGAGAATCAAACAGTCCTTGCTGCAGTATACCCAGGACAGGGATGCAGGTCCCCTAGAAGGTGCAGTGGCTGGGAGCTGGAGTTTAAGGATTGGGGAGCAATCCCAGGGTGAAGGCTGCTGTTGACTATGGAGAGACAGATTGAGGGGATGTAGGGGAGGAGACTGTGGTGGGAAATGCCTGTGGAAGAAAGCCAGGCAGCCACTGAAGCAAGGCGATACTGCTGAGTCACACATAGGGGTTGGAGCCATCACCATAGCCTCTCTCTCCCCAAAGGCCAGCATGGGCAGCTGAACAGCTGAGAGGCTGGCCCATTAAACGCCTGACACAGGGAACTACAGAGAAGGACCCCACACAGGGTGCCCCTTTAATGCATGATTCACCAATCTACAGACTAAGACCCACATGCAGAGGTGGAAATGAAACCGCAATTGAAACCCAGGGGCAGTGTGTCTAAGGAAGAAGACCCACAACCTTCCCACCATCTGTACAAGCTGTAGCTTAAATCCACACAATCAACTAGCCAGACTCTATGTCTATGGAATATATAAAAGGACATTGAGAACTCCCACAAAAGAAAACACCCTAGTTCTGGTAGCTATGGACATTGGAGGCAAGAACACACAGGAGTAGGACAAGATTAGAATCTGAGATACCCCCACAGAAGGTTCAGAGACCAGCACGTTGTTGGAGGGCATCCTAGGGAGGTGAGGTGGACTGTGACTCCCGCGAGGATAAGGAATCTGACAGTAGTGACTCAAGAAAAACGTTTATTATTCCTATAGTTTGACCTGTTCTGTGGATTCTTTTGGATTTTTGTAAATTTATTTCCCCCCCCCTCAGGCCCCCCCATTGTAGTTGTCGGTTTTATTGGCACTATGAAATCTAATTAAGCTTCTGATTTTGTTTTCTCAGTTTTTTTTTTTTTTTTTTTTTTAAATAAACCTCTGCCTCTATGTTGGGCTTTTGCAGTTCTGTGGAGTTTTCTTTTTCTTTTTTCTTAATTTTAGTTTTTTAAAATTATTATTATTTTTCTACATTTATCCCTTTGTTTGCTTTTCCTACTGTTCTTTTCCCCTTGCAGTTAATCTTTAATGTATATAAATCTTTTTATCTACTTCTATTTAACTTTGCATAGCTATTATTTCTTTCTTTTTGTTCTTTTCATTCCTCTCAATATATTTATTAGTTTTGTTTCATTGCTTTATTCCCCACATCGCACCTTGCTTTAGTTTTTTTTTTTTCCAGTTTGTGTTTTAGTTAATTTTGTTCTTAACTGATAGATATGATTTTTGGTTTCCTTTGTTTCCTGGGTCAATCTATTGCACTTTAGTTTTGTTGGACTGTTTTAATTTTTCTTATGAGTATATATGTGTATGTGTATATTTCATTATTTTAATTATTATTTGCCAGATTTTGTAACTGCCATTTGTCTGGCATTCGTCTTTGGTCTCTTGTTTTTGGATATTTGTTTTAATCTTACTTAATGCCATAACATACCACTTGTGATATCTTTGTTCTTGACCAAAGATCAGGTACTGAGCCTTTGGAGTGGGAGCACTGACTCCAAGACCTTAGACTATGAGAGAACTAACCCTGGGGAGTATTGAATAATGAGAACGCACACAAAGGAAATCACTTGAATACAAGACCCAGGACCACCCAACCACCAGTAGAACCCTGTGCAGGATGCCTCATCTAAACAACAAACAAAACAAAAATACAAACCAAATCATAACCAGACAGGATTACCACCTCACTCAGCCTTGCCCATCAAAGGAAAAACAACAACAACAAAAAAAGAAAAAACCCAGCACAAATCTCACCCTCTATGATGCTTACACAAACCACTGAACCAACCTTAAGAGGGCAGAAACCAAAAGGAAGAAAGGATTCAGTCTTGAAACCTGGGAAAAGGAGACCTCAAACACAATAAGTTAAAAAAAAAAAAAAAAAAGGCTGAGAAATACTACACAAATGAAGGAACAAACTAGAAACACAAAAGTCCAAATAAATGAAGAGGAAATAGGCAAACTACCTGAAAAAAATTCAGAATAATCATAGTAAAGATGATCAAAAACCTTGAAAACAGAATGGAGAAAAGGCAAAAATCAATTAACATAGACCTAGAATAATTAAAGAATAAACACATGGAGACAACACAATTACTGAAAATAAAAATACTCTAGAAGGAATCAATAGCAGAATATCTGAAGCAGAAGAACAAATCAAGTGAGCTGGAGGATAAAATGGTGGAAATAACTTCTGAAGAGCAGCATATAGTAAAATGAATTAAAAGAACTGAGGATAATCTCAGAGACCTCTGGGACAATATCAAATGCAACAACATTCAAATTATGGGGGTTCCAGAAAAAGAAGGGTATGAGAAAATCTTTTAAGAGATTATAGTTGGAAATTTCCCCAGCATGGAAAAGGAAATAGTCAATCAAGTCCAAGAGGTGCAAAGAGTCCGATACAGGATAAACCCAAGGAGAAATACACCAACACACAGACTAACCAAACTAACAAAGGTTACACACAAAGAAAGAATATTAAAAACATCAAGGGAAAAGCAACAACTAACATATAAGGCAAACCCCATACGTTTAACAGATGATCATTCAGCAGAAACTTTGCAGGCCAGAAGGGAATGGTGGATATATTTAAAATACTGAAAGGGGAAAACCTACAACCAAGATTACTCTACTTGGCAAGGATCTCATTCAAAATTTAGGGAGAAATCAAAAGCTTTTCAGAAAAGCAAAAGTTAAGAGAATTCAGTACCACCAAACTAGCTTTACAAAAAATGTTAATGGGACTTATGTAGTCAAGAAATAGAAGAAAAAGATCTACAAAATCAAATCTGAAGCAATTAAGAAAATGGCAACAGGAACATATATGTCAATAATTATTTTAAATGTAAATGGAATAAATGCTCCAACCAAAAGACACAGACTGGCTGAATGGATACAAAAACAAGACCCATATATATGCTGTCTACAAGAAAGCCACTTCAGACAGACCTCAAGACACATATGGACTGAAAGTGAGTGGATGGAAAATATATATTCCATGCAAGTGAGAAGCAAAAGAAAGCTGGAGTAGCTATCCTCATATCAGACAAAATAGACTTTAATATAAAGAATATTACAAGAGATAAGGAAGGACACTACATGTCTTCCCCCCTGGATCCAGGGGGAAGACATACCAACCAAGAGGAAGACATACCAATCCAAGAGGAAGACACACCAATTGTAAATATCTATGCACCTATCTCAATATAGGAGCACCTCAATACATAAGACAAACACTAACAGACATAAAAGGAGAAATTGACAGTAACATAATAATAGTAGGAGACTTTAACACCCCACTCACACCAATGGACAGATCATCAAAACAGAAAATTAATGAAGATTCACAAAATTTTCCTGTTGTCTTAAAGGCTACATTAGATCAGATGGATCTCACTGATATCTTCAGGACATTCCATTCAAATGCAGAAGAATACACCTTCTTCTCAAGTGCATGTGGAACATTCTCCAGGATAGACCACATCTTGGGTCACAAATCAAACCTCAGTAAATTTAGGGAAATTGAAACTGTATCAAACATCCTTTCTGACCAAAACACTGAGATAGGATATCAATTACAATTTTAAAAACTGTAAAAAACACAAACACAGGGAGATTAAACAATATGTCTCTAAATAACCAACAGGTTACTGAAGAAATCCAAAGGGAAATCAAAAAGTTTCTAGAAACAAATGACAATGAAAACATGACAACTCAAAACCTATGGAATGCAGCAAAAGCAATTCTAAGAGGGAAGTTTATAGCAATACAATCCTACCTCAAGAAACAACAAAATAGACAACTGAACTTTACACCTAAAACAACTGGAAAAAGAACAAAAAACCTCCCAAAGTTAGTGGAAGGAAAAAAATCATAAATATCCAAGCAGAAAGAAATGAAAAAAAAAAAAAGACACAATAGCAAAGATTAATAAAACTAAAAGCTTGTTCTTTGAGAAGATAAACAAAAATAACATCCTTCAGCTAGACTAATCAAGAAAAAAAGAGAGAAGAATCAAATCAACAAAATTAGAAATGAAAAAGGAGAGGTTACAGCAGACAATGCAGAAATATGAAGGATTATAGGAGACTATTACGAACAACTATATGGCAATAAAATGGATAACCTGGAGGAAATGGACAGATACTTAGAAAAGTTCAATCCTCCAAGACTGAACAAGGAAGAAATAGAAATTATAAACAACCCAATTACAAGCAGTGAAATTGAAGCTGTGATCAAAAATTTCCCAAAAAACAAAAGCCCAGGACCAGATGATTTCACAGGAGAATTCTATTTTAAACATTTAGAGAACAGCTAATGCCTATCCTTCTAAAACTCTTTCAAAATATTGCAAAGGAAGGAACCCTTCCAAACTCATTCTATGAGGCCACCATCACCCTGACACCAAAACCAGACAAAGGCAATGCAAAAAAGAAAACTACAGGACAATATCACTGATGAACATAGATGCAAAAATCCTCAACAAAATTTTAGCAAACAGATTTCAGCAACACATCAAAAATCTCATAGACCATAATCAAGTTGAGTTTATTCCAGGGACTGAACAATTCTTTAATGTGATACACTATATTAACAAATCGAAAGATAAAAATCATATGATTATCTCAATAGATGCAGAAAAAGCCTTTGACAAAATTTAGCACCCATTTATAATTAAAACTTTTCAAAAATGGGCATAGAAGGAACCTACCTCAACATAGTAGAAGCCATATATGATAAGCCTACAGCAAACGTTATTCTCAATCATGAAAAACTGAAAGCATTCTCCCTAAGATCAGGACCAAGACAAGAGTGTCCACTTTCACCACTATTACTCAACATAGTTTTGGAAGTCCTAGCTCCAGAAATCAGAGAAGAAAAAGAAATAAAAGGAATCCAGATTGAAAAAGAAGTAAAGCTCTCATTGTTTGCGGATAACATGATACTGTACATAGAAAACCCTTCAGACAGTATCAGAAACCTGCTAGAGTTAATAAGTGAGTAGAGGAAACTTGCAGGATACAAAATCAATACACAGAAATCACTTGCATTTCTATATATTTACAATGAGAAATCAGAAAGAGAAATTAAAGAATCAATCCCAATCACCAGTGCAATGAAAAGAATGAAATATCTAGCAATAAACTTAGCTAAGGGGACAAAAAACTGTACGCAGAAAATTATAAGACACTGATGAAAGAAATCAAAGATGACATAAATAGATGGATAGATAGTCCATGTTTCTGGGTAGGAAGAATCAATGTTATGAAAACAACTATACCACCAAATTGAAAAAGCAAGAGAGTTCCAGAAAAATATCTATTTCTGCTTTATTGACTATGTCAAAGCCTTTGACTGTGTGGATCACAATAAACTGTGGAAAATTCTTCAAGAGATGGGAATACCAGACCTCCTGACCTGCCTCTTGAGAAATCTATATGCAGGTCAGGAAGCAACAGTTAGAACTGGACATGGAACAACAGACTGGTTCCAAATAGGAAAAGGAGTACGTCAAGGCTGTATATTGTCACCCTGCTTATTTAACTTCTATGCAGAGTACATCATGAGAAACATTGGGCTGGAAGAAGCACAAGCTGGAATCAAGATTGCTGGGAGAAATATCAATAACCTCAGATATGCAGATGACACCACCCTTATGGCAGAAAGTGAAGAGGAACTAAAAAGCCTCTTGATGAAAGTGAAAGAGGAGAGTGAAAAAATTGGCTTAAAGCTCAACATTCAGAAAACAAAGATCATGCATCTGGTCCCATCACTTCATGGGAAAAAGATGGGGAAACAGTGGAAACAGTGTCAGACTTTATTTTGGGGGGCTCCAAAATCACTGAAGATGGTGACTGCAGCCATGAAATTAAAAGACGCTTACTCCTTGGAAGGAAAGTTATGACCAACCTAGATAGCATATTGAAAAGCAGAGACATTACTTTGCCAACAAAGGTCCGTCTAGTCAAGGCTATGGTTTTTCCCGTGGTCATGTATGGATGTGAGAGTTGGACTGTGAAGAAGGCTGAGTGCCAAAGAATTGATGCTTTTGAACTGTGGTGTTGGAGAAGACTCCTGAGAGCCCCTTGGACTGCAAGGAGATCCAACCAGTCCATTCTGAAGGAGATCAGCTCTGGATCCTCTTTGGAGGGAATGATGCTAAAGCTGAAGCTCCAGTACTTTGGCCACCTCATGTGAAGAGTTGACTCATTGTAAAAGACTCTGATGCTGGGAGGGATTGGGGGCAGGAGGAGAAGGGGACAACAGAGGATGAGCTGGCTGGATGGCATCACCGACTCGATGGACATGAGTTTGAGTGAACTCTGGGAGTTGGTGATGGATAGGGAGGCCTGGCGTGCTGTGATTCATGGGGTTGCAAAGAGTTGGACACGACTGAGCGACTGAACTGAACTGAACTGATATTACCAAATGCAATCTACAGATTCAATCCGATCCCTATCAAATTACCAATGGCATTTTACACAGAACTAGCCAAAGAATTGATGCTTTTGAACTGTGGTGTTGGAGAAGACTCTTGCGAGTCCCTTGGACTGCAAAGAGATCCAACCAGTCCATTCTAAAGGAGATCAGTTGTGGGTGTTCCTTGGAAGGAATGATGCTTAAGCTGAAACTCCAGTACTTTGGCCACCTCATGAGAAGAGTTGAGTCATTGGAAAAGACTCTGATGATGGGAGGGATTGGGGGCAGGAGGAGAAGGGCACAACAGAGGATGAGATGGCTGGATGGCATCACTGACTCGATGGAGGTGAGTTTGAGTGAACTCTGGGAGTTGGTGATGGACAGGGAGGCCTGGCATGCTGCAGTTCATGGGGTCGCAAAGAGTCAGACACGACTGAGTGACTGAACTGAACTGAACTGAGAACAAAAAAAATCACAATTCATATGAAAACACAAAAGACCATGAATAGCCAAAGCAGTCAAGAAAGAAGACTGAGCTGGAGGAATCAACGTTCAGACAACCTTCTTGACTTCAGACTATACTACCAAGGTGCAATCATCAAGAGTATATGGTACTGGCACAAAAATAGAAATATAGACCAATGGAACAAGATAGAAAGCCCAAAAATAAACTCATGCCAGTGGGTACCTTATTTGACAATGGAGGCAAGAATATACAATGGGGCAAAGACAGCCTCTTCTATAAACGGTGTTGCGAAAACTGGACATGTAAAAGAATGAAATTAGAGCACTTCCTAATACCATACACAAATATAAACCAAAATAGATTGAAGACCTAAATGTAAGACCAGAAACTATAAAACTCTAGAGGAAAATATAGACAGAACACTAAGTGACATAAATCAAAGCAAGAGGAGGTGGTCCTAAGATTGTGGAGGAATAGGACGGGGAGACCACTTTCTGCCCCACAAATTCATCAAAAAAAAAAACATTTGAGCGCCGAGAAAATTCCACAGAACAACTTCTGAATGCTGGCAGAGGACATCAGGCACCCAGAAAAGCAGCCCATTGTCTTCGAAAGGAGGTAGGACAAAATATAAAATATAAAAAGGGAGACAAAAGAGGTAGGGATGGAGATCCGTCCTGGGAAGGGAGTCCTAAAAAAAGAGAGAAGTTTCCAAACACCAGGAAACACTCTCTCCGGTGGGTCTGTGGCAAGCCTTGGAATCTCAGAGGGCAAGATAACCAGGAGGAAAAATAAATAAATAATTAAAACCCACAGATTACGTGCCTAACAGCAACTTCCAGCGGTGCAACAGCCCAGATGCTCGCATCCCCCACTAGCAAGTGGGGGAGGGACAGGGAGGAGCGGGCTGCGTTGCTTAGGGTAAGGACCGGCCCTGAATGCCCTGAGGGCAATCTGAGGGAACTAGCTTGAGATAGCAATCCAGACTATCAGATGGCTCTCCCGCGAACCTGCAAAAAGCCCTAACCATGGCCAGGCACGCTCACAGAACAAAGGACTGAGCAGAGCTAACTGGCTGCGGACCAGCCCATCCCCCACCAGAGACAGGCAGGAAAGGGCAGCCAGAGCTGGAAGGGGACAATCACGGCCCCAGAGAGGCATCCTATACCAAACTGCAAGCAGACTTTGTTGCTAACCAAGTCTTCTTGGGATTCTGGACGGTCAACATCCGCCAGGAGGGTCGCAGCCAGAGATCAGCTTCCCAGAAGTGATACATGGCACACCTGAGAAGGCACACCCCTTGTACAACCAGAAAACCCAGCGGCTGGGATGGGGGAGGGGATACGTTGCAGCCTTCAACTGGGGGCGACTACGCGTGCCAAGGACCTGGTCACCTGAGCTGCTTGGACCTGGGACGGAAGCAAAACGCAGGCCCAACCAAGTCTGAGCCTTTGTGGAGTACCCCAGAACCTGAATGGCTTAGACCTGGGAAGTGCAGGCAAACCAGGGCCCGCATCAGACAGTTCCCGGCAGAGCAACTTAGAGTCTGAGCAGTGTAGACTGGGAAGCACACACGCCATGAGCAGGGGCAAACCCAGTGTGGCTGAATCAGTGTGAACACACACCAGTGATATTTGTTTGCAGTGTTCCTCCCTCCCCAAACCACGACTGAACAAGCGAGCCTAAAAAAAAAAAAAAAAAAAATGACCACCACAGCGCCCCTTGTGTCAGGGTGGAAATTAGACACTGAAGAGACCAGCAAATAGAAGAAACTAAAATAAACAGAGGGGACTGCTTTGGAAGTGACAGGTGCAATAGATTAAAACCCTGTAGTTAGCACCGACTACATAGAAAGGGGCCTATAGACCATGAGAAGTACAAGCCAGACCAAGGAACTATCTGAAAATGAACTGACCCCACACTGTCCACAACAGCTTCAGAGAAAGTCTTAGATATATTTTTACTATTGCCATTTTTTAAATAAAAAAATTATTTTATTTATTTATTTTGGTTATTTTTAAGTCCCCATTACTCCTTTAATCTTCATTTTTATAACCTACTATTACTTTACACAAAAAAAAGACCCTATTTTTAAAGCAAGCTTCATGTACATATAGTTTATAATTTCTGTGACTTTGTGTTTTTTGTTTGTTTTATTGGTTTTTTTTTTTTTTTTAATACTGTATTTTTGAGAATCTAACCTCTGTCAAGATTTTTAATCTTTGCTTTTTGGTATTTGTTATCAACTTTGTACCTTTAAGAACCCAATCTTCAATACCCATTTTTGCTTGGGAGTGAGATCTCTGGCCTGATGGCTTTCTCTCCCTTTTGACTCTCCATTTTCTCCACCAGGTCGCCTCTATCTCCCCCTGCCCTTTTCTTCTCTACCCAACTCGGTGAATCTCCTTGTGTGTTCCAGGCTGTGGAGAACACTTAGGGAATTGATTACTGGCTGAATCTGTCTCTCTCCTTTTGATTCCCCCTTTTATCCTCCTGGCCACCTCTGTCTCCTTCCTCCCTCTTCTATTCTCTGTGTAACTCCATGAACATCTCTGAGGTATCCAGACTGTGGAGAGCACATAAGGAAGTAATTACTGGCTAGCTTGCTCTCTCCCCTTTTGATTCCCCCTCTTCTCCTCCTGGTCACTTCTATCTCCCTCCTCCCTCTTCTCTTCTCCATGTAACTCTGTGTACCTCTCCAGGTGTCCCTCACTGTGGAGAAACTTCATCATTAACCTAGATGTTTTTTTATCATCAGTGCTGTATAGATGGAGAAGTCTTGAGGCTACTGTAAGAATAAGACTGAAAACCAGAGACAGAAGGCTTAAGTTCAAATCCTGAGAACACCAGAGAACTCCTGAATCCAGGGAACATTAATTGATAGGAGCTCCTCAAACGCCTCCATACCTACACTGAAACCAAGCACCACCCAAAGGCCAACAAGCTACAGAGCAAGACATACCATGCAAATTCTCCAGCAACACAGGAACATAACCCTGAGCCTCAATATACAGGCTGACCAAAGTCACACCAAACCCACTGACATCTCAAAACTTATTACTGGACACTTCATTGCACTCCAGAAGGAAGAAATCCAGCTCCACCCACCAGAACACTGACACAAGCTTCCCTAACCAGAAAACCTTGACAAGCCACCCGTCCAACCCCACCCACAGCGAGGAACCTCCACAATAAAGAGGAACCACCAACTGCCAGAATACAAAAGGCCACCCCAAACACAGCAATATAAACAAGATGAAAAGGCAGAGAAATACCCAGAAGGTAAAGGAACAGGATAAATGCCCACTAAACCAAACAAAAGAGGAAGAGATAGGGAATCTATCTGATAAAAAATTCAAAATAATGATACTGAAAATGATCGAAAATCTTGAAAAAAAAATTGGAGTTACGGATAAATAGCCTGGAGACAAGGATCGAGAAGATATAAGAAAGGTTTAACAAGGACCTAGAAGAAATAAAAGAGAGTCAATATATAGTGAATAATGCAATAAATGAGATTAAAAAAAAAAACACTGTAGAGGGAATTGACAGTAGAATAACGGAGGCAGAAGATAGGATAAGTGAGGTAGAAGATAGAATGGTAGAAATAAATGAAACAGAGAAGAAAAAAGAATTAAGAGCAATGAGGACAAGCTCAGAGACCTCTGGGACAATGTTAAATGCTCCAACATTCTAATCATAGGAGTCCCAGAAGAAGAAGACAAAAAGAAAGACCCTGAGAAAATACTGGAGGAGATAATAGTTGAAAACTTCCCTAAAATGGGGAAGGAAATAATCACCCAAGTCCAAGAAACCCAGAGAGTCCCAAACAGGATAAACACAAGGTGAAACACCCCAAGACACATAGTAATCAAATTAACAAAGATCAAACACAAAGAACAAATACTAAAAGCAGCAAGGGAAAAACAACAAATAACACACAAGGGGGTTTCCATAAGGATAACAGCTGATCTTTCAATAGAAACTCTTCAGGCCAGGAGGGAATGGCAGAACATACTTAAAGTGATGAAAGAAAATAACCTACAGCCCAGATTACTGTACCCAGCAAGGATCTCATTCAAATATGAAGGAGAAATCAAAAGCTTTACAGACAAGCAAAATCTGAGAGAATTCAGCACTACCAAAATAGCTCTCCAACAAATGCTAAAGGGTCTTCTCTAGACAAGAAACACAGAAAGGGTGTATAAACTCAAACCCAAAACAACAAAGTTAATGGCAATGGGATCATACTTATCAGTAATTACCTTAAATGTAAATGGGTTGAATGCCCCAACCATAAGACAAAGACTGGCTGAATGGATACAAAAACAAGACCCCTATATATGTTGTATACAAGAGACCCACCTCAAAACAAGGGACACATACAGACTGAAAGTGAAGGGCTGGAAAAAGATATTCCATGCAAATAGAGACCAAAAGAAAGCAGAGGTAACAATACTCATATCAGATAAAATAGACTTTAAAACAAAGGCTGTCATTAAAAAGAATACATTTGAATCAGTTCTAATGAGGTGGATGAAACTGGAGCCTATTATACAGAGTGAAGTAAGCCAGAAGGAAAAACACCAATACAGTATACTAACGCATATATATGGAATTTAGAAAGATGGTAACGATAACCCTGTATACGAGACAGCAAAAGAGACACTGATGTATAGAACAGTCTTATGGACTCTGTGGGAGAGGGAGAGGGTGGGAAGATTTGGGAGAATGGCATTGAAACATGTGAAACATCATGTATGAAACGAGATGCCAGTCCAGGTTCAATGCACGATGCTGGATGCTTGGGGCTGGTGCACTGGAACGACCCAGAGGGATGGTGTGGGGAGGGAGGAGGGAGGAGGGTTCAGGATGGGGAACACATGTATACTAATTAAATAATTTTCTATTAAAGAAAAAAAAAAAAGAAAAAAAAATAAAACAAAGGCTGTGAAAAGAGCCAAAGAGGGACACTACATAATGATCAAAGGATCAATCTAAGAAGAAGATATAACAGTCATAAATATATATGAACCCAACATAGGAGCACCACAATATGTAAGACAAGTGCTAACAAGTATGAGAGGGGAAATTAACAATAACACAATAATAGTGGGAGACTTTAATACCCCACTCACACCTATGGATAGATCAACTAAACAAAAAATTAACAAGGAAACACAAACTTTAAATGATACAATAGACCAGTTAGACCTAATTGATATCTATAGGACATTTCACCCCAAAACAATGAATTTCACCTTTTTCTCAAGGACACATGGAACCTTCTCCAGGATAGATCACATCCTGGGCCATAAATCTAGTCTTGGTAAATTCAAAAAAATTGAAATCATTCCAAGCATCTTTTCTGATCACAATGCAGTAAGATTAGATCTCAATTACAGGACAAAAATATTAAAAATCCCAACATATGGAGTTTGAACAACACGCTGCTGAATAACCAACAAATCACAGAAGAAATCAAAAAAGAAATAAAAATATGCATAGAAACGAATGAAAACACAACAACCCAAAACCTATGGGACACTGTAAAAGCAGTACTAAGGGAAAGGTTCATAGCAATACAGGCTTAACTCAAGAAACAAGAAAAAAGTCAAATAAATAACCTATCTCTACACCTAAAGCAACTAGAAAAGGAAGAAATGAAGAACCCCAGGGTTAGTAGAAGGAAAGAAATCTTAAAAATTAGGGTAGAAATAAATGCAAAAGAAACAAAAGAGACCATAGCAAAAACCAACAAAGCCAAAAGCTTGTTCTTTGAGAAGATCAATAAAATTGACAAACCATTAGCCAGACTCATCAAGAAACAAAGGGAGAAGAATCAAATCAACAAATTTAGAAACGAAAATGGAGAGATCACAACAGACAACACAGAAATACAAAGGATCATAAGAGACTATTATCAGCAGCTATATGCAAATAAAATGGACAACGTGGAAGAAATGGACAAATTCTTAGAAAAATACAACTTTCCAAAACTGAACCAGGAAGAAATAGAAAATCTTAACAGACCTATGATAAGCACAGGAATTGAAACTGTAATCAGAAATCTTCCAACAAACAAAAGCCCAGTACCAGACGGCTTCACAGCTGAATTCTACCAAAAATTTGGAGAAGAGCTAGCACCTATCCTACTCAAGCTCTTCCAGAAAATTCCAGAGGAAGATAAACTTCCAAACTCATTCTAGGAGGCCACCATCACCCTAATACCAAAACCGGATGAAGATGCCACAAAAAAAGAAAACTACAGGCCAATATCACTGATAAACATAGATGCAAAAATCCTTAACAAAATTCTAGCAAACAATCCAACAACATATTAAAAAGATCATACATCATGACCAAGTGGGCTTTATCCCAGGGGTGCAAGGATTCTTCAATATCTGCAAATCAATCAATGTAATATACCACATTAACAAATTGAAAAATAAAATAAAAGCCATATGGCTATCTCAATAGATGCACAGAAAGCCTTTGACAAAATTCAACATCCATTTATGATTAAAAAAAAAAAAAAAAAAACCCCTCCAGAAAGCAGGAATAGAAGGAACATACCTCAACATAATAAAAGCTATATATGACAAACTATCAGCAAACGTTATCCTCAATGGTGAAAAATTGAAAGCATTTCCCCTAAAGTCAGGAACAAGACAGGGGTGCCCACTCTCACCACTATTATTCAACATAAACATAGTTTTGCAAGTTTTGGCCACAGCAATCAAAGCAGAAAATGAAATAAAAGGAATCCAGATTGGAAAAGAAGAAGTAAAACTCTCACTGTTTTCAGATAACATGATCCTCTACATAGAAAACCCTAAAGACTCCACCAGAAAATTACTAAAGCTAATCAATGAATACAGTGAAGTTGCAGGATATAAAATCAACGCACAGAAATCCCTTGCATTCTTATACACTAACAATGAGAGAACAGAAAGAGAAATTAAGGAAACAATTCCATTCACCATTGCAATGAAAAGAATAAAATACTTAGGAATATATCTACCTAAAGAAACAAAAGACCTATATATAGATAACTATAAAACACTGGTGAAAAAAATCAAAGAGGACACAAATAGATGGAGAAATATACTGTGTTCATGGATTGGAAGATATAATATAGTGAAAATGAGTATACTACCCAAAGCAATCTATAGATTCAATGCAATCCCTATCAAGCTACCAACGATATTTTTCAGAGAACTGGAACAAATAATTTCACAATTTGTATGGAAATACAAAAAAACCTTGAATAGCCAAAGCAATCTTGAGAAAGAAGAATGGAACTGGAGGAATCAACCTGTCTGACTTCAGTCTCTACTACAAAGCCATAGTCATCAAGATAGTATGGTACTGGCAGAAAGACAGAAATATAGATCAATGGAACAAAACAGAAAGCCAGAGATAAATCCACACACATATGGACACCTTATCTTTGACAAAAGAGGCAAGACTATACAATGGAGAAAAGACAATCTCTTTAACAAGTGGTGCTGGGAAAACAGGTCAACCACTTGTAAAAGAATGAAACTAGAGCACTGTCTAACACCATACACAAAAATAAACTCAAAATGGATTAAAGACCTAAACGTAACACCAGAAACTATAAAACTCCTAGAGGAAAACATAGGCAAAACACTCTCCGACATAAACCACAGCAGGATCCTCTATGACCCACCTCCCAGATTATTGGAAATAAAAGCAAAAATAAACAAATGGGACCTAATTAAAATTAAAAGCTTCTGCACAACAAAGGAAACTATAGGCAAGGTGAAAAGACAGCCTTCAGAATGGGAGAAAATAATAGCAAATGAAGCAATGGACAAAGAATCTCAAAAATATACAAGCAACTCCTGCAGCTCAATTCCAGAAAAATAAACGACCCAATCAACAAATGGGCCAAAGAACTAAATGGACATTTCTCCAAAGAAGACATACAGATGGCTAACAAACACATGAAAAGATGCTCAACATCACTCATTATCAGAGAAATGCAAATCAAAATCACAATGTGGTACTATTTCATGCCAGTCAGAATGGCTGCGATCCAAAAGTCTACAAGCAAGAAATGCTGGAGAGGGTATGGAGAAAAGGGAACCCTCTTACACTGTTGGTGGGAATGCAAACTAGTACAGCCACTATGGAGAACAGTGTGGAGATTCCTTAAAAAACTGGAAATAGAACTGCCTTATGACCCAGCAATCCCACAGCTGGGCATACACACTGAGGAAAACAGAATTGAAAGAGACACATGTACCCCAATGTTCATTGCAGTACTGTTTATAATAGCCAGGACATGGAAGCAACCTAGATGTCCATCAGCAGATGAATGGATAAGAAAGCTGTGGTACATACACACAATGGAATATTACTCAGCCATTAAAAAGAATACATTTGAATCAGTTCTAATGAGGTGGATGAAACTGGAGCCTATTATACAGAGTAAAGTAAGCCAGAAAGGAAACACCAATACAGTATACTAATGCATATATATGGAATTTAGAAAGAAGATAACGATAACCCTGTATGTGAGACAGCAAAAGAGACACAGATGTATTGAACAGTCTTTTGGACTCTGTGGGAGAGGGCTAGGGAGGGATGATATGGGAGAATGGCACTGAAACATGTAAAATATCATATGTGAAACAAATCACCAGTCCAGGTTTGATGCATGATACAGGATGCTCGGGGCTGGTGCACTGGGATGACCCAGAGGGATGGGATGGGGAGGGAAGTGGAAGGGGAGTTCAGGATGGGGAACACATGTACACTCATGGTGGATTCAAGTCAATGTATGGCAAAACCAATACAATATTGTAAAGTAAAATTAATTAATTAATTAATTAAAAAATAAAGTGAGGCACTATATACATTAAAAAAAAAAATCAAAACAAGATTCTCTATGACCCACCTCCTAGAGTAATGGAAATAAAAACAAAAGTAAACAAGTGGGACCTGATTAAACTTAAAAGCTTTTGCACAGCAAAGGAAACTATAAGTAAGGTGAAAAGCCAACCCTCAGATTGGGAGAAAATAATAGCAACTGAAAAAACTGACAAAGGATTAATTTCCAAAATATGCAAGCAGCTCATACAACTCAATACCAAAAAAGCAAACAACCCAATCAAAAAGTGGGTAACAGACCTAAATAGCCATTTCTCCAAAGAAGACATACAGAAGGCTAATAAACACTTGAAAAGATGCTCAACATTACTTATTATTAGAGAAATGCAAATCAAAATTAGAATGAAATATTACCTCACACCAGTCAGAATGGCCATCATCAAAAGTCTACAACAATAAATGCTGGAAAGGGTGTGGAGAAAAAGGATTGTTCTTGCACTGTTGATGGGAATGTAAATTGATGCAGTCATGATGGAAGATGGTATGAAGATTCCTTAAAAAGCTAGGAGTAAAACCACCATGTGACCCAGCAATCCCACTCCTAGGCATATTCCCTGAGGAAATCAAAACTGAAAGAGACACATGTATCCCATTATTCATTACAGAGCTATTTACAATAGCTAAAACATGAAAGCAATCTAGATGTCCATTGACAGATGAATAGATAAAGAAGTGGTACATATACACAATGGAATATTACTCAGCCATAAAAAGGAATGCATTTAAGTCAGTTCTAATGAGGTGGATGAACCTAGAGCCTATTATCCAGAGTGAAGTAAGTCAGATAGAGAAAGATAAATATCATATTACAACCCATATATACAGAATCTAGAAAAATGGTAATGAAGAGTTTATTTGCAGGTCATCAGTGGAGAAACAGACATAGAGTATAGACTTATGGTCATGGGAGAGGGGAGGAGATGGTGAGAGGGTGATATGTATGATGAGAGTAACATGGAAATTTACATTACCATATGTAAAATAGATAGCCAGTGGGAATTTGCTGTATGCTCTTTATCAACCTAGAGGGGTGGGATGGGGAGGGAGATGGGTGGGAGCTTCAGAAGGGAGAGGATGTATGTATACCTATGACTGATCCATGTTGAGGTGTGACAGAAAACAACAAAATTCTGTAAAGCAATTATCGTTCTTTTAAAAAACAAACACTTTTATTTTTAAAAAGCCATTGTTTCCTCTGTCCATATATTTCTTTTCTCAAGACACATAAGATGATAAAGTATCTACTAAGCCACATCTCAGCCTCCAAGTTGATTCCTCAGTGTGGGACTGTATGCAATTTGTCTGCTTTAGAGAAATGATTCCAGTGTATTATTGTTTTGAGTTACTTGGCCCATTGTGAAAATTCAATAAATGCTTTAAAAATTAATAAACCAAAACATCAATTAAGTAGAATCAGGAGAACAGATGGAGGGGTTCTCACACCCTACGACAACTTCCAAAACCAAAAGGAAGAAGAAAAACTTCCCTGCTTCCAATGAAAAGACTGGCAAGGACTCAGTCTGTGAAGAGCCATGGACGCTTTGTTACTGAAGTCTCCCACTCTCCTTTCCCCTCTTTATAAATGCATTCTTCTTCTCTTGCCCTGAAGGACTTGCACATGGTTCACCAAGGGTGCAGACCCTGAATTGCAATTCTCTGCTGGTCCCAAATGAACCCATCTTTGCTGGAAAAGTATTTGGTTATTGTTTTAGATCAATTTGTTAACAAAATTGAGGGTTATCTTTTTTAAGAGTAAGAGAACAGTAAAAGGTAGCTTGAGTCCACCTCTATTCTCAATGCTGAGGATACAAAAATAAGAATACATTCTCCTCTCAAGGAACTCAGCTGCTGATGGGGAAAATAAATGCATTTCAGAGAGGAGAGAGCTCTACTAGGGGAATGCTCAAAGGTTATAAGACTGAGCAAATGACTATGACTGGGAGAGGAGGAAGTCTTTGGAGAGGAGATGATATTTAAACAGAAGTGAAGTTCAAGTCTGTTAGGCAGACAAAGGAGGGAAAGTGTGTATCTGGCAGGAAGAAAAGAAACCAGAGATGAAATGGTACAGCATACCCTCCATGAGCCTTGAAAGCCTCGATGAGGCTGAAGCACAGAGGAAGTGGTGGGACATTAGGTGGAGAGAAGGCAGGGATCACTCTGAATTGTGCTAAGGGACCAGGCCCATACCTTTAGGTTTTACCTTGAGGGAGGTGAGAACCAGGGGAGGACATTATGCAGAAAAATGACCTACTTAGTAGGGCCTCAGTGGCAGCAGGGAGGAGAAGAGAGGGGAGAGTTGAGAGGATGGACAGAGCGGTAGATAGTGCCTCTGTTTATTCATACCACATCCTGTTTCATCAAAGACTTAATCAGGGTAGTTAAAGTCCCATAACTTTTCCTCTGTCCTTGATTCAGCCCATCCCAACTTCAAAGTTGTTAAAGATGTGAGGAGAGTGAAGAAGTAGAGGAGAAGGGGAACAGGAGTTGGGAGGTAAGAAAGAAGGAGGAAGACTAAAAATATTAAGAAAAATCAGGAGTGGAAGACTGTGAGCCCTCAGGGACCCACTAATGCAGTGATATCAGGACACAGGTTCAGTGAGCCTGTGGTGCCCTTGGCCTCTCCCTCATGAGCCAGGATGCCTCCATGCTTCATTATGGTGTGTGTCCTCACACATCTCATTCAAGGGCTGGAGGTGACGATACGTTTGGGGGAAGTCTCTTCTGCATATCTTGCCTGTAATCATGGAGCAGAAACCCTCTCCAGAAGCTCCTTGGCTAATACATTTTTTGTTGAAATTTTCAATCCTGGATCAGATACACACATCAGGAAGCCTTGCTTCTAAATGTTTTAGGAAAGTGCACAATTTTGGGGGTGGGGACAAACAAAGGGGAAGTGGCTAAGAATGGCTTTGGGTAGACCCAAAAAAACAAGACTATCATTTTATAAAGCACCCCAAAAAACAAGACTATCGTCTTATAAAGCACCCCCCAAAAACAAGACCATCGTCTTATAATGCACTATCATGGACTGAACATGATGGACCAGAGGCAACAGTAGGTGGACAGAGATGCAAAGTCTGTCTTATACAGAAAAACTCTTAACAGCAGAGGTCATGTACTCAAATGCAAGTAATGTAAATAAGAGAAGATGGTCAGGTAAGAATTTACTCTCTAAAGAAGTACTGGGACCCATCATTCTCCCAAAATTGAGTTAAATTTGAGTATTCAACTCAAGGTAAGAAGACAGGAAAGCAGGATTTTTATTTGCAGAAACAGTAGCTCCAGAAAAATGTACCTCCATGTTTTGGCATTTGGGCGACTTCCAGTAAACGGCTGATATTCACCTGAGCTCCTAAAATGAAGTCTGAAAGTTTTAACATAAAGAGAGGTACAAATTTGTGTTTTACTGCCTTGCTCTTGAGTGTAGGTAGCCATGGATCAACAGGGATTAAGGAAGGCCACTAACACAAAAGGAAAAAACCAAATAAATAGGAAAATGAATGAGAAGCAAAACCAAAATGACATAGGAAACAGAAAAAAAGTTTATATAGCTAACGTCTGTTGAGAGAAGAAAGAAGATATAACATCCATAAAATAAGGACATGAAAAAATAAGGTATGAAAAAATTATGGAACAAAAAAGAATTCTTGGGAATTAAAATATGTTTTCAGAAATGAAAACTTTAGTAGAGAGTTGGAAAGTAGCATTGAGGAATTTTCTTCTGAATGTAGAATGAAAATACAATTACTTAGGGTGTCCTCAAGATGGGGCCCAGAAAGGGTAGTTAGAGTCTGAGTGTCCTTTTGGAGCTACCCACTGCGGTGTTAACTCAAGGTGAGAAGACTATTCCTATAGGGGATGACTCAGTTTAGGTAGCATATCTCCAAATGGATGAGAAGGGTGTCTAAGCAGAGATGCAGCTTGATGTCAACTGTCAGAGCCCAAGAAGGGTGAGGAGGGTTTCCACATTGGAAGGTTCTGATGGGGGGTGTTGGGGCATGAGTAGGGTAAGGAAAGTGTCTGAGCAGGGAGTGACCTGCTGTGTGATACCAAAGCCCAAGTGCAGTGAGGAAAGTATCAGGAGAGAGAGTGGAAATGTAGACAGAATTACTACAGGAGATGGTTGCATAGAAAGGGTGAATTAAATAATTTTATGTGACTTGAAATATATATAATATATAATATATATATACACACCAGACCACCTGATCTGCCTCTTGAGAAATTTGTATGCAGGTCAGGAAGCAACAGTTAGAACTGGACATGGAACAACAGACTGGTTCCAAATAGGAAAAGGAGTTCGTCAAGGTTGTATATTGTCACCCTGTTTATTTAACTTCTATGCAGAGTACATCATGAGAAACGCTGGACTGGAAGAAACACAAGCTGGAATCAAGATTGCCAGGAGAAATATCAATAACCTCAGATATGCAGATGACACCACCCTTATGGCAGAAAGTGAAGAGGAACTCAAAAGCCTCTTGATGAAAGTGAAAGTGCAGAGTGAAAAAGTTGGCTTAAAGCTCAACATTCAGAAAACAAAGATTATGGCATCTGGTCCCACCACTTCATGGGAAATAGATGGGGAAACAGTGGAAACAGTGTCAGACTTTATTTTTTTGGGCTCCAAAATCACTGCAGATGGTGACTGCAGCCATGAAATTAAAAGACGCTTACTCCTTGGAAGGAAAGTTATGACCAACCTAGATAGCATGTTCAAAAGCAGAGACATTACTTTGCCAACAAAGGTTCATCTAGTCAAGGCTATGGTTTTTCCAGTGGTCATGTATGTATGTGAGAGTTGGACTGTGAAGATAGCTGAGCGTGGAAGAATTGATGCTTTTGAACTGTGGTGTTGGAGAAGGCTCTTGTGAGTTCCCTGGACTGCAAGGAGATCCAACCAGTCCATTCTAAAGGAGATCAGCCCTGGGATTTCTTTGGAAGGACTGATGCTGAAGCTGAAACTCCAGTACTTTGGCCACCTCATGCAAAAAGTTGACTCATTGGAAAAGACTCTGATGCTGGGAGGGATTGTGGGCAGGAGGAGAAGGGGACGACAGAGGATGAGATGGCTGGATGGCATCACTGACTTGATGGACGTGAGTCTGAGTGAACTCCGGGAGTTGGTGATGGACAGGGAGGCCTGGCGTGCTGCGATTCATGGGGTTGCAAAGAGTCGGACACAACTGAGCGACTGAACTGAACTGAACTGTATGGATGTGAGAGTTGGACTATAAAGAAAGATGAGCACAGAAGAATCGATGCTTTTGAACTATGGTGTTGGAGAAGACTCTTGAGAGTCCCTTGGACTGCAAGGAGATCCAACCAGTCCTTGCTAAAGGAGATCAGTCTTGAATGTTCATTGGAAGGACTGATGTTGAAGCTGAAGCTCCAATACTTTGGCCACCTGATGCGAAGAGCTCGCTCATTTGAAAAGACCCTGATGTTGGGAAAGATTGAAGGCAGGCGGAGAAGGGGACGACAGAAGATGAGATGGTTAGATGGCATCACCAACTCGATGGCATCACCAACTCGATGGACATGAGTTTGGGTAAACTCCGGGAGTTGGTGATGGACAGGGAAGCCTGGTGCACTGTGTTTCATGGGGTTGCAAAGAGTCAGACACGACTGAGCGACTGAACTGAACTGAACTCATAAAGAATAATATAAATATATAATAATTTTATATATATAAAAAGAATAATGGGAGCCAGGTTCCTCACCAGAGAAAGGAATTATAAGTATAGAAAAAGAAAAATAGAAAGAATTCTATCATGTTCCAATGGGAATGGAAGTATCTATGTGAATATATGATTTTCATTAGTTAGACGGATGATAGAGGTAGATAGATAGATGATAGATACACAAAAATTGAATGGGACTGTTATATATCAGCACACCCAGCACTCAGATTTGCCTTTCAGTACCATTCTCCTCAAAGGAAGCAGGACTGTTTACTAAAATAGGTGATTCCAGAGCTGGAGCAGAGAAAGCATAAGATAAGCATGGGGCATTTCACTAGGCCAGTAAGAAAAGAAGTGCTCTAATAATAAAAAGAACAGAAGCCAGCTTACAGACTCTGACTGGCGAATTCTGGGGTAAGTGGAACATCAAAATAAGTCATGATAATAATAAATTATAACTTGATGAAAAAAAAGGAAAATTAATTTCACACAGGTATAAATAAATAAATGAATAAATTGGAAGTTTGGTAAGAAACTAGATATTCACATAATCTCAAAGTACTTTCCCACAAAATATTTACTAATTTCCGAGGGAAAATAAATAACTTAAGTGATAAGCCTAATGAACACCTTTTAGTAATCAAAGCGATGAGACATTAGCAACAGGACATAGCAAAATCTCTTATACCTCATAGGCTGCAATAGCAGCAGAGCATGACTTCTGTAATATTCCTGGTAAAGTCACAAAAATGCCACAGCTGACTGTACAGCAGGATTGGTGGAAATGTTTTTGCAGAAAATGCACACAAATGTTAAGGAGTGGTGGGCATCAAGATTGCAACTTACCCTCAATGTTTCAGGGAAAAAGTACATTATGCTCTACTTGCAAATTTTCTGTAAGTGTGAGATTTTTCAGAAAGTTAAAAATGCTTTTAAATATATTTTAAAGCTAGAAGAACTACATAGCAGAATATCATATCGTTTTGTCCTCTGGATAAAAAGCAATTTAAAAAAATAAGATTTCAATATGAATTAACACTAAAATAAAACTGACTACATGAAAACTAACACAAAAATTAGAGAAGGCAAATCACAAAGTGGAAGGAAGTATTGTAATAAATATAGCTGATAATAGATTAAGCACTAAATTACCTAAGAACTCATACACTAAATAGAAAAAGTCAGAGGAAAGGGAACAAAATGCATTCATGAGAAACCTGTATACAATAAAAAGTATGGAAGGAAATGCTAGAGAAATGCAAATTAGGACTACAGTGAAATTTCATTTTTTTACCCACTAAATTAGCAAAAACAAAGAAATCTGACAATAGCAAATGTTAGGAGGATATGAATCAATAGGAACGCTTCAACACTGCTGATGAAATGCAATGCATTAACAACTTTGGGAAAGAATTTGGCATGATTTTGTAAAGGTAAATCTTTGAAGATCTCATGGCTCAGCAATTTCACTTTAAAATATATGACGACTCATAGTTCCTCAACATGACAACTGGAGACAAGTAGAAGAAAATTCAAAAGAGCACTGTTTGCAACAGAAAAACTGAAACAATCCCACTAAGCTTATTCTCACAAAAGAATATTATACAGCAAAAAAAAAAAAAAAAACTACAGCCAAACAGAGTAACATGTGGCATTTAGAAACATAATGTGGAGTGAAAAAAAGCAAACCCCAGAATATAATATACAGTCTAATATTTGTATAAAGCTCAATAAAGCAAAATAAAACAATATGTCAATTATGTAAAGGTATAGTGAGATTATTTTTATAAACGGTGGAATGATAAACACAAAATTCAAGAAAGAGCTTTCATTTGGGAAGAAGTGATGTGGTAGAGAGCACCTATAGGGAAGTTACTGGTACCATGTGATTCTTGAACTGACTACTGTATACATGACTGTTTATGCAATATATTGATAATGTTGTATATTATAATGTATATACATTTGTTATTGTTGCTCAGTTACTAAGTCTTGTCTGACTCTTTGTGACCCCATGGACTGCAGTACTCCAGGCTCACCTGTTCTTCACTATCTCCCTGAGTTTGCTTAAATTCATAACCATTGAGTCAATGATACTATCTAACCATCTCATCTTCTGCTGCCCTCTTCTCCTTTACCGTCTGTCTTCCCGAGGATCAGGGTCTTTTCCAATGAGCTTTACACATGATCTTTTACTTGTAATAATTATTATACTACAGTGAAAATATCTTAATACTCATGATAATTTCTGATTTGAAAATAAAAAATACAGTTATATGAATCACTCAATGTTTTGTCACAATTTCTGATTCTGCTACTGGAAGGTTTGGGGTCACATATTAATATTAGCAAGTTTGTTGAGGAAGAAGTTTTGAGTTCAAGAGAGGCCAGGTGTCTCATTCAAGGTCGTCCATTTGGTAAGTGTTGGTTAAAGTCTCCAATTTCAGGCTTAAGACTCGGGATCCTGTGCAGTTTCCAACAATCCAGACTCACACAAAAAGGGGTACTGGGGAAAAGAACTCAGGTACAGAAAACAGAGCTGCTCTTCTGGGGGAATGCTGTCATCCTAAGAGGAAACTGTCCACCAAGATGGCAGAAAAGAAGGTGTGACTTTCCATAATGCTTCCATGACAACACATCTTCTTGTCACAGGAATATTCAAATCAACATCAAAATAAAAAATAAGGATATTATCAATTTTGCTAAAAACTCCGAGTAAATTGCTTAGGTTCACTATGCATTCACTTCTATGATAATCCATACAACAAAAACACAAGTTATTAACAGGGGAGATACAGTAGGTCTCTATGCCCACTCTACAAAGAAAACAAAGTCAAAGAGAAGTAAGGAACCCATTGTCACTCACTTTTACAAGCCAGAGGATGCCTCCCTAATCTCTTCACTGCTGCCTGCATCTCCTGGTTCCTCAGGGTATAGATCATGGGGTTGAGCATGGGGGTCATGATGGTTTGGCTGATGGACACAGCCTTGTCCATAGAGAAGGAGGTGAAGGGCCGGGCATAGAGGTAAATGCTTGGAACAAAGACCATAGACACCACGATGATGTGGGTGGTGCAGGTGGAAGCTGCCTTCCTCCTCGCCTTCCCAGAGTGGGACCTAAGCATCACCAGGATGGCTGAGTAGGAGACCAGGAGGAGGAGGAACCAGATGAGGACCAGCACCCCACTGTTGGAAATGATAAGGAACTCCAGGAGGGAGATGTCAGTGCAGGCGAGTCTCAGCACTTGTGGAACATCACAGTAGAAGTTATCTAGGATGTTGGGGCCACAGAAAGGCAGTGGGAGCATCAGAGCCACTTGGGAAATCGAATGGATGAAGCCTCCCACCCAGCTAGCCACCACCAGCCCCACACAGAGCTGAGTGTTCATGATGGTGACATAGTGGAGGGGCCGGGATATAGCAACAAGGCGGTCATAGGCCATCACTGAGAGGAAGAAGACCATGGCACCTCCCAGAAAGTGGAAGAAGAAAATCTGGGTCATGCAGCCCTGGTAGGAGATGGTCTTCTTCTCCGCAAGGGAGTCCACCAGCATCTTTGGGGCAGTGACTGAGGAGAAACAGAGGTCTATGATGGCCAGGTTTCGCAGCAGAAAATACATGGGTGTGTGGAGCCTGGAATCAGAGGTCACTGTGACCATGATGAGGAGGTTTCCCATGACAGTGGTGATATAAACAAACAGGAACACCAGAAACAAGACGAGCTGGAGCTCCTGAGTCTGTGAGAGTCCCAGGAAGACAAATTCTGGCACCCACGTGTGGTTCCCTGATTCCATGGTGTCTACTCCATACACCTAAAGGAAACACCACAGAAGCCATGTATTAGTGCCCGGGGCTCAAACTGAGTGTCCAGGTTTAGATGATGGACATTCACGTGCAGATCATAATTCCAGGTGCTGACTAAATGTCCTTGGCCCTGGAATGTGTACCAGTTGGTACTGGAATATATATATTCTTGAGATATCTTAAAGCCATTCATGACATATACAACCTGCTTTAAAAAACTCTGTGTAATATAGTGATAGGAAAAGACACTTGGAGTCCAGCAGACATGTAGTCAAATTCCAGAGTTTCTTGTCCTTGAGATGGGACCCACATTAAGTTACTCAAGCCCTTCATCTCAGTTTCCACATCTTGCTAAAGCTGAAACTCTAGTACTTTGGCCACCTCATGCGAAGAGCTGACTCATTGGAAAAAACTCTGATGCTGGGAGGGATGGGGGGCAGGAAGAGAAGGGGATGACAGAGGATGAGATGGCTGGATGGCATCACTGACTCGATGGACGTGAGTCTGGGTGAACTCCGGGAGTTGGTGATGGACAGGGAGGCCTGGCGTGCTGCGATTCATGGGGTTGCAAAGAGTCAGACACGACTGAGCGACTGAACTGAACTGAACTGAAGGTAGAAATAAAAGTGTTGTCTCTGTTCAATGTCCAGGGGATTAAATAAGATAGAACATAAGATTCCTAGAATAGCATCTGGAATAATAAATAGTAATCACTCTCCTCTGTGTAGTCTCCTACTAAAAACCTCCTGCCTTCTTACAGTCTCTAATATATTTTTGTACCTGTCATTTCTCATGCAACAGTTATTACATCTAAAAGTTCGTGAACTTTTTGTATTTCTAGGTTTTCCTCCTGATTCAACCATAATGTGCCACTACAGACATGTGCCTTGATTCACAATTAATCTGTGCACTGCAGTGCTCATGCTTGCTCATAGTCAATACTTAAAAAGCATGTGGCATGGACTGCTGGGCGGGTAAACAATTATAGGGAATGTCCCCCCATCACTGGTGTAGGTGGTCCCTTCCTGGGTGACTTAGCAGGATATATATGGTGTGTGTGCTAAGACATGAGAAGGCGGAGAGAGACTTTCTGGATTAAGAAATAGGTGATGGATTTTGTACGAAGGGGTATGGAAGGGCTCTTTTAAAAGCCGCAAGAATTTCTGTTACTGAATACAAAGACAGATGAGAAAGGAAGATGTCGAAATAAGAGAAATAGTATAGACAAAGGAATAAAGAATACTAGAGTGAGTTGCCATTCCCTTCTCCAGGGAGTCTTTTGAACCCAGGTCTTCTGCATTGCAGGCAGAGTCTTTAATGTCTGAGCCACCAGGGTGTTGTCAAAAGAATGAAGAGGGGATATTAAGAGGAAGGAAGGGGAAGGGGAAAGTGGAGGGGGAGGGAAGAGGCTGGGAACAAAGGCGAAGAAGGACACAGAAGGTGAGAGATAAGGATGACAGTAGAGAGTTAAGTGGCCTCCTCACTCCCCGGCCTTGTCTCACTCCCCACCCCTCACCCGCTTCCTGCAATGAATTGTTCATCAGAGGTCATTTTAGTCCCATCATATTTTTTTCCATTGTCCCTCTTGACTAGATTGCAAGTTCAGTAACTTAGTAGCCCCAGCACCTGTAACAGCAACTCTGATTCACCAGTTGCTCAAAAAAAGTTGCTGTCATAATGAATAAGTAGGTAATTACGTGGTCCTTCCTATTCAATGTGACCACGTGGAGAATTTTGTGGTGTATTTTCCTATCATTTGCTCTCAGTATCGTCCCTCTAAATCACAGGACCCAGTTTCCACTTTGTCATTAAAAGCCTGGTTTTGGACATGCTCGTTGGAAAATCAGTTTTCAACACCCCATTTCCCCTGCATTACTTTCTGAAGCGTTCCTCACACTTTAGCCTTACAATCATCAAGTCTAAATCTCTTGCTTTTTCTCCACACTCTCCAGCAAGTGTGTCTGGATTCTTCTTAACAGCTGCTCTATTTACAGGTGAGAAAACCCTGATCTCTCACCTTCCTTCAGCCCAGCATGGGAGAGAGCCCTCATGTCTTGCATCTTCTTCACGATCCCTTTCCTGCAAACTTAGTTTCCTAGCCACTGCCCAAACATTGTGTATACAACAACGGGTGTGACTCTAGGGGAAGGGGGAATATCCTTGAGGAGAAACTACTGGACTCGATGCAGGAGGCAGGGTTGGGTTGATTACCACTGAGGGCAAGGGAGCAATGGGACTTGTTAAAAAGTTTTAAAATCTCTCAAAAACACATTTATTAAAAGTTATTCCTCAGGGTCAAAAAGACTAAGAACAATACAATTTTATAGATTTATAGCATGTAGTATCTCAGGCCAAGATCTAAAAGTATAAGTCTCTTCAAAAGAAACAGTTTCTCTGGGAGTTTTAGAAGAACCCATTTCTTTGATTCTTTCCCTTGAGACCATCACATGGAGAGCTGGTTAAAAGACAAATCACAGTGCCCAAGCTCCAGACTTCCTCATTCTGTTGACCAATGATAAGGCCAAGAATTTGCATCCGTAACAAATTCTCAGATGATGCTGATTTCTCTGTTCCAGGGACCACACTTTGGGAACCATGGACTTGCTTGTCAGTATAAGGACTGTTCTCTCTCTTGTGCAATCTGAGACAACTGGTCTGATGTCTTTCCTTCTTCTTCTCTTTCTTCTCCTGCTTCTTCCCTTTTTCTTCTACTTTTATGCCTAACTGAGTTTTACTTAGAGAAAGTCATACATGGGCAGATATATGGTATCAGTTCAACAGAACCCTGCTACTGCTGCTGCTAAGTCGCTTCAGTCATGTCCGACTCTGTGCGACCCCATAGACAGCAGCCTACCAGGCTCCCCTGTCCTTGGGATTCTCCAGGCAAGAACACTGGAGTGGGTTGCCATTTCCTTCTCCAATGCATGAAAGTGAAAAGTGAAAGTGAAGTCACTCAGTCATGTCCAACTCTAGCAACCCCATGGACTGCAGCCCACCAGGCTCCTCTGTCCATGGGATTTTCCAGGCAAAAGTATTGGAGTGGGGTGCCATTGCCTTCTCCTTATTTTGGCAGCTGAAGCCCCATTGTTGATTTACCATCTGTACCCAAGTCGACTGGGTGCATGTGTGCTTAGTCAGTCATGTATGACTGTGACCCTTTGGACTGTAGCCCTCCAGGTTCCTCTGTCCATGAGATTATTCAGGCAAGAATACTGGAGTGGGTTGCCATGCCTTCCTCTAAGGAATCTTCCTGACCCAGGAATCGAACCCACATCTTCTGTGTCTTCTGCATTGCGGATGGGTTCTTTACCCACTGAGCCATCAAGGAAGCCCCAAGTTCACTACATCATCTATTTAAATGCCAGCATTCCTTACCTGTGAACTCTTACTACCTCTAATGCAAGGATTGGTACAGGAAACTTATACAATGCTCATTATGAGGGATTGATCAAAACTAGAATTAATTGGCATTTTAAACTTGATGTGCTATAAAAACAGACTGATTTTTTAGACAGAGATCTCTGAACTGCATATAACTTTCCAGGTTGGTCTGAATGTTTTACTACAAATGCTCATTCTTGGCAAAATAGAGTTCAGTGGCAGGTAAGAGTAGGATGTGAAGCTCTTCCAGAAACAGACCCAGCACAGCCACATATATAAATAATTTTTTCAAAAAAGTTCTTATTTAGAGCTCTAGTCCATTTTAAGATTGATTCACAATGAAAAAAGGGTAAAATAAGAAAATAAAATTAAGTCCCACAAAAGTAGCCTTGATTGATTCTGGGGAAGGGACAGGACTTGTCCATCTCACTGACTATCATGTAGATGATTTTGAAACAGATTCTGATTTACTTTTCAATAAGAGAAACCTGATATGTCCCACTTGATATATTCTCTTGTCAGGGCGCACGTGATTCTGTAAAATGTTCACCAAACCTCATCATCTGTTCACTGCATCCTCTCGCCATGAGTTCCAAAGCCAAGAATGGCCAGAATGGAGTAAATACCCAGTCATGTACACTGAGATAAGAAAATGATTATCCTATGTATCACATATCTAAAAAAAAAACCATATATATATATATATGTGTATATATATATATGTATGTATTTGCCTGACTTAACTTCAAATTGCTAAATGGATGCAGGATACATTTAGAAGGAACTTTTTTTTTTTTTTGCATCCTCATTGAGAGAGGCCTGAGTCATTGATGATTAATGATTCCCCTCTTGATGGTTGGTTTTATGTGTTAATCGACTAGTCTGTAGTTCTCAGTTATTCAAATTTGAATCTAGGTGCTGCTGTGAAGGTATTTTATAGATATGATTGATTCTCCAATCAGCTAATTTTATTTTTTTACAATCAATTCATTAAAATTTTTTTTTTTTACTTTTGGCCATACCAGATGGCCTGTGAGATCTTAGTTCCCAGACCAGCAATTGAACCCTGCCCCCTACATTTGAATAGTGGAGTGTTAACCACTGAACTGCCAGGGAAGTCCCATCCATTCATTTTAAGTAAAGATTATCCTAGCCAATGTGGATGTACCAGATTCAATAAATTATGACCAGTGCAAGTTTGATGCATCAAGTTTGATGCAAGGGCACCCAAAGCCAATGCTCTAGGACAACCCAGAGGGGTAGGGTGGGGATGGAGGTGGGAGGGAGTTTAGAGTCGGGGGTACACATGTATACCTGTGGCCAATTCATGTTGATATATGGCAAAAACCATAACAATACTGTAAATATCTTCCAATTAAAATGAATTACTCTTTTATTTTTTTTAATTACTTTTTTAAAAAAGGTTTTAACAGCAGAACTGAGGTTTCCTTGAAGGGGATGCAATTCTGGACTGCAGCTTCATGCCCAAAAATTCCAGCCTGCCCTTCCTGTTGGCCTGCCATACAGATTTCATACTTGCCAAGCCAGCCTCACAATCAGGTAAGGAATTCCTTGCAATAAATCTCTCTCTCTCCCTCTTCATATATAATACATATAAAATTTTCCACCCCGAAATGTCTTTGGAATATTTTGAGCTGAAAATTGTCAAGGCTCAAAGGACTCAGGAAGAAATTTTGACTTTCCCCTTTAGCTGTCTAAAGTATTGAAATAGAGAACCTGTTCCCAGAATGGGTTTTCACCAGATTCACCTACAAAGAATATGGACTAGGTATGTATTTGTGTCTGTGTGAATAGTGAGAGGGGACCAGGCCTAAAGATCAGGGTCCACTCTGTGTTCCATTGTCTCTACGTGGCCCAGCAAGTATTTACTTATCGAACATTTTCTTTTCCACTTCCATGTGAATTGTCTTCCTCCCTTTCGGAGTCCCACAGAACTTCCTCCAACACCGTCTTTTGTCTTTAGCGGAAGATTGTATTCAAGGTGAAAGTTTCAGCCATTTTGGTGGGTTACTCAGTTTGCCTGGTTCTCTACCATGCATACATGTTCTCAAATTGTGCTTTATTTTTTCTCTTAATTTGTCTTATGTCAATTTCATTCATAGACCAGCCAGGAGAACCTAGAATGGTAGAGGAATATTTCTTCCTTCACAACACTTCCATATCATACTGGTCCTGTTTCTCTGGCAGAACCTTGACTGATACACCACTTTTAATGGCTCATATATGAAGCAGACAGCATATTAAAAAGCAGAGACATTACTTTGCCAACAAAGGCCTGTATAGTCAAAAGCTATGGTTTTTCCAGTAGTCATGAATGGATGTGAGAGTTGGACCATAATAAAGAAAGCTGAGTGTTGAAGAATTGATGCTTTTGAACTGTGGTGCTAGAGAAGACTCTAGAGAGTCCCTTGGACTGCAAGAAGATCAAACCAGCCAATCCTAGAGGAAATCAGTCCTGAATAATGATTGGAAGGACTGATGCTGAAGCTGAAGCTCCAATACTTTGGCTACCTCATGCAAAGAGCTGACTCATTAGGAAAGACCCTGATGTTGGGAAAGATTGAGGACAGGAAGAGATGGGGATGACAGAGAATGAGATGGTTGGATGGCATCACTGACTCAATGGACATGAGTTTGAGCAAGCTCTGGGAGTTGGTGATGGACAGGGAAGCCTGATGTGCCACAGTCCATGGGGTCGCAAAGAGTTGGACACGACTGAGTGACTGAACTCACTGATATGAAGTAAACTTCATAGGTAAGGTTAATTGAGGTTTTTCTCTCCTTACACTTAAATCATCCCCATGCTTGATATAAATACAAGTGGAATGGCAAGATCAAGGGATAATGAGGCTGAGAAGCAGTGATTTATTCTCTGGACCAAAATTAATGTACCACCACTGGAATGACTTACAGCCTTCCCTCAACAACTTTTAAGAGAGGTGCTTTCACTAATCACTATACAAAATAACTAAAGAACATTGAAGGTCCATTGTGCATTTAGGTAATAAATAAATGTGCAGTTGAGCCAAATTCATATCACAAACACAACATAGCTTCCATGAGAGATGTCTTAAAGGTGTAAATTCTCATGGATAGAGCTGTATTCATTGAGGCTTCTGATTAGGATGATCAGGTCAGTTGTTTTGTCAGAAGATCCTTGGGAAGATGGCCTGGACTACTCATCTGGGTAAATAAATTTTATTTAAATAAAATTCTTCTGATTGTTCTGTAAGGATTTAGGTATTGGATCTCTGCAAAGGGTAGCCAAGAGCAGTAGGAGTGCTGTTTTCCCTCCAACCTGGATATCCACTCTCTAGTTCCCTTCAGTCTTTACCTGGGCCCACTTAACAGATCCGTGTTATTTGTCAGTTCCTCTAGGCATTTAATTTTATGACCCTGTCCACAAGAAACTTTGCTCATTGTCAAGATTTCTAACTCAGGCCAATCACCTCTCTGCCATCCTGCTACCAGGGGCTTCCATCTATGTGGCAGACACTGTTGATTGCCATTTTCTGGCTGAAACAGCCAGCCATGCACTTTCCATTTCTTTTGTAGAGCAGAGTGACCGTATGACCCAGTTTCTGCCCAACAAGTCATAAGTGAATTCTGCTGGAATAGTTCTAGAAAAAAATGTATGACTCCTAAAGGAGGAAAGGGCAACCCACTCTAGTATTCTTGCCTGGGAAATCCCATGGACAGAGGAGCCTAGTGGGCTACAGCCCATAGGGTTGCAAAGATTTGGGCACAACTAAGCATGCACGCACACACACACACACACACACAAATATGATTACTGAAGCTTTACCAGCCATATTGCCATTATGAAGGGAAAGACAGCAAATTATAGAATAGCCAACTCAGGGCCCTAAAATGTTGGAGCTGCTGAATTAACCACCTCTGGAATTGCCAATCCTCTAATTTATATATATGTAATTTTATTTATTCATTTATTTTTGGTTGTGCTGGGTCTTTGTTGCTACTCAGGCTTTTCTCTAGTTGCAGTTTGCAGGGGCTTCTCTCTAGGTGTGGTGTGCTGGCTTCTCATTGCGGTGGCTTCACTCGTTGCAGAGCAGGGGCTCTAGGGTGCTCTGACTTTAGTACTTGAGGCACATGGGCTCAGTAGTTGTGGTTCCAGGGCTCTAGTGCACAGGTTCAATAGTTGAGGCGAATGGGCTTAGTTGCTCCAAGGCATGTAGGATCTTCCTGAACCAGGGATTGAACCCATGTCTCTTGCATTGGCAAGTGGATTCTTTACTACTGAATCACCAGGGAAGCCCTCTAATCTTTTTAAATGAGATAATCTCCTCATTCTTTAAGCACTAATTTGGTTATGCTGCTGTTTGCCACCAAAAACATCTTTGTGGCTATATATTTCAAGTAGGACTATCATGGTTTTCCAAAGAGATCACATTCTCCAATCAGCTATATGTCATAGGCTAAGCATCACATTTCAAGAGGGATGTTGTCATAGGAGAGTAAATACAGAGGAGATGGCCAAGATGGTGGAATTAAGAAACTTGTCACAATGGGAACAAATGAAGGAAAGTAGATGCTTCATCTAGAGAAGAAACAAGTTAGAGGGTGAGAAAAGTATCACCAGGTATTTAAAGGACTTGTGTGTGAAAGGGGAAAACACCGTTTTGAGGGACACTCAGATCAAACATGACACAGTCCATTTTCTCTGCCCTCGTCTCCAAACACCTACTGAGAATGGGGAGAAATGCATGAAAAGGTACAGGGACATAAAAGTGAAGAAAGGATCAACTCAGAGCTGCCATAATGGCTTGAAGAGCCTGCAACTTTTATTAAATATTTCCCGGATGAGGTGGTTATTGGGAGGGAATGGGGGGAAAAGTTTTCATATTATCTTCCTAACTTTGGGTCAAGTTCTACATTGCCTGGGAGTTTTAAAAAGGAAACAAGAAGATGGAGCAAATAAATGTTATCCAGAGAGAAATCAAATATAGATCTGAACTATACAGGGAAGGAATGGGGTACAAGAAACAGTAGAAATACCTCTCTGGATAAGCTACTGTTCAAGGTGCTGAGCAAATTTTAAGGTGAGTAAGGCATGGCCCACTTTCAAGGAGCACTCGATCTGGGGCAGGAAGTCAAAGAGAAAGGCAAAAACCCATGAGGTGGCAACCTTGGATTGAACCCATACCTCATATCTGGACCACTGATAGCCATGGCTCTGTCTCTCTGGCCTTGGATCCCCAACTATACTACAGCATCCTCCTCTCAGCCATATCATCTATATGATGCAAAGAACAGGTTGGGAAGGCAGAGTAGTTTTTTGATTACCCAAGGTGTATATCACAGAAAAGAAACAAACCCAAAGGGATTTGGGACTACCCTTATGGGAAATATTTAGATGATATTACAAGTGATATCACTTCCAAAAACCACAGAGGGGATGAGGGAGCAGAACAAAGGTGAGTGTTCCAGATTTAAGATGAAATAGTTGAATATTCATCACAGATATTCATCCATAGATATTGTTGTTGGTGTTCTTTAGTCGCTAATTTGTGTCCAGCTCTTTGCGGTGACCCCATGGACTGCAATCCGCCAGGCGCCTCTGTCCATTAGATTTCCCAGGCAAGAATACTTAAGTGGGTTGCCATTTCCTTCTCCAGGGAATCTTCCAACCCAGGGATCAAACCTGCGTCTCCTCTTTGGCAGGTGGATTCTTCACCACTGCACCATCAGGGAAGCCCCCATCCATAGATGAGAAACTCTAAGCTTTCCCTTGTGAATGGAAGAAGCCCTGGGTTTCAAAACCCACCCATATCTCCTGTCTTGAAACTTGGGGATCAGAGGAACCATCTCCTGGTCATCTCTTCTCTTGTTGTTCATCACTGAGCAAGTGACTTCTGAGTTTTCTCATTTCTAAACTGTTTAATACAAGAATAACACATCCACTGTCAGTTTTCTGAGAGTGAGACAAAAGTGTGAAAGTGCCTAACACAATACCAGACAGAACAACAGTTTCATAGAAATAGTAATCTTCATAGATATATTCATCTCAACTGTCGCATTCCATGAAGACTCACCTTCACTTCTCATATGGGAAAACGAAGTTCAGAGGGAAGATCTGTCATTTAAAGTCAACCTATTTTAAGTTCACTCCCTGCTGGAAATCACTAGGCGCTTGCCTAATCTCTTCCTGGCTGCCTGCATCTCCCGGTTCCTCAGGGTGTAGATGATGGGATTGAGCATGGGGGTCAAGACAGTGTAGCTGATGGACACAGCCTTGTCCATGGGGAAAGAGGTGAAGGGCCGGGCATAGATACAGATACAGGGAATGAAGATCATAGACACAACGATGATGTGGGTGGTGCAGGTGGAAGCTGCCTTCCTCCTCGCCTGCCCAGAGTGGGACCTCAGCATCACCAGGATGACAGTATAAGAGATCAGAAGGAGGAGGAACCAGATGAGGACCAGCATCCCACTGTTGGAGATCATAAGGAACTCCAGGAGGGAGGTGTCTGTGCAGGCAAGCCTCAGCATTTGTGGAACATCACAGTAGAAGTTATCTAAGATGTTGGGGCCACAAAAGGGCAATGGGAGCATCAGAACCAGCTGGACAATGGAGTGGACAAAGCCTCCTACCCAGGCAGCCACCACCAGCCCCACACACACTCGAGTGTTCATGATGGTGACGTAGTGGAGGGGCTGGGAGATGGCTATGTAGCGGTCATAGGCCATTACTGAGAGGAAGAAGACAGTCCCACCTCCCAAGAGGTGGAAGAAGAAGATCTGGGCCATGCAGCCCTGGTAGGAGATGGTCTTCTTCTCAGCAAGGAAGTCCACCAGCATCTTTGGAGCAGTGACTGAGGAGAAACAGAGGTCTATGATGGCCAGGTTTCTCAGCAAGAAATACATGGGTGTGTGGAGCCTGGAATCAGAGATCACTGTGACCATGATGAGGAGGTTTCCTATGACAGTGGTTGTGTAGACAAACAGGAACACCAGAAACAGTGAAAACTGGAGCTCCTGATTCTGGGAGAACCCTAGGAAGACAAATTCTGATACCCATGTGAGGTTCCCTGAATCCATGATATCTTCTCCATATTCCTAAAGGAAACAAGGCAGAGACATAGACACGTGAAGTTGTTGTTTGCCCCTTTAGGGCTCAAGGGCTCAATTCAGTCATCCAAGGAAATATGATGGACATCTTCATGTACAGATCACAATAGTGCTAATTCAATGACTTGTCTCTTGAAAGTTTACTAGTTTGTGCTTGAACACACACACATGAGATACCTTAAAACCATCCAGAAACACACGCCACTTGCCTTTCTAAGATTCAGTGTAATATAGGGGCGGGAAGCCCTCAGAATTCTTCAGAACCAGAGCCAAAACTTCAGAGCATCCATTTCCTTGAGAGAGATTTGGCTTTGAGCTACTTTCTTAATCTGCATTACAATTTCCATATCTGTAAGAAATATATATTCATATCTGTAAGAAATATATTTTCTTTATAGAAACTGCTTAAGGGATTAAGTAAAATAACACAGAAAGTTCCTAGGACAGTATCTGCAATAAAAATGTTAATTACTCTCTTCTGTGCAGTCTCCTACTCCACTCCAGTCTCTACTACATTTTTCACTAATCACTTTTCCTTTTAAAAAAATAATTTATTAAAAAATTTCCTTATCTTTTATGCAATTTAGAAGTTACTTTCCACTTACAGTTATTAGAAAATATTGGCTGTTGTATCAATCATTTTTCATGTAACACATTCATTTTTCATGTGAATGTATCTGTATGTTCATGAACTTTTCATGTGCCTGTGTTTCTCCACAATTCAACCATAAAGTGCTAGACACATAAGTCTTGATTTCACAATTTATTTGTGCTCTGCACTGTCCACCCTTGCTCATAGTCAGTAATTATTAATAATAAGTGCTTGGTGTTATGGCTTGGTGGGTGAAAATCTACTTGGTGTGCAATGGTACCTCCATGGGACAAGCAAGGGAGCCTCTGGACACAGCTGCACACCTGGGGCATTCCATTCCTTTCCATCCTCCAGAGGAGCTGGCCCCTTACTTGCTGAGGCTCCTCAGATTATAGGTGGAGACAAGGGGCAAAGGGGTAACTGTTTCGTTAGCGAAGAAATTAAATGAATATATTGTTTGAAGGAGACATAGAGCTCTTCTGAAAGATCAGCAATTTTATTTTTTTCTTTTCTTTTTTAATTTATTTCTAAACTTTGTTCTCTTTTAAGCTGTAACTTTTCTTTCCTGGTAGAGTCTTACCACATGTTCATATCATATGGGAGCCACCAAAAGGTTCAGGGTAGAGAGCAGTGAGCTCAGTTGTGTGATTTTGATTGACTGGGATGTTGATTGGACATCAAGTTGATTGGACAGGATGCAAAGGAGGATGCGGAGAGCCCAGTTAGGAGCTGCATGTGGTTAAGGCAGTAGAGAAGGTGAGCGTAGCCTGAACAGGGGTGGTAGAAATAACACTAATCGGAAGTCGGGTTGAGAGGATTTGGTGATAGCTTGGGCTTCCCAGGCGGTGCGAGTGGTAAAGGACCTGCCTGCCAATGCAGGAGACATGAGACGCAGTTAGATCCCTGGACTGGGAAAATCCCCTGGAGGGGGGCAGGGCAACCCACTCCAGTGTTCTTGCCTGGAGAATCCCATGGACAGAGGAGCCTGGCAGGCTACAATCCAAAGGGTCGCAAAGAGCTGGACATGACTGAAGCAACTTAGCATGCATGCATGGTGATAGTTCGGATTGAGGGGAAGAGGAAGATGTCATGAATGATCCTTAGATTGCTGGGTTGGGCAATTGAGTGGCGATGGTAATGCTTAGTTTCCTGAAAGAGTAACCCTGAGAGCAGAGGAGGGTTCAGAGGAAGGCGATGAGTTCAGTTCAGGACAATCAGTTCACTGAATGTGGCCTTTACAGCACAATGGAAGAGTAGAAGGTTGACAAGCCAAATGGGATTCTTAGCAACTGCATTGCTGCAACAAGGCATGCAAAATTCAGGAACATGTCACATTCAATCATAAATAATCTGTTCCTTTGGGAATCAAGAAAGATTAGCAGTTCAACAATTCACTAATCTAAAAGTTTGGATTTGCTGCGCAATTATCCATTTCTCTCTGAAGTCACACACCTTAAGTATCAACAGAAGCCTCTTTTGCCTCTTGGAGATACTCTTTACACATGTGACTGGCCAGTCTCAAGAACTGAAGAGAATTTCAGGACCTGCCACCACTTGTACACTCTCTTGCCTCTCTGGTTGAAGGTCTGAAGAATGGCAATTTTAGAAGATGATATTGAATCCAGCATAGAAAAGAAAGAAAAATGTTGAAGGTAGAGAAATAGAAATAGATGAAGAATTAAAGGGAGGAATAAAATTACAAGGAAGGAAAATGGGGGAACAGAATGAGTGAAGGAAGGGGAATGGAAAAGTGGTTGGGTGGGGGAGTGAGTGGAACCAAAGGTGAAGAAGGACTCGGAGGGTGAGAGACAGAGGTGATAGGTGAGGATTAAATGCCCTTCCTACTCCCCCTGCCTCATCCCATCCCCCACACTGACCTCCAGACCTCTCTTATCTATCAGAGACCATTCCCTTCTTGTTTTTCACTTCAATTTGCTTTTACACCAAGCAGGAAAGTTATGACCAACCTAGACAGCATATTAAAAAGCAGAGACATTACTTTGCCAGCAAAGGTCCATCTGGTCAAGGCTATGGCTTTTCCAGTGGTCATGTACGGATGTGAGAGTTGGACTATAAAGAAAGCTGAGCACCAAAGAATTGATGCTTTTGAACTGTGGTGTTGGAGAAGACTCTTGAGAGTCCCTTGGACTGCAGGAGATCCAACCAGTCCATACTAAAGGAGATCAGTCCTGAGTGTTCACTGGAAGGACTGATGTTGAAGCTGAAACTCCAATACTTTGGCCACCTGATGTGAAGAGCTGACTCATTTGAAAAGACCCTGATACTGGGAAAGATTGAAGGTGAGAGAAGAAGGGGATGACAGAGGATGAGATGGTTGGATGGCATCACCAACTCAATGGACATGAGTTTGGGTAAACTCTGCAAGTTGATGATGGACAGGGAGGCCTGGTGTGCTGCAGTCCCTGGGATTGCAAAGAGTCAGACATGACTGAGCGACTGAACTGAACTGAACCTCCTATATAAGTGTCCATGAGACCTTTCTAAATGCTGATTTATTCATGTTCTCCTCTCACTTCTACTCTTAGTGATGCTCACCAGAGCCCCTTAGGGTCCACATCCAACACTTTGTGGATCTAGTCAGAGTAGAAACACATACACTTGTGCATGCAACTCAGCATGTCACGCTGGGCTGTAAAACATAACCTCCGTCTGCCTTTCTAATCAGTATCTGCACCTCTAATGAACCACTAGCTCTTCAATGGATTATAGTCTTAGACATGCCATATTTGTTTCCTGAAACTCTGTTCCTACCTTCTCAACACTAGAAAAGGTCCACCGCTTAAATGTCACCCTCTCTGTCACTCCCGTCGCTACTTCTCCCATGCAAACAAATTCCCTTTTTTTCAAGGTTCTTTAACATCAAAACAAACCTCTGTTCCAAGTTTATCATTATTCATTTTTTTTCAACATCTCCCCTCAACCAGCTACATCATAATTTCAATATCTTGCTAACCCCAGAACTTGGAACAGCAACTCTGATATAGCACATGCTCAGTAAATATTGTCAAGTTAATGTATTAAGTAGGTAATGGAAGATTTTTAAAGTAATTTTACTTATCCTGTGTTCCCTATCTCACAAGGCCAGTGGTAGGGTGATTGTTGGTTGCTGAAACTACTGGGCTTTACAGGCAACCTGAAGCAGCTGTTTTAACAGCACATTCCCCACCCCCGTTCCAAATTACTTCATGAGGCTCTCCTCCAACATTAGACTTAGTACCATCATGCCTATGTCACTTTTTTATACTCACCACCCTTCAGCAGATGTTTCCAAGAACTTAATCACCTTTGGCAGGTTTGAAAACCCTCAGGCTCTCACCTTCCTTCAACCCTGAATGGGGGAAGAGAATTCAGGTCTTGCATTGTTCTAGGAGGTCCTCTCTGTGAGCTTCAGATTTCCTGATCTCTGCCCATACCTCACACACATGATTCATGGCCATGACCCTGGGGAAGAGGGTATATCCTCAGGGAGAAATTATTGGACTGAGCTCAGGAAGTGGAGCTGAAATGATTCCCACTGGGGGCAAGGGGATGGGAGTTGTTAAAAAAGTATCTAAGTCTCTCAAAAACACTCAGTGTATGAGAGGTCTACCTTGAGGGCAAAAAACTAACAAAACATAACAAAATTCAAAACACACACATACACACACAAACCAAAATGAAAGAAAAGACAACAAAAAACACTGAAAATTGTAGATTTGTGACGTGTAAGATTAGGAGACCAAGATTTGAAAAACCAGATTCTCTCAAAGTTTGTGGGATTTTTTGAACCTATTGTGTTATAATCACTCCAGGGGATGTTAAACCTGAGAAATGCCCATGCAGAAAATTTTGATGTAGTAGATCTTGGATGGAGCTGGAGAATTCAAATTTCTAACAAGCTTTCAGGTGAGGCTGACACTGCTTTTCTGGGGCCACATTTTGAGAACCACTAACTTTGAGTTTCACTGCTCTTGTCAGCTACAATGGACAGTTCTTCTCACAGTATCACAGTAAGACAAATGATTTGATAGCTTACTTAAAAAAATTAATTGATCTTTACATGGACAACATCATAGGTTGGAAAATGTATACAACAGTGGAAAAAATCCTATGAATCTTATTTTTTCAATCAGATCTCAGAGTTGATTCTCCATTCATATCCATTTCTATTGCACCATCTGTAAAACTCTAGTACTCTTTATATGGGCTTCCCAGCTGGCACTAGTGATAAAGAATCTGCCTGACAGTGCAGGAGATGTAAGAGACTCGGATTCAATCCCTGGGTTGGAAAGGTCCCCTGGAGTAGGAAATGGCACCCATTCCGGTATTTTTGCATGGAGAATTCCATGAAGAGAGAAGCCTGGCAGGCTACAATCCATGGGGCTGAAAATTCAGATACAACTGAGTTATTGAGCACTCAACACAACAACACATACATTTTTAGGTTAACATTAGTTAACATGATAGAAAGTTATCCTTTTTAAAAAATATCTTCTTGGACTCTAAAATCACAGTGGATGGTGACTGCAGTCATGAAATTCAAAGACACTTGCTCCTTGGAAGAAAAACTATGACAAGCCTAGACAGGTTATTAAAGAGCAGAGACGACTTTACTGACAAAGGTCCATATAGTTAAAGCTATGGTTTTTCCAGTAGTCATGTATGTCTGTGAGAGTTGAATCACAAAGAAGGCTGAGCACTGGAGAACTGACGATTTTGAACTGTAGTTTTGGAGAAGTGAAAGAGGAGAGTGAAAAAGTTGGCTTAAAGCTCAACATTCAGAAAACTAAGATCATGGCAACTGGTCCCATCACTTTTTGGCATATAGATGGGGAAACAGTGGAAACAGTGTCTGACTTTATTTTGGGGGGCTCCAAAATCACTGCAGATGGTGATTGCAGCCATGAAATTAAAAGACACTTACTCCTTGGAAGGAAAGTTATGACCAACCTAGACAGCATATTAAAAAGCAGAGACATTACTTTGTCAACAAAGGTCCATCTAGTCAAGGCTATGGTTTTTCCAGTGGTCATGCATGGATGTGAGAGTTGGACTGTAAAGAAAGCTGAGCACTGAATAATTGATGCTTTTGAACTGTGGTGTTGGAGAAGACTCTTGAGAGTCCCTTGGACTGCAAGGAGATCCAACCAGTCCATCCTAAAGGAAATCAGTCCTGGGTGTTCACTGGAAGGACTGATGTTGAAGCTGAAACTCCAATACTTTGGCCACCTGGTGTGAAGAGCTGACTCATTTGAAAAGACCCTGATGCTGGAAAAGGTTGAGGACAGGAGGAGAAGTAGGAGACAGAGGATGAGATGGTTGATGGCATCCTTGGCTCAGTGGACATGAGTTTGAGCAAACTCTAGGAGATAGTGGAGGACAGGGAAGCCTGGCATACTGCAGTCCATGGGGTCTCAAAGAGTCAGAGACAACTGAGTGACTGAACAGCAAGAAGAATAGGAGAGCAGTGAGAGGTAGGTCTGGGTACACTTCATGCTTAGGATATAAAAATAAGACATATATTCTCCTCTCAAGGAACTCACAGACTGATGGGAAAGCTAAACCCAGAAACACATATTAATAAATGCTTTTCTAGCTCTACTAGGGCAATGCTTAAAAGTTAAAAGACTGAGAGCCATCCATGACTGGAAGAGAAGGAATACTTTGGAGAGGAGATGACATTTAAGCAGAAGTAAAGTACAAGTGTGTTAGGCATACAGAGGAGGGAAAGTGTGTATCTGGCAGAAGAACAAAGGTCCAGAGATGAAATGGTACAGCATACGCTCCATGAACCCTGAAAGCCTCAACGAAGCTTGAGCACAGAAGTGGTGGGACATTTAGGTGAAGAGCAGACAAGGATCACTCTAAATAGTGTTAAGAGACCAGTCTCACAGATTTAGGTTTTTACCTTCAGAGATGTGGGAAGCCAGTGGAGGACATCACACAGAAGAATGACCTACAGACAAGGGCCTCCATGACAGCAGGGAGGAGGAGAGAGGGGAGAGCTGAGTGGATGGACATAGCGGTATATAGCTCCTCCGTTTGTTCAATTCTGTTCAGGAAAGACTGAATGAAGGCAGTTAGGGGCTTATAACTGTTCTGTGTTCATGACTCAGTCCATCCCAGCTTCAAAATTATTAAAGATGTGAGTAGGGTGGAGATCTGAAGGAGGAAGGGAAAAGGAAATGGGAGCTAAGAAAGAATAAGGATAAAAAGGTAATTAAGAAAAATCAGGAGTGAAAGCCAGTGAGCCACCAGAGACACACAGTTCTCTGATATCAGGACACAGGTTCAGTGAGTCTGTGGTGCCCTTGATCTCTCCCTCATGAGGCAAGATGCCTCCGTGCTCATTATGGTGTGTGTCCTCACACATCTCATTCAAAAGCTGGAGGGGAGGAAAGGGGTAGGGGGCAGTTTCTTTATCTTCCTTCATCTCCTATCTCTACTCATGGAGAAGAAACCTTCTCCAGAAGCTACTTGGCTAACACATTTTTGTTATAATTTTCAATCCTGGATCAGATACACACATCAGGAAGCCTGGCTTCTAAATATTCTAGGAAACTGCACACTTATGTTTGAGGACAAGCAAGAGGGAGGTGGTTGGGAATGGCTTTGGGTAGACCCCCAAGAACAAAGTCATCTTCTTATAAAGCACCTGAAATAGGGAATGAATATGATGGACCAGAGGTAAAATGTGAGGAATGTAAATGAAAGAACGAGTAAGAATTTATTCTCTAAAGAAGTACTGACCCATCACTCTCCCTACCCTACCACAAAATTTGAGCATCTAAGACAAATACAGGAAAGCAAGGTTTTTCTTTGCAGAAACAGTAACTCCAGAAAAATAGACCTCCATGTTTTGATATTTGGGTGTCCCCCAGTAAATAGTGAATATCCACCTGAACCTCTAAGATAAAGTCTAAAAGCTTTTATATGAAAGTGAAAGTGTTAGTCACTCAGTTGTGTCAGACTCCTTGCAACCCCATGGACTGTAGCCCACCTGGCTTCTCTGTCCAGATAATTCTTTAGGCAAGAATACTGAAGCTAGGTTGCATTTCATTCTCCAGGGGAATCTTCCCAACCCAGGGATCAAACCTGGGTCCCCTCATGGCGGCAAATTCTTTGCTGTGTGAGCCACCAGGGAAATGCTTTCATATAGAGATGTACAAATTTGTATTTACTGCCTTGTTATTTTTGTTTGTTTGTTTGTTTTAATTTTATTTTTAAACATTACAATATTGTATTAGTTTTGCCAAATATCGAAATGAATCTGCCACAGGTATACCTGTGTTCCCCATCCTGAACCCTCCTCCCTGCTCCCTCCCCATACCCTCCCTCTGGATTGTCCCAGTGCACCAGCCCCAAGCATCCAGTATCGTGCATCGAACCTGGACTGGCGACTCGTTTCATACATGATATTATACATGTTTCAATGCCATTCTCCCAAATGTCCCCCCACCTCCCTCTCCCACAGAGTCCATAAGACTGATCTATACATCAGTGTCTCTTTTGCTGTCTCGTATACAGGGTTATTGTTACCATCTTTCTAAATTCCATATATATGCATTAGTATACTGTATTGGTGTTTTTCTTTCTGGCTTACTTCAGTCTGTATAATAGGTTCCGTTTCATCCATCTCATTAGAACTGATTCAAATGTATTCTTTTTAATGGCTGAGTAATACTCCATTGTGTATATGTACCACAGCTTTCTTAACCATTCATCTGCTGATGGACATCTAGGTTGCTTCCATGTCCTGGCTATTATAAACAGTGCTGCAATGAACATTGGGGTACACGTGTCTCTTTCCCTTCTGGTTTCCTCAGTGTGTATGCCCAGCAGTGGGATTCCTGGGTCATATGGCAGTTCTATTTCCAGTTTTTTAAGGAATCTCCACACTGTTCTCCATAGTGGCTGTACTAGTTTGCATTCCCACCAACAGTGTAAGAGGGTTCCCTTTTCTCCACACCCTCTCCAGCATTTATTGCTAGTAGACTTTTGGATCGCAGCCATTCTGACTGGCATGAAATGGTACCTCATAGTGGTTTTGATTTGCATTTCTCTGATAATGAGTGATGTTGAGCATCTTTTCATGTGTTTGTTAGCCATCTGTATGTCTTCTTTGGAGAAATGTCTATTTAGTTCTTTGGCCCATTTTTTTTGATTGGGTCATTTATTTTTCTGTGTAGATAGCCTCGGATCAAGAAGAGATTAAGGAAGGCCACTGAGACAAAAAGGAAAAACCAAATAAATAGGAAAATGAATGAAAAGTAAGCAGAAATGACATAGGAAACATAAGAAAAGTTTATATAAGTAGTCCATGGGGTCACAGGAGTTGGACATGACTTTGTGATTGAATGGCAACAACAGTTCAACAAGAATAAGCCAAAAACCCAATTTTCCAAATAGGCGATGGGATTGAATATACATTTCTTTAAAGAAAGTATTTAAATGCCCTACAATAAACAATGCTCAACATGAAATGATGTTCAATATCATCAGTAATTAAGGAAATGAAAACAAAAACCATGAGATACTACTTCATACCTGATAGGATAGTAGTAGTAATAGCAGTAATAAATTACAAGTGTGAGAATGTGAAGAAATTAGAACACTTATAAGTTCCAATGGGAATGCTGCTGTATAAAACACATTCACAGTTCTTTGAAAAGTTACACGCAGAATTAACCACATGATCCAGCAATTCTACTCATTGGTAAATACTCAAAGGTTCTGAAAATAGGTATTCAAACAAATATTTGTTAACAAATATTAGCAGTAGCCCTAACAATAGACAAAATATGGAAATAATCAAAATGTCATTCAACAGATGAGTGAATAAGCAAAATGAACTATATCCAGACAGTGGAATAGTATTCAGCCATAAAGAAGAATGGAGTACTATTAATCAAAACCAAGGAGAAACTCTCCCAGGTCTAATGAGTCTAAAAAGACATGACAGCTAAATGCAACACATGGCTTCTCCCCCGATTCTCTGTTTACCAGACTTTATTGAGAAATCTGGCAAAACTTGAGTAGAAACTAAATATTATATTCTATCAATGTTTGTTTTATATTAGTTTTAATGGCTGTATGGCAGTACTGGAGGAAAATGTCTTTGTAGGAAATGCATGCAAATATTAAGGAGTGGTGGGCATTGGGTTGGTAACTTACCCTCAAACTTTCAGGAAAAAAATCTCCTATACTTACAAATTTTCTGTAAGTTTGAAGTTTCTCAAAGAGTGTAAAATGTTTTTAAAGTTAAACTTTTTAAAAAGTTAAGATAGAACTTGGTAGCAGAATATCATGTTATCCTCTGGATAAGAAGCAATTTTTAAAAATTAGATATTAATATGAGCTAACTGGGCTTCCCCAATGGCTCAGCAAGTAAAGAATCTACCTGCAATGTAGGAGACATTGGAGATGCAGGTTCAGTACCTGGACTGGAAAGATCCCCTGGAGAAGGAAATGGCAACCCACTTCAGTATTCTTGCCTGAAAAATTCCATGGACAGAGGAGCCTGGCAGGTTACAATCCAAGGGGTTTCAGAGTCAGGCAAGATTGAGAGACTAAACACACATTAGCTAATACTAAAATAAAAGATTGATATACCTGATTACATGAAAATTAACACCAAAAATAAAGAAGACAAACCATAAACTGGGAGAAGGCATTGTAATAAGTATAGCTGGCAATAAATCAGCAACCAAATTACACAGGAACTCCTATACTACATAGAAACAGTCAGTAGAAAATCAAACAAAAAACATTCATGGGAAATTGCATACAATAAAAAGTGTGGAAAGAAATGTTAGAGAAATACCAATTTCTCTACAGTGAAATATTTTTACCCACTTTAATCGGCACTTCCACTTCCAGATATATGACCCAAGCCCCTCAACAAAACAATAAGTAGAAGAATATTCAAAAGAGCACTGTTTGCAACAGCAAAAACTGGAAACAATCCCTCTTAGCTTATCCTCACAAAGGAATATTAACAAAGGAATAATCAACAGCAGAGCAAATGAATAAACTACAGCCAAACAGAATAACATGTATCATTTAGAAACATAATGTGGAGTGGAAAAAAGCAAATCCAGGAATATTATATACAATGTAATATTTGTATGAAGCTCAAAATAGCAAAATAAAACAATATGCTGATTATGTAAAAATGTGATGAGATTGCTTTTATAAGTAATGGAATGATAAACACAAAATTCAAATAAGTGGTTTCATCTGGGGAAAAGTCATGTGATGGAGAGGACCTATAAGCAGGTATAAGCTATTGGTACCCTGTGGTTCTTGAATTGAATATCATGTACATGAATATTCATATTATATTACATAGTGTTTTGAAATTATATGTTTTACATGTAATCTTTTGCTTGTAATAATCATTATACTATGTACAGTGAAAATGTACATGTTTTACATTTAATCTTTTGCTTATAATAATCATTATACTATGTACAGTGAAAATGTACAGTATAAAATGTACAGTGAAAAAGTGTGAATACTCATGATAATTTAAACTTGAAAATAACATGTAATTCCATAGTTCACTCAATGTTATCTCACAGTTTTTATATATGATTCTTATAATAAAACTGGGAGGCTTGGGATCAGATATTAAGATCAGTGAGTTTGTTAATAAGAAGTTATGAGTTCAAGAGAAGGCAGGTGTCTCATGCAAGGTCATCCATTTGGTAAGTGATGGGTTAGGGTCTCCAAATTAAAGCTTAAGACTCAGAATCCTAGGAAGTCTCCAATAATCCAGCCTCACACCAAAACGAGGTACTGAGAAAGAGGTCAAAATACAGAAAACAAAACTGCTCTTCTGGGGAAATTCTATCATTCTAACAGGAAACTAACTGTCTACCAAGAAGGCAGAAAGGAGGGTGTAGCTTGCCAGAATGTTTCCACAACAACAAATGTTGCTGTCATTGGAGTGTTCAAATCATCTAACACAAACAAAAGTAAGAATTTACCTTTTTCCTCAAAATCTGGGTAAGCTGCTTATTTTCAATAGGCATTCACTTCTATGATGACCCTTATAACACATACACAAGTTATTGAAGAGCCAGATACAGCAGCTCTCTCTCCAAATTATCAGTGGAAAACAAAGCCAAAGAGAAGTGACCCACTATCACTCTCTTTTACAAAGCAGCCAGTGCCTCCCTAATCTCTTCACTGCTGCCTGCATCTCCTGGTTCCTCAGGGTGTAGATCATGGGGTTGAGCATGGGAGTCATGACCGTGTGGCTGATGGATACAGCCTTGTCCATGGAGAAGGAGGTGAAGGGCCGGGCATAGAGGTAAATGCTTGGAATGAAGACCATAGACATGACGATGATGTGGGTGGTGCAGGTGGAAGCTGCTTTCCTCCTTGCCTGCCCTGAGTGGGACCTCAGCATCACCAGGATGGCTGAGTAGGAGACCAGGAGGAGAAGGAACCAGATGACATCCAGCATCCCACTGTTGGAGATCACGAGGAACTCGAGGACAGAAGTGTCAGTGCAGGCAAGTCTCAGAACTTGTGGAACATCACAGTAGAAGTTATCTAGGACATTGGGGCCACAAAAAGGCAGTGGGAGCATCAGAGCCACTTGGGAAATGGAATGAATGAAGCCTCCCACCCAGCTTGCCACCACCAGCCCCACACAGAGCTGAGTGTTCATGATGGTGACATAGTGGAGGGGCCGAGAGATGGCAACAAGGCGGTCATAGGCCATCACTGAGAGGAAGAAGACCATGGCACCTCCCAGAAAGTGGAAGAAAAAGATCTGGGTCATGCAGCCCTGGTAGGAGATGGTCTTCTTCTCAGCAAGGAAGTCCACCAGCATCTTTGGGGCAGTGACTGAGGAGAAACAGAGGTCTATGACGGCCAGGTTTCGCAGCAGAAAATACATGGGTGTGTGGAGCCTGGAATCAGAGCTCACCATGACCATGATGAGGAGGTTTCCCATGACAGTGGTTGTGTAGACAAGCAGGAACACCAGAAACAAGAAGAGGTGGAGCTCGTGAGTCTGTGAGAGCCCCAGGAAGACAAATTCTGATACACATGTGAGGTTCCCTGGTTGCATGGTGTCTTCTCCATACACATGAAGAAAACACACCACAGACAGAGATGTACTAGTGCTCAGGGGCTCAAATTGAGTTCCAGTTCTAGATGATGGTCATTTTGTGCAGATCATAATTCCAGATACTGATTAAATGGCCTTGCCTTTGGAGCATGTACAAGTTGGTGCTGAAATATATACTCATGCTATATCAAAAAGCCATCCAGAGACACATACAGGCTGCTTTTCAAACATTCTGTGTAGTACAGTGATGAGAAGATGCTTGGAGTCCAACAGACTTAGAGTCAAATTCCAGAGCTTCTTATTCTTGAGATTTGACCCAGAGTAAGTTATTCAAGCTCTCTATCTCAGTTTCCAGAACAAAAATGTTGTCTCTATAGACTGTCTAGGGGATTAAATAAGATAACACATAGGTTCCTTAAATAGTACCTGGAATATTACATGGTAATCACTCTCCTCTGTGTAGTGTCCTACTGTAAGGATCTCTTGCCTTCTTCCAAGTCTCTAATACATTTTGTACCAATCATTTCTTGTGTAACAGCTAACATATCAAAATGTTAATGAACTTTTTGTTTCTAGGTTTTTCCTCCCAAATTCAACCATAACGTGCTACTGACATTATGTCTTGATCCACAATTTAATTGTGCCCTGCAGTGCTCATGCTTTGTGATAGTCAATACTCAAAAAGCATGTGGTGTTGACTCTGGGTGGGTGAACAGCTATAGGGAATGTCCCCTCTCCCTGGTATAGGCGGCCCCTTACTGGATGAAGCCAGGACATATATGGTGTGTGTGCTGAGACATGAGAAAGTGGAGAGAGATTCTCTAATTAAAAACAAGTGGTGGATACTGTATGAAGGGGATTGGAAGAGCTGTAATAAAAATCCCAAGAATTTATAAAATGTTACTGAATACAAGAACAGAAGACACAGGAAGATACCGAAATAAGAGAAATAGAATGGACAAAGGAACAAAAAGGAGAAGATTAAGATTAGTGGGGTGGAAGGAAAGGGAATGAAAAGGTGGAGGGGCGGGAGATGGAAGGGAAGAAAGGTGAAGAAGGTTAGGGAGATGAGAGATAGAGGTGACAAGTGAGGGTTAAGTGGCTTCCGCACTCCCCTGTCTTGCCTCACTCTCCTCCTCATTTGCCTCCTGCAATCCATTGTCCATCAGAGATCATTTTAAGTCTTATCCTTGGGCTTCCATCTGCCTCCACTCTTGTCCGTATACTATATCACTGTCAGAGAGATCTTTCTAAACTCATATTTGATCACCTCTCCCCATCATTATAATCTTTTAATGAGAATTGAGGGCCCACAGCTTAAAACTCAAACTTTTAGAAGTGACCTAACATGATTTATGGGTTAATTCAGGGTTGAAACACATGCTTACATACAAGTGCCTCCCTCTCAGTGTGTCACACCAAGTTCTAAAATGTAGGCTCCATCTATCCTTCTCATCGGTATCCCTGTTACCCAGGAACTGGTTGCTGTTCAGGGAATTCATAGTCTATCACATATGTCATATATTCGATTGCTTCTGTAGCTTTGGAAACGAATTCTGTTTCCTTAAATACATTCTACAACTTTCTCAACCTAGAAATCCTCAGATATCATCTTCTCTCTGACTCCTTCCCCATTTCTCCCATGCAGAATTAACCCCTCCCTTCTCAGGGTTCCAATAACATTTTATAAGTACCTCTAGTATGGCATTTATCATTTCTTTTCTGTTGTCCCTTTGAATTAGATTTTAAATTTAATTATTCAGTAGCCCAAAAATATATAATAGCAACTCTGATTTAGCAGTTGTTCAAAAAACAGTTGGCTATCCTAATGTATTAGGAGAGTTACGTGATCTTGTTCAGTGTGACCGTGTGGAGAATTCTGTGGTGTATTTCTTTATCCTTTGCTCTCAACATCCTCCCTCTAAATCACAGGACCACATTCTCACTTGGTTGTTAAAAGCCTGATTTTGCACATGCAACTTGAGGAATCTGTTTTCAGAACCTCATTTCCTCTGCGTTACTTTCTGAGGCTCCCTTCACACTTTAGATTTCCTGCCATCAGTCCGTGTCCCTGTTTATTTTCTGCACTCTCCAGCAAGTGACTCTGGATCCTTCTTACTGTATCCACAGGTGAGGAAACCCTGGTCTCACCTTCCTTCAGCTAGACTGGGAGAGAGTCTCCAGGTCTTCCATCTTCTTGCAGACCGTTTTTCTCCAGCATCCCAGTTACTGCCCATACATCGAGTATGCAACAATGAGTGTGACTCTAGGGGAAGAGGAGATATCCTTGGAAGAAACTACTGGACTCGGCTCAGGAGATAGGGCTGAGCTGATTAACACTTGGGGGAAGGGAGCAATGGGAGTTGTTAAAAAGTTTCTGTTTCAAAACCACATATTCATTAAAAGTTATTCCTTGGGGGCCAAAAGGACCAAGAACAACACAATTTTATAAATTTGTAGAATACAGGATTCCTTGGTCAAGATCCAAAAGTACAGGAATCTCTTCAAAAGAAACAGACTACTGGGAGTTTTAGAAGAACCCATTTCTTAGACCAGTGATTCTTACCTTTGAGACAATGACTTGCAGAACTTGTTAAAAGATAAATCACTGTGCCCAACCTCTAGACTTTTTCATTCTGTTGGCCCATGGTAAGGCCCAGAATTTGCATTTGTAACAAGTTCTCAGGTGATTCTGATCCCCTGTTACAGGGACCACACTTTGAGAACCACAGACTTGCTGCTCAACAAACTTTTCTCTCTCTTTTCTGGAATCTTATGCATAACTGCCCAATATGCTACTGGAGATCACTGGAGAAATGACTCCAGAAAGAATGAACAGACGGAGCCAAAGCAAAAACAACACCCAGTTGTGAATGTGACTGGTGATAGAAGCAAGGTCCGATGCTGTAAAGAGCAATATTGCACAGGAACCTGGAATGTTAGGTTCATGAATCAAGGCAAATTGGAAGTGGTCAAACAGGAGATGGTAAGAGTGAATGTCGACATTCTAGGAATCAGAGAACTAAGATGGACTGGAATGGGTGAATTTAACTCAGATGACCATTATATCTACTACTGTGGGCAGGAATCCCTCAGAAGAAATGGAGTAGCCATCATGGTCAACAAGAGAGTCTGAAATGCAGTACTTGGATACAATCTCAAAAATTACAGAATGATCTCTGTTCATTTCCAAGGCAAACCATTCAATATCACAGTAATCCAAGTCTATGCCTTGACCAGTAATGCTGAAGAAGCTGAAGTTGAATGGTTCTATGAAGACCTACAAGACCTTTTAGAACTAACACTCCCCAAAAATGTCCTTTTCATTATAGGGGACTGGAATGCAAAAGTAGGAAGTCAAGAAACACCTGGAGTAACAGGCAAATTTGGCCTTGGAGTACAGAATGAAGCAGGGCAAAGGCTAATAGAGTTTTGCCAAAAGAATGCACTGTTCATAGCAAACATCCTCTTCCAACAACACAAGAGAAGACTCTACACATGGACATCACCAGATGGTCAACACTGAAATCAGATTGATTATATTCCTTGCATCCAAAGATGGAGAAGCTCTATACAGTCAGCAAAAACAAGACCGGGAGCTGACTGTGGCTCAGATCATGAACTGCTTATTGCCAGATTCAGACTTAAATTGAAGAAAGTAGACCATTCAGGTATGACCTAAATCAAATTCCTTATGACTATACAGTGGAACTGAGAAATAGATTTAAGGGACTGGATCTGATAGAGTGCCTGATGAACTATAGACAGAGGTTCATGACATTGTATGGGAGACAGGAATCAAGACCATCCCTAAGAAAAAGAAATACAGAAAAACAAAATGGCTGTCTGAGGAGCCCTTACAAATAGCTGTGAAAAGAAGAGAAGCCAAAAAACAAAGGAGAAAAGGAAATATACATCCATTTGAATGCAGAGCTCCAAAGAATAGCAAGGAGAGATAAGAAAGCCTTCCTCAGCGATCAACTCAAAGAAATAGAGGAAAACAATAGAATGGGAAAGACTAGAGATCTCTTCAAGAATATAGGAGATACCAAGGGAACATTTCATGCAAAGATGGGCTCAGTAAAGGATAGAAATATGAACCTAACAGAAGTAGAAGATATTAAGAAGTGGCAATAATACACAAAAGAACTATACAAAGATCTTCACAACCCAGATAATAATGATGATGTGATCACTCACACTCACCTAGAGCCAGACATCCTGGAATGTGAAGTCAACTGGGCCTTAGGCAGCATCACTACAAACAAAGCTAGTGGAGGTGATGGAATTCAGTTCAGCTACTTCAAATCCTAAAAGATGATGCTGTGAAAGTGCTGCACTCAATGTGCCAGCAAATTTGGAAAACTCAGCAGTGGCCACAGGACTGGAAAAGGTCCGTTTTCATTCCAATCCCAAAGAAAGGCAATGCCAAATGCTCAAACTACCAAACAATTGCACTTATCTCACATGCTAGTAAAGTAATGCTCAAAATTCTCCAAGCCAGGCTTCAGCAATACGTGAACTGTGAGCTTCCAGAGGTTCAAGCTGGTTTTAGGAAAGGCAGAGGAACCAGAGATCAAATTGCCAACATCTGCTGGATCATCAAAAAAGCAAGAGAGTTTCAGGAAAACATCTATTTCTGCTTTATTGACTATGCCAAAGCCTTTGACTGTGTGGATCACAATCAACTGTGGAAAATTCTGAAAGAGATGGGAATCCCAGACCACCTGACCTGTCTCTTGAGAAATTTGTATGCAGGTCAGGAAGCAACAGTTAGAACTGGACATGGAACAACAGACTGGTTCCAAGTAGGAAAAGAAGTACGTCAAGGCTGTATATTGTCATCTGCTTATTTAACATAGATGCAGAGTACATAATGAGAAAAGCTGGGCTGGTGGAAGCACAAGCTGGAATCAACATTGCTGGGAGAAATATCAATAACCTCAGATATGCAGATTACACCACTCTTATGGCAGAAAGTGAAGAAGAACTAAAGAGCCTCTTGATGAAAATGAAAAACGAGAGTGAAAAAGTTGGCTTAAAGCTCAACATTCAGAAAACTAAGACCATGGCATCCGGTCCCATCTCTTCATGGCAAATAGATGGGGAAACAGTGGAAACAGTGGCTGACTTTATTTTGGGGGGCTCCAAAATCACTGCAGATGGTGATTGCAGCCATGAAATTAAAAGATGCTTACTCCTTGGAAGGAAAGTTATGACCAACCTAGACAGCATATTAAAAAGCAGAGACATTACTTTGTCCACAAAGGTCCATCTAGTCAAGGCTATGGTTTTTCCAGTAATCATGTATGGATGTGAGAGTTGGACTGTGAAGAAAGCTGAGCGCCGAAGAATTGATGCTTTTGAATTGTGGTGTTGGAGAAGACTCTTGAGAGTCCCTTGGACTGCAGGAGATCCATCCAGTCTATCCTAAAGGATATCAGTCCTGGGTGTTCACTGGAAGGACTGATGTTGAAGCTGAAACTCCAATACTTTGGCCACCTGATGTGAAGAGCTGACTCATTTGAAAAGACCCTGATGCTGGGAAAGATTGAGGGCAGGAGAAGGAGACAACAGAGGATGAGATGGCTGGATGGCATCACCGACTCAATGGACATGAGTTGGGTTAAACTCTACAAGTTGGTGATGGACAGGGAGCCCTGGCGTGCTGCGGTTCATGGGGTCGCAAAAAGTCGGACAGGACTGAGTGACTGAACTGAACTGAACTGAACTGATGGATAACTGGCTTGATTTCTTTCTTTCCTTCCTGTTCTCTTCTTTCTCCCTTTTTTCCTTTTCTTCTAATTTTAAGCCTAACTGATCTTTACTTAGAAATAGTCATAGATGGACAAACATATACTATCAATACAATGGAAAGTTACTGCCTGTAAACCTTGTCCTTTATTTTGTGAACCAAAGACCTGATACTGTTTTACCATCCACCCCAAGTGTTACTAGGTCATCTCTACAGTGAACTGATGATTCTTTATTCATCTATTCTAAGATCTGTTAGATATATTCATCTAAAGTATAGATGTATTCTTTACCTGTGAACTGATACTAATACAAGGATTCGTATAGGAAACCCACATATTTCTCATTATGAGGAATTGATCAACACTGGAATTAATTGGCATTATAACCTTGATGTGCTGTAAAAACTTTCTTATTTCTTAGAATTGTCTGTTCTGCATAGGACTTCCAGATTGGTCTGAATTATTTCACTGCAAATGTTTATTCTTGGTAAAATAGAGTATCTGCCTTTGGTAGATAAGAGTACAATGTGAAGTTCTTCCACATACAAGTGAGGTAGATTTAAATATTATCCTGTTTTTTTTTTTCATTTTGTGTTTATTCATTAACTTAGTCATTCAATTATATTTATTTTTTAACTTTTTATTTTATATTGAAGCATAGCCAATTTATAATGCTGTGATAGTTTCGGGTGGAGAACAAAGGGACTCAGCCATACATATAAAGTATCCATTCTCCTCCAAACTCCCCTCCCATCCAGGCTGCCACATAACATTGAGCAGAGATCCCTGTGCTGTAGAGTAGTTCCTTGCTGGTTATTCATTTTAAATATAGCAGGGTGTACATGTCTATCCCAAACTCTTTAAGTATCTCTTTCCTCCCATCCTTACCCCCTGGTAGCCACAAGTTCATTCTCTAAGTCTGTGAGTCTGCTTCTGTTCTATAAATAAATTCATTTCTATCATTTCTTTTTAGATTCCTCACATAAGGAATACCTTACAATATTTCTCTTTCTCTGTCTGACTTACTTCACTCAGTATGATAACCTCTAGGTCTATTGATGTTGCGGCAAATGGAATTATTTCATTCTTTTTAATGGCTGAGTAATATTCCATTGTATATATGCACTGCATATCTTTATCCATTCCTCTGTCAATGGACATTTAGGTTGCTTCCATGTCTTGGCAATGGTAAACAGTGCTGCAATGAGCACTGGGTTCATGTATCCTTTCAGACCATGTTTTTCGTTGGATATGTGCCCAGGAGTGGGATTGCAGGGTCATATGGTAACTCTATTTTTAGTTTTTTAAGGAATTTCCATACTGTTCTCCAGAGTGTCTAAACCAATTTAAATTGCCACCAACATTGTAGAAGGGTTCCCTTCTCTCCACACTCTCTCCAGCCTTTATTGCTTGTAGATTTTCTGATAATAGCCATTTTGACTGGTTTGAGGTAATAGCTTATTGTAGTTTTGATTCACATTTCTCTAATAATTAGTGATGTTGTGCACCCTTTCATGTGCCTCTTAGCCACCTGTATGTCTTCTTTGGAGAAATGCCTATTTAGGTCTTTTGTATTTTTTTTTCCTTTTTATAGATGAGTTTATTTCTTCTTTTTTTATTTTTTACATTATGAAAGTATGCATGCATGTGTCCTAAGTCTCTTCAGTCATATCTGATTCTTTGCAACCCTATGGACTGGACTGTAGCCTGCCAGGCTCCTCTATCTATGAGATTCTTCAGGCAAGGATATTGGAGTGGGTTGCCATGCCCTCCTTCAGGGGATCATCCTGACCTAGGGATCAAACCAGTGTCTCTTATGTCTCCTGCATTGTCAGGTGTTTATTTACCACTAGTACCACCTGGGAAGCCCCTAAATTACGAAAATATGATAGCGCATTTACAGGAGACTTGGAAAATACAGAACAAAGTTACATATAGTTTTACTATATATTACAATTATTTTTAAGTAGATAAATAAAGATTTTTAGTTGGTGCTTCAACATCAAACTCTCAAAAATTAATAGAATGAATAGACAGAAAAGTAAAAGGACATAGTAGACCTGAAAAGCACTATGAATCAATTCAACATAATTAAGATTTGTATTATACAGTTTTCACACAACAGCAGGCTATAAGCTCTATTCAAGTTCCCATAGGCTATAAACCAGGAGTCACTGGAACATATCCAGGGATGTGAAATCCAGGAATGTAAAACAAGGTCCAAGTATTTCACAGTCTAAAGGTACTGAAATCATACAGAGTGTGTTCTCTTTTGTCACTGTGGAATTCAAATCCGGTACACTGGGACAACCCAGAGGGATAGCATGGGGAGGGAGGGTTTGGGATGGAGGGACACATGTACACCTGTGGCTAATTTATGCCAATGTATGGCAAAAACCACCACAATATTGTAAAGTAATTAGCCTCCAATCAAAATAAATTAATTAATTGAAAAAAGAAATCACTATCAAAAGATATTTGAAAATAACCTACATATTTTCAAGTGCAATGTGACATTTACCTAGAGAGATCTTTGACTTAGCCATTGAAAGCCTCAATGAAGTTAAAAGAATGAAAAAACACAGAGAGCAATTGCAGAGAAGAAAGCATTTAAATGAGAAATTAATATAAAAATCAGAAATTAATATCAAAGATAATTTTATAATCCCATGTGCTTGGAAATTAAATGTCCACTTTTAAATGCTGGATGTATCGAAGCAGCCACAACAGGGAAAATTAGAAAATATTTGTAACAATAAAAATGAAAAGAGAATGTATCAGAATTTGTTGAATTCAGCTGAAGCTGCTCAATGCACATAAATACAATGTGGAATACTGAATAAGGTATGAAAACAAATAATGGACACTAGCATAAATTTTTGTGAAATTTGATCAAAATCTCTAGTTAATAATACATGTTAATTTCCTGGTTTGTTTGTTTGTTTTTCACAACATAGTATTTGTTTATATTCTCAGAATTGGATTAGAAGTTTCAAGCCTCATTCAATCTTTTCTTAAAAAATCATTAAAATAATAAGCTTTCTAGACTTTTAGCAGTAATACTAGATGCCAGAATAAATGGAACCATCTCAAAGTTTTAAGTAAATGTAAATTAGAAGTCTAGCATTCTATTCATACTTAGTCCTGCAAGTGGAACCAAATGTCATAAATATTTAGATAAGCAAAAATTCATGTTTTCTAAAATATATTTTTTACTAATATTATACATACTACACACACACACACACACACACAAGCTTTTCTACTACACTTGATAAAGGCCTGAGAAAGAACAACCAAAAAAGAGACAGAGAAATTGGGAAATATAAACTGAATGAAATGGGAACACTGAACATGAAATAGAAAAAGTGAAACAAACTAGATAAAAGTAAAAGATCATCACACAGTCTAGCTGTTTTCAAACATGGCTGCTCATTAGAATCACATCTAGAGCTTTGGCGAGGGTGGGGGGTGGGGGGCGGCGGGAGGTGTTTCTAATGTGCGTCTGGATTTTTTTTTTTCAATTTTAATTTAAAAAAAATTATACATGTGTTCCCCATCCTGAACCCTCCTCCCTCCTCCCTCCCCGTACCATCCCTCTGGGTCGTCCCAGTGCACCAGCCCCAAGCATCCAGCATCGTGCATTGAACCTGGACTGGCATCTCATTTCATACATGACATTTCACATGTTTCAATGCCATTCTCCCAAATCTTCCCACCCTCTCCCTCTCCCACAGAGTCCATAAGACTGTTCTATACATCAGTGTCTCTTTTGCTGTCTCGTATACAGGGTTATTGTTACCATCTTTCTAAATTCCATATATATGTGTTAGTATACTGCATTGGTGTTTTTCTTTCTGGCTTACTTCACTCTGTATAATAGGCTTCAGTTTCATCCATCCCATTAGAACTGATTCAAATGAATTATTTTTTTTATTTTTTTAATTTTATTAAAAATTAAGAGTTGGACTGTGAAGAAAGCTGAGCGCTGAAGAATTGATGCTTTTGAAGTGTGGTGTTGGAGAAGACTCTTGAGAGTCCCTTGGACTGCAAGGAGATCCAACCAGTCCATTCTAAAGGACATCGGTCCTGGCTGTTCTTTGGAAGGGAGGATGCTGAAGCTGAAACTCCAGTACTTTGGTCACCTCATGTGACAAGTTGACTCATTGGAAAAGACTCTGATGCTGGGAGGGATTGTGGGCAGGAGGAGAAGAGGACGACAGGATGGGATGGCAGGATGGCATCACTGACTCGATGGACGTGAGTCTGGGTGAACTCTGGAAGTTGGTGATGGACAGGGAGGCCTGACATGCTGCGATTCATGGGGTCGCAAAGAGTCGGACACGCCTGAGCAACTGAACTGAACTGAAAATCACTGCAGACAGTGATTGCAGCCATGAAATAAAAAGACGCTTACTCCTTAGAAAGAAAGTTATGGCCAACCTAGACAGCATGTTAAAAAGCAGACATTACTTTGTCCACAAAGTTCTGTTTAGTCAAGGCTATGGTTTTTCTAGTAATCATGTATGGATGTGAGAGTTGTATTATAAAGAAATCTGAGTGCTGAAGAATTGATGCTTTGAACTGTGGTGCTGGAGAGGACTCTTGAGAGTCCCTTGGACTGCAAGAAGATCCAACCAGTCCATCCTAAAGTAGATCAGTCCTGGGTGTTCATTGGAAGGACTGATGTTGAAGCTGAAACTCCAATACTTTGGCCACCTGATGTGAAGAGCCGGCTCATTTGAAAAGACCCTGATGCGGGGAAAGATTGAGGGTAGGAGGAGACAGAGATGACAGAGGATGAGATGGTTGGATGGCATCATCGACTTACTGGACTTGGGTTTGAGTAGACTCCAGCAGTTGGTGCTGGACAGGGAGGCCTGGCATGCTTTGGTTCTTGGGGTAGCAAAGAGTCGGACGTGACTGAGCGACTGAGCTGAACTGAACTGAATTCAATCCATTTACACTTAAGGTAATTGTCAATATGTACGATTCTGTTCCCATTTTCTTAATTTTTGGGGTTTATTTTTTGTTGGACTTTTCCTTCTCTGGTATTTTCTGCCTAAAGAAGTTCCTTTAGCATTTGTTATAAATCTGGTTTGGTGGTGCCAAATTCTCTTTACTTTTGCTTGTCTGGAAAGCTTTTGATTTTTCTGTCAATTCTGGATGAGAATCTTGCTGGCTAGAGTATTCTTGGTTGTAGGTTCTTCCCTTTCATCAGTTTAAATATATGGTGCCATTACCTTCTGGCTTGTAGAGTTTCTGTTAAGAAATCATCTGATAACCTGATGGGAGCTCCCTTGTATGTCAGCTGTTGGAACTCTGCATGAGGGTGGAGAAGAGTGAGAAGTGGAACTTGCCCTCTGGCCTGGATACCCCACTCTAGTTCACCTTAGCCTTCACTGGGCCTGTCTAACTTATTCATGGTTCCTGTAGGCTTGTCAAGGCAGTTGGTTTTACAACTCAGTCCAGTCATCTCTCTAACACCCTGCTACCAGGGCTTCTACCTATGTGGCAGACAATGTTGATTGCCATTTCCAATCTCCTTCTTTCTAGCTGAAACAGCCAGCCATGTACTTTCCATCCTCCTTTGCATACTGCAATGACTACATGATCCTGTTTCTGGCCAAAGACTCATAAGGGAATTCTGCTGCAATCATTTTAGATAAAGATTTTTTTTTTATTTCACAGGATAAAAAAAAAAAAAAAGCCCATGAATGTCTCTCCTCTTCCTTCTTGCTGAATTGTTTAGATATAAAGATAACAATGACTGGCAGGTGGTGAGAGGAAACAAATGCCCATAATCCCCGCGATGCAGAGGCCAGCCTGGGGAGCTGAAACAAGTGCACACCAGCCCCACGAAGCAAAGGGCAGGCCTCGGGAGCCAAAACAAGTGCACAGAGTGTGCCTGGGAAGCTGAGACAAGTGCACACAAGCCCCGCGACTCAGAGGGTGAGCCCAGGGTGCTGAGAGAAGCCCACACAAGTCGCCGCGATGCAGAAGGATCCACACAAGCACCTTCCTAGCAAGTTTCTGCCAGCAGCAGACGGCGGGACAGGGGAACAGAAGTACCGGCAATGATCCCACAGACAAGTAGAGGACTGGTGCCCTGCAGATATGCTGAGAGGGCCACTCTGAAGCAACGGTGGAAATGGACGCTCCTAACACCGTGAAAGCAAGAGTGACTGCCAAAAGGCATACTGAACCCATCAGTTCAGTTCAGTTCAGTGGCTCAGTCGTGTCCAGCTCTTTGCAACCCCATGAATCGCAGCACGCCAGGCCTCCCTGTCCATCACCAACTCCCTGAGTTCACTCAGACTCACGTCCATTGAGTCAGTGACACCATCCAGCCATCTCATCCTCTGTCATCCCCTTCTCCTCCTGTCCCCAATCCCTCCGAGAATCAGAGTCCTTTCCAATGAGTCAAGTCATGAGGTGGCCAAAGTACTGGATTTTCAGCTTTAGCATCATCCCTTCCAAAGAAATCCCAGGGCTGATCTTCAGAATGGATTGGTTGGATCTCCTAGCAGTCCAAGGGACTCTCATGAGTCTTCTCCAACACCACAGTTCAAAGGCATCAATTCTTCTACACTCAGCTTTCTTCACAGTCCAACTCTCACATCCACACATGACTACTGGAAAAACCATAACCTTGACTAGATGGACCTTTGTTGGCAAGTAATGTCTCTGCTTTTGAATATGCCATCTAGGTTGGTCATAACTCTCCTTCCAAGGAGTAAGCGTCTTTTAATTTCATGACTACAATCACCATCTGCAGTGATTTTGGAGCCCCCAAAAATGAAGTCTGACACTGTTTCCACTGTTTCCCCATCTATTTCCCATGGATTGATGGGACCAGATGCCATGATCTTTGTTTTCTGAATGTTGAGCTTTAAGCCAACTTTTTCACTCTCCTCTTTCACTTTCATCAAGAGGCTTTGTAGCTCCTCTTCACTTTCTGCCATAAGGGTGGTGTCATCTGCATATCTGAGGTGATTGATATTTCTCTCGGCAATCTTGATTCCAGCTTGTGCTTCTTCCAGCCCAGCATTTCTCATGATGTACTCTGCATAGAAGTTAAATAAGCAGGATGACAATATACAGCCTTGATGTACTCCTTTTCCTATTTGGAACCAGTCTGTTGTTCCATGTCCAGTTCGAACAGTTGCTTCCTGACCTGCATATAGGTTTCTCAAGAGGCAGGTCAGGTGGTCTGGGATTCCCATCTCTTTCAGAATTTTCCACAGTTTACTGTGATCCACACAGTCAAAGGCTTTGGCATAGTCAATAAAGCATAAATAGATGTTTTCCTGGAACTCTCTTGCTTTTCCCATGATCCAGCAGATATTGGCAATTTGATCTCTGGTTCCTCTGCCTTTTCTAAAACCAGCTTGAACCTCTGCAAGTTCACAGTTCACTTATTGCTGAAGCCTGGCTTGGAGAATTTTGAGCATTACTTTACTAGTGTGTGAGATGAGTGCAATTGTGCGGTAGTTTGAGCATTCTTTGGCATTGCCTTTCTTTGGGATTGGAATGAAAACGGACATTTTCCAGTCCTGTGGCCACTGCTGAGTTTTCCAAATTTGCTGGCATATTGAGTGCAGCACTTTCACAGCATCATCTTTCAGGATTTGAAATAGCTCAACTGGAATTCCATCACCTCCACTAGCTTTGTTCATAGTGATGCTTTCTATGACCCGCTTGACTTCACATTCCAGGAGGTCTGGCTCTAGGTGAGTGATCACACTATTGTGATTATCTTGGTCGTGAAGATCTTTTTTGTACAGTTCTTCTGTGTATTCCTGCCACCTCTTCTTAATATCTTCTGCTTCTGTTAGGTCCATACCATTTCTGTCCTTATCAAGCCCATCTTTGCATGAAATGTTCCCTTGGTATCTCTAATTTTCTTGAAGAGATCTCTAGAACTGAACCCATAGAGACTCCAGAACTGGACACTGCACTGCCCTTCAGAGAGAGGAGATCCAACTCCGTCAACCAGAACACAGGCACAAGCTCCCCCAACCAGGAAAACATCACAGGACCCAATCCCCATCCACAGGGGCAGACTCCACAACCAGGAGCTACAACCTTGAGAAACTTTTAAAAAAATTTTTTTTTCTCTTATATAGCACACTGTTTATTCCCCCAACATATCTCCACCTCCACTAGCCATTAGCGGTGCTGTGGACTTTTCCTCTTTGTTTTCCGCGTTAAAAAAAATTCATTCAAAATTTTGTTTTTCTTTTTTTCTTATAAATCACACAGTTTATTCCCTCTACATATTTCCACCTTCATATTAGCCTATTGTGGTGCTGTGGAGTTTTCCTCTTTGTGTTTCTTGTCAAAAAAAAGAAAGAAAGAAAAATTCATTTTCAGATTTTTTTTCCTTTCTCACCTTTTGTTCTTATTTCTTGATGAGTTTTTTGAATTTTGTTTTTGAAACATTCAACTACTTTTCCTATAATTCTTTACCAGCTGTCACTATTTTGGCTGTAGCTATGCCTGAATATATATAAATCTTTTCCACATCCATCTATTCATCTTTGCTCCTCTATTTTTTCTTTTTTCTCTCTCTCTCTTTTTCTTTAATCCTCTTCCCCACCCTTTCATTTTTTCTTTTCCCTTCCTTCTCCTCTTTCTTTTCTCTCCCTCTTTTTCCCCCCTTATTTCCTTCACTCTTTCTACTTTCAACCGGTAAGTTAAATTGTTGATCTCCTATGCTATATTCCCCAGTCGGCCCTCTGCTCATGCTCAGATTTCCAGATTAAGCATTAGCTAACTCTGCTTTCAATTGGTTGATATCACCTCGGGTTTCCCTTGCTCACCAAGTCAATCTCCTGTACTCTTTTCTTTAGAACACTTTGGTTGTAACTGTATGTGTGGAAGAGTCTGTGGCTATGTCCCAGTATTTCTGTAATCACCTGCTGTATCTCTTCCCACTAGAAAATAGGCACAAGTCACCCCCAAAAAGAAATCAACACAAAGCACCAAACCAACAATTCCCTTCAAGTATAAATATCAAAAGGAAGAATTAATACAAACCTAAAGCCTGGGAAAAGGAGACACCAAGTGGAGCAAGTTAGAAAAAAAAAGATGAAAAGACAGAAAAATACAGTACAAATGAAAGAGCAAGGTAGAAACTCACAAGACTAAATAAACAAAGAGGAAATAAGTAATCTCCTTGAAAGAGAATTTAGAATAATTATAGAAAAAATGTTCTGAATACTTGAAAACAGAATGGAGAAAATGCAGGAAGCATTTAACACAGTTAATACAATCACCAAGGACATAGAAGAAACAAAGAGTAAGCAAACAGGGATGAATAACACAATTACTTAAATTAAGAACACTCTAGAAGGAACCAATAGAAGAATAACTAAGGCAGAGGAATGGATAAGTGAGCTGGAGGACAGAATGGTGGAAATAACTGCTGAAGAGCAGAATAAAGGGAAAAGAATGAAAAGAACTGAGGATAGCCTCACAGATCTTTGGGACAATATTAAAGGCACCAACATTCGAGTTATAGGGGTCCCAGAGGAAGAAGAAAAAAAGAAAGGCACTGAGAAAATTTTTGAAGAAATGATAGTTGAAAACTCCCCAACATGGGAAAGGAAATAGTCAATCAAGCCCAAGAAGTGCAGAGAGTCCCTTACAGATTAATGCAAGGAGAAACACATCGAGACACATATTAATCAAGCTAACAGAGATTAAGCACAAAGAAAGAATATTAAAAGCAGCAAGAGAAAAGCAACAAGTAACATACAAGGGAAAACCCATATGATTAACAGTGGATCTTTCAGCAGAAACTCGATAGGCCAGAAGGGAATGGCAGGATATATTTAAAGTTTTTCTCTGAAAGAGAAAAACCTACAACCAGGATTACTCTACCCAGCAAGGATCTCATTCAAAATTGATAGAGAAATCACAAGTTTTATGGACAAGCAAAAGTTAAGAGAATTCAACACCAAACCAGCCTTGCAACAAACACTAAAGGGACTTCCATAGCCAATAAACACAAGAGAAAGGAAAGATCTACAAAAACAAACCCAAAACAATCAAGAGAATGCAAATAGGAACATATGTATCAATAATTACCTTAAATGTAAATGAATTGAATGCACCAACCAAAAGATACAGACTGAATCAATACAAAATTAAGACATATATATATATATGCTTCCTACAGGAGGCCCACTTCAGACCTAGAGACACATACAGACTGAAAGCCAAAGGATGGAAAAATATACTCCATGCAAATGGAAACCAAAAGAAAGCTGGAGTGGCAATCCTTCTTTCAGGCAAAATGGACTTTAAAATAAAGGATGTTATAAGAGACAAAGAAGGACACTACATAATGATCAAAAGATCAATTCAAGAAGAAGACATAACAATTGTAAATGTCTATGCACCCAATATAGGAACACCTCAATACATAAGACAAATACTAACAGGCATAAAGGAGAAATCGACAGCAACAAAACAATAGTAGGGGACTTTAACATCCCACTCTCACCAATGGACAGATTATCAGAGAATCAGTAAGGAAACAAAAGCCTTAAATGAAACTTTAGACCAAATGGACCTAATTGATATCTTTAGGACTTTCCACCCAAATGCAGAAGAATACTCTTTTCTCAAGTGCACATGGAACATTCTCCAGGATAGATCACATCTTAAATTTACTGAGGCTGCCAAATCAAGCCTCAGTAAATTTAAGAAAATTTAAATTGTATCAAGTATCTTCTCTGACCACAATGCTATGAGACTAGGTATCAACTACAGAAAAAAAAAAAAACAGCAAAAAACACAAGCTTATGGAGATTAAACAATATATTACTAAATAATAAAGAAGTTACTGAGGAAATAAGAAAGGAAATCAAAAGATTCCTAGAAAAAAGTGACAGTTAAAACATGACGACACAAAACCTATGGGATTCAGCAAAAGCAGTTCTAAGAAGGTGGTTTATAGCGATACAATCATACCTCAAAAAACAAAAAAAGCATTGAATAGACAGCCTAACTCTACACCTAAAGCAGCTGGAAAAAGAAGAACAAAAAACCCCAAAGTCAGCCAAAGGAAGGAGATCATAAAAATCGGACCAGAAATAAGTGAAAAAGGAAGGAAATAATAGCAAAGATTAATAAAACTAAAAGTTGGTTCTTTGAGAAGATAAACAAAATTGACAAACCACTAGCCAGACTCATCAAGAAAAAAAAGGAGAAAAATCAAATCAACAAAATTAGAAATGCAAAAGGAGAAGTTAATGACAGACAACACAGAAATACAAAGGATCATAAGAGAATATTGTGAGCACTATATGCTAATAAAATGGACAACCTAGAGGAAATGGACAGACACTTAGAAAAGAACAGCCTCCCAAGACTGAACCAGGAAGAAACAGTAATTATGAAGAACCCAGTTACAAACACTGAAATTGAAACAGTGATTAACAATCTCCCCCAAAAGCCCAGGGCCAGATGGCTTCAGAGGGGAATTATGTCAAACGTTTAGAAAAGAGCTAATGCCTGTTTTTCTGAAATTCTTCCCAGAACTTTTCCAAACTCATTCTGCTGCTGCTGCTGCCACCAAGTCACTTCAGTATATGAGGCCACAATCACCCTGATACCAAAACCAGGCAAAGACAAGACGAAAAAAGAAAATTTCAGGCCAATATTACTGATGAACATAGATGCAAAAACCCTCAACAAAATTCTAGCAAACAGAATCCAACAGTACATTTAAAAGGTCATACACCATGGTCAAGTTGGGTTTATTCCAGGGACACAAGGATTCTTCAATGTACACAAATCATTCAAGGTGATATACCATATCAAGAAATTGAAAGATAAAAAACTTACAATCATCTTAATAGATGCAGAAAAAAAGCCTTCAAAAAATTCAGCATCCATTTATGATAAAAAAAAAAACTCTTCAAAAAATCAGCATAGAAGGAACCTACCTCAACATAGTAAAGGCCCTATATGAAAAACACACAGAAAACATTATTCTCAATGGTGAAAAACTAAAAGCTTTCCCTCTAAGATCAGGAATAACACAAGGATGTCCACTCTCAGCACTATTATTCAACATAGTTTTGGAGGTCCTAGCTATTGCAACTAGAGAAAAAAAAGAAATAAAAGGAATCCAGATAGGAAAAGAAGAAATAAAACTCTCACTGTTTGCAGATGACATGATACAATACATAGAAAACCCAAAGAAAACTATCAGAAAATTACTAGAACTAATCAGCAAATTCAACAAAGTCATGGGATACAAGGTCAATACACAGAAATCACTTGCACTCCTATATACTAAAAATGAAAAATCAGAAAGAGAAATTAAGGAATCAATCCCATTTACCATTGCAACAAAAAGAATTAAATATCTAGGGATAAACCTACCTAAAGAGACATCTGTATATGGAAAACTATAAGACACTGATGAAAGATATCGAAGACAACATTAACAGATGGGGAGATATTCCATGTTCCTGGGTAGGAAGAATAAATATTGTGAAAATGACTATACTACCAAATGCAGTCTACAGATTCAATGTGATCCCTACCAAGTTACCAATGACATTTTTCACAGGACCAGAACAAAAAATTTCACAATTCATATGGAAACATGAAAGACCCTGAAGAGCCAAAGCAGTCTTAAGAAAGAAGAAAGGAGCTGGATGAACCCATCTTCCTGACTTCAGACTATACTACAAAGCTACAATCACCAAGACAGTGTGGTACTGGCTCAAAAACAGAAATATATACCAATGGAACAAGATAGAGAACCCAGAAATAAACCCACACACCTATAGGTACCTTATTTTTGACAAAGGAAGCAAGAAGATACGATCAGGCAAAGACAGCCTCTTCAATAAATGGTGCTGGAAACTGGACAGCTACATGCAAAAGAAGGAAATTAGATCATTACCTAATGCCATAAACGAAGATAAACTCAAAATGGATTAAAGACCTAAATGTAAGACCAGAATCTATTAAACTCTTTGAGGAGAACATAGGCAGAACATTCGATGACATAAATCCAAGCAAGATCTTCTATGATCCATCTCCTAGAGTAATGGAAATAAAAATAAATAAATAAACAAGTGGGACCTAATAAAACTTAAAAGCTTTTGCACAGCAAAGGAAACTTCAAACAAAGTGTCAAGACAACCCTCAAAATGGGAGAAAATAATAGCAAAAGAGACAACTGATAAAGAATTCATTTCCAAGATATACAAGCAGCTCATACAACTCAATACCAGAAAAGCAAACAACCCAATCAAAAAGTGGGGAAGAGACCTGAAGAAACACTTCTCCAAAGAAGACATACAGATGGCTAACAAGCAAATGAAAAGATGCTCAGCATCACTCACTATTAGAGAAATGCAAATCAAAACTACAATGAAGAGACTGGAAAAAGATGGCAAAGGAGTAGGAGGACGTTGAGCACATCTCTCTTCATGGATACATCAGGTATACCCCTTCAGGCACAGAAGTGCATGCAGAACATCAGCTGGGAGCAGACAGGAGTACCTGACCAGTGGAAAAGAATACATAGAACCATGCCACACTAGGTAGGATGAAAAAACCAAGGGGAAAAACTGGAGTCTTCATACAACTGGACCTGCCCTCAGTGGATGGGGGAACTGAAGCAGAGGTCTGATCCCCACATCAGGGCAATTGTCTGAGTCAGAGGAGAAACATTTAAGGCTGAGAGTGAAATAACTGATCTGCAGAAGCCTAAATGGAATGAGAATCAGACATACCCTGACAGGGATGCAGGTACTGGAAGACTCAGTGGCTTGGAGTTGGAGTTTAGGGGTTGTGGAGCAATTCCAGGGTGAGAGCTGCTGTTGACTGGAGAGAGATGGATCGAGGGAATGTGAGGGAGGAGACTATGGTGGGAAATGCCTGTGGAGGAAAGCCAGGCAGCCATGAAAGCAAGGCGATACTACTGAGTCACGCGTACCCGGTGGAGCCATCACCATAGCCTCTCAGACCACGCATGCCAGCATGGGCATCTGAACAATAGAGAGGCTGGCCCACTAAATGCCTGACACACAGAACTACAGAGTAGGACCTCACACAGGGTACCTCTTTAATGCCTGATGCACCAAACAACAGAGATGTACCCCAGGCAAGGGAGCCCTCTAAGTGCCTGAATGGGCAGAGTTACAGAGAAAGACTGACCAAAGAGGCCTTTTGATCCCCAGCTACAAGAGGCTCGAAAAAGACTGATAGAGCCATAACTCCTGGGGCAGAGGCAGTGCGTGTCCCTGCACACCTGGTGCTTCCAGGACACCCACAAGCCAAGCAGCTGTGCCAACTTCATGTTCAACCCTCACGGGGGCAGAGCTACCACAGGCAAAAAAAGTCTTGCATCTATGTGCACAGACTGTTATATCTGACTCTTTGCGAACCTGTAGACTGTAGCCTGCCAGGCTTCTCTGTCAGGGGGGTTCTCCAGGCAAGAATACTGGAGCATATTGGCCAATACTTGTTGTCATACCCTTCTAGAGCACTATATTCCCTTCTTCTCTAGCCACCAACACCCCTGAGTACCTGGTGCTGCCAGAACCCCTGTGACCCAAGCAGCTGCACCACCTCCACACCTGGCCCTTACAGGGGCAAACCCAAGTCCTCCAGGGCAGCCTCAGGAGGAAACCACAGTGGATGATGTACATGCAGAGGTGGAAATAAAACCATAATTGAAACCCAGGGGCACTGTGACAAAGGATGAAGACCCAAAATCTTCCCACCAGCTGCACAAGCTGCAGATTAAATCCACGTGATCAACTAGGCAGACTGTGTCTATGGAATATATAAAAGGCCATTGAGAGCTGCCACACACACACACACACACACACAAATGCACTAGTTTTCATAGCTGTGGACACTGGAGGCAAGAACACAGAGGAGAAGGACCAGATTGGAATCTGAGCTGCCCTCACAGCAGGTCCAGAGTGCGAGGGCATCCTAGGCAGGTGAAGTGAACTGTGACTCCCATCAAGGGAAAGGACTCTGACAGCAGTGACTCAAGAAAAACACTTATTATTCTTATGTTTTGACTTGTTCTGTAGATTCTTTTAGATTTTTTTCTTTTTTCTTTTCCCCTTTGTTGTAGTTGTCGATTTTATTGTCACTCTGAAATCTAATTAAGCTTTGGAGCTTTTTTTTCCTCAGTCACATTTTGTATTGTTATAAACCTGCCTCTATGTTGGGATTTTGCAGTTCTGTGGAGTTTTCCTTTTTTCCTCTCTCTTTTTTATTTTAATTTTTAAAACCAATTATTATTTTTTATACATTTATTCCTTTGTTTGCTTTTCCTACTGTTCTTTCCCCCTTGCAATTAATCCTTAATGTATATAAATCTTCTTCATCTACCTCAATTTAACTATGCATATCTATTCTTTCTTTTTTCTTTTCCTCTCAACATATTTGTTAGTTTTATTTTTATTGCTTTATTCCCCAATTAGCACCTTGCTTTAGTTTTGTTTTCCTTTTTGTGCTTCAGTTAGTTTTATTCTTAACTAGTAGATACAATTTTTGGTTTCCTTTGTTTTCTGGGTAAATTTACTGTACTTTATGTTTGTTGAACTGTTTTGAGTTTGCTGATGGGTATATATGTGTATGTGTATATTCAGTCACCATTTTTATTGTTGTTATAAACCTCTCTGTCTACGTTGGGCTTTTGCAGTTCTGTGAAGTTCCCTCCCTGCCTTTTTTTGGTCCTTTTTTCTTTCTTCTTCCTTTTTTCCCCTTTTCTCTTTTTTATAATATTAATTTTTAAACCTATTATATTTTTTCTACATTTATTTCTTTGTTTGCCTTTCCTACTATTCTTTTCCCCTTGAGTCAATCTTTAATGTACACAAATCTTCATCTACCTCTATTTAACTTTACATATCTATTCTTTCTTTTTTGCTTCCTGTCCTTTCCTCTCAACATATTTGTTAGTTTTGTTTTCATTGTTTTATTACCCACTTGGCACCTGACTTCAGCATTGTTTTCCAGTTTGTGCTTTAGTTAGTTTTGTTCTTAACTGGTAAATATAAATTTTATTTCCTTTATTCGTCAGGCCAATCTGCTGTACTTTATTTTTGTTGGACTGTTTTGACTTTGCTCATGGGTATTCAGATTCTGATTTATATTTCAATAAGTGAAACCTGATATGTTCCAGTTTATATTTTCTCCTGTTTGGGCACATGTAAGTCTATAAAATGTTCACCAAACTTCATCTATTTACTGCATCCAGCCACCAAAATAATGACTTCCAAACCCCAGAATGGCTGGAATGGAGTCATTATGCTAAAGACCCAGTCATGGACAATGAACTGAGAAAATGATTTTCCTGTGTTTAACACATCTAAGAAACTATGTATTTGTCAGACTTAACTTCAAACTGCTTAATGGATGCAGGATGCATTTAGAAGGGGCTTCATTTACCTCCTCATTAGGGAGCCCAGCATCACTGATGATTAAGATTTCTCCCCTTGTGATGGTCCATTTTATGTGTCAGCTTGACTAGTCTATAGGTCTCAGTTATGTAAACATAGTCTAAGTGCTGCTGGGAAGATATTTTATAGATATGATTGATTCTATTGCATAATCTGTTGGTTTTATTTGTTTATTTATTAGAATCAGTTGGTTTTATGTAAAGGAGACCACCCTAGCTAATCTAGACATGCCCGATTCAATAAGTTAAAGGGTCTTAAGAGCAGGACACGGGTTTCCTTGAAGAAGATGAAATTCTGGACTGCAGCTTTATACCTAAGAGCTCCAGCCTGCCCTTCCTGTTGGCCAGCCTACATGTTTCATACTTACCTTGCCAGTCTCACAATCAGGTAAGGAATTCCTTGCAAGAAATTTCCCTTATTCTCTCTCTGTCTCCATGGCATGTGGCTTATTTTGAGCTGAAAACAATCAAGGCTCAAAAGACTCAGGGAGAAACCTTGAGCTTTTCCTTCAACTGCCTAAAGAATTTAGATAGAGGACCTGTTCCCATAATAAAGCTCTCATCAGAGACACCTGCAAAGAATGTGGCATAAGTGTGAGTGGGGGTGGGGGTGGGGAAACAGGGCCTAGGAATCAGTGTCCACTCTGTGTTCCAATGTCTCTACATGGCCCAACAAATATTTACTTTTCAAACACTTTCTTTTCCATCTCTATGTGAATTGTCTTTCTCCCTTTGCAAGTCCTACACCCCTTTCTCCAATACCCTCTTTTGTCTGTAGCTAAAGACGGTGTTTAAGGTGAAGGTTTCAGCCATTTTTATGGGTTACTCAGTTTGCCTGGGTCTCTCCCATGTGTACATGTTCTCAAATCTTGCTTGACTTTTTCCCGTTAAACTGTCTCATGTCAATTTCCTTTATAGTTTCAGCAGGAGAACCTGTAAGGGTAAAGGAAAATTTTTCTTCCTTCCCAACATTTCCATATCATACTGTAACTGAAAGTGGTGTCTGGCTGCTCGTTACTGAAAAGTCAATGAAGAGGTAAGATTGGTGGAAAGGCAAGTTTGCTTTACTTCGGATATTGGCAACTGGTGGGGGTGGGAAAAGGAAGGAGCACTTCTACTCAAAGGCCAACTGCCTCCCCCCTCAACAAGAGCTTTTATAGATGGAAAGAGGGACCTACAAAGAGAAACAGCAAGTCAACTCTGACAGTCATCTTCCAATTGGTCATATGGTGTTCTGAAAAGTGTCATTTTGATTATTTTAGGTACAATCAATCTTCAGTTCCAGAATCTGTCTGTTTCCATTTTCTTGAGGCCAATTCTTGGAATTGTGGCAGGTTATGTCATGGCTTCAGTCTGGTCATAACTTCTTCCACATGGCAGAGATTTTAGTATCTACAAGATAGCTCACAGGATATGGCTCAGAAAATTATTTATAGGTCCTTGACTATGCTTAATGACTAATATATAATTATTTATTCTTTTTGGACTGTTTTCCTTTGTTTCTATATTTTCTCACTTCTCTGATTAAACTTGTTATTCTTTGGCTAAAGTTTTTCCACTAACAAAAGACAGGCAAAGGACATGGAGGGCAAGGACTAGGGTCCTGCTCCATTTCTGTACTGGTTCTGTTCCTCTAGCAGAACCCTGACTGATACACCACTTTTAATGGATCATATATGAAGTAAACCACATCAGCAAGTTTGTTAAGGTCTTTCACTTACACTTAAATCATCCCTGAGTTCAGTTATAAATACAAGTGGGATGGCAAAATCAAGAAATTAATGAGGCTGAGAAGAAGGGAAGAACTCTCTGGACCATAATATTTTTTCTGGATCATAATTAATCTACCATCACTGGAATGACTTACAGCCTTCCATCAACAACTTTTAAGAGAGTTGCTTTCACTAATCATATAAATAAAATAACTGAAGAGTAGCATTTGACCTGATAGTTCATTATTCATTTAGGATCAATAAATTTTGAGTTGAGTCAAATTCACATCATAAACACAGCAGAACTTCCATCAGAGATGTCTTAAAGGTATAAATTCTCATGTAAAGAGCTGTATTCATTGAGGCTTCTGTTTGGGATGATCAGATCAGTTGTTTTGTCAGAAGATCCCTGAATGCCAGTTGGGAATATGGTCAATTTGGGAAGATGGCCAATTTGGAAAGACGGCCTGGACTGTTTCTCTGGAGCTATTTAGTATCTCTAGATAAAATCCTTCTGATTGTTGTGTAAAGACTTAGATATTGGAGCTCTGCATAAGGATGGGAAAGAGCCCACTGGCCTGCATGTGTACCATCTACTTCACCTTAGGTTCACTGGGCCCACTTAACGTCTTAATGTTACTTATCATTTCCTTTAGACATTTGATTTTATGACCCTGTCCATGACAAACTTTGTTCCTTGTCAAGATTTCTGACTTTCATGTCTACCATCCTGCAACCAGGGGCTTCTGCCATATGGCAGACACTGTTGATTGTCATTTTCAATCCCCTTCTTTCTGGATGAAATAACCAGCCATTCACTTCCCATCCTTCCCTGTAGATTGGGGTGACCATATGACCCAAGTTTCTGGCCAACAAGTCATAAGGGAATTCTGCTGGAATGCAGGAATGGAACTAGAAAAAGAATTCACCCCAGGTTTTTTAGAAAAAGTACATGAATGCCCTTCTTCCTTCTTGCTGAACTATTTGGATATAAAGGTATGATAATTGTAGTTTTAATAGCCACATTGCCATCATGATGGGAAAGACAGGGAATTATAGAGCAGCCAACCCAGGCCCCTAAAATGTTAGAACTGAAGAATTAACCAACTCTAGAATTGCCTATTCTCTGCTTCCCTGGTGGCTCAGAGGGTAAAGTATCTGTTTGCATTGCAGGAGACTGGGTTCGATCCCTGGGTCAGGAAGATCCCCTGGAGAAGGAAATGGCAACCCACTCCAGTGTTCTTGCCTGGAAAATCCCATGGATGGAGAAGCCTGGTAGGCTACAGTCCATGGGGTCACAAAGAGTCGTGAGTGACTTCACTTCTTCACTTCTAATCTTTATAAGTGAGATAATCTCATTCTTTAAGCCATTGTGATTTGGATGCTGTGATTTGCAATCAACAGCATCCTATGGGTATATATTTCAAAGAGGACTATCATAGTATCCAAAAGAGCTCACATCCTCCCATAGAGACGTGTGTCGTATGTTTAGTATCACATTTTATAAGGCATGTGGTAATATGACAGTAAATATAGAGGAGATGGTCAGTATGTTGGAATCAGGAAACCTGTCACAATGGGAACAATTGAATGAATGTAGATGCTGCGTCTGGAGAAGAGATAAATTAGAAGATGAGAAAAGTATTGTCAAATATTTAAAGGACTTTACCATGAATGGGAAAACACTGTTCTGTGGGACCTCCCAGATCAAACATGACAGAGTTTATTTTCTCTCCTGTCATCTCACCCACTGTGAATGGGGAGAAATGTGTGAAATGGGGCAGGGAAGTATAAGTGAAGAAAGGATGAACTCAAAGCTGCCATGATGGCCTGGAGAGCCTATAGCTTTTATTTCCTAGATTTGATTATTGCTGGGAGGGAAGCAGAAACAAGAAAATGTTTTTATTATCTTCTTAACTTTGGAGCAATGTTATACATTGCCCAAGATGTTAACAAAGGGAAACATACCTCAAAGAGATGGGGTATATAAATACTGGTTATACAGCGACAAATGAAAAGATTTGAACTTGAAAGGGAAAGAACAGGGTGCAAGAAAAAGCAGAAATGCTTATCTGAATAGGATAATGTCTAGGTGCTAAGAGGATTTAAAGATGAATACAGCTCAATCCTCAACCCCAGGAAAGCCCTCATTCCAGGGTAGGAAGTCAAAAAGAAAGGCTAAACCCCATGAGGTTGGCAGCTTTGGACTGAACCCATACCTAAATCAGGATCACTAATAGACGTGGCTCTGCCCTCTCTGGCTTTGGTTCCCCAACCATACTACAGCATCCTCTTCTTAGCCATATCATGCAAGTGATGTAAAGATTGTGTGCAGAAAGCAAAATAGTTCTGATTATCCAAGGAGCATTTGGTAGAAAAGGAACAAATCAAAGGAAAATACTCTTATGGGAAATATTTAGACAATATTAAAAATGAAAAAAGAGTTATGTAATAAAAACTCATTGTTTATGAAAAAATATTAAAAATAAGACTACTTCCAAAATACCACCATGGAAAATGAGGCATAGAGGCAGGGAACAGAAAAAAAAATGTGATTGCTCTAGAATTCAGATGAAAGTGTAGGCCATTCTTCACAGATATTCATCCACAGATGAGGAATTCTCCAAGTTTTCCCTTGTGATTATATCAGACCCTGAATTTCAAATTCCATCCACATCTCCTGCCTCGAAACTTGGAGTCAGAGGAACCGTCTATTGACCAGGCTCTGCCCCTCACTTGCTCTTTTTTGTTGAGCAAGTCAGTTCTCTCTGAGTTTTTTCACTTGCAAACTGTTTAATATAATAATAATATATCCACTGTCAGTCTTCTGAGAATGAGACAGAAGTGTAAAAGTGCCTAAACACAACACCTGACACAGGAGAAGTTCTGTAGAAATACTAGCTTAATCTCAACTGCCACACTCAATAAATATTTTTCATTGTTTCTCACATGGAAAAACAAAAGTTCAGAGGGAAGATCTGTCATTTAAAGTCAACCTATTTTAAGTTCACTCCCTGCTGGAAATCACTAGGCGCTTGCCTAATCTCTTCCTGGCTGCCTGCATCTCCCGGTTCCTCAGGGTGTAGATGATGGGATTGAGCATGGGGGTCAAGACAGTGTAGCTGATGGACACAGTCTTGTCCATGGGGAATGAAGTGAATGGCCGGGCATAGATACAGATACAGGGAATGAAGATCATAGACACAACGATGATGTGGGTGGTGCAGGTGGAAGCTGCCTTCCTCCTCGCCTGCCCAGACTGAGACCGCAGCATCACCAGGATGACAGTATAAGAGATCAGAAGGAGGAGGAACCAAATGAGGGCCAGCATCCCACTGTTGGAGATCATAAGGAACTCCAGGAGGGAGGTGTCTGTGCAGGCAAGCCTCAGCATTTGTGGAATGTCACAGTAGAAGTTATCCAGGGTGTTGGGGCCACAAAAAGGCAGTGGGAGCATCAGAACCAGCTGGACAATGGAGTGGACAAAGCTCCCTACCCAGGCAGCCACCACCAGCCCCACACACACTCGAGTGTTCATGATGGTGATGTAGTGGAGGGGCCGGGAGATGGCTATGTAGCGGTCATAGGCCATCACTGAGAGGAAGAAGACAGTCCCACCTCCCAAGAGGTGGAAAAAGAAGATCTGGGCCATGCAGCCATGGTAGGAGATGGTCTTGGTCTCATGCAAGAAGTCCACTAACATCTTTGGAGAAGTGACTGTGGAATAGCAGAGGTCTATGACAGCAAGATTTCGCAGCAGGAAATACATAGGTGTGTGGAGCCTGGAATCAGAGGTCACTGTGATCATGATGAGGAGGTTTCCCATGACAGTGGTGGTGTAGACTAGCAGAAACACCAGAAACAAGAAGAGCTGGAGCTCCTGAGTCTGTGAGAGCCCCAGGAGGACAAATTCTGACACCCACGTGAGGTTCCCTGATGCCATGGTGTCTTCTCCATACACCTAAGTAACACAAACGACAGACCTCTGTCTGAAGTTGCTGCTCACCTTTCAAGTGCTCAGGGGCTCAAAATGATTTGTCCAAGTCCAGAAGATGGACATTCTCATGTGCATATCATAATACCGGGTGCTGATCTAAGTAGTCCTTCTCTAGACAGGTCACTAATTGGTGCTGGAATACATATTCATGAAATAGCTTAAAGCTGTCAAAAGACACATGCAACCTGCCTTTCAAATATTCAGTGTGACATAGTGGTAGCAAGACACTTGGAGTCCAATAGAAACAGTCAAAATTTCAAGCTTCTACATCCTTGAGATTTGACCTTCAGCAAGTCACTTAATCTGAGTCCTAGGTTCTACATCTATAAGAAAATGTTTTCCCTATGAATTGTCTAGGGAATTAAATAAAATAACACATAAATTTCATAGAACAGTATCTGGAATAATAAATGGCAATCAGTCTTCTCTGTACAGTCTCTTACTCTAAAGCCCTCCTCCCTTTTTCCAGTCTTTAATATCAATACATTTTTGTACCAGTAGTTTTTCATGTAACAGTTAACACATCATAACGTTAACAAACATTTCATTTGTCTATGATTTTCCTCCACTATTGAACCATACTGTGTTACAGACATAGGTCTTGATTTCACAATTTGTATCCTTGCTCATAGTGCATGATAGGTACCTGATGTTAACTGCTTTGGTTGTTCAGTTGCTAAGTCATGTCCAACTCTTTGTGACCCTGTGGACTGCAGCATGCCAGGCTTCGTTGTCCTCCACTATCTCCCGGAGTTTGCTCAAATTCATGTCCATTGAGTCAGTAGTGCTATCTAACCATCTCATCCTCTGCTGCCCCTTCTCCTTTTATTTTCAATCTCTCCCAGAATCAGATTCTCTGGGTGCATGAAAAGCTACTGTATGTGCAGGTCCTGGAAGGGGAGCCTCTGGACACAGTTGCACCCTGGGATATTTCATTTCTCCCCATCCCCAGCAGTAGGTGGCTCCTTACTGGGTAAGGCCCCCCAGATCACAGGTAGATACAAGAGTCAGAGGAGTAACTACTTCATTAGTGGAGAAACAAATGATGCATATATTGCTTCAAGACTAGAACTCTTCTGAAAGGACAGCAATTCCAGAAAATTATATTGAATCCAAGGGTAGAAGAGAAAAAATGTTGAAAAAAAATGGAAATAGATGAAAACTCTAAAGGAAGGAAGCAAACTATAAGGGAGGAAAATAGGGGAATAAAATTAGTAAAGGAAGGAGAGATGGGGTGAAGGAAGGAGAGATGAAATATGGTGGGTCAAGGGAGGAAATACAAAGGTGAAGAAGAACTCTCAGGGTGAGAGATAGAGGTGACAGGTGAGGGTCAAGTGTTCTCCTCTCTCCCTGCCTCATCTCAGCCCCACTCTCTCCCACCTGACCTCATGCATTCCATTATTGATCAGAGATCACTCCCTTCTTATTTTTCACTTCGATTTGCTTTCACTTCACTCTTCCTTCTACAAAGCTGTCCATGAGACCTTTCTAAATGCTGATCCAATCACTTCCCCCCTCACATCTTATAGTGATGCTCACCAGAGCCCCTTAGAAGCCACATCCAATATTTTGCAGGTCAAGTCAGGGTAGAATCACATACTTACACTTGTACATGCAACTCAGCTTGTCATATAGGGCTATAAAACATAACCTCCAGATGCCTTTCTAATCAATATCCCCACCTCTGATTATAGTCTCAAACATGATAACATATTTATTCATTTCCATGTTTGTTTCCTGGAATTTTCTCCCTACCATCTCATCTCAACCTTAGAAAAGCCCACCTTACCCTCTCCGTCACTCCTATCAGCATTTCTCCCTTGCAGAAAAAAATCCTATTGCTCAAGTTTCTTTAAACATTTAAAGCATACCCCAATAATGTTTATCATCATTTGTTTCCTTTTTCAGCTTCTCCCCTAAACCAACTGTATCATGATTTCAGTGTCTTAGTAACCTCAGAAATTGGAACAGCAACTCTGATAACAGCACATGCTCAGTGAATGTTGCCAAATAATGTATTAAGTAGGTGATGGATTATGTGTAGTATTTTTAGTGATTTTAAGTATCCTGTTTCTTGTCTCATGAAGCAAGTTCTATGCTTGGTTGCTGAAATTCCTAGGGTTTACATGTAACATGAACCCTCTGTATTAACAGCACAGTGCCCCCTCCAAATTACTTCCCAAGGCTCTCCTCTTTTTTAGACTTAGTACTATCAAGTCTATGAAACTGGCTTATTCTCCTCACCTTCTAGCAGGTGTTTTTAAAAACCTAACTACTATTTTCCTATCAGCAGGCATGGAAATCCTCAGGCTCTCACCTTCCTTCAGCCCCAAGTGGAAGAAGAGAGTTCATGTCTTACACTTTCTGGGAGGTCCTCTCCATGCAGTCTCATAGCTTCCTGATCTCTGCCGTCACTCACACACATGACTCATGGGCATGGCCTTGGGGAAGAGGGGATCTCCTCAGGGAGTAATAATTGGACTGGGCTCAGGAAGCAGAGCTGGAATGAGTCCTGCTGGGGATGAGGGAACAATGGGACCTGTTAATAAGTTTCTAGGTCTCTCAAAAGCATTATTTGAAAGGCCATCTTGAAGCCAAAAAACAAAGAAGTAATCAAAAACAAATAATAGAAGCCCCACGAAACAAAAACAAACAAAAACCCACCAAAGACACTGAAAATTGTGGAGGTTCATGACATGTTTGATAGGATATCAAGATCAGGAAGAACAGAACCTCTCCAAAAGAATCAAAATCTCTGGGCGTTTTGGAAGGACCCATTAGATCACCTAGAATGGATATAAAGACTCAGAAATGCCCACACAGAATTTTTGATGCAGTAGATCTTAGTTGGAGCATGAAAATTTGCATTTCAAACAAGTTTTCAGGTGATGATGATGATGCTTCTCTGAAACCACAGTTTGAGACCAGCTGACCCTGACTTTCACTGCTTTCTGTCAGCACGGTGTTGGTGGTTTAGGCCCTAAGTCATGTCCGACTCTTGTGACCCTATGGACTATGGCCCACCAGGCTCCTCTGCCCATGGGATTTTCCAAGCAACAATACTGGAGTGAGTTGCTATTTCCTTCTCCAGGGAATCTTCCCAACCCAGGAATTGAACCTGGGTCTCCTGCAGGCAGATTCTTTACCCACTGAGCCACCAGGGACGCTCATCAGCACAGTGGACAGTTCTTTCTCATATTATCAAAACAACTTGATTGATAGCTTACTTTAAAAAAATTAATTGATCTTAATTTGGATGATATCATAGGTGGGAAAATGTTTGTTTACTAACTACATTGGAAACAAATCCTGTAAACTCTTTCATTTTGTCAACCAGATCCCAAGATCGATCTCTCATCCATATGCAATTATTGCACCATCTTAAAACTTTAACTCAGATGACCATTATATCTACTACTGCGGGCAGGAATCACTTAGAAGAAATGGAGTAGCCATCATGGTCAACAAAAGAGTTCAAAATGCAGTGTTGCTGCTGCTAAGTTGCTTCAGTCGTGTCCGACTCTGTGTGATCCCATAGACGGCAGCCCACCAGGCTCCTCCGTCTACGGGATTTTCCAGGCAAGAGTACTGGAGTGGGGTGCCATTGCCTTTTCCAAAATGCAGTACTTGGATGCAATCTCAAAAACGACAGAATGATCTCTGTTCATTTCCAAGGCAAACCATTCAATATCACAGTAGTCCAAGTCTATGCCCCAACCAGTAACGCTGAAGAAGCTGGAGTTGAACGGTTCTATGAAGACCTACAAGACCTTTTAGAACTAACACCCAAAAAAGATGTTCTTTTCATTATAGGGGACTGGAATGCAAAAGTAGGAAGTCAAGAAACACCTGGAGTAACAGGCAAATTTGGCCTTGGAATACGGAATGAAGCAGGGCAAAGACTAATAGAGTTTTGCCAAGAGAATGCACTGGTCATAGCAAACACCCTCTTCCAACAACACAAGAGAAGACTCTACACATGGACGTCACCAGATGGTCAACACCAAAATCAGATTGATTATATTGTTTGCAGCCAAAGATGGAGAAACTCTATACAGTCAGCAAAAACAAGACCAAGAGCTGACTGTGGCTCAGATCATGAACTCCTTATTGCCAAATTCAGACTTAAATTGAAGAAAGTAGGGAAAACCACTAGACCATTCAGGTATGACCTAAATCAAATCCCTTATGATTATACAGTGGAAGTGAGAAATAGATTTGAGGGCCTGGATCTGATAGGTAGAGTGCTTGATGAACTATGGAATGAGGTTCGTGACATTGTACAGGAGACAGGGATCAAGACCATCCCTATGGAAAAGAAATGCAAAAAAGCAAAATGGCTGTCTAGGGAGGTCTTACAAAGAGCTGTGAAAAGAAGAAAAGCAAAAAGCAAGGGAGAAAAGGAAAGATATAAGCATCTGAATGCAGAGTTCCAAAGAATAGCACGAAGAGATAAGAAAGCTTTCCTCAGGGATCAGTGCAAAGAAATAGAGGAAAACAACAGAATGGGAAAGACTAGAGATCTCTTCAAGAAAATTAGAGATACCAAGGGAACATTTCATGCAAAGATGGGCTCAATAAAGGACAGAAATTGTATGGACCTAACAGAAGCAGAAGATATTAAGAAGAAGTGGCAAGAGTACACAGAAGAACTGTACAAAAAAGATCTTCACGACCCAGATAATCACGATGGTGTGATCACTGACCTAGAGCCAGACATCCTAGAATGTGAAGTCAAGTGGGTCTTAGGAAGCATCGCTACGAACAAAGCTAGTGGAGGTGATGGAATTCCAGTTGAGCTATTTCAAATCCTGAAAGATGATGCTGTGAAAATGCTGCACTCAATATGCCAGCAAATTTGGAAAACTGAGCAGTGGCCACAGGACTGGAAAAGGTCAGTTTTCATTCCAATCCCAAAGAAAGGCAATGCCAAAGAATGCTCAAACTACTGCATAATTGCACTCATCTCGCACGCTAGTATACTACTGTTAAGTCGCCTCATCGTGTCCGACTCTGTGCGACCCAAGAGACAGCAGCCCACCAGGCTCCCCCATCTCCGGGATTCTCTAGGCAAGAACACTGGAGCGGGTTGCCATTTCCTTCTCCAATGCATGAAAGTGAAAAGTGAACGAGAAATCACTCAGTCGTGTCCGACTCCTAGCGACCCCATAGACTGCAGCCTACCAGGCTCCTCCGTCCATGGGATTTGCCAGGCAAGAGTACTGGAGTGGGGTGCCACTGCCTTCTCCAATGCTCAAAATTCTCCAAGCCAGGCTTCAGCAATACATGAACCGTGAACTTCCAGACGTTCAAGCTGGTTTTAGAAAAGGCAGAGGAACCAGAGGCCAAATTCCAACATCCGGTGGATCATCGAAAAAGCAAGAGAGATCCAGAAAAACATCTATTTCTGCTTTATTGACTATGCCAAAGCCTTTGACTGTGGGGATCACAATAAACTGTGGAAAATTCTGAAAGAGATGGGAATACCAGACCACCTGACCTGCCTCTTGAGAAACCTATATGCAGGTCAGGAAGCAACAGTTAGAACTTGACATGGAACAACAAACTGATTCCAAATAGGAAAAGGAGTACGTCAAGGCTGTATATTGTCACCCTGATTATTTAACTTCTATGCAGAGTACATCATGAGAAACGCTGGGCTGGAAGAAGCACAAGCTGGAATCAAGATTGCTGGGAGAAATAATCACCTCAGATATGCAGATGACACCACCCTTATGGCAGAAAGTGAAGAGGAACTCAAAAGCCTCTTGATGAAAGTGAAAGTGGAGAGTGAAAAAGTTGGCTTAAAGCTCAACATTCAGAAAATGAAGATCATGGCATCTGGTCCCATCACTTCATGGCAAATAGATGGGGGAAATAGTGCAAACAGTGTCAAACTTTATTTTTGGGGGCTCCAAAATCACTGCAGATGGTGATTGCAGCATGAAATTAAAAGACCCTTACTCCTTGGAAGGAAAGTTATGACCAACCTAGATAGCATATTCAAAAGCAGAGACATTACTTTGCCAAAAAAGTTCCATCTAGTCAAGGCTATGGTTTTTCCAGTGGTCATGTATGTATGTGAGAGTTGGACTCTGAAGAAAGCTGAGCACTGAAGAATTGATGCTTTTGAAGTGTGGTGTCGGAGAAGACTCCTGAGAGTCGCTTGGACTGCAAGGAGACCCAACCAGTCCATTCTGAATGAGATCAGCCCTGGGATTTCTTTGGAAGGAATGATGCTAAAGCTGAAACTCCAGTACTTTGGCCACCTCATGCAAAGAGTTGACTCATTGGAAAAGACTCTGATGCTGGGAGGGATTGGGGGCAGGAGGAGAAAGGGATAACAGAGGATGAGATGGCTGGATGGCATCACTGACTCGATGGACATGAGTTTGAGTGAACTCCAGGAGTTGGTGATGGACAGGGAGGCCTGGCGTGCTGAGATTCATGGGGTCACAAAGAGTTGGACATGACTGAGTGAATGAACTGAACTGAACTGAAAATTCTAGCACTCTTTATATATGAATTAGTACTCAATGAGATCCTTCCTTTCATATAAGCACTCTTACAGGAAATGTTTGTATTTTCTTAATATGATGAACTGTTAACAATTGGAATTACTGGCTTCATAACCTCGGTGAACAATAAAAACTAATATTTCTTAAATAGCTTTCTGTTCTACATGAGATTCCCGGTTGGTCTGAATTCTTTTGAAATAAATATTTATGCTTAGCAAAATGTAATCCCTCTGGAATATTAAAAAATGTGAAGCTCTGTTTTTCCCCCCCAGGTGGTGCTAGTGGTAAAGAAACCACCTGCCAATGCAGGAGACAAGAGACATGGGTCTGATCCCTGAATCAAGATCTCCTGAAGATCCCCTGGAGAAAACTAAGATCATGGCATCTGGTCCCATCACTTCATGGCAAATAGATAGGGAAATAATGGAAACAGTGACAAACTTAATTTTCTTGGGCTCCAAAATTACTGCAGATGGTGACTGCATCTATGAAATTAAAAGACACTTGCTCCTTGGAAGAAAAACTATGACCAACCTAGACAGCATATTAAAAAGCAGAGACATTACTTTGCCGATGAAGTTCCATCCAGTCAAAACTATGGTTTTTCCATTAGTCATGTATGGATGTGAGAGTTGGACTATAAAGAAAGCTGAGTGTCAAATAATTGATGCTTTTGAACTCTGGTGTTGGAGAAGACTCTTGAGAGTCCTTTGGACTGCAGGGAGATCCAGCCAGTCCATCCTAAAGGAAATCAGTATTCAATATTCATTGGAAAGACTGATGCTGAACCTGAAACTCCAATACTTTGGCCACCTGATGCAAAGAACTGACTCCTTGGAAAAGACCATATGCTCAGAAAGATTGAGGGCAGGAGGAGAAGGGAGTGATAGAGGATGAGGTGGTTGGATGGTATCCCTGACTCAATGGACATGAGTTTGAGTAAACTCTGGGTATTGGTGATGGACAGGGAAGCCTGGCATGCTGCAGTCCATGGGGTCACAAAGAGTCGGACTCAACTGAATGACTGAACTGAACAGCTGTCTTCTTTGGAGAAATGTCTGTTTAGTTCTTTGGCCCACTTTTGATTGGGTCATTCATTTTCTGGTATTGAGTGGCATGAGCTGCTTGTATATTTTGGAGGTTAATTCTTTGTCAGTTATTTCATTTGCTATTATTTTCTCCCATTTTGAAGGCTGCCTTTTCTTCTTGCTTATAGTTTCCTTTGTTGTGCAAACGCTTTTAAGTTTAATTAGGTCTCATTTGTTTATTTTTGCTTTTGTTTCTATTACTCTGGGAGGTGGATCATAGAGGATCTTGCTGTGATTTATGTCAGAGAGGGTTCTACCTATGTTTTCCTCTAAGAGTTTTATAGTTTCTGGTCTTACATTTAGATATTTAATCCACTTTTAATTTATTTTTGTGTTTGGTGTTAAAAAGTGTTCTGGATTCATTCTTTTACAAGCAGTTGACCAGTTCTCCTAGCACCACTTGTTAAAGAGATTTTCTTTTCTCCATTGTATATTTTTGCCTCCTTTGTCAAAGATAAGGTTTGCATAGATGTGTGCTCACTCTCAACACTACTATTTAACATAGTTTTGGAAGTCCTAGCCACAGCAATCAGAGAAGAAAAAGAAACAAAAGGAATCCAGATTTGAAAATAAGAAGTAAAACTCTCACTGTTTGCAGATGACCTAATCCTCTACATGGAAATCCCTAAAGATACTACCAGAAAATCACTGGAGCTAATCAATAAATACAGTAAAGTTGCAGCATATAAATTTAATACACAGAAATCCCATGCATTCCTATACACTAACAGTGAAGAAACATAAAGAAAAATTAAGGAAAGAATCCCATTTACCATTGCAACAAAAAGAATAAAATACTTAGGAATAAATTTACCTAAGGAAGCAAAGACCTATATATATAAAACTATAAAACACTGATGAAAGATATCAAAGATGACATAAGTAGATGGAGAAATATACCATGTTCATGTTTGGGAAAAATCAATGTAGTGAAAATGAGTATACTACACAAAGCAATATATAGATTCAATGCAATCCCTATCAAGATACCAATGGTACTTTTCACACAACTTGAACAAACAATTTCACAATTTGTATCAGATCATATCAGATCAGATCAGTCACTAAGTTGTGTCCCACTCTTTGCAACCCCATGAATCACAGCACGTCAGGTCTCCCGGTCCATCACCAACTCCTGGAGTTCACTGAGACTCACATCCATTGAGTCAGTGATGCCATCGAGCCATCTCATCCTCTGTCGTCTCCTTCTCCTCCTGCCCCCAATCCCTCCCAGCATCAGAGTCTTTTCCAATGAGTCAACTCTTCGCATGAGGTGGCCAAAGTACTGGAGTTTCAGCTTTAGCATCATTCCTTCCAAAGAAATCCCAGGGCTGATCTCCTTCAGAATGGACTGGTTGGATCTCCTTGCAGTCCAAGGGACTCTCGAGAGTCTTCTCCAACACCACAATTCAAAAGCATCAATTCTTCGGTGCTCAGCCTTCTTCACAGTCCAACTCTCACATCCATACATGACCACAGGAAAACCATAGCCTTGAATAGATGGACCTTTGTTGGCAAAGTAATGTCTCTGCTTTTGAATATGCTATCTAGGTTGGTCATAACTTTCCTTCCAAGGAGTGAGCATCTTTAATTTCATGGCTGCAGTCACCATCTGTAGTAATTTTGGAGCCCCCCAAAATAAAGTCTGACACTGTTTCCACTGTTTCCCCATCTATTTCCCATGAAATAGTGGGACCGAATGCCATGATCTTTGTTTTCTGAATGTTGAGCTTTAAGCCAACTTTTTCACTCTCCACTTTCACTTTCATCAAGAGGCTTTTGAGTTCCTCTTCACTTTCTGCCATAAGGGTGGTGTCATCTGCATATCTGAGGTTATTGATATTTCTCCGGGCAATCTTGATCCCAGCTTGTGCTTCTTCTAGCCCAGCGTTTCTCATGATGTACTCTGCATAGAAGTTAAATAATCAGGGTGCCAATATACAGCCTTGACGTACTCCTTTTCCTATTTGGAACCAGTCTGTTGTTCCATGTCCAGTTCTAACTGTTGCTTCCTGACCTGCATACAGATTTCTCAAGAGGCAGATCAAGTGGGATTCCCATCTCTTTCAGAATTTTCCACAGTTGATTGTGATCCACACAGTCAAAGGCTTTGGCATAGTCAATAAAGCAGAAATAGATGTTTTTCTGGAACTCTCTTGCTTTTTACATGATCCAGCAGATGTTGGCAATTTGATCTCTGGTTCCTCTGCCTTTTCTAAAACCAGCTTGAACATCAGGAAGTTCACGGTTCACATATTGCTGAAGCCTGGCTTGGAGAATTTTGAGCATTACTTCACTAGCATGTGAGATGAGTGCAATGTGTGGTAGTTTGAGCATTCTTTGGCATTGCCTTTCTTTGGGATTGGAATGAAAACTGACCTTTTCCAGTCCTGTGGCCACTGCTCAGTTTTCCAAATTTGCTGGCATATTGAGTGCGGCACTTTCACAGCATCATCTTTCAGGATTTGAAATAGCTCAACTGGAATTCCATCACCTCCACTAGCTTTGTTCGTAGTGATGCTTTCTAAGGCCCACTTGACTTCACATTCCAAGATGTCTGGCTCTAGGTCAGTGATCACACCATCGTGATTATCTGGGTCGTGAAGATCTTTTTTGTACAGTTCTTCTGTGTATTCTTGCCATCTCTTCTTAATATCTTCTGCTTCTGTTAGGTCCATACCATTTCTGTCCTTTATCGAGCTCATCTTTGCATGAAATGTTCCTTTGGTATCTCTGATTGTCTTGAAGAGATCTCTAGTCTTTCCCATTCTGTTGTTTTCCTCTATTTCTTTGCATTGATCGCTGAAGAAGGCTTTCTTATCTCTTCTTGCTATTCTTTGGAACTCTGCATTCAGATGTTTATATCTTTCCTTTTCTTGTATATAAACATGTAAAACCTTGAATAGCCAAAGCAATCTTGAGAAAGAAGAACGGAACTGGAGGAGTCAACCTTCCTGACTTCAGGCTATACTGCAAAGCTACAGTCATCAAGACAGTATGGTACTGGCACAAAGACAGAAATATAGGTTAATGGAAATCAGATAATTTTTATAGCACATCAAGATTACAATACCAGTTAATTACAGTTTTGAGCAATTCCTCATAATGAAAAAAAAATGTGGGTTTCCTGTACCAATCCTTGTGCTAGAGGTGGTAAGAATTCACATGTAAAAAATGTTGACATTGGTATGGGTGGTTAATCAATTTTGGGGCTTTGATTGGCAAAATAAGGGGCAAGGTTTATAGGGCCGTAAGTTTCCACTGTAGTCTACAAGTATTTTTCCGCCTAAAAATTTCCCTAGGAAAAGATCAATTAGGTTTAAAAGTAAGAGAACAAGATGAAAAGAAGAAGAAGGGGAACAAGGAGGAAAGAAATTAGACTGGTTAGCTCAAAGATTGCACAATAGAGAGAACAGTCCCTGTGCTGATAAGAAAGTTCATGGGTCTCAAAGTGTCGTCCCCAGAACAGGGGCATCAGCATCATCTGAGAACTTGCTATAAATGCAGATTCTTAGCCTTATCATTGACCAATTAAATGAGAAAGTCTGGGGCAGGAACACAGTCATTTGTCTTTTAAGAGGCATTCCAGGTGATTGTCTCACAGGTAAGAACCACTGTTTTAAGAAGTAATTTATTCTAAAACTTTCAGAGAATTGGCTGCTTTTGAAGAGACTCTTGTCCTTTTGGATATTGGCCTGAGAATCCTATATTCTACAAATCTATAAAGTTATATTGTCCTTGGTCCTTTTGACCCCAAGGGAATAGCTCTTAATGAATATGTTTTTGAGGCATTTTGAAACTTTTTAACAACTCCCATTGCTCCCTTTCCCCCAGTGGTAATCGGTCCAGCCCTGTTTCCTGAGTGAGTCCAGTAGTTTCTCCCTAAGGATATTCCATCCTCCTTGAGTCACACTCCTTGTTGTACCCGTGATGTATGGGCAGTGGCTGGTAAACTAAAACTAAAGCAGAAAAAGGATCTTCAAGAAGATGTTAGTCCTGAAGACTCTCTACCATTCTGGGCTGAAAGAAGGTAAGAGACCCAGGCTCTCCTCACCTGTACATAGAACTGCTGTAAGAAGCATCCAGAAACACTTGCTGGAAGGTGGAAAGAATAAACAGATGATATAGACTTGATAGAAGTAATTCATAAATGTGATGAGAGCATCAAAAAGTTATGCAGGGAAAACAAGCTATTGAAAACAGATTCCTCAAGTTGCATGTGCAAAACCAAGCTTTTCACAACCAAGTGAAAACTTGGTCCTGTGATTTAGAGGGAGAATGCTGAAAGCAAAGGATAACAGAATACACCACAAAATTTTCTACGTGGTTACGTTGAATGAGATAACACAATTACCTACTCATACATTATGTTAGCAAACTTTTTTGAGCAACTGCTAGATCAGAGTTGTTATTCTAGATGATGGGGCTACTAAGTAATTGAATTTACAATCTAGCTAAGAGAGACAACAGAAAATAAATGATAAAAGCTATAACTAAGAGAACTTAGAACCTCTGAGCTTCCCTCGTGGCTCAGAGGTTAAAGCGTCTGCCTGCAACGCGGGAGACCTGGGTTCGATCCCTGGGTTGGGAAGATCCCCTGGAGAAGGAAATGGCAACCCACTCCAGTATTCTTGCCTGGAGAATCCCATGGACTGAGGAGCCGGCTGGGCTACAGTCCATAGGGTTGCAAAGAGTTGGACACGACTGAGCGACTTCATTTCACTTTAAGAGAACTTATAAAATGTTATTGGAACCCTGAGAAGTCAGAGATTAATTCTGCATGGGAGAAATGGAGAAGGAGTCACAGAAAAGGTGATATCTGGAGACTTCTAGGTTGAGAAGGTTGTAGAAGGTATTTCAGGAAACACAATTCATTCCCAAAGCTACAGACATAACCAAGCATATGGCATATGGCATATGTGAGAGACTATGGATTCCTTGAACAATCAGTTCCTGGGAAACAGGGATACTGATGAGAAAGTTAGACGGAGCCTACATTTTAAAGCTTGGTGTGACATACTGAGAGGGAGTTACATGTATGTAAGCATGTATGTCAACCCTGAATTAACCCATTAAATCACATCTAAGAGTTTGAGTTTTAAGCTGTGGGCCCTCCATACTCATTAAAAGATTATTGAAAAAGTTGGCTTAAAGTTCAGTGTTCAGAAAATGAAGATCATGGCATCCAGTCCCATCTCTTCATGGCAAATAGATGGAGAAACAGTGGCTGACTTTATTTTTCTTGGCTTCAAAATCACTGCAGATGGTGACTGCAGCCATGAAATTAAAAGACGCTTACTCCTTGGAAGGAAAGTTATGACCAACCTAGACAGCTTATTAAAAAGCAGAGACATTACTTTGCCAACAAATGTCCATCTAGTCAAGGCTATGGTTTTTCCAGTGGTCATGCATGGATGTGAGAGTTGGACTATAAAGAAAGCTGAGTGCCGAAGAACTGATGCTTTTGAACTCTGGTGTTGGAGAAGACTCCTAAGAGTCCTTTGGACTACAAGGAGATCCAACCAGTCCATCCTAAAGGAGATCAGTCCTGGGTGTTCATTGGAAGGACTGGTGCTGAAGCTGAAACTCCAATACTTTGGCCACTTGATGCAAAGAGCTGACCCTGATGCTGGGAAAGATTGAGGGCAGGAGGAGAAGGGGACGACAGAGGATGAGATGGTTGGATGGCATCACTGACTCAATGGACATAGGTTTGGGTGGACTCTGGGAGTTGGTGATGGACAGGGAGGCCTGGCGTGCTGCGGTTCATGGGGTTGCAAAGAGTCGAACACAACTGAGCGACTGAACTGAACTGAATGAGGGAGGAAGATGATGAGATATGAGTTTAGAAAAGTCTCTGTGACAGCGATGTAGAAGATGGACTGGAGTGGCTGCAGATGGAAGCAGAAGGATGAGACTAAAATGACCTCTGATGGACAATAGATTGTAGGAGGCAGGTGAGGGAGGGGAGTGAGGAAGCCCCTTACCCCTCACCTGTCACCCCTATCTCTCACTCTCTATGTCCTTCTTCACCTTTGTTCCCATTCCCACCCCTGCCCCGCCTCCTTTCCATTCCTTCTTCTCCCTTCCTTTTAATCCACATTCTTTATTCCTTTGCCTATTCTGTTTCTCTTATGTCAATATCTTCCTTTGTCTTCTCCCTTGTAATCAGTAATATCTTCTAAAATTGTTTCTTTGAGTGTTCCAGTCTCCTTTATACAAGATCTATCACCCATTTCTTAATCCAGAGAACCCCTCTCCCCCTTTTCTTGTCTCAGGACACATATCATACGTGTCCTGTTACTGCTCCCAGTAAGGGACCACCTACATCAGTCAGAGGAGGCACTCCCTATAGCTTTTCACCCACCCAGAATCAACACCACATACTTTTTGAATATTGACTATCAGCAAAGTGTGCATGGTAGGGCATAAATAAATTATAAGATACATATTTATACCTCTTGGAGCTGAGAGTTGAATTATAGAGGGAAAACATAGATTCATGAAACATCCATTCATATTATAATGTGTTAATTGTTGCTTGATAAATGACTGATACAAAAAATGTATTAGAGACTGGAACATGGGTTTATTTAGATTAGGACGCTACACAGAGGAGAGTGATGAACATTTATTATTCCAGATATGTTCTAGAAACCTTATGTGTTATTTAATTCCATGGAAAATTTCTAGAAAGGAAAACTTCTTAGAGATGTGGAAACAGACTCAGGTAAATACCTTACTCAAGGTCAAATCTCATGGAATATAAAGTTCTGAGATTTGACTCTGGTTCTGTTGGACTCTGTTTTCCCACCACTATATTACACTGAATCTTTGAAAAGCAGATAGCATGCATCTGGATGGCTTTAAAATATCTCATGAATGTGTATTCCAGCATCAACTAGTGAAATCTCCAAAGACGAGGCCACTTATATCAGAACATGGTATTACGATTTACAGATGAGGGTGTCCATCATTTGGACTTGGACAGTTGCTTTGAGAAACTGAGCACTAAAACAGCACGTAGCAACTTCATGCATCTCTGTCTGTGGTGTGTTTTCTTTAGGTGTATGGAGAAGACATCATGGCATCACGGAACCACACGTGTATGACAGAATTTGTCTTTCTGGGGCTCTCACAGACTCAGGAGATCCAGCTAGTCTTGTTTCTGGTGTTCCTGTTTGTCTACACAACCACTGTCATGGGAAACCTCCTCATCGTAGTGACAGTGACCTCTGATTCCAGGCTCCACACACCCATGTATTTTCTGCTCAGAAACCTGGCTATCTTAGACCTCTGTTTCTCCTCAGTCACTGCTCCAAAGATGCTGGTGGACTTGCGTGCTGAGAAGAAAACCATCTCCTACCAGGGATGCATGACTCAGGTCTTCTTCTTCCACTTTCTGGGAGGTGCCATGGTCTTCTTCCTCTCAGTGATGGCCTATGACCGCCTTGTTGCTATATCCCGGCCCCTCCACTATGTCACCATCATGAACACTCAGCTCTGTGTGGGGCTTGTGGTGACAGCCTGGATGGTAGGTTTTGTTCATTCCATCTCCCAACTGGTCCTGATGCTCCCACTGCCTTTCTGTGGCCCCAATGTCCTAGATAACTTCTACTGTGATGTTCCACAAGTTCTGAGACTCGCCTGCACTGACACTTCTGTCCTGGAGTTCCTCATGATCTGCAACAGTGGGATGCTGGATGTCATCTGGTTCCTCCTCCTCCTGGTATCCTACTCAGTCATCCTGGTGATGCTGAGGTCCCACTCAGGACAGGCAAGGAGGAAAGCAGCTTCCACCTGCACCACCCACATCATCGTGGTGTCTATGGTCTTCATCCCAAGCATTTACCTCTATGCCCGGCCCTTCACCTCCTTCTCCATGGACAAGGCTGTATCCATCAGCCACACGGTCATGACCCCCATGCTCAACCCCATGATCTACACCCTGAGGAACCAGGAGATGCAGGCAGCAGTGAAGAGATTAGGGAAACGCTGGGTGCTTTGTAAAAAGGAGTGATAGTGGGTCACTTCTCTTTGACTTTGTTTTCTATTTGCAAAGTGGAGAAAAAGCTGTCGTATCTGTCCTCTTCATAGCTTGTGGATGTGCTGTGAGGGTAATTGTAGAAGTGAATGAGTATCAAAGATAAGAAACTTGTTCAGATTTTTAGGAAAAAGTAAAATATCCTTTTTTTTTTTTTTTTTATGTGGTGGACTGTTTGAACACTCCAACGCAATAAGATGCGTTGCCATGGAAACTTTCTGGAAAGCCATACCCTCCTTTCTGCCTTCTTGGTGAACAGTTTCCTCTTAGGATGACAGCATTTCCCCAGAAGAACAGTTCTGTTTTCTGTATTTGACCTATTTTTCCTGTACCCCATGTAGGTGTGAGTCTGGATTGTTGGAAACTGTACCCTAACCCATCACTTACCAAATAGATAAGCTTGAATGAGACACTTGGCCTCTCTAGAACTCATAACTTCTTCTTCAACAAAGTTACTGAAATTAGTATCTGACTCCACACTTCCCAGCTTTATTATAAGAATCAAATCCAAAAAATTGTGAGAAAACATTGAGTAAACCATATATTTTATTTGATTCAATTTTCAAGTTTGAAATTATCATGAATATGTAATTTTTTCTCTTTACCTTTTAATATAGAGTAATTATTACAAGCAAAAGATTATGTGTAAAATGCATGTAAGTTGTAAAACACTATTATGTGAACATTCATATACCTGCTACTCAGTTCAAGAACCATAGGGTACCAAAAGCTTATACCTACCTACCTGTAGATTCTCTCATCACATCACTTTTCCACAGATGAAACTATATTTTTGACTTTTATGTTTATCATTCCATTGCTTATAAAAATAGCTTTACCACATTTTTACACAATCAGTTTATTGTAATGTTTTGCTTCTTTGAGTTTTATAATCATATCAGACTGCATATAATATTCTGATTTTTTCACTTAACAATGTTTTTTTTTAATTTATTTATTTTAATTGGGGGCTAATTACTTTACAATATTGTAGTGGGCTTTGCCATACATTGACATGAATCAGCCATGGGTGTACATGTGTTTTAAATGCTGCATATTATTCTTTTTGGATTAGTTTAGTCATTTGTACTGCTGTATAATATGCCATTATGAAAATTAGCTTTGGAGGATTGTGCCGTTTTCATTTTAGCCAACAGTACTCTTTTGCATGTTCTTTTACTTGTCTCTAGCTGTTTTGTTGAGGAGCTATGGGCCTTACCTTGAAATGGAATTGCTGAGTCATGATATCTTCAAACATTTACCTTTACGTAAAAAGTGCCAAATGGTTTTCCAAAGTTGTGTCTCATTCACCTTCATCAGCAGTGCTGAAGTGTTCACATTAATTCATGTTCTCCTAACAGTGGATATTGCTGAACTTCATTTTTGCCCATTAAGTGGGTAAAAATGGTATTTCACAGTAGTCTTAATTTTAATTTCTCTAACGTTTCTTTCCATATTTTTTATTGTATTCAGGTTTTCCATGAATGCATTTTGTTCACTTTTTCTATTGCATTTTTCTAGTTTATGTAGGAATTCTTATATAATTTGTTGATGATCTATTTTCAGTTATATTTATTATAATGCGTGTGTGCATGCTAAGTTGCTTCAGTCATGTCTGACTCTGCTACCCTATGGACTGTAGCCCACAAGGCTCCTCTGTCCCTGGGAATCTCCAGGCAAGAATACTGGAGTGGGTTGCCCTCCTCCAGGGGATCCTCCCAACACAGGGATTGAACCTATGTCTCTTAAGTGTCTCTGGCATTGGCAGGATTTATTGCTACAACTTCTCCCAGTTTGTGATTTGTCTTCTCTACTTTTGTTGTTAGTTTTCATGTAGTCAGGCATACCAATCTTTTATTTTAGTATTTGTTCTTATTGAGACCAAATTTTTAAACATTTTTTTCTTATTCAGAGGACAGAAAAATATTTCGCTAGTTCTTTTAACTTAAAAACATCCACTTTAAAAACATCTTAAGCTTTTTGAAAATTTTCAGACTTACAGTAAAGTTGCAAGTATAGTATAAAGGACTTTTTTCCTGACCATTTTAGGTCACTGCTTAAGTTGCCAACCTGATGCCCACCATTCCTTAATATTTGTCTACATTTTCTAGAGTCATTTCCCTCTATTACTGCCATACAGTCATTAAAATTGATATGCTATCAGTACGTTGCTATAATTTTTAGCCTGTACTCAAGTTTTGCCAAATATCTCAATAAAGTCTCATAGAAAGAAAATCTGCTTCAAAAACCAGTGTTGCATTTAGTTGTCATGTCTCTCCAGACTTTTTTGATCTGGAAGATCTCCTTGATTTTGATTATCTTGGGAACTTTAAAAAATTATTGGCCACTTATTTTGCAGGATATCCTCCAGTTTGGATTTGTCTGATGTTTCATGATGATTACACTCAGGTGATGCATCTCTGTTACCTTGCCAGAAACAACCCTCCAGTCATGCTGCGTCCCTATTGCAGCCTATGAGGTGTGAATGGCTTTGTCCCATCACTAATGTGCCATCACTAGACTACTTGACTAACAGGTGCTCACTAGCTTTCATCCCTGATTTTTCTTAATTACCTTTTAATCCTCCTCCTTCTTTCTTGGCTCCCATCTCCTTTTCCCTTTCTCCTCTAGCTCTTCACCCTCCTCACATCATTAATGATTTTGAAGCTGGTATAGCTGAGTCCTGAACATAGGAAAATTATACACCTTTAACTGCCTTCATTAAGTCTTTGCTGAAACAGGATGGGAATATGAATAAACAGAGGAGCTGTACACCGCTCTGTCCATCCTCTCAGCTCTCCCCTCTTTCCTCTTCCCTCTTCCCTCTTGCCACAGAGGCCCTCCTCTGTACTCTTTTGCAAACTTCCTCCACTGGCTTCTAACCTCCCTCAAGGTAAAACGTAAATGTAGGCACCTGGTATCTTAACATTATTCAGAGTGATTTGTGCCTCCTCTTCTCTCTAATGTCCCACCACTTCCCCCTGTGCTCCAGCCTTGTCAAGGCTTTCAGGGTTCATGAAGTGTATGCTGTACCATTTCATCTCTAGATCCCTGTTCTGCCAGAAACACACTTTCCCTCCTTTGTCTGCCTAACACACTTGAATTTCACTTCTGTCTAAATGTTATATCCTCTGGGAAGCCATCCCCTCTTTCCCAGTCATGATTACTAAGTCTTTTAACCTTTCGTGTTCCTCTAGTTAAGCTATCTTTCCTGTGAAGTACATTTCTGTATTTCTGGGTCTGTTTTTCCCATGAGCCTGTAAGTTTGTTGAGAGGAGAATGTATGTCTTCTTTTTGTATTCTCAGCATTAAATATTGAGGTATACACAACTTGCCTTTTACTGCTCTGAGTCTGAGTGAACTCCGGGAGTTGGTGATGGACAGGGAGGCCTGGCGTGTTGTGATTCATGGGGTCGCAAAGAGTCGGACACGACTGAGTGACTGAACTGAACTGACTCTTAAAAAAGGATAACTTTCAGTTATGTTAACAAATGTTGACCTAAAACAAATAGCAAATATTTCTCCAGCAAAGATGGGTTTATTCAGCATCAGCAGAGAATTGCAATTCAGGCTCTGCACCCATGATGAGTGGAAGTGCAGCCATGTGCAAGTCCTTCAAGGCAAGAGACGAAGACTGTTTTTATGGAGAGGGAAAGGAGGGTGAGAAGGCAGGAATAAACAAAGAGTTCATGGCTTTTCACTGGCTGAGTCCTTGCCAGGAAAGAAGAGGTGTCTTTCTTTTTCCTGTTGGGCTCTGCTATTGTCACGCAGTGTGAGAGCTCCCTGCTCTGGTCTCCCAACTCTACTTAACTGAGGTTTCAGCTTATTAACTTTTTACATTTATGAACTTTCAAAATAGCCCAATACAATAACTTCAAAACTACAAGCCATATTAGAACCATTTTCTAAAGCAGATAAATTATCCACAATCCTGATCTGAAGAATCAACTTTGAATTTTAGATGTGGTTTGGTAAATATTTTGTACTCATTTATGTGCCTTGAGAGGACAAATATATAAACTAGAGCATACAAAGTCTATCTTACTGAGAATTAACTCAGAATCATAAGGAATTAATTCAGGCAATTAATTAGTCACTTTATCAATAGTGACATCTGACAGTCAAGGAGATTGACAAGACATATTCACTTCCCTAGCATGAACTCAGGCTATCTTATTTTTTATTTTTAAATTATTATTTTATTTTTAAAATTATTATTTTTTTAGCTACAATGTGCAATTTGTGGGATCTTCATTTCCCAACCAAGGATCAAACTTGGGCCCTTGCAGTAAAAGTTCTGAGTCCTAACCAGGGAATTCCACCATGGAATTCCTCAGTCTGTGTTATTAAATGGTTGGATTTTAAAATGAACTAAAGCTAAGTGTGTGAGATGAGTACAATTGTGCAGTAGTTTGAACGTTCTTTGGCATTGCCTTTCTTTGGGATTGGAATGAAAACTGACCTTTTCCAGTCCTGTGGCCACTGCTGAGTTTCCCAAATTTGCTGGCATATTGAGTGTAACACTTTCACAGCATCATCTTTTAGGATTTGAAATAGCTCAACTGGAATTCCATCACTTCCACTAACTTTGTTAGTAGTGATGCTTCCTGAGGCCCTCTTGACTTCACATTCCAGGATGTCTGGCTCTAGGTGAGTAATCACACAATTGTGGTTATCTGGATCATGAAGATCTTTTTTGTATGCTTCCCCAGTTTCCCCCATTGTCAGTCTCTCCTATCAGGAAGCTCCCATAAACCTCTTATCCTTATCTATGAGAAGGCAGACAGAATGAAAACCACAATCACAAAAAACTAATCAAATTGATCACATATACCACAGTCTTGTCTAACTCAATGAAACTATGAACCATGTCCTGTAGGGCCACCCAAGACAAATGAGTCATGGTGGAGAATTCTGACAAAATGTGGTCCCCTGGAGAAGGGAATGGCAAACCACTTCAGTATTCTTGCCTTGAGAACCCCATGAACAGTGTGAAAAGAAAACATACAGATGGCTAATAAACACATGAAAAGATGCTCAACATCACTCATTATCAGAGAAATGCAAATTAAAAAACACAATGAGGTACCATTTCACGCTGGTCAGTATGGCTGCCATTGAAAAGTCTACAAACAATAAATGCTGGAGAGAGTGAGGAGAAAAGGCAATCCTCTTAAACTATTGGTGGGAATGCAAACTAGTACAGCCACTATGGAGAACAGTGTGGAGATTCCTTAAAAAACTGGAAATAGAACTGCCATATGACACAGCAATCCCTCTCCCGGACACACACCCCGAGGAAACCAGAATTGAAAGAGACATGTGTACCTCAATGTTCACTGTAGCACTGTTTACAATAGCCAAGACATGGAAGCAACCTAGATGTCCATCGGCAGACAAATGGATAAGAAAGCTGTGGTACATATACACAATGGAATATTACTCAGCTATAAAAAAAAAAAATGCATTTGAATCAGTTCTAATGAGGTGGTTGAAACTGGAGCCTATTATACAAAGTTAAGTCAGAAAGAGAAACACCAATACAGTATATTGATGCATATATATAGAATTTAGAAAGACAGTCAAGATGTAGGTAATGATATAGGTTTCCCTATATGCAAAACAGCAAAAAAGACACAGATGTAAAGAACAGACTTTTGGACTATGTGGGAAAAGGCGAGGGTGGGATGATTTTAGAGAATAGCATTGAAACATGTATATTACTGTATGTAAAATAGAAGACCAGTACAAGTTTGATGCATGAAGCAGGGTACCCAAAGCCAGTGTGCTGGGACAACCCAGAGGGATGGGAAGGGGAGGAAGGTGGGAGGGGTGTTCAGGATGGGGGGACACATGTCGATGTATGGCAAAAACCACCACAATATTGTAAAGTAATTAGCCTCCGATTAAAATAAATATTTTTTTTTTTTTTAAGAAAACGCAAAAAAAAAAAAAAAAAATCTGACTTCTTAGAGCTTTCTGAACTGCATAGGATTCCCAGGTTGATCTGAATTCTTTGCAAATGTTTACATTTGGCAAAATAAAGTATCTGCCTATGATAAATAAGAATATACTGTGAAACTCTTCTACATACAAGAGATAATAGATTTTTAAAGTTATTTTTAATGCCATTAAATATTTTTATTATTTTTTTCATTTATTTATTTTATTTTATTCTTTAACTTTACAATATTATATTGGTTTTGCCGTATATCAACATGAATCCGCCACAGGTATATACGTGTTCCCCATCCTGAACCCTCCTCCCTCCTCCCTCCCCGTACCATCCCTCTGGGTCGTCCCAGTGCACCAGCCCCAAGCATCCAGTATCATGCATTGAACCTGGACTGGCGACTTATTTCATATATGATATTATACATGTTTCAATGCCATTCTCCCAAATCATCCCACCCTCTCCCTCTCCCACAGAGTCCAAAAGACTGTTCTATATACATCAGTGTCTCTTTTGCTGTCTCATATACAGGGTAATTGTTACCATCTTTCTAAATTCCATATATATGTGTTAGTATACTATATTGGTGTTTTTCTTTCTGACTTACTTCACTCTGTAGAATAGGCTCCAGTTTCATCCACCTCATTAGAACTAATTCAAATGTATTCTTTTTAATGGCTGAGTAATACTCCATTGTGTATATGTACCACAGCTTTCTTAACCATTCATCTGCTGATGGACATCTAGGTTGCTTCCATGTCCTGGCTATTATAAACAGTGCTGCGATGAACATTGGGGTACATGTGTCTCTTTCCCTTCTGGTTTCCTCAGTGTGTATGCCCAGCAGTGGGATTGCTGGGTCATAAGGCAGTTCTATTTCCAGTTTTTTAAGGAATCTCCACACTGTTCTCCATAGTGGCTGTACTAGTTTGCATTCCCACCAACAGTGTAAGAGAGTTCCCTTTTTTCCACACCCTCTCCAGCATTTATTACTAGTAGACTTTTGGATCACAGCCATTCTGACTGGCATGAAATGGTACCTCTTTGTGGTTTTGATTTGCATTTCTCTGATAATGAGTGATGTTGAGCATCTTTTCATGTGTTTGTTAGCCATCTGTATGTCTTCTTTGGAGAAATGTCTATTTAGTTCTTTGGCCCATTTTTTGATTGGGTCATTTATTTTTCTGGAATTGAGCTGCTTATATATTTTTGAGATTAGTTGTTTGTCAGTTGCTTTATTTGCTATTATTTTCTCCCATTCTGAAAGCTGTCTTTTCACTTTGCTTATAGTTTCCTTTGTTGTGCAGAAGCTTTTAAGTTTAATTAGGTCCCATTTTGGAGAAGGCAATGGCAACCCACTCCAGTACTCTTGCCTGGAAAATCCCATGGATGGAGGAGCCTGGTGGGCTGCAGTCCATGGGGTCTTGAAGAGTCGGACACGACTGAGCAAATTCACTTTCACTTTTCACTTTCATGCACTGGAGAAGGAAATGGCAACCCACTCCAGTGTTCTTGCTTGGAGAATCCCAAAGATGGGGGAGCCTGGTGGGCTGCCATCTATGGGGTTGCACAGAGTCGGACATGACTGAAGCGACTTAGCAGCAGCAGTAGCAGGTCCCATTTGTTTATTTTTGCTTTTATTTCCAATATTCTGGGAGGTGGGTCATAGAGGATCCTGCTGTGATGTATGTCGGAGAGTGTTTTGCCTATGTTCTCCTCTAGGAGTTTTATAGTTTCTGGTCTTACATTTAGATCTTTAATCCATTTTGAGTTTATTTTTGTGTATGGTGTTAGAAAGTGTTCTAGTTTCATACTTTTACAAGTGGTTGACCAGTTTTCCCAGCACCATTTGTTAAAGAGATTGTCTTTAATCCACTGTATATTCTTGCCTCCTTTGTCAAAGATAAGGTGTCCATAGGTGCATGGATTTATCTCTGGGCTTTCTATTTTGTTCCATTGATCTATATTTCTGTCTTTGTGCCAGTACCATGCTGTCTTGATGACTGTGGCTTTGTAGTAGAGCCTGAAGTCAGGCAGGTTGATTCCTCCAGTTCCATTCTTATTTCTCAAGATTGCTTTGGCTATTCGAGGTTTTTTGTATTTCCATACAAATTGTGAAATTATTTGTTCTAGCTCTGTGAAAAATACCGTTGGTGGCTTGATAGGGATTGCATTGAATCTATAGATTGCTTTGGGTAGTATACTCATTTTCACTATATTGATTCTTCCAATCCATGAGCATGGTATATTTCTCCATTTATTAGTGTCCTCTTTGATTTCTTTCACCAGTGTTTTATAGTTTTCTATATATAGGTCTTTAGTTTCTTTAGGTAGATATATTCCTAAGTATTTTATTCTTTTCGTTGCAATGGTGAATGGAATTGTTTCCTTAATTTCTCTTTGTATTTTATCATTATTAGTGTATAGGAATGCAAGGGACTTCTGTGTGTTGATTTTATATCCTGCAACTTTACTATATTCATTGATTAGTTCTAGTAATTTTCTGGTGAAGTCTTTAAGGTTTTCTATGTAGAGGATCATGTCATCTGCAAACAGTGAGAGTTTTACTTCTTCTTTTCCAATTTGGATTCCTTTTATTTCATTTTCTGCTCGGATTTCTGTGGCCAAAACTTTCAAAACTATGTTGAATAGGAATGGTGAAAGTGGGCACCCTTGTCTTGTTCCTGACTTTAGGGGAAATGCTTTCAATTTTTCACCATTGAGGATAATGTTTGCTGTGGGTTTATCATATATAGCTTTTATTATGTTGAGGTATGTTCCTTCTATCCCTGCTTTCTGGAGAGTTTTTATCATAAATGGGTGTTGAATTTTGTCAAAGGCTTTCTCTGCATCTATTGGGATAATCATATGGTTTTTATTTTTCAATTTGTTAATGTGGTGTATTATATCGATTGATTTGTGGATATTGAAGAATCCTTGCATCCCTGGGATAAAGCCCACTTGGTCATGGTGTATGATCTTTTTAATGTGTTGTTGGATTCTGTTTGCTAGAATTTTGTTAAGGATTTTTGCATCTATGTTCATCAGTGATATTGGCCTGTAGTTTTCTTTTTTTGTGGCATCTTTGTCAGGTTTTGGTATTAGGGTGATGGTGGCTTCATAGAATGAGTTTGGAAGTTTACCTTCCTCTGGAATTTTCTGGAAGAGTCTGAGTAGGATAGGTGTTAGCTCTTCTCCAAATTTTTGGTAGAATTCAGCTGTGAAGCCGTCTGGACCTGGGCTTTTGTTTGCTGGAAGATTTCTGATTACAGTTTCAATTTCTGTGCTTGTGATGGGTCTGTTAAGATCTTCTATTTCTTCCTGTTCCAGTTTTGGAAAGTTGTACTTTTCTAAGAATTTGTCCATTTCTTCCACGTTGTCCATTTTATTGGCATATAATTGTTGATAGTAGTCTCTTATGATCCTTTGTATTTCTGTGTTGTCTGTTGTGATCTCTCCATTTTCATTTCTAATTTTATTGATTTGATTTTTCTCCCTTTGTTTCTTGATGAGTCTGGCTAAAGGTTTGTCAATTTTATTTATCCTTTCAAAGAACCAGCTTTTGGCTTTGTTGATTTTTGCTATGGTCTCTTTTGTTTCTTTTGCATTTATTTCTGCTCTAATTTTTAAGATTTCTTTCCTTCTACTAACCCTGGGGTTCTTCATTTCTGCCTTTTCTAGTTGCTTTAGGTGTAGAGTTAGGTTATTTATTTGACTTTTTTCTTATTTCTTGAGGTATGCCTGTATTGCTATGAACTTTCCCCTTAGGACTGCTTTTACAGTGTCCCACAGGTTTTGGGTTGTTGTGTTTTCGTTTTCATTCTCTTCTATGCAAATTTTGATTTCTTTTTTGATTTCTTCTGTGATTTGTTGGTTATTCAGCAGCGTGTTGTTCAGCCTCCATATGTTGGAATTTTTAATAGCTTTTCTCCTGTAATTGAGATCTAATCTTACTGCATGTGGTCAGAAAAGATGCTTGGAATGATTTCAATTTTTTTGAATTTACCAAGGCTAGATTTATGGCCCAGGATGTGATATATCCTGGAGAAGATTCCGTGCGCGCTTGAGAAAAAGGTGAAATTCATTGTTTGGGGTTGAAATGTCCTATAGATATCAATTAGGTCTAACTGGTCTATTGTATCATTTAAAGTTTGTGTTTTCTTGTTAATTTTCTGTTTAGTTGATTTATCCATAGGTGTGAGTGGGATATTAAAGTCTCCCACTATTATTGTGTTATTGTTAACTTCCCCTTTCATACTTCTTAGCATTTGTCTTACATATTGCGATGTTCCTATATTCAGTGCATATATATTTATAATTGTTATATTTTCTTCTTGGATTGATCCTTTGATCATTATGTAGTGACCTTCTTTGTCTCTTTTCACAGCATTTGTTTTAAAGTCTACTTTATCTGATATGAGTATTGCTACTCCTGCTTTCTTTTGATCTCTATTTGCATGGGAAATCTTTTTCCAGCCCTTCACTTTCATCTGTATGTGTCCCCTGTTTTGAGGTGGGTCTCTTGTAGACAACATATATAGGGGTCTTGTTTTTGTATCCATTCAGCCAGTCTTTGTCTTATGGTTGGGGCATTCAACCCATTTATGTTTAAGGTAATTATTGATAAGTATGATCCCATTGCCATTTACTTTATTGTTTTGGGTTCGAGTTTATACACCCTTTTTGTGTTTCCTGTCTAGAGAAGATCCTTTAGCATTTGTTGGAGAGCTGGTTTGGTGGTGCTGAATTCTCTCAGCTTTTGCTTGCCTGTAAAGCTTTTGATTTCTCCCTCATATTTGAATGAGATCCTTGCTGGGTACAGTAATCTGGGCTGTAGGTTATTTTCTTTCATCACTTTAAGTGTGTCTTGCCATTCCCTCCTGGCTTGAAGAGTTTCTATTGAAAGATCAGCTGTTATCCTTATGGGAATTCTCTTGTGTGATATTTGTTGTTTTTCCCTTGCTGCTTTTAATATTTGTTCTTTGTGTTTGATCTTTGTTAATTTGATTAATATGTGTCTTGGGGTGTTTCGCCTTGGGTTTATCCTGTTTGGAACTCTCTGGGTTTCTTGGACTTGGGTGATTATTTCCTTCCCCATTTTAGGGAAGTTTTCAACTATTATTAAAGTTATTTTTTAATTGACATAATAGTTGCTGTATAATATTATGTATGTTACAGGTGTACAATATTCTGACCAACAATTTTAAAGGTTATACTCCATTTATAGTTGTTATAAAATACTCGTTGTATTCCGTGATGTACAATACATCCTTATTCTCCATGTCCATTCACATTGCTGAAAATGGCAAATTTCTATTCCTTTTATGGCTGGGTAGTATTCCATTATATATAAAACATATATATAAAACATCTTCTTTGTCCATTCACCTTAGACACTTTGGTTGTTTTCATATCTTGGCAATTATATAAATAACATTGCTATGAACATTGTGTGTGTGTCTTTCAAATTAGTGTTTTGGGGATTTTTTGAAAATATATCCAGAAGTGGAATTGTTGGGTCATGTAGTAGTTCTATTTTCAATTTTTTCAGAAACCTCTATACTGTTTTGCACAGTGGCTGCACCAGTCTACGTTCCCACCAATAGTATATGAGGGTTCCCTTTTCCCCACATTCTCACCAACATTTGTTATTTGTATTCTTTGTGATGATAGCAATTCTGACAAGTATGAGGTGATATCTCATTATGATTTTCATTTGCATTTACCTGACAATTAGCAATATTGATAATTTTTTCTTCTGCCCGTTAGCTATATGTATTTTTCCTGAAAAGTATCTATTCAGGGACTTCCCTGGTGGTCCACTGGCTAAGACTCCCTGCTCCCAGTGTAGGGGGCAAGGATTTGACCTCATGTGGGCAAGGATCCACGTGCCACAACTAAGAGTTCACATGCTGCAACTAAAAGAGCCTGCATATTACAGCTAAAAAGATCTCGCTTGCTGCAATGAAAATCGAAGATTCTGCATACTGCAGCTAAGGCCCAGAGAAGCCAAATAAATACTTTAAAAAAAAAAAGAAAAGAAAAGAAAAATGTCTATTCAGTTCTTCTGCTCATTTTTAAATTGGGATTTTTGTTTTTTGGATGTTGAGTTGCATGAGCCATTTACATATGTTGGATATTAATCCCTTATCAGTCCTATCATTTGCAAACATTTCTTCTCATTCTCTACGTTGGCTTTTCACTTTGTTGATGGTTTCCTTTGTTGTGCAAATGCTGAGTTTAAATAGCTTCCATTTGTTTATTTTTGCTTTTGTTCCCTTTACTTTAGGAGACAGATCCAAAACAATATTGTGGCAATTTATGTCAGTGTTCTGGCTATGTTTTTCTCTATGAGTTTTGTAGAGGATGTTCTAATTTCATTCTTTTACATGTAAGACTCCCTGGAGAAGGGAAAGGCTACCCACTCCAGTATTCTGGCCTGGAGATTTCCATGGACTGCATTGTCCATGGGGTTGCAAAGAGTCAGACATGACTGAGCAACTTTCACTTCAGTTCTACATATCAGTTCAGTCGCTCAGTTGTGTCCGACTCTTTGCAACCCCATCAACCAAAGCACGCCAGGCCTCCCTGTCCATCGCCAACTCCCAGAGTTCACTCAGACTCACGTCCATCGAGTTGGTGATGCCCTCCAGCCATCTCATCCTCTGTCGTCCCCTTCTCCTCCTGCCCCCAATCCCTCCCAGCATCAGAGTCTTTTCCAATGAGTCAACTCTTCGCATGAGGTGGCCAAAGTACTGGAGTTTCAGCTTTATCATCATTTCTTCCAAAGAAATCCCAGGGCTGATCTCCTTCAGAATGGACTGGTTGGATCTCCTTGCAGTCCAAGGGACTCTCAAGAGTCTTCTCCAACACCACAGTTCAAAAGCATCAATTCTTAGCGCTCAGCCTTCTTCACAGTCCAACTCTCACATCCATACATGACCAATGGAAAAACCATAGCCTTGACTAGACCGACCTTTGTTGGCAAAGTAATGTCTCTGTTTTTGAATATGCTATGTAGGTTGGTCATAACTTTCCTTCCAAGGAGTAAGCGTCTTTTAATTTCATGGCTGCAGTCACCATCTGCAGTGATTTTGGAGCCCAAAAATAAAGTCTGACACTGTTTCCACTGTTTCCCCATCTATTTCCCATGAAGTGATGGGACCAGATGACATGATCTTCGTTTTCTGAATGTTGAGCTTTAAGCCAACTCTTTCACTCTCCACTTTCACTTTCATCAAGAGGCTTTTGAGTTCCTCTTCACTTTCTGCCATAAGGGTGGTGTCATCTGCATATCTGAGGTTATGGATATTTCTCCCAGCAATCTTGATTCCAGCTTGTGCTTCTTCCAGCCTAGCGTTTCTCATGATGTACTCTGCATAGAAGTTAAATAATCAGGGTGCCAATATACAGCCTTGATGTACTCCTTTCCTATTTGGAACCAGTCTGTTGTTCCATGTCCAGTTCTAACTGTTGCTTCCTGACCTGCATACAGGTTTCTTAAGAGGCAGATCAGGTGGTCTGGTATTCCCATCTCTTTCAGAATTTTCCACAGTTGATTGTGATCCACACAGTCAAAGGCTTTGGCATAGTCAACAAAGCAGAAATAGATGTTTTTCTGGAACTCTCTTGCTTTTTCCGTGATCCAGCGGATGTTGGCAATTTGATCTCTGGTTCCTCTGCCTTTTCTAAAAACAGCTTGAACATCAGGAAGTTCACAGTTCACGTATTGCTGAAGCCTGGCTTGGAGAATTTTGAGCATTACTTTACTAGTGTGTGAGATGAGTGCAATTGTGCGGTAGTTTGAGCATTCTTTGGCATTGCCTTTCTTTGGGATTGGAATGAAAATTGACCTTTTCCAGTCCTGTGGCCACTGCTGAGCTTTCCAAATTTGCTGGCATATTGAGTGCAGCGCTTTCACAGCATCATCTTTCAGGATTTGAAATAGCTCAACTGGAATTCCATCACCTCCACTAGCTTTGGTCATAGTGATGCTTCCTAAGGCCCACTTGACTTCACATTCCAGGATGTCTGGCTCTAGGTGAGTGATCACACCATCATGATTATCTGGGTCATGAAAATCATTTTTGTATGTTCTTCTGTGTATTCTTGCCATCTCTTCTTAATATCTTCTGCTTCTGTTGGATCCATACCATTTCTGTCCTTTATTGAACCCATCTTTGCATGAAATGTTCCCTTGGTATCTCTAATATTCTTGAAGAGATCTCTAGTCTTTCCCATTCTATTGTTTTCCTCTATTTCTTTGCACTGATCACTGAGGAAGGCTTTCTTATCTCTCCTTGCTATTCTTTGGAACTCTACATTCAAATGGGTATATCTTTCTTTTTCTCCTTTGCCTTTTGCTTCTCTTCTTTTCATAGCTGTTTGCAAGGCCTCCTCAGACAACCATTTTGCCTGTTTGCATTTCTTCTTCTTGGGGATGGTCTTGATCTCTGCCTCCTGTACAATGTCACAAACCTCTGCCCATAGTTCTTCAGGCACTCTATCAGATCTAATTCCTTGAATCTATTTGTCACTTCCACTATATAATCATAAGGCATTTGATTAAGGTCATACCTGAATGGTCTTGTTTTTTCCCTCCTTTCTTCAATTTCAGTCTGAATTTGGCAATAAGGAGTTCATGATCTGAGCTACAGTCAGCTCCCAGTCTTATTTTTCCTGACTGTATAGAGTTTCTCCATCTTTGGCTGCAAAGAACATAATCAATCTGATTTCCGTATTGACCATCCGGTGATGTCCATGTGTAGAGTCCTCTCTTGTGTTGTTGAAAGAGGGTATTTGCTATGACCAGTGTGTTCTCTTGGAAAAACTCTGTTAGCCTTTGCCCTCCTTCATTTTATACACCAAGACCAAACTTGCCTATTACTCTAGGTATCTCTTGACTTCCTACTTTTGCATTTCAGTCCCCTATAATAAAAAGGACATCATTTTTCATTGTTAGTTCTAGAATGTCTTGTAGGTCTTCATAGAACCACTCAACTTCAGCTTCTTTAGCATTACTGGTCTGAGCATAGACTTGGATTACTGTAATATTGAATGGTTTGCCTTGGAAACAAACAGAGATTATCCTGTCGTTTTTGAAATAGCATCCAAGTACTGCATTTCGGACTCTTTTGTTGACTATAATGGCTACTTCATTTCTTCTAAGGGATTCTTGACCAGAGTAGTAGATATAATGGTCATCTGAGTTAAATTCAACCATTCCAGTCCATTTTAGTTCGCTGATTCCTAAAATGTCAGTGTTCACTCTTGCCATCTCCTGTTTGACCACTTTGAATTTGCCTTGATTCATGGACCTAACATTCCAGGTTCCTATGCAATATCGCTCTTTACAGCAACGGACTTTACTTCCATCACCAGTCACATCCACCACTGGGTGTTGCTTTTGCTTTGGCTCCGTTTCTTCATTCTTTCTGGAGTTAGTTCTCCACTGATTTCTTTCATTAGTGTCTTATAGTTTTCTGTATACAGTTCTTTCATCTCCTTAGGTAAGTTTATCCCTAGATATTCAATTCTTTTTGTTGCAATGGTGAATGGGATTGATTCTTTAATTTCTCTTTCTGATTTTTCATTGTTAGTATATAGAAATGCAAGTGATTTCTGTGTATTGATTTTATATCCTACAACTTTGCTAAATTAACTGATTAGCACTAGTAATTTTTTGATAATATCTTTAGGGTTTTCTATGTACAGTATCATGTCATCTACAAACAGTGAGAGCTTTACTTCTTCTTTTCTGATCTAGATTCCTTTTATTTCTTTTTCTTCTCTGATTGCTGGAGCTAGGACTTCCAAAACTATGTTGAATAATACTGGTGAAAGTGGACACCCTTGTCTTTTGCCTGATCTTAGGGGGAATCCTTTCAGTTTGTCACCATTGAGAATAATGTTTGCTGAAGGCTTATCATGTATGGCCTTTACTATGTTGAGGTAGGTTCCTTCTATGCCCATTTTTAAAAGAGTTTTAATCATAAATGGGTGCAGAATTTTGTCAAAGCCTTTTTCTGCATCTATTGAGATGATCATATGGTTTTTATCTTTCAATTTGTTACTATGGTGTATCACATTGACTGATTTGCATATATTGAATAATCCTTGCATTCCTGGAATAAACCGAACTTGATCATGGTGTATGAGCTTTTTGATGTGTTGCTGAATTTTGTTTGCTAAAATTTTGTTGAGGATTTTTGCATCTATGTTCATCAGTGTTATTGGCCTGTAGTTTTCTTTTTTTGTTTTATCTTTGTCAGGTTTTGGTATCAGGGTGATAGAGGCCTCACAGAATGAGTTTGGAAGTGTTCCTTCCTTTGCAATTTTTTGAAAGAGTTTTAGAAGGATAGGCATTAGGTCTTCTCTAAATGTTTGATAGAATTCTCCTGTGAAGCCATCTGGTCCTGGGCTTTTGTTTTTGTGTGAGATTTTTGATCACAGCTTCAATTTCACTGCTTGTAATTGGGTTGTTCATAATTTCTATTTCTTCCTCGTTCAGTCTTGGAGGATTGAACTTTTCTAAGTATCTGTCCATTTCTTCCAGGTTATCCATTTTATTGCCATATAGTTTTTCATAATAGTCTCTTACAATCCTTTGTATTTATGCATTGTCTGTTGCAACCTCTCCTTTTTAACTTCTAATTTTGTTGATTTCATTCTTCTCTCTTTTTCTTGATGAGTTTGACTAAAGGTTTATTGATTTTTTTATCTTCTCAAAGAATAGCTTTTAGTTTTATTAATGTTTACTACTGTTTCTTTCATTTCTTTTTCATTTATTTCTTTATGATTTCTTTGCATCTACTAATTTTGGGAGGTTTTGGTTCTGCCTTTTCCAGTTGTTTTAGGTGTAAAGTTAGGTCATCTATTTGATGTGTTTGTTGTTTCTTGAGGTAGGATTGTATTGCTATAAACTTCCCTCTTAGAATTGCTTTTGCTGTATCCCGTAAGTTTTGAGTTGTCATGTTTTCATTGTCATTTGTTTCTAGAAATTTTTTGATTTCTCTTTTGATTTCTTCAGTAACCTGTTGGCTACTTAGAAAGGTGTTGTTTAATCTCCCTGTGTTTGTGTTTCTTACAGTTTTTTTCCTTGTAATTGATATCTAGTTTCATAGCATTGTGGTCAGAGAAGATGCTTGATATGACTTCAATTTTCTTAAATTTACTGAGGTTTGGTTTGTGACCCAAGATGTGGTTTATCCTAGAGAACGTTCCATGTGCACTTGAGAAGAAGGTGTATTCTTCTGCATTTGGATGGAATGTCCTGAAGATATCAGTGAGATCCATCTCATCTAATGTATCATTTAAGACTTGTGTTTCCTTATTAATTTTGTTTTGATGATCTGTCCATTGGTGTGAGTAGGGTGTTAAAGTGTCTTACTATTATTGTGTTACTGTCAATTTCTCCTTTTATGTCTGTTAGTGTTTGTCTTATGTATTGAAGTGTTCCTATGTTGGGTGCATAGATATTTACAATTGTTGTCTTCCTCTTGGACTGATCCCTTGATCATTATGTAGTGTCCTTCCTTATCACTTTTAATCTTCTTTATTTTAAAGTCTGCTTTGTCTGATATGAGGATTGCTACTCCAGCTTTCTTTTGCTTCCCATTTGCATGGAAGATATTTTTCCATTCTCTCACTTTCAGTCCATAAGTGTCATGAGGTCTGAAGTGGGTTTCTTGTAGACAGCATATATATGGGTCTTGTTTTTGTATCCATTCAGCCAGTCTGTGTCTTTTGGTTGGAGCATTTAATCCATTTACATTTAAAGTAATTATTGATATACATGTTCCTATTGCCATTTTCTTAATTGTTTGGGGTTGATTTTGAAGATCTTTTTTCTTCTTTTGTATTTCTGAACTATACAAGTCCCTTTAACATTTGTTGTAAAGCTGATTTGGTGATACTGAATTCTCTCAACTTTTGCTTTTCTGAAAAGGTTTTGATTTCTCCATCAATTTTGAATGAGATCCTTGCTGGGTACATTAATCTTGGTTGTAGATTATCCCCTTTCAGTACTTTAAATATATCCTGCCATTCCCTTCTGGCCTGCATAGTTTCTGCTGAAAGATCAACTGTTAAGCGTATGGGGTTTCCCTTGTACGTTACTTGTTACTTCTCCCTTGCTGCTTTTAATATTCTTTGTGTTTAGTCTTTGTTAGTTTGATTAGTATGTATCTTGGTATGTTTCTCCTTGGGTTTATCCTGTGTGGGACTCTTTGTGCCTCTTGGACTTGATTGACTATTTCCTTTTCCATGTTGGGGAATTTTTCAACTATAATCTGTTCAAAAATTTTCTCACACCCTTTCTTTTTCTCTTCTTTTTCTGGGACCCCTATACATCAAATGTTGGTGCATTTGATATTGTCCCAGAGGCCTCTGAGACTATCCTCAGTTCTTTTCATTATTTTTACTTTATTCTGCTCTTCAGAATTTATTTCCACCATTTTATCTTCCAGTTCACTGATTCGTTTCTTCTGGGCTTCAGATATTCTGCTATTGATTCCTGGGCTTCCCTGGCTCAGATGGTAAAGCGTCTGCCTGCAATGCGGGAGACCCGGGTTTGATTCCTGGGTCAGGAAGATCCCCTGGAGAAAGAAATGGCAATCCACTCCAGCACTCTTGCCTGGAAAATCCCATGGATGGAGGAGCCTGATAGGCTACAGTCCATGGGGTAGCAACGAATCGGACACGACTGAGCGACTTCACTTTCACTTTCAGAGTATTTTTAATTTCAGTAATTGTGTTGTTTTTCTCTGTATGTTTATTCTTTAATTCTTCTAGGTCTATGTCAATTGATTCTTACATTTTCTCCATTTGGTTTTCAAGGTTTTTGATCATCTTAACTATCATTTTTCTGAATTCTTTCTCAGGTAGTTTGCCTATTTTCTCTTCATTTATTTGGACATCTGTGTTTCTAGTTTGTTCCTTAATTTGTGTAGTATTTCTCTGCCTTTTCATTATTATTATTTTTAATTTATTGTGCTTGAGGTCTCCTTTTCCCAGGCTTCAAGACTGAATTCTTTCTTACTTTTGGTTTCTGCCCTCTTAAGGTTGGTCCAGTGGTTTGTGTAAGCTTCGTATAGGATGAGATTTGTGCTGAGTTTTGTTTGTTTGTTTTTCCTCTGATGGGCAAGGTTGAGTGAGGCGGTAATCCTGTCTGCTGATGACTGGGTTTGTATTTTTACTTTGTTTGTTGTTTAGATGAGGCGTCCTACACAGGGTGCTACTGGTGGTTGGGTGATGCTGGGTCTTGTATTCAAGTGGCTTCCTTTGTGTGAGTTCTGACTACTTGATACTCTCTAGGGTTAGTTCTCTGGTAGTCTAGGGTCTAGGAGTCAGTGCTCCCACTCCAAAGGCTCAGGGCTTGATCTCTGGTCAGGAATGAAGATTCCATAAGTGGTTTGTTATGGGATTAAGTGAGATTAAGACAAATATCCAAAAATGAGAAGCCAAGGATGAACCCCAGACAAATGACAGTTACAAAATCAGGCAAATATTAATTAAAATAATGGAATATATACATATACATCCTATGTCAATCCTAAAGGAAATCAGCCCTGAATATTCATTGGAAGGACTGATGCTGAGGCTGAAACTCCATACTTTGGCCACCTGATGGGAAGAATTGACTCATTTGAAAAGACCCTGATGCTGGGAAAGTTTGAAGGTGGGAGGAGAAGGGGACGCAGAGGATGAGATGGTTGGATGGCATCACCGACTCAATGGACATGGGTTTGAGTAAACCCTGGGAGTTGGTGATGGACAGGGAGGCCATGATGCAGTCCATGGGGTCGCAAATAGTTGGACATGACTGAGCGACTGAACTGAGCTGAACATACACACCCATGAGCAAAGTCAAAACAGTCCAACAAAAAATAAACTACAGTAGATTGACCCAGTGAACAAAGGAAATCCAAAATTTTATTTACCAGTTAAGAACAAAACTAACTAAAGCACAAACTGGAAAACAAAACTAGAGCAGGGTGCCAAGTGTGGAATAAAACAATGAAAACACAAACTAACAAATATACTGAAAGGAAAGGAAAGAAAGAAAAGAAAGAAAGAATAGATATTCAAAGTTAATTAGAGGTAGATAAAGAAGATTTATATATATTAAAGGTTAACTGTAAGGGGAAAAAACAGTAGGGAAGGCAAACAAAGGAATAAATGTAGAAAAACTATAATAGATTAAAAAATTAAAAACTAAAATTATAAAAAAGAGAAAAGTAAAAAAAAAATGGAAGGAGAAAGAAAAAAGGAAAACTACACAGAACTGGCACCTTGTTTTAGTTTTGTTTTCCAGTTTGTGCTTTAGTTAGTTTTGTTCTGGTAGATATAATTTTGGTTTCCTTTGTTTGCAAGGTCAGTGTATTGCACTTTATTTTTGTTGGACTGTTTTGATTTTGCTTATAGGTGTATGTGTATATTCAGTCACACTTTTTATTGTTATTATAAACCTCTGCATCTACAGATTTTGCAGTTCTGTGTAGTTTTCCTTTTCTTTTTTCTTACATTTTTTCTTTATTTTTCTCTTTTTTTATGATTTTAGTTTTTAATTTTTAAAACCTACTATAGTTTTTCTACATTTATTCCTTTGTTTGCCTTCCCTACTGTTCTTTTCCCCTTACAGTTAATCTTTAATGTATATAAATCTTCTTCATCAACCAGAATTGAAAGAGACACATGTACCCCAATGTTCATCACAGCACTGTTTACAATAGCTAGGACATGGAAGCAACCTAGATGTCCATCAGCAGATGAATGGATAAGAAAGCTGTGGTACATATACACGATGGAATATTACTCAGCCATTAAAAAGAAGGCATTTGAATAAGTTCTAATGAGGTGGATGAAACTGGAGCCTATTATACAGAGTGAAGTCAGAAAGAAAAACACCAATACAGTATATTAATGCATATATATGGAATTTAGAAAGATGGTAATGATGACCCTATATGCAAGACAGCAAAAGAGACACAGATGTAAAGAACAGACTTTTGGACTCTGTGGGAGAAGGCGAGGGTGGGATGATTTGAGAGAATAGCATTGGAACACGTATATTGCCATATGTGAAATAGATCACCAGCCCAGGTTCAATGCATGAGACAGGGTGCTAAGGGCTGGTGCACTGAGATGACCCTAAGGGATGGGATGGGGAGGGAGATGGGAGGGGGGTTCAGGATGGGGAACACATGTACACGCATGGCTGATCCATGTCAGTTCAGTTCAGTTCAGTTCAGTCACTCAGTCGTGTCTGACTCTTTGCGACCCCATGAGTCGCAGAACGCCAGGCCTCCCTGTCCATCACCAACTCCCACAGTTTACCCAAACTCATGTCCATAGAGTCCGTGATGTCATCCAGGTATCTCATCCTCTGTCATCCCCTTCTCCTCCTGCCCCCAATCCCTCCCAGCATCAGAGTCTTTTCCAGTAAGTCAACTCTTCGCATGAGGTGGCCAAAGTACTGGAGTTTCAGCTTCAGCATCAATCCTTCCAATGAACACCCAGGACTGATCTCCTTTAAAATGGACTGGTTGGATCTCCTTGCAGCCCAAGGGACTCTCAAGAGTCTTCTCCAACACCACACTTCAAAAGCATCAATTCTTCAGTGCTCAGCTTTCTTCACAGTCCAACTCTGACATCCATACATGATTACTGGAAAAACTATATCCTTGACTAGACAGACCTTTGTTGACAAAGTAATGACTTGCCTTTTTAATATGCTATCTAGGTTGGTCATAACTTTCCTTCCAAGGAGTAAGCATCTTTTAATTTCATGGCTGCAGTCACCATCTGCAGTGATTTTGGAGCCCAGAAAAATAAAGTCTGACACTGTTTCTACTGTTTCCCAATTATTTCCCATGAAGTGATGGGACCAGATGCCATGATCTTCGTTTTCTGAATGTTGAGCTTTAAGCCAACTTTTTCACTCTCCACTTTCACTTTCATCAAGAGGCTTTTGAGTTCCTCTTCACTTTCTGCCATAAGGGTGGTGTCATCTGCATATCTGAGGTGATTATTTCTCCCAGCAATCTTGATTCCAGCTTGTGCTTCCTCCAGCCCAGCGTTTCTCATGATGTACTCTGCATAGAAGTTAAATAAGCAGGGTGACAATATATAGCCTTGATGTACTCCTTTTCCTATTTGGAACCAGTCTGTTGTTCCATGTCCAGTTCTAACTGTTGCTTCCTGACCTAAATATAGGTTTCTCAAGAGGCAGGTCAGGTGGTCTGGGATTCCCATCTCTTTCTGAATTTTCCACAGTTTATTGTGATCCACACAGTCAAAGGCTTTGGCATAGTCAATAAAGCAAAAATAGATGTTTTTCTGGAACTCTTGCTTTTTTGATGATCCAGCAGATGTTGGCAATTTGATCTCTGGTTCCTCTGCCTTTTCTAACACCAGCTTGAACATCTGGAAGTTCAAGGTTCACATATTGCTGAAGCCACTACAATATTGTAAAGTAATTAGCCTCCAGTTAAAATCAATTAATTAATTAATTAAAGAAAAAAAGGAAGATTTATATACATTAAAGATTAACTGCCAGGGGAAAAGAACAGTATGAAAGGTAAACCAAGGAATAAATGGAGAAAAAATATAATAGTTTAAAAAATTAAAATTAAAAAAAGGAGAAAAGAGAGAGAGAAAAGAAATTAGGAAACTCCACAGAATTGCAAAAGCCCAATGTAGAGGCAGAGGTTCATGCCAACAATAAAAAATGTGACTGAGAAAAAAGAAAAAAAAAGCTCAAAAGCTTAATTAGATTCATAGTGTCAATAAAATCGACAACTACAGCAGAGGGAAAAAAGAAAAGAAAAAAGTCCAAAGAATCTACAGAACAAGTCAAAACATAAGAATAATAAGTGTTTTTCTTGAGTCACTGCTGTCAGAGACCTTTCCCTCGCGGGGTGTCACAGTCCACCTTACCTCCCTGGGATGCCCTCCAACACTGTGCTGATCTCTGAACCTGCTGTGGGGGCAGCTCAGATTCTAATCTGGTCCTACTCCTGTGTGTTCTTGCCTTCGATGTCCACAGTTAACTAGTGTGCTTTCTTTTGTGGCAGCTCTCAATGTCCTTTTATATATTCCATAGACATAGTCTGCCTAGTTGATCACGTGGATTTAATCTGCAGCTTGTACAGCTGATGGGAAGATTTTGGGTCTTCTTCCTTAGACACAGTGCCCCTGGGTTTCAACTGTGGTTTTATTTCTGCCTCTGCATGTGGGTCGTCCACTGGGGTTTAGCTCCTGAGGCTGCCCTGGAGGACTTGGGTTTGCCCCTGTGAGGGCTAGGTGTGGAGGTGGTGCAGCTACTTGGGTCGCAGGGGTCTGGCAGCACCAGGTACTCGGGGGAGTTGGTGGCTAGGGAAGAAGGGAATTTAGTGCTCTAGAAGGGTATGGCAACCAGTATTGGCCAATATGCTCCAGTATTCTTGCCTGGAGAACACCCCCTTCCCTGACTGAGAAGCCTAGATGGCCACAGTCTACACGGTCGCAAAGAGTCAGACACTGCCGAAGCGATCCTGCCCATAGAGATGGAAGACTTTTTTGCCTTTGGCAGCTGTGCTCCAGTGAGAGTTGAGCGTGAAGGTGGCAAAGCTACTTGGGTTTTGGGGACCCTGGCAGCACCAAGCATGCAGGGACACGGACTGCCCCCACTGAAGGACTTGTGGCCCTCTCAGAGTCTTTTTTTCGAGCCTCTTGTAGCTGGGGCTCAGAAGGTCTCTTTGGCCAGTCTTTCTCTGTAACTATGCCTATTCAGGCACTTAAAAGGCTCCCTTGCCTGGGGTCCTTCTCTGTAGATCAGTGCACCAGGCACTTAAAGGGGCACCCTGGGTGGGGTCCTTCTCTGTAGTTCCCTGTGTCAGGTGTTTGATTGGCCAGCCTCTCTGTTGTTCAGCTGCCATAGCTGACATGTAGGGAGAGAGAGGCTATGGTAATGGCTCCACCCACTACGTGTGACTCAGCAGTATCTCCTTGCTTCAGTGGCTGCCTGACTTTCCTCCACAGGCATTTCCCACCAGTCTCCTCCCTCACATCCCTTCAATGTCTGCAGTCAACAGCAGCCCTTGCCCTGGGATTGCTCCACAATCCCTCAACTCCAGCTCCCAGCCACTGCATCTTCCAGGACAACTCTGTGTCCCTGTCCAGGGTATGTATGGCTGCAGCAAGGACTCTCTGATTCTCATTGCCTTTAGTTTGCTGCAGATTAGCTATTTCACTCTCAGCCTTAAACATTTCTCCTCTGACTCAGACAATTGCCCCGATGTGGGGATCAGAGTTCTCCCACCTGCCAAGGGCAGGTCCAGTCCTACTAACACTCCTGTTTTTCCCCCTGGTTCCTTCATCCTACCTAGTTTTGCATGGTTCTATATATTCTTTTCTGCTGGTCAGGTACTCCTGTCCGCTCTCAGTTGGTGTTCTGCATGCACTTCTGTGTCTGAAGGTGTATTCCTGATGTATCCATGGAAAGAGAAGTACTCCACGTCCACCTATTCCTCCGCCATCTTATTCTCTATTTTTACTTTTTTTATAAGCAGGTAATTTTAAGTAAAGAAAATCATCCTAGCTAATCTGCATGTACCTGATTCTATAAGTTAAAAGACCTTAAGAGCAGGACTAAGCTTTCTTTGAGAAAGACAAAATCCTGGACTGCAGCTTCATAGCTAAGAATTTCAGCCTGCTCTTCCTGTTGGCCTGCTCTACAGATTTCATGCTTACCTCGCCAGTCTCACAATCAGGAAGGAATTCCTTGCAATGAATCTCTCTCTCTCTCTCTCTCTCTCTCTCTCTCTCTCTCTGTCCCCTATCTCTCTCTCTCTCTCTGTCTCCTCAGCATGTGGATTATTTTGAGGTGAAAACAATAAACCCAAAAGACTCAGGAAGAAAGTTTGACCTTCCTCTTCAATTTCAAAACAAATTTAGATGGAGGACCTGTTCCCTGAATGGAGATATCACCAGAAACACCTGCAAATAATGTGGGCTAACTATTGGTGGTGGTCGGAGCGGGGGAGGGGGGGTGGGGGTGGGGAGGCGGTTCGGCAGGCCTAGATAGTGTCCACTCTGTGTTCCGTTGTCTCCACATGGCCCAGCAAGCATTTATTTACCAAACACTTTCTTTTCCATCTCTGTGCAAACTGTCTTTCTCCCTTTCAGAGCCCCATACCCCTTCCTCCAACACCTTCTTTTGTCTTTAGCTGAAGACAGTATTTAAGTGAAGGTTCCAGCCATTTTGTTGAGTTACTCAGTTTGCCTGGATCTCTCCCATGTATACATGTTCTCAAACTTTTATTTTCTTCTATCAGTCTGTCTCATGTCATTTTCATTCTTAGACCAGCGAGAATAACTTAATAAAGTAAAATTTCTCCTTCCCCAAATAGTATGATTTCCATATCATACTAGTCCTGTTTCTCTGGTGGAATTCTGACTGATACAACACTTTTAATGGATTGTATGTGAAGTAAACTTCATAGGTAAAGTTACTGAGGTTATTTCTCTCCTTACATTTAAATTACCCATAAGCTTGATTATAAGTACAAGTGGAATGGCAAGATCAAGGGATTAATGAGGCTGTTGTTGTTAAGTTCCTGAGTTGTGTTTGACCCTTTTGCGATCTCACGGGCTGTAGCCCTCCAGGCTCCTCTGTCCATGGGATTTCCCAGGCAAGAATACTGGAGTGGGTTGCCATTTCTTTCTCCAGGGAAATTCCTGACCCAGGGATTGGACCCAAGTCTCCTGTGTCTCCTCCACTGGCAGGTGGATTCTATACCACTGAGCCACCACAGAAACCCAATGAGGTGAGAACAAGTAAATTATTCTCTGGACCATAATTATTCCAGTAGAATCATATATAGCTTTCTCTCAACAACTTTTAAGAGAGCTGCTTTCACTAATCATGTAAACAAAATAACTGAAAGGAATTTCTTGACTTGATTGTTCAGATCCTGAGTAACCTGATGCCTAACTATCTTGGCTTAATAGTAAAATATTGATGGGAGTTTTTTTAAATGATGAATGGGAATGTGTGAAAAACTAATATTAATTGAACACTTACTATTAATATGTGTTAAGTGCTGTGCTGGGTGTTCTACATTTACCTCATTGGTACACACCACGCTGTGAGGTGAATATTATGTAATTTTTGCAGCTAAAAATCTTGAGGTTGAATGATCTCCAAGGGGCTCTCTTGGTGGCTCAGTCAGTAAGGAATCCACCTGCAATGGATTCAAACCCTGTGTTGGGAAGATCCCCTGGAAAAGGAAATGGCAATCCACTCCAGTATTCTTGACTGGGAAATCCCATGGACAGAGGAACCTGGCAGGCTACAGCCCATGGGGTCACAAGAGTCTGACACAACTTAGTGACTAAACCACCACAAGAGGAGGAAGACCTGGGGGGATCTGAGTCCCATAGCCTCACAGACTGTAATTGTCCCACTGTACTCTTCAAGACAGATTTTATTTTCTTAGGCTCCAAAATCACTGCAGATGGTGACTGCAGCCATGAAATTAAAAAATGCTTGGTCCTTGGAAGGAAAACTATGACAAACCTAGACAGCATATCACAAAGCAGAGACATCATTTTGCTAACAAAGGTCTGTCTAGTCAAAGCTATGGCTTTCCCAGTAATCATGTATAGATGTGCAAGCTGGACCATAAAGAAGGCTGAGTGCCAAAGAATTGATGCGTCTGAACTGTGGTGCTGAAGAAGACTCTTGAGAGTCCCTTGGACTGCAAGGAGATCAAACCAGTCAATCCTAAAGGAAATCAACCCTAAATATTCATTGGAAAGACTGTGCTAAAGCTGAAGCTCCAATACTTTGGCCACTGATGTGAAGAGCTGACTCATGGGAAAAGACTCTGATGCTGGGAAAGATCAAAGGCAAAAGGAGAAGGGGTGGCAGAGGAAGAGGTGGTTGGATAGCATCATCGACTCAGTGGACATGAGGGTGAGCAACTCTGGGAGATAGTGAAGGACAGGGAAGCCTGGTGTGCTGCAGTCCATAGGGTCACAAGGAGTTGGACAGGACTGAGCAACTGAACAACAACAGAGGAGATGGCCAGGACAATGGAATCAGGAAATTTGTCACAATAGGAACAATTAAAGGAATGTAGATGCTGCATCTGGAGAAGAGAAAAATTAGAGGATGAGAAAAGTATCGTCAGATAGTTAAAGGACTTTAGTGTAGAACGGAAAATGCTGTTCTGAGGGACATTCAGATTAAACATGACAGAGTCCATTTTCTGTCCCCTCATCTCCAAACACCCAGCATGAATGGGGAAAATGTGTGAAATGGGGCAGGGAGGTAGACGTGGAGAAAGAATAAACTCAGAGCTGCCATGATGGCTTGAAGAGCCTGTAACTTTTATTTCCTGGATGGGATAGTTGCTGGGAGGGAAGCAGAAACAAAAAAGCTCTGCATTATCTTCTTAATTTCAGATCAATATTATACATTGCCCAAGACTCTCACAAAAGAAGCATACCTCAAAGGAGATAGAGTAAACATATATAAGCTTTAGAAAGATAAATGAAAAGTGGATTTGAACTTGATAGGGAAAGAACAGGGTGCAAGAAAAAGTAGAAATGCCTCTCTGGATAAGATACTGTTCAATGTGTTGAGCAAATTTAAAAGTGAATAAAGCATGGCCCCACCCTCAAGGAGCCCTCATTCCGAGGCAGGAAGTCAAAGAGAAAGGCAAAAACCCATGAGGTGGCAGCCTTGGATTGAACCCATATCTCAAATCTGGACCACTAATAGACATGGCTTTGCCCTCTCTGGCCTTGGATCCTCAACCATACTACAGGACCCTCCTCTCAGCCATATTATGCAAGTGATGTGAAGATTAGGTTGGGAAACTAGAATAGCTTTCAGATTATCCAAGGAGTTTTTGTAGAAAAGGAAAAAAATCCAAAAGGAAATACTCTTATGGGAAATAGATAGAAAATGTGAAAAGTGAGACCACTTCCAAAATACCACAGCGAGGAAGGAGGCAGAGAGCAGGGAGCAGAAAGAAATGATTGTTCCAGAGTTGAGATGAAAGTGCAGGCTATAATTAGATTGAGAGAACATTAAAAGGTAAGGATTGATAAGATTATTAAAGTTGGAAAGTTTAAACGGGTTTTATATAAAGAAGTTGTGCCTCCTTTACCTGAATATTTTAGGGAAATGGATATTGTGTTTAGCTTGGGGAACACTTCCTTTGCCTAGTATTGTAAAACCAAAATCTATTGGGTTGGCCAAAAAGCTCATTTGAAACTAACCTTTTCTTGGTTTGTGTCAAAAATTTTTAACAAAATACTTTCTATATAATGGAAAAAAATATAGCCAGTGTCTATGTTGGTTATCAAACATAATTACAAAAGACACATCTGAAAACCATCTCTTAAAAACCAGACCAATACCTTTGAAATGACCTAGATGTTTCCTCCTGATTGGTTGACCTGTGATAAGGAAAATTCTAAAACTTGTGTTCATCACTGCACCATTTAAAAATGTATATGTTTACCTGTATATCTTTAAGCAGTACTTGGTTTGTTTTTGAGCCTTATAAAAATGGTACCATAGTGTATATATACAATGGAATACTACTGAGCCATAAAAAGGAATGAAATTGGGTCATTTGTAGTGATGTGAATGGGTGAACATAAAGTCTATCATACAGAGTAAACTAAGTCAGAAAGAGAAAAACAGATGTCACACATTAATGCATATGTGTGGACTCTAGAAAGACAGGACAGATGAGCCTATTTACAGGGCAGATATAGAGACACAGACATGTAGACACAGTGGCAGAGAGGGCAGAAGAGCTGGGAGAGCAGAGCTGACATGAATACACTATTGTGTGTAGAACAGATAGCTAGTGTGAAGCTGTTGTGTAGCACAGGGAGCTCAGCTCAGTGCTCTGTGACCTAGATGGGTGGGATGGGAGTGGGTGGGAGGGAGGTTCAAGAGGGACGGGATATAAAAATCCAACTAATGTTTTGGCCAGCCCAATATGACTAAAGTCCTAATGGAGGCTCAAAAAAAAAAAAAAAAGAAAGAAAGTGTTGAGTATTCATCACAGATATTCATCCATAGATGAGGAACTCTCTAAGTTCTCCCTTGTGATTATTTGAGACTCTGAGTTTCAAATTCCATCCATACCTCCTGCCTCGAAATGGAGTCAGAGGAAACATCTCCTGGCCAAGCTCTGCCCCTCACTTGCTCTTCATTGTTGAGCAAGTCACTTCTCTCCTAGTTTTCTGGCTTGTTAAACTGTTTAATATGATAATAACATATTCACTGTCAGTTTTGTGAGAATGAGACAAAAGTACAGAAGTGCCTGACATCTGACACAGGAGTAGGTACATAGAAATATTAGTTTAATCTCAACTGCTGCATTCCACAAAGACTTTCCTCCACTTCTTACATGGGAAAACAAAGGTTCAGAGAGATTTGTCATTTAAATTACCTATTTTAAGTTCACTCCTTGCTGGAAATCACTAGGCACTTGCCATATCTCTTTATGGCTGCCTTCATCTCCTGGTTCCTCAGGGTGTAGATGATGAGGTTGAGCACAGGAGTCAAGACCCTGTAGCTGATGGATGCAGCCTTGTCCATGGAGAAGGGAGTGAAGGGCCGGGCGTAGATACAGATACAGGGAATGAAGATCATAGACACAACGATGATGTGGGTGGTGCAGGTGGAAGCTGCCTTCCTCCTCGCCTGCCATGAGTGGGACCTCAGCATCACCAGGATGACAGTATAAGAGATCAGAAGGAACAGGAACCAGATGAGGAGCAGCATCCCACTGTTGGAGATCATAAGGAACTCCAGGAGGGAGGTGTCCATGCAGGCAAGCCTCAGCATTTGTGGAATGTCACAGTAGAAGTTATCTAGGATGTTGGGGCCACAAAAAGGCAGTGGGAGCATCAGAACCAGCTGGACAATGGAGTGGACAAAGCCCCCTATCCAGGCAGCCACCACCAGCCCCACACACACTCGAGTGTTCATGATGGTGACATAATGGAGGGGCTGGGAGATGGCTATGTAGTGGTCACAGGCTAACACTGGGAGGAAGAAGACAGTCCCACCTCCCAGAAAGGGGAAGAAGAAGATCTGGGTCATGCAGCCCTGGTAGGAGATGGTCTTGGTGTCATGCAAGAAGTCCACCAGCATCTTTAGGAAAGTGACTGTAGAATAGCAGATGTCTATCACAGACATTCTGAAGGAGATCAGCCCTGGGATTTCTTTGGAAGGAATGATGCTAAAGCTGAAACGCCAGTACTTTGGCCACCTCATGTGGAGAGTTGACTCATTGGAAAAGACTCTGATGCTGGGAGGGATTGGGGGCAGGAGGAGAAGGGGACGACAGAGGATGAGATGGCTGGATGGCATCACTGACTCGATGGACATGAGTCTCAGTGAACTCCGGGAGTTGGTGATGGACAGGGAGGCCTGGCGTGCTGCGATTCACGGAGTCACAAAGAGTCGGACACGACTGAGCGACTGATCTGACCTGATCTGATCTGATCTGATGACAGACTGATTTCAGAGAAGAAATACATGATTATGTGGAGCTGAGAGTCAATAGTCACTGTGACCATGATGAGGAGGGTTCCCACAATGGTGATGACATAGACAAATGGGAACACCACAAACAGGAATTTCTGGAACTCCTCCTCTGTGAGAACCCCAAGAGGACAAACTCTGACACCTGTATGATGTTCTGTGTTTCCATGGGACCTTCCCCACATGCCTAGAGAGAAACCATGCAAAATGAAAACCACAATAATTCAATCATTCTCCTTTGGAGAGTCAGGATTGAATTGATCAAAGTCACTGTTGAGTACCACTCCCAAGTGGAACTTAGAAGAGCCTTCCAAGGAGATAAATATATATTTCAAGGCTTTCACAGTCATCTCCCTAACCACACCCTACATTGTATTATAAGCATTAATACATTACATTAGTTGTACAATGCTGTCCTTGTCCATGGGTCATGTCTGATTCACACTTGCTGTGTCTGTGAACCACAGGCTTCACAAATATAGTTGAACCAATGAATGGATTGATACACATGTCACCAAGTACCTATGACCACAAACATTATCAACCTAGGTGCATAAATCCTGAGAAGATATTGAGATTAATGATTAACGAAGTTAGATAAACAGATGTTCTTCATGGTGAACATTTGATGGGCTTCCCATGGTTAATTTGCTAAAGAAAGAGAAATGTGTACTAGAAGAAATTGATGTGTACAAATTCAGAGGAAAATGTAAAGAAAAATAAGCAGTAGATTTTGGCCATAATGAAGCTGGGATGCTTAGAGTTTCTCAAATCCTCCCACGTAAATAGTTCTCAAGTGGTGTTTGTTGTCAGGGGCCATCTGTGGGATAACTCAAAGCAGCCCAGGACAAGTGTAGAATCTCTTTAAATCCTCCTGTGTTATATTTTAAAACTTATGTGAATTTTCTATTAAACACATATCTCTAGATAATCTTTGGAAGTCAAATTTTGTGGCTTGTAAATCTTTGTAAGACCAAAATATAGAAAAATTGGATAGGGAAGGGAGGGGGATCGAGATGGTGGAGGAGTAGGATATGGAGTTCATCTTCTCCCACAAAAATGTTGAAAATGTATCTACAAGTGGAATGATTCATGCAGAACAGCTACTGAATGCCAACAGAAGACCTCAGGTATCCACAAAGACAAGAAAACTGGTAAATGATATTTGATTAATAAATACAAACAGGAAATCACAATGATCAAGAACATTTAAAATATATTTATTTATAAATAATACTCTACTAGAAAAAGGACAAAGGGAAAAAAAGAGTGAAATGTCACTGGCCAATATATTAAAAAGAAATAATGCAGATTATCTAGCAATCAAAGAAATCTAAATTCAAGTCAACATTTTAAAAAATCCACTTATGAAGGCATATTGAGATAGGTTTTCTCACACCCTAGTGGTAAAAGTATAAATTAATATCACTTATCTAGAATGCAATTTGTCAATCTACTTCTGGATTTTTAATATATACTAAATCTATTGCGACTTCAGGAACTTGAGCCTGTAAAAATACCAAAAATGTAAACAAACACTTATGGAAATAGATGTACAGTTCACTGTTATTTCCAGAAGAAAAACAGGAAATAATCTAAAACCTAACTACAGAAAAAACAGAAGAATCTACAATAATTAATCCCCCAGTGAAAGATGCTCAGTAGCGTCTGATTCTTTGCAACCCCCATGGACTATACAGTCCATGGAATTCTCCAGGCCAGAATACTGGAGTGGGGAGCTATTCCCTTCACCAGAGGATCTTCCCAGCCCAGGTCTCCCACATTGCAGTCAGATTCTTTACCAGCTGAGCCACCAGGGAAGCCCAAGAATACTAGAGCGGGTAGCTTATCCCTTCTCCAGGGGATCTTCCCAACCCAGGAATCAAACCAGGGTCTCCTACACTGCAGGTGGATTATTTACCAGCTGAGCTATCAGGGAAGCCCTAATTGTTTCTGTTTACTGAGTTTTCTTAACATGCCCACTTTTGTCAAGGGCTTTGTAGATGTGATATTATTTTGTCTTTATAACGAGACAGAGAAGTAGGACTCTTCACATTTTGTACTCAAGAGAGTGCTATCAGAGAGGTCAGGATCATAATGGACATTACCAAACTCATACCTGGTAAGGTTTGTATTCATGTGATTGAAAAGTGAATGTTCTTCAATATTATGTCAATATTTCTTTACTCTGTAGTAATACTGTGCATCCATTTTAAATGAGCTGTTTATTTGTTGAACCATCACTAAATTGACCTAGAAAAAAATGTTGGTCAAATACAAATGTTATCTCATTAAAGTTTGGTTCAGTTCAGTTCAGTTCAGTTATTCAGTCGTGTCCGACTCTTTGCAACCCCATGAACTGCAGCACGCCAGGCCTCCCTGTCCATCACCAACTCCCGGGGTTAACCCAAACCCACGTCCATCAAGTCAGTGATGCCATCCAGCCATCTCATCCTCTGTCATCCCCTTTTCCTCCTGCCCCCAATCCCTCCCAGCATCACAGTCTTTTCCAATGAGTTAACTCTTCGCATGAGGTGGCCAAAGTACTGGAGTTTCAGCTTTAGCATCATTCCTTCCAAAGAACACCCAGGGCTGATCTCCTTTAGAATGAACTGGTTGGATCTCCTTGCAGTCCATGGGACTCTCAAGAGTCTTCTCCAACACCACAGTTCAAAGGCATCAATTCTTTGGCGCTCAGCTTTCTTCACAGTCCAACTCTCACATCCATACATGACCACAGGAAAAACCATAGCCTTGACTAGACGGACCTTTGTTGGCAAAGTAATGTCTCTGCTTTTGAATATGCTATCTAGGTTGGTCATAACTTTCCTTCCAAGGAGTAAGCGTCTTTTAATTTCATGGCTGCAATCACCATCTGCAGTGATTTTGGAGCCCCCCAAAATAAAGTCTGACACTGTTTCCACTGTTTTCCCATCTATTTCCCATGAAGTTTGGTTATTGATACCTATAAAAAGAAAGAAAGAAAATATAGAATGGGGAATAAACATTCCTTTAGTTCAGTAAGTAAAAGTTCTAGGAGACATCTATTTGAAAAATAAACTGAGTTTTTTGGTATTAAATCTATTCCCCTTGGGGACTTCCTTGGTGGCCCGGTGGTTAAGAATCTGCCTTGCAATGCCGGGAATGTAGGTTCGATTCCTGGCTGGGGAACTAAGATCTCACATGCTGCAGAGCAACTAAGCCCAGGCACTCAACTAGAGAATCCTTGCACCACAACTAGAATGTTCTTGTGCCACAACTAAGACCCAATGCAGCCAAATAAATAAATAAATTCATTTCCTTGGATTACACTTTTCCAGAATTTTTTTCTCTAATCATTCAGGAAATTTTGCCCCGAGGCTCCACCCTGTGAAGAAAATAGAACATAGAAAGATCTCTCCTCCCTGATCCCTTCCTGAAATATGGGAAGAGCAGCAGCAAAAGCACTGATGTTCATTTTACAAGGGAATTTAATGAATATATGTAAAAATATTTCTATCGACCTGTAGACAAATATAAAACAGACTTCACTCTAAAATTATCTGTGAGGTTAATAATCTATGAAGACCTACAAGACCTTTTAGAACTAACACCCAGAAAAGATGCCCTTTTAATTATAGGGGACTGGAATGCAAAAGTAGGAAGCCAAGAAATACCTGGAGTAACAGGCAAATTTGGCCTTGGAATATGGCATGAAGCAGGGCAAAGACTAATAGAGTTTTGCCAAGAAAATGCACTGGTCATAACAAACACCCTCTTCCAACAACACAAGAGAAGGCTCTATACATGGACATCACCAGATGGTCAACACCGAAATCAGACTAATTATATTGTTTGCAGCCAAAGATGGAGAAGCTCTATACAGTCAGCAAAAACAAGACCAAGAGCTGACTGTGGCTCAGACCATGAACTCCTTATTGCCAAATTCAGACTTAAATTGAAGAAAGTAGGGAAAACCACTAGACCATTCAGGTATAACCTAAATCAAATCCCTTATGATTATACAGTGGAAGTGAGAAATAGATTTAAGGGCCTAGATCTGATAGATAGAGTGCCTGATAAACTATGGAATGAGGTTCGTGACATTGTACAGGAGACAGGGATCAAGACCATTCCCATAGAAAAGAAATGCAAAAAAGCAAAATGGCTGTCTGGGGAGGCCTTACAAATAGCTGTGAAAGGAAGAAAAGCGAAAAGCAAAGGAGAAAAGGAAAGATATAAACATCTGAATGCAGAGTTCCAAAGAATAGCAAGAAGAGATAAGAAAGCCTTCTTCAGTGATCAATGCAAAGAAATAGAGGAAAACAACAGAATGGGAAAGACTAGGGATCTCTTCAAGAAAATCAGAGATACCAAGGGAAGATTTCATGCAAAGATGCGCTCGATAAAGGACAGAAATAGTATGGACCTAACAGAAGCAGAAGATATTAAGAAGAGATGGCAAGAATACACAGAAGAACTGTACAAAAAAGATCTTCACGACCCAGATAATCACAATGGTATGATCACTCACCTAGAGCCAGACATCCTGGAATGTGAAGTCAAGTGGGCCTTAGAAAGCATCACTACAAACAAAGCTAGTGAAGGTGATGGAATTCCAGTTGAGCTATTTCAAATCCTGAAAGATGATGCTGTGAAAGTGCCACACTCAAATGCCAGCAAATTTGGAAAACTCAGCAGTGGCCACAGGACTGGAAAAGGTCAGTTTTCATTCCAATCCTAAAGAAAGGCAATGCCAAAGAATGCTCAAACTACTGCACAATTGCACTCATCTCACACGCTAGTAAAGTAATGCTCAAAATTCTCCAAGCCAGGCTTCAGCAATATGTGAACCGTGAACTTCCTGATGTTCAAGCTGGTTTTAGAAAAGGCAGAGGAACCAGAGATCAAATTGCCAACATCTGCTAGATCATTGAAAAAGCAAGAGAGTTCCAGAAAAATATCTATTTCTGCTTTATTGACTATGCCAAAGCCTTTGACTGTGTGGATCACAATAAACTGTGGAAAATTCTGAAAGAGATGGGAATACCAGACCACCTGACCTGCCTCTTGAGAAATTTGTATGCAGGTCAGGAAGCAACAGTTAGAACTGGACATGGAACAACAGACTGGTTCCAAATAGGAAAAGGAGTACGTCAAGGCTGTATATTGTCACCCTGTTTATTTAACTTCTATGCAGAGTACATCATGAGAAACGCTGGACTGGAAGAAACACAAGCTGGAATCAAGACTGCCAGGGAAAATATCAATCACCTCAGATATGCAGATGACACCACCCTTATGGCAGAAAGTGAAGAGGAACTCAAAAGCCTCTTGATGAAAGTGAAAGTGGAGAGTGAAAGAGTTGGCTTAAAGCTCAACATTCAGAAAATGAAGATCATGGCATCTGGTCCCATCACTTCATGGGAAATAGATGGGGAAACAGTGGAAACAGTGTCAGACTTTATTTTTCTGGGCTCCAAAATCACTGCAGATGGTGACTGCAGCCAAGAAATTAAAAGACGCTTACTCCTTGGAAGGAAAGTTATGACCAACCTAGATAGCATATTCAAAAGCAGAGACATTACTTTGCCAACAAAGGTCCGTCTAGTCAAGGCTATGGTTTTTCCTGTGGTCATGTATGGATGTGAGAGTTGGACTGTGAAGAAGGCTGAGCGCCGAAGAATTGATGCTTTTGAAGTGTGGTGTTGGAGAAGACTCTTGGGGGTCCCTTGGACTGCAAGGAGATCCAACCAGTCCATTCTGAAGGAGATCAGCCCTGGGATTTCTTTGGAAGGAATGATGCTAAAGCTGAAACTCCAGTACTTTGGCCACCTCATGCGAAGAGTTGACTCATTGGAAAAGACTCTGATGCTGGGAGGGATTGGGGGCAGGAGGAGAAGGGGACGACAGAGGATGAGATGGCTGGATGGCATCACTGACTCGATGGACGTGAGTCTCAGTGAACTCCGGGAGTTGGTGATGGACAGGGAGGCCTGGCGTGCTGAGATTCATGGGGTCGCAAAGAGTCATACACGACTGAGTGACTGATCTGATCTGATAATAGTATTCAAGATATTTCCATGTTTATCTCATCTCAAACCTACTTTTATCCTCAAATATTTATATAAAAATGTTTCAGGAACATAAACATTACCATATGTAAAACAGATGACCAGTGCAAATTCAATGTATGAAGTAGGGCACCCAAAGCTGGTGCTCTGGGACAACCCAGAAGGACGGGGCAGGGAGGGAGGTCAGGGGAGATTCAGGATGCAGGGAACACATGTATACCTGTGGTAAATTCGTGTTGATGTATGGCAAAAACCATCACAATAGTATAAAGTAATTATCCTCTAATTAAAATAAATAAATAAAATTTTTAAAAAATGTTGTTTCAGGAAGATGCATTTTGTTCATTCTGTGGCTACATCGACTGTCAGCATAGGACCACTGGAAAAGCATCCCCATGGGCCACCGAGACCCTTGCAAGACCTTGGGAAGGAAACGATATGATGAAACAGGGTAAAAATGGGCTTATCCTAGCACAGTAGGGCCCTGAGACAGGCAAGAGCACAATAGTACTTCCTAAGGCGTTGTCAGAGCCACCCCAACAAAAGGCAATATGCTTTAGTCTAGCTTTGTGTCTTTGCTCCTCCACATGTCTTGCTCTTGGGAAATTAGTTTACACAAGACTAAGAGAGAGAAGGGAAGGAGAAATAAGTGGTTCCAAAAATGGGGATGAACCAACTCTGCAGTCATCTTGGGAACACTAAGAGTTTTTATTAAATACAAGATGTAAGAGAAAGGAAAAGATGGAGGAATAGCAGTAAAGAAGGAAATGAAAACCTGGAGTGGGAGAGGCAGCGAGGAGGAGGAGGAAAACAGGCTTAAAAGGGAAACATTTGAGGGTGGGAAGGGAGAGAGAAAGGCCTGGTTTGTTTCTCTTTGGTGTGGGAAGGAGCTGTAGCACACGTGTGGGAGGTGGAGGAGAAACCATTGGAATCTATATACTGCTCTCCCTCCCACTCTCTGTCCTAAATTTCACCCAACACACAAGCTGGTACAGACAAAAGTCCTAGTCCCAAATAAAACCAACTGTTCCCCAAATCCCATTCCCCAGCCTTCTTGCCCAAAGACATCTCCATGGCTTCCCTCCACACCGTGCTTATGTTACAATAGGCTTTGGCAGGAGCTTTCTCAGTGCTGACTTGTCCATGGGAAGGACCCTGGGGCCATCACCTAGCTCTAGCCCAAGGAGGTCAAGGAGACAGAGCTTCCCGTCATCCAGGCCACCCTTTTCCTGTAGTTTCATTTATCTCCTGGCCTCTCTCAGACCAGAAACACATATAGGATTGGTCTTAAGGGGACCGACAATCCTCAGAGGACAAAACTCAAGCTTAATTCATGAAATAAAGCTAGGCTCAGGCTGCTGAGGGCAAGGGCAACAGGAGTTATTAAAAAGAATGTGAGCTGTTACATCATATGTATATTATCACTGAGAAACTGTCTTGGGGCAAAACACTTCAGGGGCACTAATCATAGGGCCAAGATGAAGAAGGATAAAAGCGCTTAAGGGAAATAAATTCCCAGGGAGGTTTAAAAAAACCAGATTCCTTGAGGTCAGCACCACGGGCAGTACAAGGCCTCTACCCTCTCCTCCCACCACTGTCAATGAAAAAGCGAGCTAAGTCCTAGGACCTGGTCCAGGTCATGCTCTCTATAGTGTACACTCTATAGTGAAGCCTTTTGCACATGTATCCCTCACCCCAGCCTCTGATCTGCAGTCCTTTCAGTCAGAGTGAATTTCTCAATATAAATCAACTAAGTTTACTCTCAAGATAGAATTCATATACCATAAAATGTGGACTTCCCAGGTGGCGCTAGTGGTAAAGAGCCCACCCGCCAATGCAGGAAGCATAGTGGGTTCCATCCCTAGGTAGGGAAGGTTCCCTGGAGGAGGGCGTGGCAACCCATCCCAGTATTCTTGTCTAGGGAACCCCATGGACAGTGGAGCCTGGCAGGGTAGTGCAGTTCATTTAGCACGCACGCTTGCAGACCGCTATCCAAGTCCCAGACTGGTCGATAGGTGGCGCCCACTGGGCGCAGACTGAATAGTACTGAGAAGGCTTTGAATAGCCGCTGGCATTGGAACCACACCTCACACCACACAGATAAGGACTCACGGGGCTGACTGCTAAAGCAAACAACAAACAAGATCAACGTTCTGCAGAGGATGTTGACAAGACTAAAAATCTTACAAAAATAATATTTCCAGGATACAATACAAAATTTTCAACTAAAAAAAAAAAAAGATAACTTCAATAACTTAAGAGAAAAAGACAACCACAAAGAAAGACCAATTCTAACGTTATGCCGATGCTGAAATTATAAGACTTTAAAGTAGCTATTATTACCAGGCTCCCTGCAATAAAAGTGAATACCGTTGAAACGCATGGAAAGATAGCAATTCTCAACAACAAAAACCTGAAAGCTGTTTTTTTTTTTTAAAATAGAAATGTTAGAACTGAAAAATACAACAATGGAAAAAAAATTCTCTGAAGGGGTTTAACGGAGATGGCAAAGAGAAGAGTCAGTGAACTTGAAGACAGAGCAGTAGAAAATATCCAATCTGAAAACAGAGACAAATGATCACAATCATGGTTGAGTTCATGTGTGGTCAGAGTTCACCTTAGAGATGATGTGTCTGGGTCTGATGATGTAGACTCACCACCTTCCCACTTCTCCAGGGTCTCATTTCCTTGTGCCTGCATGTGTGTTTGTGTCCTCTTTTCTGCTTTAGCTGTCCCTCCTTGCCGTAGAGAATGGGAGTTCATGGGAGCTCAAGAGCTCTGAGGTCTCTGAGCTTCCCTGGGCAACTACCTTGGATTAGTTTTCCTTACCCAAAGGCTTAGCTCATTCCCGCTTTAACTTCAAGGCTGTTTTATAGATTCACCAAACTTCTGCATCTGCCCTTGGATAGGTGCCTCTCCTATCTCCCTGCCACACATTATCTTTCAAACATTGTCTCTGTTCATGAAATCAGTGTTATTCTTATCTCATTCTTTTAAAATCTGCCTTACTCAAGTGGTGCTGGGAAAACTGGTCAACCACTTGTAAAAGAATGAAACTAGAACACTTTCTAACACCATACACAAAAATAAACTCAAACTGGATTAAAGATCTAAATGTAAGACCAGAAACTATAAAACTCCTAGAGGAAAACATATGCAAAACACTCTCTGATATAAATCACAGCAGGATCCTCTATGACTCACCTCCGAGAGTAATGGAAATAAAAGCAAAAATAAACAAATGGGACCTAATTAAACTTAAAAGCTTTTGCACAATGAAGGAAACTATAAACAAGGTGAAAAGACAGCATTCAGAATGGGAGAAAATAATAGCAAACAAAGCAACTGACAAAGAATTAATCTCAAAAATATACAAGAAGCCCCTGAAGTTCAATTTCAGAAAAATAAATGACCCAATCAAAAAATAGGCCAAAGAACTAAACAGATATTTCTCCAAAGAAGACATACAGATGGCTAACAAACACATGAAAAGATACTCAACATCACTCATTATCGGAGAAATGCAAATCAAAACCACAATGAGCTACCATCTCACACTGGTCAGAATGGCTGTTATCAAAAAGTCTACAAACAATAAATGCTGGAGAAGGTGTGGAGAAAAGGGAACCCTCTTACACTGTTGGTGGGAATGCAAACTAGTACAGCCACTGTGGAGAACAGTGTGGAGATTCCTTAAAAAACTGGAAATAGAACTGTCATATCACCCAGCAATCCCCCTGCTGGGCATACATACCAAGGAAACCAAAATTGAAAGAGACATGTGTGCCCCAATGTTCATCACAGCACTGTGTATAATAGCCAGGACATGGAAGCAACCTGGATGTCCATCAGCAGATGAATGGATAAGAAAGCTGTGGTACATATACACAATGGAGTATTACTCAGCTATTAAAAAGAATGCATTTGAATCAGTTCTAATGAGGTGGATGAAACTGGAGCCTACTGTACAGAGTGAAGTAAGTCAGAAAGAAAAACACCAATACAGTATATTAATGCATATATATGGAATTTAGACAAATAGTAACGATGACCCTATATGTGAGACAGCAAAAGAGACACAGATGTAAAGAACAGACTGTTGGACTCTGTGGGAGAAGGCAAGGGTGGGATGATTTGAGAGAATAGCATTGAAACATGTATATTATCATATGTGAAATAGATCGCCAGTCCAGGTTCAATGCGTGAGACAGGGTGCTCAGGGCTGGTGCACTGGGATGACCCTAGGGAATGGGATGGGGAGGGAGGTGGGAGAGGGGTTCAGGATCGGGGACACGTGTACATCCATGGCTGATTCATGTCAATGTATGGCAAAAAACACTACAATATTGTAAAGTAATTAGCCTCCAATTAAAATAAATAAATAATTTTTAAAATAAAATAAAATAAAATCTGCCTTACTCAAAATTAAGGATATGTGACAAAAGTTTCATTGCTTTCCCCAAAAAGTGATTTGACCACTTTCTACCCAAGATTTCCACCAATAATACCCTGGATCATGCTTCCTTACCATCCAGATTTGTTCTTTTTCTTAAATCCAGCCTCCCATCCTCACCCCTTTTCCTTCGCTCCTGCCAAGTCTTTCTACCCCAACAATGGACAGGGAAGAAGGAGATAGAAGTCACAGCACCCAGTCATCCTGGAGGAAATTCTCATGGAAGAACTCAGATTATTTGTCGAGTGATCAGATAAGCATGGCAATGGCAGCCCACTCCAGTATTCTTACCTGGAGAATCCCTTGGACAGAGGAGCCTGGTGGGCTGCTGTCCATGGGGTCGCACAGAATCGGACACGACTGAAGCGACTCAGCATGCCAGCATGCATTGGAGAAGGAACTGGCAACCCATTCCAGTATTCTTGCCTAGAGAATCCCAGGGACAGAGGAGTCTGGTGGGCTGCCGTAGATGGGGTCGCACAGAGTCGGACATGACTGAAGCGACTTTGCAGCAGCAGCAGCAGATAAGCATTGGACTAGGGACCCAAAACTGGATTCTTACCATGGTTCTGTCACAAACAAGCCACACAACTTTCAATAGGATGTGAAGTCACAGAATTTTGAAGTTCTATGAAGCCTTAAGCCTAACCCAACTTTCTACTTTCACATATGCAGAAACTGAGGCCTAGAAATATGATATAACCTGCTTCAAGTCACATGACTGGCTAATGGCATAGCTGGGTCTTACACACAAGGACAACTACAGCAATGGCCTTTCCATCACCCCTTGCTGAGTGTCTCCATCCCTCAACTAACAATGGGCAGGATGAGGATTACAGATGAGAACAAATGAGCTAATGCTGCTGTAAGAAGATGAGAAACAGAAAATAGTATTCAGATGAGAGGTCATTAACTTCATTGACAATCCCTCCTGGAAATTGACTCACTACTGTGCCTCAGTGGAAGGTCAGAACCCAAGGGAGGTCTAAGATGGCTCATCCATTTCTCTTGGGACCCATAAACTTTTAATGGAAACAGCGGGCAAAGAGCCATGGCCACCACAGCTAATAAGGCTCACTGGAACCACTTTAAAAGTTTTGTTCTAAAATATCCAGAGTATATACCCAGATCTTAACAACAAATATGTTAAGAGATGTGGGATTGTGGATGGTTTATCCTCTTCTTTCTATTTTACAAATTGATCACAATTTGAGTTATTGTTTTGGCATATCATACCTGGTCTATTGTGGGCATTCAGCCAATTTTGTTAAGTTTGGTATTAATAATTTGAAATTAAATTTCCTGAAGAGTTAAAAAGCAATGAGAGGCAGTTGGGGGCACACCTCTATGTTCAATGTTGAGGATACAAAAATACGACTTATATTCTGCTCGCAAGGAACTCACAGGCTGATGGGGGAAACAGATCCAGAAACATATAAATGCACCTCAGGGAGGAAATAGCTGTACTAGGAGAATGCTCAAAGTTAAAGGTATGAGCAACTAACTATGCTTAGGAGAGAGGTGAAGGCTTCCCAGAGGAGGTGACATTTGAACAAAAGGGAAATTTATGTCTGTAGGTAGAACTGTGTTTCTGGCAGGGAAAACGGAGATCCAAAGACTTAATGGCACAATATACACTCCAGGAAACTTAAGTGTCTCAGCAAGGCTGGAGAACAGAAGGAGTGGCCTCTGGAGAGCTTTGAGGGAATCAGATTAATAATATAGACTTTATCCTGTAGGACATGAGAAGCCAGTAGAGGACATCATATAGAATAATGACCTATAGATGAAGGCCCCTCTAGAAGTAGGGAGGAGGAGAGATGGGAGGGCTGAGAGGATGAACATAGCAGTGAAGCTCCTTTGTTTATTCATACCCCATTTTGTTTCAGAAGAGACTTAACGAGGGCAGTTAAGGACCTGTAGCTTTTCCTGTGTCCTTGTATCCTGTGTGTCCTGTGTTCTTGACTCAGACCATCCCAGCTTCAAAAGCATTAAATATGTGAAGAGGGTAAGAAGAGAAGAATAAGGGAAAAGGAGATGGGAGCTCAGAAAAGGAGGAGGATAAAAGGGTAATTAAGAAAAATCAGCAGTGAAAGCCAATGAGCCAACAGAGACCCACATCTCACTGATAGCAGGACACGGGTTCAGTGAGTCTGCGGTGCCCTTGGCCTCTCCCTCACGAGTCACGATGGCCTCCACGCTCTTCCTCATGAGTCAAGATGGCCTCCACGCTTCATTATCATGTGTGTCCTCACACATAGCATTCAAAAGTTGGAGGGGAGTAAAGGGGAGTGGGACAAAATCTTTTTCTTTCTGAATCTCTTGCCTTTAATCATGGAAGAGAATTCCTTCCCCATAATTCTTTTCCCATATGTCTTATTGGCTGATACTAGATTGATCACATGACTCTTCCTGGCTACCAAGTAGCAACATAATACTTGGGGTTTTGGTTGAAGGCAGGCAAGAGAGAGGGATTTTGAATGGAAGTGCTGGGTAGGCAACTTTCAGTGTCTGCCATGTTGCCATAAAGTTCCTGGCAACACGAATGAATATGATTGGACAAAAGCAAGAGAATCTTGAGAATGACACAAAGTCTATCTTGTACAAAAAAAGTTCTTATAATATGGGTCACAAACTCAAATGTAGATAATATAAATGAGAGAATGTAGGTGGGAACATCCTTGATTAAAAGAGGACTTAAAAAAAAATAAATAAAAAAGGACTTAGTTTCATCTCTCTCCTTCAATTCAGTTCCATTGCCCAGTTGTGTCTGACTCTTTGCAACCCCATGGATTGCAGCACACCAGGCCTCCCTATCCATCACCAACTCCTGGAGCTTGCTCAAACTCATGTCCATCGAGTCAATAATGCCATCCAACCATCTCATCCTCTGTCGTCCCCTTCTCCTCCTGCCTTCACTCTTTCCCAGCATCAGGGTGTTTTCCCAGTGAGTCAGTTCTTCTCATCAGGTGGCCACAGCATTGGAGTTTCAGCTTCAGCATCAGTCCTTCCAATGAATATTCAGGACTGATTTCCTTTAGGATGGACTGGCTGGATCTCCTTGCAGTCCAACAGACTGTCAGAAGTTTCCTCCAAAACCACAGTTCAAAAGCATCAATTCTTTGGTGGTCAGCTTTCTTTATAGCCCAACTCTCACATCCATACATGACCACTGGAAAAACCATAGCTTTGACTAGATGGACCTTTGTTAGGAAAGTAATGTCTCTGCTTTTTAATACGCTGTCTAGGTTGGTCATAACTTTTCTTCCAAGGAGCAAGTGTCTTTTAATTTCATGGCTGCAGTCACCATCTACAGTGATTTTGGAGCCCTAAAAAATAAAGTCTGTCACTGTTTCCCCATCTATTTGCCATGAAGTGATAGAACCAAATGCCATGATCTTATTTTCTGAATGTTGACTTTTAAGCCAACTTTTTCACTCTCCTCTTTCACTTTCATCAAGAGGCTCTTTAGTTCTTCTTTGCTTTCTGCCATAAGGGTGGTGTCATCTGCATGTCTGAGGTTATTGATATTTCTCCCGGCAATATTGACTCCAGCTTGTGCTTCATCCAGCCTGGCATTTTGCATGATGTACTCTGTATAGAAGTTAAATAAGCAGGATGACAATATACAGCCTTGATGTATCCCTTTCCCAATTTGGAACTGGTCCATTGTTCCATGTCCAGTTCTAACTGTTGCTTCTTGACCTGCATATAGATTTCTCAGAAATCTTTAGTCTGGTATCCCCATCTCTTGAAGAATTTTCCACAGTTTGTTGTCATCCACACAGTCAAAGGCTTTGGCATAGTCAATAAAGCAGAAGTAGATGTTTTTCTGGAACTCTTGCTTTTTCTATGATCCAACAGATGTTGGCAATTTGATCTCTGGCCTTTTCTAAAGGGACCCCAGTGACCCCAACTGAAAATGAGGGATTGGAAAAAAGAACTCCTTGCAAATAGAAATAAAAAGAAAGCTGGGGTAACCATACTTATATCAGACAAAATAGATTTTAAAACAAGGACTGTAGCAAGAGACAAAGACATTACATAATGATAAAAGGATCAATCCAACAAGAAGATACAACAACCATAATACATATGTACACAACAGAGTACCTAAATATATAAAGTGAATATTAACAAATATAAAGGGGAAAACTGATAGTAACACATAATAGTAAAGGATTTTAACACCCACTTATGTCAAAGGATATATCATCCAGGCAGAAAATTAATAAGGAAACACTGACCTTAAATGACACATTAAATCAAATGGACTTCATAGATATATATATAGAAAGCAGAAGAATATACATTCTTTTAAAGTATACATGAAATCATCTCAGTATAAAGCACATGGTAGGCCACAAAACAAGTCTCATTAAGGAAAACTTAAATCATATCAATCATATTTTTCAACCATGATGATATGAGACTAGAAATTAATTACAAGAAAAATCTGCAAAAAAACACAAACACGTGGAGGCTAAACAATATGCTACTAAACAGTCAATGGCTCACTGAAGAAATCAGAGGAAATTTTTAAATAACTGGATACAAATAAAAACAAAAACACAGCAAACCAAAATCTACAGGATGCAGTAAAAAAAAAAACTTCTAAAACTGAGGTCTACAGTGATGCAAGCCTACCTCAGGAAACAAGAAAAATCTCAAATAAGCAATCTAAACTTAGCTCTAAAGAAAATAAAAGAAAGAGAACAAACAATAAGCAAAGTTAGAAGAAGTAAAGAAATAATAAAGATCAGAGCAGAAATAAATGGAATAGACTTAAAAATAGAAAAAAATCAATGAAACCAAAAGCTGATTCTTTTAAAGGTAAACCAAACTGATAATCCTTAAGCCAGACTCATCAAGAAAAAAGGGAGCAAGCCCAAACAAAATCAGAAATGAAAGAGAAATTTTATCTGATACCACAAAAATACCAAAGAGCTTTGGGACTAACATACTACTACATACAAAACAGATAACCAACAAGAACCTACTGTATTCAATATCTTGTAATAGCCTACAACAGAAAGTATTCTGAAAAAGAATATATATTATTGTTGTTCAGTCACTAAGTTGTGTCCAGGCTCCTCTATCTTCCACTGTCTCCCAAAGTTTGCTCATATTCATGTCCATTGAGTCAGAGAGGCTATCTAGCCATCTTATCCTCTGCCTTCCCCTTCTCCTTTTGCCTTCAATCTTTCGAAACATCAGGGTATGGTCCAATGAGTCAGTTCTTTGCATCAGGTGGCCAAAGTATTGGAGCTTCACCTTCAGTATCAGTCCTTCCAATGAACATTCATGGTTAATTTCCTTTAGGATTGACTGATTTGATCTCCTTGCAGTCCAAGGAACTCTCAAGAGTCTTCTCCAGAACCATTAATTCAAAAACATTGATTCTTTGGCACTCAACCTTCTTTATAGACCAACTCTCACATCTGTATGTGACTACTGGAGAAACCATAGCATTAGACTATACAGACCTTTGTTGTATATACGTCATGTATACATATCTATGTATATGTGTGCATGTATAATTTTCATTTTGCTGTACATTTGAAACTAACACAACATTACAAATATCTATGTGCTGCATGCTGAGTTGCTTCAGTCATGTCTAACTCTTTGCGACCCCATGGATTCTAGCCTGCCAGGTTCCTCTGTCAATGGGATTCTCCAGGCAAGAATACTGGAGTAGGTTGCCATACCCTTCTACAGGGGATAGTTCCTGGAGAATTAACTATACTTAAATAAAAAAAAGAAATACTAAAGATCATAAAAGATTACTATGAACAGTTAGGCACCAATAAACTTGTCAATGTAAAAGAAATCAATAAATTCCTAGAAACATACAATCTCCCAAGTCCGAATCAGGAAGAAACAGAAAATATGAACAAACTGATTACCACTATTAAGACTGAATCAGTAACTGAAAGCCCCCTCAAAAAAACAAAAACAAAAACTCCCTAAAAGCAAAAGTCCAGGATCAGATGGCTTTATCAGTAATTTCTACCAAATATTTAAAAAACAATTAACACCTCTCTTTCTGAAACTATTCCCAAAAAAGTCGAAGAGGAAGAAATGATTCCAAAATCATTCTACGAAGCCAGGATCATCCCGATACCAAAAGCAGACAACTATACTACACAAAAAAAGAAAGTTACAGGCCAATATCACTGATGAACATGTATGGAAAAATCTTCAACAAACTACTAGCAAACTGAATTCAACAATACATTAAAAGGATCATATACCATGATCAAGAGGGATTTATCCCAGGGCTATAAGAATGTTTCAATATATGTAAGCCAATCAATGCGATACACCACATTAACAAAGTGAAGAATAAAAATCACACGATCATCTTAACAGATGCAAAAAAAATAAAAGCTTTTTTCCCAATAGGCCTTTTTTAAAATTGGGGTTTAGTTGCTTTACAATGTTGTGTTAGTTTCCGCCATACAACGAAGTGAATCAGCTACATGCATACATACATATCCTTCTTCTTTGACTTGCCTCCCACCACCTCCAACCCCAGAAAAAACTTTTGACAAAATTAAGCATCCACTTATGATTAAAAAAAGAAACTTTCAACAAAGTGGGTATAGAGAGAACAAACCTCAACATAATAAAGGCCATTTATGACAAACCTATAGTCAACATCATATTCAGTGATGAAAAGCAGGAAGTATCCTCTAAGATCAGGAAAAAAGATTCACACTCATCACTTTTATTCAACAGAGTATTGGATGATCTATAATCATCCACAGTAATGAGACAGGAAAGAGAAATATAAGGTTGGCCAAAAAGTTCATTCTGGTTTTTACACAAGATAATATAGGAAAACCTGAACATACGTTTTGGCCAACCCAATAATATGAATCTAAATTGGAAAGGAATAAGTAAAACCACTGCTGTTTGTAGATGACATGATACTATGTCTGTGTGTGCGTTAGTTGCTTAGTTGTGTCCAACTCTTTGCAACCCCATAGACTGTAGCCCACCAGGCCCTCCGTCCATGGGATTCTTCAGGCAAGAACACTGGAGTGGGTTGTCATTTCCTTCTCCAAAATGAACTATAGAAAGAAAGAAAGTGAAGTCGCTTGGTCGTGTCCGACTCTTTGTGACCCAGTGGACTGTAGCCTACCAGGCTGCTTCATCCATGGAATTTTCCAGGCAAGAGTACCGGAGCGTGTTGCCATTTCCTTCTCCAGATACTAAGTCTAGAAAATCCTAAAGATGACCCAAAAAAAAAATTGATTGGAAATAATTAATGAATTCAGTAAAGTTGCAGGATGCAAAATTAATATACAGAAATCTGTCTCATTTTATACACTAACACCAAACTATCAGAAAGGGAAATTAGGAAAACAATTCAGTTTCAATTGTATCAAAAAGAATAGAATATACAGGAATGAATCTAACCAAAGAGGTACAAGACTTGTGCTCAGAAAACAATGAACACTGATGAAAGAAACTGAAGACAATGCAAACAAATGGAAAGGTATACTCTACTTATGGATTAGAAAAATTAATATCATTAAAATTACCATAATATCCAAGACAATCCACAGATTCAGTGCAATTCCCATAAAAATACCAATGGCGTTTTTTACAGAACTAGAACATAAGTCTAAATTTTTTATGGAAACACAAAAGACCCCAAATAGCAAAATAATCTTGAGAAAGAACAAAGACTGAGGTATCACACTTCCTGATTTCAAATAATATCAGAGCTACAATAATCAGTATGGCACTGGCACAAAAACAGACCAGTGGAATAGAATAGAGAGCCTAGATTTATATCCATATTTACATGGTCAATTAATCTACGACAAAGGAGGCAAGAATATAACCTGAGGAAAATACAGCCTCTTTAATAAATGGGGTTGGGAAAACTGGACAGCTACATGCAAAAGAATCAAACTGCACTACTTCCTCACATCATATACAAGAACAAACTCAAAATGGATTAAATAATTAAGTGAAAGAGCTAAAACCGTAAAATTCCTGGAAGAAAATATAAGCAGCATGCTTTTTGACATTGGTCTTAATATTTTTTTGGATCTGTCTCTTCAGGCAAGGGAAACAAAAGCAAAAATAAACAAATGGAACGACTTTAAACTAAAAGCCTTTTGTACAGTGAAGGAAACTATCAACTAAATGAAAAGGCAGCCTACTGAATGGGAGAAGATATTTTCAAATATATCAAATAAGAAGTTAACAGCCAAATATACAAAGACTTTATACAACACAACACCAAAAAAAAAACAACCTCTGAAAAATTTGATTAAAAATGGGCAGAGAGGAACTTCCCTGGTGGTCCAGTGGTTAAGAATCCACTTTGCAATGCAGGGGACACCAGTTCGTTCCCTGGTCCAGGAAGATCCCACATGCCACAAGGCAACAAAGCCCGTGTGCCACAGCTACTGAAGACTGCATGCCCTAGAGTCTACGCTCCACAGCAAGAAACGCCACTGAAATGAGAAGTTTATGCATCTCAGCTAGAGAGTAGCCCTTGCACTCCACAACTAGAGAAAGCCCACGTGCAGCAACAAAGACCCAGTGCAGCCAGAAACAAAAATAAATAAACTTTTTAAAAAACTATTAAAAAATGGGCAGAGGACCTTAATGGACATTTTTCAAAAAAAAAAAAAAGACATACAGATGGTTAACAGACGCATGAAAAGATACTCAGCATCACTAACCATCAGGAAAATGCAAATCAAAACCACAATGAGATACCACCTCACACCTGTCAGAATGGCTATTATCAAAAAGACCATAAAAACCAAGTGTTGAGGAGGATGTGGGAAAAAACGAACACTTGTACCTCATGCACTGTTAGTGGGAATGTAAACTGGTGCCGCCTCTACAGAAAATAGTAAGGAGGTTCCTCAAAAACTAAAATATAACTGCCATGTGGTTCAGCACTTTTGGCCATTTATTCCAATAAAACAAAAATAGCAATGAGAAAATATATATGCACTTTGGTGTTCACTGCAGAATTATTTACAACAGCCAAGACATGGAAGCAACACTTAGGTTGCTTCCTAAGTGTCCATCTACAGATGAATGGATAAAGAAGATGTGGTATACATACACAATAAAATATTACTCAGTCACCAAAAAAATGAAAATTTGCTATTTGTGAAAACATGGATGGATTTAAAGGGTATTATGCTAAGTGAGATCTCAGACAAATACCATATGATCTCACTTATGTACAGAATCTAAAAAACAAAACAAATGAAACAGAACAAAAACAGAGAGAACAAAAGAATGGTTGCCAGAAAGGAGTGAGAGAGGGGTGAAATAGATGTAGGGGATTAAAAGGTACAAGTTTCCAGTTATACAACAAATATGTACAGAAATGTGATATGCAGAATAGGGAATATGGTCAATAAAATTGTAATAACTTTTCATGGTAACACGTTTACTAGACTTACCATGGTGATCATTGCATAATGTATGAAAATGTCAAATCATGATGTAGTACACCTGAAACTAACATAATATCATCAAATATATTTCAAGAAAAATTATATTAGGTAGGCATAAAAATTCTTAGATGAAGAGTTGTGGTTTTTTGTCCTGTACGAACTGGGAAGAACATGCAGTCATTTGTAATATGTTTGTGAAACCAGCAACTGATGCAGTTCGTAATTATATTGATCATAAAGAGAGTTGAAGTGTAGTACCCATACTAAAACGAAATTATTTTAATCCAGTGGAGTTCAAGAAGGAAAATGTAAAAAAGCAATGTATGGGTGTATTTTGAAATATATAAGCCTTCAACATTGCATAAAGTTAATTTTAAAAATCTTAAGAAATAATCAATACAAGTTGGTGTATCTACAGCACCTATACCAGAAACAACACAAAGATTCAAGTGATTAATTTTTCCTTTTTGTACTTAAATTTTTTTACTGGCATTATACATATGAAGTTCAAAAAAAGAAAATTTTTACTCTGTGTTTCTTTTTGATCCCTTGTTATTACTGGTTTTATTTCATGATTATCACTGTAAATAAAATTGTCATACAGAGGAGTGTCAAAAAATGATCCATGGGAATTCCCTAGTGGTCAATGGTTAGGAATCGGAGCTTTCACTGCCAAGGGCCCACGGTTCAATCCCTGGTTGGGAAGTAAGATCCTCCGAGTTGTAAGGACAAAAAAATATCCAAACAAAAAGAAAAAAAGAAAGAAATGATCCAATCTAGGCATCATATATGTATTGTGGATGTTGATTCAATGGATAGTGATGAAAATTACATTTGGAGGATGAGAAGAGGTTGCGCGTACACATGTTAGGATGAGGGCTCAGTAAATTATCTAGCACCTCAACTGCCTCAATAGCAGGAAGTCAACGCTTTGGGATATGAATGTGATGGCAAAGGAGATCGCTGTAGGAGGTGGAGATTTGGAGCAGTGAGCCTTGGATGAATGAAGACTTGAAGCAGAGAAATGCTGTTTCATTATGAGCCAAGTGGTAAAATTTGACTTTTTAATTATGTGCCTATATTCTTTGAAAACAAGTATAAAATCAAAAGAACTTAAGGAAGGAGTAAGACAGTGTAAAAAAAGCCAGCCTTTATTAGTATTTTCTTTATTAATATGAGGCGGCTGTGACGGGCGCGCTAAGCGCGACGAGAAGGGCCCCCCACGTCCAAGTTCAGGGGCAGAAGCCGGGAGGACCCTATGCCCGAAAGGCGGCGGCCAACAGGAGTTACCCCACGTCCGAGGTCAGGGGCAGCAGCCGAGAGTACCAGACTGTGACAGCGCAGGAACGGCCAAGAGGAGCTACCCCAGGTCCGAGGTCAGGGGGGGCGGCCGAGAGGAGATACCCAGCTTCCGAAGTCAGGGGCGGCGACAAGAGGAGTTACCCCGCGTCCGAGGTCAGGGGCGGCGGCTGGAAGGAGGTACCCCACGCCCCAAGCCCGAGGCCAGGGGCGGCGGGTGGGAGGAGCTACCCCATGCCCAAGGCCAAGGGCGGTGGCCGGGAGGACCAACCCCAGGTCCAAGGAGCCCTGGCTGCGCGGGTGCACGAAGGCCTAGAGGAGCTATCCCACGTGGAAGGTCAGGAAGGACTGCGGTGAGGAGACACCCCTCGTCCAAGGTAAGGAGCAATGGCTAAGCTTTGCTGGAGCAGCCGTGAAGAGATACCCCACGCCCAAGGTAAGAGAAACCCAAGTAAGACGGTAGGTGTTGCAAGAGGGCATCAGAGGGCAGACACACTGAAACCATACTCACAGAAAACTAGTCAATCTAATCACACTAGGACCACAGCCTTGTCTAACTCAATGAAACTAAACCATGCTCGTGGGGCAACCCAAGATGGGCGGGTCATTGTGGAGAGATCTGACAGAATGTGGTCCACTGGAGAAGGGAATGGCAAACCACTTCAGTATTCTTGCCTTGAGAACCCCATGAACAGTATGAAAAGGCAGAATGATAGGATACTGAAAGAGAAACTCCCCAGGTCAGTAGGTGCCCAATATGCTACTGGAGATCAGTGGAGAAATAACTCCAGAAAGAATGAAGGGATGGAGCCAAAGCAAAAAGAATACCCAGCTGTGGATGGGACTGGTGATAGAAGCAAGGTCCAATGCTGTAAAGAGCAATACTGCATAGGAACCTGGAATGTCAGGTCCGTGAATCAAGGCAAATTGGAAGTGGTCAAACAAGAGATGGCAAGAGTGAATGTCGACATTCTAGGAATCAGCGAACTGAAATGGACTGGAATGGGTGAATTTAACTCAGATGACCATTATATCTACTACTGCGGGCAGGAATCCCTCAGAAGAAATGGAGTAGCCATCATGGTCAACAAAAGAGTCCGAAATGCAGTACTTGGATGCAACCTCAAAAACGACAGAATGATCTCTGTTCATTTCCAAGGCAAACCATTCAATATCACAGTAATCCAAGAATATCCCTCAACCAGTAAGGCTGAAGAAGCTGAAGTTGAACAGTTCTATGAAGACCTACAAGACCTTTTAGAACTAACACCCAATAAAGATGTCCTTTTCATTATAGGGGACTGGAATGCAAAAGTAGGAAGTCAAGAAGCACCTGGAGTAACAGGCAAATTTGGCCTTGGAATACAGAATGAAGCAGGGCAAAGACTAATAGAGTTTTGCCAAGAAAATGCACTGGTCATAACAAACACCCTCTTCCAACAACACAAGAGAAGACTCTACACATGGACATCACCAGATGGTCAACACCGAAATCAGATTGATTATATTCTTTGCAGCCAAAGATGGAGAAGCTCTATAGAGTCAGCAAAAACAAGACCAGGAGCTGACTGTGGCTCAGACCATGAACTCCTTATTGCCAAATTCAGACTTGAAGAAAGTAGGGAAAACCACTAGACCATTCAGGTATGACCTAAATCAAATCCCTTATGATTATACAGTGGAAGTGAGAAATAGATTTAAGGGCCTAGATCTGATAGATATAGTGCCTGATAAACTATGGAATGAGGTTCATGACATTGTACAGGAGACAGGGATCAAGACCATCCCCATAGAAAAGAAATGCAAAAAAGCAAAATGGCTGTCTGGGGAGGCCTTACAAATAGCTGTGAAAAGAAGAGAAGCAAAAAGCAAAGGAGAAAAGGAAAGATATAAGCATCTGAATGCAGAGTTCCAAAGAATAGCAAGAAGAGATAAGAAAGCCTTCTTCAGCGATCAATGCAAAGAAAGAGGAAAACAACAGAATGGGAAAGACTAGGGATCTCTTCAAGAAAATCAGAGATACCAAAGGAATATTTCATGCAAAGATGGGCTCGATAAAGGACAGAAATGGTATGGACCTAACAGAAGCAGAAGATATTAAGAAGAGATGGCAAGAATACACAGAAGAACTGTACAAAAAAGATCTTCACGACCCAGATTATCATGATGGTGCGATCACTCACCTAGAGCCAGACATCCTGGAATGTGAAGTCAAGTGGGCCTTAGAAAGCATCACTACGAACAAAGCTAGTGGAGGTGATGGAATTCCAGGTGAGCTATTCCAAATCCTGAAAGATGATGTTGTGAAAGTGCTGCACTCAATATGCCAGCAAATTTGGAAAACTCAGCAGTGGCCACAGAACTGGAAAAGGTCCGTTTTCATTCCAATCCCAAAGAAAGGCAATGCCAAAGAATGCTCAAACTACCACACAGTTGCTCTCATCTCACATGCTAGTAAAGTAATGCTCAAAATTCTCCAAGCCAGGCTTCAGCAATATGTGAACCGTGAACTTCCTGATGTTCAAGCTAGTTTTAGAAAAGGCAGAGGAACCAGAGATCAAATTGCCAACATCCGCTGGATCATGGAAAAAGCAAGAGAGTTCCAGAAAAATATCTATTTCTGCTTTATTGACTATCCAAAGCCTTTGACTGTGTGGATCACAATAAACTGTGGGAAATTCTGAAAGAGATGGGAATACCAGACCACCTGATCTGCCTCTTGAGAAATCTGTATGCAGGTCAGGAAGCAACAGTTAGAACTGGACATGGAACAACAGACTGGTTCCAAATAGGAAAAGGAGTACGTCAAGGCTGTGTATTATCACCCTGTTTATTTAACTTCTATGCAGAGTACATCATGAGAAACGCAGGACTGGAAGAAACACAAGCTGGAATCAAGATTGCTGGGAGAAATATCAGTCACCTCAGATATGCAGATGACACCACCCTTATGGCAGAAAGTGAAAAGGAACTAAAAAGCCTCTTGATGAAAGTGAAAGTGGAGAGTGAAAAAGTTGCTTTAAGCTCAACATTCAGAAAACGAAGATCATGGCATCCAGTCCCATCACTTTATGGGAAATAGATGGGGAAACAGTGGAAACAGTGTCAGACTTTATTTTTCTGGGCTCCAAAATCACTGCAGATGGTGACTGCAGCCAAGAAATTAAAAGACGCTTACTCCTTGGAAGGAAAGTTATGACCAACCTAGATAGCATATTCAAAAGCAGAGACATTACTTTGCCAACAAAGCTTCGTCTAGTCAAGGCTATGGTTTTTCCTGTGGTCATGTATGGATGTGAGAGTTGGACTGTGAAGAAGGCTGAGCACCGAAGAATTGATGCTTTTGAACTGTGGTGTTGGAGAAGACTCTTGAGAGTCCCTTGGACTGCAAGGAGATCCAACCAGTCCATTGTGAAGGAGATCAGCCCTGGGATTTCTTTGGAAGGAATCATGCTAAAGCTGAAACTCCAGTACTTTGGCCACCTCATGCAAAGAGTTGATTCATTGGAAAAGACTGTGATGCTGAGAGGGATTGGGGGCAGGAGGAGAAGGGGACGACAGAGGATGAGATGGCTGGATGGCATCACTGACTCGATGGACGTGAGTCTCAGTGAACTCCGGGAGTTGGTGATGGACAGGGAGGCCTGGTGTGCTGCAATTCATGGGGTCCCAAAGAGTCGGACATGACTGAGTGACTGATCTGATCTGATCTGATCTGAAAGCAGTCAGCTTTAGATACATTTAATTATAATGTGGAATTTATGATTACAGAACATGATATAAATAATATAAACCTCAATGAAAGGAAAAGCAACAGAAGTAACAAATTGGGACATTGATAAAAGGAGGAGGATGTATAATGTGCTAACCACATTAATTTTTATAGCAGGGAATCAATCAATACTGTCTAACACTGAAATATGAGGTTTGAAAAATCAATGACTCTAACCTCCTTAACAGTTTTATGGTTTTCATAATCATTTTTCTTTATCTTTGGTGGGATCTTTTAGAAATTAATATCTCCTGTGAAGAAAAAATATTTAAAGTACAGCATTTTCTTCAGATCTATTTCAACTTCTTGTGTTGGGTTTTATTAAAATTAAGCCTCAGTCAGGCAGTTCAGTTGCTCAGTCGTGTCTGACTCTTTGCAACCCCATGAATCGCAGTACGCCAGGCCTCCCTGTCCATCACCAACTCCCAGAGTTCCTCAGACTCATGTCCATCGAGTCAGTGATGCCATCCAGCCATCTCATCCTCTGACATCATCTTCTCCTTCTGCCCCCAATCCCTCCCAGCATCAGAGTCTTTTCCAATGAGTCAACTCTTCACATGAGGTGGCCAAAGTACTGGAGTTTCAGCTTTAGCATCATTCCTTCCAGAGAAATCCGAGCGCTGATCTCCTTCAGAATGGACTGGTTGGATCTCCTTGCAGTCCAAGGGACTCCCAAGAGTCTTTTCCAACACCACGGTTCAAAAGCATCAATTCTTCGGCACTCAGCTTTCTTCACAGTCCAACTCTCACATCCATACATGACCACTGGAAAAACCATAGCCTTGACTAGATGGACCTTTGTTGGCAAAGTAATGCCTCTGCTTTTCAATATGCTATCTAGGTTGGTCATAACTTTCCTTCCAAGGAGTAAGTGTCTTTTAATTTCATGCCTGCAATCAATATTGATAAAATGTAGAGTAGGGACCATTTTTTACAATATCATTTGTCTAACCTTATCTAAAACTTCCTCTCACTTCACTCATTCTTCTTTTTGCATATAAGCATAGAAAGATATTTAAATCATGTTTATAAGTTTCTGTTTTCATCCTAAAACACAGATTTATTTTTTCACATATAAGCAGCTCTGAAGTCTAGTGAGTTCATGCAATAGCTGACATTGCTGACACCTTCTGGCAAGATAAAGAAAGTGCCAGCATCAAAATGCATCACTGGATATCAGTGCTTTGGTAAAGTCCAGAGATGATAGGTGAGCACTCTTTTAAGGAGAGGGTGGGATGTATGGTGAGAGTAACATGGAAACATACATCACCATATGTAAAATAGACAGCCAATGGGAGTTTGCTATATGACTCAGGGAAATCAAACTGGGGCTCTGTAACAACCTAGAGGGGTGAGATGGGGAGAGAGGTAGGAGGGAGGTTCAGGGGGGAGAGGACATATGTATACCTATGGCTGATTCATATTAATATTTGGCAGAAACTAACATAATTATGTAAAGTAATATCCTTCAATTAAAAAAATAAACATTAAAAAAAAAAGAAATGCTGCATCACCCACACGCGCGCGCACACAGACACACACACGACTTGGAGTCAAAAAGTGATACAGAAAAGTTGAACTCTAAATGTGAAGATGGTTTAGAAATATATTGCTCAATTTATTTCACATATATTTTCCTTTTCATGTTTGCATAAGAATAATACATGTTAAAAAACAAAGAATAATACATGTTTACATAAGTCTAAGAGTCTTTCAACAAGAAGTCTAAGTGAAAAAAAACATTGTGTCATGGCTTAACTGGCAGCATTTTTGTATGATACAAAAAAAGATTTGTCTTAGAATCAAGATCAATATTTGATGAAATATGGTATTCCTGAGTAATATAACTGGCTTGCTGCTTTCATCTTTAAATTTTTCTATATGGTTTAACTTTATAATGAATATATAATAAGGAATTTATAGCTTAATTATATATCATTTATAATACATTTTATGTATAATATATATTATAAATGTAATATATTATATAGTATATATTAGACAAACAATATTTCACATTATAAATATACAAAATACACAATAATATGCAATGAATGTAAATTTCCATGTGGTTTTTTATGAGCATGTGATAAAAAATAAATTTTATAATGAACATGTGATAAAAAATAAAAACTATGGGCCCTTTGATGTAATAACTGATATCACTTCACTAGAACCATCTTGATATTGCTCTTTCAGTTTTATCCATATACTCACCCACATTTGCTTAGGTTGGTATACAGATTTGTACACATTCTTCAGCTTTTCAGTATTTTAGACATTGTGCAGGTCAAAGGTCTGTCTAGTCAAAGCTATGGTTTTTCCAGTAGTCATATATGGATGTGAGAGTTAGACTATAAAGAAAGCTGAGTGCCAAAGAATTGATGCTTTTGAACTGTGGTGTTGGAGAAGACTCTTGAGAGTCCCTTGGACTGCAAGCAGATCCAACCAGTCCATCCTAAAGGAAATCAGTCCTGAATGTTGATTGGAAGGACTGATGCTGAAGCTGAAACTCCAATACTTTGGCCACCTGATGTGAAGAACTGACTCATTTGAAAAGACCCTGATGTTGGGAAAGATTGAAGGTGGGAGGAGAAGGGGATGACAGAGGATGAGATGGTTGGATGGCATTACTAACTCAATGGACATGAGTTTGAGTAAACTCTGGGAGTTGGTGATGGATAGAGAGGCCTGGCGTGCTGCAGTCCATGCGGTCACAAAGAGTCGGACACGACTGAGCAACTGAATTGAACTGAACTGAAGGTGATTTTGTTTTTTAATAATTATTTATGTATTTGGTTGAGTGGGGTCTTGGTTGTGGCACACAGGATCTTTGTTGCATCAGGCAGGATATTTCATTGCGGTGCATGGACTCTCTAGTTGTGGCACATGGGCTCAGTAGTTGTGGCACGCCGCAGGTTCCCGAGCACAGGGGCTTCCCTAGTTATTCTGTGACATGTAGGGTCTTAGTTCCCTGACCTGGGATCAAACCCACGCCCCCCTACAATGTAAGGTAAATTCCTAAACCACTGGACCACCAAGGAAGTCCCTAAGATGATTTCTTTCATGGTAGAAACAAATATTTCAAAACCTAAACTCTTTGGCAGTCTTTTGGAACTGTGCCTTTCTCACAGCCTCTTGTATTTTCTCCCTTACTCACTCATGTGCTCACACTTGCTCTCTCTTGATGCCTGCTATTTTTTCCTCCACTTTCTTATTCCTTATCTATTTCACGATCTCTAGGAGATGTTCCACAGAACTCCCTAATGTCCCTGGGTTAGAAGAATCAGTCATATCCTAAAGAGTAATGATGATATTCATTATTCATTAAAGCAGAGATATTCATTAAAGCAGAGGCATTACTCTGCTGACAAAGGTCCATCTAGTCAAAGCTATGGTTTTTCCAGTAATCAGGTATGGATGTGAGAGTTGGACCATAAAGAAATCTAAGCGCCAAAGAATTGATGCTTTTGAACTGTGGTGTTGGAGAAGACTCTTGAGAATCCCTTGGACAGCAAGGAGATCAAACCAGTTAATCCTAAAGGAAATCAGTCCTGAATATGCATTGGAAGGACTGATGCTGAAGCTGAAACTCCAATACTCTGGCCACCTGATGCGAAGAACTGACTCATTTGAAAAGACCCTGATGCTGGGAAAGATTGAAGGTGGGAGGAGAAGGGGATGACAGAGGATGAGATGGTTGGATCGCATCACCGACTCAATGGACATGAGTTTGAGCAAGCTCTGGGAGTTGGTGATGAATAGGGAAGCCTGGTATGCTGCAGTCCATGGGGTCGCAAAGAGTCGGACATGACTGAGCGACTGAACTGAACTGAATGATGATATTCAGGACCACGGACAGTAACATGCAGCCAAGCATATGCAAACAAGCTCCCAACCCTCACCCAGCAAGTTCCTCCCATGGAGACCAGTCAAGTCTGGTCCTGGGACCTTGCAAGTCAAATTCATGCTCTTATTTCACATTAGGCTTAGAAAACTCTCCTGAGCAAGATATCATTTGTGTTTGAGGAACAAGAGCCCAGTGTCAGTTTCCCTGGCGGCTCAGACAGTAAAGAATCTGCCTGCAATGCCGGAGACCTGGGTTCAGTCCCTGGGTCAGAAAGATCCCCTGGAGAAGAGAAGGGCAACACACTCCAGCATTCTTGCCTAGAGAATCCCATGGACAGAGGAGCTTGGTGGGCTACAGTCCATGGGATCACCAAGAGTCAGACACAACTGAGTGACTAAAACAAGAGCCCAGTGTAGCTATGGCAGCTGAGAATGGAAGAGCATGGTAAGAAATTACCAGTGAAGTCATGTTGATTATTTATATGTTAATTACAGCACAGCTCTGAACCACATGGAAAATGTAAAAAGGATATATAGTCAAGTCTTCTTCACCCATGTCCTCCAGCTCTGCAGTTCCCTTCCTAGTAGGCAACTAATGACATTGGTTTCTTGTATATCCTGTGCATATATAATTAAGTGCATACATTTATACAATAATTTTCTCCTCTTACTGAAAAGGCAATGTGCTATACCTTGTTCTTTACTGTGCCCTGTTCCCTTAACAATATACCTGAAAATCTTCCTGAATATTTTGTTTATAGCTGCATATCTTGTGAGGATGTCTTGTAACTTGTTTAGCTAATCTCCTACTGATGGATGTTTGTATTTTCAATCTTTTGATGTAATAAAAAAACCTACCACAGCTCTACCATATGACCCAGCAACACATTCCTGGGCATATACCAAGAGAAAACCATAATTTTAAAAGATACATGCTCCCCAATGTTCACTGCAGAACTATTTACAATAGCCAGGACATGTAAGCAACCTAAATGTGTCCATCAGCAGAGAAATGGATAAAGAGGATGTGGTACATATATACAATGGAATATTACTCAATCATAAAAAAGAACAAAATAATGCCATTTGCAGCAACATGGAAGGACCTAGAGATTGTCATACTGAGTGAAGTAAGTCAGACACAGAAAGACAACTATGATACCGCTTATATGCAGAATCTTTAAAACAGGGTACAAAAGAGCTTATGTATAAAATAGAGTCATGGATGTAGAAAACAAACTAGGGTTACCAGGGAATACAGGGGGAGGGATAAATTAGGATATTGAGACTGACATATACACATTGCTGCTGCTGCTAAGTCGCTTCAGTCATGTCTGACTCTGTGTGACCCCAGAGACAGCAGCTCCCCCATCCCTGGGATTCTCCAGGCAAGAACACTGGAGTGGGTTGCCATTTCCTTCTCCAATGCATGAAAGTGAAAACTGAAAGGGAAGTCACTCAGTCGTGTCCGACTCTTTGCGACCCCATGGACTACAGCCTACCAGGCTCCTCCATCTGTGGGATTTTCCAGGCAAGAGTACTGGAGTGGGGTGCCATTGCCTTCTCTGATATATGCACTACTACATATAAAAGAAATAACTAGTAAGAATCTGCTGTATAGCACAGAGAACTCTACTCAATACTCTGTAATGGCCTATATGGGAAAAGAATCTTAAAAAAAAAAGAACTGCATATATGTGTTTGTGTATAACTGACTCACTTTGCTGTACACCTGAAAGTAACACAACCCGGGAAATCAATTATATTTCAATAAAAATTTTTTTTAAAAATCACAGCCTTTAGACATAAGGCCAAGGCTCAGAGTTAGTTCAACCAAGGTTAAAATTCTGTTTTTATTTACAAGCTAAATTAATTTGGGCCAGCTATTCAGGCTCCCTGCACCTTTCTTTCCTCATTTGCTAAGTGAGGATAATAATACTATGACATCCTTTGCAGAAGGCTCAAAGGAAAAAAAAGTATGTAAAGTGCTTCTTAGCACAGTACCTGGCTCAAGAGAGTAATACTGCTAATAATAGTCACCAAGTACTGAGTACTTACTATGTACTACACTCTGTACTGAGAATTCACATGCTGTCTCCTTCCATCACAGCTGTAAAAAGTAGAGACAATTGTTTCCACATTTACCAAAGAATAACAGAGAGGTTAACCAATATGCCCCTCAACTCATAGGTAAGCAGAACAGGATTCAAACTCAGGGTTTCCTGATAGAGACATGTTCTAAACCATTACATCCATCTGCTAGTGCTCAACAAATGTTGTCACCATCATCATCGTCTCCATCGACAGCATCACCACCATCATCACTATCCTCACCATCAGCAGCATGACCTGCTTTAGGCCTGTTGCTCTCTGAACTGACCTGTGCCTTCAGGCTCCTCAGCAGCTGGTGCAAGCTTTTCCAGAAGCAATTGGTTTTTGTTGATTTCAGGTTATCACTTCCTCTGATCTCAGCTTCCTGAACATGCGTGTGTGTGCCTGGATGCACATGCACAGACTCGGGCAAATTTAGGGATTTTTATTACCCTACAACATCTGTTTGAGACGGTCCATATTTTGTGATTATATTTGACCAACGTGACTAGCAGAAGCAGCTGGGCAAAGTGAAGTGGAATTGTGAGGTGAATGGGGAGGGTGGTCCAAGATGTTTATGGTCCAGCGTCTCCCTCACCCATCCACCTCCCCCAGTGATAGCAGACAGAGAAAAAGAAAAACTCAGCAACCATTAAATGACTGTCTACAACATTACAAGAGGTGTTTTATGTGTATTATCTCTAATCTTCAAGGTAGGCACTCTTCACTTCATTTTACAAATAAACTGAAGTTCATAAGAGGTAAAGTGAGTGGCCAAAGGCCAAAGCTAGTGTGTACCTGAGACGAGTCTATGGAGATGGAGCCCGTCTGCCTTCTGAGGGAACAGTCAGTGTGTCACCACCCCAAAATCCAGACAACCAGGGTCAGCTGGGGAGAGTCTGAGCCCCTGAAAGTGGTCTCTGACTTCCTAGACCCTTTCCTTCCAGGCCTTCCCTGAGGCTGACGCACAGGCCAGGAAACGCACTGACATTGTCTCTCCGTCTTCCTTCAACCTGTGAAATCCTGGCTCCTCTGTCGTATCTTCAGGACAGTTTAGGTCATACTGCTTTAACACATAAACTCCAAATCTCATGGTCAGCATGGAAGTGTGGGCAAGATCTGCTCATCGTCCTTACTCAGGAATCCAGGCTAAATGAGACTTTATTCAGCTGAGGGACAGGGGATTGGCAACTCAAGCCCTGGCGCCTAAAGTTTCCACCTGGAAGGGACATATGTCAATTTCACTCACATTTCATCAGCCACAGCAAGTCTCATGGTCCACCTACCTCAGAAATACCTGGTGACTAGCGCTGTGGGTGCCCCAGTCAGAGGTGCTGCCCCACTTGCCTGCCCACTTCTCTACCACCCCACCACCCCACTGATGGGGCACAGCTTTTTTGTACTCTCTTCCCCTCCCCCAAGGCCATGAGGGGCACTTGACTTTACTACAGAGTCCACAAGATTTTATTCAGTCACTGGAGTGCCACGTGCTTCATCAGGGCATCAACCTTGGGCTGGAATTGCAAAGAGTCCTGGGAAAGTCTCTCTGTCCCTGTCTCTGGGCTAAAAGCACCACAGTAAGACAAGAGAATTCCCCAGTCCTCTTGCAGGGCCTGGACTTTCTCCTGCAGCATTAGCTGCTTTTGTACAGTAAGGCAGAATTTAGGCCAAACTGGAAACCAAGGCTGTGGATAAAAAGCACTCCCCTTCAGAGTGTAACTCAAGGAAGAGCCACAAATCCACCAAAAGGAGCGCTGGCTGGTGGTCCCCTGAGGCCTCTGTCTCAATGACTCCAGGAAACAGCTTCCTTTTCCCTCCTGCCCACCCAGGCCAGCCATACATAGTCGGAGAAGTTGCCCCCGAGGTCTAGTATCTGAGGGAGCAACAAAGCACACGCTTCTCATCTCCAAGTATGGGATCTTCTCTTCTTAACTTCCACTGCTCCCTGAGGTTCCCACCACTAAAGATCAAAATTCCAATAAATATTTTCCAGGAAAACTAAAAACTACACATTCTTCCTATCTTGACCAAGATGCTCTGGATCTCTAGTAACAAGAACTTATCTAAACTACCTTGGGCAGAAAAGGGTAATTTACTGTGAAGACACAGGTCTAGATCACAGAACTCAACAGCTGGGCCTCCCAGGAGTGGAGAGCAAGGAGGTGTGTCTCTCAGATTGTCTTTCTCTGCGGCACTTCACTGAATACCAACTGGGTACCATGCACAACAGAAGCTCTGTGACTAGTCAAACACAAATGAGACAAGGTCTGTTCCTTCAGGAAGTTACTGCCTGAATGGAATGATAAGACAGAACACATAAAAGAGAGCAAAGGTGGGAGGTGTTACAGGGGCGTAGGCATTGACCACACAGAGATGGAGGACAATCCAGGGGCTGGGCGCAGAGGGGCAAAGCCACGGTGCCCTTGGCTAAATTATGGAGATGGTGAACGTGGGTCATGAGAAACAGGCTGGGAAAATAGGTTAGGATGAGATCATGGAGGGCTTGGGTGCCAGGAAAATAAATTTAGCTTTTATCTAGAAAAAAGAAAATCAGAAGACACAGAAGGTCTGATTACAGCAGAGTGGTGGGATCAGACATGGACCCATCTGTCTTTGACCTGAGGGAGGGAGGGGGACAAATGACCGTGGCTTTCGGAGCAGCACGGAGAGGAAGGAACCGACCAGCCGATTGAGAAGCAAGCTGGGTGGGAAGAGCAGTCAACACCACCTGCGACCTCCCACACACAGACACGAACACACAGATGTCCCTTTCAAGCATCCATCAGCCCAGAGGGCCAGAGAGAAGGGGCCCAGGCCAGGGCCTCTGTCTGGAGAGGGTGGTGGGACTATCAGGCAGAATCCAGACCATGGGCACCTCCACGGGGCAGCAGGGACCGGGGTGGGGATAAACAGTTGATGGTGGTGAACACAGATGTACCTAATCAGAATCACACGTGCATGCATACACCACACCAAGCACATGAGGCAGTGACTACAGGAAGAGCTGAGAATCGGGCAAACTCTGGTTCAAGTCCTGGCTCTGCCTTTTACTAGCTGTGAGATCTTATGTGACTCTCTCAGTGTCTCTGAGCCTCAGTTTTCTCATCTGTAAAGTGTTGATAGTAAGATCTACCTCCCGCCTTGCTGTGAGGATTAAAGTGAAATAATAGTAACTATTGGTAGACAAATCCTAAAAATACAGTACACATTCTTGCTCTCCTGTATTTATGCCCTGGCAATCTGACCTCATAGCTCCTCCCAATAAGAGATGGAGTCTATTTCTTAAGCTCTTGAATCTAGTTCGTAACTTACTTTGGCCAAAGGGACAATAGCAAAAGTGATGCTAGAATAGACTTGAATCATGGGCCCTTGCTCTCGTGTGTTCTTGGTACCCAGACACCCTACGAACAAGGCCAGGTTAGCCTGCTAGATGATGAGACATGTGGCCCGGTTGCCTCCGCCACTCCAGCCAACAGCCACCAAATGCCCAGGAAGCAGAGTATCAGGCTGACTCATAGCTGGCTAACAGGTCCATGTGTTAGCCCAGCCAAGATAGCAGGCCTGCCCAGCCCAAACCACCAACTTGCCAAATCATGAGCAAATAATGGTTACATCACCACATTTTGGGTGGTTTGTTATGCAGCAAAATCTAACTGGTAGACTTATGCTCCTGCCCAAGATGAAGTAGCAGGGATCAGATTTATCTTCCTGCTTGAAATAGCCAAAATAATTAAGCAAGACTTTGGACATTGGGTGAGTATTAAAGGATGGTGATCCCCAAAAGACAGGAAAAACAAATGAAGGGAGCCCTAAGTTCACCCCAGCTTACTGTCCAGGCTTCAGTTCAGATGAGGGGACCCAGATGGAGCCTGAGCTGAGGAGACGTAGCTGAGAGCCTGGAGAGACCAAGGAGGGTGGAATTCTCAGAACAGAGAGCTGGAGAATGGAGAGCTGCTCACAGAGAGAACCCTGGAGACTTGCAGAGGCTCCCCCTTGAGTATTCAGCAGGGTACTTATCAGTGCACACATATCAGGGAGCTACCTGAGGCCAGGAAAGACTCATTTGAAAAAATGAGAAGACGGTGCTCTGCACTCACCCAGGGCCAGAAATGGAGGCTGCTGCCCGAAGCCAGACCGTAAAAACTCAATCCACAGGGTGCTGAGTAGAGTACTCAGGAAGGCCATGCCTCAGTAGTGGGGGAAAACTCATCCTAGACAGAACACTCCTCCAAATCTGCCTGATAAAAACAAGATCCCAAGTGGTCAGACTGTGTCCAAGTAACTTCACTGTATTCCAGAAAATCTAACTGATACAAAACCTAAAATTTACGGAGTGTTTATTATGTTCCAGGAACTTTACATATACATTAACATTTTACATGTATTACTACATGTCTATTACTTTATTAACATTCAAACAGGTTTTTATCCCCACTGTACAGATAATAGAGCCTAAGATAACACATGTAAAGTGCCTGGTGTGTTCAATAAATGCTATTTCTCTCAACTCCTCAACATCACTCCCTGCCTGCAACCATCAACAACCAAATCGTTTTTCCCAAATTGCACATGTAGTTCAAAGAAATTATGGATTTTAAAAGCCAAATAAATACTGTAGCCTTCAGGAGGAACGGGTTCTCTGGCTGGGGTCGTGGAGAAAATCCTTAGGGAAGAGTTAGGAGTCCTAGTTTCTGGGCTCTGCCACTGTCTTGCAAGGTGATCTTCAGTCAGCTCTCACCTCTCTGAGGCCGATTCAGCCACCTGCGATGGGGGGAGGGGTGACTTCTCAGAGCAACCGTCATTGCACAGGCCAAGATGCCTCCGTCACTCTCAGCCTACATTCTGATGTGGAGGATGGCAGAGTCGGAAAAGTAGAGCGGTATCTGCCACAGTTGGAACATGTGTGCATACACACACACACACACACACACACACACACACACGGAGCCTCTTGTCGAGTGGTATCTGCCATGGTTGGAGCATGTGTGCATACACACACACACACACACACACACACACACACACACACACACGGAGCCTCTTGTCGAGCCTCTCTCCAGAGGTCTCTTTCCCATGCAAGTAGCTCTTCCTCGTCCGCCCCAGTGCAGCATTACCGCCTTAGACCAGAAGATGGTGCTGCTTCTCCGTGCACTTTCAACCGCATTTCTTAGGTGCGTGTTCAGAAGATAACGGTATTCCTCTCCAGAATACCACACTCCAATCACAAGCAACCAAAGACAATTTGAAATTAGAAAGGAATTGGGACCTTTTTGGAAGGAAACTAAATATTATCAGAATGTGCCAAGCACTGTGCGAGCTACTTTACAACCCTTCTTTTAAAAACCAGGCATGCCAATGCTCAGAGACAACAAAAAGAAGAAGCAGGTGCTTAGTAAAAGTTAGTTTTATTTCCATGTCTTTGTAGCCTTCATTACATAGGACATTTGATTGATGATCAAGTATTACTGCAGATGGTGACTGCAGCCATGAAATTAAAAGATGATTACTCCTTGGAAGAAAAGTTATGACCAACCTAGATAGTATATTCAAAAGCAGAGACATTACTTTGCCAACAAAGGTCCGTCTAGTCAAGGCTATGGTTTTTCCTGTGGTCATGTATGGATGTGAGAGTTGGACTGTGAAGAAAGCTGAGCGCCGAAGAATTGATGCTTTTGAACTGTGGTGTTGGAGAAGACTCTTGAGAGTCCCTTGGACTGCAAGGAGATCCAACCAGTCCATTCTTAAGGAGGTCAGCCCTGGGATTTCTCTGGAAGGAATGATGCTGAAGCTGAAACTCCAGTACTTTGGCCACTTTATGTGAAGAGTTGACTCACTGGAAAAGACTCTGATGCTGGGAGGGATTGGGGGCAGGAGGAGAAGGGGATGACAGAGAGTGAGATGGCTGGATGGCATCACTGACTCGATGGACGTGAGTCTGAGTGAACTCTGGGAGTTGGTGATGGACAGGGAGGCCTGGCGTGCTGCGATTCATGGGGTCGCGAAGAGTCGGACACAACTGAGCGACTGAACTGAACTGAAGTATTGATTGGTTAATTGAGTTGTAACTGCTGATAGAGAACCAAAGGCCAAGCAGGTTGTAGCAGGACCAAAGGGAGCATTTAGTCCTAAACTACAACTTCTGGATATAAAATGATGCCCAGAGAGAAATGAGAAGAAAATAATGTGCCTGACACAAAGCAGGTTCTCACCAAACATCTACTGAATTAGTAGATGAAGTGCTTTTGCCCACATCATCCCTCACTCCATTAAGCAATACTTTTTTATCCCCCCTTTACAGATGGAAAAACTGAGGCCAACACAAGGAACCTAGCCAAGTCACAAGTGTCTTCAAAGCACTTTGAGCAATTTCCCTGGTGGTCTAGTGGCTAAGACTCTGTGCTCCCAATGCAGGGTGCTCCGGTTCTGTCCCCGGTCAGAGAACTAAATCCCACATGCTGCAACTAAGACCCAGTGCAGCCAAATAAATAGATTTTTTTTTTTTCAAAAAGCACATTGAGCCCTGCTCCTAAGAATAATGTTTGTAAATTATTTCTATTGATCTTGACATGTTGTCAAGCACTTTCCTATACACTTTTTCATTTATTTTAATCCTCATAGGATCCATGAGGAGTATGTATTACTATTACAGTTTTACAGATGAGGAAACTGAGGCTCAGCAAGGTTGTCTGCCCAAGGACACACAACTGCTGAGGGTCAGATCCGAAAGTGAGGTCCCTACTCTCTGAGTCTACCCTCCATCAGCAGGGGATGTTCTTGCCCGTACAAGAATTCACTGGAATAATTTTTCACTTTGTTTTTTTCATTGTTAACTGTCTTCCCAGCTTTACTGAGATATAATTGACATAACATTGTGTGAGTTTAGGCTTTCCTGGGCGGCTCACCGGTGAAGAATCCACCTGCCAATACAGGAGACACAGGTTCGATCCCTGGTCCAGGAGGATCCCACAAGCCGTGGGGTAACTAACTAAGCCCATGTGCCACAACTACCATGCCTGTGTTCTAGAGCCCAGGAGACGCCACAACTGAGCCCACGTGTCAAGAGCCCATGCTCCACAAGAGGAGACATCGCACTGAGAAGCCTGTGTACAGCTAGAGAGTAGCCTCTGCTCTCCACAACCAGAAAAGCCCGTGCGGCAACGAAGACCCAGCACAGCCATAAATAAATAAATACAATTATTTTTAAAAAAACAACATTGTGGGAATTTAAGACGCACAATGTGATGACTTGATGCCAGTATATATTGTGAAATGTTTACCACAGTAAGGTTACTCCTGCACCTCACATAGTTACCCGTTTGTTGTTGTTATGGGGAGAACATTAAAGCTTTATTGTCATAGCAACTTTTAACTATACAAGACGGTATTGTCAACTATAGTCACTACCTTAGACCCCTGGAACTTACTCGTCTTTATTTGGAAGTTTGTACCCTCTGACCAACATCTCCCCATTTCCCCCATCCCCCAAGCCCTTGGCCAGCTTCCTTCTACTCTCTGTTTCTTTGAGTTCAGTGTTTTTAGATTCCACATATAAGTGAGCTCATATAATATTTGTTTTTCTCTGTCTGAAATTTAACTTAGCACAATGCCTTCAAGGGCTATTCATATTGTCACAAAAGCTTTTTTTTTTTTTTTTAAACGAATGGGCACTTTAAAACTAATAGCTGCCTCCCAACTTCAGTGTCCTTGTTTATATTTTCCGATGGCTTCAGCCATTTTAATTATTCAGAGCCAACAAGAGAGAAGAAAAGAGAGAGAGACCTAATACCTAAATGATGCACTCATACCACGTGAAAGTCAAATCGTTCCAAGATACATTGTTAGAAGGGAAGATTTATAGGGGTTTAAATCAAGGCAAGGCTGGGGAGGAGTGAGTGAGCTGCCTGGCACACCCCCGGGCGTGCCGCCGCGTGCTGTGGCTGGTGAGTACTAGTGCCTGTCGGAAAGTGCGACTTGGATGTAGAAAGAAAAAAATAACATTAGTGTCGCTCATTTGAATTTTAGAAATGTTGTAATTCTGTTTGCATTTAATCTGTAAATTTGCTTTTGGTTTCATAGTCACATAAGAGCTACAAGCATACGATTATACCGAGCTTCATGCTTCTACCTGCTTAAGTAATATAATGATATTAACTTGTCAACACAGAGTCCCTGGGAGTATTTTTCCCTTTAAAAGGATTGTGCACACAGTCAGGTTAGACCTGTCTTCCACACTTCCTGCCCTCAAAGCCGGGGCCATAGCCACGGATATCTTTTTTCCTCTGGTTGGGAAGGAGCTCTCTCCCTAGAGAACAGGCAAGAGTTCACTCCCAGGCCAGATGCAAGGCAGCAGGGAGGCAAGCCCTGCTCTCCTTCCCAGCCCTTCCCTGCCGCCGGGCACAGGCACAGGGAGCGTTTGCTTTGAGGCTAAGAGGAGGATCCCGGTAGAAGCTTGGCAGCTCTCACCTGGTTCAGTCAGGAAGGCAAGACGGTGGTGGACCTTAAAACTAGGGTGAAGTGGAGCCACGTTCCTCTCACCTGACTCACTAATAAAACAACTGGGATTCACGTCCAGGCAAATGAAGGTTAGGTCCAAGGCAACAGTTAGGTCCAAGATCTTACTGTTGGTTTCCTTTAGAATTTTACTAAACTCTTCAAAAATCACAAAAATAACTTACGCTGATTGCATTCAATGAGACAACTGTATAATATCCCCCTTAAAAAAGAATAAGTGATTAATCTCTTCCCCACCTCCCCAGTACTAGCTGCTCAATGTGATTCTCTACTCATGACGCCATACTCACACAGCCATATCCAAACACACACATCCTGCTTAGAGGGTGCTCTGGTCATTGTTTGACAACACAGGACCATGCCACTTGCTTATCTCCCCTAACATCATCTTAAACTTTCGAGTCAAAGGATAGACCCTCAGCTCATTCTCTTTGAAGAGCTACATGACTTTGCAGGCTGCAGACGGGACACAATTTGCTCACCCACTCCCTTGAGGATTGACAGGTTGTTTCCAAATTTTCCTTCCTGACCATTTCAAGCAAGGCTTCAAACAACCATCCTTGGACATATGGCTTTCTCCTTCACACTCCTTTCTGATGGATCTTAGAAGTGAGCTGGGTCAATATACGTGGGTCACTCTTCTTTCGTTCAACCGTTATTCCCCACATTATTATTCTTGTGTCCTTTTCTCAGATCTGCACTGAGCATCTGCTGTGTGCAGAGCACTGTCTTAGATGTGCAGAAGTAAATGAGACAAGGCTCTGCTCTCAGGCACATGAATACTAAGGAGATTTACACAGCTGGCATATATTAGTTACATATGCAATTATTAGCGATGTGCTAGAAAATCCCATGGATGGAGGAGCCTGGTAGGCTGCAGTTCATGGGGTCGCTACGAGTCAGACATGACTGAGCGACTTCACTTTCACTTTTCACTTTCATGCATTGGAGAAGGAAATGGCAACCCACTCCAGTGTTCTTGCCTGGAGAATCCCAGGGACGGAGGAGCCTGGTAGGCTGCCGTCTATGGGGTCGCACAGAGTCGGACACGACTGAAGCAACTTAGAAGCAGCAGCAGCAGTTATATAGTATATAACTAGTATTTACATTTATACAACAGACAAAGTAATAACACCCTAAGGGAGGTAAATACAGTCAAAGGGGTGAGTGACTATGTATGAATCTGTGTCCTCTTACTCCAGGGCAGCCAGAGAGTGAGGGTGATCTGAGGGGGCTCTGCCCAGCACGGGCAAGTGCTGGGGCCTTTCCCCTGGGTCCATCTTTCTCATCCCTGGTTGCCCACGAGAGAGCACCACTGGAACTGGAGGCCAGCTTTCCCACTCACACTAGCCACCATTTATCATGGTGGCCCTTCTACATGTTAAACATCTCACATATATTCCCCTACTCACATGAATCCTTACAAACCCACTGCATTCATTAGCTATTGTGTTGTTTGTGTTAGTTGCTCAGTCGTGTCCAACTCTGCAACCCCATGGACTGTAGCCCGCCAGGCTCCTCTGTCCGTGGAATTCTCCAGGCAAGAATACTGGAGTGGGTAGCCATGCCCTTCTCCAAGGGATCCTCTCCACCCAGGAATCTGCATAGCAGGCAGATTCTTTACCATCTGAGCCACCAGGGAAGCTGTCATTAGCTATTGCTATACAACAAATTACTTCAAAATTTAGTGGCATAAGCAATAAACTTCTGTTATCTCACGGGTTTTACGTGGCCTTTTGGATCCAACTTCTTTCACTTATCGTAATATTTTCAAGGTTCATCCATGTTATACACATGAATACATATGCCATTGCTTTTTATGGCCAAAAAAATTGCATGGTATGGATATACCACTTTCCTTCATCCATACATCAGTTAACAGACATTCTTTTAAAGTGGCCTTAGATATTATCAAACTAAGTGAAGCAAGTCAGACAGAGAAAGGCAAATATCATATGATATCACTTATATGTGGAATCTAAAAAAATTGATACAAATTAACAAAGCAGAAACAGACTCACAGAAAAAGAAAACTAACTTATGGTTACTAAAGAGGAAAGGTAGGGGGAGGATAAATTAGGAGTTTGGGATTAACATATACACACTAATAGGTATGAAATAATCAATAAGAACCTACTATATAGCAGAGGGAATTCTACTCAACATTCTGTAATAATCTGTGACTTGCCCGGCAATCCAGTAGTTGAGACTCTGTGCTTCCACTGCAAGGGGCACAGGTTTGATTTCTGATCAGGGAACTAAAAGCCCACATGCCTCTTGGCAAATGTGTATGTATGTATATGTAGGTATATATATACACACACATACATAAATATATATATATTCTGTAATAACCTATATGGGAAAAGAATGTGAAAAAGAATGGATATATGTGTATGTGTAACTGACAACTTTGTTGTACATCTGAAACTAGCACAATATTGTAAATCAGCTATACCCCAATATAAAATAAAAATTGAAACAAAAGAAAAATCTAAGCAAGCAAAACACCTAAAAATATTCTGAAGAAGAATAATGGCTAGTAACTCTCTCTACTGGATAATAAAATATTTTTTTAAATCTATGATAATTAATGTTGTTGACATGTTAAATAAATATATAAATGCAACAGAATAAAAATTCTACATTATTCCCATGTAAAAAGTACTATTATAATAGCACAGAAAAAGGAAATGGATACAAATTAATAAAATATATGTAGAATCTATATGCTGAAAATTACAGAGCACTTATGGGAAAAAAAAATCAAAGAAGTCCAAAAAAAAAAAAAAAAAAATTCCAGGTTCATGGATCAGAAAACTCGGCATTGTTAAGATATCAGTTGTCTTCAAATTGATCTATGAATTCAGTATAATTCAAACAAAAACCCCAGAAAGATAACTTATAAGCATTAACAACACGATTCTTAAATTTATATGCAAAGGCAAAGAGACTAGAATATCCAAACTAATTTTGAAAAGGAATAGCCTTGGAGGATTTACATTACCCAAGTTCAAGACCTACTATAAAGATACAGTACGATGTTGGCAGACAGACAAATACACGGATGGAATAGAACACAAAGTCCAGAAATAAAAATATGGCCAAATGAAAAATAAAAAGGGGCAAAAGCAATTTAATGGAGAACAGAGTCTTTTCAAAAATGATAATGAAACAATTGGAGAGGACTACAACATACAAATGGAGGGGAGAAAGGGAGGGAGGGAGAGAGGAGAAGAGAAATAAACCAGGACCCATACCTCGTATTATATATAAAGTTAATTCCAAATGGATTATAGATCTATATGTAAAACTCTAAAACTTATAGAAAAAACATTAGTAGGAAACCTTTGTTACCTTGGATTAAGCTAACTGTCCTTAGATACACCAAAAGCACTATGCAAAAAGAAAAAAAATTAGACTTCTCTAAATGTTTTAAATGTTTTCTCTATAAAAGACAAGAGAATGAAAAGACAAGTCAGACACTAAGAGAAAATATTTGCAAATCGTATATTTGACAATGGACTTGAATCCAGAACACATAAGAAATTTTTAAAACTCAACAATGAGAAAACAAACAGCCCATTAAAAAGATGAAAAACGGTATACAGGTAGCAAATAAGCACATGAAAAGATGCTCAGTATCTTTTACCATTTGGGAAACATAAATCAAAATCACAACGAGGCATCACTACACTGTTATCGTTCAGTCACTCAGTCGCGTCCGACTCTTTGCAAGCCCGTGACTGCAGCGCACCAGGCATTCCTGTCCTTCACTACCTCCCTAAGTTTGCTCAGACTCATGTTCATTGAGTCGATGATGCCATCCTACCATCTCATCCACTGTTGCCCCTCCTCCTCCTGCCCTCCACCTTTCCCAGAATCAGGGTCTTTTCCAATGAGTTGGTTCTTCACATCAGATGGCCAAAGTATTTGAAAAGTTAAAATTAATAAAGAACAACTGACAATAGCTAGTGTCAACAAGGTGAAAGCAAATAATACTCTCATATATTCTTGGTGGGAATGTAAAATGGTGTGGCCACTCTGGAAAATAGTCTGGCAGCTTTATTTCTATTAGAGTATCGTTGCTTTACAATAGTGTTAGCTTCTGTGGCACAGCAAAGTGAACCTGTTATACATATATATCTATCCCCTCTCTTTTGGATTTCCTTCCCATTTAGGTCCCCACAGGCAATCTCTCTTAAACAAACACCATAAAATACAGTAATCCCACTCTTATTTATCCAACATTAGCATTAAACCTGTACACATTTATATTAATAGCAGTACTCGTAATCATCAAAATAGAAACCCAAATGTCCTTCTGTTGGGGATTAGATTAATACATCTTACATATTCATATGCTGCAATATTTCTCAACAATAAAAAAGAATAAACTATGATACACAGGAGAGCAACATGGATGAATCTCAAAATCATTATGCTGAGTGAAAGAAACCAGACCCAAAAAGAGTACATTGTATGAAAGAGTGAATGGTATGATTCCATTTTTACAAAATTCTGGAAAATGCAAACTAACCTCTAAGTGACAAAAAGTAGATAAGTGGTTGTCTGGTGAAGGGAGTTGCAAGGGCAGCAAGGACGGGAAAGGGCAGGATGACAAGCGGTTATGAGGAGACTTTTGGGTGTGATGGGCATGTTTCTTAATTGCAGTGATAGTTTTAGCAGTAGCTACCTATGTCAAAACTTATTAAATTGTCCACTTTAAATGTCTGGTTTTTCCAGTAGTCATGTATGGATGTGAGAGTTGAACTATAAAGAAAGCTGAGCGCCAAAGAATTGATGCTTTTGAACTGTGGTGTTGGAGAAGATTCTTGAGAGTCCCTTGGACTGCAAGGAGATTAAACCAGTCAATCCTAAAGGAAATCAGTCCTGAATATTCATTGGAAGGACTGAAGCTGAAGCTTCAATACAGGAGAAGCTGAAGTTCTCCTGATATGAAGAACTGACTCATTAGAAAAGACCCTGATGCTGGGAAAGATTGAAGGAGGGAGGAGAAGGGGACAACAGAGGATGAGATGGTTGGATGGCATCACCGACTCAATGGGCATGAGTTTGAGTAAACTCCGGGAGTTGGTGATGGACAGGGAAGCCTGGCGTGCTGCAGTCCATGGGGCCGCAAAGAGTCGGACACGCCTGAGCGGCTGAACTGAACTATTGTATGTCTATTACACTAAAATAAAGCCGTTTTTTTTTTTTTTTTTTTATGACCTGCCTCTTTGAACATGTTTGGATTCCTCTATAAGAAGTTGTAACTTTCTCAGTTTACAAACTCTGTTGGTTTTGTGTCATCTTGGTTGGGTTATGGTACTCAATTATTCAAATATTAATAATAACATAGGTGTTGCTGTAAAGGTATTTTGTAGGTGAGATTAATATCAGTTGAAAGAAAGAAGGAAAGGAGATTATCCTGGATAATATTGATAGGCCTGATCCAATCAATTGAATGGAACTGAGGTTTCCCTGAGGAAGAAGAAATTCTGCTAGCAGACTGAAGCTTCAATTCCTATTAAAGTCCCAGCCTGCCAGCCTACAGATTTCAAACTTGTCTAGCCAGCCCCCCAAAACACATAAGCCAAGTACTTACAGTAAATCTTTTTATATAGAGAGAATATATTACATATTAATATATTATATATATCTATTATAATGGCAATATATATGTATGAATGTATGTTATATATGGTTGGATATATATACACAAGTATCTCAGTTCTTTTTCTTTGGTATGAAGTGGCCCAAATATACATAGTCACTACTCCTGCCACATTACCTTTTCTCTCCCAGTCTGCCCCTACGACCTCATGGTGAGTTCCCTATAACCAGCTGACTGAGGAAGAGAAAACTCAGGACTGGCTTGAAACCATTCATCTCAGATTGGGGCTTAAACCCACGTGCTTGGACTCAAACCCAACCAAAACCCTGTTTGGGACTCTAACCCACCATCTTTTAAATAGAACCACTCACCTGGTGTCTGGACTTACTGAGGCTGAGGATCTTTGTGTCCCAGCACAGAAGGAATTCAGCCAGAGGCAAAGTGATAGGCAAGAAACAGATTTATTAGTATGGAATGCTTGTAAGAGATGCAAGCAGACAGGCGAGGGAGCTCTGCCCCAAGGATTAAGTGGGCTACAATTTTATAGTCAAAGAAAAGGGGAAGGGGTAAAGACTGCCTTCTTCAAGGCTCACATCACTAGCCCCTTCTTTGTATCAGGCAGGAGAGTGTCTGACCCTGAGGTCAAACTAGGATTATTATAGGCTTATTCAAATCAGTAGAAGGATGGTGACATTTTTCTTTTTCCTAATGACCTAAAGCACATCTCGTGCTTTTATTTATAGCTTTATAGTTAAGCAGGGCTTCTCTGGTGGCTCAGTTGGTAAAGAATCTGCCTGCAATGCGGGAGACCTGGGTTCAATCCCTAGGTTGGAAAGATCCCCTGGAGAAAGGCATGGCAACCCACCCTTGTCTGTAGAGTTCTTATCTGGAGAATTCCCATGGACAGACGAGCCTGGCAGGCTACAGTCCATGGGGTCGCAAAGAGTCAGACACGACTGAGTGACTAAGCACAGCATAGTTAAGCAAGCCTACTTCATCCCACAAAGTTCCAATAGCCTTCCTAAGCGATCATTAACTTACAGTGATCTCCCAAAGTTTCCTAGGTTTCCCTCTATCTAGTCCGCTACTGGAACTTCTACAACTACCTGTTATTGTTTAGTCACCAAGTCCTGTCTAACTCTTAGTGACCCCATGAACTGTAGCCCACCAGGCTCCTCTGTCCATGGGATTTCCCAGGCAAGAATACTGGAGTGGGTTGCCATTTCCTTCTCCAGGGGATCTTCCCAACCCAGGATTCGAACCCACATCTCCAGCATTGGCAGGCAGATTCTTCACCACTGAGCCCCCAGGGAAGCCCCACAACTACCTGTGTAACCATCTGATTCTACCCCTATCAGGCTTACAGATGGTTTTGCACAGTATGTAGGCACCTCCCTAAAAACGTGGACAGCTACAGCACTACAGTGGTAGTACACCCCTTTCTAGTGCATTCTCAAGGACAGCAGTGGCAGTAAATCTCCCCAGTGGGCAGCATTCTGATCAGGGCACCTGTCTGTTCATTTTGGGGAAAAAATGGCCAGAGGGATAAGTTTGATTCGTGCCCGTGGCCAATGGTTTGGCTAGATAGCCAGGGACTTGGAAGGAACATGATTGGAAAATTGGTGACAATCAATCTAGGTCACAGTCCTATCTGAATGAACATAGAATGTGAAGACATTTATATCTGATGTGAATGCTCACCAAAGGTGATTTTAGTAATCAGAGGTGGATTTTAGTAATCAAGTAGAGAGGGTGACCAGCCAGCCTGTCATTGCCCACTGGCTTATAAACAAAGTAGACAGATGGCAGGGATGAAGGTTATGCATGGGCTTAGCAGCATAACTTCCACTCGCCAAGGCCTAACTGGCTACAGCTACTGCTGAGTGTCAGTCTGCCAGCAGCAGAGACCAAGGCTGAGCCCCGGCACCCTTCCCTGGGGTGACCAGTCAGCTACCTGGCGGCAGATCGATTACACTGGACTGCTTCCACCACGGAAGGGACAGTGCTTTGTTCTTATTCTGCACATGGATTTGCTTTCCACGCACGTACTGCTTCTGTGGACTTCTAGAATGCCTTATCCACCATCATAGTATTCCACACAGCATTGCTTCTAGTCAAGGAATTCACAACAGATGAAGTGCAGTAATACACTCACGTTCACAGACTTTACTGGTTTTACCATGTTGCCCACCATCCTGAAGTTGCTGACTTGATGGTTGAATGGCCTTTTGAAGACCCAGTCACAGATGTAACTAGGTGGCAACACTTTGCAGGGCTGGGGCAATGTCCTTCAGGAGACTGCCTGTACTCAAATTAGCATTCCGTGTATGGTGCTATTTCTCCCACAGCTAGGATTCATGGTTCCAGGAGTCAAGGAGTGGAAATGGAATGGCAGCATTCAATATTAACCCTAGTGATTCATTTGAAAAATTTTGTTTCCTGTATCTGCAACCTTATGCTTGCTGATCTAGAGGTCTTCCTTCCAAAGGGAGGAACGCTTCCACATTCACATGAGCATTCCACTGAACTATAAGTTAAGACTGCCACTTCCATTTTAGACTCCTCATCCCTCTGAATAAACAGGCAAAGATGGGAATTACTACACTGGCTGGGGGGATTGATACTGGCTACCAAGGGGAAAGGGGGCTGCGACCACATAATAGAGATAAGGGAAAGCATGTCTGGAATACAGGAGACCCCTTAGGGCATCTCTTAGCACTATCATAACCTGTGACTAAAGTCAATGGAATACTGTAACAATCCATAAGTCAAGATTTCTAATGGCACAAACCCTTCAAGAATGGATGTTTGGGGGCATCCCACCAGGAAAAAAACAAAAACAAAAACAAAACACACAACCAGTAATGAGGTGCTTGCTGAGGGTAAAGGAAATACAGAGTGGAGAGCAGAAGACAGTAGTTGTAAATACCAGTTATGACCACCTAACCAATTTCAGAAATGAGGACTGTATGAGTATTTATTCCTTATTTTATCGTGAATACGTCTGTGTATTTTTTCTTCCCTCTCTTATCTCCTTGCCATCTAATATAAAATGTATTAATAAAAGCTAACTTTACATTAGTGAAGTTCAGTTCAGTTCAGTTCAGTCGCTCAGTCATGTCCAACTCTTCTCGACCCCATGAATCCCAGCATGCCAGGCCTCCCTGTCCATCACCAACTCCCGGAGTTCACTCAAACTCACGTCCATCGAGTCAGTGATGCCATCCAGCCATCTCATCCTCTGTTGTCCCCCTTCTCCTCCTGCCCCCAATCCCTCCCAGCATCAGAGTGAAGTTACAGGATTATTAACATCATCCAAGGACTTGGCCTCCTCTTTTGGGGGAAGTGTTAGTATATTTTCAGTCATACACAGGATAAATGTATCATGTTAGGTGGAAGCATGACTTTTTTACTGTCTTTATAAGGAGATTAAATGTGGTTTAAGGAGATGTGTATTGGTGTCAGGTTGACTGGATATAATCTGTGATCATCAGTTTTATGTGTGATCAGTTGACTAGGCTCTAGTACCTAGATATTCAAACACTAATCCAGATGTTGTTGTTAAGATACTTTGTAGATGTTGTAACATCTACAATCAGTTAACTTTATGTAAAAAAAAATTCCTGGATAATCTGGGCGGACCTGATCCAACCAGCTGAAAGGCCTAGAGGTTTCCTCGAAGAAATTCCACTCCTACCCAAGTGTTTCCAGCTTGTCCTTCCTTATGGCCTGCACTACAGATTCCAGACTTGCCAACCTGACCCCTACCACTGCAAAAGCCAATTCCTTGCAATAAATACAGATGAATAGATAAGACGATTGATAGACAGGAGAGAGAGAATAGATATCCACAGGTTGCATCTCTATCTCCTCTGTGGTGGAAAATCTTGCATCCCTTGAGAGTCAGAGCTTGTTTTACATCCAAAAGGGATCACCCAACATATTCATCAGGCATGTCCCCTAAAATTCCTGGGGAAATCCCAGGAGTTCAAAGGATTATTCTAACGGAGGAGTCAATTGGGCAGGTCAGGGCAACACTCCTAGTATTTTTTCAGGGCATGGCTTCAGATATGTTAAGTCCTTTCATATTTATTAAACTATCTGTAACACATTGGAATGCTACACAGTCACTTAAAAATATGCTCTTTATCAACTGTCTCTGAAAGGGGATACAAAACCTCTTAATAGTAATTGCTTCTAAGGAGGGAACCCAGTGGTGTGGGAACAGGAATGGGAGGAATAATTTTCACTGTTTGTACTTTAGGAATGTTGGATTATGTGAATCTATCATCAAAGCTAGGGATTGGCAAACTGCAATCCACAAGCCAAATCTAACCCACTGCCTGTTTAAAGTTTTGGTGGAACGCCTTCATGCCCATTTGTTTACATACTGGCTATGGCTGCTTTCATTCTGCAATGGCAGAGTTCAGTCATTGAAACAATTACATACACTACAAACATGATGTCATATGGCCCACAAAGCCTAAAATATTTACTATCTGACCTTCTATGGGAATTTGCTGATATCAATTTAGATTTTTTAAAAATAGAAAAGTAAACTGACATCAAAAGATTAAAAGATACCCCCAAAAGAACTGAAAACACCTGTCCACACAAAAACTTAAATGTTAATGTTCACAGCAGCACTAGTCACAATAGGCAAAAAGTAGAACCAACCCAAAAGTCACTCGACAAATGAATACATTAAACAAAAGATATATCCACACAATGGAACACTGCTTGGCCAAAAAAAGGAATGAAATGTTGATAAATGTTAAACACAGATGAACCTTGAAAACATTATGCTAAGTGAAAGAAGCCAGACATAAAAGGCCACATTTCATTTATGTGATACACATTATGATTTCATTTATGTGATATGTCCAGACAAGGCAAATTCACAGTGACAGAAAATACATGAGGGGTTTACAGGGGTTGCGGAGGAAGGAAGAACAAAGAGTGACTGCAAGTGGGTTTCTTTGAGGAGTGATGAAAATGTTCTGGAATTAGATAATGGTGATAGTTGTATAACTCTTTGAATATATTAAAACCAGTGAATTGTATACCATCACCAAGTGGAAGGCATTTCACAGTAGGGGAAAGTTCTACATCCCAATTATTCCAAACATCCATGAGATCTTAGGTAAGTTTCTTTCCCTGTCTGGTCCTTAATTTCCTTCTCTATAATACAGATGCAATTGGACAACGAGGGGAAAGGCCAGTACAATGAGATGTGAGGGGAGATTTGGGGGGCCTGACTTCCCAGAATCCTTTATTCTTTCTTCAAGATTCATAATCACTGACTCTAAAAACCACTATTTTCATCATCATCATGTTCCAATTTCAAAACACTTTCACATACATGTCAGTTGATACTCATAACCACCCTTTAGGGAAGACAGGTATTATCCCCATCTTACAGATGAAGAAATTGAACTTCAAATGACTTGCCAAAGTTCATACAGTGGTTAAATGTAGGAGCTGGGACTCAGTCCTAGGTTCTGTCCACACCACCACACTGGCCTCTCTCTAAAGCCCTAGACACCACTGTCCAGCATTCTCATTACAAACTACACATCGTTTGGATAAAGCAAGGGAGGAGAGGCACAAGGACTTGGGCCCTCCTCGGCCTTTTCTTATGAACCTCTCTGTTTCGGCATAGCAGCAGCCTGTGCATAGGAGTAGACGTACACTGGTGAGGACACCAAGCCCACGGTGTCACAGAGACGTACATAAAGGTATACAGGACCTGCTCGACAGGTGACAGGTCACTCCTCGTTACCAGAATGCTGGGGAAGCTGTGCCTTAAGTTCAGGGGAGACCTGAGAGTTCAGAACTCTGGGGGTCTGCTCTCTCCTAAATCTAGAAGACTCATTAACCCTTCTCATGAAATTTCTAGAAGGGACAGCTCCTCAGTGCTTAATAGACAAGAGAAATGAGAAGGGAGGGCCTAGGAATTATCCTCATTGCCTTTGCTGAAGTAGAGTCTAGGAAAGGGAATAACAGTGAATAAGGCATTCAGTCCTAAGCTCAGAGAACTGGACCTAAATCTCAAGGAATATCTTTGAGACGACTGCTGTCAAACCCAGGTCAGTCCTTGTAAGTCAGTGTCTGAGCACCAGTAACACTACCAGCTATGTGCGCTTCAGCAGGTCATTCACCCTCCCTGATTCAGTTTGCATATCCAAAACTGTGGCTAATGACTGCTGGGGTCTAGCTCAGAGGGGATTTCAGTGGCATAAACTGAAATGCTTTAAAAATAAAATGTACTTTATGAACACTCTTTCATTCTCCCATGGCTGCCAAGAAAGAAGGGCTGAACACACTTGGGGAGTGACCCACTGACGACTTTCCAGAGCTTGCCAGCAAGGGGGAGTCAAGCCAAAGGCTAAAGTCTCTTCAGAAAAAGCCAGGTTGCCCATGTTTGCTTGTCCTTTTTTTTCATTTTACCAATAACATTTATCAAGTATTTCCTACAGCATACAATGTTGTTCTGGGAGCTTGAAGATTAAAGCAGTGAAAAAGAAGAAATGGTTCTGCTCTCAAAAAGCTTATTTTCTACTTGTGAGAGATGAATAAATTAATGAATGTCAAGCTTAGGGCAGGTGCTGTGCTGAATTTAACTGGGTAAGATTAATAGTGATAGGAGAGTGGTACTGTTTCCTATAGGATGTCAGAAAGCCCCTCTCATAAGAGGGTGTTTGAACAAAGACGTGAAGGAAGGGGATAGTTTAGGAAACAGCCACACCCCTGGTCTAAGTTCTGGGGAGAGACAGACACATTGTCCAGGGCAACAGAATTTCCTACCATGCTGGTTTGGTTTGCCCTTCTTGGATTCATCTCCATACTTTTCTTCCTGCTATGCTCCCTGGGGAGAGGCGGGCTGACCCCTAGACTGGATCTCTGGGTCATCCTTGCCATCTTCTGCCTGTTAGGTTCAGCCAAAAGGAGGCCCCAGAAAATTGGAGTACAGGATGGAAGAAGTGGAATACTGATGCTCCAGCTTTCTCAGCTCTGACTGGCTGCATCCCTCTGCCACTGCTCCCATCAGCTTTCCACAGCCCTTTTGTAGTCCATCCTCCCATGCGATCCTCCTGGGTCCCAGTGGGTAGCGGCTCGTCAGGAGTCTTGCAGGATTCACCTAGATGAGCACCAACTACCTAGCTGGGCCAGAGTGCCTTGTCCATAGTTGCCACCTAGACTGCCCCTCCCATCAGGACAGGAAGATGAGTTTTGACCCTAGAGGCATCCATCATAGATATTGTGGACCGTGGCCTCACTCTCCTCCCTCAAACTCCAGTTCTGTCGAATTCTTCACACCAGCAAAGGTAGGAACAGAAATTGAGGTTCTAGAGGGCCCCCCCCATTACTTCCTTAGGACCTCACTGCCCTGGAGGCTTTTCTCCCTAAGATCCAGCCCATAGACTTCCTATGTGAAGGAACTTGACCTACCTAACTCCCAAAACCAACAGCTCATTGCCCAGTTCATTTCCTTGATAGTATTTATCACTATTCCCTGTAGCTCAAACGGTGAAGAATCTGCCTGCAACACAGGAAACCCAGGTTCGATTCCTGGGTCGGGAAGATCCTCTGGAGAAGGGAATGACAATCCATTCCAGTATTTTTGCCTAGAGAATCTCATGGTTAGAGGACCCTGACAGGCTACAGTCTGTGGGTCACCAATCGCCAAGAGTCAGATACACCTGAGTGACTAACACTACTACTATTTATCACTACTGGCTTTTCATTGTGTATGTCAGCTCTGTCCACTAGAATGTACATGTCATGAAAGAAAACTTTGCTGTTTTATTCTCCTTTGTGAACAGCATCTTAGGCTCAAGTATAAAACTCAAATGTTTCTCAGTGAATGAGAACAGAAATGAGTATAAAGCATCTCTGCTCCCTAGCACCCTCCACAAGGATTATAGCCATAAGCCTAGACATAAATGGCTTAGGGTCACTGGCCTGGGCAGCTACTCTCAGAAGCATCTTAGTACCGCTGACTTCTCCAGGTGTATGTGGGCAGGAGCCCCAAGCAAGCCAAAAGATAACCCAGGAGTCAGAGAACTACTCAGGTTCCATCTTGCTGAAATGAAGGCCCTCGGGTTCTCCATTCCCAAGTGGCTAGAGAAGGATTTAGCTGAGACACGGTCTTCCGGTCTCAACATCTATCATACAGAAGAATCAAAATGTGGCTCACCAAACCATCTCCACCAATAACCCAAGAAATCTCGTAGGTGAGTGCTGCTGGTTATTTTCCCTCACTTAAGGGCCCCAAGCCTTGGCCCTCCAACTAAGACCGGATTCAGACCAATCAGTATCTCTTTAGCCCCATTCCACTCCATACTATATACCCACCCCACCCATGTGTGGCACCCCTGCCACCAACTAAGCCATCCCCCCTTTACCCCCAAAGAAACCCAAACAGCTCAGAAGTGCATCAATCGACCTTTAATGTCCAAAAGAGGCGTGGATGCAGAGCACAGGAGATGTGGCGGGGTCTCAGCCCCTGCTCCAGAAATGAGGGAGAGATGAACACAAACTAGACATTTCCAACTGGCCACACAAGTCTGGGAGGGCAGAGGGAAACAGATCTAGACATTCATAAAAAAATAAAACCTAAAATCAAGCACTCAGCTTTGTGCCCACCGAACGGTTTGATATGGGGAACTCACTCACCATCCAAGTCCCCACCCTCCCCTGTCAGCATCAAAAAGAAAGCTCAGTACACACTAAAGGCTTGGGAAGGGGGCATTCTCCTGCCTCCCCGCCAACCCCAAGGATGGACTTGGAAGAAAAAGAGAATGAGCTGGATCCCAAACCCCCCACAGCATCAACCCTACACATGAGAGTTTTCAATGCAATTTATAAGAATCAAAAGCTCAATCAGCAATGACTTTCCCCCCACCCCATCCCCCACCCCATCCCTTTTGATCCACAGATAAGATTTCCCTAGCACTCCCCTTGGAATCTCCTACCACTAGTGACCCTGCTCCATCCCCAAATTCCTGGCTTCACCACTGTAAGACTGACCTCCTCTGAAGTTCCCCCAAAGCCCCTCAACAGCCCTTTATCACTTCCATCCTGCCTCCCACAAGAGGCTGCCACCATTCACAAAGTCACTTTCCCTCACCACTGAGACTAGGCTCCAGAATGGATGGTAGCATGGCCACCTCATCCTGGGCTATCCTCCTAAAGCCCACCTGGGAGCAGATGGCCATAGGGCAAGCAGTGTCTAGGCCAGATGGCTGAGGGTGGTGATACCCATACTCACCCCCAAAACAGATGCCCCAGAGGTTAACATAGGTCCACTTATCTACCCATATACCGGAGAGATTCCACAGTCCTGCCCCTCCCTCCCCTCTACCCCAAACCAAGATACACACACACATTCACACACATATACACAGAGGAAAATCAAGGGAAACATTGATTTGGTTTGATTGCTAAGACCTAACTAAGAACTAGTCATCAGAAATTCCCTTGCCAGCCAACTAACAGGGGCTGCTCTAAGAGAACTCCAGAGGAATGAGAAAACCAAGGGCTAAGCAGGGAGCAGACAGGAGGGAAGAATGAAAACAAACAAAAAAAATCGAGCTAATCCTACCCTCAACATCCTCCAAGCATGAGCTCTGGCTGGAAGAATAAAAGAAGATAATCCACAAAGACACAGCCCTTACTTACAAACTCTTCTGACAAAGACAGCAAGACAAGTCTGCTCCCCACTCCCACACACCACAGACAAACACGTCTCAGGGCCCCTTAAAGAATCCAGCCCCACTCCCTGCCCCAAGCCGTGGAATCACAGTTCAGTGGAATATTCTCCCTGGTACTAGATCATCCCCCTACCCTCCGTCCTATCCCTCTCTCCTTGTCAATCCTCACTGTCCCTCCCGCAGCCTTCCTGGCCCTCCTAAAGCAGCATCCACCACCAGAAAAGGCAGCTGCAGTTTTAGTTCCACCTCCAGAAACCTATTTCTTTTCCCCAGCCCTCCTAGTCTTACAGGCTTTTTGAGGGCTTTTTATTTGTATAGGGAGAGAAAGAGAAAAGGGAGGAGTGGGAGAGATTTCCTAGTGCAATACAACCAAAAAAAAAAAAATTTAAGTCTTGAAAAATAAACATAAAGCAGCCTTCTTCCCCAGGCAACTAAACAGAAAGAAGTTTGGTTTTGTTTACTGCGACATACACATGAAATCGAGTATACAGTCCATGCAGTAGCACAGCCATTGGAGAGGACATCCTGATGCTGGCCCCAGTGCAAAACAGTCCCAGCAACGCTGCCTGCTTGCCATTGCTGCCGCCGCCACTGACACCTTCACTGTGGCCACCTAGCCTGACTTGAAGAGGAGGATTGCAACTTGACCCAAGTAAAAATAGATGAAGTGCTTTGTCTCATGTGTAACGTAGCTGCCAAAATTTCGGCCCACGATACAGTGCCAGGTAGGGTTATATTTCTTGTCAAATTCCTAAAAGAAGAATAAAAAGGAGAAGAAAGGCGATTAGAACAGCTGGAGGATGAGAAATCAGAATAAGAGTCTGATTGGTTTAGCTGTCATCCCCACCCCATCCCCAGTCTACGGCCTCAGTTCTCTGAACTTCAGGAGCTCAGGTTCTAAGGTTGGCTAGAACACTCCTTCATTAATAATATAATACCACAAAGGCTCCATTATTTCTCTCTAGAACTTTACACCCCTAACATCTCTTGTCTCTCTAGCTACCCTACTCAAAAGCCCACCCCGCGATTCTTCAGCAAGGGAATCAGAAAAACCAATAGAATTAAGAAACACTCCAGTGATGTCACACAGCATTGAGTAAAAGAGAAAAGCAAGTCTCTCTGACTTGCCACTCACATTTCACACTACTGAACTAGCACTTCCAAATGCCAAAAACCAAGACACTAGAGCAAAATGGGGACCGAACAGGAAGCAATTCTGTCTAAGCCAGCTTTAAAGGCACTCCAGTGTGCCAGGCACTATGTGGGCTGTAAGCACGGACAAGGGCCTCAGTCATAAGATCGAGGCAATTCCCTCACTTCTCCCAGGGATCTAAGTTCAACATCAAAAGCCAGCGAGGAAATCCTCAGAACCTAATCAGACAGGCCCTGGCACCCTGTGAACCCAGCAGAAAACAGATGGCTCAGTTCTAGATGCATCCTGCCATGACTGTGAAAGGAGAACAGCCCTCCACCACAGGCTCAGCAATGCTGCCAACCCTGGAACTCTGTCTGCCAGGAGCTCAACCAACAACTTGTTTAGTTTTCTCACAGCCCCCATACCACATGACTCCAAAAGGTATTGGCAAACAGTGGATAGGGCATGGATCACCACACAGAGCTTTATTCCTGACTGAAGACTGTGTAACATAGGAGACCCATAGTTGCTTCCCCATAAGCAAAACAACAAAGCAGGACTCAATATAACCTAAGGATTCTCCCCAGAGTCCATGATTCTACACTTTCTCCCTGAAAAGAACAGAAAAGGCATCACTCAACAAGGAACCAGCACCCCTAGCAGCCTTGCTGGCTCTTCATCCCTTGGCTACACACACAGAAAAAGTCTCTCAGGACTCCAGTTTCCACTTCTCATACCACACATGGACAGCAAAGAGCTCTGTTAAACCCAAGGACACTATACCACCTGTATGGACCATAGTGCCATGGCTCTTAGGCATCCTTGGGATACCAGAGCTGAGAATATCACACTGGGACTATGCCACCAATGTACGTGGACCCTGACTGGAAATTAGGGACCCTGAGTACCACCTCTCACCTCTAGCTCAGCTGCTTCCTCGCTATATATATGTTAACTACATCTATTCACCCTTTCATTCAGAAACTTTTCAGGGATTAAATCTATGGCCCCAATAATGCTCATCTATTAAAAAAATATATATTTTATATATATATATATATATATATATATTCAAGCACACCCTTTCCTCAAGAAAGTAGGGAGAAGGTAATTAGTACATGAGTCCATTTTTTTATGCAGGGCAGGGGCGCACAAGTCGACTTGTGGGATCTTAGTCCCTTGACCAGGGATTGAACCCAGGCCACAGCAGTGACTGCACTGAGTCCTAACCAGTGGACCACCAGGGGTCCTTTTTAAAGAGAAGAAAAGGAAATCTCCTACATAATGAGACTATACGGCTATCCCACTTTAAATGATGCAGCTCCCCCAAAATTTATGATCTTATCTTATCCATTCAAACATCCCTGATCTTCATTTTGAATAGTTCTGAATTGGGACAGTTATATTTAATCCTGAAGTTTCACACCCTGTTGTTCTGCAGTCACATAATTATCTGTAAACACACCCACACCCCAGCACAGTTCCTACTAAGAACTCTTAAAGTGAACGTGCTAGTAAATAAGATTCATTCCCCAATTTACCTGCTTTGCAAGTTCCCAGGGTTCCGTCTGCATGGACTACACCTACTTTCATATGTCCCCAGCTCCAGCCCTCCCTGGGGCATAGGTGAGCTATCCATCCCTACCCCGACCACCAGCCACAGCTCTCCCAGCACACCTTCTTGATGTAGGCAGCAATGTCCTTCTCTATGTTGTACTTCTCCATAGCCTGCGTGGCACAGTCAACGGCATCTTGTTGCATGTCCTCAGACATGTCTGCATTCTTGATCACTGCCTTCCGGTCAGACATGGTGACACTGCAGAAGAAGCAGAGAGGTGAGGCTGCAACCCCGTGCTCCGGGCAATGAACAGGAACAGCTGGGTGTGGGGCCTCAGCGGAAGAAACCAGCACAAAAGGTAAGGGCAACAGAAAACATAGACATGAAGCATTATAAGAGGGACATCGTAAGATTTTAGCAGAGATGAGGTTGCTAAGTCTGGGAAATACAAGATAAATAGTTAAAGAGACATAAGTCGTCAGTTTTTGTATGTAAAATGAGGCTTTTCTAACTCTCAATTTATCTATTTCTAGTATTCTGAACAGCATGAACAGCCAAAATACCACAATATACCAGCTACCAGTTGTATCCTTGGGCAAGTTACTTAACCTTTGTGCTTTATCATCTTAAAATGGGGACTTGAGTTAACCTGAGGGCAAACCAGGTGATATAACACCTGAACATAATAAGCCCTGATTTAATGACCATTATTATATTATTGGCATCACAGTAGGAAGATGAATTAGGTCTGGTCCTTGAATAAGTCACTCAGCCTTTCTGCATTTGATTACTTCCATTTTAGCAATGAAGATAGCTCTCTATCAGGAGTTGCTATAAGAATTAAAATGAGGTTATATGAGAACAGTGCAAACAAGGGCAGTCTACACAGTGGTGTGTCCCATTAACCAGATTCAGCCCACCACCCGCTTTACATAGCTTTATAGAAATACCCTACAATGGCAGAACAATGGCAGAGTTGAGCAGTTGCAAGAGATGATATGGCTTGTAATGCCTAAAATATTTATTATCTAGCCCTTCAAATAGAAGACTGCTAAGTCCTAGGCTACCAATGTGCAATGGTGACAGAGACAAAGGTAAAGAATTATTATTTTAACTGCACTGCTTCATAACCCTGCCATCTAAGCCACTGCATTCACCCTACAGCAATCAAAGTTCCAGGGCAGACCTTGCATGTTCCCTCCTTAGGAAAACAGAAATTCCAAGTGGGCTGGCAAGGGCCTGCCTAGCAGTCTATGGCATGTGAGGTGCTTTGCAGGAACAGAGATGAGCTGCAAACTCCTGTCCTCTGTCCTTGACCACAGTCCCTACAGCAAAAATCTATATCCCACCTCCCAGGTACTATTCCCCAAAGCACCACTCTGCGATCAGCCCAGTGGGCAAAAGATGCTGCTGTTTCAGCCCTATCTGATACAAAGCTACACAGGAACCTGTCTGCTCAAGGAGAGATCCCTGGTATCATTCCAGGACACCTTGATCTGAGTCCACACTAACCTGTGGGTTGGATGGGCGGAAAGGAAAGCAGAATTCATGACTACTCAGCCCGCACCAGATGCAAAGGATGCATGCATGCCAGCTGCTAACCAGGCAGCCCTTTAGTGCATCCAGGATACCTCTGTCTCGCACTGGCAAATTAAGTAGGGCTGGTTCCACTTCAGCAAGAAGTGGCAGAGCAATGGGTTAGTGCCCCAGCGCCCTCTGCTCCCACACTCCTGAGAGAAAAAAGTCAAGAGCCTCAAGAGGAGTCTGTGAATACCACCTGGGGCTGAAGAAGAGGTCAGGAGAATCCAGTTCTAGCCCTAGCCATTATGACCTGAGGCAAATCAGCATCCTTTTTAAAAAAACAATGGTTGAAATAAATGTGGCACCTTCAATGGGTTTGAGCAAAGGTACAACAGCAACACAGAGAATATTCTAAGGCTCAGTAAGTGTGACCAAAACTAGTGTCACCTGGTGGCTACCACTCAGAAGGGGGCACTGTTTACAGATCCAAGGGTGGGAGTGCGGCCCGGTTCAAGTATGAAATCAGCATCCCTTTTCCCAGCAAGCTAACCTGCTCCACTGCCTCATCCTCAAAAGTCCAAAGGAACAACTTTGTCACAGTGATTAAAAGCTACCTTACCCTCCAGGAGAGCCTGCAGTTACATAATGTTGGTCTTGTGACTACAATGCCACGATTCTTCACCCCTGGCCCCCCAGGCGTCAGAGAGGTGAGGCCTTGCCCCAGCCTCCCCTGTCCAAGGTGCCAGGGAGAAAAAGGGAAGGGAGGGGCCAACGTAGCCCCTCCCCCTGGTAGAAAAAAAAATGCTAGGGACCTGGGCCTCCAGACTGAAGGATGACCAGAGGGCCCCAGGCCAGCTGCCTCAGTCACGACCCAGAGGCTCCCCTGAAAAGCAGAGGGCACTCCAGGACAGCTCTCCCTCCTCTATTACCAGCCTTGCGACAAAAAGGCCAAGCTTTCGAACGACACGACCCGCCCTCCCCAGCCCCCAACACGTACAACGCTCGTATTTCCTCCCTTCGGAACCCCAAGGGGCTGTCTCCCTCCACTACCCCATCCTCCAGAGGGCTGCAGTCCCGAAGGCCGGCACCTGGGCGATGAGAAAGCATCCTCCCCGCCACCTCCACCCGGCCGGCCGGCCGCCCTCCCCCGCCCGGCCTGGAGCAGCGCCGGAGTGACGGGGCGTCCTCGCTGCAGGAAGGACGCCCCAGAGGGTGGCGGCGGGAGGAGCCGCGTCACGCCCGAGCCCGCTCCGCCGATCTCCCTCGGCCCCGACACCAGGGCCTCTGTGCGCGCAGAAAGATCCCGGGGGGCTGGAGGCCGCACATCGGCAGCCGGTGGCCCCGGCCGCGCCCCGAGGTCGTGAAGGTACAGGGTGGCGCAACCCTGGGCCGGAGAGGCGACGGGGGCGTCATGCCGAAGCCGGACCTCCTCCAGGCCTCGCGGCCGAACCTAGCGCGTCGGGCCACCGCCCCGGGGCGCCCCCACCCACCGCTCACCTTCACAGAGGCGAGTTCTCGCGGGGCCCCGGGGGAGCAGCGATGGCCTGAGGCAGAGCGCGGGCAGGGCGGTGTCCCTTCGCCTCCGGCAGCAGCCGCCGCCGCCGCGGTCTCCGGCTCCCGCAGGCCCGGACCGAGCGCTCGCGCCGCCGCCGTCCGCCCTAGAGCTTTCCTGGCCGCCCGCGCTCCGCCTCGCGCCCGCCGACCCGTCTGCTCCGCGCTGGCACCTCGCAGCTCCGCTCTGCTCTGCCGCTGCTCTGCCGACGCGCGGTCCCCACTGAAATAGCGCCCCGCCCCCGCCCCCCCGCCGCGCGCGCCGCCGTCCGCGCTCCCCATTGGCTGGGCCCGCCCGGCCCCGCACTGCGGGCTTCTCCCCGCGCCGCTCTCGCCCCACATCTTGTTTCCTCCCACAATGCCTCGGGGCGGAGGGAGGGGGTGGGGAAGGGGAGCAGGAAAGAGTTGGGGGAGGGAGACGCGGCCTTCAGAAGAGAAAAAAGAAGTATGCAGACCCCTCTACCCAGGGCTGGAGAGGCCAGGCCTAAAAAGGAATAAAGAGGCAAGGTTCAAAGTGATGGAAAAAGAGGGAGGGGCGTCAAGACCCCAGTCCTAAGAAGAATAAAAGGAAAGAGTGGGATGGAGATTTCAAAGGCTGGGAGCAGATGGGAAAGGGGTAGAGACCCTGACCTTTGAAAGAGGAAGGGAAGGAGGTGAAGTCATAAGCTTTAAGGAAAACAGGACTCCTTCCCTCCCCCCAAAACTGTGGGAAGGAGAGGACAGCCAGCACTAAGGAGAGGTAAAGCCATAAACTGCCCCAGGGCTCCCCTCCCCGCACTTTCTGGGAAGGCCTCTTCCCTCCTGCTCTTTGTTCCCGAGTCTTAAGGCCTCGGGACCTAAGCTCCCAGCTGGGACTCCAGCTGCTGTTGAGCTTCGAAAGCAACGGATGCAGACCCTACGCACACTTGTGAGAGGGGAGGTTTGTCTTCGATACACAGGCCCATGGAAAATAATGAAAGTAAGCCATTTTTGGTCAGTCCGCCCTAACCATCTGGTTAGACGGTACCGGAGGGAGAGTGAATAGTACCTCCTAGAGGTAAAAACCGAAGTACATCAGGACTGCCAGGACTCTTAAAATTCACCCTATCCATATTCCTCATCTTATAAACAAGGAACAGAGAAAGGGGAAGCCCTTGCCATACCACCACGGTTCAGGCCCAGACCTGGCCTCTAGGCTGAAAAGTGATGCTTGTAGGCAGCAGTCCCCCTGGTGTTTGTGGGTGGGTGTGTAAAATACCTGTGCACACTGGGAGAATGCGTGCCCCTCCAGGCCACCCGCCCACCGCCAAAGGAGAGCGAGAAACAGCTGCTCTTATCCCGTCCACCTGCTTCACAAAGGAAGTGTCTACTTAAGGGGGTGGTGAGGGTCTTTTGTTGTTATTTAGGCGGTTAGTGGTTTCTGACTCTTGTAACCCCATGGACTGTAGCCAGTCAGGTTCCTCTATCCGTGGGATTTCCCAGGCAAGAATATTGCAGTGAGTTGCCATTTCCTTCTCCAGGGGATCTTCCTGACCCAGGGATTGAACCGAGTCTACTACATTGTCAGGCGGATTCTTTACTGCTGAGCTATCAGGGAAAACAGAGCGTCTTTATTGGGAGCCAAGCATTTGGGCCACACAGTGTGATTAAGAAGCTTCCATTCATTCCTATCAGTTTCCCTTCATTGCCCCAAACCATGGTCAGGAAATTGGACTTTTTCTGGCCCTCGCCTACTCTTTGGCGCATCATAATTTAGTGTTCATTACGAGTCAGGGGGAACGTGGAAAATAATCCCCTTTCACTCCCGCTTTTGCAACCTGTTCTATCATCTTCAACCTCAATCAGATTTCAAAGAAACAGCCAAGACCTGTGGTAGCCCCTCACACCAAGGGTATTCTGATGTCAGCCTCAGTGTGAATGAATGGGGGGTGGGGCATATATAGTCAGGAGGAAATTACCTCAGAGAAGTTCAGCAACTTGCCCCAAATTACCTAGCTGGTCAGAGGCAGTATTTAACCCCAGGCTGCCTGTTGCCAGTGCCTACACTTTAAGCTTTTCCACTATCCTGACAGAGAAAAGATAAAACTATAAACTAGGCATTGGGTGCCCTATTTCAATTATACCAGCATTTCCTAAGCTTATCTGACTCCAAAGACCTTGTTTATCCAGACATTTTTTATTAACATCTCCAGGAACTATTCCATAGGACACAGTTTTGGAAACTTGTGCTATACTAATTACTACTATTTATGTAAAGTGCTTACTGTTTAGGGTAATTACTATACAGCATAGTAACTATTATAATTAATGTTTCTGCTTAACTTGGTGGACATTTCTATTTGATACCACTACGGGTTCATAATTGTCCAGTTTTCTGTTGCCGGATAGCAGAGCCATGTCTTCAGATTTAAATATCATCTGGGACGTATGTTTTCCTCATATCTGTGAGCCCCTTACCCGTTAGCTGCTTCTTTAACTTAAGGGGACTGTGGTCAACTTAAGTAGTTTACACCATGATCTAAGTCTTGATGGCAGGTCCCTAAATTCCAGACCTCCACTGTGGGTGCCCCACAGGCTCTTTGGACTCTTCGCATACACATATATCCTGCCTGGTCATTAAGAACATTGGCCCTGGAGCCAGAATGCCTGGATTTTAAACTCTCTCCACCACACAATCAGCTGTGCAGATCTACCCAACCCATTTAACATCTCAAAGTTTCATTTTCCTCATCTATAATCAAGAATAATACCTACTTTATAGAGTTATGAGAAGATGCATGAAAAACTCTTGGCACAATGCCTGGTCCATATAAGTATTTAATAAATGTTAGCCATCATCAACATCTCTCTTCCAGATGTACTTCCCTTTCCTGTGTTTCTTCCCTCAGTTCCTGGCCCTATCAACCACCTCAGAAACCTGCAAGCCCACCTGATTTCCCTACCACCTCTCCATCTCCATCATCCCTCACCTCCTGGCCATTTCTCCAGTCCATGTCCCTTTCATCAGGAGTGCCTCATTCTCATTGTGTACACCCTGCAACTGACACTCATCATCACTTTCAGTAGGTTCCCTGCCCGCATTCTTGACTCTTCCTCCCCAAATCCACATGCAGAGGCAGTGACCTATCTAAAATGTGAATCTCCCAGGTACTTCCCTCTTCCCTGCTCAGAAAAAAAGACCCTGTTCTTTCCCATAACTTACTTCCCCTCCTCTCCCTTCGTTCCCCACCCCCAACAAACGAACCCCAGCCTCTCTGCCTTATCTCCCCACACTTCCCATCTCCTTCTTCAGGCTCTAGTAACACTGTCAGCTGTTGCCTGTGGCTTCCCCTACACCCAGATGTAGGGGAATTTCCCCCTACACGGGAAATTCTCTGTATAGGTATTAGTTAAACTGATCATGCCCATTAATGACTGAAAAGTACAGCTTGGAAGGGCACATTTCATCTCTTCTCCACCCAAAGAACCTTGTCCGGGCTCTTCTGTCTCTTTCCTTAGAACCAGTAATGCATTCTATTTACACTGGGCCCTTACTGCCCAGTGCAAGTTGCGAGCTAAGGTAAGTCATTGTCAGCCCTGGGGAAACTCCAAGCCTGGTTTCTGAATTGATTTCCTTCTCACATTCTCTGGTTATTTGCATGATATCCTTATACTGTTAGGTAAAGACCATCAAGGCTCTCTCACTCCAGCTGACTGGGTCACCTACAGGGAAGAGACCATGGCAGTGACAGAGATCATTTCACCAAGCCCTTTTGCTATTGACTTGCTTCAAGGACTCCAGGAGGATGGAGAAGAAGGGTGGGAACAAAAACACATACCATATTGCCATGCAAAGTCTGGTCCCAGTTCCTTCTGCCAAGTCCCCACTGGGGAAACCTAAGGAAAACAATCCAACTAGAACTACTGGAATTTGCTGGTTTCTTGGGTGGCCTTGCAAGACATACTTCCCTAGGCAACCATTTGCCAAGCCCCAGATATTACCCCTCCTCCTCCCCAGTCCCCTGAAACTTAGAGGAGCCAGCCAAGGTCAGCCACATGACTGGGAACTGAAGAGGTGAACACTGGACTAGGAGTCAAAGACAAAGTCTTAAGCCCAACTTGGCTCTAGTCAGGTCATTTCTGTAAGGTCCCTGTCAGCCCCAAAGTCTGATTCTCTTGTTTCAATGCCCTATTCCAGGGGGCATCTTCCCTGTGGATGGAAGAAATTTCTCAGGCTAAGAGCCTCTACCTCAGGTTAAGTTTAAATGCTTCTTTCCTATTCTTTCTGTCTATCCATGTAGTCTGAATTCAAAGAGCATTTCTCTACATTCACACCACCCACCAAAGGTGGGATATGATTTTGTTTGCCTTTTATTCCTTCAACTAACAAAGCAACTTCATATAGCTAAGAGTCAATTAATGTTTAGAGCTTCAGTTAAAATATTAAAGCAGATGGTCACCAAGAAGGAACCAAGAAAAAGATGCTCCAATGGAAGTAATGGTTTCCTTATGATTTAGGAAATCACTAAATCATAAGGAAACCACCAATTTTTCCTTCATTGTCTGGACAGTCCTAAGGAATCCTGCCCCTGCTGTGGAAGAACTAAGACAATGGTATGGAATGTGTCAGCTATTGAATATCCAAAAGGCCAAGTTAGGGTTCTTGGGTACAAGAAACCCCTGAAGAAAATAGCAGGACCTGAATACCTCCCCTGACTCTAGGGACCTGGAGCCCTGGAACTGTCTCCTCAGGGCAGACCAGTTGTTGCAAATCACCGGGTTTTTCTTTGAATCACCCCACACTTGATCCAAATTCCCAAAGAAGGGCATCTGATTGGGTAGATTGAGTCATAAGTCCACCTGTTGACCATGCAGCCTGACAGACCTTCTGAGATGGATGGGGGGATAGCTGAGAGGAAAATCTACATGCATTTACAAGAGCCAAGAGAGTAGGTACTGGGTGAGCAGAAACCACGGAGAGCCTCAAGAGTGGGAGCTAGGGAGGACTTCCCTGGTGGTCCAGTGGTTAAGAATCTGCCTTCCAATGCAGGGGACACCAGTTCAGTCCCTGGCTGGGGAACTAAAATCCCACATGCCATACTGCAACAGAGATCCTGTACAGCCAATTTTTTTTTTTATTTTTAATTAAATGAATTTTTTAAAAAGAATGAGAACCAATGTTATTTATGAGGGGGATCCTCATCCCCACTGTTACAAAAACATACATTGTGCTTTCTCACCCTAAATCCCTTAGAGTGAGGTGGGAAATGGTGAGAGGAGCTCTAAAACATGAGACCTGTACAACTTTGCCTTCTTTTCTGAGGACAATTTTGAAGAAGAAAATCTTGTCTTGTCAGGCATATTATGGCATATTCCAGTTGGAAAAAAATTTAACCTTCTCACCAGGAAATGGAGGCATACCTTACATTTAAACACAGTAATGTATATGTATATGTGTGTGTGTGTGTGTGTATACACAAACATATTTTATAGTTCATATACCATAAAATTCACCTTTTAAAATTGCACAATTTGGTAGGTTTTATTTTATTCATAGAGCTATGCAACCATTGCCACCATCTAATTTTAGAGAATTTTCACCACCCCAAAGAGAAACCCCATACTCATTGACAATCCTGCCTCCTTTTTCTCCCAATCCCTACTAATTTACTTTCCATCTCTATGGATTTGCCTGGACATTTCATATAAACTTCTAATAATGACGTTTCATATAAACAGAATCATAAAATACATGGTTATGGCCTTTTGTAACTGTCTTATTTTACTTTGTATAGAGTTTTCAACATACATCCATGGTATAGCATGACTCTACTTCATTCTTTTTATGGCTGGTTAAAACCTCATTGTATGAGCATACTATATTTTGTTTACCAATTCATCAGTTGGGTTATTTTCCACTTTTTAGCTGCTATAAATAATGCCTCTGTAAACATTCATGTATAAGTTTTGTATTGGTATATATTTTCAATTCTCTTGGATATACACCTAAGTGTAGAATAGCTGGGTTTTATGGGGCTTCCCAGGTGGCACAACCCATCTCCCAATACAAGACACATAAGAGATGTGGATTGAACACCTGGGTCAGGAGATACCCTGAAGGAGGGCACAGCAACTCATCCCAGTATTCTTGCTGGAGAAGCCCGTGGATGGAGGAGACCACATGGTGGGCTACAGCCCTTAGGATCACAAAGAGTCAGACACAACTGAAGCATCTTAGCACACAGCACACGTGGCAACTCTCTATACTTCACTTTTTGAGAAATGGTCATACTATTTTTTAAAGCTGCACCATTTTGTATTCCTACAAGCACTGTGTGAAGAATTGTGATTTCTCTACATCTTCACCAACACCTTTTATTATCTTTTTTATTACAGCTGGCCTAGTGTGTGTGAAGTGGTATCATTGTGGTTTTTCATTTGTATTTCCTTGAATAGATGTTGAGCATCTTGTCGTGTTTATTTGCAATGTGTATTTTCTTTGGAGAAATGTCTATTCAGATCCTTTGCTCATTTAAAAAAAATTTTTTTTTTTATTGTTGAGTTGCAGGAGTTCTCATCTTACAGAGAGACATGGTTCACAAATATTTTCTCCCATTCTCTGAACTGTATTTTCACTTTCTTGATAGTGACCTTTGAAGCTATATTGTTTTTAATTTTGATGAAGACCAGTTTACCTATTTTTACTTTTGTCCCTTGTGCTTGCAATGTCACACCCAAGAAATCACTGCCTAACCCAAGATCACAAAGATGTGTCCTGTGTTTCCTTCTAAGAGTTTTAGAATGATCCATTTTGAGTTAATTTTTCTGTATCGTGTGACAGGGTCTAACTACATTGTTTTGCATGTGGCTATCTAATTGTCCCACATCTTTAATGGAAGAGACTATTCTTTCATCACTAAATGGTCAAAGATCAGTTGACCATAAATAAAAGAGCTTATTTCTGGACTGTCGTTTCTTTTCCATTGGGCTATAGATCCTTATGCCAGTACCACACTGTCTTCATTACTGTAGCTTAGCAGGAAGTTGTGAAATCTGTTTGTGTAAGTCTTCCAACTTTGCTCATCTTTTTCAAGATTCTTTGTTTAATCTAGGTCCCTTTCATTTCCATAAGACTTTTAGGACCAGATTACCAATTTCTGTAAAAAAATAAAACAGCTGGGATTTTGATAGAGATTGTGTTGTATCATAGATCAATTTGGGGAGTATTGCTATCTTAACAATATTAAGTTTTCTGATTCACAAACACAGTATTTCTTTCCATTTATTAGGTCTTCTTTAATTCTTTCAATAATGTGTTATAATTTTCATTGTGTATATCTTATACTTATTTTCATACATATATTCCTAAATATTTCACTCTTTTTAATGTTGTAAATCAAATTTTTTCTTAATTTCATGTTCCAGTTGTTCATTGCTAGTGCATAGAAATGGAGAAGGCGATGGCACCCCACTCCAGTACCCTTGCCTGGAAAATCCCATGGACGGAGGAGCCTGGTGGGCTGCAGTCCATGGGGTCACTAAGAGTTGTACACGACTGAGTGACTTCACTTTCACTTTTCACTTTCATGCATTGGAGAAGGAAATGGCAACCCATTCCAGTGTTCTTGCCTGGAGAATCCTAGGGACGGGGGAGCCTGGTGGGCTGCCGTCTCTGGGGTCGCACAGAGTCGGACACGACTGAAGTGACTTAGCAGCAGCAGCAGCAGCAGTGTATAGAAATACAATTGGTTTTCATTTATTATATTTTGTATTCTGCAACCTTGCTGATCTTGTTTATTAATCCTTAAAAGTTTGTATGTATGTGTATTTTCTTTGGAATTTTCTGTATACAAGATCATATCATCTATGAATAGAGATAGTATTACCTCTTTCTGTCCAACCTGAGTGCCTTTTGTTCCTTTTTCTTGCCAAAGTTCCTAGCTAGAATTTTCAGTGCAGTGTTGAATAGAATTGGTGAGGGCAGACATCTTTGACTTGTTCCTGATCTCAGGGGGAAAACTTTCATCTTTCACCCTTAAGTCTAATGTTAGATGTGGAGTTTTTCTAGATGTTCTTTGTCAAGTTAAGGAAGTTCACTTCTATTCCTAGGTTTTTTGAGTATTTTTATCATGAAATGGTATTGAGTTTTTCCAAATACTTGTTTTGCATCTGTTGAGATGATCATATGATTTGGTTCCTTTAATGTATTAATATGGTGTATTACATTGATTTTCAAATATTAAACCAATATTGCACTCCTAAGATAAATCCCATTTGGTCATAACATGTAATCCTTTTCATATGTTGCTGGCTTCATTTTGCTAGTATTTTGTTGAGGATTTTTGTATCTATATTCATGATATTGATAATATAGTTTTCTTATGGTATCATTGTCTGGTTTTGATATCTGAATAATACTAGACTCATGGTATGAGTTGGAAGTGTTCCTTCCTATTCTATTTTTTGTAAGAGTGTGAAGGATTGTCATTAATTAAACATTTGGTAGAATTTACCAGTGAAGCCATCTAAGCCTGGACTTTTCTTTGTGGAAGGTTTTGAAAATACTGCAGGGTTTTGAGGGCTTTCCTGGTGGTTCAAATGGTAAAGACTGTGCCTGTAACACAGGACACCAGAGTTCAATCCCTGTGTTGGGAAGATCCCCTGGAGAAGGAAATGGCAACCCACTCCAATATCCTTGCTTGGAGAATTCCATGGACAGAGGAGTCTGGTGGGCTACAGTCTGTGGGGGCACAGAGAGCCAGACACGACTGTGTGACTAAGACTTGAGAACACTAATACAACCCCTTTACTTGTTCTAGGTCTATTCAGACTATCTACTTCTTGAAGCGGTTTCGATAGTTTGTGTTTTTCAGAGAATTAGTCCACTTATATATGTTATCTCATTTAGTCTAAACTTAGTCATAGTGTTCCTGTATAATCATTTTTATTTCTCTAAGGTCTCTTTTTTCACTCCTGGTTTTGGTAATGTGAGTCTTTTTTTTTTTTTTTCTTGGTCAGTCTAGCTAAAGATTTGTCAATTTTGTTCATCTTTTCAAAGAACCAACTTTTTAAAAACTATTTATTTACTTAGTTAGCTGTGCCTTAGATGCAGCACTCAGAATCTTTATTTGCAGAATGCACACTTTTATTTGTGGCATGCGAACTCCTACTTGTAACATGTGGGATCTAGTTCCCTGACCAGGGATGAAACCCAGGTCCCTCGCATTAGGAGCTTAGAGTCCTAGCCACCAGACCACCAGGGAAGTCCCAAAGAACCAACTTTTATTTTCACTAATTTTTTCTATTGCCTTTCTGTTAATAAGGTGATTCTTGAGCACCCAGATGACACAAGCTGCTTAGGTCAGCATAAACTCAGACCGGGACCCTTCCTTTGAATGGCTAGATTCAAACTCAACTCCTTCACTATTTCCTTCTTAAATCAGGATGCTGTCTATTTTGGTGTCCCCCTTATCATCCCCAGAGTAACATGACAGAGAAGACAGAGACTGCATTGTTATCTGGGGGCTGTGTGAGGGACAACAGTTCCATTAAATCCATAAGCATTTTTTAAACATCTGTAATGAGCTCCATGGAAAGCACCAAGAGGCACAGGGATGAGAAGCCAGAAGCAGCCTCAGGCTGTCCAACGTCACCGTCTAGTTGAGGCGGCACACACGGACACAGCCAGCTTTAACACAAGCTAGACTACCATGATGGAGAAGGCAATGGCACCCCACTCCAGTCCTCTTGCCTGCAAAATCGCATGGATGGAGGAGCCTGGTAGGCTTCAGACCATGGGGTCACGAAGAGTCGGACACGACTGAGCGACTTCACTTTCACTTTTCCCTTTCATGCATTGGAGAAGGAAATGGCAACCCACTCCAGTGTTCTTGCCTGGAGACTCCCAGGGACGGGGGAGCCTGGTGGGCCGCCATCTATGGGGTCGCACAGAGTCGGACCCGACTGAAGCGACTTAGCAGCAGCAGCAGCAGACTACCATGAGGGCTGTGATTGAGAGTGATGAAAATGCTCCCAGGGGCCTGGGGTTGGAGGAGAGCAATTGACCAGCCTAGAAGAGTCAGGGAACAGAAGAGCTGGCATTTAAGGTAAGTCCTGAAGCATGACAGGATTTGTAGGGGGAGGGAAGGAAGGAAGGTTCTTCAGTCCAGAGAAGCACATGTGCCAAGGCAGGGAGTGGTAGGAAGCCAGGCCTGACATGGACAGACTGTGCTGGGGAAAGGACAGGCCGGACAGAAAAGCTAGGGCCAGACTTTGGAGGAGCCTGAAGGATGTGCTGGGCTTCCTTGGTGGCTCAGAGATTTAAAAAAAAAAAAAAAATCCTCCTGCCAGTGCAGGAGACAGCTTCAATCCCTGGATCAGGAAATGACAACCCACTCCAGTATTCTTGCCTGGAAATCCCATGGACAGAGGAGTCTAGCAGGCCACAGTCCATGGGGTCGAGAAAGAGTCGGACACAACTTAGCAACTAAACGCCAACAACAACAAAGGATGTGCTCCAGAAACTAGAACTGTGTCTTTAAGCTGCATGGAGCCCACTGAAGGGTATCGCGCTGAAGGATGACATGTCCAGCCTTTATTGAAGCTGGAGACCGCAGCAGACATCTAGGTTGGTTTATTTGGGATCTCTGATGCCTTCCTCACCTGGAGGGGCAAGCAGAGACGGCGGTCTTTACCCCTGTTCGTCACCCCATCCTGGGGACTCTCTCCCCCCTATGCTTCCATACAGCAGCTCTTCCCTGATTTTCTTCCTACCTGTCTGGTGGCTCCTTTTCAGTCTCCTCAGCAGGCTCCTCTTCCTCTGCCCATCCTAAGTGCTGGTGTTCCTCAAAGTTCTGTTCTAGAACTTTTCTTCATCTCACAAGACCATTCTTCCTTGGAGATCTCATAGGTTACCATGGCTTCAAGGACCAAATATGGATTGGGAGATTTCTCAGGTCTCTCTGCTTATTTAGACCCATCAGATCTGTCCATTGGACATCTCCATTTAGTTATTTTCATTAAAATTAGCTCCAGCCATGAGTAGAGGGAAAACTCTAAGTAAAATGGCCCAAACAAGATAGTTTATTTCTCTTTCAGATAAAAGGAGTCCAGAGCCTGGTATATTTCCAAGCCTGGTATAACAACCTGGGAGTCACATCTCTGAAATCTCTCCCTTTGTCTCTATCCCCAAGCCAGCATCCTCCCCCTTGGTCACTTGCACCAACTTCCCTGTTCTTGCTCCTCTCAAATGCATTGTCCACATCTACACTGCTCAGCATGGTGGCCAACAAACACATGTGGTTATTCCTAAGTACTCAAAAGGTGGCTAGTCCAAATGGAGATGCACTGTAAGTGCAAAAGGCACACTGGATTTCAAAGGTTTAATATGAAAAAAAATGTAAAATATTATGGTTTCTCTACTGATTATATGATAAATGATAATAGCTTTGATATATTAGAGTAGATAAAATATATTATTTAAAATTAATTTCATCTGTTTCTTTTTACATTTTTACTAGAAAATTTTAAATTACATTTGTGGCTCTCATCACATAGCTATCAAATAGCACTGCTCTACACCAAAGCAAAAAGCATCCTTCCAAAACACCAATCTGGACGTGTCACACATCTGAAAAGCCTTTCAGTGGCTTATCAGTTGTCTTTAGGCTAAAGTTTCATCCACTCCATATGGCTTTCCAGTCCTCTGTGGCCCAGCTTCTGCCTCTCCCTCCAGCCTCATCGTTCATCATCTCCTCCCTTTGCCTTCCCCTTGCCTGCCTTTCAGTTCCTGAAACATGACAAGTGCTCTCTAGCCTCTGGGCCTCCACACATGCTGTTCCCTGTGTCTGGGACACTCTCTCCCCTCTTGAGTGGCTTCATGCTCCACTCATCTCTTTCCCACCTCAGCCTAGATGCATCTCTTCCTGGGAGGCCTCCCCAGGTCCCCTGCTTCTCAGAGTTCCCTTCACCTCTCTACCCTGACCTCACCCCACCCACCCACAAATGACAGTGCCCACTTACTGTGACTTTTACCAGATTGATCAGTACCTTGTGTTCACTGTGGTACCCCCACCCCACCCCCATGCCTCACCACAGCACCTAGAGCTGGCACGTGGTCAGTAGTCAACAAACGTGTGCAGGATCAATGAATGACTCACCTCAAAGCCAGATAAACAAAGTGTCAGGGTAGGGCCTGACTAGATGTTTCTAAGCCTCGTCAGCCAGTGACCAGAGACTCCAGTTTGGGAGATGGGACACAGGGCCTACACAGGCCCACTGTGTGGAGACCCAGGCCACCAATATCCTGTGCCCCTTCCAAGGGCAACAGCAGTGACTCTCCTCCCAGGAAAGCTCCCTGGCACGTCCCCAGCATTTTCAGAATGAGTTATGCTGAGAATTCTCTCAGAGATGAGCTTCCTCCTGGGTGGGGTTAGGAGCTGTGGATGGTGGAAGAATAGAGGGAAGGGGAGGAGGGTGTCTGTTTACCCAGCACCAAGAGAATTCACGTTCCTGTTGCTCATGAAGTATGAGCCTCTCTGTGAAGATTTTCTTTCAGGGTCAAGAAATGAAGGAGATGGGGGCTGGCGGGGAGGTGGGCACCCAGAACTGAAGACACAAGTGGGTTTACATGAAGACAGAGCTGGAAACCGTTCTCCCAAGCCAGGGCCCAGTAGCCTGATCTGCTTGTTCTAAACTTGGACCAGAAAAGCTGAATCCTTTTTTTTTTTTTTTTAAGTTTTTATTTTGTGTTGGGGTATAGCTGATTAACAATGTTGTGATAGTTTCAGGTGGACAGCAAAGGGACTCAGCCATACATATACATGTATCCATTCTCCCCACTCCTCCCATCCAGGCTGCCACATAACATAGAGCAGAGTTCCCTGTGCTATACGATAGGTCCTTGTTGGCTATCCATTTTAAATATAGCAGTGTGCACATGCCCATCCCAAATTCCCTAACTATCCCTTCCCCTCATCCTTCCCCACCCCTGTAACCATTAGTTCACTCTCCAAGTCTGTGATTCTGTCAGAAAAGCTGAGTTTTGAACAGAACCTGGCAGGAACTGTGCCCTGGTGGTTCCCCAACCTTGGGGGGCCGGAAAGAAGCTCATGTCACATTTTGGGTTCCTTTGCTTCTCCTGACACACTCAGGCATGCACAAACAGACAGGCACACACAAGCACACACACTTTGTAGATGATTCTCTGCCCAGTGCCTTGCACCCAAGAGCCTCCTGTTACTCCTCCTAAACTTAGAAAGTCTCCCAGGGGATTGACCCTGCCCTTAATCCAGCTAGAGACCACCCTGCCATGGGCTGTTTCATATGGAGTCCCTGATCCCTGGAGTATGACACAGAAAGGGTGGCTAGAGTCCTCTCCGCCCTACCAAGTGGACCTTGAAGGTAGGATGCATGCTGGAGGCCTCTGCTCTCAGGGCAGACCCTGCCCCTGGCAAAGCCATCGCTCCCAGGATGTATTATCCTCTCCTCTCTTTTCCTTTCACTGCCATGTCAGCTCACACAAAGCAAGAGGTAGTACCTGCAGTTCCCAACCTGGAGAACTGAAAACACGTTCCCCAGCGTGCTGCCAGCAGCAGTGGCTCGAAGAGGCTCTGTAATTACAGACATGCAGGGGTTTGCGCTACTGTTCTCACTCATCTATGAAACCCTTCCGTTCCCTTCATTTCCCATGGTGCCTTTAAAAAGGAAACGTGAAGCTGGGACCTTCAGAAAAGTGACTTCCAACTCCCTGCTCTACCATGGGCAGACACATTAGCCCTCACTACGATTCAGATTCATTCGGTCGTGTATTCATTCTTTCATCCGAAACATTTAATGGCCCCCTGCCATGTGCTAGCACTGGGCCTGTGCTGGGGACACACCAAATGTGACCCAGGTCGTGCTTTTGAAGACTCACAGTCTAGTGAGGAAGTGAAAGCATATGATCTAAGTAGTTACAGTCAAAATTCAAAAAGTGATGCGAGAAAAGGAAAATGCAGATAAAATCCAAGCGAAGAGCAAGATAATTTTGGAAAGGGTCGCTGCTTCTTGAGAGGTAATCAAGTGTGGTGACTGAAAATATAGACCCTGGAGACTACAGTGGGTGCATGCGTGCTGAGTCACTTCAGTTGCGTCTGACTCTTTTGTGTCCCTATGGACTGTAGCCCACCAGGCTCCTCTGTCCATGGGATTCTCCAGGCAAGAATACTAGGGTGGGTTGCCATGCACTCCTCCAGGGGGTCTTCCCTACCCAGGGGCTGAATTTGCCTATCCTGCATTGCAGGCGGATTCTTTACCACTGAGACACTGGGGAAGCCCCAACTTGTGGAGAAATGGGGAGAATTTTGAGGTTAGAATGAAGACAAAATGCAAGGTCCAGCACCTGATACAGCTCAATTGATATCAGTTGCTAGAATCAGGGAAAGTGACTTAGGACATGGGTTTTCCGCATGTGTAGAGCAGGCATTCTAGAACAATTGGGACACAGGGAAAATGTGGTGCTTGGATGGAATTCCTTTTGGGTGCAGCCTGTGAGAAGGGAAGAAAGAAGACGTGAGGCCAGAAAATCAGGTTAGGGTTAAACCTTGGAACACTGAATGCCAAAAATCGACCTTAGAAGTACAATGACATCAACAGCCTTAAGAAGACAGTGCCCACCTAGCCTCATGCAATGGGCCTCATCTTTAAAGCCATGTTCAATTGGGCCAAATTTCAGGGTCTTCAAAGATGGGAGCCAACCCACAGGGCTTGGTGCAGTTTTGGCCTGTCTCCTGATTCTACCCACCTAGAAAGGCCTGGTTCTGTCTCTCTGGCAAACTGAGCTCTGGAGTCAAAGCTGAGGGAGAAGAGCCATCTTCTTTTCAAGGATGAGTAGATACGGGCGTCTCTGCCCCACGTGAAGGCTGGTGCTGGGGCACAGAGGCTGGGAGAGGCCACACAGAAGGGGCCAACCAAGGGGAGGAGGGAAGGCAGGGCGCTTGAGGCCGGGCGAGGCTGAGCAGGCTCCCAGTTATTATCACCAGCCTCTATTTTCCCCTGCAGATATACAGAACCTTTTCAATCCTATTTTCCAGAGGGGCAGACTGAGAGCAAAGATTTCATCAAGTACAAAACAAATTTAGGAGCAGCCCTGCTGGAAGACCGTAAACGGGGCAGGGGGTGGGGGTGCCAAGAGTCTCAGAGAGCGAGTCCCAGCTCAGATGCATCCCCACCCCTGGGTTGAGGGGCCAGATTGGGAGGCAACGCAGCACAGCTCAAAGGCTCCTCACCTGGAGAATCTGGAGGCCCGGCCTCATTCTTGTCCAGGTTGTATCTCTGTGCAACTTTGGGGAAGTCGCTTCCCCTTGGCCTCTGTTCCTTCTCAGTAAAACAAAAGATCTTTGCTGGGAGACTCTCAGAGGTCTTTTCTAGCTTGGAAATTTAATGTGTAGTTGAATGAAGCAATGCCCTGCTGTTAGAATGTGGGGTGCCTGAGTGCATGCTAAACCCAGGAAGGAACCCAGAACAGCCAGACTTCAGAAAAAGAAGGAATTAGAGGGGTTGTCTGGAGCCCCCAACCCTCAGGTGAAGGGCAGAAGGGGTGAGGAGAGCAGGGGGAAGGAGGGGAAGGTGGGGGCCGCCTATCTAAGTGCCTGGCATCTCAAGGGCAAAGGAGGCTAACTGGTAAGAGGTTTCTTCTCCCAGCTCCAGCTACCTCGGGAGCCTGTGGAAAAGCTGCATTCAAATCGATAGCCTCATCAATAAATAAAGAGTCAACACATCCCATCTCCAGCTCAGGGCTCCTTCAGGAAAATTGACCCTCGACCCACTTCTGCTCACCCATTCTGGATTTCAACAGAGGCTGCCAGAGGGAAGGGACCCTTAAAGGTCATCTTGGGCACCCCCTTGCCTGCCAGGTGCCCCATCCAAGAAGGTCTAGGCCGGGCCCGTGCCCTCTGCCCACCACCCCACTGCCTCTCCTGGCCGGCTCCTTCCTCCCAGTCCCCTGGGGCCACTACCTTCACTCCCTCACCCCCAGTCAACTCTCCTCTTTCAGCTCCACTCTTTGCTTCTCACCTCTTCCGACTCCGTGTCTTTCATCTGACTATTGCTTCTCATCAAATGGAATGAGCACCAGGAGAAGGGCTCCCCACTCCCCTGCAGTCTACCCTCTATATCCACCCATCAGACTTCTTGTCATCCACTGTAAATGAGCCCCTCAGGGTCGGACAGAGAAAATGCATCTCTGGGAGCAACGGATAGAGACCTTTGTAACTTTACAGAACAGATAACGTGTCAGCAGTTTGACTGCGAGGCAGCCCTTTCTCTCTCTGACTTCTATTACAACAGAGGCTCTTCTCCTAGGAAAACGCAAGTCTCCAATAAAGCAAGTTCATTCTTTCAGACCTCAGAGACCAACACAGTGGTCACCCATGTATGACGATGGATGACTGCCTTCTGGGTGGGCCTTGCAACACCTCAAGACCTCTCCTCTGCTTGGCTGCCTCGGTCTCCCCTCACCCTCCCTAGCCTGAGTGGAGAACATCCCCGCACCTAAGGAGGCCTACGGGCTGCTGGGCTAGTTAGCTCAGAGAAGAGACTTGTAGGGTTGTGACAGCCTCTCTGTTCCTAGTACTTGGCCACTACGCTCCAGCAGATCCCTGGGGACTGAACATTCCTTTAATTAAAGGTTTCCGACAAGAAGAAATCGCATCCCTGCTTTCTCTGTTCTAAGTATAAAATGTAGACAATTTCAGCTCCTCCTGAGTTATCCAAGGCAGAATTGCAACCCCAGCTTCCCAGCCCCACCTGGCCTCCTCCTGTCAGTAGTCATTATGTGAAGGAAACAATCAGGAGGCGAATCTGTAGCCAGTGTACCCACCGTGCTTCCTGGCACACACACCTAAGCAGGACAGTGTTGTTCTGAGACATCTGCTCTGAGGTTCTTTCCCTCCATGATACCTCGGACTTAATCATCTGGGGAGCGGGGATGGGGGTGAAAGATGGGATGTGGGGGGAACTCAGGCCTTGGAGGTAGTCAGTATTCCAGGCTCCTGGCTCTAGCTTAACCACCTCACAGCTGACTGGAGGCTCATCTGGCCTCCCAGAAAGTGGCAAAGGATTCATTCCCCGTATCTCCTAAGAGGCAAGGGTGGCCAGTAGCAGAGCTTGGTGGTCTTGGAAAGCTGGTTACTAATTTGCAAGGGGGCATTAATGAGCTCCCCCTGTGTCAAGTGTGGGGAATGTGTTTATGAGACAGACTACCTACCCTAGGAGGAGGCCACACAGCAGCACAACCAGCTTCAGGCATAGCTCTTAGAGCCATAAAGGTCTCAAGAAGTCATTTGGCCCAGGCCTCCCCCTTTCATCAGTCCCCGAGGCCCAGCCTTGCAGTGACCGGCCCGGGGTCTCCTGCAGGAGACTAGAGCCCAGCTGCCAGCTCTCCTCACAGCACAGCCTGGGCTGGCGCTGAGCAAATGGGTTGTGGCTGTCACCAGAGAGGAGCTGGCAGCAGACACAGCAGACTATGTTTTCTTTGCAGACTGATGGTAACTAGAGGAAGCTGAGAATTCCGCTGTTCTGCTCCGCTCTGCCTCCAGCAGACAGGCAGCCGGCGGGCAGGAGGAGGGGAGAGGGAAGGCCAGCCTCTCTCATGCCAAAGCAGGAATCTTTCCTCCTAGGATAAGCAAGGTCATACGGACCAAAGATGGGAGGGAAGACCACCTTAGGGCCCCATGGCATCCCTGGGGAGGATGTCGGAGCCTAGGTCCTCTGTCTGGAGCTGCTCTGGGGGTGTCATGGTAAGAGCTCACATCCATGAAACACTTGCTCTGTGCCAGGCCTGGCACTGCAAACTCTGTTGCAATGTGAAGGCAGTTCGTGTGAGGGATGGGAACATGGTCTAAAGGGCACAAGAGTGGGTTCAAACCCCGCTTTGATACCAGCTCTGTGATCTTGGGCAAGTCACTTAACTTCTCTGGGCCTCAGTTACTTCATTAATAAAATGGGAGTAATAATAGCACCCACCTAATGAAGTCATTGGAAGATTAAGTGCATTCACACACATACAGCTCTTCAAACAGTGTCTGCCATGGAGTCAGCAGTAGATAAGTTATTGCTATTACTGCGTGTTGGAGCCGACACAAAGCTTTGAAGTAGATATTCATCCCTGAGGCTCAAAGTCCATTGACTTGCCCCAGGTCCGTCTGATTGACAGCACAGGTACCAGCTCCCCAGCTCCCCACCTCGAGTCCATTCCTGTTTGGAAACCTCTTCCAACCACAGCGGGAACAAAGGTGGATCTCTGTCCTCCCTCTGGGGGCTAGGCTGGTTGGTGGCTTCAGGCCCAGCCAGAAAGTCCCTGCCTCACACTCCGGCAGCCCCCGGACCTGGGAGCCTCTCACACCCCCGCCCAGGCTCCCCTGGGGCCTCCACCTTCCTCGGCAGTCTCCCCTCCTCGTGCAAGGCGCAGGCCGCCTGCCTGGAGCGGGGACCCTCTGGATCTCAGGATAAACAAACCGTCGCTCTGGCCCAGCCCTCCGCCGGCTCGCGCTCCCCGCCCCCTCCTGCCGCAGTGCACAGCCGCTCTGCCGCTCTGCTCCGCTGCCAACTTGGCAGCTCGTCTCTGCTGTTACTATCAACACCTCCGAGGGAAAAGAGAGAGAACTCAGCTCTCTCTGATCGCTTGGCGCACCGAGCAGCGAATTCGTGTCAGAGCCAGCCCTGGAATACCTCCGAAGCTCCCAAGACTTCCTTGGCGAGGAAGAAAAGGTGGGAGCAGCCCTTAGAGCAAACCAGCCTCCTAGCAGAGCCACCGGGCCTGGCCAGGGCTGCAGGCCTCCAGGGAGCAGGCAGCTCTGATCCAAACGGCTGTAGGAGGGTGCTTTAGGCCAGGCAGGTGCACAGGAGAGGGCTAGGAGGCCTTCTCTCTCCAGACTGTGAGCCCCTGGAAGGCATGGACTGTACCTTCTTCCCTCTACCCGCCTCGGATGCGTGGGCAGAGCTCTGGTCATATTCCCCTAAGAGATGACGTTTTCACCACCAAATGGGAACTTCTCCCAGGCCGAAGCCACCTTTGTCCTTTCCCAACCCCCGCCCCAGACTCTCAGGCCTCTCCCACTGGCTCCCTAAAGCAGTTGATGGCGGTCTATGGCTCCTGCCAGGACTTCAGCCTAAAAGAACAGAGAGCCAGTACCTTCAGGAACCCAGTGCCCACAGCGCAGCGTCTCTGGTCAGTCGCCTACCCCTTGACAGGCCCCAGGTTGGAGGAATTTCCTTTCTAGCGTTCTCTCTGCTTGACAAGGGAAGGCCTGCATTCTCTGCTCCAGAGCTTTTGGCATCAACCGAAGTGGTGGGTTCAGGGTCATCAGCTTCCTAATTCTACATCACCCGGCCACCTAGTCTCCCCAGGGATGCAGGTGTCGGCTCCCACTCTGGATGCTGCCAGCCTGTTTCCCTCCCTGTAATGTGGAAATAACCTTTTATAACTGACTGGATTACAGCTGATAGTGCTAAAGACATGAAGACTATGGTATACACTTCTAGAAGTGCTTAACACTTAGAATCAGTATGCTTCCCTCTCCTCCTTCCTTCCCTCCTTTCTTTCTCTACTCCCTCCAGGAACCCTTCTCCCATATGTGAAACTGATCTGAGACCCCCTCTATTCCCCTCTCTGGATGTCTGAAAATGACCACCAAGAGAGACACAACCACTTTTCTGGTGAGAAGCCCCCAGATCCCCAAAGGCCAGCTGACTTTCCAGTAGGCAAGAGGAACAGAGAATTCATTCAGTGTGCAGGGTTGTAAACAAGCCACGAAGGACTGTGCCATTCCAGGCTGCACCTGTGAGCATCCTTCTGCTGAAGCCCTGTCAGCGTTTCCATGACAAACTCGTGTTTCCGGATGCCTCTCTCCCAGCTTCAGGAGGATGCCTTGCAATGAAACGCAACACTGAAAATGCCTTCATAATTTTCTCCCTAAAAAAGGTTGCATGCTCTAAAATTCCACCTGCCTGTTATATGTGTTTGCTTTTTATTCTGAGAGTTTTGTTGGTATTCTGTTTATACTGTATACCTGCAAGCATATGATATCCACGTGGGAGTTCTGTGCTGGAGAGCTGTGGTAGCAAATACACCACCACATAGTGTGATGAGACATCTCTCTTCCCTAAAACGTCTCCTACATCCATTTGCCCATCCCAAAGCCTGAAATACCACCATTAGGGATTTACCACTTTTGAACTTGAATGATTATCCATCCCTAAGAGTCTACTGTGACAATGTACCAACCCCTTATAGGGACTAAGCTACCATTTGATGAGGGGCTAGCCAAAGAACCATGAGACATCAGGAAGGATGACCAAAGGGTGCATGCATGCATGCTAAGTCGCTTCAGTTGTGTCCAACTCTGTGACCCCATGGACTATAGCCCGCCAGGCTCCTCTGTCCATGGGATTCTCCAGGCAAGAATAGTAGAGTGGATTGCCATGCCCTCGTCCAGGGGATCTTCCCCACCCAGGGATCCAACCCATGTTTTTTGTGGCTCCTGCAATGCAGGCAGATTCTTTACCGCTGAGCCACCGGGGAAGCCCCCACCAAAGGGTTTTTCTTTTAAGAGGATATGAGAGGCATCCAAGACATGTCACCTACTTTACACATTTGCAAGGCTTGCCTGTGGGAGGACACATGGTTGCATACACATGCATGCATGCACACACAGTGCTCTCAATAGAGAGCAATTTGTCCCCAAACCTAAACAGTGTTCAGATTCACCTGTTGTTGTGCAGTCGCTGTCATGTCCGACTCTTTGCTACCGCATGGACTGCAGCACACCAGCCTTCCCTGTCCTTCACTATCTCCTGGAATTTGCACAAACTCATGTCCGGATTCACCTGCGATGCATCCAAAAATGCAGATACCCAGGCCCTGCCCATTCATACTGAGTCAGAGCTTCTAGAGCTGGAGCAGAGCCCGAGACTACGTAGGAAGCGTCGGGTGCCGCTGCTGATCGGTCAGGTTTAGAAACCACTACGATAGAGCAGCATCCCCAACCTCCAGGACCCAGTGCCTGATGACCTGAGGTGGAGCCGATGTAATAACAGAAGTGAAGTGTGCAATAAATGTAGTGCGCTTGAATCATCCCCAAACCACTCCCCTCCCCCATTTGTGGAAAAATTGTCTTCCATGAAACCGGTGCCTGGTGCCAAAAAGGTGGGGACAGCTGCCAAAGGATAGAGCCCCAGGAGAGGAAACAGAACAGCTGAACTGGGGTTGCAGCACCACCCCAGGCGTTGCACTCTCTAAACCCTGAGGGAGACATGTGAGACCTGGCTCCCATGGTCTGGCTAGGTGACTGTTATGGAAATACCCACTGAAAGTCATCAGACATGGCCAGTGCTATCCCATTCCTACAAGGTGTGCAGCACGTGTGGGTATCCGTGTACCTGGCTTTCCTACAGAGAGGGCAGAACTGATCTTCATTGCTCTCCTTCACCTACGCTCATGGCTGTCTTTACATCCAGATGGACTTTCTCTCTTCAGGACTTGCCCCCTGCTCTCCTCTCTCAACCTCTTGGCATAGTCACTGATAATGTTGTTTGAAATTTCTCTCTAATAGGTTTATCTATCATCTACGATCCCTTCTAGAGAGGAAGAAGGAAGAGAAGTAGTCACTCCTGCTTTACAACAAGCGGAAACCCAGGCAGGGGGCATTAGAGGGCTTTATACCATTTAAACATAGAGCAGTGACACTTTCCTTTTGAAAACCTGGTGAAAATGTACACACACATTTCCCATACAGTTTCAGGGTTTCATGGGCTTTCTGGCACCTTTCCTAGGAGTCCAGGAAGCCCAGATAAAGAACATCTGCCCCACCTGGATCTGACCTCTGAGCTCCCAGACGGTCACATTCAAGCTTGACTAACATGTCACCCCCTTGCCCCAGGATGCAAGACGAACTTGCCTGACCTTCTCTTTCTCCCCAAGAAAGAGGGTTAAAACCCAGTGATGCACTGACACATCATCTGTGTCAAGACAGGATCTTCTCAGACCAGACTGGGCCTCCCCTTGCCTGAGCCTGCGGTACAAAGTCTGAGCTGCTATTAGGTATCGGAAGGGTGGATGACCTTTACTGCAATAACAGAAGATACACCTCAAACTGACTTAAACAATGAAAGGAATCTTCTGATCCCATGACAGTTAAAAAAAAAAAAAAAAGTTCCAGGTGAGCAGGCTTTATACAAGGTCTGATTCATCAGCTCTGTGCTGTGTCTTTCTTGTCTCTCCACCTTCCTGCGTGGTGCAACTTCATCCCAAGACTCTTAGCCTTCAAGGTTGCAACATGGTCTCCAGCAGCAACCAAAGCTGTTCATTCATTCTCAGAAGAGACAGTGAGCTGCTTTTTTTGATAGTTGATTGAAAGTAGAGGTTTCTTTCCAGAACCCCTCAGTCAGTAGCTCCCCACATCTCCGTAGTTCATGTTGGGAAACAGCTGATCCTGATCGGAGCCTCTTATTGGAGTGTCGCCTGGCTGGGAAATTCAGAACATGGTGTAGAAGGCTTGCCTCGGTGCTCAGACTCCCATGTCCCTAGGCTTAGCCTCCTCTGCAATTTAAACTGCTTCCAAGAAAGGAGTTAAGGACTCAAAAGAAATGATTTTATAAATGCTAAGGCTCTGGTCTTGTCCCACAAAGGTCCTGGACAAAAGCCTTCTCAGAAAGGAAAGAGGAGATGGATTCCACTTTCTTCTTTAAAAATTTATTGATGATTGATTTTTGGCTGTGCTGCCTCTTGGCTGCTGAGCGGGCCACTCTCTAGTTGCGGTGCTCAGGCTTCTCAGTGTGGTGGCCTTGCTCGTTGCAGAGCACAGGCTCTAGGTCGCGCAGGCTTCAGTAGCTGCAGCCTGCGGGCTCAGTATTCGTGGCTCCCCAGCTCCAGAGCATAGGCTCAATAGTTGTGACACACAGGCTTCATTGCTCGACAGCAAATGGGATCTTCCTGGATCAGGGATCGAAACTATGTCTCTTGTATTGGAAGACAGATTCTTTACCACGGAGCCACCAGAGAAGCCCCAGATTTTCACTTTCTAAAAAGGAAAAGCAACAGAATCTGCACTCAGTCAGTTGAGGGGGATTCAGGTCACACAGGTGTTCAGAGAGCTGGGATATACCTCCTTCCTCCTTAGAAGCCTTGGATGATCATCAACAACCTGTTTATCCTCTCTGACTTCTGTCCAAAGAGAGAAAAATGGTCATCCCTTCCCTTTCACAGTGACCCGTGTAAGGCACGACAGCTTGGAACGAAGCTGAATTCTCAGAAGTCTCCAGGCTTGTGTGCTGCCCCACAGAGGATCATGAGTGTGGTGTGTGCAGTGGTTTTCAGCCAGTTCTCAATTGCCAGAACCATCCAAAAGGTCTTTTGTAACACCAATAAAACTAAAGGTTCCATGTGGCTCTGGATCTGTTTGGGGCTCATATACAGAAACATTGCTCAGCAATTGAAAGTCTTTTATCTTTTATTTTGGGCTGATCTGGGTCTTCTTTGCTGTGCGAACTTAGTCGCCCTGAGGCATGTGGAATCTCCATTCCCAGACCAGGGATTGAAGCAGCATCTCCTGCATTCTAAGGCGGATTCTTCACCACTGGATCACCAGGGAAGTCCCTGAGAGTCATTAAAAAAAAAAAAAAAAAATCCAATTAGTTCTTTATATCTCTTGAAGAGATATAAATGCTTAGTAAAGTTTTTCTAAAGCCCCTTTTACTCCTCCCCAGTTCGCTCCCATCCATAGCTACTCAAGGGCCGTTTGCATGTCAAAAGCTCCCATGCCCTCTCCAGCACCCAAATATCTCCCCTCTTTCTGAGTTCTTTATTATGAAAGGTGTTAGTGTCTGGTCTTGTTCCTTGTCCTCCAGGTTCTCTTCCCACTCATTGTCCCAGTTCTACATCTCAGAAGATCTTTATCAAAGTTGAGGCAGAACTCGCCTTAAAATGCTCATTAAAATACTCTTTACAATACTCATACATTTCAATAAGTCTGTCCCTCCCTGTCTCATAAGCATTGTCGGGGAAACAGATTTACAGTCTCATATGTTAATACACATAGGTTATTCTACTACTATGTATTTCAGAGAAACAGAACCCATAGGATTTATATAGATAGATAAACAGATTAGATACAGATATGAGTTTTATTATGGGAATTGGCTTGCTTGGTTATGGAAGCCAAGAATTCACACAATCTGCCATCTGCAAGCTTAAAAACCAGGAAAACTAGCTGGTGGTATAATTCTGTTCAAGTCTCAAGGCCAGAGAATCTGAGGAGCTACTGGATGACTCCTGGAGTCCAAAGGCTCAAGAACCAGGAGTTACTATGTCCAAGGGCAGGAGAAGGTGGACGTCCCAGCTCAAAAAGAGACGGGGAATTCGCCCTTCCTCCACTTTTTCACTTTTCAGTTGAACTGGGTGATGCCCACCTACACTGGTGAAAGCAGATCTTCTTTACTCAGTCTATTGATTCTAAATGCTAATCTCTTCCGGAAACATCCTCACAGACACATCCAGAAATAATGTTTTACTGGCTATCTGGGCATCCTTTATCCCAATCAAACTGACACATAAAATTAACCATCACACATTCCATCTGTCTTTTGCTCTTTTTTTGGACAGGCATGCAGGCTCTTTAGTTGTAGCACATGGACTTAGTTGCCCCACAGCATGTGAGGTCCAGGAGGCTGACCTGTGGGGTCTGTATCAAGAGCATCCCTTGCCCTCTGGTTCCTTGTTGGGCTTGGCCAGTGGGAGCCATTGACAAGAGATGGGAAGGCAGAGGTTGGGATGTTTATTCTGCCAGCTCCCCCATTGCTGGATTGATGGTTGGCCCAGGCTCCAACCCTAGGCCCTCTCCCAACTACTCTCCTCCGGCGGGCTCTGGTCACTACTCCCCACTTTCCCCTGCAGCCTGGAGGTGCTAGTGAGTTCCTGTTGTTGCCGGTCCCTGAGTGTCTTACCACCTTTCCTGGCTTCCTTACCCTTGTTGCTTCTCTGCAGCCTATAAACAGCTCCTTCATCCAGCTCTCCTCATTGCCTGGAGTGACAGCACCTGGACGATTCAGGGCCCCTGTCTTATATAGCTTTATCACCTCATGGACTCTCATCGCTATGAACTGGAGAGGTGAAGGAGGATTACACTCTTATTTTATGGAGGTTCTGGCATGTAAAACTTTCAATAGTGATTCAGCCAGATGTCAAGGTCTAACTTGTACCTTTGGTCTGGAACACCTATTAATACCATTTTGGGCCAAGTTAAGGGTTTAGTCAGTGGCTAAAGAACAGTGTCTCTCTGAAAAGCTCAGTGACAATGAATACACCAGTTGTCACTACTGTGACCTAACTGAGGGACAACCCCAACCAGACAGGAAGCGCTAAAATTCAGGGTGGGACTCTGCTGCACTGTGTAGCCAGTTTACCTTACTCTGACCACAAGACCAAAAAAGATAGAGAAATACCCAGTACATGCCACCGGAAGACTGAGCCAGCAATCAGCATGATCTGAGCTATTCTGAAAAAGCTTCTCACTCCAAAAAAATCTACCCACATCCCCCATTTCCATCCCAGGCCTGATTAGAATAAAATCATATCTGCTCATATCTGAAATTTCATCATTGAAGACTTACAACTTTGCCTTTAGGCCAAATGGAAATATTGCCCTGAAAGGAGTCATTTAGTTATATTTGATGAATATTTCCAAATTCTGTGCAAGGCACTGCTGAACGCTATTGAATGTTTTAATCCTACCAGTCACCCTTGAGTAGGAATAAGCCAAATACCAGGAGAAGAAGGTGAAACTGCAGAGAGGTGGAGAGAAATATGCTAAAAAGAGAGGAAGTTGCCTTTATTCATACTGGGCTCTGGGGAGAGGCTCTGGATTAGAAACATAAATAAGGGGTCTGCAGCATATCAGTCAGTTCAGTTCAGTCGCTCAGTCGTGTCCAACTCTTTACGACCCCATGAATTGCAGCACGCCAGGCTTCCCTGTCCATCACCAACTCCCGGAGCACACGGATGGTGTTAAAGCCGTGGGGCTAGATAAGCACCCAGGAGGAAGGACTAAGAGGAGAAGAGAAAGGCAAGGCATTAAAGAGAGGAGGGGAGTAGGACACTGGGCCCTGGAGCACTCCAGTCTTAGAGCTTGTGAAAAGGGGGAAAGGGAATCCAGGAAGGAAAATGGAAAAGGAACAGCTGGTGAAGTAGGAGGAAGATTGGAAAACTCTGGTGTTTGGAAGCAACTGAGAAACTGTTTCATGAAGTGAATGATCAAATGACTTGAATTGTTGCTGATGAGTTAAATGAGAACAGAGAATTGACCACTGAATCCCAGAAGTCCCTGGAGACCTTGAAAAATGTGGTTTTACTGTCATGGTAGGGACACGAGTCTCACTGAGGGGTATGTGACAGAGAACAGGAGGTAAGGAATTAGAAACAGTCCAGATAATTTTTTTTTTAATTTTGCTATGAACGGTTAGCAGACAAATGGTGAAGTAACTGGAGAGGAAAGTAGAAGCAAAGATTCTTTTTTATTTTATTTTATTTTATTTTTAAACTTTACATAATTGTATTAGTTTTGCCAAATATCAAAATGAATCCACCACAGGTATACATGTGTTCCCCATCCTGAACCCTCCTCCCTCCTCCCTCCCCATACCATCCCTCTGGGTCGTCCTAGTGCACTAGCCCCAAGCATCCAGTATTGTGCATCGAACCTGGACTGGCAACTTGTTTCTTACATGATATTTTACATGTTTCAATGTCATTCTCCCAAATCTTCCCACCCTCTCCCTCTCCCACAGAGTCCATAAGACTGTTCTATACATCAGTGTCTCTTTTGCTGTCTCGTACACCGGGTTATTGTTACCATCTTTCTAAATTCCATATATATGCGTTAGTATACTGGGCCAAAGAACTAAATAGACATTTCTCCAAAGAAGACATACAGATGGCTAACAAACACATGAAAAGATGCTCAACATCACTCATTATCAGAGAAATGCAAATCAAAACCACTATGAGGTACCATTTCACACCAGTCAGAATGGCTGTGATCCAAAAGTCTACAAATAATAAATGCTGGAGAGGGTGTGGAGAAAAGGGAACCCTCTTACACTGTTGGTGGGAATGCAAACTAGTACAGCCACTATGGAGAACAGTGTGGAGATTCCTTTAAAAACTGGAAATAGAACTGCCTTATGATCCAGCAATCCCACTGCTGGGCATACACACTGAGGAAACCAGAAGGGAAAGAGACATGTGTACCCCAATGTTCATCGCAGCACTGTTTATAATAGCCAGGACATGGAAGCAACCTAGATGTCCATCAGCAGATGAATGGATAAGAAAGCTGTGGTACATATACAAAATGGAGTATTACTCAGCCATTAAAAAGAATACATTTGAATCAGTTCTAATGAGGTGGATGAAACTGGAGCCTATTATACAGAGTGAAGTAAGCCAAAGATTCTTTTTTTAAAAAATAAAAGTTATATACCATAATGGAAATGGTCCACTAAAAAGACAAAATTTGACAACACATATGAGAGAGCAGATAATTGCTGGAGTGATGCCTTCTAATAAGCAGGAAGGAAAGGATCCAGTGCACAAGAGGAAGGCCTGACCTCAGATAGAAGCACTGGATGGTCCATTCATCATAAGAGGATGGGGGCGGAGTTAAAGGGCCTGAATACTGGAGGTTGGTATTTTTGATGGGATGATAAGGACTTATTTTTTTCTGACTTCTTCTATTTTCTTGGCAGGGGAAAAAATGATATCATTGGTTGAAAGTGAGAAGCAAGGAGAGTTGCGTGAAGGCCTGGGAAGGGAGGAGTATAATAGTTATCACAAGGAGTAGGAGAGTGACTTGCCTAAGGAGAGACTGTAGGATTGCTGGGCCACAACATGGTCCTCTTGAGGTTTAAGTCCATGGTTTTTAAGGGAGACCTTTCAGCACAGTCACATCTATTTTTCCAGCCACAATCAGCAGCTGGAGTGCAGGTGTGGGATAGGTGGAAGTTAGATTTAACCAGTGTTGGGGCTTCACTGGGCCCACAAGTTGGAAGGGAAGAAGGTCAAGGTGGTCGTTGTTCAGTTGCTCAGTCGTGTCCGACTCTTTACGACCTCATGGACTGCAGCACACCAGGCTTCCCCGTCCTTCACCATCTCCCTGAGCTTGCTCAAAGTCATGTCCACTGAGTCAGTGATGTCATCCAACCATCTCGTCCTCTGTCGTCCCCTTCTCCTTCTGCCTTCAATTTTTCCCAGTATCAGGGTCTTTCTAATGAATCTAATCAGGTGGCCAAGCTTCAGCTTCAGTCCTTTCAATGCATATTCAGGATAGATTTCCTTTAGGATTGACTGGTTTATTTATCTATTGCTGTTGAAAAAAAATTCCCAACACTTAGTAGCTTAAAACAATAGACATTATCTCTTATTTTTAAGAGATAGAACTTGAAATTTGGAGGGAGCTTATCTGGACAATTCTGGGATCTCTCATGAGGTTGCAGTCAAGATATTATCAGGGGACTTCCCTGGTGGTCCAGTGGCTAAGACTCTGTGCTCCCAATGCAGGGGCCTGGGTTCCATCCGTGGTCAGGGAACCAGATCTTGCATGCTGCACCTAAGACTCAGTGCAGCCAAATTAATAAATTAATTAACTTTAAAAAAATATATTTTGTCTGGACTTTGATCATCTGAAAGCTTGACTGGAACTGGAGAATCTGCTTCAACTATGGTCCACATGCATGAGACTGGCAAACCAGATGTGATTGTTGGCAAAAAAGACCCAGTTTCTCTTTGTGTGAGCCTCTACACAGGCTGTTCAAGTATCCTCAAAACATGACATATGGCTTCTCACAGAGCTAGCAATCCAGGGAGAGGAGAACTAAGCAGAAACTATATTTTTATGACCTAGACTCAAGTCACAATGCAATCCTTGGCCACATTCTATTTGTTAAAAGCAAGTCACCAAGTCAAGCCTATGTTCAAGGGGAAGGGAATTAGACTCCACCTTTTGAAGAGAGGAGTGTCATTATGAATGGAATGTTTTTGTCCCTGCCCCAAAATTTACATGTTTTAGCTCTGACCCTTAGCATGGCTATATTTGGAGATGGTGCCTCTAAAGTTATTAAGGTTGTATGAGGTCATGAAGATGGGACTGTGATCTGATACAATTAGTGTCTTTATAAGAGACACAGCTGCCTGATACTCTGTAATAACCTAAATAGAAAAAGAATTTGAAAAAGAGTAGATATATGTATGTGTATAACTGAACCACTCTGCTGTACATCTGAAACTAACACAACATTGCTAACCGACTGTGTTGTTGTTTAGTAGCTAATTCGAGTCCAACTCTTTTGTGACCCCACGGCCTATAGCCCACCAGGCAGCTCTTGTCCATGGGATTTCCCAGGCAAGAATACTGGAGTGGGTTGCATTTCCTTCTCCAGTAACCAACTACATTCCAATATAAAATAAATTTTTTAAAAAAGAAATATATTTAGAACTAAATTAACAGTGGGAAAAAGGGCTTAACATTTTCCTAGTGATAAAAAAAAAAAAAAACAGAAGAGACAAAGAGCTTGCTGCTTCTGAAAGCGAAGAGACCCTTAAACTGAATTGGCCAGAACTTTGATCTTAGACTTCTAGCTTCCAGAACAGTGAATAAATTAATTTCCATTTAAGTCACCCACTGTCTGATATTTTGTTATGGCAGACCAAGAAGACTAATGCAAGTGTCAAAGAACTTGCAGACACATTTTAATGCCATTACAAAGGGCAAGGACATATGCAAATGTTTTTTGTGATAGACCAGGAACTCTAAGCCAAGAACTGAGAGAACTGATGGTCTAGAGGGATGAATTAATGGACTAGAGAATCACTGAATGGAAGAGAGGTCACTGAGGGGGTGAAAAAATCTAGGAGTGGGAAGCAAATGGAACAGATACGAGGTAGCAGCCAGGGAGAGCTGCTTGAAATGAAGATTTCTGGACTTGGGGCAGTTGGTCCTGGTGACAAGATCTCGGCTAGGGTGACAGAAGCAGGTGACTCAGGCGGGAGGAGGTTAATCAGCGGAAACGCAGAGCATTGGAGAGATCATCTCATAGACAATGAAGGGAGCAGGAGTGATGCCGAGTGTAGGGATGCCGGTGACTCAGAGAACTAAGGACAACACTCTGCTTACATTTACTGAGTAAAGAACATGAACGAACAGCTGGATGAAGAGGTGCACAGGGCAGATCTGGAAGAGTCTTGATGCAGGAGCATCTGTCCATGGAGTTGGGAGGCACCACCCTTCCTACATATGGATATATTATTCGCCAGACCATAAGCTCTTCAAATCTTGCTGTTCAAGAGGGTTTTTTTTCCTAAGTCCATTTTTTAATATTATTATGACAAAAAAAATCTAATAATGTCATATGAAGAAAACCCTGGGTCCCATCACTCTGGTCTCCTAAACTTTTAGAATAACCATTATCAACAGTTTAGAATGTATTCTTCTATATTTTTTCTACACATGTACCTGTGTGTGCATGTATACAGTATCAAACATTGTATGCGTACATGCATGATAATTTTTCAGATGCTATTATGCTTACCATCTGTATTTTCTAAAATAATTTAACTGGAGAATAATTACAATATTGTGATGATTTTTGCCATACATCAACATGAATTGGCCATAGGTATACATGTGTCCCCCTATCCTGAACCCCCCTCTCACCTCCCTCCCCACACTATCCCTCTGGGTTGTCCCAGAGCACCGGCTTTGGGTGCCCTGCTTCATGCATCAAACTTGCACTGGGCATCTATTTTACATACGGTAATGTACATGTTTCAATGCTATTCCCTCAAATTATCCCACCCTCTCCTTCTCCCATTGAGTCTTAAAGTCTGTTCTTTACATATGTGTCTCCTTTGCTGCCCTGCATATAGGATCATTGGTACCATCTTCCTAAATTCCATATATATATGCATTAATATACAGTATTTGTCTTTCTCTTTCTGACTGACTTCACTCTGTATAATAGGCTCCAGTTTCATCCACCTCATTAGAACTGACTCAAATGTGTTCCTTTATATAGCTGAGAAATATTCCATTGTGTATATGTACCACAATTTCCTTATCCATTCATCGGCTGATGGACATCCAGGTTGCTTCCATGTCCTGGCTATTGTAAATAGTGCTGCAATGAACATTGGGGTACATGTGTCTCTTTCAATTCTGGTTTCCTCGGGGTGTATGCTCTTCAGTGGAATTGCTGGGTCGTATGGCAGTTGATGAAAGTGACAGAGGACAGTGAAAAAGTTGGCTTAAAGCTCAACTTCAGAAAACTAAGATCATGGTATCTGGTCCCATTACTTCATGGGAAATACATGGGGAAACAGTGGCAACCATGGTAGACTTTATTTTGGGGGCTCCAAAATCACTGTAGATGGTGATTGCACCCATGAAACTAGAAGACGCTTACTCCTTGGAAGGAAAGTTATGACCAACCTAGATAGCATATTCAAAAGCAGAGACATTACTTTGCTAACGAACGTCCATGTAGTCAAGGCTATGGTTTTTCCAGTGGTCATGTATGGATGTGAGAGTTGGACTGTGAAGAAAGCTGAGCGCTGAAGAATTGATGTTTTTGAACTGTGGTGATGGAGAAGACTCTTGAGAGTCCCTTGGACTGCAAGGAGATCCAACCAGTCCATCCTAAAGGAGATCAGTCCTGAATGTTCTTTGGAAGGACTGATGCTAAGCTGATACTCCAATACTTTGGCCACCTCATGCAAGAGTTGACTCACTGGAAAAGACTTTGATGCTGGGAGGGATTGGGGGAGGAAGAGATGGCTGGATGGCATCACCGACTTGATGGACATGAGTTTGAGAGAACTCCGGGAGTTGGTGATGGACAGGGAGGCCTGGGGTGCTGCAATTCATGGGGTCACAAAGAGTCGGACACAACTGAGCAACTGAACTGAACTGATGGCAGTTCTATTCCCAGTCTTTAAAGGAATCTCCACACTGTTCTCCATAGTGGCTATACAAGTTTGCATTCCCAACAGTGTAAAAGCATTCCCTTTTCACTACCCTCTCTCTAGCATTTGTTTGTAGACTTTTTGATGATGGCCATTCTGACTGGTGTGAGATTGTACCTCATTGTGGTTTTGATTTGCATTTCTCTAATAATGAGTGATGTTGAGCATCTTTTCATGTGTTTATTAGCCATCTGAATGTCTTCTTGGGCACCTGATTTGAAGAACTGACTCATTGAAAAGACCCTGATGCTGGGACAGATTGAAGACAGGAGAAGAAGGGGACAACAGAGGATGAGATGGTTGGATGACATTACCAACTCGATGGACATGAGTTTGAGCAAGATCCAAGAGTTGGTGATGGACAGGGAAGCCTGGTGTGCTGCAGTCCATGGGGTCACAAAGAGTCGGACACGACTGAGCAACTGAACTGAACTGATTTGATGTCTTCTTTGGAGAAATGTCTGTTTAGGTCTTTTGCCCACTTTTTGATTGGGTTGTTTGTTTTTCTGGTATTGAGCTGTATGAACTGGTTGTGTATTTTGGGGATTAATTCTTTGTCAGCTGTTTCATTTGCTCCCATTCTGAGGGCTGTGTTTTTACTTTGCTTATAGTTTCCTGTTAAAGAGCTTTTATCTTGAACAATCTTGGGCCCTCCTCTTTCTCCAGAATTTGGAGGATGGGACTGAAAGCTTCCATCCTCTTATCTTGCCTCTTAGGTCTTTCTCTCAGCCAAGCTCCATCCTGAAGCTGTCTAGGGCCTTCACCCTGAATCATCTCATTAGCATAAACTCAGATGTGGTCAAAAAGAGCTCATTAGGGATGACAAAAGACACTATCATCATTCAGGAAATTCCATGAGTTTTAGGAGTTCTGTGCCAGAACCAAGGACAAAGATCAAATAAATTTTATTATACCACGGCCTGTCTCATAATAAGCGCTATATAAGTATTAATAATCCCTTGTTACAGATAAAGTCACTGAGGCACGGAGAAGTTCCGTAACTTGGCTTATGGGCACACAGCTACTAAGGGCCTGAGTGAGGGACTCAGAGTCGTGTTAAATGAGAGAAAGAGCCAATCTATTCAAGGAGCAGAAGATCTTAGGTGAACTCTCCCTGAGGCTCCATTGGTCAGCTCTGCCTGAACCCCCCACATCTAACAGTATCTGCTACCATTGTTTTCTTCTCCTTCTTCTTGAGATAGTCTGAGCTGGTGCTCTGGCATAGCTTATGTGACCAGTGAAAGCCAAGAGTGGCTGGAAACCATATTTAAAATGCCAATGGCAAAATTTCTCTTTGGAAAGAACTGTTTGAATCTAAAATAAAGGCTTTTAGGCAAAATCTGAAAGCGGAGGGCAGAACAAAAGGAGAGTTGAATTGCTTTGCTTAAAAATCAAAAGGAATTTATTTTTTTCATTTGGCCTCCCCAGGAGAAATTTTAGGTTGTCTTTAACCTGATTTTATTATGAAGCTGTCAAGAACAAATATACTCAAACTTTGATCATACTTCTTTCTAATTATTTCCTTAAGACCAGATTCTAAGAAATGTAATTATAAGGTCTAAGGGCATGGATATCTTAAAAATATTTTTTAACCAACTGCTCTCCAAAAAGATCAACATAGTTTATATGTTGACCAACAGTGTATGAGTTCTGGCTTCCTAGTCTGTGTGTGTGTGTGTGTGTGTGTGTGTTTTGGCTGGGTCATGCCGCACAGTTTGTAGGATCTTAGTTCCCCTATCAGGGATTGAATCCACACCCTAGGCAATGAAAGCACAGAGTCCTCCTCCAGGGAATCTTCCCCACCCAGGGATGGAACCCAGGTCTCCAGCATTGCAGGGAGATTCTTTAATGTCTGAGCCACCAGGGAAGCCCCCTAACCACTGGACCACCTGAGAATCCCCTGTATATATTTAAATCTTTGACAAATAGGTGAAAATTGCTTTAGCTTGTATTTTATATTATCAGTAAATTTAGATGTTTTCAATGTGTTTATTGGCCATATCTAGTTCTTCTTTTAAGAACTGCCTTCCCACAGCCCTCTGGAAAGATGTTTCCCATCTTTCTGGTGAACAAACCGTGACCAAGTCTTTTTTTCCTTCCCACTCTGCCCACATGGGTTTACTCCTCACAGCCCCTTATAGGGTGATTGACTTCTCTGATCTTAAAACTGAAAATCCCCATGTTATAGAAATCCCTCATTCCTAGGCAACCTGAGACAGCTGGTCACCCTACCTCTAGGTCTTAGACCTTTCCATGGAAAACGAAGATCAGATGCCCTTTCATGCCCCTCCCAGATCCTCACTCATTCACCCCACAAGTATGGACCATATTCTGCTGCTCTGGACAGGCATTCTACTTCGGGAGGCACCAGAGATTCCTCCGTGATCAGGACCCAAGTATCCCTCATGTTTATGATGATAGTTCTTGGAGGGATACCATCTTGAAAGATTTTCAACTAAGACCTTCATGTGATGGGTTGACAGCAGATTGTTGTTCAGTCGCTAAGTCGTGTCCAACTCTGTGATCCCATGGACTGCAGCACGCTTGGTTTCCCTGTCTTTCACTATCTCCTGGAACTTGCTCAAACTCACGTCCACTGAGTCGGTGATGCTATCCAACCATCTCATCCTCTGTTGCCCCCTTCTCCTGCTTCCTCTTTCCCAGCCTCAGGGGCTTTTCAATAATTTGGTTCTTTGCATCAGGTAGCCAAAGTATTGGAGCTTCAGCTTCAGCATCAGTCCTTCCAATGAATATTCAGAGTCGATGTCCTTTAGGATTGACTGCTTTGATATCCTGGCGGTCCAAAGGACTCTCAAGAGTCTTCTCCATCACTTCAAAAGGATCGATTTTTCGGCACTCAGTGCTCTTTATAGTCCAACTCTCACATCCAAACATGACTACCAGAAAAACCACAGCTTTGACTAGATGGCCCTTTGTCAACAAAATGATGTCTCTGTTTTTTAATATGCTGTCTATATTTGTCATAGCTTTCCTTCCAAGGAGCAAGTGCCTTTTAATTTCATGGCTGCAGTCACAATCTGCAGTGATTTTGGAGCCCTAGAAAATAAAGTCTCTCATTTTTTCCATTGTTACCCCATCTATTTGCCATGAAGTGATGGGACCAGATGCCATGATCTTAGTTTTTTGAATGTTGAGTTTTAAGTCAACTTTTTCACTCTCTTCTTTCACTTTCATCAAGAGGCTCTTTCGTTCCTTTTCACTTTCTGCCAAAAGGGTGGTGTCATTTGCATTTCTGAGGTTATTGATATTTCTCCTGGCAATCTTGATTCCAGCTTGTGCTTCATCCAGTCCAGCATTTCACATGATGTACTCTGCATACAAGTTAAATAAGCAAGGTGACAATATACAGCCTTGATGTATTCCTCTCCCAATTTGGAACTATGCTGTTGTTCCATGTCCAGTTCTGACTGTTGCTTCTTGACCTGCATACAGGTTTCTCAGGAGGCACGTAAAGTGGTCTGGTATTCCCACCTCTTTAAGAATTTTCCAGTTTGTTGTGATCCACACGGTCAAAGGCTTTAGCATAGCCAATGAACCATAAGTAGATGGTTTGTCTGGAATCCCCTTGCTTTCTCTAGTAAGTCCTAATATGGAATCAGAGAATACCAAAAGGAAATTAGATATCAGGGAGAGTAAGTAACAGGCAAATCTGACCTTGGAGTACAAAACAAAGTAGGTCAAAGGCTAACAGACTTTTGCCAAGAGAACGCACTGGTCATAGCAAACACCCTCTTCCAACAACACAAGAGAAGACTCTACACATGGACATCACCAGATGGTCAAAACCAAAATCAGATTGATTATATTCCTTGCAGCCAAAGATGGAGAAGCTCTATACAGTCAGCAAAAATAAGACGGGAAGCTGACTGTGGCTCAGATCATGAACTCTTTATTGCCAAATTCAGACTTAAATTAAAGAAAGTAGGGAAAACCACTAAACCATTTAGGTATGACCTAAATCATAGATTTAGGGATTAGATAGGGATTAGATCTGATAGACAGAGTGCCTGGGATTAGATCTGATAGAGTGCCTGAAAAACTATGGATGGAGGTTTGTGACATTATACAAGAGGCAGTAATCAAGACCATCCCCAAGAAAAAGAAATGCCAAAAGGCAAAATGGTTGTCTGAGGAGGCCTTACAAATAGCTGAGAAAAGAAGAGATGTGAAAGGCAAAGGAGAAAAGGAAAGATACACCCATCTGAATGCAGAGTTCCAAAGAATAGCAGGGAGAGATAAGAAAGCCTTCCTCGGTGATCAGTGCAAAGAAATAGAGGAAAATAATAGAATGGGAAAGACTAGAGATTTCTTCAAGAAAATTAGAGATACCATGGGATTATTTCACACAAAGATGGCCACAATTAAGGACAGAAATGGTATGGACCTAACAGAAGCAGAAAATATTAAGAAGAGGTGGCAAGAATACATGGAAGAACTATACAAAAAAGATCTTCATGACCCAGATAACCACAATGGTGTGGTCACTCACCTAGAGCCAGATATCCTAGAATGCAAAGTCAAATGGGCCTTAGGAAGCATCACTATGAACAAAGTAGTGGAGGTGATGGAATTCCAGTTGAGCTATCTCAAATCCTAAAAGATGATGCTGTAAAAGTGCTACACTCAATATGCCAGCAAATTTGGAAAACTCAGCAGTGGCCGTAGGACTGGAAAAGGTCAGTTTTCATTCCAATCCCTAAGAAAGGCAATGCCAAAGAATGCTCAAACTACCGCACAATTGCATTCATCTCACATGCTAGCAAAGTAATGTTCAAAACTTTCCAAACCAGGCTTCAACAGTACGTGATCCGTGAACTTCCAGATGTTCAAGCTGGATTTAGAGAAGGCAGAGGAACCAGAGATCAAATTGCCAACATCTGCTGCATCATAGAAAAAGCAAGAGAGTTCCAGAAAAACATCTATTTCTGCTTTATTGACTACACCAAAGCCTTTGACTGTGTGGATCATAACAAACTGTGAAAAATTCTTAAAGAGATGGGAATACCAGACCACCTGACCTACCTCCTGAGAAATCTGTATGCAAGTCAAGAAACAACAGTTAGAACTGGACATGGAACAACATACTGGTTCCAAATTGGGAAAGGAGTATGTTAAGGCTTGTGTCACCTTGCTTATTTAACTTGTATGCAGAGTACATCATGCAAAATGCCAGGCTGGGTGAAGCACAAGCTGGAATCAAGATTGCTGGGAGAAATATCAATAACCTCAGATAGGCAGATGACACCACCCTTACGGCAGAAAGTGAAGAAAAACTAAAAAGCCTCTTGATGAAAGTGAAAGAGGAGAGTGAAAAAGTTGGCTTAAAATTCAACATTCAGAAAACTAAGATCATTGCATCTGGTCCCATTACTTCATGGCAAATAGATGGGGAAACAGTGACAGACTTTATTTTCTTGGGCTCCAAAATCACTGCAGATTGTGACTGCAGCCACAAAGTTAAAAGATGCTTCCTCCTTGTAAGAAAAGCTGTGACCAATCTAGACAGTATATTAAAAAGCAGGGACATTACTTTGCCAACAAAGGTCATCTAGTCTAAGCTATGGTTTTTCCAGTAGTCATGTATGGATGTGAGCGTTGCATTAGAAAGCTGAGCACCGAAGAATTGATGCTTTTGAACCATGGTGTTGGAGATGACTCTTGAGAGTCCCTTGGATAGCAAGGAGATCCAACCAGTTCATCCTAAAGGAAATCAGTCCTGAATATTCATTGGAAGGACTGATGCTGAAGCTGAAACTCCAATATTTTGGCCACCTAATGCAAAGAACCGACTCATTGGAAAAGACCCTGATGCTGGGAAAGATTGAAGGCAGGAGGAGAAGGGGATGACAGAGGATGAGATAGTTGGATGGCATCACAGACATGATGGACATGAGTTTGAGTAAGCTCCAGGAGTCGATGATAGACAGGGAGGCCTGGAGTGCTTCAGTCAGTGGGGTAAACAAAGATTTGGACAGGACTGAGCTACTGAAGTGAACTGAACTAAATAGAGATGAAGAGGCAAAAGATAAGCCTGCAGGACTTTGAAGTTTGGCTAGGAACAGTAAACAATGTACATTTCCTAGGGGGCAGATTCTCTACAATCTGAGGCTATTCCTTTGTACCCTTCCCAAAGTCCTTAAAATAGGCATTTGAGGGAATTCCTTGGCATTCCAGGCTTTAAGACTCCTTACTGACGAGGGCCTGGCTTCAATCCCAGGCTTCAGTCCTAGAGAACTAGGATCCCACAGGCCCTTGGGTGCAGCCAGAAAAAAGAAAAACACATTTGAGAAACTCTCCTGGGTTCCCAGGGCTATAGTGACTAATATGGGTCTCTCTTGCTGATCCAGGTTTACACGTCCCAAGATATGGAAAGAGTCCCTCTCCATGGGACATCCTGTAGAAATGAGCATCACTAGAGATCATGTATATAAAACGAGCACTTTTCTGCCCCATGTTATTGAAGGGCAGAAATATATTCTCACTGTCCCCAAGAAAGGACCTGAGAGAGAAGCCACCAAGGACACAGAGCTGTCCAAAACCTCTCTCTCCTCTGCCAGGCTCAAATAGGCCTATCTTTTAAGGCAGGAACAAAGATACCCCCTGCAGCACTGAATACAACCCGCACTCCTCAGAAGCTGAGAAAGCTTGGCTCAGACCTGGCTCTGAGAGGAGGCAGCAGAAAGGGGGAGGGAGCCAGAGCCAAGAGCTCCTGCCTCCCCCTTCAGGCGGCGGGGAAGTTCTAATGAAAAGCCTGCCAGGCCTCTAACGAGAACTAAACAGCCAGCAGGCTGTGATTGCTCATTGTTTGGTTATAATTAGCCGTGTGTTCCGCGATGGCAAAGCTGCAGCCTGCCGCAAGCAGGAGCAGAGCTGGGGGAGGGCTGCCACCCTCGCAGCCACCAGCCTCTGGCTCTGGGCTCCAAGACCTGCTTCCTGGCCCTGCCTGCCCTGCACCCTGGGGCAAGGCCCCCGGCTGGCCTACGTAATCACTGGTACTGGGCCCACACCAAGTCCTGTCCCTAAGCCAGAGAGGAACTGCCTACTGTGGCAGCAGGAGAGAGTGAGCTGAAAAAGCAGGTACGGCTGAGCAGTAGACAAAGTTGTAATTCCAAGCTGTGTGACCTCAGACAAGTTATTTAACCTCGGGGCCTCACTTTCCCCACCTATAAAAAGGGACAGTAACAGTACCCGTCTTCCTTGTGGGGTGTGGTGAGAGTTGAAAGGGATCCCTCATCTAAGGCGTTTGGCAGAGTGCCTGGTGTGCTGTTGGAGCTCAGTGCCCTGTGCCTGCAGTTGTGGAGGGGATGGGAAGTGGGCCTCTTCCACTCAGGCCCTTTCCTCTCTCCTATCTCCACTCCTTGTCCTCACACCCTTGGTTGGGCTCCACACCCCTCCCCAACTCCCCCAGCCCCCACTCCAGCCTCTGGCTACTCTTTTTTTCTTCCCTATGGAACCAACTTTTGGGTGAGGGTCTGCCTTAGCAGTTTCAGTCTCAGTGTGAACTCTGTGACCTCTCCTAGGAGGTCTTGAAGTTTTTTCAGTGACCATCAGAAAAAAAGGGCTTCCCAGGTAGATGATGATTTAATTGTTAAGTTCTGTCTGACCTTTGCAATGTCGTGAACCAGAGCCCACCAGGCTCCTCTGTCCATGGGATTTCCCAGGCAAGAATACTGGAGTGGGCTGCCGTGCCCTCCTCCAGGGGATCCTCCCGACCCAGGGATCAAACCCGAGTCTCCTGATCAAACTGATGTCTCCTGCATTGGCAGGCAGTCTTCTGCATTGCAAGCAGATTCGTTACCACTGAGCCACGAGGGAAGTGTTAAAGAACCCGCCCGCCAGTGCAGGAGACATAAGAGATGCAGGTTTGATCCCTGGGTCGGGAAGATCCCCTGGAGGAGGGCATGGCAGCCCACTCCAGTATTCTTGCCTGGAGAATCCTATGGACAGAGGAGCCTGGTGGGCTACAGTCCACAGGGTCTCACAGAGCTGGACATAACTGAAGTAACTTAGCACTCACACGATGGAAAAAAAAAAACAAAAACATTTTACATAGTGACCCAAGACACACATATATATAGGTAAATAAAACAGAAGAATCAAAAGATTCAGGAAACAGTATTTATCCAAATCAAGTGTGATATATTCTGACACATTCTGTTCTCTTCCTTTTTCTTTTCTGTTCTGTGTCTCTGTCTAAATCTGTATCTCTCTGTCTACCTGTAGTTTTGAAGTTTTGCTAAAACTTAGTACCTTTTAAGGGAGAAGGCAATGGCAACCCACTCCAGTGTTCTTGCCTGGAGAATCCCAAGGATGGGGGAGCCTGGTGGGCTGCCGTCTATGGGGTTGCACAGAGTCGGACACGACTGAAGTGACTTAGCAGCAGCAACAGCAGTACCTTCTAAATGGATTTCAGGACCTAACGGTGTGTTGAGACCAGTAGTGTGAAAAACAATGCCCCAGGTGGAAGAGGCCAGTTAACTCTCACCTTTGATTATAGAGTCAAACTCTATTCCCTCTTAAATGGATTTTTATCAGGGAATTAGTGGAAAAGAGAATTCTGAAAGCTGAAGCCATACAGCCACATCTGAGACTTAAAGATAAAAGCAAGTTTGAATCTCTGTTCATCAGGAGAGTGGGTTTTTTTGCATAAGTTTTGGGGGCTTCAGAATCAAGCTTCCAAATACAGGACATCTCCCATCCTTTGTTCCTACACCAACCCACAAGCTAACTTTTCCTTAGCTGGGATTCCAGCAAATCTTTCAAATGCCACTCTGCCTAGGTGCTGGGGAAGGACAAGATTTATATAGATTCAGCTGGACAGGAAATGCTCTGAGTTAAGATTGTACTTACAGTTTTTTTTTCCGTAACAGATTCAGGGCATGTGGCCTTGCAAGTACTTATGAAGACAATCGGATAAAATATTTAAAACTAGAACTGTCCTGGCAAGCCCCCAACTTAGAATCACAAGGTTACCATAAGAAGTGAAGAATCTGATGCCAAAAGAGTCAGAAGGAGGGCGAAGTCCTTTATCCCATACACCTAGGTCCAGGTGTATTGATTGGAGGAAACGAGCCTTGGGCTTCCAGAACCTTCTGGAATACCAGAAACGTCCCCTAATACCCTTGAGGGTGCTTAGTAATTAAATACACTAGTAGATTTGTAGGAGGACTGGCTCCTGATTGGGAAGAGAAGAAATAGAGTAAGGGGAAGAAGGCTTCCAAAGTGTGTCTTGATTTGGCTTACAGCCTCATGGGCTCTCAGTTTCTTGCTCACCCGGCTCTGCTCCAATCTCCCCCTACTCCCTGCCAAGCCCTCACAGCTCCCTCAGCCGACTCTGCCCTTCACAACTTGACTTTGGCCGAAGGTGGCTGTTTTTATTGAAGAAGGAAGAAGTCCTGGGCCGGGCTGAATGTTCTCACTTGATTCTTCTTGGATCAGTCCCATGGAGAAGAGTGACTGAATAATTTCCTCGTCATTTAGGCGCTCAGATGCTGGGATTCCTTCTTTCTATACTACAACCTGGGTTTCTGAAGCTTGAGTAGGACAACAGTCCCTTGGAAGGATCTAAGGATCCCACTCTTCATGACTGTCTACTTCCAGCCCTAGCTGTACATGCTGCCTGCATCTACACTTCTCAGCAGGACACAGAGTCGGTCGGAATGGTCATCTCCAGTCCTGGGCCTCTGTGAGTCCCTCAGGAAGGAGGTTGATTCCAATATATACAGAAGGATTTGCTTTGGGACACAAGGGAGAAAACCAGGTGAGATGAAGAAAGGCCTCATCTGAGACCTTCCTCTCACAGACCACAAGGAGAGAAGGTGAAGGGTGCAGGGGGTCATCTTTCAAGATGTTTTTTCGATTGCTATTAAACAAATTGGTTCAGCCCAGCACATGAGATCAATGTTCACAGACTCCCAACCTCAAAGCCAGAAAGTAAAACTCAAGTCCTTTAAACCGTTTACCCAGTCGCCTCCTGCCAAGCTCCGACCTCACTCTTCCTTAGCCCTGCACCTTCGGAAAACAGTGCCTTTGATGAAAAGCCCTGGCTGCTGTTACTTTCTGCCATCTACCTCCTTTGCCTACTGGTTTCCTATGTCTATGTCTCTGGGAGTCTAATTGTGATTAAATTACAGGGTAACGCTAATAGGGGGGTGAGAACCCAGCTAATGGCTCACTGTTCCACTAGGCAACAATTGCAGTAATCACAAAGTGAAAGGCTCCCGCATGTTAGCTGGAGGTTGCTGGGGTTTCCTGGCCTACGCTTCCTCCACACCCCTGTCTGAGCAAGTGAATACAGTTCACAGGGCACACCAAAAACCCAGAGGCAAGTGAAGATGAAAACAACATTATTGAAGGAGTGAGGGGAAAAGCAAGAAAACTTTCAGAAATGAGAACTGGTGCCACAGCAAAAGCAGAAGTAAAGAGAACTGGGTTCGACATCTTGGAAAAAAATACCTTGGAAAATGAAACCAGGTAACCAAATCAATACGAAAGGGCTTTGGTGTAGGATATCTCGGATGTGATGAAGTTGGAGAAGCACCGGTCCTGCCCTCACTTTCTCTGGATTTGGCCTGACAGAGAGCACATGTGAAATAAACAGGCAACTCTGCAAAGCAAATCCACACCACAGGTGTTCCAAAGAGATACAGGCAGCAGCACCACCATTCCATCTAATAAACTGTACTCGCCTTGAGATAGGAGAAAAACAACATGACTCAGTGTCTGACGTCAAGGTCCACAGAGTCCAAGGTGGGGGACTCAACAGTGTCTACCAACAAGTCCCCAATTCCTGACCCTCCTGACCCATTTCTCAAATTAAAAAGCACTTCATAGGATCTCAGCTATAAGGAACATCGGGCTTCCTGTTCTCAATCTCCAGATGTAGGAACCAAGACTCAGAGAGGTAAATTGCTCAAGATCATGTACAGTCCAAGTTTCCAAATTTCTTTGGCGCTTGCCTCTTCCTGTAGGAGTCCCCAGCAATGTCTCATTCCGTTCTTGAAGAAGTCTGCTCCACCACCTCATACCACACCCTGGAGATGCTAGAAAGCAGGGAGGGACAGCAACTCCGCTCCAGAGTTAGAGTACCACACAAGGATGCCCATGGCCATTCAGAGCTTGCGTGAAGCACTGCCTCTCTTTTTCACTAGTGCCCCCTCTCTCACTAGAATGCAGATCTGGATCTATAAAGGCAGGACCTGGGAGTGTTAGTCACTCAGTCAAATCTGACTCCTTGTGACCTCATGGACTGTAGCCCGCCAGGCTCTTGTGTCTATGGAATTTTCCAGGCAAGAATACAGGAATGGGTTGCCATTTCCTTTTTCAGGGGATCTTCCCAACCCAGGGATTGAACCTGTGTCTCCTGCATTGCAAGCAGATTCTTTCCCATCTGAGCCACCAGAGAAGCAGGGCCTGAGAAATACATCCAAATGCTATACAGTATCTCATGCCTGAAAAATAGAAGTAAAGGTCACATCAATGTTTAGGATTCAGATAATAGAAGCATTTTGGTTCAAGATGTATCCTAAATCAAATGAAAGCAGATATTAAAATAGAAGTTGCAGCTAAATCACAATAAATTCCAAATTCTAAAGTGAGGTGCTAGACCAGGATTTACAAACTAAGTGGCAAAGACTATTTAAGGTACAATAGAGTTGAGGATTTTAAATAAGATTTTAGATTATTTTAGATGAGAATTTCTTTGGAGAAAGTTGTGTTATGAATTCCACCCCATTCCTATCTCAAATGTGTTGAGACTGAGAAACCAGAGGAGTTCCCTGGGGGTTAGTGGTTAGGATTCAACACTTTCACTGCTTTGGCCTGGGTCCGTTCCCTGTTTGGGGAAACTGAGATCCTGCAAGCCACACAGCTGGGGGGAAAAAAAAAAAAAAAACTGCGAAACCAAAACAGCAAGAAAGATGGCAGGGTAGAGTTTACTTTTGGAAAGTAACTATACTCACAGAGTTGTTGGGGCAAACATGAGAGCTTGTGAGTGAGTGAAAGAGGGATGCCTAGAATAGTCAGAGATCCTACCAAGAGAATAGCTGAGAGGGGCAGAGAGCCCTCAGCCAGGAGGAAAGTGAAGGGAAAGCGCAAGTCGCTCAGTTGTGCCCGACTCTTTGTGATCCCATGGACTATACAGTCCATGGAGTTCTCCAGGCCAAAATCCTGGAGTGGGTAGCCTTTCTCTTCTCCAGGGGATCTTCCCAACCCAGGGATTGAACCTAGGTCTCCCACATTGCAGGCAGATTCTTTACCAGCTGAACCACCAGAGAAGCCCAAGATTACTGGAGTTGGTAGCCTATCCCTTCTCCAGGGGATCTTCCCAACCCAGGAATCCAACTGGGGTCTCCTGCATTGCAGGTAGATTCTTTACCAACTGAGCTATCAAGGAAACCCAGAGAAGCTAGAGATATGGCCAGATTCCTAGGGATGGGGGAAGGAGCAAGTGATAAGCCCAAGGAAAGTACATCAGTCCGACTAAAGAACTGTGGATGACAGCAATGGAGGTGTTATGGACTGAATGTTTGTGCCTCCTCAAATTTCGCATGTAGAAATCCTAGCCCTAGATGTGACGGTGTTTGAAGGAGGGAGATCTGGGAGGTGATTAGGTCATGAGGGTGGAGCTCTCATGAAATGGGATTTAGTGTCCTTAGAAGAAGAGGCCGAAGAACTAACTTGCTCTTATTCTGCCATGTGAGGAAACGATGGGACTGGTTAGCATTCGGCAACCAGAATCAGCTCTCAGGAGAGCCCCGCACCTCAGACTTCAGCCTCCGGAACTGGGAGTAATCAATTTCTGTTCTTATAAGCCACCCAGCCTATGGTACTTTGCTATATAGCTCCCCGAACTGATTAAGACAGGAGGTGACATAAAGCATCCACACAAGTCAGCTTTAAACACCTGCCAAGCCCAGAAAACAAGGCCAGATTCCCACGCCTGCACCAAGCAAGTGGGAACTTCCCTACTTTTTCCTGCTCCAACACTGTAAGCATCAAAAACTACAGTTAAAAAGATGGAAGAATAATTCTCTAATAAAAAAAGATATCCAGCATCTAAAAAATAAAAGATGGAAGAGGAGGGACAGAGGTGTTGTTGACTGTGAGTGCTTCACCTAAGCTGAAGGAGATGGGAAAAGCCTTAATTTTACATCATATTTGGAATGTTAATGATTATATGAACTTTTTAATCACTGAATTTTTTCCTACTCCAAGGGCCCTTCCTGACCCAGGGATCGCACCCATGTCTCTTGTGTCTCCTGTAGGCGGATTCTTTACCACTGCATCTCCTGGGAAGCCGGTCTATATTCAGGCTTGGATGAATACAGGCTAAGAAAGATCAAGAAAGTCACAGAGCCTGCCTGAAATTTTATCCAGGTGCAGCAGATACAACAGCCCCACCCTATGAATTTAAAGGCTTAACAAGAGAGAAAGCTTAAGGTTCTTTACAATTACTTCCCATGAGTTGTACTTGTTTAATGTGACAGTTGTTCAAAAAATATATTGATTGGAAGCTATACTCAATATTTTGTAATAACCTGTAAGGGAAAAGAGAAATGCTGGGCTGGGTGAAGCACAAGCTGGAATCAAGATTGCCGGGAGAAATATCAATAACCTCAGATATGCAGATGACACGATCCTTAGGACAGAAAGCAAAGAAAAACTAAAGAGCCTCTTAATGAAGGTGAAAGAGGAGTGAAAAAGCCGGCTTAAAACTCAATATTCAAAAACTAAAATCATGGCATCCGGTCCCATCACTTCATGGCAAATAGATGGGGGAATCAATGCAAACAGTGACAGACTTTATTTTCTTGGGCTCCAAAATCACTGCAGATGGTGACTGCAGCCATGAAATGAAAAGACGCTTGCTCCTTAGAAAAAAAGCTATGATAAACCTAGACAGCATATTAAAAAGCAGAGACATCACTCAGCTGACAAAGGTCCACCTAGTTAAAGCTATGGTTTTTCTGGTAGTCATGTATGGATGTGAGAGTTTGACCATAAAGAAAGCTGAGCATTGAAGAATTGATGCTTTTGAACTGTGGTGCTGGAGAAGACTCTTGAGAGTCCCTTGGACAGCAAGGAGACCCAACCAGTCCATCCTAATGGAAATCAGTCCTGAATATTCATTGGAAGGACCGATGCTGAAGCTCCAATACTTTGGCCACCTGATGTGAAGAACTGACTCATTTGAAAAGACCCTGATGCTGGGAAAGATTGAAGGCGGGAGGAGAAGGGGACGACAGAGGATGAGATGGTTGGATGGCATCACCAACTCAATGGACATGCATTTGAGTAAACTCCAGGAGTTAGTGGTGGACAGGGAGGCCTGGTGTGCTGCAGTCCATGGAGTCACAAAGAGTTGAACACGACTAGCGACTGAACTGATAAGGGAAAGGAATCTGGAAAAAAAAAAAAAAAAAGATGGATTTGTATGTATAACTGAATCACTTGGCTGTACATCTGAAACTAACACAACATTATATATAAACTATACTTCAACTTAAAAAAAAAAAAACTGATTTGTTAAACTGCTCTCCTAAGAAAGCTAGGAACAGTGATGCCATTCATAAATAGACCTTTACTCCTCAGACTGGCTACTGGGGAGAGAGAGGCCAATGATAGACCAGGCTCCACTCCCACTAAAGGACCTGTTTGGCCAGGAGCCACCCCCCTCTACAGGGTGGAGCTGGGGGAACCGATACCCAAGGTCACCCTGAGCAAAGTCTGCAGCTGGTGGAACACCACCAATGTGTTCTGAGGATGTCCTGAGTGTCCGAGGCTCTCCCTGGACAGGAGGAAGGGGGAACCATGAGCAGAATCTGGTGCAGGAGGAGCCAGGAACAAAGAACCTGCTCCACTTGTCTGGATGGGAGGAATTCTGCTCTGGGCTGGCTGGGAGGTCGTGTTGAACTGTCCGTGCCACCAGGTTCTTTGTTCACAATGTATCATCAATAGGCCTCTTTGTGCCTGGGGTGAAGCAGACTCATTTAAGCTGGAGGCCCACAGGTGGGCAAGGGAGGATCGACATGGACATGTTGGAAAATAATGAAGGAGTTTAGAGGTCATGCCTCTGGATGGAGGCCCACCCTGTTCCCCAGTCGAGTCCCAAGTCTGAATTCTAGCTGAGCATCAGGCTGAGACCTCTCTCTCTTACACACACACACACACACACACACACACACACACACACTCGTAGAAGCAGCATTAGGAAGTAAAACATAAAACCCCAGGATTTCTAGCACACATCTTCCCCATCGTGTCCTCACTGAACTCCCTGCCTTAAAATATCCCTCCTCAAACACAGCCCACACGTCACCACCAGGTTAACATCTTCAGTCCCATTTTTACCTTGTCCCTTCCTCCAAAGTGCTCCTGGAGTCCCCGTTGCCTTCAGACTGTAGCCCAAGTCCTAGGAGGGTTTCAAATCACCCACGTTCTTGACCTTCGGTGGCGCTTTCTTCCAAACAAACCTGCTCTGCTTACCCCCAAAGCTGCTTTGTGCTTCCTGCCTCATTGGTCCATGGGCTTCCTGGGGCCTCAGCCAGGTGGACAGAGCTGCGGGTAGTGCACTGGACCTGAGACCTGGCCACTGAGTCTGCATCTGCCACTGCCTCTTTGCAGACAGGTGACCTTCAGGAAACCTCCTCACTCTCTAAGCCTCATTGTTTTCCGTCTTAAATTATTAGACAATGATTTTGACTTTTTTGTTTGCTTCTAGCTCAAAGTTACTGATTTTCCTGCTTTTAAGCAAACCTCTGCCTCTTAGGTAATTTCCAGATCCAAAGTGACCTGAATCCAATGACAGTCACTACATCTCTTCTGTTGCTCTTTATACGCATTTTTCTCTCCTGGGCAGCAAAGAGCTTGCTTTCCTTTTATGAGCAAATGTACCAGAAAAAGAAATTTTGTCTTCTCTTTTTTTTTTCTTAGTATTTTCTGGGTTCCAGTATTTGTGTTTTTATGGCAACAACTTGACTGGAGGCCCTTTCAAATGGTTCGAGTATTTTAAATTTCTGCTGTCCAAGCTTTAACTGGACACAAAAGGCTCTGAGTTCATTTGGGGCCACGGGAACAGGATTCTGAAGGAGAGAAGGGCAAAGGGCTAATTGGAATGATGCTTTCAAAACCCAAACCTGACTACAATTTCATCACTCAGGGAAAACTGGAAGCTTTCACATTCCAAGAAGTGTGCCAAGCGATGTTATGATTACCCACTTATCTGCTCTAGGTGCCTGTTTTGGTCCCACTCTGGGTATCAAGGGTCTCAGGGTCTATCCTCCCACCTCTCCCATTTGAGAACCCCATTCAGATGAACATACGGTCATCAGAATGGACACCAGTCCTCAGAAACGCAACATCTGCATTAAGAACTGGGCATCCCTGGGTACCAATATTAGACACTTGTTTTACTAGCTAACTGAGTTTGGGCTAGGGTCTTAACCTCTTGGTGCCTAAGTTTATTGTCTATAAAAGAGAAAGTGAGACTTCCCTGGTGGTCCAGTGGTTAAGGCTCTGCTCTTCCACTGTAGGGGCCTCTGGTTCAATCCTTGGTCTAAGAACTAGGATCCTGCATGCCGAGTGGCGCGCTCACACCCCTCGCCCACCACCAAAAACAAAACAGAACTCGGCTTATAAAGGAGGAAGTCACAATAGGGTCGTCATAAGAATTAGATGAAATAATGCATGTGAAGCCGTTAGCACTGTCCTTGGCCCTCACGGTTCATATTGTGCTTGTCTGTGCTGAGTCACTCAGTCGTGTCCGACTCTGCAGTCCCACAGACTGTAGCCCGCCAGTCTCCTCTGGCCATGGACTTTTCCAGGCAAGAATACTGGTTCATGTTACAGTAATAGTAATCACCATACCAAGGGTTCAAGGTCGCCTGGCTCTGTGCTCTTGAGAGTAGAGTTGGATAATGAGAGGACACAGAGAAAGAACAGAAAGGCCCAGGTTCTAATCCTTGCTCTCATTTCCTTGCTTTCAACATGAGTTCCAAAGCACCCCCTTCAGCATCAATGCTATAAAAATCAAAAGTAACATACATCGGGCAGTATCAACAGTTATTATGAGCAGCCATTAGAAAAGGCTTCTGTGTACGGTAAAGGTAAAATGTAAGAACTGGAGGAGCCTCAGGAAATCTGGACTCCATTCACCCTTGAACTTGTCTCAAAAGAGTCCAAAGAGTAACGTCAAACCAAGAGTAGGACTAATTCAGGGAGGTTTTGGTAAATTGGAGACTCAGGGGAATATTTCTCCATCAGGTTTTAGGGAATTGTGAAGAAACTAATATTTATTGGGTTTTGTTGGTGGGTTTTGTTTTTGTTTTAAGTAAATGTTTACTGAAGGGTAGACCTGATGTTCAGAGAGAAAGAGCATTCTGTCATTGATTAAGGGAGCTGAGGGGAGAAATGGTCTGACTTGAACCAGAGAAAGAAGAGAGGGACAGAAGAGGTAAGCATGAGTCGTGGGAGCTCTGAAGTGACCGCAGACGAGGTGCGCCCCAGACACAGTCAGTGCAGAACCTGGGTTACACAGCTGCTTCAAGCCAACTGCTGGCCCCTCAGTAATCAAATGAGTGTCATCTAAGGTTGTCCTATCCTAGGAGGTTCCTCCGAGGATGACAGCAGGCAGCAGAAGGGGAAGATTCAAAGGATGTGGTATTTGTGTGAAAAGAGAAAATCTTGATTGCTAAGATGTATGTCCTCAGTTACGTCCAGCTCTTTGCAACACTGTGGACTATACCCTGCCTGGCTCCTCTGTCCATGGAATTTTCCCAGCAAGAATACTGAAGCGGGTTGCCATACCCTCCTCCAAGGGATCATCTGACCCAGGGAGCAAATCTGCATCTCCTTTATCTCCTGCATTCACTGCAGGCAGATTCTTTACCACTGAACCACAGGGGAAGCCCTAATTGCTAAGATGCTGCTGCTGCTAAGTCACTTCAGTCATGTCTGACTCTGTGTGACCCCATAGACGGCAGCCCACCAGGCTCTCCTGTCCCTGGGATTCTCCAGGCAAGAACACTGGAGTGGGTTGCCATTTCCTTCTCCAATGCATGAAAGTGAAAAGTGAAAGTGAAGTCGCTCAGTCGTGTCCGACTCTTCTCGACCCCATGGACTGCAGCCTACCAGGCTCCTCTGTCCATGGGATTTTCCAGGCAAGAGTACTGGAGTGGGGTGCCATTGCCTTCAATAGTGGTAGGTAAAAATACTGTCAGAGGTGAAAAAAATCTAGGAAGTCTCAGGTAGGGAAGTGTGGAGAAGAACAAAGAGAAAAATAACTTTTCAGTCTCTTTAGTTCAGTTCAGTTCAGTCGCTCAGTTGTGTCTGACTCTGCGACCCCATGGACTGCAGCACGCCAGGCCTCCCTGTTCATCACCAACTCCCCAAGTTTACCCAAACTCATGTCCATTGAGTCGGTGATGCCATCCAACCATCTCATCATCTGTCGTTCCCTTCTCCTCCCGCCCTCAATCTTTCCCACCATCAGGGTCTTTTCAAATGAGTCATCTGTTCGCATCAGGTGGCCAAAGTATTGGAGTTTCAGCTTCAGCATCAGTCTTTCCAATGAACACCCAGGACTGATCTCCTTTAGGATGGACTGGTTGGATCTCCTTGCAGTCCAAGGGACTCTCAAGAGTCTTCTCCAACATCACAGTTCAAAAGCATCCATTCTTTGGCGCTCAGCCTTCTTCACAGTCCAACTCTCACATCCATACATGACCACTGGAAAAGCCAGAGCCTTGACTAGATGGACCTTTGTTGGCAAAGTAATGTCTCTGCTTTTGAATATGCTGTCTAGGTTGGTCATAACTTTCCTTCCAAGGAGCAAGCGTCTTTTAATTTCATGGCTGCAGTCACCATCTGCAGTGATTTTGGAGCCCAGAAAAATAAAGTCCACTACTGTTTCCCTATCTATTTGCCATGAAGTGATGGGACCAGATGCCATGATCTTAGTTTTCTGAATGTTGAGCTTTAAGCCAAATTTTTCACTCTCGTCTTTCATTTTCATCAAGAGGCTCTTTAGTTCTTCACTTTCTGCCATAAGGGTGATGTCATCTGCATATCTGAGGTTATTGATATTTCTCCCAGCAATCTTGATTCCAGCTTGTGCTTCATCCAGCCCAGTGTTTCTCATGATGTACTCTGCATATAAGTTACATAAGCAGGGTGACAATATACAGCTTTGATGTACTCCTTTTCCGATTTGGAACCAGTCTGTTGTTCCATGTTCAGTTCTAACTGTTGCTTCCTCACTGGCATACAGATTTCTCAAAAGGCAGGTCAGGCAGTCTGGTATTCCCATCTCTTTCAGAATTTTCCACAGTTTATTGTGATCCACACAGTCAAAGGCTTTGGTGTAGTCAATAAACCAGAAGTAGGTGTTTTTCTGGAACTCTCTTGCTTTTTGATGGTCCAACAGATGTTGGCAATTTGATCTCTGGTTCCTCTGCCTTTTCTAAAACCAGTTTGAACATCTGGAAGTTCATGGTTCACAATTGTTGAAGCCTGGAGAATTTTGAGCATTATTTTACTAGTGTGTGAGATGAGTGCAATTGTGCGGTAGTTTGAACATTCTTTGGCATTGCCTTTCTTAGGGATTGGAATGAAAACTGATCTTTCCCAGTCCTACGGCCACTGCTGAGTTTTCCAAATTTGCTGGCATACTGAGTGCAGCACTTCCACAGAATCATCTTTCAGGATTTGAAATAGCTCCACTGGAATTCCATCACCTCCACTAGCTTTGTTCGTTGTGATGCTTCCTAGGGCCCACTTGACTTCACATTCCAGGATGTCTGGCTCTAGGTGAGTGATCACACAATTGTGATTATCTGGGTCATGAAGATCTTTTTTGTGTAGTTCTTCTGTATCTGTGTCTGTATTTATAGTTCTTTCAGTCTCTGCTGCTGCTGCTGCTGCTAAGTCGCTTCAGTTGTGTCCGACTCTGTGCAATCCCATAGACAGCAGCCCACCAGGCTCCCCCATCCCTGGGATTCTCCAGGCTACCATGGGTCAAAAAATGCTAGATGGCTTTTTTTTAAATATTAGTTTTCATGAGATATAATTCACATTTCATATAATTTACCGATTAAGATGTATGATTCAATATTTAAACGTACAATTAAAAATATACAATTCAATGATTTTTAGTATATTCTGAGAGTTGGGCAACCATCATTGGTATCTGATCTCAGAACATTTTCAAAGCTTCCAGAAGAAACTTCATACCTATTGAGAATCACATACCCCCACCACCATTTTCTCCCAACCTTTACCCTGCTGCTGCTGCTGTGTCACGTCAGTCATGTCCGACTCTGTGCGACGCCATAGACGGCAGCCCACCAGGCTCCCCCATCCCTGGGACTCTCCAGGCAAGAACACTGGAGTGGGTTGCCATTTCCTTCTCCAATGCATGAAAGTGAAAAGTGAAAAGTGAAAGTGAAGTCGCTCAGTCGTGTCCGCCTCTTAGCGACCCCATGAACTGCAGCCTACCAGGCTCCTCCGTCCATAGGACTTTCCAGGCAAGAGTACTGGAAACCTTTACCCTAGGTAACCACTAATCCACTTTGTCTATCTTGGACATTTCATATAAGCAAAATTTCATACTATGTGGTCTTCTGTGACTTGCTTTTTTTACTTAGCACAATGATTGAAGGCAGGAGAAGGAGACAACAAAGGATGAGATGGTTGGATGGCATCACCAACTTGATGGACATGAGTTTGAACAAGCTCTGGGAGTTGGTGATGGACACGGAAACCTGGCATGCTACAGTCCGTGGGGTCACAAAGAGTCAGACACCACTCAGCAAATGAACTGAACTAAACATTTCCCTGGTGGCTCAGACAGTAAAGAATCTACCTGCAATGTGGGAGACCCAGGTTTGATACCTGGGTCAGGAAGATCCCCTGGAGAAGGGCATGGCTACTTATTCCAGTATTCTTGCCTGGAGAATTCCATGGACAGAAGAGACTGGTGGGGCTTAGTCCATGGGGTCACAAAGAGTAGGACGTGACTGAGTGACTAACGATTTCACTTTTTAATATTGCCAAGGTTCATCCATGTTGCAGTGTTTCAATACTTCATTTCTCTTTATTGCCAGATAATACTCCATTGTACGGATATACATTTTGCTTATTTATTCATCAGTTGATGGACATTTAGGTTGCTCTACCTTTTGGATATTACGGATAATACTGCTATAAACATTCATATACAAGTTTTTGTGTGGACATATATTTCCCTATGTCCTAGAATATATACTCGGAGAAGGCAATGGCACTCCACTCCAGTACTCTTGCCTGGAGAATCCCATAGACGGAGGAGCCTGGTAGACTACAGTCCATGGGGTCACTAAGAGTCAGACACGACTGAGCGACTTCGATTTCACTTTTCACATTCATGCATTGGAGAAGGAAATGACAACCCACTCCAGTGTTCTTGCCTGGAGAATCCCAGGGACAGAGGAGCCTGTTGGGCTGCCGTCTATGGGGTCGCACAGAGTCAGACATGACTGATGCAACTTAGCAGCAGGAGCAGCAGCAGCAGAATATATACTTGGGACCCAAAGTGTTGAGTCATATGGTAACCTATATTTAACTGTATGGTGAACTGTCAGACTGTTTTCCAAAGCAGTTGCACCATTTTACACTCCTACCAGCCGTATATGAGGGTGCTAGTTTCTCTACACCCTTGCCAATACTTGTTATTAGCTGACTTTTTGATTATAGCCACCCTAGTAGGTGATGCTGTTAAAGTGATGCACTCTTTATGAAGCAAATTTGGAAAATTCAGCAGTGGCCCCAGGACTGGAAAAGGTCAGTTTGCATTCCAATCCCGAAGAAAGGCAAGGCCAAAGAATATTCAAATTACCATACAATTGCACTCATTTCACATGCCAGCAAGATTACGCTCAAAATCCTCCAAGCTAGGCTTCACCAGTACGTGAACCGAGAACTTCTAGAGGTACAAGCTGGGTTTAGAAAAGGCAGAGGAACCAGATATCAAATTCCCAACCTACACTGGATCATAGAAAAAGCAAGGGAATTCAAAAAAGCATCTACTTCTGCTTCATTGACTATGCTAAAGCCATTGACTGTGTGGATCACAACAAACCATGGAATAGCCTTAAAGAGATGGGAATGCCAGACCACCTTACCTGTCTCTTGAGAAACCTGTATGCAAGTCAAGAATCAACAATTACAACTGGACATGGCACAACAGACTGGTTCAAAATTGGCAAAGGAGTACATCATGGATGTATATGGTCACCATACTTACTTAACTTACATGAAGAGTACATCATGAGGAATGCTGGGCTGGATGAAGCACAATTGGAATCAAGATTTCCAGGAGAAATATCAACAACCTCAAATATGCAGATGATATCACTTTAATGGCAGAAAGTGAAGAGGAACTAAAGAGCCTCTAGATGAAGGAGAAAGAGGAGAGTGAAAATACTGGCTGAAAACTCAACATTCAAAAAATGAAGATCATGGCATCTGGTCCTATCACTTCATGGCAGATAGATGGGGAAAATCTGGAAACAGTGTCAGATTTCATTTTTTTGGACTCTAAAGTCAATGTGGATGGTGACTGAAGCCATGAAATTAAAATATGCTTGCTCCTTTGAAGAACAGTTATGACAAACCTAGACTGTATATAAAGAAACAGACATCACTTTGCCAATGAAGGTCCATATAGTCAAAGCTATTGTTTCTCCAGTAGTTATGTATGGATGTGAGAGTTGGACCATAAAGAAGGTTGAGTGCCAAAGAATGGCTGCTTTCAAACTGTGGTGTTGGAGAAGACTCCATAGAGTCCCATGGACAGCAAGGAGTTCAAACCAGTCAATCCTAAAGGACATCAACCCTGAATATTCATTGGAAGGACTGGTGCTAAAGCTGAAGCTCCAATGCTTTGGCCACCTGATGTGAAGAGCTGACTCACTGAAAAAGACCCTGATGCTGGGAAAGACAGAAGGCAAGAGGAGAAGGGGGAGACAGAAGATGAGATGGTTGGATGGCATCACCGATTCAATGGATATGAGCTTGAGCAAACTCTAGGAGATAGTGAAGGACAGGGAAGCATGGCGTGCTGTAGTTCATGGGGTCACAAAGAGTTGGACAAGACTTGCCAACTGAACAACATAGTAGATGTGAAGTAGTACCTCACAGTTTTCATTTGCATTTCCTTGATGCTAATAATGTTGAGCATCTTTTCAGGTGCTTATTGCAATTTGTATATCTTCTTTGGAGAAATGTCTATTCAGATCCTTTGTCCATTTTTTAAATTAGATTGTCACTTTATTATTGATTTATAAGAGCTTTTTACATATTGTAGAGATGAGGTATTTATCAGAGATTTAAAAACATTTCATCCCATATTTTTTTTTAACCTTCTTATGTTTTCCTTGGAAGCACAAGATATTTTTACTTTTGATGAAGTGAAACTAATTTACTATTTATCTATTTTTCCCCATCACTTGTGCTCTTAGTGTCATCATCTCAGAAACCATTGTCTAATCCAAGGGCATAAAGATAATTATTTGCTTCTCTGGGTATTCTGCTGGTATGTTGCAATTTTGGATGAGCTATAAAGACATTTAATTAATAAATGATTATATCTTTATTGCATAAAATGATTCCAACAATAAGAATTTAGCTCCCACCATCAGCCACCCATTTACTCAATTGTTCAATTCCAGTGTATGCATGTAGTGATTTTAGAATTGTTAAAATGAGAAGCAACTTATTTTTTATCAACTAGCGTACAGGGATTATATACGGTTGTTTTTATCTTTAGTTTCATAAACTCCACTCATTTCCTTTATTCCCCTACCTGCTTCAGAGAGGTTGCTTTATATATTTGTAGCATATTTAGATTATTTTAATCACACTTTGTATTTCATGCTGGGTTCCCCAAATCTCCTGAATGATAATTAAAACTTGTATGAATTAGCACTATTTACAATAGTCAAGACATGGAAAAAACCTGAATGTCTATCAACAGATGGATGGATAAAGAAAATGTGGTGTGTGTGTGTGTGTGTGTGTGTGTGTGTGTGTATACACACACATATGGAAACCAAATTTGGAGCTCAAATTTCCAACATCCGTTGGATCATAGAAAAGGCAAGAGAGTTCCAGAAAAACATTTACTTCTGCTTTTTGACTAAGCCAAAGCCTTTGACTGTGTGGATCACAACAAACTATGGAAAATTCTTCAAGAGATGGGAATACCAGACCACCTTATCTCAGTTCAGTTCAGTTCAGTCACTCAGTTATGTCCAACTCTTTGTGACCCCAAGAATCACAGCACGCCAGGCCTCCCTGTCCATCACCAACAGACTCATGTCCATCGAGTCGGTGATGCCATCCAGCCATCTCATCCTCTGTCGTCCCCTTCTCCTTCTGCCCCCAATCCCTCCCAGCATCAGGGTCTTTTCCAATGAGTCAACTCTTCGCATGAGGTGGCCAAAGTATTGGAGTTTCAGCTTTAGCATCAGTTCTCCCAACGAACTCCCAGGACTGATCTCCTTTAGAATGGACTAGTTTGATCTCCTTGCAGTCCAAGGGACTATCAAGAGTCTTCTCCAACACCAAAGTTCAAAAGCATCAATTCTTCATCATTCAGCTTTCTTCTCCTTACCTACCGATTGAGAAATCTGTATGCAGGTCAAGAAGCAACAATTAGAACCAGACGTGGAACAACAAACTGGTTCTAAATTGGGAAAGGAGTATATCAAGGCTGTATATTGTTACCTTGTTTATTTAACTTTTATGCAGAGTACATCATATGAAATGCCAGGCTAGATGAAGCACAAGCTAGGATCAAGATTGCCAGGAGAAATATCAATAACCTCAGATATGCAGATTACACCACTCTTATGGCAGAAAGTGAAGAACTAAAGAGCTTCTTGATGAAAGTGAAAGAGGAGAGTGAAAAAATTGGCTTAAAACTCAACATTCAGAAAACTAAGATCATGGCATCTGGTCCCATTACTTCATGGCAAATAGATGGGCAAACAGTGGAAACAGTGACAGATTTTATTTTGGGGGGCTCCAAAATCACTGCAGATGGTGACTGCAGCCATGAAACTAAAGGATGCTCTCTCCTTGGAAAAAAAACTATGACCAACCTAGACAGCATATTCAAAAGCAGAGACATTACTTTGCCAATAAAGGTTCATCTAGTCAAGGCTATGGTTTTTCCTGTGGTCATGTATGGATAAGAGAGTTGGACTGTGAAGAAGGCTGAGTGCCGAAGAATTGATGCTTTTGAACTGTGGTGTTGGAGAAGACTCTTGAGAGTCCCTTGGACTGCAAGGAGATCCAACCAGTCCAGTCTGAAGGAGATCAGCCCTGGGATTTCTTTGGAGGGAATGATGCTAAAGCTGAAACTCCAGTACTTTGGCCACCTCATGCGAAGAGTTGACTCATTGGAAAAGACTGACGCTGGGAGGGATTGGGGGCAGGAGGAGAAGGGGACGACAGAGGATGAGATGGCTGGATGGCATCACTGACTCAATGGACGTGAGTCTGAGTGAACTTTGGGAGTTGGTGATGGACAGGGAGGCCTGGCATGCTGCGATTCATGGGGTCGCAAAGAGTTGGACACGACTGAGCGACTGAACTGAACTGAGTTTGTCATTAACCCAACCATAGACCCCAGGGCTGGACTGCCTCAGGCCAAAAAGCCACCAGGGAGGGAGTGCAAGCCCACCCATCAGCAGAAAATTGGGTTAAAGCTTTACTGGGCAAAGACCTGCCCACCAGAGCAAGACCTAGTTTTTCCCACCACCAGTCTCCCCCATCAGGAAGTTTACACAATCCTCTTGGCCTCCTCCATTAGAGGGCAGACAGAAGAAGCAAAAAGAACCACGTCCCACAGTGACTAAAACAAAAACCACATCACAGAAAGTTAATCAGCATGAAAAAGCAGAAAGTTACGTCCCAGATGAAGGGACAAAATAAAACCCCAGAAAAACAACCAAAAGAAGTGGAGACAGGGAACCTTCCAGAAAAAGAATTCAGGATAATGATAGTGAAGATGATTCAGGATCTAGGAAAAAGAATGGAGGCAAAGATTGAGAAGATGCAAGAAATGTTTACCAAAGACACAGAATAACTAAAGAACAAACAAACAGAGTTGAATAATACACTAGAAGGAATTCATAGCAGAACAACTGAGTCAGAAGAAAGGATAAATGACCCGGAAGACAGAATGGTGGAAATCACTGCTGCAGAACAGAATATAGAAAAAAGAATGAAAAGAAATAAGGACAGCCTAAGAAACCTCTGGGACAACATTAAATGCACAAACATTCGCATTATAGGGTCCCCCAAAGGAAAGAGAGAGAGAAAGGACCTAAGAAAATATTTGAAGAGATAATAGCTGAAAAATTCCCAAACATGTGCAAGGAAATAGTCAACCATGTCCAGGAAGCACAGAGAGTCCCAGGCAGGATAAACCCAAGGAGGAACACACCGAGATACATAGTAATCAAACTGATAAAATTAAAGACAGATAAAATATTAAGATTCATCCCTGTAATGGATAAAGAAGATGTGATACATATACACAATGGAATAGTACTCAACCATGAAAAAGAATGAAATAACACCATTTGCAGGAACATGGATGGACCTAGAGAGTCACACTGAGTGAAGTAAGTCAGACCGAGAAGGAGAAATGTCATATGACATCCCTTCTATGTGGAATCTATAAAGAAATGATACAATTGAACTTACAAAACAGAAAGAGAATCACAGACTTAGAGAATAAACTTGTGGTTGCTGAGGGGAAGGAAGGGGAGAAGGGATAGTTAGGGAGTTTGGGATCGACATGTTCACATTATCTAAAATGGATAGCCAAATAAATAAATAAATAAAACGGGTAATCAACAAGGACCTACTGTATAGCATATGCAACTCTGCTCAGTGTTATGTGACAGGGGAGTTTGGGGAAGAATGCATACAGGTGTATGGATGGATGAGTCCCTTCGCTGTTCACCTGAAATTATCACAACATTCTTAATCAGCTATGAGTGTTATGTCAGCGTTTTCGCTCTCCCCTTAGAAAGAAAGAAAGTGAAGTTGCTTAATCATGTCCGACTCTTTGCAACCCCATGGCCTGAAGGCCACCAGGCTCCTCCATCCATGGAATTTCCCAGGCAAGAGTACTGGAGTGGGTTGCCATTTCAATATAAAATACAAAAAACTTTTTAAAATCCATCCATGTCTTTTTTGGCTCATTTCTTTTCATTGTTGAGTAATGTTTCATTGTATGGATATACCATTTTTCACACACTTAAATTTCTTTGAACTTAAGAGTTAAGTCTTGATATTCCCCAATATAGAAATGTTTTTTTCTTTTTGGCCATTCCATGACACTTGTGGGATCTTTGTTCCTTGACCAGGGAAGAAACCAGGGCCTTCACCATGAAAGCGTGGAGTCCTAACCATTGGACCACCAGAGAATCCCTGGGAATGTTTCAGTACAAGCTCTACATGGTCAATTTTTTCAACGATGTATTTGTTACTTTTTTCCCTGCTAGAGGCACCATACGTACACTTTCTCACTGTCCAGCTCCGATCTAGACTAGCTGTCTTCTAAAGAACCTGCAGGATTATCCTCTTGGGTCTATTCTTTGACATCATGCTGGGAATTTCCTTTATCTCTATATAAACTTATTCCTCTGCAGCCAGTGTCTTCCTCTGGTTTTTGGTTTACTTCTTTCTTCTAAGTCCCCCAGCAGCTTCCCAAATTTCACTAAAAATTTTGGCTTCTTTCATGATTCACAGTTTGGCTCGGTATAGAACTGAACACTTAATATAAATTTTCACTCAGAAAATGTCAAGGGAGTTCCCCCATTACTGTTATCATTGCTGTTTTAGCTCCAGTGTAGTTACTAAGAAATTTTAAGATACTCTGATTCTGGGGCAAGGGTGAAGAGGACAGGGAGGGGAGAGGGAAGAGTTTTGTATGTAATCTATTTGTTTTCTTTAGAAGCTCTTACAACAAATTCTAAATTTTTACAATGATGTAATTTGATAAGAGTCTTCTTTTTTTCATACTGCTGGGCATTTGTGGTCTCTATCAATTTGAAGATTCATATCCTTTAGTTCTGGGAAATAGAACTCTGATAATCTTCTCCTTACCATTTTGCTTTTTTAGAATGCTCATTGTCACTTTTTAAATTTCTTGAATCAATCCTCTAATTTTCTTATCCTTTCTGTCCTTATTGTTATCTATTCACTTTTCCATTCTAATTTCTGTGAGGTCTCCTTGATTTTATCTTTTAACACTTATGTTTAGTTATTTCTTTAATTTTTACTGTCATATTCTGAATTTCCAAGAGTACGCCTCTTTTTCCATGATTATATTATAGATACACCACATGCACATGCCCAATCTCCTTTTTTCCTATTTATTTGCTCGGTCTCTCTCTCTGTTAGACGTTTCCTTAAATGTTGGGCAGTGAGACAGGCTCCAGAGGTAGGGGATATATGTATACTACGGCTTATCCACGTTGATCTATGGCAGAACTAACACAATATTGTAAGTATCCTTCAATTAAAAATAAATAAATTTAAAAGAAAACATGTCTGGCAGCCATTGGCTGGTCATTCATGCATATGAGTAAGGCACCAAAAAGTTAGTAGAAAGCGCCATTTACAGGCAGGACTTCACTGCTGGGAGAGCTGGTACAACTCCTTTGCTACTGGTCAAATTGAACTTTTCCAGAGATTCTATCTCCTGTGTTAGCCTCACGCACCCAGGTACCTGGAACCCCTGTTTCTGAGCCATTCATGGGTTTTGTGAGAGAATTCAGCTTATTGTTTAGGGGGTTCAGTTTTTGCCCTTCTCTGACTATGCCAGTCTGCCAGGTCATCCATCACTTTCTACTTTGACTTTCTACTTTTCTGTATGATTTAAGGCCTCAGATGTCTTCTAGTTGCATCAAAGACTGAGTTCGCATTTCTTGTATTTTTTCAGATGAGAATGGGACAGCAGTCTCTATATTCTGCCATCTTAAAATCAGAAGTCTCCTACGATGATAATTTGTTTGGAAAGTTTTGATTCTTACTGGTGATTTTAATCTGCAAATGGAAGAGAATTTGGTTAATTTTCTAAATAAAATTTTTAAAATTATTGGAGAGTAGTGTTCCATCAGGAAATTTTTCTTTATATAGATTTTCAAGATGGCCATGAGTGTTATTTATGGGTTCCATTGCCAACACATTTGTGCAGTTAGGGCTTTGGATATAAATGAAGTTAGACGTATTGACTCTAATATAATGAACTATAAAACCTTCCTTTGTGGACAGACACTACTAAACATCTATTATCAGCAAATGTTTATAACCATATAAGAAGTGCCTACAATGGATGTCTCTGACCAGTTGCCATGGAAGTGATCCAGTTCTTCAACAGTATTTACCATGCATACTCAGTTGCTTATGGGTGGCACCCTGGAAGTTGAGGTGAAGGAGATGGGAGATTAGAATAATCAATCAAAACCAAGGCATCAAAATGACAGCGTGAAATACCAATTTACTGAACAGTCAAGCATCAGTGTGTATTTACTGAACAAATTCTGTGTGATTGTGCTACAGGCTGAAAAATAAAAAGAAATCATGGCACCTTTCCTCACCGAAGTTTCAATTCACTCACTCGTTATGCACATGAGCAACAACGATCAAATAAGTCAGAAGATAGTGTGGCAAGGTCCATCTTCCTACTCCTGTGCAGTGTGTAGTGCTGGTCAAATCTGGAGTCGCCAGTGTCCAGTCCCCAGCTTCTTGGGTGTTGAGGAGCAACTGCAGCAGCAGCAGCCAGAGAGCAGAGTTCAGTGACCAGGCAATTGTGGCGATGGCTACTGCAGTTCTGTGATCTCTGAACTGTGTTTTAGTCAGCGTCTGAGATTTTTTTTTCAGCTGACTAGCTCGGGTTCTGGCCTCCAGAGCTCCACTTTCCTAATTGTGGCTGAGGAAGCAACATTCTTGGGACATCAGTTGTGCAATGTTCTGGGTGTCACACCTAGAGGTACACCTTGAACCCACTTCATTTCTTCCAACAATTTTGTTAAGTACCTAGTCTCCTGTATTTAATCCCTTTCTGCTTAAAACACCTAGAGCGTTTCCTGCATTGAACTCTGACTAATGTAGAATGACGTTAAGAATTTGAAAAGCTTGAGAGAATCAGATATATTAAATGTGTGTGTGTGCGCGCTAAGTCACTACAGTCATGACCCTATGTGACCCTATTAAAAGTGTACTTCATGGGGAGGGAGGTGGGAGGGGGATTCAGGATGGGGAACACATGTACACCCATGGCTCATTCATGTCAACATATGGCAAAAACCACTACAATACTGTAAAGTAATCAGCCTCCAATTAAAATAAATAAATTAATTAAAAACATTATAATAATCATAAACACCATTAAATATATACCATTATGAAAAATTTTTTTAAGTGTATTTCAAATGTTTAATAAAATTTGATAAACTACTTATACACTAAATGTTTCAGGATTTAATCTTTAAACATTGGTATTAATTGAATATTAATCATAGAATAAGTAAAAATAACAGATCTTACCTTTATACACATATGACTAGATTAATCATTGATAATTACTATAATAATTACCAATTAATAATTGAGAAAGGAGTTATCTCCTAAGGAGTTACCTTGCTGGCGCCAAGAGGAAATTGCTCTCTTTGGCTGAGTAGGCATTCCCATGTCTTCTAACAGGATCTAGTTACTGTATAACAAAGACTCACAATGCATGCTAGAGGGAGAAAGGCAGTGGATCAAACCAGCAGAGAGAGAATTATATATTTAGTTTTTCTTATCTGGCCTTGAAATAATTGTATCCCATTGTTTATAATACCTATACAATGTAAATGTTACGTAAGTAGTTGCTAACATATAGCAAATTCAAGTTTTGCTTTTTGAAACTTTCTGTGCATTTTTTTTCAAATATCTTCAATCTGCTGTTGATTGAACGCACAGATACGGAACCTGCAGATACAGAAGGCCAACTATATTGAATATCAATTAAAACATAAGTAAGTATAATAGTATCCCCCACCCAATGGAAGTTTCCCCTTAGACAGTAAAAAAACACAGCTGACATTTAAAGCTCCAGTCCCTTAGACAGAATCTAGTTCTGGAGAGTGTTCAGCGAAATTCAGTAAGTGAATGAATGAGCAACAATACCATGAAACAGAGTTCATCATCACAATTTTAATGACGAGAAAAGTGAAGTTTAGGTAAGTTTACCACTAGGCCAGCAGCTCCTAAAGTGGGTATATGCACCCAGGTGGTATGTGATATAACACATTTAAAAATCAAATATCTTTTTATGTCCATAACAATGAAGTCACATATACAATATATTAAAATGTACACATATGAAAGTTTTCTGCTCAAGAATGTTTTACTGATAGTGTAAGTGGTCAGGAAAGTTTGTAGGCTACTGTGGTAGACCAAGGGCAAGTTATCCTGGGCAGGAGTCACATTCATTTATATTTGTACCCCCATCATTGTGAGGGTATTCCAGAAATGTTCTGAATCAGAATGAATACACAAATAGATGAATCAACGAATAAAAGATTAACTTAGATGTCCCAGATAATACAGGTTGTAAGCAGAGGTGTCAGGATTCAAATTCAGATCTGTTTAAACCCAAAGTCCATACTTTTCCAAGAACAGGCTCCTGCTCAGCACACCAGACTAGCAAGGGAGAACCTGAGATGTTTCTCTAACTAGGTTAAAAAACAAAACCAAACACACATAGATAAGCCCCAAGCAACAAAGAAAAGCATCACATTGATCAGTTCAGTTCAGTTCAGTCGCTCAGTCGTGTCTGACTCTTTGCCACCCCATGAATCGCAGCACGCAAGGCCTCCCTGTCCATCACCAACTCCCGGAGTTCACTCAGACTCACGTCCATCGAGTCGGTGATGCCATCCAGCCATCGCATCCTCTGTCGTCCCCTTCTCCTCCTGCCCCCAATCCCTCCCAACATCTGAGTCTTTTCCAATGAGTCAACTCTTCGCATGAGGTGGCCAAAGTACTGGAGTTTCAGCTTTAGTGTCATTCCTTCCGAAGAACACCCAGGGCTAATCTCCTTTAGAAGGGACTGGTTGGATCTCCTTGCAGTCCATTCATCAGGAGGTTTTTAATCATCCAGTCAGCTTTTCCACAAGGGAGACATTCTTCAGAAACATAGAAAGACAAAAGAACTACACCACATTTCCTCTAGCTACATTTGCCAAAAAAGCTCAAACTACTGTACGGTACAGTTGCACTCATCTCACATGCTAGCAAGGTAGCGCTCAAAATCCTTCAAGCTAGGCTTCAAGCATAGCATCTACCCATGCTCCATTTCAAATCCTGAAAGATGATGCTGTGAAAGTGCTGCACTCAATATGCCAGCAAATTTGGAAAACTCAGCAGTGGCCACAGGACTGGAAAAGGTCCGTTTTCATTCCAATCCCAAGGAAAGGCAATGCCAAAGAATGCTCAAACTATTGCACAATTGCACTCATCTCACACGCAAGTAAAGTAATGCTCAAAATTCTCCAAGCCAGGCTTCAGCAATATGTGAACCGTGAACTTCCAGATATTCAAGGTGGTTTTAGAAAAGGCAGAGGAACCAGAGATCAAATTGCCAACATCCGCTGGATCATGGAAAAAGCAAGAGAGTTCCAGAAAAACATCTATTTCTGCTTTATTGACTATGCCAAAGCCTTTGACTGTGTGGATCACAATAAACTGTGGGAAATTCTGAAAGAGATGGGAATCCCAGACCACCTGACCTGCCTCTTGAGAAATCTGTATGCAGGTCAGGAAGCAACACTTAGAACTGGACATGGAACAACAGACTGGTTCCAAATAGGAAAAGGAGTATGTTAAGGCTGTATATTGTCACCCTGCTTATTTAACTTATATGCAGAGTACATCATGAGAAATGCTGGACTTGAAGAAACACAAGCTGGAATCAAGATTGCCGGGAGAAATATTAATAACCTCAGATATGCAGATGACACCACCCTTATGGCAGAAAGTAAAGAGGAACTAAAAAGCCTCTTTTTTTTTTTTCCCTAAAAAGCCTCTTGATGAAAGTGAAAGTGGAGAGTGAAAAAGTTGGCTTAAAGCTCAACATTCAGAAAATGAAGATCATGGCATCCGGTCCCATCGCTTCATGGGAAATAGATGGGGAAACAGTGGAAACAGTGTCAGACTTTACTTTTTGGGGCTCCAAAATCATTGCAGATGGTGACTGCAGCCATGAAATTAAAAGACGCTTACACCTTGGAAGGAAAGTTATGACCAACCTAGATAGCATATTCAAAAGCAGAGACATTACTTTGCCAACAAAGGTCCGTCTAGTCAAGGCTATGGTTTTTCCTGTGGTCATGTATGGATGTGAGAGTTGGACTGTGAAGAAAGCTGAGCACCGAAGAATTGATGCTTTTGAACTGTGGTGTTGGAGAAGACTCTTGAGAGTCCCTTGGACTGCAAGGAGATCCAACCAGTCCATTCTGAAGGAGATCAGCCCTGGGATTTCTTTGGAAGGAATGATGCTAAAGCTGAAACTCCAGTACTTTGGCCACCTCATGCGAAGAGTTGACTCATTGGAAAAGACTCAGATGTTGGGAGGGATTGGGGGCAGGAGGAAAAGGGGACGACAGAGGATGCGATGGCTGGATGGCATCACTGACTCGATGGACTTGAGTCTGAGTGAACTCCGGGAGTTGGTGATGGACAGGGAGGCCTGGCGTGCTGTGATTCATGGGGTGGCAAAGAGTCAGACACGACTGAGCGTTTGAACTGAACTGAACTGATGCTCCACTGACTATGCTAAAGTCTTTGCGTGGATCACAACAAACTGAAAAATTCTTAAGTGATGGGAATACCAGACCACCTGGCATGTCTCCTGAGAAACCTGTATGCAAGTCAAGAATTGACAGTTAGAACTAGACATGGAACAATTGACTGGTTCAAAATTGGGAAAGGGGTATGTCAAGGTTGTATACTGTCACCCTGCTTATATAACTTATATGCAGAGGACATCATGTGAAGTGCTGGGCTGGATGAATCACAAGCTGGAATCAAGATTGCTGAGAGAAATAACAGTAACCTCAGATATACAAATGACACCACCCTAATGGCAGAAAGCAAAGAAGAACTAAAGAGCCTCTTGAAGAGAGTGGAAAAGATGGCTTAAAACACAACATTCAAAAAACAAAGATCATGGCATCTGGTCCCATCACTTCATGGCAAATAGATGGAGAAAAAGCAGTAACAGTGACAGATTTTATTTTCTTGGGCTCCAAAATCACTGTGGATGGTGACTGCAGCCACAAATTAAAACGCTTACTTCTTGAAAGAAAAGCTACGACCAACCTAGACAGCATATTAAAAAGCAGAGACATCACTTTGACAACAAAGGTCTGTCTAGTCAAAGCTATGGTTTTCCCAGTAGCTATGTATGGATGTGAGAGTTGGGCCATAAAGAAGGCTGAACGCTGAAAAATTGATGCTTTTGAACTGTGGTGCTGGAGAAGACTCTTGAGAGTCCCTTGAACTGCAAGGAGATCCAACCAGTCCATCCTAAAGGAAATCAGTCTTGAATATTCATTGGAAGGACTGGTGCTGAAGCTGAAACTCCAATACTTTGGCTACCTGATGTGAAGAACTGACGCATTGGAAAAGACCCTGATGCTGGGAAAGATTGAGGGCAGGAGGAGAAGGGGGCAACAGAGGAAGAGATAGTTGGACGGCATCACTGACTGAGTGAACATGAGTTTGAGCAAACTCCGGGAGACAGTGAAGGACAGAGGAGCCTGGCGTGCAAGAGTCCATGGGGTTGCAAAGAGTCAGACGACTTTGTGACTAAACAGCGACAACAGAGGCTGCATCCTGCATGGCTGCATCCTTCTTTTCCCTACATGATCCACGGGGAGGATTCCTCAACTTCTTTGCTGCATAGACCAGACCTTCTCTCTCAAAAGCAAAAATCTAATTTAGGCAAGACTTCCAATCTTCTTTTCTAAGCTATCCATCCAAAATATCAAGTTAGTCACAAAACAGACTTACCTGAGTTTCATTTCTAGCTTCTCTCAAAGAGGAGCGAAGTGGACAAACACCTGAACCAGAAAATCCAAGCTCATAGGCGTTTAGAGCCTGAATAAGTTGTTAATTATTGAACACCTCTGTGGGCAGAGCACTCTACTGCTAGTTGATTCCCACATTGTTTCATTTAATCTTCACAATCCCCAAAATATTATTATCCCCCTATTTTATATATGAAGAAACAGAGGCTTAAATAGGTTAAGGGAGTTATGCAAGACCACACAGGTAGTAAATGGTATAGGAGATTTGAACAAAAATCCATCTTATTCAAAGCTTATCTTTCCAATGCACTGGATTGCTGGATTCCAGGATAAAATATGCAGGGAAGTGCCTCTGCCGACCCCTGGTTGCCAACAAGTAACATAAGCAGGAAGTAATCCTTGGCTATTTTGTTAAGCCACTGAGATCTGGGGGGTTATTTTATTATTGGAGCATTACTTAACAGAGGTTGGTTGGTACAGGTATTTTTAAATATAGTGGTGTAAGCTTTAAAAACCACTTTAATAACATGGTACAGTGCAAATCATGCTTAGTGAGAGCCTCTATTACTTTATGCCATCCCCAAACAAGTACTTTCTTTTATTTAAGACCTCAAAAGTGCTTGAAGCTCTGCAGGGAAGACCATGAGTCTGCCAGGGCATGCATGGCTTTGGTATTCTAATTGTTGCATACAAATTGGTGCAAAAACACCTAAGAACATCAGTTTGAAGGCACACCAAATTATAAGCTATTTCAGTTCAGTTCAGTCGCTCAGTCGTGTCTGACTCTTTGCCACCCCATGAATCGCAGCACGCCAGGCCTCCCTGTCCATCACCAACTCCCAGAGTTCACTCAGACTCACGTCCATCGAGTCAGTGATGCCATCCAGCCATCTCATCCTCTGTCATCCCCTTCTCCTCCTGCCCTCAATCCCTCCCAGCATCACAGTCTTTTCCAATGAGTCAACTCTTCGCATGAGGTGGCCAAAGTACTGGAGTTTCAGCTTTAGCATCATTCCTTCCAAAGAAATCCCAGGGCTGATCTCCTTCAGAATGGACTGGTTGGATCTCCTTGCAGTCCAAGGGACTCTCAAGAGTCTTCTCCAACACCACAGTTCAAAAGCATCAATTCTTCGGTGCTCAGCTTTCTTCACAGTCCAACTCTCACATCCATACATGACCACTGGAAAAACCATAGCCTTGACTAGACGGACCTTTGTTGGCAAAGTAATGTTTCTGCTATTTTGGGGGCAGTAATTAGCTTGGTCTAGCCCTGTTTATAGCTCATATCAAAAGGGGGCTAATTGTGTGGAATTTCAAAGTCAGAGAGGTTGAGAGACAGTCTCCTTGACTGGGGAGAGACAATTATATTCTCTTAAGGGCAATTAGAGAATCTTAAGAGTACACTGTCAGATGGGAACTGTAACTGGAGCCTCAAATATTCACAGGTGGACTTGCAAAGCAATATTTTTTTTCTAAAGGAAGCCTTTATTTACTCATGCATTCATTCATTTTTGGCTGCACTGGGTCTTTGTTGCTGCACTCAGCTTTCTCAAGCTGCGGCGAGGAGGAGCTTGTCTCTAGTTGTGGTGGCTTCTCTCGTTGCAGAGTATGAGCTGTAGGGCGCTCAGGTTTCACTAGTTGGTGGCACATGGGCTTAATTGCCCCAAGTCATGTGGAATTTTAGTTCCTTGACCAGGGATTGAACCCACATCTCCAGCACAGCAAGGCAGATTCTTAACCACTGGACCACCACCGAAGTCTCACAAACCACGAATTTATAACAAAAGTTCAAGAAATGTGACTTGATAAAACATTAACAGAAATGCCTATAATTTTTTTAAAAAAATCTGGATTTAGTTGAACTAGGAAAACATAGTTTAAGGAGATAAGCAGTTAGTATATCTACAAAGGTGGAAAATATGAATAATCCTTTAGACTATTTCTTCTCTTTTGTGTTAGGAAGCCTACTTAATAGGGCTCTCCAGTTGCACAAATTTAAAATAACACCCACTTACCTGGGAAAAATTATAAAGAAAGCTCTTTCCTGACTGCAGATATTTTAGACTGAGAAGCTGAATATTATTAGTTGGGCATATAAATCATTGTTTTTAGCAAAGATATGCTTTACCACTGCAAAGTTACTATGGGGAATTAGGAACATATAGATAAAAATACTTATCTCTATATGGATGTAGATGTTTTTGCAGGGATGTGTGTATGTTTGTTTAAGCTGTGGCTTGTACTGTACCAGAAACTGAGACCTACGAGACCACATAAAGGTATTCACGCTTGTTTTTCATCACTTACTAGAACTAGAAACTAGAAAAATGTACTGGACCATGTTTGGCTGATGAGGTGAGAACCTTGACTATGCAGTGAGAACATGCTACATGTGTTATTAACTGTGAACAATCCAGACTTTGGAAAATACATCAATGTTTGCCCATAAACATTGGAGGCAGAGGGAGAAGTTATCCTCCTGCAGAAAAGAGAGGAAATTCCTTTAAAAGAAAACATTCTCATTCTCAATCATCTTATATAAAAGATAAATCCCAAGATAGGAAATGGAGATTTTGAATCAAGGGAAAGAAATCTTCCTCCCTGGAACCTGGATTCTACAAAGAGTAGAAACTGACTTGGAAGGAACTGCAGTTGGTGAGCTCCCGACCACATGGATGCAGGCTGGAACCAGACACGGAAGGACTACACAGGTATCCACAGCGAGCAGTCCTCTGGGGCCTCACTGGTGGTACCAGCAGCAGCCTGAGAGCTGCTGGGTTCCCAGAACTGGGGAATACAATCCACAGATTTTGGAAATGTCATCTACAAATGAAACAGTGAGTAGACAGTAATACTTACTTAGAACAAAACCTGTTATGGGCTCTTTGCATGCAACATTATTTCAGTGCAAGAACAATTACCTGAACTCTTACAACAAGCAATTTTGAGTCAATGAGACAACAAAAAAATGCAGTTCAAGCAGAGCAGGGCCTCCTCTTCTCAGCTGGGCAAGCTGACAGGGCACCTTAGCATTAAACTGTACTAATGGTTGCTGAAGCATGTGTGTGTAAGCAACATATCACTTGAAAAAGAGTATTTCTTATGCTTACAACTCAAGATATTACCCATCAAAAACACCTACGAGAGAGAGAGAACATGACAAAACTGAATTTTTAAATTAGGTTTAAGCAAGAATTACAAAAGCAGGTTTTTCTCTCTTGGCCAGAAGCTGGAAGGAACTTTTCCTGTAAAGAGCCAGGTATTTTAGGCTTGTGGGCCATGTATTTTATGCTGCAACTACTGAACTCTGCAAGCAAATTTAGCAAAGTAATTCTGAGAGTTTTCAGATAATCTTTTAAACCAATAAAGAGGGGGGAAAAAGTCACATTCTCAAAGCTTCAAATACAATTTTTATTGAAATTATTCTAACATACTAGACAATAGTATTAACATATAACACCATCATTACTTCTACTACTAATAGCTAACACTTATACAGGACTCACACTATTAATACAAAACTGGCAAAAAGGTAGCATTTTTAGCAAATAAAGCACATCTGCTATATTTTCATTACAATTCTTAAAACAACTATTTATTCCAATTAAGATATATACAATATGATGAACTGGAGTTTTAATGTTTTAAGAGAAAGAACTAAGCAGGAAGCGAAGGAGAGGGAATAACAGTAGTATTAATTGGAAAAGGGAGACATGGTGAAATACATGAAATACATGTACAAAGATACATCTCTTTGTAACGGATCATTCTAAGAGCTGTTTTCCAGCACAAACATATACTATTGTTATCCATAATGTGACAATGAAGATGGGCAGAATTAGCCAAAAACAAAACAAGAAGAATCAAAGAATGAGAACGGTCAGTCCTAAACTAAGATTACCGGGACTGTATTATTAAGATGGTTTATTTGGGCTTGAAAAGCGGCCATCATTACTACACTGTGAAATGAAAAACAACTGTACCCATGTGTCTATCCACTGACAGAAACACGATACAGTTTCCATAGAAACAACATACTCCTCATCTAAAGTCCCAGTTTGTTCAAAGAACAGTCAGTAAAAAGTCAATAATATTCATTTTAACAGCAAATTTACTGGTAATAAAGTGAATTATAACAGAAATCTGTCAACATAGTTTACTAGAGAAGATGAGACAAATATAAATGAAATAAAAAGAGATACTATTGTTTTTTTCTTTTTTCAGAGAATATTAGTCACTAAAACAAGGAGAGCAAGGGAACAGCGAATGATTCAGGTGAGCAGTTTCTGGAGGCAACTGCTATTCATGGAATCAAGTATTCCTAAATTTTGTCTCTTCTTACCTAGTAAAATGAACATATATCTCCAGAAACGACAGTAGGGATTGACATCTCCAGAAACGACAGTAGGGATTGACATACAAATACTGAAAACAGAACTTCCAGATTAGGGAAGACATATTTCAACACAAATTACCTCGGAACTCCTGCAAGCCATGAAATTAAAAGACGCTTACTCCTTGGAAGGAAAGTTGTGACCAACCTAGATAGCATATTGAAAAGCAGAGACATTACTTTGCCAACAAAGGTCTGTCCAGTCAAGGCTATGGTTTTTCCTGTGGTCATGTATGGATGTGAGAGTTGGACTGTGAAGAAGGCTGAGCTCCCAAGAATTGATGCTTTTGAACTGTGGTGTTGGAGAAGACTCTTGAGAGTTCCTTGGACTGCAAGGAGATCCAACCAGTCCATTCTGAAGATCAGCCCTAGGATTTCTTTGGAAGGAATGATGCTAAAGCTGAAACTCCAGTACTTTGGCCACCTCACGCGAAGAGTTGACTCAATGGAAAAGACTCCGATGCTGGAGGGATTGGGGGCAGGAGGAGAAGGGGACGACAGAGGATGAAATGGCTGGATGGCATCACTGACTCGATGGACGTTGAGTCTGAGTGAACTCCGGGAGTTGGTGATGGACAGGGAGGCCTGGCGTGCTGTGATTCATGGGGTCACAAAGAGTCGGACACGACTGAGCGACTGAACTGAACTGAACTGAAGAGCAATGGTACTAGAGATCTTGCTGATTGTGAAGATATTTTTTTTCCCAGTCATTTAAAAGATTTTTATCGAGTTATAATTTACATACCATAAAATTCCCTGGTGGTTCAGATGGTAAAGAATCTGCCTGCAATGCAGGAGACCTGAGTTTGATCCCTGGGTTGGGAAGATCCCCTGGAGAAGGAAATGGCAACCCACTCCAGTATTCTTGCCTAGAGAATTCCATGGACAGAGTAGCCTGAAAGGCTGCAATCCATGGGGTTGCAAAGAGTCTGACACGACTGAGCAACTTACACACACACACACACATCATAAAATTCACTTGCTTTACTTCTATAATTCAATGATTTGGGGTATATGTTCAGAGTTACATAACTATCATCATAGGTATAGTTTTATGAATTAGGAAAATCACTGAAAAATTAGGTTTTGTGACCTCAACCCTTACAGTAACTAACTCTTTGAATTTCTTTTCCTTTTCTCCCCCCAAGTAATTATTTCCAGGGTACAGTACAGTGCTGACACTACTTTATACTTACTGGATTGAATCGAAAGCATTTAGAATTTCTTTTTGAGGAAGTAACTTTACATATACACCAACAGTGTTGAAAATAAGGCAGCTTCTGAGAATTAAAATGGTAAAATCCATACTTAATAAATTAGCTGGTTATGGGAGCAATCCATAAAACTGTCTCTGAATGTGTAACTGAGAAGTTTGGAAACACTCTAAACCCCTAATTAAGATGAGGATGTAATTCAGGAGGCAAAATGAAGTGGCTATCATTTGGTCAGTAAACTCGAATCAATTGTCTAGTACACCGTTTAAAGAAAGTTTGCTACAGAAAGAGAACTGCCAGTCTTTACGCAGCGCTATTCCGGCAAGAGATCTAGAGGGTATGATTTTTCCTGTATTTGAATAGGCACACTTGGTCGTGGGACAGGAATCCTTTATCAGGTTTCACCAGGATCTGAATGAACTATCTCTCAAAATGATCCACCTCATTTTGTTTTGATTCCTCACTTACTTATGAAACTTCCTGACTTGCTTTCTAGACCTGACGAAGTGTTTTCTTGGCATGTACAATCTGATCATCCCCGTTACCAAAAATCAATCTGCTTCACCCTCTGCCACCAACAAATGAACAAATGGTTTGGTTTACTTGCTTTCTTGTTTTTTACTCTTCTGGACTAAAGCATGCCAGAAAACTCTGGGACACTGATAGTATAAGATCACACTCTTAATGTAATAATCTCCAAGCTAGTATCATCCTGGGAGACCTTGATAAACAGCCATCCATGACCTTGGTCATAGACCTCAGAACCTATAATTTGGTTACACTCAAATACAACAGGCCAATAAAGAAACAAGAATGTTCTATTCACTCTATTAAATTCTACTTTGTATTTCTCTAAACTGAACAAAATCAGAAATGACTGCATTAAATTGGACAGAAAGAAAAGAAAGGGAAGTCGCTCAGTCGTGTCCGACTCTTTGTGACCCCATGGACTGTAGCCTACCAGGGTCCTCTGTCCATGGGATTTTCCAGGCAAGACTACTGGAGTGGGTTGCCATTTCCTTCTCCAAGGGATCTTCCCAACCCAGGAATCCAACCCGGGTCTCCTGCGTTGCGGGCAGATGCTTTACCATCTGAGCCACCAAACTGGACGAAAACAAATCAAATTAAATTTGTGGCTTTCTTATTTTCTGGAATTAAAATACCTGAAATTAAAAGCACCTATGTTTAAATCACTGCAGTTATTACTGATTTAACATTAATCAACAGAAAATCAACCTGTATAATCATAAATGGATGGATAAAGTTAGAAAGAAACTGTGTTCAGTAAATAACTATTGAGTACATCTGTTGAAACAGTGTCCCTTTTGGTCAGCTTCTCATTTTAAAAATTATCAGGGTCTTCTCGCTCTCTTTCTTGGTCACGCCTTGGCATTTGGGATCTTAATTTCCCAATCAGGGATGAATCCAGTGCCCCCTGCAGTGGAAGCTGGAGTCCTAACCACTGGACTGCCAGGGAATTCCCAGGGTCTTCTCTTTCTAAATTACAAGCCCAGTTTAAAAATATGTCAGTGAAGGCATTTGAGTCAGTTTTAATGAGGTGGATGAACCTAGAACCTATTATACAGAGTTAAGTAACTAAGAAAGAGAAAAACAAATATTGTATATTAACACATATATATGGAATCTAAAAGGACGGTACTGATAAATCTGTTTGCAGAGCAGCTATGGAGACGCAGACATAGAGAACAAACTTATGGACAAGGGTGAGGAGATGAGGGAGAGGGTGAAATAAATGGAGACAGTAGCATGGATGAATATATACTAACATATGTAAATTGAGAGCCAATGGGAATTTACTATAAGACCCAGGGAACTCAAACCAGGACTCTGTAATAACCTAGAGGGGTGGGACTGGGTAGAAGGGAGATTCAAGAGGGAGGAGACAAGTATACACCTATGGTTAATTCATGTTGATGTATGACAGAAATCAAACCAATATTATAAACCAATCATCAACCAACTAAAAATAGATAAGTATTTAAAAAATAAAAAGGCAATACATAAAATATGTCAATGAAGGATGATTTAAAGGACAGACAAAAAAGTACACACACACATACACAAAATTTTGTCAACTATCACAGAAATTTTTAAGGACTACCAAAGATCCTCCATGGATCTGCTGAAGAGCAAATTAAATTTGTATTTTGGAATTACTGAGAAACATTTACTAAAATATATTCAATCAACTTACAGAACTAAAAACATGACTTCTAAACAATCTTTTTTTTTTAATTTCAAAGGCACCTAGATTTCTCCACCTAGTTTTAATAATGTTTTATAGTATCTTTATAAACTGCCTTACATCCCTGAGGAGACGGACTGTTACAAATAAATACATCAACTGAAGAAAATCATCCTTACACTTAGGATGCAGATCTGTTTTAGCATATTTATTGACTGCAGATTTGTTGTTTTAACTTGAATTCATCACTAATAATTTAAGGTCCCAGCATTTCACATAAAAAATCCAGATTTCAGATAGATGTCTCTATAGGAAAAAATGTAGGAAGTCCTAATCTCCCTAGACCAGTACACTAGCAGATCAGTCCAGAGCAGCAACTGTGGTCTTCAGCGGCCACAGTAGTTCTCACAAGTTCATTGGGCTCATTCATATTACTTGAGAGGCCTGCTAATGAGTTCAAAAAAGGAAGGAACTTCAAGATTCTGCATACACACAGGCAGGCGCGCGTGTTTTTTCTCGTTCTTTGAAAAGGGATGGAGAAGTAACAGGCACAATTCATTCTGCAACCTTCAATGCACCTTTCCGATGCGTTGGGCCTAGTAATAGGCGGTGAAAAAAAGAAACAGAGATCTGGGTCCCAGGTGGTACCACCACCGATTGGTCAGAGCAGGAATCGCCGCCACTAACACAAGCAATGTTGAATGTAGTTATTAAATATATACAAAGCTCTGTGCTGAACCGAAGGTAGGACGGTACTTGATGTAGAATCTGAGGAATCTAAGCTCGGTTCCCCTATATTACACAGTCCTCTAGGCAGCGCACAGGTTCACAGGAGACGGGGCGGAAACACAAAATGATGGCTTGCCTCCGCACAGAATCACAGACAACGCCGAGTCCCGAACTGGGCGCAGTCTCCTAAGACGCCCCCGTTTCCGGAGCAACCGCCCGGTCCCTCCCCCTTTGACTCCGCCCCCGGGGGCGTCTTTCCCGCCCAAGGCCGTTAACACCGCAGAGCATGGTGGGATAAAGCTATAGGCTAGGTTTCATAAAATCCTTCCAAAGCGCCTTTGCTTTAAGAGACTTATTCCTGGGAAAATTGATTATTCTTTAGGACTCGACAAGATTAATAACCCTCTTTTACAAGTGCTCTGCCCTAAATCTTTACCACATGGCTGGTCAGTCCCTTTGCAAAGCTCTCGGCACAACGGGAACGCGGGAACTTTTTTCCCTTCGCGCGGAGGGTGACGTCGCGCGTGTGCCAGCGTCCCTTTCGCAGCACACCCGTTACGCTCTTGCGCGTGCGCAGTGAGATCGAATAGCTGCTTCCTCCCGCTTCTCTTCCTCCCTCCCCCCCATATCCGTGCGCCGAGCTGATAAAGGCGCCATTTTGGAGGGGCCGCGGGAGACGTGGTGTCGCGGCGGGCTCGCTCTGCCGTTCGCTAGGCTTGGTGGGAAGGCCTGTTCTCGAGTCCGCGCTTTTCGTCGCCGCCATGTCGGGAGGTGGTGTGATTCGTGGCCCGGCAGGGAACAACGACTGCCGCATCTACGTAGGGAACTTACCTCCAGACATCCGAACCAAGGACATTGAGGACGTGTTCTACAAATACGGTGCTATCCGCGACATCGACCTGAAGAATCGCCGCGGAGGACCGCCCTTCGCCTTCGTTGAGTTCGAGGACCCGCGGTGAGGCGGCCAGGGACTTGCGGCCTTGAGGATATAGGTTGGAGTAGTTGGGGAATGCTCCAAGGCCTTAGAGAGAATGGGGACGTGGGCTCTGAGGTTGGGAGCAAGACGAATCGCCCGTGCACGAGTGAAGCGAGGAGCCGAGGCGGTGAGGTTTCTCTGGTGACTGGGTCCCCCGGGCGTCTCCAGAGCCGGCTCGCGGGCTCGGAGCGGGAAACTGAGGCGCTGAGGGCTGCTGTAGTGGTCGGGAGCCTGGTGTACTTCTGGGTGGGGGAGGGGCCGTTGCTATTATGCAGCGCATGTGGGCTCTTCCACCCCCGGTGCGCATGTGCGGGGCTCTGTGAGCTCCCCGACGGAGTTAGCCACCCCTCCCGGTCCTTTTTCTTACCCTTCGGCTTTCTGTAATCACGCAGGGATGCGGAAGACGCGGTGTACGGTCGCGACGGCTATGATTACGATGGATATCGTCTGCGGGTGGAGTTTCCTCGAAGCGGCCGTGGTACAGGCCGAGGCGGCGGCGGGGGTGGAGGTGGCGGGGCTCCCCGGGGCCGCTATGGCCCCCCATCCAGGCGTTCTGAAAACAGAGTGGTTGTCTCTGGTGAGTTGACCGTTCGTGCGGGTTGATGTCACTTTTGGACAGATACCACACTTTAAACTTTACTTGCATGACCAGTTTGACAAATGCTAGTTTTCATGCTAGGTCTTAAATTATTTTAGTCGCATGGATGAATTCAGTAACCAGGAATTACTGTATTTGAGATTTGGCGAATTAGATTGCAATGCCTAGAATATGAAGAAAGTTACTTTCCAAATAATTTGCGGCTTTTAATTCTAGAATTTTGAATCTTTAACCTAGGATGTTAAAACTAATCATTAATTTTAAAGTAGTCTTGGTTCTAATGTAAATTTTAACTTTAATGTGAAATACTAGAATAATTGTTGAAAAAAATCTTTTTCAGGACTGCCTCCAAGTGGAAGCTGGCAGGATTTAAAGGATCACATGCGTGAAGCAGGTGATGTATGTTATGCTGATGTTTACCGAGATGGCACTGGTGTCGTGGAGTTTGTACGGAAAGAAGATATGACCTATGCAGTTCGAAAACTGGATAACACTAAGTTTAGATCTCATGAGGTAGGTTATACACTTATTCTTTTTATTGGCCAGAATTGGATACAGTGGTCTTAACTGTGGAATTTGAAGGTAAGATTCGGGCAAGGGTGTCCAAGTAAACCCAGTAAAGTGCCTCTGGTTTAAATACGTTGTATTCATTCAGCATGCCTGAAGACAGGTGAAAGCTTAGATCTTTCAATCGAAAGTTCTGTCTATTCAATAGGGAGAAACTGCCTACATCCGGGTTAAAGTTGATGGGCCCAGAAGTCCAAGTTATGGAAGATCTCGATCTCGAAGCCGTAGTCGTAGCAGAAGCCGTAGCAGAAGCAACAGCAGGAGTCGAAGTTATTCCCCAAGGAGAAGCAGAGGATCACCACGCTATTCTCCCCGTCATAGCAGATCTCGCTCTCGTACATAAGATGATTGGTGACACTTTTTTGTAGAACCCATGTTGTATACAGTTTTCCTTTATTCAGTACAATCTTTTCATTTTTTAATTCCAACTGTTTTGTTCAGAATGGGCTAAAGTGTTGAATTGCATTCTTGTGTAATACCCCTTGCTCCTAACATCTACATTCCCCTCATGTCGATAAATTGTATTTTAAGTGATGTCATAGCCAGGATTGTTTAAATTTAGTTAACTCTCCATGCTCTTCAGACTGTGATATTGTGTAAATGTCTATTCTGCTCTGGTTTGTGTGAACTGGGATGTTGGGGGTGTTTGTGGTTATCTTACCTGGGGAAGTTCTTATGTTTATCTTGCTTTTCATGTGTCTTTCTGTAGACATATCTGAAGAGATGGATTAAGAATGCTTTGGATTAAGGATTGTGGAGCACATTTCAATCATTTTAGGATTGTCAAAAGGAGGATTGAGGAGGATCAGATCAATAATGGAGGCAATGGTATGACTCCAAGTGCTATTGTCACAGATGAAATTGGCAGTATTGACCTTATACTAAAAGGCAAGGGTTTAAATTGATTATGTATACATCTACCATAAAACACTTGTAAGCATCTTATGCAGTTACCTTTAGCTACAATTGCTTTGCTCTTTAAACCTTGGCAATTGTGGCAAAATTACATTGCCCATTTTGTAACTATTTTGCTCCCTTCCCTTTTTTGTTTTAATAGGGACTAATGTGGGAAGAACTGGCTAATTTGTCATAATGCTTAGTTACAACTGTTAATGTGTGACCTGCTGTTGGTGTACATGTGGGTACAGGGTGTCTTTAATTCCAACCAGATAGAGTATAATATCAATACTGCTAAATCTGCATGTCCTCTGTGTGACTGATATAGCGTTGCTACTTCATTTTTTAAAGACAAAATGAAAGCAAAATATAGAATTCCAGCATATTGGTGTAGATAATCTAGTTGGGAATAATTTTAAGTCTCACCTTCCCCTTTAAACTAGTATTTGTAATTGACTCATGTTTAAAATACTTTTAATTTACAAATTAAATTACAAATGGGAGCGTTAGATTTAGTTTAGACTTAGGGGGGTAGCAGTACCAGTAAACTTTTCAACTACTTAACTTTTTGCAACCACAAAACCTGTAATACGCTGTACAGTAACAAGTGTTGGCATTATCAGTTGAACTGTAAATATAAAATGCTTCTTCCAATTAGTCTCTATGATGATTAAGTTTCTAAAATTTATCAGAACACCATTCAGAAACTTGTTTTGGGGAATTTGATAGTTATTGATGTACATCTGTTAAACTGATGACAGACATAACTCATCATTCCCCAGAAACCTTTTTTGATTACAGTATCTAACATTTTGCCTCCTCTTTTTTGGTTTTGCTGGTTATAAAGGTTTGGATTGGAGAGGGCTCACTGGATCCCAATCCTTGGAGCTGGATCATTGGATTCAAATCATAATGTGGATAGGATAGGGAGGATGAATTACAAGGATTCATGGAGCGGGATCAGATTACCAGGAACATAGGAGTGGATTCCTGCCCCAACCAAACCGCATACGTGTGGATTTTTTTTTTTTTTTTTTTATTCAACTTAATTGGCTATTCCAAAGATTTTTTTTTTCCTATTTTTGACGATTGGAGCCCTTAAGATGCACGATGGAATTGTGTTTTGCATTTTTGGTAAAAGGAGCAAAGCGAGGACCTGGAGATATACGCTGGAGCAATCTCCTTGGAAGGATTCAGCACGAGTAGATGGTAAACATTTAAAGGGGAAAGGGGGGGTTTGTTTAAAATAGTAAATCAGTAAGTCACTTCTAAATTTAAAGAAAACAAAATTGGAGTTGAAGAATAAGTAGGTTTCCAATTGGCTGTTGCCGTTTTTCTTTGAAAAAAATAAACATTTTTTAAAAAACTATGCATGGTTGTCCTTTTTCCTCTTGTAAGATTTTTTTACTGGGTGACTAGTCTCAGTTAATACTTAAAACTGATAAGATTCTGATTTTTGTGTTTGTGTCAGTAAATTAAAGGTTCTTGAAAGGAATTTGCTAATAAATGGTATTAGTTATCTCTTACTGTTCATTGTAAAAGTCTTCAGGGGAAGATAAAAAGTGAGAATAAGATAGTTGTGTATGTAATGTGGTAAATGAAGGGTGATTTAGTTTCTGGAGGATAAGCTTCAAAGCTTTGGTTAAAAATGACTTAAGTTTATGGATACTGCTTATTTTTGGTAATTAGCATAGAGTTTTGTGTAAAATCAGGTAATGACTAGCGAATGTTGGTATTATTAGCCTTTGAGTTTCTCAATGAAAATAATTCATCTCAAAAATTGGTAAGTATTAAAATTCAGCACAGATTATAATTCTTAACATAAATTACATTTACTGTTTGAAATGTGAATAGCCCACTGGAAGATTTAACTGTTTATTTGAGTGAATCATTGCTAATAAAAAGCTGGGCATTCTTTAGAATTTTGCCTTGGAACTCTTCTTAACCATAAAGTTACTATCCAAAACATACCAAAGCAGTGATGACATCTTGTCACCTACTAGTTTTTGTATCTTTACTTGGGAGCCCCTTGGTGCTAAATTTTCATTTAGAGTTGGGGGAAGGAGGGAGTTTTTACTTAGTATTCCTGATCTTTTTTCTTCTGATGTCCTGATAGCTAGTCACAATCATCAGACCACTTTTTGTGCACCTAGAAGATAGCTAAATCATAAGATTTCCCTGGAGTGTTAATTATAATTGGAAGCAGAATTTAAGACTGCTATTCAGGTGATGTGATTTAAAACCTAGGAGACACTAGAAATCTTGGTAGTGGAGACAACCTAAAGATTTGCATAAGGTCACCCAGCTAATACATTTAAATGAACCTTGTGGAATGTCTGGAGGAAGAGAAGGGATAGTAAAGTCAAGATTAGGATTCCATTTTTTAGAGCACTTTGTATAGATCCATTAAGGGAGTAACTAGTTTTAATGTAGGAATTCAAAATACAGTGTTCAAGAGTAGACAATATGTAAAACTAGGTTGTTTCATCTGAGTTGGCCAAAAAGTTCAAGTTTTTTTGTAAGACATTAAAAGAGTAAATGATTTTGTAAAGAGCTAGACTTTAGCAGGCCCTGAGTTCATTTGTTTTCATTATTTTGTAAACAGGACCAAGATGAAAATTGCCCTCACTCAAAAGTTGAGTGCATTTAAGCTAAGTTGAAAGATGAGCTCTACTTTAGGAGTTTTAGTAGTCCCAACCAGATTGAAGTGAGATGGAGAATACTACTTCCCTGGTATGTAGGCTGTTTAAGATTAGAGAGGATTTAACCTGTGTATGAAAGACGGGCCAGGTTTTCCAGTTCAGTAAGAGTAGACTAGACAGCTAAATGTAAGAGTCTTAGGAAATGGACTTTAAATCTCCACCTATATTAGCAACTCGTAGAAGAAAGTCATACTTCTGGGATTAAAAAAGCAGTCTTGGATTTTGCTCTTTTCTTCGTATTTATGTCCCCTTAGATGTTGTAGGGAGCTTATAATTTATTTTCTAATCAAGGAGAAGTTTAAGTCTCTAAGAATTATTTCTCATAACATCAGATTGAGTAACCCACCTTGCTGTTCAGCCTACATCCTGGAAACAGAAGGTAAGAAACCCATTTTCTGATTCCTAATTGTTTGGGATCTGAATTTTATTTTTAAAATTTAGTAATTTTTTTAAAATGCTGTTTGGAATGTGAACAGATTTCCTTCATTTAAAATGTTTTTTTCCCCCGTAAGTTTTATAGTTTGGAATGTTAATGTATCTACTCATTGTAGTGCTTTAACTTGAATATAATTCTAGATTTTAACTTTATCAGTTTTGTCTTTGAAATATATCTTGCTTGTTAAGGGCCTTTTTTTTTTTCAAGTTTCTGTGAAGAATTATTTGTGTGCTTTTTTGCTTGCTTTGTACATGACGTTGTAATGAAATCACAAGTTACATGTCTGTATTTACCATAAAAATAGTATTAAAAAGAAAAACTATTAGACTGAAGTTCTCTTATAACCATTCTTTGGTTTAACCTATTTCTATCACGGTATGAAGAATGCAAAGACAGAAAACAGGTTCACAATCTTTTATCCCAGAACTCCAGAATATTTTGATGTTAAGCAAATTGAATGTCAAATATGACCAAAATCAGTGCATTTGTTTTGTACTTGGTGTGACCAAGAAATACTAATGTCAGTTGCCACAGGTTGTGCTGAGTGTTAATGTGGTAAAGGGTCTATATATGAAACCTTTATAAAATGCAAAACGCTCTGAATTTCAAATACATCTGCCCCAGAGAGTTTGGATAAAGGGTTGTAGAACTGTTACAGAATACACGGAGCGAAGGCTTCTGTGTAGTTTGGGCGTGTGAGTGAAAACAAACCCAGTTACTCTGATTTCTTTATTAAGCTGTTAGTCCCACATCTCTTTAGGCTGAAGCAGCCACCAGAAAAGGTATGACACATTTTTTTATATTCTGTTGCTATAGTGGACTTGTAATTTTCTCCATTGAAGGAAATAAGTACTCTACCATTCCATTGTATACAGTGGAATACTCTATTTGGGGGTAATTTTTCCCAGTACCTATTTTTTTTTAATAAGAATCTGATCCTATAGGAAAGGGTGGGATTGGCATGAAGTAAAGGGAGATTATAAGGAAAGGTGTTCATTTTGTCTCCTGATTGTTGAATAAATAGTAATCCTGGCAAAAACTTTTGCTTAAAATGTAGATTCGAGAACTTACAGTATACTCGAGCTTATCCATGTAATTATACTTGAGATTGGGGTGGGGGGTGCTTCTAACTTTGAAGGCTATACCTGACAACATTTTAATGTGATTTGTAGGGATGAAAGGAGAGAAAGATCTTTTTCTTATACAAAAGTTCTTGGTGCTGCTTAGGCAGAAGAAAATCTCAAACATTTTGAAATAGGTGACTCACTGGCAAGAGAGAAAACATAAGGTGATTGCGATTTATGTAGGTATGCAAAACAGAAGAGACAGTTGAGTAGATCCTGGGTGTTTCATCTTCATTTCTTAAAAAGGTTAAAATGTTTAAACTTTTTATAATTGCTGATAGAATTATCAGTGTAAAGATAGTAGTTACTAAGAGCTATAGAATGCTTTACTCCTACTCACCGAATATACTTTGAGCAGACAATTTTAAAGGTATGCCAGATGTCTAATGAGTTGTCTGGAGGGATGTTGTTTTGTTTACCAGGGTCTATTCCACTCCCCAAATTTGAGTAAATGTTAGGAAAAAATCACATAGCCACTAGAGGGTGCTACGATGCAAAATTTAACCAGGAAATACCCTAGGGCAAAGAATGGTAACAGCAAGGTGGAAACTTAATCCTCGATCAGCTCCAAAGTTAGAATTTTTTTGGTCTTAAGTTTTTTTTCCTGTAACTCTACCTTTGCCTCTCCATCTGTTGGTCAAAATCCTTTGCCTTTTCCTTTAGGTTTTGAATAATACTTAATGAGTACCAAGCTTGTATAAGGGCTTCCCTGGTGGCTCAGAGGTTAAAGCATCTGCCTGCAATGTGGGAGACCTGGGTTCAGTCCCTGGATAGGGAAGATCCCCTGGAGGAAATGGCAACCCACTCCAGTATTCTTATCTGGAGAATCCCATCCACCGGGTCGCAAAGAGTCAGACACGACTGAGCGACTTCACTTTCAAGCTTGTATAAATCACAAAACTTGTCTAGCTTCTGGGACTTAGGACAAAATGCTGAAGATGTGAAGCTGCTTGTTTTTCTACCTGCCTTGTACATCTCCAAGTATGTAATAGTAAGGCCAGAAGTGTAGGAATCAGGTACAGGAGTGCCACCCATTCCCCCTCCTCCCCCCTCTAGCCATGAAATTGGTCATGTGATATACAAAATGAGTATCCTTTGAGAAACCTTTGTTTATATGGTGTGAAACACTTTCTGGAGTGTTAAGTCTTATATCTTGACATTACTGAGACTTTGAGTGAGTGTTAGTGTCTTACAACCCTGTCTGTTCATCAGGTTGGCTACTTACAAGTTTTCTGTTCTGCAGAACAGGCAGAGTATGCTGTGATCAAAATGTCAGTACAGACTTTTAGGAACTAACACTTCAGCATTTGTCATTCCCATCTCCCTTCAACTTTACATTACAAAAATGTAAAGGACACAAGCTTTTTTGTCACTAAAAATAAGTTTTTAGGCCCACTTGTGATACCATTTAGTCAATATGGGAGCACTTGGCTTCAGACACACGTTAGAAACTGCTTTGAAGAATAAGACACTAAAAGAGGATAAATGTATTCTAGAAGAGAATCACACAGAGATTACCTTGCCTACCAATCTCACATTTTATGTACCAAGTTAGGCTACCAAAGGTAGTTGCCAACTAGTGAGATAGCCTTGCTGCAAATTGGATTGAGTACTGAAAGTGCACTAAATTATCCTTCATTTCAAGAAATGTTAGCTCTGATATCTTAATTTAACTTGGGAAGAGACTAAATCCTAAATTGCTCAACTGAAAATCTGGAATTCCCTTTGTGAAAGAAAAAGGCTAAACTTGAAGGTGGTTTTAAGTGCCAGATGGCATGACAGAATTGTACCCTGAAGTGCTGGGTATTAGGAGAGCCTTTGTAAGTTTGAGATAAGCTTTCAAGTTATGTTTATTAAGGTTTAATCCTTATGAATGGACTACTACATCAGTTGACAAAACATAACCTACAGCCTTTAACTAGGACTTGGAATCTTGGGCTGAATCTAAAGCTGTTGATAACCTCGTCCCAGTATCAAAAGTCATCTCTCTGAAAACAACACCTACCATACTATGTTGGCACAGACTTTGTGTATATCTCGTATGGCGTATGTCATGTTCTATCCATTTATCTGCCTCATCCGGATTCGTGAGTTTATTTCCTAAGGAACCGAGACAGTCCGTCACCTGATAGTCACTGAAAAAGCACTACTCCTCCTTCCTCACTATTCGCATAGCACTTTTCTACCCTATCTTAAAACGAGCCAGTGTGCCTTTAGTTAGTGAGTTGTTTACTGTCTCTTTTCTAACAGGTCATAACCTGTTTTCCCCTTTCTTCCCGGGTACGTAGCACAATGCTGTGCCCTGCTTAGACACTCGAAAGATAATTACTCAATTCAGTTGCCTAGAAAGAGAAACATAGAAATTTGAATTATTTTACTTCCCTTTCTGAGTGTCTTGAGTAAGTAACCAGTAAATAGACTCAGGTTCTTCTATTTGCAAGTTGGAAATCAGTCCTCCAGTTGATAATTACAGAAGAAGCTAAGTAACATTAAGACATTTTCCATCTTTTTATCTCCTGATATTTCTAACAATTTTTGGGGAATTTTGCTTCTTAAATTGAATTACAAAGTAAGTGACATCCACAATGTTAAGGGGCTTCCCCGGTGGCTCAGCAGTAAAGAATCCACCTGTAATGCAGGAGATGCGGGTTCAATCTGAGTCAGGAAGATCCTCTGGAGGAGGGCATGGCAACCCACTCCAGTACTCTTTCCTGGAGAATCCCATGGACGGAGGAGCCTGGCGGGCTGCAGTCCATGGGGTCACAAAGGGTTGGACGTGACTGAAGCAACTGAGCATGCACATGCACAACTTAAAGATGTGAAACGTTGGTTAACAGTACACTAAAGTGTACACGACAGTAAGTGTGCTTGTTGGTTAACAAGCTCACTACAAAAAGTGATTCCTTTGTTCTCTGACACTACATAGTAAACACGTAGCGTGGTGAAAGTCAAGTTCTGTGTCTTAATATAACCAGTTTTTAGCCACGGTGCATTTGTGTCTGTCACTTGAACAAGAATAAGGTTTTGTTTACTTCCCAGATAGAGTACTTCAAAATGCTATTTGAATTTGTCTCCCAACTTCATTTGCCATGCTGACATCTTTGTCCGTACACCCAAAATCATTACTAAAGAAATGAAAAACCAGTTAACTGGCCACCTCCATCCTGGCCATCAAGTCTCATCTTACTAAAACTTGCTCATCTAGTATGAAACAGTGGAATGTAGTCTACAATTTATCACCATTTTCAATCACATTTTCCCTGCTCTGGTTGATCTGGTAAATATCTTTTACTGATGATTATTGTTTTTACTTATATATATATGTATGTTTTCAAACTTTTCTGCCCTAATTAGCAGTCACTCTGCTGCTTCAAGTCCTTATCACTGTCAAGTTAGATTTAATTTCTGAAACTATAAAAAGCAAGCTTCAAAACCCATAAAATAGCTCTCTCCCTGTGATGCATTTAGTCTCACAATTTTATTACTGTTGAAATTTGTTAATTTTTTATACCCAGTAGAATTTTTGTTGTATTGGCATTTCCCAGTGAGCCAAATGTTTACTTGCTAGATGGAATTCTTCAAGACGCTATTTGGATTTGTTTCCCACCTCCAGTTGGCACAGTTTAATAAATGTTGATTGACAAAGAGAAAGAACTTTAGTACTCCTTAAAAGCAAAGTGGTATAGAAACCTAGTCCACAAACTATTGGTTAACTGGGTAGATTATTGGAGAAAGTGGTAATCCTAACATTGCATCAAATAATTTCTCAGCTGTGAAAATAGGAAATGCAAATTACTGTTGACCATTCATGTTCGAGGTGCTGACCTGCCACACAGTGTAAAACTAACTACAGTCAGCCTTCTGTATCTGCAGTCAATGCATCTGCAGATGCAACCAAACATACAAGTGCACCTGCATAGTCAAGCCTGTGTTCCAGGGTCTACTAATGTAAATGCTAGTTTAAGCCATGTATAATTGTAAAAACAAGTGTTGTCCCCAAAATCAGTCTTGCAAAGTAAAAAGTTGTTTTGTAAGATGTGCCACACTTCAGTACAGATCCTCTAGAATTGATGGTGGTGTCTCCTAAAGGAGCAGAGGGGTTCCCTCTCTTGCTTTCTCCCAAAGTGAAAGTCAGTTGTGTCTGATTCTTTGTGACCCCATGGACTATACAGTCCATGGAATTCTCCAGGCCAGAATACTGGAGTGGGTAACCTTTCCCTTTTCCAAGGGATCTTCCAAACCCAGATCTCCCTGCTTTCTCCTGGATTTTCCATTATTAAGTATAATTCTTACAGAAGAAGCCTTAAATTAGTTATGAGTTTAGTAATCCTGTCTCAATGAGTTTCTACAGTTTTCTCATTAGGATTGAATTATTTTGGTTCTTTTTTATTAGTAGTTACACATAAAGAGATTTATATATAGAATGAAGAAACTGGGTAGTATATTACTGGTTTGGGAATCTTAACATTACTGCAGGACCCTGACCCTGATCCTTAGGCTGATAGAGGATCAACTAGCATAAGCAGTTCTCAAAGCCACAGACTCTGCAAACTCACAAATCTTAAAAGCACTCACATTACTTTGCCTTTGAGAATTCTTCCCTTCATGATCTGCTAAAGACTAAAGCATTCTTGCACTAGTTGCATTGTATTTGTGCTTTGCTTTTCTTCAGCATACATAGTGTCACGTAATGTGTACACCTGCATGTTGCCCTTAAACTGTTGTCTGATTTCAAGTATGTTTTTATTTCCTCCAGCTACATGGTAAACTCCTAGAGACCAAAATCTGTATTAACAACTTTCTGACACTTTTTCTAAGGTGCTTGGTGCACAACACTCACCTTACTGTTTATGTATAAATACGGTCATGAAGTCCTCAGCAGGTGAACTGCATAGCTTAGATCTTATATGTAGTGTGGTCCTCCAGTCAGATTGGGCTTACTTCCAAAGTAGTGACTTTTCAAGAGTTTGTGCCATTTTCTACCTTCTTAATGGAAAAGTTAGAGGGGAAAATGCAAGGACACAGGACAAATACTTGGTGGAAGTAGTAGCTGGGTTTTTTTGGAGTGCTTTGATTCCTTTTAATTCTCCAATGTTTCTAGCCTTATTTTGGAGTTGGAGGAAATGAATTTGAAGATGTTAAAGTGACAGAACTTGAGTCCATGTCTTCTAGTGACAAGTTCTTGTTTATTTTATTACTATATTGCTTTTTAAAAACGGCCTTTTTCCAGTGGAGAGGTTGCGGGGAAAGAGAAGTCTTCGACCCAAGTGATCACTATCTGTAATACCCACCTGATGCCACCAGGGTGCCCCGTGGTGCTGTCTTTGATCCATGTTCTTAGCCAGGTTGATGGGGCTGTTTTCAAAGTGTTCATCTTGTCACAGTGGCCATCGCCCAGAGCCCAACAGTACAAAGTGGGGTACTTAGCTCCCTGGCTTTCCAGTGTGCAGTGCACAGCCAACATCAGAGAAGCCCTTGCCCTCTTTTGACCCCTTCTGGTCACACTGGCCCACAGAAAACAGATCAGTGACCAGAGCCTGGCTAGCTACTTTTACCAAGCTACAGTCTCAGAGGATAGTAGCACGAAAAAGATCCTGAGAATGGGTAAATGTAAACATGCACTTGTTTTGTTAGCTAAGTGTACACTTAAATTCATATTAGCAAAATAGATGTGATACACAAAACCAGATTGAATTGCTTTATCAGCTTTAAAAGCAATGTGTGATGACTTTCAGTTTGCGGTAACAGTCTGCTTTATACTTGGTCCTGAGTGTACAGCCTATTAGGCATTAGTTGTGATATTCAACCCTAGATGACAGCCCAGTGTCAAAGCTGCCAGTTATGTGAGAACCAATGAAGTGAAGTCTCATTTAGCAGGGAGAGTAGCCCCTTTACTATTTTGTTTTCTTCCCAGTGCTCTTATAATCATTTTGTATAAACATTTAACTAGTCTATAGTTATTTCCAGTTTTGATTTCTCTATTGGAGGAGATTCTTAAACATATTCCAGTGACTGACTAGTACAGTTCCTGGCCTTAAATAGATGCTTCATAAATATTTGCTTACTGAAAAAGCATGATAGTTATGGCATAGTTCTACACATGAGCCATTTTTCTAAGGAGAGAATCCACATTAGGAGGTCTTTGTTTTGTCCAATACATTATGAACTGAAAAGTTAGTACCTAGGGTGTCTTGGCTAGCCTTTCAAAACCTAGAATATATCATTCTAGGTTGGAGATAGCACAGCCTGAATTTTGGGCTGAAGCTGAGCTGATTATCTCTAGATGGCATCCATGCAGTATCTCTAGGACTAGGCGTTTACCAGAGTTCTTAGAACCATGGGGGAGACAAACTTTTCTGATTGAAGCTGTGTCCTTGGGGTGCCTTTTCCCTCTCCCTTTCCTGTTTTCTCAGGTACATTTCCATCCCCAAATTCCTGTGGTTTTAAGATCACTGTGGAACAAATCCCAAACCTCCCTCTAGTAGTCGAGGTTTCCTTTCAGTTTTTTCAGCTCTTCTGTGGGGAGAAAGCTAATCACAGATTGTATGAACTTGAACCTTCCATATGCTTTGCTTAAGTGATCAGAGTAACTGATCTTTAGCTAAATGAATTTGCGTATAGAACATACGTGGGGACTTCCTAAGGCTTCATGAGTTTTGCTAAATGTACTGTGTAGGTCCTGGACAAGTTAGGAATAAAACTTACCAATTCTAATGCAAACAAAAAAATCCTCTTGTCCCTGAGAAGCATAACTAAGCAAAACTAGTTATCTAATTTAGTTTTAATTCGTCTGAGGATAATTCCTTCATATGTGAAGAATAAACGTATTCCTTTCCCATCTAAAGAATAAATCAGTGACAGGTAGAGAGTGTGTGTATTGCAACCCCCAGGATTCTTATTTCTGGGACTGCCTTTTACCTGATGCTTTGGACGCATTTTCACTGGCTTGAATTGAGTACTTGCCATCTGCTGTCAGCATTCACTGCTGAATAAAAGGGGAGGAAGGGGGAGAGAAAGTGAAATGAGAGCTTGTGGGGTGGGTGAGGAGTGAGGAAGCTGGAAAAATAAGAGGAAACAGCTGGGAGCTAGGAAGTTGTGGAGGGACTTAATGTAAGGTCAGTAAAACAGCTTGCAGAGGACAGGGTCAGGCCTAGGGGTAAAAGGCTAATTAACTTCTGTCAACTAGTTGAGTAGAGCCTTGTGTGCTTTGTTTTGGAGACTAAAATTACTTCAGAGGAAACATCTAGATTCTCTGAATCTGATCCATTTTCCCTGTGTATCATAGTAAATTATTCACCAAGTCAGAATCTATCCTGCTCTCTAGGAATTGTCCTCTTTAGGTCTAGCAAAGAGCTTGCTGCCACAGTTCAGGCAATCAAGGGTGAAATGCTTCACATAGTATTAGTGGATAGCAGGTAAGCTTTATGTTTTAGTACACAACTTAAGGATTAAATGCTGACTACAACTGTTGTTTCAGTTCAGTTCAGTCGCTCAGTCGTGTCCGACTTTGCGACCCCATGAATCGCAGCACACCAGGCCTCCCTGTCCATTACCAACTCCTGGAGTTCACTCAGACTCACGTCAGTGATGCCATAGTTTAAAGAGCAGCTTGCCAGGTTCCCTGCACCTGCTTATATACTGGGCCAGATGACTGACTGTAGAACTTTAGGCAGCTTCTGTAATAGTTCAGAGACTTCTCAGAGTCAAGAAACATCCTTAAAGAAGCAAATCTAGAGCTCATGCCAGATCTTAACGCTGTTCTGGCCTTGTGTTGCCATCTCGGTATTGCTGTCTAGAGTGGAGCAACCTACCTAAAGCTTAGTCTAAGTTTTGTGATGCCACCTCAGTGTCTTAGGTCACCACTGCTCATGTCCCTCACTGAGGGAACATACTGAATAGGTTCCTCAAAACCTGCGTCATTATTTCCTGTTTCTTTCACTGTGAAGAATAGAGGGATCCTCAGCTGAAGATCAAATTGACCCAATGAGGCTTTTTTTTAATCTAGGCCAATGAAAGGAAGAGGAAGGAGCCCGAATTCAGAAAGAGGGAGTCATAATATAAGATCTGCAATGTATTGACATGGTAACTCTTTGAAGACTAAGAGAAACAGAATCCTATTTGAATTCTGAACTATGGAGTCTGAGATGAAGACGAAATTGAGATGTTTCTATTGGAATTTGGGTAAAGAGCGTTTACTCAGTATGTATGTTCTTGCTCTGCCCCAGTGTTCACAAGAGCATCTGGACAGGCATTAACAAGCACCATTTTTTAATTTTTTATTTTTTTGCAAATGGATCATTTTTTCGGTAATGGAGATAAGTGACTGCTAACTCAATGTGTGTAGTGTCATTATATCCCCGTTTTAAGCGGTGGAATATATTTGGGGTGGAGGCTATACCACTGGAAAGAGCTTTTCCTTTGTACCAGCATGCCTGCGTATGTAAGGATTTATGTTTTTGACTATTAGCATGATGTCACTGAACTAAGCTTTCTAGTTTGGTTCAGGCCCACAAAGTTTGTGTGATCTGTCAACTTTTTTCAAGCTCAGCCATCACCCTGGGCTTGGGGCATCTGAGGGCAGGGAGGAACAGGTGTCTAAAGGAGAAATGCTGGTGCCAGAGAGTGTGTTTTCCAGTTGTATTAAATTTCTTACTTGGTGTATTTTTGACCTGTCTTAGTTTCTTTCCTTCTTGTGTCTATGCTGTTTTGCTTGCTATTTGTTGTATGTCCTCTGTCAGCCATTCAGGAGTTGTAAAATGGAAGGTATCTCTACTCAGATGTTTTATGGGTGGAACTGACGGGTTAAGCATGGTTTGTAGCCTCTTCTTTCAGAAAGAGTAAAGGTGATAAATGTGTTACCATGGCTTTGGATAGGTTTTGGGTATCTGGGGCATATGGCTCTTAGAAACAAATGAGTATGTTAGGACCCTCAACTACCAGTAGGTCTTACTAGGGAAATGGGTAGCTTTGTTCCCTGTCCCTTTGTTCTCCGTGACTATGTTCCAGCTGTTAAGGGATTTAAATAGGTATTTAGGGGGAAGAAAAGTCTTTGTTGTTTCCCCTTCCTCACCTTACCAGTTAAGACAGAAATAACTAGTGATGACACTTTAGGTGGTGGAATTGAAACACAAACCCAACTCTGACCACATGGGCCACAGGCAGTTGGCTTAAAGCCCTTAGTGTGGGGAGGTGGGAAGGGCAGATTAACTTCTGCTTTCTTCTCAGAGAAGCTTGGTTGTTTTTGTTTGTGTGTGGAGGGGGGGGGGGGCGGGGGGGTGCAGGGTGGAGACGGGAGGTGTTGGTGGGGTGGTTGTTACCTTTGGTTTGGTCTGGTAGAGTGTGTGTCCTTTCTCTTCAGTTGCATTGAGGCTGTTAAAGGTATCATTTCTCTAGCTGATATTTTTGGTAAATATTGCAGTCTTGATTTTTACTAGTAGATCTGTTAGCTCCAGCTTTCTTACATGAAGATTAGTTCTTAACTGCCAATTTGAAGCTGCTCCTAAGTAGATGGTCTCTATGAAAAGTTTTGGATTTGATTCGGTGTTACCTTTCTAATGTTTGCTAAAAGTTGTCTTTGGAAATGCTAATCTTAATAGGTCTCTTCCTTTGTCATGTGTCGTTAGCCTTTTGACTGTTTACCTTAGGGCTCTTTGAGGGAGGGGTGGGTGGGGCGCCGGGGAAATCTTGTTACTCTGAGAGAAAGTAAGAACTGGCTCAGGGCTCTTATGCAGAATTCCCAGCCCCAGACTTCATCTAGAACCATTCAATAGCACCAATAAAAATACCTTCTTAGCACCTGTTATATTCCAGGGAATGTTCTAAGCTTTTTATACACATTTCTCCTTCAGTCTACATTTCTCTTTTATCCACAGTCCTATCTGTGAGGTAGGTATTTACTTCGTTCTCATTTTCCAGATGAGGAAATTGAGGCCCTGAAAGATTAAGTTACACGTTATACACATTGGGGCAGAGAAGGTGGGAAAGAACCTGAACAGGGTGGGAAATAAAAACCTGAATTTTATTTGGGTGGATGTAGGCACATGTGGAGAAGGCAATGGCACCCCACTCCAGTACTCTTGCCTGGAAAATCCCATGGACGGAGGAGCCTGGTAGGCTGCAGTCCATGGGGTCGCTAGGAGTGGGACACGACTGAGCGACTTCACTTTCACTTTTCACTTTCATGCACTGGAGAAGGAAATGGCAACCCACTCCAGTGTTCTTGCCTGGAGAATCCCAGGGACAGGGGAGCCTGGTGGGCTGCCATCTATGGGGTCACACAGAGTCGGGCACGACTGAAGTGACTTGGCATAGCATAGCATAGGCACATGTACTTTTCTTTTTTCTTTTGTCTTAGACACCAGGCATTTCAGTTAATCATCATATCTGGAGGTAACACCGCTGATGCACTCACTGAAAGTTGTTTACAATAATCAAGATGAATTTATTATCTTTAGACATTGCTATGTTTTGATTGGGCCTCAGTATGGTCTATGGAAGCAGGCTTGAGGAGAGGGGTTCATTTTGTTTGTAGTTAAAGATTCTGTCTGTCCTAAGGATGGAATCTGATCTTCCTAATTTCATTATATTCTTCAAAACAGTTGGAGCTGATTTTGAGTACTCGTTCCAAACTTTTGGATAGTTTCTTTGGAATATAGCCCAAGATTTAACATTTCATCTGAATTTAAAAGATTGTTCATTTTTCTTTTTAAGGGGAAAGAAAAATCGGAGCAATTGGGAATTCTGGTTTCATCTCATGGGTAGAAAAATGAGCCATTTACCTCAAGAAAAGTGAAACTTCTGAATCCCGCTCTTCCATAATGAGAACTAGACGGTTTTCACTTGACATCTACTTTGTGGTAGTGGGGAACCCCCTCTCCAGAGGTTTTTGAGAAGGATTACTAAAAAGGGTTTTCTAGATTCTGGGGAAAGAAGTTCAAGAGAGTCCAGCAACACTGTCATTAGAAAAATGGTCTTCATCCAGTGCTAGTCTTAGAATCCTGAAGCTTCATTTTCAGCAGTTTGAAAGGCAGCAAAGTAGGAGAGGCTGTACAGGGGAGGAGAAACACTGAGGAGAGATGTAGTACAGAGACCTTGAAGTCAGTGTGTTAAGACAAGAAAGAAGCAGAGACCTGCATTCACTGAATGAAAACCAAAGAATGTGCAGTGTCTCAGGTCAGAGCCAAAAGGTTTTAGTTTACCTAGTTAATTTCTTAGGTTTACATCTTGGTTCTTTCCTTATCTTATATGTATATATAAGCTTAGGCTTCCTGAACCATTTTATTTCTCTTTGCAAAAGAGACTAATGGACATTTTTTAGCAGACGTAAAGGGCCACTGTAGCAGTTTAGCTGGAGTGTAATCAGAAACTATTCATTTTCTGTCCCCTCCTGTCCTAGGCTGACTGGTTCCCTGATGTGTTACCTGCTTCTGCCACTGATTGAAACTGCAGAACTTCTCATTCGTCCCCAAGACTTCCAGTAGGGAATCAGCTCTAAAAGAAACCAGACCAACGTTTGCCAGCCCCTGCATTCTGGTGACTGAGGAGAGGAGAGTGGGCAGCGGGTATACATGTGTAGTGGATGGAAAAGAAACACAGACTGTCAGATTACTATGCCTCTTCAGTTTCTTTTACCAATCAAATTCCACAACCGTATTATTTTTATTGTGTATGTATGGGGGAAACTGAAGATGGTGACCTTGATTAGAATGTGACTTAAGAGGAATAAATGGAGGGGATAAGATAAGAGAGAGTCAATTGTGAAAGATGTTGAAGTCTTGAAATAATGTGACTGAGGATTTTTTTTTAAAACCAGAATTTATTGTAAAAAAACTGAAAGAGCCTGCCCCCTCATTTCCCGCCACAGGAGACTTAACAGGACCGGAGGCAATTGTTTAATAATAGCCTGTCTCTGCTATTCCCAATAGCTACCTCTATGTGAGGAATGGATAGAATACGTTCAGGCCATCATCATGCAAAGCTCCAGTAGCAGTGACGCCTACACGGAAGACTTGGAACTGCAAACAGAGGCCGGGGTCACCTCAGTGACATCTGACGCTGTCCAACCAGAAGTTCGATTTTTGTTTGGGGCGGGGGGTTGGGGGAAGAAGCAGACTGTACTAAAGAACTAAAACAATTTCTTGTCTATAGTGTCTCTTTAAAAAAAATTTTTGGGGGTGGGAGAGGGGGGTGTTAAGTAGAATTTCACATCGTATCTGAAGTTAGGAGGAGGATGGGGAAGCTCAGCCCTTCACCCAAGAATAACCCAGTAATGACACCTCTGCGCGTGGGAAGTGTTTCCTTCTGCACAGGGAGGATCTGAGGCTGCACCCCAGTGGGATTCCCTGCTTGAGCTGGAAGGCCACTCAGAGATGCGTGTTGCGCCAAGAGTGCGGAGGTTTCGCTGGGATGAAATACCAGCCGGGAGAGACACTCCAAGTCGAAGGCGCTTCCTCCAGCTTGGAGGTAGGGGCCGTGCTGCGCAAAGGGGACCGGACAGCCCCGGGACTGCCGCAGCCCGCGCCTTCCGCCGAGGGCCTGCCGGGGACGCGATGCTGCCGGGCGCCGGGCCCGCGTCGCCGCCGCCGGCGCGGCCGTGCCCAGCGAGGCCGCGCCAGACCCTGGCGTCCTCCATGTTCTCTCCCGGGCTCCCCCTGCTCCGGCTGCCTGGGCCGCGGACCGCAGCACCACACACCCCCGCGGGGGGGGACGCCGCGCCCCATCCCCGCCCCCGGCCCCACCCCGGCCCCGCCGCGGGGGCCCCGACCCCACCGCCGGCGGGCACTGGCTGAGCTCCGAGGCCGAGAGCCGGCCGCGGGGCCGCGCGGGAGGGGTCGGGGCCGCCGGGGGCGGCGGCGGCCGGCTCGGGGCTCCCCCCCCGCCCGCGCTCGCCGCGGCGGTGGTGCGTCCCGGAGGTTACCGGAAGTGGCCGCGCTCGGCGCTGCCATGTTGAGGAGCCGCCGCTGCCGCTGCCGCCGCCGCCGCCGCCGCCGCTTTGTTGTCGCCTCCTCCGGCTGAGGAGGCGCCCCGAGCGGGGGGAGTGGGGAGGAGGGGGGTCGGCCGCCGCAGCCATGGAGGCCAACTGGACCGCGTTCCTGTTCCAGGTACTGGGGCCCCCCCGGGGGGGCACGGGGGGGACAGGGGGGCCGGGCCCGGGGCTGGCGGGCGGGCGGGCGGGCGCTCCTCCTCCCTCCCTCCCGGCCCCGCTCTCCGGCCCGGCCTTAATCCCCCTTTGTTTTTCCGCCCGCCCGCCCCGGCGGAGCGGGGCTGCTGAGGGGAAAGGAGGCGGCCTCGCGGGGCGCGGGGGAGAAAGCAGGCCTCGGGGTGACCCCCGGGCCCCCCCAGCACACACACGCACACGCACACACCCTTCGCTCCCGCCCCGGAGGGGAAGGGAGGAGGCCGGCCGCTGTCACCGCCCGCGGCCCGGAGAAAGGAGGGCGCCGGGCCGCTGGAGAGCGCGGTCCGCTTGGCCGCGGCGCGCCGGGCCGGGGCCCACGCCGTGGGGTGAGGGGGTCCCCGGGTCCCACTCAGTCCCCCCTACTTGGTCTGTCTTTCGCTCGTTCTCCGTTCTTTCCGCCTCTCTCTTTTTGTGCGTGTGTTGACTTTCTGACACCCCCCCTCCCCGTCCCTGCGAATAGCGGGTATCCCTGGGCTCCCCGCCACTCCCCCTTCCCGCCGCCCCCCTCGTGTTTACCCAGTTGGGGGTGTTGTGACTGTGTGTCCCCTCCCCAAACTTTTTCACTGGCTTTACGTGTTTTCTCTCGCAAGCCTCTGCCGAGCCTTGGCAGCTGACACCCGCTCCTTCTGTCCAGCTCTCCCGCCGTCCCATTCAGCCCGGGGAATCCCCCAGCCGGGGAGGGGGGGGGGTGGTGCGGGGGGGCCAGGACGCGGGGAGGCCCCACCTTCTCCCGGGGCGCGCTTCTCTCTCGTCCCACCTCGAGCGTCTCCTCCAGCCAAGTGGGGGAGACGGCAAGTGGAGAGAGCAAACAAAGTCCGCTTACAAAGCCCCCAGATGAGTCATTCGTGGGGTGTTGGTCTTCATTTTTTGCAAGAAACTTGAAGGTGACTGTGGCCGATATGTTGGCAGTCCTCTTGTCGGCCCACTTGAGGTGGGGACCCCTATTTAGAAGACCGAGAACTTTTTCTTTTTCTTTTTTTTTCCTCTGCTCCGTTTCTGTTTGCAAACGAAGCACTTGGTGGGCAGTAGTAATGAGCTCACGGGGAAACTTCGGAACCGGAGGCTAGGAAGCTCGTCACTTTAAGTGCGTTCTTCCCGCCTCTTTGAGTTATTTTCCTTCTTTGAATAACTTCGCGAAATCCCAAACGCGTAGCTTGGGTGCTTGAAACCTTTTGTGACTAACCAAGAACGGATGCAGAATTTTCAAAATTAATCCTCCCAGCCCCTGGACCCATCCCAGTGGAGTTAATATAGGGAACTGGATAATTCAAACGTTTCCTATTGTGTAGAGATGGTTTATTGTTTGAAGACATATTCTTTAGAATGTAATTTGCTTTTTAAATAATTGTATTATATTCAGGCTTCTTAAAATTGAGCATACTCAAAATTATGGAATTCACTAACTTGGCCTTTTTCTCATTCTGATCTAGTATTGTTTTAACGTGCTTTGATGCGCTTGATAATGAGATAAGTCAACTTAAAAATGCATTGGAAAAGAAATGATATATAACCAGCTTGCATCCAGGTTGGTGTGAAGGTGGCAAGTGCCCTCTTGAGAAAAAGCTTTCAAACGGTCATTTTAAAATATGGGGTTAATGGGCCACTGAAGTGATTTCCCACATGAGGAATGATTTAGATGTACCGTATTAAACATGCTCTCTCTTAATGGAGATTGGAAGAAATTGAGAGTTCTTTATGTAAAAGAAAACCCCCTAACTGATTTTTTGGAAAACTGTTGAAAAATCTTTTGGAATACTTTTATTATTCTTTTCCTGGGGAAAGCAAATGCCAAGCATTTATTGATCAACTTTTTAATTAGATTTTATATTATTTAATTTTTTTCAGCTATTAAAATCTTTTTTTCCACCTGATGGAGAAGTGTGAAAGCTAATATTTGATCCTGGGCTTGGCAATGTGTGCAGTGATAATTTAGAGCCGAGGACAGTTGAATGGGTAAAGAGAATATTTCAGTCTTTTCTCTGGAAAGGTATGAATAGACTTACTCAGTTCCAGTTTTAAGTAATTTTCACTGGGGAAATGGAGAGGTGGACTCTCTTGTTGTTTCCTGGAGCATCCTGTTGAATTTATATTTTAAAACAATTTTAATACCTGCTTGCTTTCCAGATAACCTGGTGGAAAGTGAAAGCCATAGCTGTTAAAATGTTTGATGGATGATTCTCCCAACAGGACATTCAAGATATGACTCACTGATGCTAATTTCTTTCAGTACAAAATCTTTTACCCTCTGGCACTGGAGATTTCATGGTGCCATATCCTACCACCCTGGGTGATGAAGTAACATTTCTGTTTTGTTTTTGCCAGCCCCATAAGAAAGCTTGGGCAGGGTTTTAAAAAAGAAAAAAAGCTTTGCTATTGAAAGAGATGGGAGATAAATTTTGGTTTGATGATGCTAGTCAAATAAAAGTCTACGCAGAAGTTATATATTTTTAAAAATCACCTAACTGAAGGCAGGCCATGGTTGTTATTTTACTCTGTCTCTTCCCCAGAGAACAAGTTGGGGAAACCCAGTTCCCCTCTTAGAAGGCTTCATATAGAAGTGTGGGGATCCTAGGAATCCTCAGAGAGTGATTCCCGTAGTGGTCGAGGCATTCTACAGCATTTCACCCGAGAAGCAGGGACCTGGTGTGACCCTCGTGTGAGAGTGAGCGTCAGCAATGCTGTAAAAATACTTTATGTTGCCACAGACATCTGAATTGGTAAAATGGCAGTAAGTGCTTTTAGTACTCCCTCGAACTCACGGCTGTTTAGATTGAGAAATGCCTCTGAACACTATAAGTCTGAGCTTTGTCCAGAAGATTTGCGTTTCCTAGTATCTGATCTGATAGCCTTTGAAATTGTGTATCTTGAGCTATCTTCAGCTATTAACCTTTTATATACTATATGGAAGCTTGGGTATCCTACAGCCAGGTTGGAGATGGGGTAAGATTAGAGTCCAAAATCTGTAAAAGTGTCTACTGAGGTCACTTGAGTAGATCCTGAAAATTATAGGAGCTCCCTAAATTAAATTAAAAGTGGACTGTAGTTCAGTATGAACACTAAGTCCAGAAAGAGAACTCATAAGTAAGCACACAAGGAAGATTCAGTCACAATTATTAAATTGAAAATGGTAACTCAGTAATATCTCCTGATGATTTAGGGGAGTCTGGTTCTAGGCTTAGTTAGCTATTGTGCTGCTATCAAGTAAATATGGGGCTGTGTGGTAGATGTTCTTATTCATCAGAAGAGCTGTGTGTGTGTGTGCGTGTGAGTGAGTGTGTCTTGTCTGTCTCCATGGTTTTTTCTCCTTAATGGAGTGAACTGTAGGACTTGGAATTATAGAGTACGAAGGGTAAATAAGTGTCTGGAGTCTCTAAGATGATGGGATGGACCCTTCCAAAGATGTTGTATGCTTAAAATATTTGGAACTCTTACCTCTGAGTGCATATATCCTTTTAGGATTATAAAACTCAAGCATAGGGGCTCAGGGTTACTGTCAAGAGTTTCAAAATTTATGTTGATCGAGTACAACATATTAGGAAGAACTATTTCAGGAATTTTTTTTCCCATCATTTCCTAAATGTCTATCAGTATGGAGGTATGGACAGTTTTGGAACAATCAAATCCAAGAGAGTAATTGCTCATAAATACCAAGAACCTGATCCACAATGAAATGTTGGTTTCAGTGCAGCTAAAGGAAATTTCCAAACAGTGTCCAGCCCCCAGTTTTGGAGGAGTGGAAAGCACTTTATAACAGCAAATATCCGATACTTTAACAGGACTTAAAACCACTAGAGGAGAAGGAAATGGCAACCCACTCCAGTGTTTTTGCCTGGAGAATCCCAGGGATGGTGGAGCCTGGTGGGCTGCCGTCCATGGGGTCGCACAGAGTCGGACACGACTGAAGCTACTTAGCAGCCGCAGAACCACTAAAAGTAGATGAAAATGAAAGGAATTTAAATTATTTATATCTTGTTTTCTCTTACTAGTTTGAGTTTAGGGTTTGAACTAGTGTTGCTGAAGGATGAGGTGAAATGAACTGAAAAACAACTGGCAGGTGTCTGCTGGGGGCTGCCTTCACAGATACCTTCAGGTTTCATTTCAGCTAAATCTTTTAGTAGAACTAAGTGAAAACCTCAAAAGTAAACTTAACAGCTAGCATGTATATTCAGAGAACTAGTGCCTGTCTTTTCCTAGGTAAAATAAACAAGTAGATGATAATATGTCTGTATGTGTATGTGTGTGAGTGTGTGGTTTGTGCATCACTGCAGTAAGGTGCTGTTAAAGACTTAGTCTGAAGTGTAATTTTTTTGACAAGTTATTTAAACTTGGTTTAAGCACTGACAGACTAACGCAAACTGATTTCGTCAGCTGGTATGTCCCTTATGAACCAGGGTGGTGTGTAGTTTAGTCAGCTATTTGAAAGCAAGATCACTGTCAGCAACTTATTTGCAAAAGTTTTGTGTCTGTGCAGTGATTTTAAATGCTTTGTAATGGGAGCTCTGAGAGTAGCTAGGTAGTTGCTGGATCTCTGCCGCAGAGAGTAGCTTACAGGGTCATTGATTGTTTCTTCTGGTCTCTGTTGTCTGAAGTATGTTGTATTTTGAGGGTCGTTGCGAGAGGCCAAGTTTCTGAAGTGTGAATGTTTGATTTTAGGCCCATGAAGCCTCCCATCACCAGCAGCAGGCAGCACAGAACAGTTTGCTGCCCCTTCTGAGCTCTGCTGTGGAGCCCCCTGATCAGAAACCATTGCTTCCAATACCGATAACTCAGAAACCTCAGGCTGCTCCAGAAACATTAAAGGATGCCATTGGGATTAAGAAAGAAAAGCCCAAAACTTCCTTTGTGTGCACTTACTGCAGTAAAGCTTTCAGGGACAGCTATCACCTGAGGCGCCACGAGTCCTGCCACACAGGCATCAAGCTGGTGTCCCGGCCAAAGAAAACCCCCACCACGGTGGTTCCCCTCATCTCCACCATCGCTGGGGACAGCAGCCGAACTTCGCTGGTCTCAACCATCGCAGGCATCTTGTCCACAGTCACTACATCTTCCTCGGGCACCAACCCCAGCAGCAGCGCCAGCAGCACAGCTATGCCCGTGACCCAGTCTGTCAAGAAACCCAGTAAGCCTGTCAAGAAGAACCACGCATGTGAGATGTGTGGGAAGGCCTTCCGAGACGTGTACCACCTCAACCGGCACAAGCTCTCCCATTCGGACGAAAAGCCCTTCGAGTGTCCTATTTGCAATCAGCGCTTCAAGAGAAAGGACCGCATGACGTACCACGTGAGGTCTCACGAAGGCGGCATCACCAAGCCCTATACCTGCAGCGTGTGTGGGAAAGGCTTCTCCAGGTAGTCGCTTTGCTTTGTTTCTTTGGTTGTTTTTTTTCCTATTATGGTATCAGTACAATCTCTAGATCTAGAATGTTTATGTGAGGTTAGATATGTGCAGGCCTGCCTTATTAGAGGAGATTGGTGACAGATAAAGTATTATACCTCCAGGGCTAATTCCAGTTAGGTGTGGTTGACAAGTGTGACATAGGGATTAACTAATTATTTCATTTAAGAAGTGCCTTGGTGGACTCAGGCCTTTATTCAGCACATCAATACTTCTTATCACTGCAGAACCAGTGCTTTTCAGTTCAGTGGGTGACTGGTCATGAGGTTCACTGCACAAATCAAGGAAACATATCCTGGAAGTTGGGACGACCTTGGATACTCTTAAAACTTTTAAGAGAGCGTGTTTTTCCATTTCTCTGTGGTTACTAACATTTCACTAATTTTCATTTGTAAAGGCTTTTTAAAGTTAATATTAATAGCAGTTGTCTCTGGCAAGTGTTAGTAAATTTTGGGTATTCTGTAACTGTAAAGAGTCAAGACCTAGAATGATTTGATGTTGACTAGAAGAGAAAATTAACAAGTAAAGGACTAAGACTTTTGTTTATGGTAAGAGAGGTAAGGAGGCTTGCACTGGGGGATGGGGGAGTTGGTAATTCTGCTAGCTTTCTTTAAAATGCCCCCCACCCGTATCTGCCAAGCATGTAAACATCCCAGTAAGTAGCATTTCTCTATGTGTGTTCCATTACATCTTCTGTTGAAACTCTCTCTTTCACAGGCCTGACCACTTAAGCTGTCACGTAAAACATGTCCATTCAACAGAAAGACCCTTCAAATGCCAAGTAAGAGTTAAAATGACTTATCCTTAGTGTAGCACTTAATGCACATTATCCAGAAGGTCTGAGCCAATCAAATCTCACCATTCTTGAGTAGTCTTAAAATCACTGACTTGAGTAAATGTGGTCCTTTTGAATTCTAGTTTTATAAAACATAAATGACAGCTTCAATTTCTGGGAGGCAAGATCATTTAAAAATGTAACTAAATGTTGTTTTTGTTAAGCTACATTTCCTTTTTCTTGGGCAGCAGTGTTTAGTTATAAGAAAAAAATGTATTGTCTTGCAAAGGTCACTGTGTATTTGAAATGAATGAAGTGCTTTAAATTAATTTCTGGGCTGATGGTTGAGGTGGTTTTAACTATAATAGAAGAAAATGGGAATGTTTTCCCAAATGTAACCACTTACTGGATTTTTGTCTGCTATTGCCACATTGGAGCATTTTTAATGACATAAATTGTGGTAATGAAAAGTTTAAGAATCTTAATGAAACGACTGTGTTAGGTGTCAGTAATTCTGTTTTTACGCAGAAAGTCTTTTTGTGCTCCTTTTAGTTAAATTTGTTAATAACTGATTTTATTAAGTAAATGATATGAATTCTAAGAAAAATCCAATTGGAGGAAGGAGACTAGTGTCATTGAGTGAGTACCTGCTATGAGGCCGTGGGCCAGGCTCTTAATCTACCAGTAATTTTGTGAGGTAGGTATTACCTTCATTTTACAGATGAAGTAAATTATAGGTTAGCTAGCTTGCTGAGCATTACACTGTTTAGTGAGATAGGAAGCTGGATTTAAATCCAAGATTGACTTGCTCTACAGCTCACATCTTTTCACTACTCGTTTGATATTTTTTTCTTTCCCTCAAAATGTAAGAGTCCAAAATTGACCAGGTGTTTTGAGTACAGTTTTATGTCAGACATGCAATTAAAATCCAGCTGATTCAGTCTGCTTGCTTACCTGGGTAGGGTAATACCTTAGAATATAACGTACTTTAAAATGAGTAGAACAGGATAGTCTATATTTAAAAAAAGTTTTCCTCCCTCATGCAGACATGCACTGCTGCCTTTGCCACCAAAGACAGGCTGCGGACGCACATGGTGCGCCACGAAGGCAAGGTGTCCTGTAACATCTGCGGGAAGCTCCTGAGCGCAGCGTACATCACCAGCCATCTGAAGACGCACGGGCAGAGCCAAAGCATCAACTGTAACACGTGCAAACAGGGCATCAGTAAAAGTAGGCAGCGCCTTGGCTCGCATTTCTTGTTCTGTTGCAGATCGATGGGAGTATAGGTTTTTTTTCCCATAATATATTGAAGATATTTTCACTTGGGTTCTCAGGACTGTATTAATATTCATCTTGTTTCCTCCTGTCACTAAAGTACACAAGTACGCATCAGCGGAGAGTGTACGTTAGTGTTGGAAATAGGCTTAACGTGCATGTGTACAGACAACACTGATAAACTCTCCACTGATTCTGCCTTTACTCCTGCACCGTCTACTAATAATACCCATGTTCGAGGAGCACAGTTTCCCTGCGGCTGTTTTTCAGTGTGTTCCTTCTTTCGGAGTTTGAATAGAAAGCTTTAGTGTGTGAGAATTGTGGCAGAAGTGCCTCCTAACTCCTGATTACATTAATAGCGTGTCCTCAATAACCTAAAGATAAAAGCAGTGTTAAATAATTTTACTTTCCAAACCCAAATCTATACAGAAAAGGGATATCATATCCCTTGGAATGTTTAAATGCTTTGCTTACCTTAAATTCAGAGCCGAAGATAGACTCTTCCACGGACCTGTGGATAAAATTCAGTACTTGCATTTACCCAGGCTTTTTCTTTAAGATCTCCCTAACCACCAGAAGAAAGTGTTTTCCTAATTCTGTATTCTGTTATATGTGTGCTTTATGTGGCAGAAACATCAAATTCTCAAAATAGCTGGCCAAAAGTGAATAGGAAAGAATGTTAATGTGTTTTAATGTCATTTGTTTTTGCGTCTTTGTAAGTATGTTGGGTTTATTATCTAGCATGTCAAACTTTGTTAATGTACATTATTGTGGTAAATAGCTTAAGTATATTAGATATTTTGATGAGCGTTAATTATTCCATGCTAATATTACCCAAGTTCGATTTTGAAAGATACTTGGTTTTTAATGTAGCAAAGAATTCTTTTATATTGATTTTCCCTAGCTTTCTGGATTTTTTTTTTATTAATTTATCTATTTTGACCAATAGAGACATAGCTGCACAAAAGGTGTACTAGAGTAAAAAAAGTTATTGGGTCAGATGATAAAGATCATGGAGGCGTGAGGACTCAAGGTATCTAAGTTTTGGATTTTGGAAAAGTAGCCCACGCTTTTTCAGGGTAAATACGGTGTTTCTGGTTTGTCTTTGGAGTAGCGTGCATGAGTGAAGAGACCAGCAACCAGAAGCAGCAGCAGCAGCAACAGCAGCAGCAGCAGCAGCAGCAACAACATGTGACAAGCTGGCCAGGGAAGCAGGTAGAGACATTGAGACTGTGGGAAGAAGCTGTCAAAGCGAGAAAGAAAGGTAAGATGAGGTGTCCAGTGCCCGCAGCGTGGCTAGAAAAGTGTTTGCATCTAGTGTATGCCAAGTAGCAAAGGAAAATAGCCACAGCTCAGAGAGTCCTGCTTTATGGAAACACTTTATGGAGATACTCTATGCTGGGAAGTATCCGGTTGAGTTACTAGCCGCAAAGCTTCTAAGCTTCTGGATAAAGTTTTCTTTTTCCTAGGAAATAAAAATTCTCAGTACTTCTTATGTTCTTTCTTTTGATTTACTTTTCCTTACAAATTTGGAGCCACATTTGGTACTTTGCTGTATACGCTCAGAGTTCCTTTTTATGTTCTTTTTATGTCAGCCTCCATGTATTAAAGGCTCCTTTTTTTTTTGTTTCTAAAATATTCTCCCTCTTAGAGGTAGATGAACTATCCTTCTGTGTACATAAGTTTGTTTTCTTACAACTGTGCTATTTTCTGCTTTTCAGAGTTGTTTCTGAATTGTATTATTTTGTATGTGCTTCAGACTCTGTAACGCCAGTGTCTTTTCTCTCAGTCTCACCCTTAATTTCTTTCAGTCTGTCACTGGGGCTGGCGTTAGCTTAACGTGTGTACTTCAGTTGATAGTGACTTGACTGTAATTGTTACTGAAATTTTGAGAATGGTTTGCTTTTCTCTTATATATATCTTATAAAGAAGCAGTTGGAGTATCAGTTTTCAACACAGCTTTTTAACTTAGTAGCTGTAGCTTTGGTTGTGCAGCCATTTCAGTTAAATCATTTGGTCAGAGTATCATCAGCCACAGGACAGAGTCCTCAGTTCCTTTCTCCTCCCTCTCCCTTGTCGTGTCTTATTTTAAATTCCTGAGGAATCCCCTGCATGTGGGCTCTGCGGAATCCCTCTGCTGTGTAGCTTCTTCTGTCCTCTGCTTTCATGTAGTGCAGCTATTCCCTTCCTCTCGGATCCCTTCTGAGCAGCCTGTGCTTGGATAAAGATAAAAGGAATAGCATTCTTTTTCATGCATCAGCTGGCATTGGCGGGCTTCCCTGGTGGCTCAGAGGTGAAGCATCTGCCTGTAATGTAGGAGACACAGGAGACACGGGTTCAATCCCTGGGTCAGGAACATCCCCTGGAGGAGGACATTTTTACCTGGACAGTCCCGTGGACAGAGAGGAGCCTAGTGGGCTACAGTCCATAGGGTCGTAAAGAGTCGGACACGACTGAAGTGACTTAGCACGCACTGGCATTGGAGGAAAAGAAGGGAGCAGTTCAGATAGGCTTTCCACTTGGTGCTGCTTACTCCTGTCTTCCAAATGAATATTGTCATTTTGATAAAATGTTTTGTGATAGAAGGAGTGGAGAATGGCGGATAGAGGAGAAAAATGTATATATGTGTATATGCCATGGTAATTGCATAGTGGGTTGAAAACATATTATGAAGGATATTTTACTCAGAGAAGAAGTAAAAGTGGTTAAATTACAGAAAAGGACAGGGTTAGTTTCAAAAGAAGCATGGTAGGGGAGGCAGGGAGATGGTGGACGGGGAAGTGGAAATCCACGGGCTCCAGCAGGAGGAGAATGTTTTCAGCAGTGCTACCATCACCTCAAAAATGAGTTGGTTTCTGCCTCATTCTTTCTTTCTTTCTGCACTCTTCTGTTTGGTATTGTATTTCAGTGTGCTTGCATAATAAGACTCAGTTGTTTAGCTCATCTTCTGATCTCCATGAAACAAAATGCTATTATAGTCCCATTTGTAACGTGAATCTCTTTGGAAATGGCCACTGGTGTTAGAATCTTCTGTGTTCATGTGAGTAAATGTCACATTTTGGGGAGAAGAGACTCCTGACCTGAAAACCTGAACTTGAATCAGCACGTCACTTTTAAATATTGGGTTTAAATAAGTTTCCAAACGTGGATGACAATCAGATCATCATTTCAGGGGCTTCTTAGATGTATAGATTTCCCAGGTTCTGTCTAAATCTCAAGATTGAACTTCTTGGGGAGCAGTTTTGTTTTTTTTTTTTTTTTTAAAGTGCTCCCTAGGTAAATGATTGTGATCATCAGCCAGGTTTGGGAATCCCTGACAAGGAGTGTGGAGCAGTGCCAAGGGTACATCATGCTCATCAAGGAAGTGCTGCTCATTGACTCAAGGGTCCACCTGAGACGATTTGAGCCAATGTGGCATACGGGCAGACCTCCATCTTTAGTCTCAAATGCATTTCGACAACCAAGTCACAGCACCCCCATCCATCATCTTACTGCTCTTTGCTGACACGCCAGCAGATGATGCTGAATTTTGGTTGAGGGGTGGAGTAGGGGGGTGTCACCCCAGAGGAAAGTTTTCCTTAAGAAGTGCTCAGGCTTTGCTGATGACAAGGACCACAATCCCCAGCTCACTGCAGGGTCTGCTAGCCTCGCTAGTCCCCTTTGGTATGGTTGGTGGTTTGTCTTATGTATAGTTAAATGACACTAGGGGTGAAGTAGGTGATTGTGTCAGTTTCAGAAAGAGAAAAATGAGAGGGGAGGAGAACATAAGCCTACTGAGGGATGCTTGTTCTTTCTTAACGTCATTGATAACTGCAAGCAGAAACAACAGGGTTATTTAAAATGATTTGTCTAAGACTGAAATAAACAGATGATTATTGAAATAGCTTGTTTTTCCGTCCCTATCTAATGGATTTTTAAAACCTTAACAGAATGTGGCTTCACCTCTGAGAAAGCTTTAGAGTACATAGCATCGAGAACACACCTCTCTCTGCTAGTTACGTGTGCCTTATTAGAAGGTTTTTCCAATTATCCGTTGTGTAACCATCAGCCCAGCTCTGTGTAAGCAGGCTCTTCTAGCCTGGCCTGCGGGTGCCGGGCTCTTCCCTGGAAAGTCTGTAGAACTCAGCGGAGCCGCATGAAGCATAGTGATAATACTTAGCACTACTCGATACCTCTGCCTTGCAGAGTGCCTTGCAGAAATGACCTGATCTTCCAGCGTCATTGTGAGGTAGGCAAGTACATCTAAACTGGGAACCAAAAGCGCCAAGGCTAAGCCAGTTTCCTCAGTCCTTGTGGAAGGCCCAGCGTCGGAAAAGAGAACTGCCCTCACGCTGGGATTCCTGGCCCCCAATTTTGTGCTCAGAGGGAGCCTCCTTTCCAGTTGACCATGGGGTAGAAAACTGTAATTTAACTTATTAAATGTTTGTCCTTTTTAATTAAAAGAAGTTGATTCAGAAACTGAATTGTGTTCACTGTGTTTAGAGTCTAAAGGCCCTTTTGTCTTCTTCTTTTAGAAGCTGCTAACCTGTGCCAAACCTCCACGGCTGCTACGACACCTGTGACTCTCACTACTCCATTCAATATAACGTCCTCTGTGTCGTCTGGGACTATGTCAAACCCAGTCACAGTGGCAGCTGCAATGAGCATGAGAAGCCCAGTCAATGTTTCGAGCGCTGTTAACATAACCAGCCCAATGAACATCGGGCATCCCGTGACTATAACCAGTCCATTATCCATGACCTCTCCTTTAACACTCACTACCCCCGTCAACCTGCCCACCCCCGTCACTGCCCCGGTGAACATAGCACACCCTGTCACCATCACGTCTCCAATGAACCTGCCCACGCCTATGACGTTAGCTGCCCCTCTCAATATAGCAATGAGACCTGTAGAGAGCATGCCTTTCTTACCCCAAGCTTTGCCTACATCACCACCTTGGTAAACAGTGTTATAAAATCAGAATATGGGATAAAGTAAATATTTACCAGCAACTTACTTTTAGTTTATTAAAGCAAAAAGTAAACCATGAAATTGGGAGATTTTATTAGTTAATAATAGTGTAGTAGCATTTTTCTCCGATTTGGCTGGGATTGTTCAAAGTAGGGTATGTATGTCACTTACCATTGGACCACTTTAGTTTAATCAGAAATGCCTTTTAGCTGACAGCATTGCTTAAACAGGATAGTAGTTGGCAAGATGAAACGTCAGAATTAAAACCAATCATAAAAAAGCAAAATCCATGTCAAAATAAAACAGCATTACTGTTTCTCATCCCAAGAAATCATTTTATTCTAAACACTAGCAGAGCTCTTCTCCCGATATGAACAAGGTGGATGGCTGATTTTAACCTGAAGTTCTAAATCCATGGATTGAGAGCTAGTGTAGAATTGTCTGTGTTTGTTTTTATGAGTAAATACATGCATTGTCATAATAAAATGCATTTCAGAGAATATGCATTTTACCTTTGGGAATATGTTAATTTCAGGCAGCATTCCCTATGGGAAAGGTGATACCAGCTCTGATATGCAAAGCATATGATAATTTATCATTCTAACTTCAACATATAATAGGGATTGTGACCTGATATTTGGAGATGTAAATATTGCTCAGCATACTAATCCTGATGAAATACAGCATTGTAGTTGACTTTTTTTTAAAAATTAAAAAAAACAAAAACAAAATATACACATTGTGTTTTGGTAAGAAAAGGCCGCAACTGGCAGAGGAGAAGTCAGGTGTGCGGACAGGCAGACTCCTAACAAACGGATGCCAGCGGGACTCCTGTTCAGGGGTCACGGAGTACTTCGAAACAGTTAAAATGTATTTGCTTTAAATTGGAAGACGCTGGAGGCACTGGGATGTGATATGCCCCTCTCTCTCCCAATCAGAGCCTGTTGATGTTTCAACAGGGAAAGATGTGTTAGTTGCTCACTAGAGTTTATGTCTTATATTAAATTGTATACAGTTTTTATTCTAACCACTAACTAGGTAGTATGCCCCTTCAGAACAAGCAGAGTCTTTTTTTTTTTTTTTAATTTCACCTTCCGTTTCTTAATCAAGTATTGTGCAGATTTGTTCAACTTTGTAAATACGGACATCACTTTTTTTTTCCTTTGAGAAAACACTTGTATCAGCTTTGTGGGGTTTTCAGGGAGACAGCTGTCTGCACTCCCTGCAGAAACCCAGCAATGATTGTGCACGTTAAGACATGTGCTTTTTATTTCTTAGCAGGATGTTTTTATCTCTGTACATAAAGTAGAAACCAAAAGCTAGGGAAACAGATACTCTCCACCATCATGCCAGACATTAATGTTTTTAAAGCATTGTGTTTTTTAAAAAAATTACTAAAACCAAGATGCTGTGATTTTTATTTTTTTAAGTTGCAATATGTTTTTGGTTTTTTCCCTTTTTTAATCTTGCAGTTAAGAGAAATGGACATTAGTTGTGTTAATCTTGCAAACTGTTTGCAGGACTGACTATCAAACTGGATGACTTCCATTTATGCCCCACTGTGTCAGTTCAAGCATCAAAATACCTTGCGTCTGAGGCAGACTTCCTACATCAGGGACAGGTATCTGTGTGTCATTATACAAAGCAGTTCGAGGGGGTTGAACTACGTAGTGAAAAAATAAAATAAATAGTACTTAGTGTAAAATAATTTTATAAATGATCTTTTGTACTTTAGGACATTAAATTGTACAACTTTTGTATATATAAAAGCTTAGGAACTTTCTGTTTAGCAGGAAGGCAACACATTCCTACACTTTTAATGTATATGTTTGTTATAATGTCCATGTAAACATGCCCTCTGTTTGTGCCTTTTAATTAGTTTGTCTCAATAAACAAAATGTAGAGAAAAATATGTAGCTATGACTTTGTTACAACTGTTCCTATCCACAGTACCAAGATGGTTTGTTTTTAATATGTAGAGCATTATGTGTGGACTACTGGAAGGACTCATGTAGGGAAGGCCCACGCACGGCCCTGCTGAGGCCTGGATTGGGCAGATAGTGGCCACATTTGGAGGAAGCCCATGTATCCTGGCACGCAGCCCCAGGATGGGGTTCTGGCTCTGCTTAATGGGCCGTGTCGTCTCTCTCTGACTGAGCAGGCAATCCAGTCCTCCAGGATGGACACAGCCCGGCTTCCTCCACAATGGCCCAAGGAGCAGTCCTCAGTGGGGGCAGGTGTGGACCCTACCCCCAGGCTAGAGTGTGGTCGTCAGAACCCTGAAAGTATTAGTTCTTTAAAAAAAAAAAAAAAAAGATATATACTAGAATGATTGCTTTATCACTTCATTGTATAATAAACAGGAGTGAGACTTCATTGTATGACTTCAGTTAAAATGCTATTTTGTATGCATCCTTTATCCACTCAAGCTTGTCTGCAATAGTAAAGCCACGTCGTGTCTTCTTTTGGGAGGGAGAGTTGGCAGGATGGAGGTGGCAGTGGGCAGCTGAAATGGGGGCGGGGGTGGGGGGCTCCAAAGTCGGTTGTGGTGAAATTCTCCTGTCTTGAAACTGGAATTGAGTTTTGATGCTGATGAACTGATTCAACCAAGTGTTGAAGGCACGACGGCCATCGCTCACAAAAAAGCAGAGTTTGTTTTTCTCTTCTGGTTGTAACCTGGTTAAGAGCGTCCCCTTTATCAGATTGGCAGCTAAAGAGTTGTATTAGATAATCCTCAAATCTGACATCCAGCCTGTTACGCTCTACGGCTCGCTTCTTGGCCTGCATTTTGCCTTTTATTGTATCCATTTCCCTCCTAAGGTGTGCTCCTAAACAAAGGTTTCTATGTAAGCAGATGGATGATTTTTCCTGTCAATACCAGCACTGTATTACTAACATGCAAAAACTGCAGATTTATTTTGACAAATTAAAGTTAACCAGTCACAAATGTTATGATGGATTGCTTAATACCTCAGAAGCTTCACCAGTTCACCATGATGATAGAGAAATTGAAGCACTTCTCCAGGTGTACACATCTTGATACTGGGCGGCAGAGAGAGGGAAGGACTAGTGACCCCTGGGCCGAGAGGGTGGGGCTGCACCAGGCTGGCTGCGGGAACACTACTCCCCACCAGTCAGCTGAAGTAAAGTAAACCCAGAGAAGATGGTTTTAAAACTTTTTTTTTCTTATGCTCTAAATCCAGCTGCTTTACCTGAAGGGGGTTTTAGGTTGGGTTGCCTAATCACTTGTGTTCCACGAGGTTCATCAGATGTCTACTGAGTGCGAACAATGTGCCAGGCACTGTTAGGCAGTAAAGGGCATAATACAAAGATGTAAAACTGGTGGCTGCCTCCAAGAAGGCTGTTAAGAGACAGAACGCCATGTTCCCAAGTGGCAGTATCTCCAGACAGCAGATCAAGATGCATCTGACACCATTTAATAAAAAGCTTTGGATACCTACATTTGTTTTGTATACGATTGAGGCTTTCCAAACTTCTTCTGATCATCGATTTTAGTCTCTTTATTGACCCAGTGAAAACAGCTGGAGCTTACGTTGCTTTTGTTTGGAATGGGAAGTGTCATTTCACTGAGTTGCTAGTTAACAGTGCTTACTGTCCAGGTGTTTCTGCTCTTCTCAGGGAGTCCTGCAGTTTGGTCCTCTCTGAAGAGACTTGGATTCAGGAGGTTTTCCCTATAGTATCCTCAAGTAACATTGGACTAAAGGACAGTCCAATGTGTTCATGAATTACCATTGAACTTTCCCCTCCCAACCCTAATAAAATCTGGCCTTCAGCTGTGCACTCTCTCCGTTTCCTCCTTAAAGAGTCCTGTAGCCTGAAAGAAGGCGATTTGTCCCCATCTGGGCCTATAAATCTCCCCCACAGCTGATCTGACCCTGGCAGATTACTGGATAATCTCCTTCCCCCCCTACCCTCCCGTCCTGTAAAAAAGGGGAGCCAGACCTCAGTGTGTTATGGTTCAGGGCTGAATACTGACTGAGCTTGTGCACTGATCTGGACTACAGCTTCTCTTGGCTGCTCACTTTCAGGCAGTCGAAGGTCCACGTAGTTCCCAAGAAAGAAATGGAGGGAGGGTTAGGGCTCTGCTTCGGGTCTGTGTGTGGTTAGCAGTCTGCTGGGACCACCCCACCAAGGGGTGGCTAGTCAGTTTTCGCCTTCCCAAGACAGGCTCTTGACTCATATCTTGGCCCTGGACCCTGAGGGTCAAGTACTCTTTCTTCCTTTATAAAACCTTGCCTGTCATGCTAAGGGAATGGATTTTCACACTTCAGATTCTGTATCACCTCTGACTTGCATCATAACGTCAGGAATTTTCTTCATCCCCGATGATCTTTAACTTGATATCCCACCTCCTTCCCAATCCTTAAACACCTCTTTGAAGAGTACAAAGAAGAACTTGAAGTCACTTACTGGAGTGAATCCTTTCTGCCCACCGTGCAGGAAGAATTGTGTGGAGTGTCTCTAAGTTTACATTGTTTATGGAATTTTCTCAAAGTGAGGTCCACCTGCATTTGGCTGTGTCAGCCCTTCCACCTGAATGTCATTTTTCCCCTCAGTGCATCTGTAAAGAGCCTGGGTAAGAATTAGTAGGCTAGTGATAGACATTTGAGGACACCATTCTCTTCTGCCAGGGAGTGACTTGGCACAGCCGCTGGAGAGGATGAGAAGACCAAGGGGAAGGGAAAGAACATGTCCTTCTGGTGACTGTGCAGCGGCTCTGGCAGTCATTGCCTGGGTCCCAGGCTGGGAGCAGACGTGCCAGTTCCAGAGACTGCTTGTGCAGAGGGGAGCCAGCCCCGGAGACGAATGGGAAGCTAAATGTTGGTCAACCTTGTGGGCCACCAAAGCCACCACAGTTCTTATAGAGTCAGCCTAGATCCACTAGAGATCAGGCTCCAAAGAGCCTGGATCCTCAAGGCCTTTGCTCCCGAGCCAAGAAATTCCTAGCTTTGTTAGTGGTGGGAACAGAGCCAGAGGGAAATCAGCTTTGCTTATGAGGTGAGGGAGAGAAGGGAAACTGGGAACTTGGAGGTTAGAATGAGGCCCAGGGAAGGGAGAGAGAGAGAGTTTGGAGAAAATGCCCTGTGCTTCCTGTGGTGTGCCCCCCCACCCCCACCCCGCCCTTCCCTCTCCATGCGTCTGCCTTGGGCTGGACGTGATTCCTCAGAGGGCCTGAGACAGGCTGTGAGGCCAAACCCGCTGTGCCGATCTCAGCTCCAGTCAAGGGGCAGAAAAGAAGACATGCTCTTCTTGGTCAGAAAAAGGACAAAATCAGTAGCTGAAGAAAGAGGCAAGATTCAGATGATTTGTAGGGAATTCCTCCTGTGGTGGGCACTCAGGAGCCACTTCCAGCTGAGGAGGTAGGGAGCCCCCTTCCTGGAATCCCAGAGCTTCATCTCAGAAGCGCAGGCCTTGACTCCAGGGTGGCCTGCCCCATGCAAGGGAAGTCCTGCCAGTGTGTCAACACCAGAAACTTTGTGGCTGTCAAGGAGGTCTGAGGAAGAAAACCGGGGAGAGGGTGGCGCTGTGGAAAGAGGAAGGAGGAGAATCTTTGTATATTCTGTCCCTTAGGCCTAGAATGTCCTCCCACAAGCAGCCCGCCAACGCATGTGCTCTGTCATGAACCCCTGGATATTCTGCAAATCTAATGTTTCTCCCCGCGAAACCTTCCCTGTAACTTTTATTTAGACACTTGGTTCATTCCTCCTTGGTATAACAGGAGGAGTTGGGAGATATCCAAATAAAGTGGAGGTAGTCCAGAGCTCCACAGAAGGGAGGCTAGTTCTAAAGTCGGACTATATATTCCAGAAATTTTGCCATACCCCCTAAACCTCTGGTTCCAAATCTGTGGGACCATGGCACCCTGCTGCCGACTTGCCCTTGTGTATCAGTGGGTCCCAGTGTTTAGGAAGCCTGAAACAACAAGGCGCTGTGAACACCAAGCCCGGAAACAGCAGCCACAGGTGAGAGAGCCCCCTGAAGATTCAGAGCAGGGCGAGGCCTGTCATAAGCGACAGCTTGGGAGGTGCTGTAATTCAGGGTTGCAGTTGAGAGCAGGGGCTTTGAATCTGGCAGGCCTGGGGTGTAAATCTGGGCTATGCCAGTTGGAAATGTGTGACCTTGGGCAAGAGATGTAACCTCTGTGGCCCCAGTTTTCTCAGCTGTGAAGCAAAGAGGATAACAGTTGCAATATGGTAAAGATTTTGAAGATCTAATTCGTGTAAAGTGCTTTGTATAAAGCCTGATAGAGAGGCTGCTGCTGCTGCTGCTAAGTCACTTCAGTCCTGTCCGACTCTGTGTGACCCCATAGACGGCAGCCCACCAGGCTCCCCCATCCCTGGGATTCTCCAGGCAAGAACACTGGAGTGGGTTGCCATTTCCTTCTCCAATGCATGAAACTGAAAAGTGAAAGGGAAGTCGCTCAGTCATGTCTGACTCTTGGTGACCCCATGGACTGCAGCCTACCAGGCTCCTCCATCCATGGGATTTTCCAGGCAAGAGTACTGGAGTGGGTTGCCATCGCCTTCTCCTGATAGAGAAGAAAGAGCCTCAAATTCAATATCCCCCACCTGCACCTGGGCGTCCTATATCCTATGTAGTAACAGCACCATCAGTTCACTCAGAGGCACCAACTGCGTTCACCCAAAGAGCAAAGGAGCCGACTGCCTTCCTGCATGACTTCCCCATTTCAGACGCTGAGATTTTGAGGGTTGGCATCCAGCATGGGAACTGGAGTCTCATCTCAGGGAATGAGAAAGTTAGATGGGAGACACATCTAAACCGCTTCTAACTGAAGCCTGCCGAATATGTGGCAGGGAGGGCTCCAGTTACACCGAGGAAATAACCAGGCTGGGAGACCTGGAAAAATGTCAGCATGTGTGCCTCTCTGGGATGGTGCATCGTGCTTCAGAGAAGTCGTTCCTTCTCACTGCATTTACCAGCATTCACCATATCCAAAGAAACCGGCTGTACAGTTTCCCTAGGCAACCGAACCATCGTAACAAAGAGTTTGTTCTTCTTATAGCTTGCTGCGAGCCTGGCACGGGCCTGACCTCCTTCCTTCCCAAGAGGAAAGGGAGGGCCACCACCTACCCAGGCAGGATGTGGGGGAGAAACCTGACATCCTTCGCAGACCTGCTCGCTCGCCCCCGAACCTGCCCTCATCGGCTCCACCTGCTCTCCTGAAGGTAGCCTGGACTCAGCGCTCTGAGAGGCGTCCTGCAGAGCGCGCGGAAAATGTGGCTTTTGCAGGGCTGGGTCTGTCCACCTACTGCAGTGCCCAAAGTCCGATGCCCTCCACAGTTTGGCCAAATCTACTTTGCCGGCCTCGTCTCCGCGATTTCCTCCCTGGGGTAGACTAGGGTTAGAGCCGGACGGGTGGGGAGCCGAGGCAAACAAACAACTCTGGGCGTGTCAGCCCCGCCCCGACCAGGGCACTGCCGAGTCGGGATTGGCTGATGTCGCCTGTATTCTGGTTGGTCGGGGGAGGGTGCTCATTCACAGGGAGCGCTGCTCCACTCGGGCTGGAAGTTTCCTACGCTGCTTCGCTTTCTGCACTCTGCACAAAAGTTGTACCACCTTGTATGTAAACAGATAAAATCAAGTTATCTAATGTGCCTCCGAATATAACGTTGGCCCCTTGAAGGATGGCCGAATCTGTCAGCTTGCTGTATCCTATTTCTAAATCACACACGTGAGGGTGAGTGGGGAGAGGCTTGCGGGAAGATGCTGGGGGCTGCGGTTTGTCTCCCCCGGGGGAGGCTATGGCTTACCTGGGGGCCGTTTGTTGGGTTAGCTTTTCAGAAGACGCATTTCCCCTTTCTATCATCTACACTTACACTTCACATTTCCCTGCCTTCTGTCGTGCTGTTCCACATGGTAGGGGTGCTTTTCCTTCTCATTTATTTTTGTTGCTCTTGTTGGTTTTTTTTTCAACTTTTTATTTTGTATTTGAGTATAGCCGATTAACGGGCTTTCCCGGTGGTTCAGCGGTGAAGAAACAGCCTGCAAGGCAGGATGACCCAGGAGATGCGGGTTGGATCTCTGGATTGGGAAGATCCCTTGGAGTAGGGCATGGCAACCCACTCCAGTATTCTTGCCTGAAGAATCGCATGGTCTGAGGAGACTGGTGGACTACAGTCCTTAAGAGTTGCAGCACGACTTAAAGACGCAGTAGGGCACGACTGAAACGATGCAGCTCGCAGGCACACATAGCCCTGTCACAATGTCTTGATGGTTTCCGGTGAAAAGCAAAGGGACTCAGCTATACATATTCCCCAAACATCCTTCCCACCCAGATGGGCACAAAACATTGAGTAGAGTTCCATGTGCTATACAATAGGTCCTTATTGGTTATTTATTTTGAATACATAAGTGTACATGACCTTCCCAAACTCCCTAACTATTCCTCCCCTCCCGCAGCCATAAATTCCTATTCTAAGTCTGTGTCCTTTTCTCTGTTTTGTAAGTTCATTTGCGTAATTTCTTTTTAGATTCCACATATAAAGGATGTCATACAATATTTCTCCTCTGATTGACTTACTTCACTCAGTATGACAGTCTCTAAGTACAACCGTGTTGCTGCAAATGGTATTATTTCATTCTTTTAATGGCTGGGTAATATTCCATTGTATGTATGTACCACATCCTCTTTATTCATCCCTCTGTTGATGGACATTTAGGTAGCTTTCATGTTTTGGCTGTTGTAAACAGTACTGCAATGAACACTGGAGTGCTTGCATCCTTTCTGTTTTTTCCTCCAGATATATGCCCAGGAGTGGGACTGCAGAGTCATATGACAGCTCTATTTTTAGTTTTCTAAGGAACCTCTATAGTTGCTGTACCAATTTACATTCCCACCAACAGTGCAAGAAGGTTCCCTTCTCTCCACATCCTCTCCAGAACTTGATGTTTGTGAACTTTTTGGCGATGGCCATTCTGACCAGTGTGAGATGATATCTCATTGTAGTTTTCATTTGCATTTCTCTAATAACTAGCGATGTTGAACATCTTTTCATGTGCAGCCATGTGGAGAAATGTCTATTCAGGTCTTCTGCCCATTTTTTGAGTGGGCTGTTTGTTTTGATGCTGTTAAGTGTCATAAACTATAAATTTTGAAGGCTAATCCCTTATCAGTCCTATTATTTGCAAATATTTTCTCCCAATATATGGGTTACTTTTTTTTTTTTTTAATGTGCTTAAATATTCTTGATCCCCAGGCTCTACTGGAAAAAAAGTTGATTGCAGGGCTTGGGCAGCAAAAGCCACAAAGTAAACCTGAAACAGCTTTGAAAAACTTTTATTTGGAAATAATTCCAAACTTACAAAAGTTGCAAAGGTGAAAATAGTACAAGAGACACCTTATACTCTTTAACCAGATTCACCTATTGCTAACACTTTATCCCTTACTTATTCACATGTGTGCTCTATCTCTCTACATTTTTTTTTTCTGAACCATTCCATGGTTTTATACATCATGAACCTTCCCCCAAGTACTTCTCTGAAATTTTATACATTTACACTTATATAATACACTTATTTAATCTACAATCCATATTTCAGTCATGATCTGATTATGTCCTTGACAGCATCTTCACTCCTAGGACGAGGTCTAGTTTAGGGTCAGGTGTTGCATTTAGTTGCTCTGTCTTTTTAATCTCCTTAAACCTAGGCCATTTATATAGCTGGACTTTTTTTTTTTAATTACAGACCCCTGCTTTAAAAAAAAAAATAGAACATTCTTCATTTTGTGTTTGTCTGATGTCCCCCATGATTACATTGATATTATGCATTCTCAGCTGGAATCCTGCCGAGGCAACGTCTCCTTGGGATATCATATCTGCAGGCACATGACAGCCTCTGTCCTTCCAAGATGATGACCACTCAGTCAAGGCGTTGCCTAGTTTCCCCATTGTATAATTATTGTTTTCCCCCTCGCAACTAATAAGAAGTCTGTGGAGAAGCACTTTAAGACCATTCGAATATCCTCCTCCTCATCAACACGTCCCCCTAGATTTAGCACTGATGGATGGTCTAATGTAGTCTTTACAGTGATGGTGAAAACATCTCTGTGCAAGAAAGTCAGGATGGGAATGTATCAAAGAAGATGGGATGTATCAGAAGAACACAGGAAAGACTTGCCTGGTGGTCCAGTGGCTAAGACTCCATGTTCCCAATGCAGGGGGCCCAGGTTAGACCCCTGGTTAGGGAACTAGATCCCACATGTCAAAACTAAGATTGAAGATCCCACCTGCCACAACTAAAACCTAGTATATTCAAATATATAAGTTAATAGATATTTTTGGGGGGAGGGGGGGTTCCCTCAAAGCTCAGTTGGTAAAGAATCTCCCTGCAATGCAGACCCTGCATTCTGGGTTGGGAAGATCCCCTGGAGAAGGGATAGGTTACCCACTATTCTGGACTGCAAGGAGATCCAACCAGTCCATTCTAAAGGAGATCAGTCCTGGGTGTTCATTGGAAGGACTGATGCTAAAGCTAAAACTCCAATACTCTGGCCACCTCATGTGGAGAGTTGACTCATTGGAAAAGACCCTGATGCTGGGAGGGACTGGGGGCAGGAGGAGAAGGGGACGACAGGGGATGAAATGGCTGGATGGCATCACCAACTCGATGGACATGAGTCTGGGTGAACTCCGGGAGTTGGTGATGGACAGGGAGGCCTGGAGTGCTTTGATTCATGGGGTCGAGAAGAGTTGGACACGACTGAGAGACTGAACTGAACTGAACTGATTCTGGCCTGGAGAATTTCATGGACTATAGTCCACGGGGTCACAAAGAGTCAGACGTGAAGTGAGCGACTTTCACTTTCAAATATTTTTTTAAAAAGAACACAGGAGTCAGCAAATGGCCAAATTCAGAGCAATCTATGCATCAAAATAAATATTAGGAACAATAATAATAAATTATAAGCTGTTGGGAATTCCCTGGCAGTCCAGTGGTTAGGACTCAGCACGTTCACTGCTGTGGCTGGGATTCAATTCCTGGTCGAGAAACTAAGATCCCACAAGCCATGCAGTGGGGCCCAAAGTACATATACATATAATGTATAAATATATGTATATATTTATACATGTACATGTGCCTGCATGCTAAGTCACTTCAGTTGTGTCCGATTCTTTATGACCCTGTGGACTGTAGCCCGCCAGGCTCCTCTGTCCATGGGATTCTCCAGGCAAGAATACTGGAGTGGGTTGCCATGCCCTCCTCCAGGGGGATCTTCCCAAACCAGGGACTGAACCCGCATCTCTTATGTCTCCTGCATTGGCAGCTGGGTTCTTCACCACCAGCACCCCACAGGAAGCCCATATATATACATATCTGTAGGCTCTTGAAAAAAGAAAGGATCCATGACTGCATAAGTAAACAAATTAGTGCATCCTGCTGCTCCTTGAACTCTCAGTTCTGCTTTCTGGTGAAGTGGTCCTGCAGTGTGTGCAGGGTCCTGCAGCTGTGCCCCTCTCGCCAGCTCGGACCAGCCACCACCATGTGACATTTCCCTGGGGAATGGAGCTGAACTGAGCCCCAAGGGGAGCCGGCCTTACAGCCTCAAGTGTGGGACCTGAGCTGAAGGTCTGGACCCTAGGACCCCATCTTGCCATAGGTCCTCGTGCCCCCAGGGGCTCAGCCCTGCTTGAGGGAGGGGTTTCTGTCTTTCTTTTTAAAGAGACACCTGGTGAGTGAAATCTCCTTCAAAGAAATCACTCAGCCCCTTAGGGTCCTCCACTCACCACCCTGGAACTAGCTGTGGTATGTACAGCTCTATCCAGGGAGTCTCTTCCAGTGAAGAAGACATTTTTGCCATTTCCCCTAGTGCCCAGAGCCCGGCACAGGGGCTAGAGGTAGTGTCTGCTTCCTCTCCTTCCTTTTCCTGGCCATTTACTGGTGCTCCAAAGGGTCCCTTCCCCAAAGCACAAAGGAGCCCTCCCCAGGACAGCAAGGCCCAAAGGCTCCTCCGCCTGTTGCTCTGCTGCCCAAGGCCCCCAGGCATATGCATCCTGCCCCATCCCCAACATCCTCCATGGATCTCCATCCCTGGAGAGAATCAGATCTGAACATCAGGGTGAAATTGATCACAGGCAGGCCTCCTTGGAATGAAAGTGAAAGTCACCCAGTTGTGTCCAACTCTTTGCGACCCTGTGGACTACACAGCCCACGAAATTCTCCAGGCCAGAAAACTGGAGTGGGTAGCTTTTACCTTCTACAGGGGATCTTCCCACCCAGGAATCGAACCCAGGTCTTCTGCAGTGCAGGCAGATTCTTTACCAGCTGAGCTACCAGGGAAGCCCCCTTGGAATGAAAAGCATGACAATAAGTTAAATTGTCATCATTCATGAAGTGTATCTGAGTGATAAGGAATAGACTTTGCAGCCAGACCACCTGAGCTCCTCTCCTGGCTCTGTGAAGAAACTTGGGCAAGTTACTTAATCTCTTTGCGTCTCAGTTTCCTAGAGTATAAACAGGGTCTCGAGCGTTGGAAGGCAGATTCCTAACCACTGGACCACCAGGAAAGCCCCTAGTTTTTGTAATTATCTCCAGGAGTACAGTGAAGTGCATGGGCTCCAGAGACACAGGCTGGGGCCATGTCTTGGATGATTGTTGCTCTACTTATTGTTGGATCCTGGGAACACTTCTGAGCTCCCTATGTCTCAGTTTCCACATCTGTAAAATAGATATGGTAATAACACCCGCCCCTTGGGGTTTTTCTGAAGACTAAATGAGCTAAAGTGTGCAAAAGTACTTAAAACAGGACCAGACATTGTAAATGTTCAAGAAAATTTATTATTATTATTTTTTATCTAGTGAGGAGAAAGGTGATATTTTAGAGATGAGGGACTCAGAGAGGTTAAGTAATTCACCCAAGGTCACCCAGCTTGTAAACAGATACAGCAGGAATTTATTAGTACCCTGGTCTGACTGGCACGAAGGTCTGGGCACTTAGCTGCTACACTGTACTTAAGGGTTTAGAGGGAGATCAGGAGGAAGAAGCAATCTGCTACTTCAAGCTGGGATTGAACCTCTAACCTCTGTGAATGTTTTGTAGCAAATGCTTAACTCCAAGCTGGCTTTTCCCAGCAGCTGGTCTGGTGCAGGACGGGTGGACCTCACCGTCTCAAGTCTTGGAATTGTCAAGAAAATAAAAATGAATGTTAATATTCTATTTTTAGATTCAAGCTTGTGCCTTCTCTGTCGATTCCTTGGTGTGGTGTGCCAGGCCTTCCACTGCACACTGTCCTCACCTTTCCAGCTTCACCTGGCTACATGATCCATCACCTACCCCACACTCTGGCCATCGTGGACATTCACCCACATTCAAATATGCTTCAATGTCCTCACCTCTGTGCCTCTTCTTATGCTCTGCCACTCGGATGGGGAACACCCTTATCCTCAGTTAAAACCTTTTTCATCTCCAAGGCACAGCACGAAAGCCAGCTCTTCAAAGCGGCCTTCTGATGGGTCCTCCATGAGAATTAACCATTTGCTTCCAGGGTAGCCTCAGAGTCCTCTACTTACACCTTAATTTTAGTGTCACACTCTGCCTTGTATTATTTTGCTAGCTGCTTCAAATCCACCTTGCCCTTTGATTTGAGGGAGTGAAAAGGGGCTACATATTGTTCATCTTTGGGATCTCAGTATGGGCATATGGGAAGTCAACAAAAATGCTCATGGAACTGGATTGAAATAGCCTAAGTTAGACAAAATTATGAAGGAAAGATACTTATATTCACTTTCCTCTTTCCAGTCATACGTAATGATTTGCAGGGGAGGGTCTGCACCTCTTGGCATGTAGGATTTAAGTTCCTTGGCTAGAGTCCACCAGGGATCAAACCCATGCCCCCAGGAATGGAAGCACAGAGTCCTAACCACTGGATCACCAGAGAAATCCCCACACATAATGATCTGGAAGTCTACATATATATATGAATAAAGGAATGTATGTTCAATGTAGGAAGTTTGGAAAATCTGGGGAAATATTCATAATGCAGTAAAAGTTATCTATAAACCCTCATCCAATAATTGTTAACATGTTGTCATATAGTTAGACCTATAACTAACTAAAAGAAAAAAACAAACAAACAAAAAATAGCCTCATGTTGCATATACTGTTTTTTTCTTTTCTTTTCTTTTTTGGCTGCACCACAAGGCATGTGGAACTTCCCCGACCAGGGATTGAACCCGCACCCCCTGCAGTGGAAGCATGGTGTCTTAACCACTGAACCACCGCAGATTCCGAATATACTGTTTTGTAGCCTACCTTTCCCATATAATATTTTGAATAGTTTCGTAGACATGTAATAATCTTTTTTCTCCTTTAAAAAAATTTTTAATCAGAGGATAATCGCTTTACAATATTGTGTTGGTTTCTGTCGTACATCAACATGAAGCAGCCTAGGTGTGCATATGTCCCTCCCTCTTGAACCTCCCTTCCACCTCCCAACCCCACATCTAATAGTGTAATGACTAAAAATCATTTTAATGGTTGCACAGAATTCCATTTATCTACACCTAATCTCCACCCCTGGGGCTTCCCTGGTGGCTGAGTAAACAACCTGCCCGCCAATGCAGGACATGGGGGTTTGATCCCTGGGTCAGGAAGATCCCCTGGAGAACGACATGGCAACCCACTCCAGTATCCTTGCCTGGAGAATCCCATGGACAGAGGAGCCTGGCGGGCTGAAGTCTATGGGGTCACAAAAGAGTTGGACATCACTGAGGGACTAAACAAGAACAATCTCCACCCCATCACCTTGTAGAGGAGAAGCTGACAGTCTCCGTACAGGAAGGTAGGGCCCGGGACCTTACAAACAGTTACCAGCGAAGGGAAAACCTGGTTTTATTAAGGGCACACCAGGCAGGTCTCACGACCTGACCCAAGTCAGTCCTTTGGCAAATATTTACACACTCATGGGACCAGCGAGGCCTTGGGCTGGAAGGTGTGGGCACTGAGACAGAAGACACGACTGACCTCCCAGGAGCTCATTCATTGAGCTCAGCCACAATACTGTGCGCTCTATAGAGGCCAGCAGGCTGGACAGAAGGAGTCCGTGGGGGCAACCTGTTATGCAAGGCAAGAGGGTTCAAGGGGAGTGCCAGAGGCGCCTGGGGGTGTGAAGGTGGGGGAGCAGGAAGGCGGTGGGTGAAGTGGTAACTGGGATGAATGGGAGGTGCGCTCTTCTGGGTAGAGACTCTGCCACAGGAGAGGCAGAGATGAAGGATCCCAGAGCCGCCATGCTGAAGGGGAGGTGGCCGTGGGGCAGCCTGTCCAACCAGGAATTCATGAGAGGTGGCAGACCCAGGAACGGACATTCAACACACTCTTTTTTTCCTAACATTATATTTTAATTTAAAAAATTTTAGATTTATTTTTTGGGCCGTGCCACAGGGCAGGTGGGATCTTAGTTCCCTGACCAGGGATGGAATCTGCCCCCCTTGCAGTGGAAGCTCAGTCTTAACCACTGGACTGCCCGTGAAGTCCAACACACTCCTTATGGATGTCACCAGCACTCGCTGAACATTTAAGGTGCCAGGCACTGTTCTGGGCACGTCACATGTGTGAATTTGTATGATCCTCCCCACAGTCTTTTGAGGTAGGCACTGTTGTGAGCTCCAAATACCCATCAGGAGACTGAGGCACAGAGGGAGATAAGCAACCCAGAGTCACACAGCAACAGGTGGGGTGATCAGGGCTTGGTGTCTGTGAGAGCACCCTGGACATGGCGGGATTTATGGAAAAGTGGAGAGGACTGTGCCCTAGAAATGTCCCTGGGGCAGGCAGAGCTGAAGAAATGATGGAATGAATTGGTAGAAAAACCAAGGAGGCCTTGGGGTAAGAATCACCTCAAGAAGGTGGTCAGAGCACCTCAGTAGCAAGAGACGGGTGGGGAGGAGGCCCATGGGTTGAAATTACTGTAAGCTGGCTGGTGCCTCCTGGAAAAAGGTGACTCTGGAATGATGGGGAATGAAGCTGGATTCTGAGGGTTGTAAAGGGACTGAGGAAGCAGAGAGGGGATGCAAGGTTGGTTTCTCTCAGAGGAAGTTTACTGATAAACGGGCAAGAGAGAAATGGATTGGGCAATGGCCTGAGGGCAGGTTGGGGTGAGGGTTTCTTATCAGGGCACATTCTGCAGCATTTGTAGGTATGAAGCAAATAGAGAGAGAGAGAGAAAGGACCAGTAGGTTTCCTGAGGCAGGCAGCAGGGCAAGGGCTTGAAAGCCAAGGGATCTCTCCTGTGCTGTGATGCACAGAGATGCAGGGGCCTGAACCAGGGCCAAGCAGGGAAACTAAGGGAGTAGGAGAGGGAGGCAGCTTCCCTGGGGGCTCAGAGTTAAAGACTCCGCCTGCAACGCAGGAGACCCAGGTTCAATCCCTGGGTCGGGAAGATGCCCTGGAGGAGGGCATGGCAACCCTCCCCGGTATTCTTGCCTGGAGAATCCCATGGACAGAGTCTGGTGGACTACAGTCCATAGCATCGCAAAGAGTCGGACACGACTGAAGCGACTGAGCACACAGTACAGCAACAGGAGAGTGAGGAGGAAGGAACAGGACTTGATAACCAGTAGATTACAGGGCAAGGGACACCGGACGCTGAGGTTTCCCGCTGTGAAGCCAGATGGAATGGGGATGGGAAGGAAATGCTCTGGGCCTCTTGCCTCCTTGCATTTGGGGTGTCCGAGGGTCCCACAGGTGAGGAGCCTCCATAGGCAGCTGGGTGTGTGGGGCTAGAGCCCAGGAGGGTGGTTTGGCCTGGGATCCTGGGAAACATTCAGCTCACAGGCAGTGGTGGGAGCAAGGGAGGTTACCCAGTGCGGGTGAGAGGCAGGGAAGCAGTCTGAGAAAAAGCCTCCTGGAAGACAGCCCCGAAAGGAAGCATATGTTACCAATGCCTAAGAAGCATTCTTCAAGGAGGAGCGACCATCACAGGGATCAGTTTCATCTGATGACTATATGAATAATATATGAAAAGATTCCGTCAGCACTTGCCTAACAGCCAAAACTTCAAATTTGCAGATGCATTTTCTCAGCTCCAAAATGCCAAGGCGACAGGGAGAGGAACTGCAGCAGGATCTCACAAGTAAGCAGAAAAGTGGCAGATGAACTGCACTCTGGGCAAGTGTAACATAATCTAGTGGAGAGCATTTGGGAAAGGAGACAGGAGTCATCATGGAGGCATGGGTCAGTCCATCTAGATTAAGGATCTTTAACCTGGGGTCTAGGGGCCACCTCTAGGAGTTTGAAGGGCCCCCAAAACTGAATATACCATGGCGTGAAGGGGCCTGGGGAGAGGTGGGTGGGAGAGAGGAGGTCCTCAGAGGAGTCTGGGAACCTGGCCCTGGAGCTCAACTAGACAGGCTAGTCAATCCCAGGCCTCCCCAGAAGGTGCGGTTCTAAGGTTGCTCCCCCTTCTAGGTTCCCAACCTGCTGAAGAAACACCCTCGACAAGCAAATGATGGAGACACATGGGTGTCTGGTGCACTCTGGTTTGTGGTTTTTACCTTCGGATGTCTCTGTGGCTAGCACAGTCTTCTAGCCCTGTCTCAGCAGGCTGGGGGAGTGCAAGCCCTGGTTGGTGGGAGTGGGGGTGCTGTTCTCTAAGATCTGTACCCAGACGGGCAAGTGGGTCTCTAAGGCAGGTTGTCCAGGAGGAGGTTGTGGGTCCTTGGCAAGCTGTCCCGGGGGCAGAACTGGAACTGCCCTTCATGGGTTTCAGGTCCCTTCCTTAGGTAGCGCCTCTTTGCAGCAGGATGCTTGGCACCTGATGGGCCCTACCCCCATCCCCTAATTAGGATGTGAAACTAAAACACGCGGAAAAATAAGAGCCAAAGCTGATTTCCCGTTCTTCCCTGGGAGATCTTTGCAAAGTTCAGACACCCCTGAGGTGACCTGGTATGCTGGGGAGGAGGTGAGGAGATGGCAAGTGGTATCCAATGATGTGAATGGGTAATAACTTTGATTTCTTGATCTCCTCTGATCTCAACCTTTTGTTTCCTCTCCTGAACCCTAATACCCCGGGGGCCCCCTCCTCTCCACTTCAGCTGTCCCAGGCCCCAGAGGCGCGGCCACACCCTCTGGGCAGCCCTGCTTTTAGGTCCCCCCACCCCCAGCTGAGGTCTCGGGTCTCCCGCCCCACCTTCTCCTGGGTGCGCCCTCCTGGTGCCGCTCCTGGAGCAGGGAGGCGCAAGACGCCCCGCGCGGCCCGGGGTACCGACGGTCCCCGATCGCGTCCTCCGGCCCTCCAGCCGGGAGTCCCCGTGGCTGCCGCGGGGGTCGGTCCCCCGGGGATCCGCCTCGTCTTTGCCCGGCCCCCACCCTCCAACCCCCCACCCCCAGCCCCTGCGATTGGCGTCGCTGGCGGCCCCCGACCCCGCTTCCCTCCCCTATCCGAGGGGCCGGCTGCGGAGAGGGTCTGGGGACCGCGGCCCGGCCCGCGCCCCGCCCGCAGGCCCGCTCCTCCCCGCGCGGCCCCACTTGTGGCCTCGCGGCGGCCGCGCAGGGACAGCTGCATTTCGCGCCGCCCGCCGCTAGGAAGCCGGCCGCGCCTCGCTTTCCCCGCCTCCCGCGCCCCGGCCGCGCCGCCGCGCCGGGCCCGCCGCCGCCGCCGCGGGGCCGCGCCCCGCCCCCAGCCCCCGGCCCCTCCGGCCCCACCGGCCCGCGGGGAGCGGACGCGCGTGGCTGCTCGGTAAGACCCCCTTCACCCCCGCCGGCGCCGCCCGGCCCGCGCGCGCCTCGGCCCCACCTTCCAGGCCCGCTCGCCGAGGCGCCGCCGCGAGGGTCGGGCGGGCGCGAGTTTGATTCCCAGGGCGGCCGCCGGGAGCCCGCGCCGCCCCAGCCTCGCGCGGCGGGTCCGGCTCCGTGTCCTTCCCGGGCCGCCGCCGCCGTCTCCCGGGCCGCGGGCGCGCGGGGCGCGCGGGGACCCGGGGGACCGGGAGGGGAGCGCGCGGGGAGGCGGGTGGTCGCCGGCGGGCGGGCGGGCGGCGCGGGCAAGGCGGGCCAGGCCTCGGCTAGCCGGCGCCGCCCGGAGCCCCTTCCCCAGTCGCTGCCCCTTTTGTGTGGGCGCCCCTCCCCGCTCGGCCCGGGCCGGGGGGAGCCGGCTGCTTGGCGACGGCTGGCAGGGGGCGGCGGGGTGGTGGTGGCGGGGGGCGCCTGCCAGGGCCTGAGCTCCTTTTAGGAAAAGGGGAGGTGCGCTTCCTGCCCCCGCCGGGGTCGGCTTCGCTTTCTCTGGTCCCACCCGGTCCCCCGGGAGCTGCATCTCCCGCGGTTCGGCCAGGGAAAGTTCACCGGGCGCCGTCCCCGCCCCTCGGCCCCCGCCCCTCGGGCTCCCGGTGCCCCGGGCTCTAAGCTCCAGGGGGGTGGTGTTGGCGCTAATTCATCCTTTCCTCTCTGTTTGCGGCTTGCATTGTTCGTTTTACACCTAGCACGGGCTTGTCCGTTTCTTTTCCCTTTGAAAGAAGTTTTCGTTCCAAGAAATTTACACTGAAAGGAAATTCCTGGAGAGGAATCTGATGTCAGCGGAGGAAGCTTTTAGATTTTCTTCCTTTCGGTGAGAGTGGAGGGTGAGGGGGAACGACTGGGAATTTTTCAGTTGTCCTAGGGGTGACCTAGGAGACAGGACCACCTCCCTCCCCTCCTACCGCTCAGGCAGGAGCTTGCTGAGCACTGGGAGTAAGCCCTCCTGTTGGCTGGGCGTCCTGAGAACCCTGAGCCAGCCGGTCCAGGAGAAAGGACTTAGGGAGGTGCCTGAGCTTCTCGTTCCTTTTCCTTGCCACGCATGCTCATCTTGCCAGCCTGGGTGGAGCTGGCCAGGTGTGCCTGAAGGAGGTGAGGGACGCCAGGAGTTCTCAGAGAGGAAGTCGTCTCACCATGAGATTTGGCGGCAAGGAATCAAGTGTGAAATGGGGCCCTCTCTGCTATTGGCCGATGAGGTCTTTGGGACCTCTGTTTGCATGGAGGATGGCATCTCTGGGATGGAGAGAGAAACCTGGCTCAGGTCACCAGGAAGCTGGAGGGTGTGTGTGGAGGGTTGACTTTGAATTCACCCCTACTCCTGCCCCAGTCCACCTACTGCAGCTAGAAGGAGCAGGAGGCAAGGGACCAGGATTGGGGCCTCAGGCCTGGACACATCCTTAGATAGGAGAAAGACCTTGAGCAACTAGCATGACCCAGGGATGATAATAAGGGGGGGGGGGGGGGGCGCAGATTGGGGCCAGAGGTAGGGGTCATGGGCCCCTTTGAGGATCTGGTGAAAGCTCTAACTCCCCTCTCCCTCCCTCTGGCACAGGCAGGTGGGCAGGGACACATTTTGTATGCAGTATCAGAGGGTTGCTGTGCCCCTTGGAATTGGGACCCATGTTAAGATCTCGAATCTGTGGTTCAGCCTAGGTGGTTTGGAACAGTTTCCTCTTTTGTGTTGAGTCAGTGAATAGTTCCAGGGTGTGAAGAGCAGATCTCTCAAGAGGGCTTTTCTCATGACCTTCCGATGCAACTTTGGGCTTGTGGCCATGGAGACCTGGAAACTCTGAACCGGATCCCAGCTCCTGACAGTGAGCCAGAGAATGGGGGCCAATGGGGTGGCCGTTCTCCAGGGGCTGATTTTGTTGCCTTTGTGGTGAGAAGGCTCTGGGCACTAACTAGGCCAATGCCACAGAGCTGTTGAATTAGAGGTAAATATAGGGATTAGGGGCTTCCCTGGTGGCTCAACTGGTAAAGAATCTGCCTGCAATATGGGAAACCTGTGTTCAATCCCTGGGTTGGGAAGATCCCCTCGAGAAGGGATCAGTACCCCCCTCCAGGATTCTGGCCTGGAGAATTCCATGGACTATACAGTCCATGGGGTTGCAAAGAGTCGGACACAACTGAGCGATTTTCACTTTGACTTCCCTGGTGGCTCAGATGGTAAAGAGTCTGCCTGCAATGCAGGAGATCTGGGTTTGATCCCTGGGTCGGGAAGATCCCCTGGAGGAGGAAATGGCAACCCACTCCAGGAAATGGCAACCCACTTGCCTGGAGAATCCCTTGGATGGAGAAGCCTGGTAGTCTACAGTCCATGGGATCACAAAGAGTCAGACATGACTGAGCGACTAAGCACGGCACAAAGGGGTTAGGGTGAGGGATGCTGTCACAACAAAATAGGAGTCAAAATAAGAGTCCCAGCTCATTCTTGGGGCAGCGGGGTTGAGGTGGTGGAACATGCTTCAGTGGAGAGTGTAAGTGTGAAAGATGCTTCTCCTTTTTTTTTTTTTTTTTTTTCACTTTTTGGTTGAGCCGCTCAGCATGTGGGATCCTAGATCCCTAGGGATCCACCCCATGCTCCATGGTGTCTTAACCACTGGACAGCCAGGGAAGTCCCAGGACACTCCTCCTTTTGAGGAGGCCTTTGTGCAGAGTTGTTCAAGGCCAGGATCAAAGTATTGTAGGTTCCTTGTTGTTCAGTGGCTAAGTCAGGTCCAACTCTGAGACCCCATGGACTGCAGCACGCCAGGCTTCCCTGTCCTTCGCTATCTCCCAGAGTTTGCTCAAACTCATGTCGGGTTCCTTAGATCCTTATGGACGAGGGAAGAGGGGGCAAGCCAAAAGGAATGGCTGTCACCATCCCCAGTGTGTCCTCAAGGAGACCAGGCCTGCCTTTTGTTTCTTAACCAAAGCTCACTGGGCCCTGGGCTGCTGCCCAAGGCTTGGTGGCATCGCCCTTGTTGGGGATCTGGAAGAGCCTTTAGCAGGGTCTGCCATCTGTGGCTTCTCTGCTTGGTATTGAGAAGCCCTTCTTAGGTCCCAGTGGACCCAGACAATGGTAGTTCATGGAGATTTTTCTTTGACTAACAGACACAGTGTTGAGCAGATAGTAGCACTTAGACTTGTTTCTTCCTTCAGGGTTTCCTATCTGTACTTTGCCTTGATAGATTTCCCCTGATCCTGACAATGAGCAGGATAGGCCGGAGTGTTCTCGAGCCTTGGGAGCAAGAATCTGCTTTGACTCTGCAAGGTGCCCTGGAAGGAGGTGAAGCCTCTGGTTTTTTTGGCTTTTACGCTTTCAGGAAGTGAGAACTGTAAAGGACCTGGGGGTGCTCTGGTCCAGCGGGCGGTCCCTAACTTGGGGCTTGACAGTTATTTTGTAGGTGGGCTGTAAGGGTCCTATGGTGGTGACGAGAGGTTCCAGGACTTGTCTGCCTGCTGCCACCGCGGCCGCCATAGGTTGGCGAGGATGCTGGTTGTGCTGGCTCACTCAGTTCTCTGATGGCCTCTGCTTTCAGCCTCCCAGTAGGCCTCTCTGATGTGTCTGAACAGTGTAATAGATTCTGAATAATCCAGCTATTGCTCTTATCTTTAAAACAGGTCATAAGTGACAGATACAGTAACAATGCCTGTCCACAAAAACTCCCTTTTCATAAATTGTGAAATGCACTGGGGAATGACTGGTGGGATAAAAAGGCTCCAAATCTCTCTAACTTCCACCCCCAGGAGACAATCTGGCCACTCCGTGTCCATTTCTAGAATGGCTTTGTGGTTTACCGTGTAGGATCTAAAGTTACATACATTTTCCCCGTTGCACTCCCAGCTCTCCATCTTACTCTATGACTGTAGGTGCTTCAGTTTCTCAGCTTTAGAAAAAAATGAAAGGAGATAATATGCCAGACAAAGAGCAAGTCTTCTTTTAGAGTGGAAACTATTATTATCGTTCTTTTTCTTATTTTTGCACTTGGGTGCTAACGTTCCGAGGCATCTTATCATTAAGGGAGATCTTTGGTAAAAACTGTAGAGGCTGAGGCTGGCTTTTGGAGATGTGGGATGGAGTGGGGTGAGGCTTACATTTTGAGCAGAGGGAAACACACAATGGGGAGATGAGCCTGAAGTGTCAAGGGTGATGACAGAGAAGTATCATTGGGGGCAGAATGACTCAGCATTTGTAACCCTGCTGTGGAACTAACTCTCCTCCCTTTTCTTTGGAAAATTTCCCTTCTAAACTGGTGAAGGTGGGGTGGTGCAGGGGGAGGATCATAATCAGTAAAGAGGGTTGACTGGCTTTTTAGATTACTGTTAACATTGATTCTGGAGGAATGGGGTCTAGTGTGGGGGTGGGTAGGCTCAATGACACTCCAGAGTAGAAGCAGGTTGGGGTTTCTATGAAGCCATAGGTTTGGGACATAATTCCAGCCTCACTGAACACTCACTATGGGTCAGACCCTTTTCCAAGTGCTTCTCATGAATCAGTTCATTTAATCCTCACAAGATCGTATGAAAGGTTAAATCTATATTTCAGTGAAGAAACGGAGACATAAGGAGTTTAAATACCATGTCCAAGATTGCATGGTTGGAGAGTGGCAGAGCCAGGATTTGAACCCAAGAGGCTTGGTTACAGAGCTTACATCTTTAGAGAAAGTCTGAGAGAGACCCCTACTGAGCTGAGGGCTGAGAGGTGGGGATGGGGGGGTGGTGGGATTGGAGGGGTGACGTGCTCCGAGTGAAGGGCTGACAGTGCAACATTCAAGCATCGTTGGGATGTGCTGAGCATTCAGCCTAGCACTGTTTACTGAGAACCACTGGCTGAGTGCCAGACACCCTCCTGGAGCCTGAGCCTGAGTACAAAGGTTACTAAGACATGACCCTGACTTAGAGATGCCTACAGTCTAGGTGGGGGGAACAAATATGTCAGCCTAGAACTTCAGTTGCCATGGCGAACACTGCACTGAAATGAGTGCTGAAGAGGCAGATGCTTTGGCAGCCAGAGGAGGAGCTGGGCAGGGAGGGCTTCCTGCGGGAGGGGGCGCTTGAGCTGAGTGGAGGTTAAAGGGGCTGTTGCCCCCAGCCTTTTGATCTGGTCAGAGTATATATCGCTCTCCCACTCTGTGAACTCCTCAGTAGATTCGAATTTTCTGGATGGATCCTGCAGCACCCTTGCATTAGTTGGCTCCCTTGGGACCTTTGTGGTTTTTAATAGTCACCTCCTCTATTGCCTGAGTGAACATGCCGAAGAAAAACTAAAAATCTTGTCAGCGTTATCGCTCAGAACACAGTGATTCACTCTTGTCTCTCCATACTTAGAAGCAGGACCAGCGGCGAGTGAATGTAAACTGCAGAGGAAGGACTTAAGTAAGATCTGAGGACAACATTCCAGATAGGATGTGAGGACAAGTGACTCACAGGAGCAGAGGGGAATGGCCATCCCCGAAGGTCTTTAGAAATGGGAGCAAGTTCCATTTGTCTTTGTGGTTTAAGAGGTTTCATCTGGAGACAGGAAGATGAAGTAGAGGCCCCTCGAGATCTGTGTCAGCTCAGCACAGGGAGGGGAAAACAAGCTGGAATTTTTGAGCTAGAATGTCGCTCAGATCTGGCCTAACCCCTCATTTTCCTGTTAAAGTGACTGAAGAATGTCTGTCTCCTTAAGTGGGTCATTCATTAATAAGCCAAGACACAAACCACATCTGCCCACAGCTGGGTGCTGCCCTGCGTTGATCCCTGTCAGAAGGGGGGTGCATTCTGGGGACACCCCACAGCCCTACCGGATGGAGTCCATGCCTTGTGAAGAGGGCTGCAGGAACCCGCAAGCAGTTGACTGTCTGGCTGTTGGCGCTAGAGAAAAGCTTCAGCTCCTACTCAAAAAATGTTCTGAAAATGGCCCAGTGGGAGCTGGTAGTCATCTTATTCACTCCAGCATTCCTGCCTGGAGAATTCCATGGACAGAGGAGCCTGGTGGGCTACAGATTGTGGACTTGCAGAGTTGGACATGACTAAGTGACTGTTCACCCTCCTGGCCCAGCACCTAGAAGAGGCTTGGGCATACCTCTAGGGCCTTCAGTAAACTTGGTTGAATGAAGAGTAAATAGCACACAATCCAAAAGTTATTCCTCTTTTACCAAACACTTGTTGGCCAGTGCGTTTACCTTTTCAATTCTGTGTTGCTTAAGCCAGCAACTGAATCATTACACCGTTCCCCTAGCGACAGAGAGAGGCACCCGAAGGTGTGCTGGGGGCAAGCATGACGAACAAAACAGTTTGGGATTTTTCCCAGGGTGCATAATTCTTTTGAAACCGTATCAAGGGCGGACATTATGTTCATTGATGATGACTTGCCTTTTTTTGTTTGTTGTAGTTTGTTGTTCCCAGCCTGAAAGTAAAAAGGCTGCATTTTTCAAATTTAGGAAAAGCATGTGGTCTAGTTATCTAGGCTGCATTCAGCAAGATGGCTACAGAGATCACCAAAGGAACAAGCCTTGCTCTCAGAAGAGAATCTGATTAAGGAGGAGCCAAACAGGAGCCAGTGCTGGACAATGAATTTAGAATACTGAGTGGTGAAGTTTACTTCCTGGGGTGAATTTCAATGGACTTGTGCAAATTAAAGAAAAGCAGCAGCAGAAAACCCTATGGCGGGTCTCTTGCTTCTTCTTACCTATTCATTAAGGAAGCATTGAGTTCTAGGAAGCACCTGCACAACTCTTTATCCCTCCCCACCCCCCACCCCCTCACCCCCCCACCCCCCACCCTCACCCCCCCACCCCCACCCTCACCCCCCCACCCCCCACCCCCCCCACCCCCGCAACCAGCGCTCTAAATCTGGAGCTCTGATGAGAAGATCCTCTGCGGTCATGTAGGGTGATCAGGCTTAGGAAATGATTTCACTTTGTTCAGGTCTGAGATTAGTTTCGGTTTCAGGCTGTACCAGGAGCTGAGAGAGAGAGCCTGAGCTAGAGCGAGCGAGAGGAGGAGGAGGCTGCTGGGAGAGCCTCACCATTGGCTGTCACGAGTGGCAAGGTGGGCGGGCAGGGAACTCCTGCGCTGAGCAGGGAGAGGAGGAAGATGAATCAGAGATACAGTCAGGGGAGGCAGCCATTGAGCATCTCTGTGTCTATGCACCGGGCAGCAGCCTATGACGGTATCAGCAGGTGTGTGTAGGGCAAAAGCCTGCACAGTTACAGAACTTCTGAGCCAGGGCTGCGAGGTCGTAGGGAAGCTGTAAAACACAGACTACCTGGATGGAGTGGGTTTTGCATGAGCAGGTGCCAAGCTCGGAGGAAAGCCAGGCATCAGTGTGCCATAACCCACCCCCTCCCCCAACATCTTATACCCGTATCCTTACAACTTGCATTTGAGTTTCCCTTTTTTAAAAAAAAAAAAAGACAAATGAAGGTTTGAGAGCTGATAGTTGAGAACCTGCAGACTTTTGCGAGTTGGTGCATCCTTTAAGATGCTGCCTTTAAGCTGTCGTTTCTCGTTGAGACTGCGGCCAGTCTGGCGGTTTCACAGGGCATCATTATCTCAGAAAATCAGTGCCTTCCCTCCCCTGACTGGCTCTGGGTGCGGCAGACACAGATGTTTCATCCCACCCGAGCAGTGTTACAGCACCATTGCATTTTATTCCTCCAAGTCATAAATTCATTTTATTGCTAAAAGAGAGAAGCATTGAATTTTAAAGCCAGGAAGGATTTTGAAGATCATCCAGACTGCTCCTAGAGGAATTTGTGGTCCTGGGTCATTAAGCACCTTGAAAAAGAACTATAGTGTGTAGTTAAAAACTCTGAGTCAGACTGCCTGTGTTTGAATCCACCGTTGCTAGTTGCTACTGTGTTCTTGGGGCAAGTTAACTCAATTTCTGAGTCTTAGTTGCCTGAACCATATGATGGGAGTAATAATACCCCTAATAGTTGCTGCTGCTGCTAAGTCACTTCAGTCATGTCCGACTCTGTGCAGCCCCATAGACGACAGCCCACCAGGCTCCCCCGTCCCTGGGATTCTCTAGGCAAGAACACTGGAGTGGGTTGCCATTTCCTTCTCCAATGCATGAAAGTGAAAGTGAAGTCGATCAGTCCTGTCCGACTCTTAGTGACCCTATGGACTGCAGCCTACCAGGCTCCTCCGTCCCTGGGATTTTCCAGGCAAGAGTACTGGAGTGAGGTGCCATTGCCTTCTCTGCTAATTGTTGCTGCTGCTAAGTCACTTCAGTCGTGTCTGACTCTGTGCGACCCCATAGACGGCAGCCCACCAGGCCCCCCCGTCCCTGGGATTCTCCAGGCAAGAACACTGGAGTGTTGCCATTTCCTTCTCCAATGCATGAAAATGAAAAGTGAAAGTGAAGTCGCTCAGTCATGTCTGACCCTTAGCAACCCCATGGACTGCACGCAGCCAATCAGGCTCCTCCATCCATGGGATTTTCCAGACAAGAGTACTGGAGTGGGGTGCCATGCTAATTGTTGCTGCTGCTGCTGCTGCTAAGTTGCTTCAGTCGTGTCTGATTCTGTGCGACCCCATAGACGGCAAGCCTTAGCACAGTGCTTGGCAAATCATTAAGTTCTCAATAAATGTTAGCTACTGCTAACATTTGTTATTATCCTCATTTCATGAAATCATATCATCATCAGTGGCTAGTTGCTGTTAGAGCCAGAGCTACAGCGCTAAACTCTTTATAATACTAGTTTTCTCCAGCATGGCCATGCAATGATTTCATCAGAGTCTTGAAACACAGAGAGCATTGGTGAAAGTACTTGTGTAATCTAATGCATAAACATTCATAAAAGAGCTGGAAGAAATGGGCTCAATCCATGTATTAGATATAGTTAGACTGTGGGCATGAGGGCATGTATT